>NC_089239.1:15119884-16369884 GCF_963924675.1 Phocoena phocoena | reverse complement strand
TCGATGGACATTTAGGTTGCTTTCATGTCTTGGCTATTGTAAATAGTGCTGCAGTGAACATTGGGGTGCATGTATCTTTTCGATTTATGGTTTTCTCCAGACATATGCCCAGGAGTGGGATTTTGGATCATATGGTAGCTCTATAAGTCTTTTAAGGAACCTTCATACTGTTCTCCATAATGGTTGTACCAATTTACATTCCCACCAACAGTGTAGCAGGGTTCCCTTTTCTCCACACCCTCTCCAGCATTTGTTATTTGTAGATTTTTTAATGATGGCCATTCTGACTGGTGTGGGGTGATACTTCATTGTAGTTTTGACTGAAATCCTTTTAATGGACTCCTTCCCCCTAAGACCTTTCTTAACAGTAGTCATTGTCTCACCTCTACTTTAAGAAGATGTTTGTATCCCCACAGTGTACTCACTATCCATCACCATTATAACTGCCATCCAGCAATCATTAACTGGGATGTAGTCCAGTGTTAAAGACTTTTCATACGTATGTCATGTTATTTAATCTTCATAACAATTATGTTGTTTTGTCTTCATAATAATCTTACAAATATTATGAAAAGCTCCTTTATTTAGGTAACAAAATCAAAAATTAGACAAGCTTACTAATATGGCTAATGTCATGCTATAAGTAGCAGACCTGGGAGGATGAACTGTATTTATTAATCTCAGAGCCCAAGGGTGTTCCCTCCTTCCCTCCCTCTGCATCTTCCTTCCTTCATTTGGCTGTAGAACTTTTTGTTAATTGAAATATAATATATGTACAGTGAAATGCATAGCTTTGAAATGTAATTCAAAAGTATATACTCTTGGGGCTTCCCTGGTGGCGCAGTGGTTGAGAGTCCGCCTGCCGATGCAGGGGACACGGGTTCGTGCCCCGGTCCGGGAGGATCCCACATGCCGCGAAGCAGCTGGGCCCGTGAGCCATGGCCGCTGAGCCTGCGCGTCCAGAGCCTGTGCTCCGCAACGGGAGAGGCCACAACAGTGAGAGGCCCGCGTACCGCAAAAAAAAAAAAAAAAAAAAAAAAGTGTATACTCTTGTGACCCACCCCAGTGTCAAGACAGAAACATTTCTGTTTCTCTAGAGAGTTCCCTAAACCCAAGCCTCACCCTGCCACCCAGAGCAATCACTGTTCTGATACTACAGATTTATAAAAAGCTATAGATCATTTCTGTCTGTTCTCGATCTTCATATAAATGAAGTCAAGGTGTGTACTATTTTGTCTTTTATCTCTCAGCCTAATATTTTTGAGATTTATCCATGTTGTTTCATCATTTAGTAGTTCATTCCTTTTAATTGCTGAGTAGTATTTTATTGGATGAATATGTCAACCTTTGTTTTTGAATAAAGATGCTGTGAACATTCCCAGAGATAGACTCTCAGATCATACAAATTATATAGCCTCATTTTCCTACCTCTGTCTTTCTGGTCTTTTCCTCCTCTGCCTACTGTGGATCAGAACCTGTGACCCCCTCCCCTCCTCTTAGTCTCCCCGAATAGAACTCTCTTATTTAGAACTCTATAGGCTTTTCCATCAAACCTGATTTTCAAGTCTGTTTTTCCTTTTTTTTTTCCCAGAGAAGTCAAGTGCCCACCCTATGCAACCCTACGGTAATCAGTGCCAGGGCCTAGAAGAGGGATAAAGAGGCATTCAACAAAGTCGCTATTATAGTGTCTCATGTATGGGGCTTCTGGGTTTTGCATTTAATGCAGGACCTTACGTGCTGTGACAGGAGTAGATTATTTGGTTCACTCTTCCAAGGAGCAGTAGGAACCACAGGGCAGGAGGAGGAACAGAGAATGTGTTTAAGCTGTTGTCTCCGATGATTTTAATGTAAATACCCACAAGTTTGTACTAGAAAGAATGTAGTAAACATTGTAAGGAACATCCAGAATTTACATTAAAATAAAATACTTTAGGTTATTTTTATTGTTCTTAAACTTGAGTAAAGTGAGCTCTAAGCTCATTCATACCAGAATCTTGAGGGACTTGGCCATTGTGAACCAAATCCAAGGGTGATTATAAAACTGAGAGGAGACCTAGGCTAGGTTCTGTCTGTTGTCATTTTCTGTCACCAGTGTGGGCCAGTAAGGAGGCAGCACGACATTTTAATTACTCATCTGGCTTAATTAGGTGTTCAATATCTATTTCTAATTCTCTCAAAAGGGTCGAGTTACATAGAAAGTAAGAAGATGCTTAATTATAATTCTCTTTGAAGAGGTTTCTCCATCTCAGATCAATAATTGCCTATCATTTCATCATACTTTCAGAGATCCATGAACTTCAACAGATAATTGACCTCCTTCAGATGGCCTTTACTAGTTTGAAGATATTGTATAGATTGGAGCATGATTGAAATACATTATTTTATATTTATAAAACAGAGCAATTCCTAACACTATTTAGAAATCATTGGTGTATATATATCAAAACTAACTCATTTTGAGGGGGTTAAAAGTCCAAGTTACTGAAGAAGAGTCTATGTAATGTAAAATCATTGGTTGTCTGTACGTAGACATGAGATATTTAATTTTGACCCTAAGCATTTTACTATTCCAAAGCTATGTCTTTGTGAAAATTGAAATATCTCTATTTTCTAGATCCTATTTGTCTATGTAGATGAAAACAAAAAAAAAAATTTAAAAAGAACTTTTGGGCACTTACACATGGCAGGCGTGGAGTCTGGATAAAATTTAAGTGCATTCACTCTTACATATATCACATTCATTGTCCACAGGGATTTCCCTTCATTTGCATTAGATATGTGTAGCTAAATTATGCTTTGTCCCATATTCTTTTGATTTTCATTTTCTTCAAAATGTCCTTCTTTAAATCTATGTAAGCTGAAAAGGCCATTTTTGGCTGTACATTTTAGATTACTTCTGAAAAGTTCAATAGGTAAATATATCTTTGGTAAATTATTATGTTTCCTTTTCCTCGGATATTTAAAGCTGACTGTTTTTTTCTCTGTATCCTGAAACCTAAAGGATCATGAAAAGGCTTTTGAAGTTGTTTAGATATTATGCATTAATACATTCTAATAAATGTGTGATTTGTATACTAATGCTGGAAAATAATAGCAATACTCTAACGATGCCTGATATTTATTCATTACTGTGCATAACATAATACGTTAATGTATTTTTTAACTACTTGGTACAATCTGTATATTGAGACTCGAAACTGTTAAGTAACTAAAGTCACATACCAAGTGAGTGGCAAAGCCAGGATCTGACCCAGGTAGAGAGAAGTCTGATAGACTTCAGTGACATATGCTAAATTACCATGCTACATTGCTGTGTATATAACATATAAACATAGAATGTTTTAGGAGTTACACATAAAGCAGCCTTTTATTTCACCAACAACAGGAAGTCTTCTCACTTGCTAACTTGTTTTTTTATATTCAGGGTAGGATGAATTCCTTGTTGATTCCTGGTTTACTATGGTCTCTTGAATCAATGCCTTTGCATGTGTTGCTTCTTCTCCCCTTAATGTTTTCTTTGATTTCCCCTGACTCATCATTATTGTCATGTTACTAATTAGCTCAAGTTATATCCTTCACCAGTCCTTCCTTAGCTGCTTTTCCATCCATAATTGGGTGGGTGCCGTCATGTCTGCTCCATGTTAGCTTATGCAGATCTCCATGACCTTTGTGTATGTATTGTAATTGTTCATGTTTCCATTTCCTGAGTAGAAAAATTAAGAAAAACACACAGTCTCTTTTATTTATCTTTTGCACTTGAAAAAATGTTTGTAAAATTAACAGGTTAGTTAATGATGTTTTATAAAATAAAACTTGAAGTTGGGAAATCTGTTTAAGTCTTGAGCCTTGAAGCTTTAAAACCTTCTTCTACTCATTGAATTGCCCAGAAAAATAATACATTTTCTCTTAAGATAATAGACAGAAATTGAAAAAACCATATTATCTCTTTTCTTCTGCCTGAGTGTAGTATTAAAGTAGTTGGGGATTTTACACAGAAGATGAGGGCCTAGATTACACAGTAAAATTCCTATTCTTTGAATGTGGGAAAACCCCAGGAAAGACAAGACAGACTCATTTTTTTTTTCCTAAGAAAATATCTGTGATGCATAATTCTCATAAAGCCAAGTTTTCTTTGCATTTTATAATATAGATAATTGGGGAAACTTGCACATTAAGGGTCATCTTGTCACTCCAGAAAAAGGGAGCTATCACAAAGTTAAAATATATAAATTGAAATAGAGAAATAAACTATTAAATAGTTTAAATAGCATGTTAAATAGAGAAAATTATTTTCCTGAAACCAGAATAAGAACTGTGTTTTCTTTGTTTATTTTTTCATATCCTACAATTTAAGAGGTATTGTAATCCTAATTTTTTAGTGAAGCAACTAATACCTCAGATAGTGAAAACTATTAAAGACAGATAGAAAGATATTTTGAAATAAGTTTGCTGAGTTAGAGACCAAACTCATTAATATCTTACAGAGCAATAAAACTGTAACCTTTGGGGCTATTTTATTCTACTGGGTAGAGATCTATAATTTAATATGTATCTTCAGAAGGTCTAAGCCATTAATTACTAGTAAATAGCAAAGTCAAATAGAGGTACATTCCCCTAGATAATTAAATAATGTTAGCTAAGGCTTGTAATATAATGCCCTAAAATGACACTGAAAGGACCTGAAGACTACTTTCTGCCTTATCTTCCAGTTTAAATATTTTTAATGCTAAATGACTGTATATACATTGAAAAAAATTAATGATATTAAAAAGTAAAGACAGTTGGCAAATGGGAAATAATTTGCAACAACTAGAAAGTCTTTATGTATTTTTTAAAAAGGTTCTGTGCTTTTTGTCTACTTATATAACAATTACTTATGTACTTATAAGAAAACATAAGTGTCATATCAGAGAAATTGAAAAATTTACAAAGAAATCACAAGTAATTCACAAAAACATGTCTAATACATACAAAGAAAAAAACTAATGTCACTAATATAACTCAAAAATTTAACTCACAAAGAAAATGCATATTAAAACTATAATGACATACATTTGTTTACTTTTTGAATGAAATTTTTAAATGATGGCTTTGTCATGGTTATGATTCAGATGTTCACAAAGTGCTAATGGGAATATAAATGGCTTCAATCTCTCTAGGAGCAATTTCATGTATGTCTTAACATCTTTAAAAATGCTCAAAGACTGCTGTGTAATAGATTTATTTCTGGAAATTTATATACTAACAATATAATGAATAATTATAATATTAATTCTAAAAGCAAAATTTGAAAATAACTTAAATAAGATTAATATGATGCAATGTTAGTGTTTCATAAAAAATGATCAAATAATTTTTAATAGTATGAGATACCAATCATGATAAACCAAATAAGACTATTCTATAATGCCTGGTATGATATTAGATATGCAGTACTAGGGACTTCCCTGGTGACGCAGTGGTTAAGAATCCGCCTGCCAATGCAGGGGACACAGGTTTAAGGCAACTTCTAGGAATTAGCAGGACACTTTGGTATCCTGTGGAGAGAATACCATGCAAGCAAGTGGAGAACTCATTATAGAAAATTAAATACATATAAGCTTTAACACTGGAACAGTCCAATTTAAGGACTCTTTAGAGGAAAAGCAAAACGCACAGACAGCATTAGCATGAAGCCAAACTTCAAATGCAAAATAAATAAATAGTTTCTATTAGTAATAATTGATCCTGATAATCTTCCTTTTAGATACAATAGTAGTAAGTTATCTGGGGAAAAACAAACAAACAAAAAACAGTATGTGTTCCCTACAGTAAATGTTTTAATCAAGTTGTGAGAAAAAGTCTTCTCCTTTTTCCATAAAATTGTCCACAACGGTAGGAGTTCTTACAGTACATAATATGAACCACTGAAGGTTGCAAGATGAACCTCTCTTCAACCTTGACCCATAGATGTATGTTGACAGAGAACCCCTGCATTGTTTGTTTCTCCTACATGAACAAATCATAGATCGAGAATCATTAAGTGTAGAGACCTAGAAGCAGCTTCCCGGTGCTGTAGGATGGGAAGGCTTCTCCTCCTCCCCCTCCCCCTCCTCCCCCTCTCCCTCTGCTCCCCCTCCCCCTTCCTCCCCCTCCCCCTCCTCCCCTCCCCTTCTCCTCCCCCTCCCCTTCTCCTCCCCTCCCCTCCCCCTCCCACTTCTCCTTGCCTTCCTCTTCCTCCTCCTCCTCTTCCTCCTTCTCCTCCTCCTCCTCCTTCTTCTTCATTTTTCTAGTTTTGTTTTCTTCAGTTGCAAGAATCATTTCCTTTCGTCTTAACACACCAATCTCAAACACTGTAGGTGGGCCCGTATGTTTTCAATAGGTATTGTGAAATATTTCCTCATGAAATATGAAGCATGACCTCAATATCTCAATGTTTTATCTTCTAAGTTTCCTGAGAGGTGGTGGAGTACTAGGAAGTTTCCACTGTCATGGAGCAGCCTTTATGCAAGGCCCTTTCTATAGCTCTGGTGGGAAATTCTACCATTCTTACAGCTGCCTCATATAACTCATTTGACTGAGTTTTTCTCTTAAGAGTTGAACAGAATAGATCAACTTTATATTCCAAATCAACATTCTGACTATAATTGTTTTAGGCTAAATTTACCCAGTTTATTCATATAGTCTCCACTTGACAAGTTTATTTGTTTGTTTATTTGTCTGTAACACATCTGGGCTTAATCTCCCCTGGGCTAACTTCAGTCTGTGGGAGAAATCTAACTGGACTTGCAGCTGAAGTCAATAAGTCACATTTTACAATATTGATATAGCCACAGGTAAAACAATGATCTCTTATTCTCAACAATTTGTTTCTACTAATGTGACTGATTGTTTTAGTTTTTTGACAGCCATAACACCCTTATTTTATATTTACTTGCAGGCAATTACACACATAGGTCTTTTCACATGTACTGATAAGCCAATTCTTGCCCATTTGCTATATATATATACATTTTGTCACAGTGATGTATCACTTTAAATATATTTTTATTTAGTTTTATAAATGCAACACTTTTTGTTTTGAGATACATTACTTATTCCACTCTCTGATATAAACAGAATTTGATAAATATGTCTTATGGGCTTCATCCAAATACATATTTTTTAAATTTGAACAGGATAAACCAAACAGAGTACTCTCTAGCACACCTTGAGAAACGTCCTTTAAAATTGACATTAACCTTGCTGTATGAGTATTGAAAATGATTGTGTAAAATACAGTGAACACACTTTACTGTAACCTGCTCAGATCTCACTATCTCATGCAAAAATTGTCATGTTAGTCAGTCAAAGGTCTGGCAAATACTAGCATATATTTATAACATTTCTTTGTTCTAGTAACTGAATAATAAAAAATTAGTGACTTTTAACATCCACTGTTAAAGAGGACATAGGAAATTTCAGCCAACTAAAACTCTCACTGCTACAAATAGAATAAGGTGAATAAATTAAACAAACTTTTTAAAAACTTTTACAGATATGAGAGAACTTTGTAATCACTAAGGACTAAATGAATTGGAACTATACAGGGAGGTTTTATGAGGTAGACTGATGGTCCCAGCCCTTTTTCTTCCTTGGAATTAATTGAAAATTCCCTCTGTGAACTACGGATTTGGCTTATTCCACACAGATGGATTTTACCTGGAGAATAAGAAGCCATTGATGTTTTGTTAGTCTCACAGGTCTGACATGACTGGATGGAAGTATACTGATTCCAAATATAAGACTGTGTCTCCCACAGGAGAGCTAAAGTTTTCTGGAGCTAGAAAGCTAGGCTGGAAAGGTTCAGACATCAGAGTGAGTGCATCTAAAATCAGAATAAACTCTTTGATAATGTCTGGGTACTTAGAATACAAGGTTCCAATAGAGAGAGGAGGTCAGTCTCAAGCACACAGGTTGTTCCTTCCTTAAAACCTTTGGCAGGATTTCCATCTTGGAGGGTGCACTTCTAAAGCCAACCTCAAAAGCCCTCAGAAGGAAGAAAGGAATTTCAAATATCTTTTATGTGGAAGAGCAAGAGATTTATCCAGCTGTCAATAAAAGCCTAAAAAGATCATGACCAAGGAATTGACATTAACCCAGGGAAAGTTGAGATTTAATAAGCCTGAAGCCCAGCCTTCTTCCAAATCAAACTCTCAAAGGATTGATGTAATAAGTATCTTACCTTAACTACCTAATGTAAAAAAGAGAAAATATTTTCTGGTGTAAAGTATCATCTGGAGGCACCTCTCATACACCTTGTATACAATACCCAGCATAGAATTAAATATTACTGGACATGCAAAGAGGCAGGAATAACCAAAAATCAAGAGGCAAACAGCAGTATAAGACATACAGATGATCTCAGCATTGGAGTAAGCAGAAAAGGTCATTAACATAATTGTGAATGTTATATCAATGAAAAATAATGGAGAAGATGCATATAAAATTTTCAACTGAAAGCACCAAATACACATTCTGTAATGAAAAAAATGTCAATATTCAAAATTATGGAAAAGCATTGTTTGGTTTGAATAGTAAGATTGATGCAGATACAGGCAGGATCAATCTCAGCTGGGATAAATTGAAATCAAATAATAATACAGGTTTAAATTCAACCACTTCAATACTAATATTAAATTTAAATGGCATGAACTCCAAGTGGAAGACAAAGCTTGTCAGAATGAATAGAGATAAACCCAGCTGTTTACAGGAGGAACACCTTAAAGTTAAAGAGATGCGTAATTTGAAAATAAAAAGAACAAAACATATACCAGGCACATAATTACAAAAGGACATAGTATAGCTATATTTAAATCAGATAAAGTCTACTTTAGTGTAAGAATATTATCACTAGAAACAAAAAGGGACATGTATTAATAAAATGGTCAATTCAAGAGGAAGATATAACAATCCTTAATTTCCAGAGATCTAATAACACTTCAAAATATATAAAGCAGAAGTTGAAAGAAATAAAAGGTAAAATCAAGCAAGCAAAAAAAAATAAGTTCTAAACCAGAGAACAATTCTATTACATTTTTTACTTGACAAGTTTGGGATATAAACTGTAGTTTAATTCAGGGCCTCCAAGTTGTTTTTGTAAATAAAGTTGTAGGAGACACAGCCATACTCATCGGGTTATGTATCAGTTATGGCTGCGTTTGCACTACTACAGTAAAGTTGATTGGTTGTGACGGAGACCATATGGCCTACAAATCCTAAAATGTTTACTATCTGGCCTCCTGCCAAAAAAAAAAAGTTTGCCAATTCTTGTGTTAGATAATTGTATCTCAGCAACGTTGAAAATGCTGATTTGAAAATTGTACCATGGTTATATAAGAGAATGCTGTTCTTGTTGTTTTATAATACACACTTAAGTATTCAGCATACAGAAATGCAAAGTACTCAAAACACTCTCAAATGGTTCAGGAAAAGTAATTTTTATTTACATATGGAAAATCATTGGGATGATCAGAGGGTAAGTTTTCAGAGCACATGTAAATGACTGGGCATTTTAGTAAGTAGGGAGACTTTATCTGCTGAACATGAAAAATTTAGGTACTCTCATCTCTTGCATTCTCTTAAAGAGAACTTATAGTAATATGCTGAGAGAGTTAAACAGAGGAAAGGAGATGGAGGGTTTCTGAAAAGTAAAAAGGATTACAATTTAATTGAACAGAATGGGAAAAACGGATCTATGAGGATACTTAGGATTACTGGGTAATATTAAGTTTCTACTTGAGTTTGGTCATTGTGAACCCATTATGATATCAGCTTCCTTGTTTGTGTGATTATTTCCAGCAATTCTATTATGTGGGAAAAGACAGAATGTCACCTAGATATTCATTCAGAGTTGACATTTCTCAGTCTATATGAACAAATGGAGAAGGAGCAAACATATTGAAAGTATTTGAGAGAGAATGATTATAGTGAGGACCTAGAGAAAGGGGATTTGAAAAGAAAGATGGCATAGTCAGAAAGGAATAGGGGTAAGGAGAAGAGGACCATGCAAAGGATCGGAGGTCTTGATAAACTGAAGCTAAATATTGTAGTAGAGGCACTGGGGCAAGTGAAATGGATGAAGCTGGCAGTGAGAAGAGTGTGGGAAGCTTTATTTGTGATTTTGAGAGTCTATTTTCTGATTTCAGTGTGCAACCATAGAGGTTGGTGGCTGAGGAAGAGTTGAGGAAAAGTAATTGTACGTGGAGAGGTAAAATAAATGACACCAAGTGCTTAAAATACAAAGAATGATCACAGGAATACAGAGTAAGAGAGTGAGCTGGTTTATAAAATATTCATGAATATGAGTGTGTGTGTGTGTGTGTGTGTGTGTGTGTGTAAGTCACAGTGGGAATGACCAAGAGATGGTGAGTGGCATAAATGAGGACAGGAAGGGGGATGAAATAAATTGATGACAGGATTCTCAAAAATATATGGTATTTAGGAGAAAGAGGAACAATAGTGTGGATGTGGAACAAAGATATATAATGTACCTTCTGACTCTGAGCTACAGTGGTGTCTGAGAATTAATAGCTTTTAGGGAGGGATGCAGGAGGATCAGTATCCATAGGGGCTAATCAGAATTCAATTAAAGCAAAGAGGGAGAAAAATATTCTGAATAACGTTCAGGACATATGAGGATTTCCTTTGATCCTTCACATAGTTGATGTACAATAAACATTTGTTGAATTCCTTGTTTTGATAGCATGTAAGGAATAAAAAGAAGACTAAGTTTACTGCCTTTAGACAGAGCCAATATGGCTTGAAAACTGGTTTGATATAGAATAAAATGAATACATCTAGTTATATCAATGTTGGTAGGATATTGATGACATTCAGAAATATTAGAACACAGTACAAGGAAAATATGTATTTATTTGGGCACATTGAATTTGAGATGCAAAAAGAATTTTGTTTCAGGAATAATGTCCTTTTAAGTCTCAAGACTCCCACATATACATACACATGTCGTGAAAGTATATTTGTATTATAATAAGGTGTCATATCATAGTCCCCTCTATGTGTTCTGGATTGACCCCAAGATTCTTTGTTTTTCTCTCAGATTATATATTTTTAATTCAGAAAGAGTGCCTTTTATTGCATATTTTTATTAAGAGAGTTGACTACGATCATCTTGTTTCTATTTACTTAGTGTTTAGATTTTATGTATCTCTATATGGTCTATACATTTGAGTCCCCACTTTTTAAAATTCAGTTTGATTGGGTAGTGAAAGGGTACTTTGCATCTGATTCTCAAAGATTTGTAATATAAATAAGTTGAGAACTACCTAGTGGATAAAATATTGCGTAAATTAAAAACAGTAGAAAACTCAAGACAGCAACATAGTAGAACTAATCGTGGTAGATTGCATTTAGCTATTTTAAACAATATACATAAAGCATTGTGACATACTACCTGGCACATAAGAACTCATGAAATAATTTATTATTAATATTATATAAACTTATTATCTCATTTAATTATACTAACTAATGAGGTATGCATGCTTACGTCAGTTCACTAAGTAGAAAACTAAGTATCATGGCTTCTCTATTTTAAATTACTATCTTGAATACACCCATTTTATAAAGCAATAAAACTAGGACACCATCCCAAGAATGTGAATATGAAATCTTTTGTCCCATTATAGTAATGAAAATCACGTAAGGTCTCAAAATTTATAGTTGTGATAAAATATAGACAGTAGCAAAGGAAAACTGTCTGATCTGTAATAGCATCAACCTCATCGTTTAAGGAGGGATATAATTATCAAAATATAAACACTACTTTTATTCTCTATTATGCCATTCTCTTTTCTTATATACTTTCCCCCTCTCTTGTCTTACCAGTCCTGCCATCACGCATATGATAACTGGCCAAGCAATTCATCTTTGCTATAAGCTTGGTGAAAAAGCCAAAACATATGAGCTAAGTGCACTGAAGAAAGGGTAAAATTAATAGCAACAAAAGCATAAAAACATGACTTCCTTGGTGGAAAGTTGTTCAAAGTCAATGTCACACAAATTTTCTTTCCAACCACAAAGGAATCAACAGTAATAATCATTATTGGTGGTGTTTCCCAATATTTAGTAAGACAGTGTATAAAATCTAAGTGCCTTGAAGAAACCACCAGAAATTTAAGATTTAAGGGCTCAGGAACAATAGTATTAAAAGAAGTCAAAGCAGTATTCTTCTTAGAGTCATACTTTATATGACTACAGTATTAATGATGAACTTGCATTTAGCCTAGTCCCTTAGAAAATTTGGTGTTAACAATATTCCTATTTTTTAAAGGGAAGAATTTAGTAGTGTTAGGCAGAGGAGTAAAATCTTACCTTTAGGTTACAGAAACATTTAATCATCTTGATTCTCTCCTACTCTGCTATAATGTATATTACATTAACTAGATTTATATTCCTACCTATCTTTGAAAATGCAATTTTTAAGACATTTTCCACGTTTTGTTATATGAGAACAAGCAGACCATTCATTTATATGGATTCAGAATAGGACAATCCTAGTTATCATCCATAGCATTATGTTATTATATTTGACAATGATGGAAGCTTGTGTATGTAGTATGCCTCTACCTGTAATAAAAGTAGATTAGATTAATTTGTTCCTAATTCAAATTTGATTCCATTTGAACAAAATCCCAAATCATATGGCTTGGAACAATGTCTGTATTTGACTTCCACAACTTAAAAAGACATTGACAAAATGAAAAGGAGTTGAGCAAATCCCCAAAGCTGATTAATATTTATATTTAGACCTAGTTCATTTTCACCAAGATCAAGTTGTTATTTAACAGACCAAGTTAAAGAATGAGTTTTCACCAGAGGCCAGCTAATATTTATTTTCTCTAAGGACTAAAAAATTGTAACCTGATACATGATGATTCAGATTAGAAAAAATAGAAAATGTTTTGAAATTTCAGAGTTATTAACTATCACAATGAATATTATTGAGGCTGTGAATTTCCTTTTCATATGTTAAGATTGGCCTCCTTCTATCATCCGTGTGGGATAATATATGCATCTTTAGCTGCCAGAAGTTGTGCAGTGAAAACAGCTACATTTAACATTGTGTTGTGATAATATACGCTATAGTTGAGGATTCTCCTTGTACCTCTGCTTTTTTGTTAATAAAGTAGATTCAGATTTTATTTTTATTGTGAAATAATTAGAGAGATTTATGGAGTCGTCTATCCTAGTCAGCTTGTTCTCTTTATTATAGAATGGGTTAAAAAGAAAGTTTAATCTTTAAAAAAAATCCTCTAAGAATTCAAGATTTGCATGCATGTCATTGTGGTAACCTGTAGCTTTTGTGTACCCGGTTGTCTACAGTTATAGTTTTGTTTTATTTTTAAAAAGCAGTAACAGATGAACCTGAACCTTAAATTATTTAACATATTGTAAAGTTTGTAAATGTATGTTTTAGGAATGTTCTGTATAAGTTCTCAAAGAAAATCAGAGATGAACTCACATAACTAGTTTTTGTACATTTCCATGAAAAATAGCATGTTACACATTGCAGGTTTTCAATCACTTGTCTGCAGCTACACTCAACATGCTCCTGAATATTTCGTTGCACTGGTTGTACATGTAGTTGTTGTTATTTTTAACAACAGCTGTGTAAAATAACCCAGAGGCTGAATTCAGGAAATGAAGTTGAAGTTTATTGAAATTTGAGGAAAGACTGTCCAGTCATATATAGAAACAAGAAAATAAGTTGATTTTGCCCTTTATAAATGAACAAAATTGACTAGTAAATGAGCCAAGTTGTCCTTCAATTCTGGAACAACTGTCCACTGAAAGTTTTGATTATTAAAATCTATACAATTAAAACATTATATACCCCTTGTTACATGGGTATACTATCAAAACCTTTACCTTTACCTTATTTCAGCAATAAGCATAATTGACAATGTTATAGCTCTGAGGTTTTATGTAGACATTAAAAACTCCTATAATGAAAATTAAGCAAAAATGAGGACTTTTTCAGTAACAATAATTAACCAAGTTTTTTCAAGTTAAAAATAAATGTACAATTTTAAATTAAATGACGAACTAATATGGCTACTGATTCTCTTCCTCTTAAAAGCTTAACCTGAGAGAGGTTCCAGAAACAAGAGAGGTTTATGAGTCTTGTAACCTAACAGAAAAACTTTGATAACACAGTTATAAAATGAGTGTAGGGCTTCCCTGGTGGCGCAGTGGCTGAGAGTCCGCCTGCCGATGCAGGGGACGCGGGTTCGTGCCCCGGTCCGGGAAGATCCCACATGCCGTGGAGCGGCTGGGCCCGTGAGCCATGGCCGCTGAGCCTGCGCGTCCAGAGCCTGTGCTCCACAACAGGAGAGGCCACAACAGTGAGAGGCCTGCGTACCGCAAAAAGAAAAAAGTGTAACTGTGTTCTAATAAAACTTCATTTATGGACCACTTACATTTAAATTTCATACAATTTTCATGTGTCATAAAATATTATTCTTAATTTTTTAATTTTAATTTAAAAATGTAAAAAATATTCTTAAATTGTAGGCTGTAGAAAAACAAATAGCAGGTAGGATTTGCCAAGTGAGCTGTAATTTACTGATCCCTAAGCCAAAAGGATAAAGACTGAGTCTAAGGGGTCTTCCAAAAGAGGGGTGGGATAGGGAGGATGGGAGAGAGACACAAGAGGGAGGAGATATGGGGTTTTATGTAAATGTGTAGCTGATGCACTTTGTTATAAGGCAGAAACTAACACATCATTGTAAAGCAATTATACTCCAATAAAGATGCTAAAAAAACAAAGTCATCAGAAATGATTGAAGAAAGAATTAGAAAAAAGTTGAGCTATGAAGTAAAAAATTATGTAATCTAAGTACCCGTCAATAAATATATATCTAAAATTCACACAGTGATCATTTCTAGAGGTAGGAATTTAGAATTCTTTTATTTTTTTCTTTTCTATTTTTCTAAAATCCCCATAATGAACATGTTATGTTTTTATTATTAGGAAATAAATCATTTTAAATCTGGAGAAAAAATTTGATCTCTAAATTTTTTAGTATCTATTTTTCCAATTTGCCTAGTGTATATCAAGTAGTCATCAGTTTTCATAACATTGTTTAAGAGAGAAGTGGGACACAAAGTTTCAGATTAATGTATCTCAAAATTAGCTGTAGTCAGAATTTGTTTGGACAGTAGAGTTCATCTCTGGTGGATTTTAAAAAGATAAGACATGCCTACATCTGTTTGCTTTCTTTTTACCTCTAATGGTACCTCTGCAAATGCTCAATTAGGTCCTTGATTTTGCATTTTCAAAAATAAATTGGGTAGCTGCAGTTTGATGATCAGAAGCTAAAAGAACACCTCGTGTTATTGTTTAGTTTGTAGCCTCGACAAATACTTCTTCAGATTAAAAGCTCAAAATACTGCAATTTTTTTTTTACAGGAGATTTGGTTCTATTAGTGACCCCTGAATTGATCTATTCAACATAACTGTCCTTCTCCATCAGACGTCACCAAAATGCTGTGTGATTCACTACAAGTACTAGCACTGATTCTTTTGCCAAAAGCAAATGATGACGAATCACAGCAACCGTTTGTTATTAAAAAAGGAAAATTTATCATTTTGACCAAAAAGATACTTGTGACTGATGAATAACATAAACATTAGAAAATATGGTCTCCTTTTGAAGTGGTTCATCAGATTGGTACCACTCTTTGTGCCATTACTGCCACCCACTGTTGGCAGTCTATAACTATCCTTGCCTGGAATCAGGAAGGAAACTCCAGGCCAGAGTTTTGATGGTGAGAAGACGTGTGCATATAATCTCCAGATCCAGTGACTTCTTTTCCTTTTTTCTTTATTTGTTGCAATTCTAGAGTTTTTTGGTAAAACTGGGAGTGGATTGCCTATTTATTCTTGATTGGTCAATGGTCAACTCAAGAATGGTGTACAACTGCTTCCTCTGATGCAAGCAAACCAAGAAAAAAGTAAATAAACCAGCCATCTAAGGTAGTTAGATAAATCTCAGGTGACACTGGCTTTTACATATTGGTGTCATGAAAAGTCATGAGATAGTAGAGTAATGGGTTCTGTTTTTGCTTCACTATGGCTCCATCCATTCACCTGGCTTGCTAGAGGTCCCAGTGACTGCTTGTAATGGTCTCCAGTTATGCAGCCAGATCTCTACTGTTGCTGCTGTAACTGTTCCTACAAGAGATCGTGAAACCCCATGCTTGACATTGACAGAAAAAAGATCCCTGCAAGCTTGACTGACCAGTTCCATGAGAGCTCTGAATTCCTTAAACACAACCCAGGAGTATGGGGGGAGTTAGGACCTTGTGGCACAGCCTTTGATTAGTAGGGTGTAGGGAACCAGATCATTATTGCCCGCGACAGATGATTATCCTCAGATATCACTGTTTATAAGGCTTCTCTGATGATGAATGTCAGTCAGTGGCCAGCTGGGTAACTCTTCTCATTATATGTGTTCTTCCTTCTTCCCTGTCTCACCGCTCCCCCCCTTCCCCGCCACTATTTCCCAGGGACAACTTGCACTCCTTAATTTAGTGTTAGCACATAAACTTTTATCTCAGGCTCTGATTTCTAGAGACTTCAAGCTAGGATAGGCAATTACGGTTAAATTAGGTAGCAAAACAAAAGTGGAGCAATGTCTTCCTATTGTTTCACTTTTAAGAGACATTTCCTCATTAAATGCCTAGACTGAGGACTAGGGCCATTTCCTTAAAACATCCATTTATCAGGGGAGAGACATGGCATTCTAGGGGTTTATGACAGCAACTGACATATTTTTGTGGGCTGAGAATTTAAAAGCATCCTGTGAATTGTTAGAGATAATTCTCATGGGCATTGTGTGTATTTTGAGTCCATCAAAAATGTGAAGTCCTATGTAGACGTAGAGCATAGCAGAACAGCAACTTCTTCATTATGATATTTTAATGGGGTACTACTGCTGTTAGTAAGCCAACTATTTGGTCTGGTAATTGCAAGCAGATTCAACTTTATAGCTGGAAGATTATACCTATAGATGCCAAACCTGTTGGCAGAATACATGCTGCTTGGAAAGTAGCGATGTAAAGAATACGGAAACCTCTGAGAGCCTGTTATCGCCATCTCACAATCTTTTATCCTCCTTTAAGACCTTTTCAGCTTGACATGAGTTGCCCGATAACAAGTAGTTGATCAGGAGAATCTTAATGCACTCGCTACCTTACAATATTGCTTCTATGTGTACTTTCACCATTGAGGTCATTTTGCTCCTTGTGGTCTTGATTTAACTATTTAGAGGTCTGAGTAGGAGGAAGCAGATCACTTAGATGTTGTGATATTCTAGTGGCTACTAAACTGTTTGAAAATAAGTAGAACTAATAAATATTATGTATTTTACAGAATCAATCCTTTCATTTCAATCTTCCCACTTATGTTCCAGCCGATACGCTTGTGATGTTTTTTCCTCCCATCAACATACTAACAATTTAGCAACTCTTAATTCATTGGTCATTTATTGATTGATTGATTATAATAAGGAGACCACCCTTCTGTCAAGTTGAAAAGACAGATAGATATGTGAACAAATAATATAGTGTGATACCTGTATTAAAAGCATACTGTCTGGAGGTAGAAGAAATTAGGAAGTGACTATTTCTGAGTGGAAGAGTAAAATATCCTTTGTGCTGGCATTTGAAGTTCAGCAGATAAGCAAAGAGGAAGGTATTTCATGAAAAGGAAGCAGGTTTGCAAAAGTTGGAAATTATGAAAGAACATGGCCCGTACAGCAATCTCTTTGTAGTGGAATATTGCTGAACTTTAAGAAAGTGGAAGTGGGGAATGATGGCAGTCAGTAATGGGGAGTTAGGCAGATGTCACACTGAAAATGTTGGCTGTATCATTCTGGGGAAGTTGGACTCTATTTGATATGTGAAAGAAAACCAGAAATGATTTAAACAGTGGGCAGACTGGTAGGAGTAGGAGAGAATAAAATGATCAAATTTAAATTTTTAGAATCATACCCTTGAAGACAGCATAGGGTCCTGACTAGAAGGAGGAGAAAGTATTGTAGGGAAATAGGAATGTTTTAGAACATCAAGTAAGGGGTAAGCACCTAAATTAACTCAGAAGATATCGCATAGGTGTGGAGGGAGACAAAGATTCTAGTGATAGAAAAGATGTAAAATCATTAAGAACTGATAAAAACTTTGTTGATGATCTCATGGGAGAGAAATAAATCAAGAATCACTTACATGTTTCTTTATGAGAACACATGGTACAGGATCTAAATTAAAAATCACTTCAATCATTCAAAAAAAGCACATTATTGAATACCTGCTACATTTCAGTCACTGTGATAAGCACTGGGGATGCAATAATGAATGCTACATGCTCTCCAAGAATCTATGACAAGATGATTAAATGGAATTCTTTTAATCACGGTTTCAGTTGAGACCCAAGAAAATACGCAGTACATTTCAAAGTGTAAGACTACCATACCGGACTTGTAAAAGAGGCATCGGAAAATAATTTATACTATTCATAATGCCCACCAAACTGAGTGTACACCAGTACAGGGGTTCTGTATAATAGAAGAGAGTTTTTAAAGAGCTTTTCATGTATGAGTGCTCTGCTGTTCCCCAAAGGAGAAGTGTGCTCACCTCTAGCCCAGGGAGTGGCTCCAATTGGGGAATGCGATATGTTCCCTTGGACTCAGAAGGCAAAGTGGACCAATGTTTGACTCAAGCCTGAGAGATTAAAAGGTGAGAGGCTGGCACATTGGTTCCGCTTTCACTGCTGAAGTTTGGCAGACTAAGAATGCTGAGTGTTTCTCCTGAACCAGATGTCATCCTATATGAACGTGAGCTGGCTTGGCGCTGTCTTCCAGCTAAAGTGGGCTATCAGCAGGGATAAAGTAGCTTGTACACGCTGGGCTTCAGGATTCCCAGGTGTAAGGAAACAGTTTCAAACTACAGGCTGGAGGAGAAGCATTCCATTGTATAAAGGATCCTGCAAGGGAAGGATCTCCAGCAGCTGGGAGGTGTCCCCAGTGAATCAAAGAAACAAGTTTTCCAAAAAGATGAAACAGAGTCTCCTCTAAGCATCTTCAATGGGCATAAAGTGCTAACTCCAGCCCAGGGCAGTATTAGTGAAGGAAGAACATGCCCTGTCCCTTCATTTCTTCCCCCACCCCCCTCATGTTCTGATACTTATTAGAAGGAAAAGGATGTGTAGAAGTGCTGAGTGGTCAAAGAGAGGAAGGAAATATATCTCCTCTTTTAAGTGTAAAGGCAGCTAGAGTTAGCAGTCCCCAGCTGAGGGAGAAGAGAGGAAGTGTGAAGCGCTTGAAAAGTACACCAGATTAAATGCATTGCTTACTACAAAGAGGACTTTCCATTTTCTGAGAGTATCCAGAAGATTCATTGGGCTTTGACTAGACTTCATCCAAAGGGATGGGGAAGAAGTTGTTCTACTGAGTGGGTTGGAATAAGCAATGGAGGAGAACCAAACTGAGATCTAATGTCCCTCCATGGGTTGACATTTGGTTTCCATGATTAGAAAGCTTGCAGTTTTCAAATGTTTGAATATTTGACCTTGATTAGTTAACTGAAATTTGACTATGAGTCAGGAGACCTAGGCACTAGCTCTGACCTTGGTAACTGTGGGCACATGGTCAGACCACCCCATGTTCTCTGTGTTCCCATGTGTACATTAAGGAGTTAAACTAGTTGATCTCTGTGAAGTCTCATGTAAAAATCTAAAATTCTGAGTTTAGATGAATAATATTTCTCTGACATATTTCTCTTGTTTAAGAAATGCTAATGACTGGAAAAATCTGAAGTAAGGATATGGGTCTGCCAAAAGTCTAGGGAGCAAAAGAATGTGAGGCCACAATTTGTACTTTACAGTCCTCAAAGAATTATTACTGTTATTCTCATAGCAGCTTTGCAGTTTATATAATAATGTCTCTGATTTGAATGCCTTGGAAACATGAATACAAAAGTATAAACAGCAAAATTTTTGTGGAAAAAAAAAGCATAGAGAAAGGACATATTTGAGGTTGTTGAAATAAATGTTTATGAAGTCTCCAAATGAATATCATTTGAAAGAAAACTGAATTTGGGATACCTTTTGAAGGAGACTGTCATATAATAACATGTTTGGAAAGTAAGAGAAGCCTGTATTAAATTTTGGTAACACACACACACACACACACACACACACAAGAACAGTTAGTGTACAGATTTTTAGTTTTTTATAACTTAAACCTGTAATCTAAAATCAAGCTCAGTTTGGTCTCTTCAAACGTTTCTAGTTAAAGTCCATCAGAATTTAAAACAAATGGCTTGTGCATAATTTAGTAAGATGAAATATTTATATAAATCAACTATTTCCTTTTGTGGGCAAAATTAGTCACAAACTTTAAAAATGCTGAAAGAAAGGTGTTGAATTCACTTGAAATTTCTATTAAACTCCTATTATTTTCAGTACTTTATTTTTTCTATGAAATGTTTAGAATAAAATTAATTTTACTATAATTTAAAACAGCAATAATAGTTTAAGAAATTGAGTTCTTAAAATTCTGTTAATATATACAAATAAAATATCAATAAAATAAGCAAATATTAAAATACTAGAATATATTTAGAAAGAGATTTAACAAAAGAAAGATAACTTGAAGACTTTCCCCCTGAAGCCTGTTTCTAACAAATAGTATCAGGAGAGAAGGCCATCTGTCTGAGTGCTTACTTGTTAGAAATCTATAGGTATATTTACTAAAAATAATCCCATCTTTCTTGTAAAACAACAAAAAGAAGTTAACAACTTTAAAATCTCTAAGATATTGACAGTATTCAGGTTGCATTTGATATTGTCTGTTTCTTTTCTTTGTTAAGGATAAGTACTGAAATACATGTACTTAACAAGTATTTACCCAACACACATGAGAGTGTATTAAAATGCATGCTATCCCATCTCTTTGGATTTTATTGGTTGAAGATTCGGGATAGAATATTTAAATATTCTAAACCTTTAAACATAGAGATTGGGTAGTGTGGTAGTGTAATTAGACATTTTAATTGATAGTGTTAGAAATCTACATTTAAATGCTATTATAAGGATTGAGAAATTTCATCAGAAGATTCGATGAGCACTCACTTCTGGGAATGTCCTGGGAGAGTGGGAAGACTTGAGTTGGATGTCCATCTCAGGGCTCTTTGTGTGGGAGAACTGTGTGGCATAAGAGCATCATTTTAGGAAGAGTAAGAGAGAGGATTTCTTCCGTTCAAAACCAGAGACATTTTACTGGAATATAAAGGAAGGAATTATTAAGTCCTTTTCAAGGTGTAATATGTGTTGTAAATAAAATATAACTGAGCCTAGGACTAAGCAACTAGGAAGAATAACACAGAAGAGGAACCATATTCTATTGTTTTTTTTTATGTATTATAAACTTTTATAAATATTTTTTACCTATTTAAAAGTCTTAATGAATTATTGTCATTAAGGAAAAACTCTTTATTATGACACTTAGGTGATGAAAACATTCCACAAATAAAATTAGAAGATTTTATAGCACTCTTATTTTACTTAAATGTAAACTTCATTTATTTTTAATTTGACATTCACACTTATATGTTTGACTTGATGTATATGGGGAAATAGATTGTCATCATCCTTTCCATTTCAGAGTCAATCCAAGTTAATTCATGAAACAACAAATTTCCACATATGACATTAGGTTACAAGTCAAGATATGACTATTCAGAGCAAAGGAAACAAACAAAAATAAACAAATGGGACCACAGCAAACTAAACTTTTTTTTATTTGCTACCACAGATTCTTCTATCCAGCACAAGTCAAAGAGGAGGTTATAGCAAGCTGTTCAATATTATTATGAATACAGTACTAATGTTTTGAAATAAATTTGGAGTCCTTCCCTAGTACGTCAGAAACATCCAGTAGCATAGTATTATGGTGAATATTATTTACTCTCCAAACCAGACGTGTTAAAGATCGAGAGAGTGTCGCACTGTTACCGAATTCAGGTTTGGCTGCTCGCCACCTGAAAGCCAGTACTCCAGACGCAAATGTTGGTAGAAACAGAAAAGGTGCTTTAATCATAAAGCCAGCAATCTGGGGAGAAGGTGGACTCGTGTTCCAAAATCAGCTCCAAAATTCTGCTCAGCCATGATAGATTTTAGATATAGTCACTGAAAGAATCTCGTCTACATCTGCTTATTCGAAATGGTACACTGTATCTCCCCTACTGCACGTTGTGTGGCTATGATAACACAGATCCCAGTCCTTTCTTCATGATGGCTGGCCCACGCCACAACTATTTCTGAGGTTACTTCGTTAATCCATCCACTCAGACATCATGGATTTTGCTCTTGGTTGCTTTGAGCATAGACAACAGGAAGGGTTTCAGAGGCTCATCTTTGCTTAGAAGATCCGAGCATGTGAGAACGGCCTTTCAGGTCCCCCATGATTTCCACACTCTTCACTACGGTTTCATGTCACAATCTTCTCTACAGTTCATTGTATGGAAGTGAATGGACTTCAGTTCCCCGTTTTGCTCTTTTCCTTCTGCCTTTCCTTGGTCTCTTACCACTACCAGAAATGTCTTCCATTTTCCTTAGGTTCTTCCCTTCTCCTGGCTAACTCCCACACCCTAGTTATCACTCAGTGTGAACATCGTGTCATGAAGAAAACTTTCCCTACCTAAGTCTGGCTGTCTTCCAGACTTTGACATTTTCTTTAGCCTTTTTCAAAAAGAACTGTAGGACCAACAAGAAATAGTACTGGCCAAAAAATACATAGGACTGTGTGGGTTGTGGGTTTAAGACACTTCTAGAAAATAACAAACACTTTAATCCTTCTTAAGAAAGTAAATGAGGCAGGTAAATGAATACTGTCAATTAAATGTTGAGTTTGTAAGTATGCTGTAAATCCAAAATGACTCAAAAAGTGTCAAAATTGAGATATCAGAAGTGCCAGAATTGAAGACTGTAGTGAAATGATATTGGTTTTCATAGTTGTGCTAGATATTCAAGGTTGGTACTCAAAAAGGGTCAGATGAGGTAGCACTGGACAGGGTTCAAATAGACAGACATATAGTGGTCCAACATAATTCCAGTAGACTCTTGCTGGCCAGGGCTGGCCTTCCCAGTTATGCTAAGAGCTGTCTTAAAGGTGCCACATGGAATCAGACACTAGTACAGGTTAATTATTTTTAATGACAGTTTTGATGATTTTGGTTAAGGATGAAATGATTGGTCTTATTGTAAATTCCTAGAGCTTGAAAATTGACCAAAAAACTAATTTTCTTGTCTTGTGGATGTTATCAGAGACAGCACACAGACCTCAAAATACAAATCTTCACAATAGTATTCTTAATGATGTTTACATCTTTTCATGGACTGAAACTGTAGTACCATGCCCTTCTGTATTTTCCTCTCATAAACCACTATACTTCTATGTGCCTTCTACAACTGGTTTAAGGAAATTTTCAAATGTTATTGTTTACTACATAGTGTTTAAGAATATTCCTGCTTCCATTAAACACAAACATAACAGTGAAAACAGAACTAAAGCAAAAAATATTTATTTTAATGTGAAGTGGTTCCAAAACAGATCTATCTTCTTACTCTTCAGAAAATGCTTATTTAATTTAAAATTTCAGGGTAAAAAACGCAAGTGCAGATAAATGTTAGTATAAGAGAAGGTGATAAAGGGTTTCTCAATTTTGTTTTTGTTTATTTAGTTCTTGTGACACAGTGGGTACTTAGGGTATAGGATTATGCCTCTCACATCTGACTTTTTTTTAATTTAGAAAGGGGTGTGTGTGTGTGTGTGTGTGTGTGTGCGCACATTGTTTTTTTTAAGCATTGTTTGAAACACCTTTTGATTGGGCTTTGCATCTTTTTTTTCTAGGTTTTATTGTTATATATCATGATATATATTTTATGATGATAAATTATATATGGGTTATTCAAGGCCATTGACATTTTTAAATTTGAATACAGTAAAAAGGCAAAAGACTAATATAATAAATTATTTTAACAATATAAAAAAGATAATATATGTCTTTTTAAAATTGAACATAGAAATTAGAGGGAACAAATTCTTTATAGATGATACTTTGATAGGACTAGATAGTTCTGTCTAATTAATTCTTATACTTTCCAGTACTACTAGCCAAATGGGGTATTAGATTTTAAATTGATTGACATTAAAATTTTTTTAAATTACTTCCTCATTTGGTCAATATTTTGACAAGTAAATTTAAGGATAACTATAAATCATCTAGTTAGCTCAGTCAGCTTATACTTGACATTGATCCAAATGAACAGGTTAACTTTGCATTGTTCTACAGAGGCTGATAAATACTATGTTCAGTCAAACTTTTTAAGGAAGTAAACATTATAGACCTTTAGTAAAAAAATAATTTTTTTTTTTTTTTGCCTTACGCGGGCCTCTCAATGTTGTGGCCTCTCCCATTGCGGAGCACAGGCTCTGGACGCGCAGGCTCAGCGGCCATGTCTCACGGGCCCAGCTGCTCCGCGGCATGTGGGATCTTCCCAGACCGGGGCACGAACCCGTGTCTCCTGCATCGTCAGGTGGACTCTCAACCACTGCGCCACCAGGGAAGCCCTAAATTGAAATTTTTAAAAATTGGTGATCTGTATGACCTCAATACCAAAGAAATATTTACAGTAAACTCACACTTTAATAACAAGAACATAAACTATCAAAACATTTATTTGCTTTAAATAAATTAAATGTAATTGTTTAGAGAGGGTCTCTCTTCTTAAAATATTTTACTAAGTATCATTCCACTAGTTTCAAGTATCAGCTCAGTTTTTTATGTGTTAGAGGTAAGGGAATATAATTCTGCTTGGGCAATATCTGATGGCTTAACAATATAGTAAAATTTCATATTGCAAAATTTGGTTTTGTTTTCTAAAGGAATATAATTTGCCTTTTTCTTAAACATTTTTGTGGGACACTTCTATTAATGTGTCTTTTTTAATAAACCAGGTATATATAGTATATATGGTATAACTGGAACACCCCATGATAAATTGAAAATTGGATTTACATTGTAAAATGTAATGTCTCAGATCCACATACGGAGGTTACATAAGGCTAAAAATGTTTCTTCATAACATAAATGACTAAACTGTAGAAGGTAGTGTTTTAGCACTCTGGAATCAAACACAAAGATGCAGCCAAGTGTGTGCCATGATGATGGTGAAGCTGCTTATTGAACACTTTGTAAGGTTAGAAACCTGCTCTCTGCCTTTGCATTATGCAGCACTACTTAGAATGTCTAATGATCTTTAGAAATCAGGTTGCCAGCATGAAGGAGGCAAGGACATATTGTTGCAATAGTTTCTATTTCTCATTTATTTCTATCATGATACACATAATTCTCACACGTGAAGATTATAAAAGTTCACTTAAAATCCCTTAAGATGTAGAAACTAATTTAATGCCTGTTTTCCCTGCTTGCAGGTAATCACAAGCACACCACATTAATCCAGTGAAATATTTATATATTGTTTTATGTTATATGGAAGGCACTCTATGAAAGCTCACTCTCACAATATTTCTGAAGATCTGAATGCTGTTTTTTGTCAGTTGACATAAATCTCAGCACTTGTTTTATTTGGAGAAGTAGTAGATCTTCTGTTAAATTTCTATCTATCCTGTCCATTAACTTACTGTACCTACAACCTGTGAGCCTAATGTTAACCTGTAACCTGTTAACCTTGGCTCATTCAGAATGTCAAGTGGATTTCTTGGGCTAGTCTAAGGTTCTGGACTATCTTTTTCAGTGTGAATTTGACTTTGTTCTAATGCATAACTAGAAGCTTCCCAGGAGATTAGGGATGTATAGGTCATGTGTAGTTTTCAGCATGCAGAGGACTAATGCACTGCTCCGTATTTTTAATGAAATATCTCAGACTGGTGATTAATGGTGTAACTTTGGAGTCCAGAGAAACTCTGAATTGAAGGAAAAATTATATCCTTTTATTCCTCAAAAGGACATACCTACCTTTTAATTATTTCCATTATAATCTTCATATGTGGAGAAAAATAATATTTTCCTTAAATTATCTTAAGATGTGCAAATGATCGTCTAATATCCATATTCTCTGCTAGGATGTAAGGTAATCCTTCTTAAAATATAAAGAGATCTACTAATTAATGGTACTTCTTTTAAATAACACTACTGCATTACTTTGATTGATTTATAATTACAAACCTAGCATCATCCAAAATGTCTGCAAGGTTCTTATTTCAACCAATTACCAAATACCCCTGCCATTTCATTGTATAAGTATATTGAAGCAAATTATCCATTTGTTGATCTTGAATTGTTAGGTAATATATCTATTTATTTGTATTTATATCTAGACTTTCAGCATTGCTTAGTATCAGTTTAAATTGTCACAGCATTTATTATTTCATGTTGTGTTCATATGTGTAGTAACATAAATTTATACTATTATACATTACTTAACTTTTCTATTCCAGAAACTTAATATAATGAAAATGCACAAATATTTGGCAAAATATAAAAAAGAATACCAAGAAAGGCAGAACTGGATAAACTTAAAATAGAAATAGGACAAGATCAAAAACAAGGAACCTCATATGGTTTTTACCCTTCAGTTTCAATTTTGACTTCAAGAATAAAAAAGGAACAGAAACACGGTTGCTTACATGATTTTAGTTTCCAAAATAAAGAAACATAGCCAATTAATTAAAGAAAACAAAACCCTTCTTAACATAAATTGCCAAAGAAATTTGTTAAGTAGAATTTCATAAGGAGATCATGGAGCAAAATAGTAGAAAGTGTGAAAATAGTTTTAGAGTAAAAGCAGAAACATGTTTAATATAGTTTTATATTGTACCTTCCATAACATTTATGAGAACTTTTTTTTTTTCGGTACGCGGGCCTCTCACTGTTGCTCCGGTGCAGGCCCAGTGGCCATGGCTCACGGGCCCAGCTGCTCCGCGTTATGTGGGATCTTCCCGGACCGGGGCACGAACCCGTGTCCCCTGCATCGGCAGGCGGACTCTCAACCACTGCGCCACCAGGGAAGCCCTATGAGAACTATTTTTAAATTGAGCTAAATAAAACTGATTTTTGAGAAGGATTAACAAAGGAATAATCTTCAATTTATGTGTAATCAATCCACATAACTAGACAATAATAGATCTTTCAAGCAATCTTCTATAAATATTTTTCTCAGCTGAGATTGTAACAGGAATAAATATCAGAGAGTTTGATGGCATAGCTTCTGATAAAAGCCTGGAAAGATCATAATTTAGATTTGCTTGTTGTGAGTGGATTCATGTGATTGAGAACAACGCAAACAGATTGTAAGGTTAACTTGGTAGTGTAAAAATTTAAGAATACTTATCTGATGGAAAGTTTTAGAGGAGTTGGTGGAAGCAAAGCCAGATCTTCCTCGTGTAAAAATATGGATTTTACCTTTAAGATTCATTGTCTTGGTATATAAAAACCTTCAGAGTCAAAAAAAAAAAAAAAAAGAAAGAGAGAGAAAGAAAGAAATTTACAAACTGGGTGTCAAAAACACATGGTAGGATTTATCAATATATAGGGGATGTTATGTTAAGCAGGAGGCAAGTTATTTTGAGACCTGAGATATTCTGAGTTCAATTATCTTGCATAACGGCACGGCAGGAGTGTTAACAAGTTCCCTAGGCATCTCATGTTTTCCAACCCTAGTTACCAAGTGCATCTTCTCTGAGGAGTGTCCTGTAACAAAAAAGTAAATAATGCCACAAAAGGAGACATTTATGGCACCTTATTTAATGTAGCCACTGGTTACACAGCAAAATCCATCTCATCTATGTATCTCTCTTATATCTTTCTTAGCCTTAGGTTATGAGGCACATTTTTCATGAATAGAATAAAGTAAATCTTAAGCTCCAAAGTTATGATAAAAAATGGGTGAAGCACATGCTCAAATAAAAGCATTTTATATATCACAAGCTTCAACCATCTCTGAACTTCCCCAACATATTCCAAAGAATATCGGATTAAACAAAGTACTTCTTGGAGAGAGAATAAGAGATAAAATAAACAATCATTTATTGAATAATTCGTTTTAGTAAAGTCTTCTAGGCATGCTTCCTAACAAATGAGAAAGGTAATAACTCTAATGGCTGGGTAATAGAATATTTTGCAAGTTACTTGGTTTCCAATCAACTCCTTATTGCAAAATTGAAGATGTACCTAATTGAGTTGTTATCAATTATAAGATTAATGATAAATTAGTGTGATGTGATTTTTTTTAATGTACTTCAAAAAGCTTTCAAAAATTAAGTAACATTTGTATAATGAATCTCTTTTTTTCTACCTACTTAATTATGAGAACAACTTTCTCAATCATACAGGAAAGGTAGAATATATCTCATGCTGAACCCTTTTAAATTCCAGCAATTCATTCACAAATATGTCAACTAATTGGGGGAAAAGAAGTATCTAAATCATTTTAAAAAGTAATTTTTATAAATTTCTGATAAGCTTTGGGGGGGTAGTATCTTCTTAAAAATTTTAACTGGGGTACGCATTTCTGATAAATATGTACTTTTTGAAGTTTATAAGCAAATTTGTAATATAATTGTCTTTTTATTCATTAAATATTAATTTTAATTTTACCTCAATCCAGAAGAATTATTTTTAAATCCAGTGTCAGGAACTACAAAGAGCAAGCTGAAAGGATAGATGTGGTGTGTTTTGTTGACTGGAAAAAGAAGACTGCACAACCTAAAAGTTGCAAATTATTCAGAGACATTACTGAGGACTGTAGCCGGGAAGGCAGCCTCTCAGATATCTCTGAGGAACTGTTCCAAAGAGCAAAGGCAGGATCCAGGATACATAGGAGTTTTTGCTAAAAAAAAAGAAAACATGTCGTCAGACATCAAAGGATTACTGCTAATCACAAAAAATGTACATCTCAAGTTAACGATTTTAGTGTTTTCCTAAGTATGGGAAGGTGCAAGAGTCTGGACTCATTGAAATTATTTTTCCGTATGCATTTTTGTTAACGTCTTTATTGGAGTATAATTGATTTAAAATGGTGTGTTAGTTTCTGCTTTATGACAAAGTGAATCAGTTATACATATACATATGTTCCCATATCTCTTCCCTCTTGTGTCTCCCTCCCTCCCACGCTCCCACTCCCACCCCTCTAAGTGGTCACAAAGCACCGAGCTGATCTCCCTGTGCTATGCGGCTGCTTCCCACTAGCTATTTTACGTTTGGTAGTGTATATATGTCCATGCCACTCGCTCACTTTGTCCCAGCTTACCCTTCCCCCTCCCCATATCCTCAAGTTCATTCTCTAGTAGGTCTGCGTCTTTATTCCTGTCTTGCCCCTAGGTTCGTCATGACCATTTTTTTTTCTTTCTTTTTTTTTAGATTCCATATATATGGGTTAGGATACGGTATTTGTTTTTCTCTTTCTGACTTACTTCACTCTGTATGACAGACTCTAGGTCCATCCACCTCACTACAAATAACTCATTTTCGTTCCTTTTTCTGCCTGAGTAATATTCCATTATATATATGTGCCACATCTTCTTTATCCATTCATCTGTTGATGGACACTTAGGTTGCTTCCATGTCCTGGCTATTGTAAATAGAGCTGCAATGAATATTGTGGTACATGACTCTCTTTTTTTTTTTTTTTTTTACATCTTTATTAGAGTATAATTGCTTTACAAGCGTGTGTTAGTTTCTGCTTTATAACAAAGTGAATCACTTATACATATACATATACATATGTTCCCATATCTCTTCCCTCTTGCATCTCCCTCCCTCCCAACCTCCCTATCCCACCCCTGCAGGTGGTCACAAAGCACCGAGCTGATCTCCCTGTGCTATGCGGCTGCTTCCCACTAGCTATCTACCTTACGTTTGGTAGTGTATATATGTCATGCCTCTCTCTCGCTTTGTCACAGCTTACCCTTCCCCCTCCCCATATCCTCAAGTACATTCTCTAGTAGGTCTGTGTCTTTATTCCTGTCTTACCCCTAGGTTCTTCATGACATTTTTTTTTTTCTTAAATTCCATATATATGTGTTAGCATACAGTATTTGTCTTTCTCTTTCTGGCTTACTTCACTCTGTATGACAGACTCTAGGTCGATCCACCTCATTACAAATAGCTCAATTTCATTTCATTTTATGGCTGAGTAATATTCCATTGTATATATGTGCCACATCTTCTTTACGCATTCATCTGATGATGGACACTTAGGTTGTTTCCATCTCTGGGCTATTGTAAATAGAGCTGCAATGAACATTTTGGTACATGACTCTTTTTGAATTATGGTTTTCTCGGGGTATATGCCCAGTAGTGGGATTGCTGGGTCATATGGAAGTTCTATTTTTAGTTTGTTAAGGAACCTCCATACCGTTCTCCATAGTGGCTGTATCAATTTACATTCCTACCAACAGTGCAAGAGGGTTCCCTTTTCTCCACACCCTCTCGAGCATTTATTGCTTGTAGATATATATATATATATATATATATATTTTTTTTTTTTTTTTTTTTTTTTTTTTTCTGTATGCAGGCCTCTCACTGTTGTAGCCCCTCCCGCTGCAGAGCACAGGCTCCAGACGCGCAGGCTCAGCGGCCATGGCTCACGGGCCCAGCCGCTCCAAGGCATGTGGGATCTTCCTGGACTGGGGCACGAACCCGTGTCCCCTGCATTGGCAGGCGGACTCCCAACCACTGCGCCACCATGGAAGCCTTGTTTGTAGATATTTTGATGATGGCCATTCTGACCAGTGTGAGATGATATCTCGTTGTAGTTTTGATTTGTGTTTCACTAATGATTAGTGATGTTCAGCATTCTTTCATGTGTTTTTTGGCAATCTGTATTCCTTCTTTGGAGCAATGTCTATTTAGGTCTTCTGCCCATTTTTGGATTGGGTTGTTTGGGGTTTTTTTTGATATTGAGCTGCATGAGTTGCTTGTATGTTTTGGAGATGAATCCTTTGTCAGTTGCTTCATTTGCAAATATTATCTCCCATTCTGAGGGCTGTCTTTTCGTCTTGTTTACGGTTTCCTTTGTTGTGCAAAAGCTTTTAAGTTTCATTAAGTCCCATTTGTTTATCTTTGTTTTTATTTCCATTTCTCTAGGAGATGGGTCAAAAAGGATCTTGCTGTGATTTATGTCATAGAGTGTTCTGCCTATGTTTCCTCTAAGAGTTTGATGGTGTCTAGCCTTACATTTAGGTCTTGAATCCATTTTGACTTTATTTTTGTGTATGGTGTTTGGGAGTGTTCTAATTTCATTCTTTTACATGTAGCTGTCCATTTTTCCCAGCACCGCTTATTGAAGAGGTTGTCTTTTCTCCACTGTATATTCTTGCCTCCTTTATCAAAGATAAGGTGACCATATGTGCATGGGTTTATCTCTGGACTTTCTTTCCTGTTCCATTGTTCTATACGTCTGTTTTTGTGCCAGTACCATACTGTCTTCAGTACTTTAACTTTGTAGTATAGTCTGAAGTCAGGGAGCCTGATTCCTCCAGCTCTGTTTTTTGTTCTCAAGATTGCTTTGGCTATTCGGGGTCTTTTGTGTTTCCTTACAAATTGTGTAATTTTTTGATCTAGTTCTGTGAAAAATGACAGTGATAGTTAGATAGGGATTGCATTGAATCTGTAGATTGCTTTGGGTAGTAGAGTCATTTTCACAATGTTGATTCTTCCAATCCAAGAACATGGTATATCTCTCCATCTATTTGTATCATCTTTAATTTCTTTCATCGGTGTCTTATAATTTTCTGCATACAGGTCTTTTGTCTCCTTAGGTAGGTTTATTCCTAGGTGTTTTAATCTTTTAGTTGGAAAGGAAAATGTGATGTTTTCTTGATTTCACTTTCAGATTTTTCATCACTAGTGTATAGGAATGCAAGAGATTTCTGTGCATTAATTTTGTATCCTGCTACTTTACCAAATTCATTGATTAGCTCTAGTAGTTTTCTGGTAGCATCTTTCAGATTCTTTATGTATAGTATCATGTCATCTGCAAACAGTGACAGCTTTACTTCTTCTTTTCCGATTTGGATTCCTTTTATTTCTTTTTCTTCTCTGATTGCTGTGGCTATAACTTCAAAAACTATGTTGAATAATAGTGGTGAGCGTGGGCAACCTCGTCTTGTTCCTGATCTTAGTGGAAATGGCTTCAGTTTTTCACCACTGAGGACGATGTTGACTGTGGATTTGTCATATATGGCCTTTATTATGTTGAGGAAAGTTTACTCTATGCCTACATTCTGGAGGGTTTTTATCATAAATCGGTGTTGAATTTTGTCAAAAGCTTTCTCTGCGTCTACTGAGATGATCATATGTTTTTTCTCCTTCAGTTTGTTAATATGGTGTATCACGTTGATTGATTTGCAGATATTGAAGTATCCTTGCATTCCTGGGATAAACCCCACATGATCATAATGTATGCTCCTTTTAATGTGCTGTTGGATTCTGTTTCTAGTATTTTGTTGAGGATTTTTGCATCCATGTTCATCAGTGACATTGGCCTGTAGTTTTCTATCTTTGTGACATCTTTGTCTGGTTTTAGTATCAGAGTGATGGTGGCCTCGTAGAATGAGTTTGGGAGTGTTCCTCCCTCTGCTATATTTTGGAAGAGTTTGAGGAGGATAGGTGTTAGCTCTTCTCTAAATGTTTGATAGAATTCTGAATGTTTGATAGAATTCTCCTGTGAAGCCATCTGGTCCTGGGCTTCTGTTTGTTGGAAGATTTTTATTCACCGTTTCAATTTCAGTGCTTGTGATTGGTCTGTTCATATTTTCTATTTCTTCCTGGTTCAGTCTTGGAACGTTGTGCATTTCTAAGAATTTGTCCATTTCTTCCAGGTTGTCCATTTTATTGGCATATAGTTGCTTTTAGTAATCTCTCATGATCCTTTGTATTTCTGCAGTGTCATTTGTTACTTCTCCTTTTTCATTTCTAATTTTATTGATTTGAGTCTTCTCCCTTTTTTTCTTGATTAGTCTGGCTAATGGTTTATCAATTTTGTTTATCATCTCAAAGAACCAGCTTTTAGTTTTATTGATCTTTGCTATCGTTTCCTTCATTTCTTTTTCATTTATTTCTGATCTGATATTTATGATTTCTTTCCTTCTGCTAACTTTGGGGTTTTTTTTTTTGTTGTTCTTCTTTCTCTACTTGCTTTAGGTCTAAGGTTAGGGTGTTTATTTGAGATGTTTCTTGTTTCTTAAGGTAGGCTTATAGAGCTATATACTTCCCTCTTAGAACTGCTTTTGCTGCATCCGATAGGTTTTGGGTCATCGTGTTTTCATTGTCATTTGTTTCTGGGTATTTTTTAATTTCCTCTTTGATTTCTTCAGTGGTACCTTGGTTATTAAGTAGTGTGTTGTTTAACCGCCATGTGTTTGTATTTCTTACAGAGTTTTTCCTGTAATTGAGTTCTCGTCTCATAGCGTTGTAGTTGGAAAAGATACCTGATACAATTTCAATTTTCTTAAATTTACCAAGGCTTGATTTGTGACCCAAGATATGATCTATCCTGGAGAATATTCCATGAGCACTTGAGAAGAATGTGTATTCTATTGTTTCTGGATGGAATGTCCTATAAATGTCAATTAAGTCCATCTTGTTTAATGTATCATTTAAAGCTGTGTTTCCTTATTTATTTTCATTTTGGATGAGCTGTCCATTGGTGAAAGTGGGGTGTTAAAGTCTCCTACTATGGTTGTGTTACTGTCGATTTCCCCTTTTATGGCTGTTCACATTTGCCTTATGTATTGAGGTGCTCCTATGTTGGGTGCATAAATATTTACAATTGTTATATCTTCTTCTTGGATTGATCCTTTGATCATGATGTAGTGTCCTTCTTTGTCTCTTGTAATAGTCTTTGTTTTAAAGTCTATTTTGTCTGATATGAGAATTGCTACTCCAGTTTTCTTTTGATTTCCATTTGCATGGACTACCTTTTTACCTCCCCTCACTTTCAGTCTGTATGTGTCCCTAGGTCTGAAGTGGTTCTCTTGTAGACAGCATATATATGGGTCTTGTTTTTGTATCCATTCAGCCAATCTATGTCTTTTGTTTGGAGCATTTAATCCATTTACATTTAAGGTAATTATCGATATGTATGTTCCTATTACCATTTTCTTAATTGTTTTGGGTTATTATTGTAGGTCTTTTCCTTCTCTTGTGTTTCCTGCCTAGAGAAGTTCCTTTAGCATTTGTTGTAGAGCTGGTTTGGTGGTGCTGAATTCTCTTAGCTTTTGCTTATCTGTAAAGGTTTTAATATCTCCATCAAATCTGAATGAGATCCTTGCTGGGTAATCTTTGTTGTAAGTTTCTCTTTCATCACTTTAAATATGTCCTGCCACTCCCTTCTGGCTTGCAGAGTTTCTGCTGAAAGATCAGCTGTTAACCTTATGGGGATTCCCTTATGTGTTACTTGTTTTTCCCTTGCTGCTTTTAATATGTTTTCTTTGTATTTAATTTTTGATAGTTTGCTTAATATGTGTCTTGGCATGTTTCTCCTTTGATTTATCCCATATGGGACTCTCTGTGCTTCCTGGACTTGATTAACTATTTCCTTTCCCATATTAGGGAAGTTTTCAACTATAATCTCTTCAAGTATTTTCTCGGTCCCTTTCTTTTTCTATTCTTCTTCTGGGACCCCTGTAATTCAAATGTTGGTATGTTTAATGTTGTCCCAGAGGTCTCTGAGAGTGTCCTCTATTCTTTTTAGTCTTTTTTCTTTATTCTGCTCTGCAGTACTTATTTCCACTATTTTATCTTTCAGGTCACTTATCTGTTCTTTTGCCTCAGTTATTCCGCTATTGATCCCTTCTAGAGAATTTTTAATTTCTTTTATTGTGGTGTTCATCTCTGTTTGTTTGCTCTTTCGTTCTTCTAGGTCCTTGTTAAACGTTTCTTGTATTTTCTCCATTCTATTTCCAAGATTTGGTATCATCTTTACTATCATTATTCTGAATTCTTTGTCAGGTAGACTGACTATTTCCTCTTCATTTGTTAGGTCTGGTGGGTTTTTGCCTTGCTCCTTCATCTGGTGTATGTTTCTCTGTCTTCTCATTTTGCTTATCTTACTGTGTTTGGGGTCTCCTTTTCATAGGCTGCATGTTCATAGTTCCCGTTGTTTTTGGTGTCTGTCCCCAGTGGCTAACGTTGGTTCAGTGGGTTTGTAGGCTTCCTGGTGGAGGGTACTAGTGCCTTTGTTCTGGTGATGAGGCTGGATCTTGTCTTTCTGGTAGGCAGGTCCACATCTGGTGGTGTGTTTTGGGGTGTATGTGGCCTTATTATGATTTTAGGCAGCCTCTGTGCTAATGGATGGGGTTGTGTTCCTGTCTTGCTAGTTATTTGGCATAGGGAGTCCTGCACTGTAGCTTGCTGGTCATTGAGTGCATCTGGGTCCTGGTGTTGAGTTGGAGATCTCTGGGAGATTTTCGCCATTTGATATTACATGGAGCTGGGAGGTCTCTTGTTGACCAGTGCCCTGAACTTGGCTCTCCCACCTCAGTGGCACAGGCCTGATGCCTGGCTGGAGCACCAAGAGCCTGTCCTCCACCTGGCTCAGAATAAAAGGGAGAAAAAAAAGAAAGAAAGAATGAAGATAAAATAAAGTAAAATAAAATAAGGCTATTAAAATAAAAAGTTATTCTTAAGAAAAATAAATTTTTAAGTAATAAAAAAAAAACGGACAGACAGAACCCTAGGACAAATGTTAAAAGCAAAGCTATACAGACAAAATCATACACAGAAGCATACACATACACACTCAGAAGAAGAGAAAAAGAGGGGAAAAAATATATATATATCATTGCTCCCAAAGTCCACCTCCTCAGTTTGGGATGATTCATTGTCTATTCAGGTATTCCACAGATGCAGGGTACATCAAGTAGACTGTGGAGATTTAATCCACTGCTCCTGAGGCTGCTGGGAGAGATTTCCCTTTCTCTTCTTTGTTCACACAGCTCCCAGGGGTTCATCTTTGCATTTGGCCCCATCTCTGCGTGTAGGTCACCTGAGGGCGTCTGTTCTTCGCTCAGACAGGACGGGGTTAAAGGAGCAGCTGATTCAAGGGCTCTGGCTCACTCAGGCCGGGGGTAGGGAGGGGTACGGATGCGGGGTGGGCCTGCGGCGGCAGAGGCCAGCATGACGTTTCACCAGCCGGAGGCGCGCCGTGCGTTCTCCCGGGGAAGTTTCCCTGGATCCCGGGACCCTGGCAGTGGCGGGCTGCACAGGCTCCCGGAAGGGGGGTGTGGAGAGTGACCTGTGCTCACACACAGGCTTCTTGGTGGCGGCAGCAGCAGCCTTAGCGTCTCATGCCCGTCTCTGGGGTCCGCGCTGATAGCCACACCTCGTGCGCCTCTCTGGAACTCCTTTAGGCAGCGCTCTTAATCCCCTCTCCTCACGCACCAGGAAACAAAGAGGGAAGGAAAAAGTCTTTTGCCTTTTCGGCTGCTCCAGACAGTTTCCCGGGATCCCCCCCGGCTATCTGTGGCGCACTAGCCCCTTTTGGCTGTGTTCACGCAGCCAACCCCAATCCCTCTCCCTGGGGTCCGACCTCCGAAGCCCGAGCCTCAGCTCCCAGCCCCGCCCTCCCCGGCGGATGAGCAGACAAGCCTCTCGGGGTGGTGAGTGCTGGTCGGCACCGGTCCTCCGTGCGGGAATCTCTCTGCTTCGCCCTCCGCACCCCTGTGGCTGCGCTCTCCTCCATGGCTCCGAAGCTCCCCGCTCCGCCACCCGCAGTCTCCGCCCGCGAAGGGGCTTCCTAGTGTGTGGAAACGTTTCCTCCTTCACAGCTCCCTCCCACTGGTGCAGGTACCGACCTTATTCTTTTGTCTCTGTTTTTTCTCTTTTCTTTTGCCCTACCCAGGTACGTGGGGTTTTTTTTGCCTTTTGGGAGGTCTGAGGTCTTCTGCCACTGTTCAGTAGGTGTTCTGTAGGAGTTGTTCCACATGTAGATGTATTTCTGATGTATTTGTGGGGGGGAAGTTGACCTCCGCGTCTTACCCTTCCGCCATCTTGAAGCACCTTCTTCCTTATGCATCTTAACTATCTAAGGCCAGTATCCTGTTTTTCTCCATCCTGAATTCCCCTCACTGTGTACCATCAGGGCAGCTGCAGTGGCAGATGGATTGATGCAGGCAACATTCGTTGTTTACTGAAATGGTAGTCAACATTTTTTGTCCACAGCTTCAACTGGAGCTAATGGAAGAGTTTCAGTTATTAGTAATGACAAAATCTTAGTATGATTACCAGGGAGGCTAATGCAGGGTATGTGACAAAATCATGGGAGGAGGGACCAAGAATTTGACAATTCAGAGTATCAGAAAATTGTCTATGTAGTAATTATTTAAAACAGCTGAGAGTTATGACTGTGATGATGCTGGAATGACGAGGAGTGAGTTAAGAAAAAAAATCTTCCAGCAATGAGGGCAACTAGGAGCAGTAGATTATGTAGTGTGATGATGTGAGATTCAAAGGTTAGGGAGGAGGAAAGAGGAAGGGAGGATTATCTGGAACTAGCTCTGAGGTGCACAGAAGATACATCCCCCATCTTCCTGCCCTAGAAAAGGGAGCAAAACCAGCTACAGTTGGAGAGATAATAGGAACTCCATATATGATTGTTCTGAGTCTACTTCAGTACTTCACTTCATAGATGAGGAAGTTATTTTTAACGTTTTGCAAATTCATAGTTACTAAATTGTGAAGAATTTTCCAGTGCAAAATGTGAATATATATAAACACAGATTAGTCCTGTACACTCTCTACAGATTCATTAAATTCATCACTCATATTTAGAATAATGAATCTCAGGCATTAAAAATTCCTCCTACAGATAACAAGGTAAATTATATCTTTCACTTTCTAAAATGGTAAGTACATGCATTTATTCTACTTCTAAATACGTTCAGCAGAAGAATTAAATAGGAAAAGGTTTTTTATCTTGTATGTTATTAATCTAAATTATTAATGGGTAAACAATTAATATATTACTTTTGCATACACATAATGGGAGGTGAAACAAAATCTAACAACTGGACTCTTTTTAAAAAAAAGAGTTTTTGAACATTGTTCATTCATTCATTCATTCTTTTTTGACATAAGTAGAAATTCTGACTCCTTCCTTTGTATTCGACATCTGGTTGCCAATGGCGCTGGGTCAGGCTAGCCCCCGGGCGGACAGTACAGTACACCATTTGATTTGCCTGAATTTGAAACCAAATGCTTTAAACGAGTGTATTTAAACTTCTCAGAAAGAGAAGATTAAATACTAGTATTAGGGGAAAATATTTTTCCCTACAAATTCCTTGGCTTGCTTTTATCAGGCAATGAAAATTTTATAATATAGCATTTTTATTTTGCCTTAACTGCCAAGAAAGTCAAAGTAAAATTTGGGGTTCAACTCTAGCAACAAGATATGTGTTTAGACACAGTTATTTCTCATGGTTTAAAAGGTCTTTAGTTCTGTTTATAGATTTTAGTGCCCAATTTAACATTGTGTTTAAGTTTATGGCATGCTTAATATCTTTTAGGAAGAAGTACCGTTTTAATAAAACCATAAATATTTTATGTTTTTCTCCTCTTAGTGTTTGCTCTTCATATGGCATCTGCCTTCTATTTTTTCATGAAAAACAGAACAATTAAGGAAAACTGTAATACTTTTTACACTTAAAAAAAATTCAAAAAGCCTGTGATAATTTTTCAACTAGGAAAGAGTTCACTTACTGCCCATATATCACTAATTCTATGTTTTAATAGAAAAAAATGCCTTTAAATACAATATTTACTAATATTAAATTGGTTAATTTATTACATTTAAAAATTCCTAGCTGTTTCTACTTTTTAAATATAGATTGCGTCAAAAGATAAGAAATAGCAGAAGTAAAACAAATTAATGACTGAAGGAGTAATTAGTAAAACTTTTTTGTGCACACACCAAAAAGACAGTTTGAAAACTGGGAGCTTTCAAACCAAAACACAAAATGAGGCTCAGAGGGATATTGTTATAAAGCAGCTTATATAGTAAAGAGTGACTATCCTTCACAGTGATTTTGTCTTAAATGATAGGGAATTGGTTAGTGGTTACCTCATATCAACCTTGGGAAACAGTTTAAGTTTTGCTTATGATTTCCAGAGGCATAAGCAAGAAATGACCCAGTTCAAGCTAGTCTTGCAAAATAAGCTACATTAAGCTTTGCTTGTAGGACTGAACTGGTTTTGTCTGCTTAGGGAATTTTCAAGGCTGGTCTCCATTTTTAAAAATTTTAACAGTAACTTGTTTTGTAAAACAACTTATTCTTTCTCTGTGATTTAAAAATGTATTTTGAAAATAATGGATCAGCTTTAGGCACATATAAAGATTACTTTCTTCATATATGAAATCCACTAACCTTTCTAGGAAATAAAATTAAATCTATTTTTAAGAATGAGACTAACTAGGAACCAAATAGACCAGGTAACTGCTGTGCTATTATTGTATGTGATCTGGCAACTCAATAAAACTGTTGGAGTAGAAATACAGAAAAGATGATTGATGAAGAAATGCTCTCTCTCCTGTACCACTTCACATTCAAGTTAAAATGTGAACATGGAGAATTTGGAGAAAGCAGTTTAACAGCTCTAGATATTTTCTTGATTAATACTTCTACCTTAAAATACAAATTTCAACAATTAAATGATTTTCATTCTGAAGGAAATGGAATTTCAAGTAATTGTTTTAATTAACCAAAGAATTTAAAAACTACCTATTTTTCATCTTCTTAAGTGGGTCAAACTCTTAGGAAAGGAATGAAGTGGCTGCCTTGGGCAGAGACATGATGAATATAGATCAAATCAAAATGTGATATGACTTGTTCCACTTACATGGCTTTTTAGAAAGCTTGCTCTGGGTCAAAAAAGGAAAAAAATGGTGCAAGAGCTTGGTAAGTTTTGTGTGACCTGAACTCAAATTCAGGTAAACATACGTAGCCTGAGTGCATTAGCTTGTAAATATACCCAGTTCAGTTCACTCACTTAACAGACATATATTGGACAGGAACGAGTTGCCAAGCAGGACACAAACTGTACTTTCAAAAGTCTGTGTGTGTAAAAGAAAATGACAACACACACTATGCTTTCAGGACAATTCAGTCTAATGGAGGGTATAAACAAAGGAATGATGGAAAGCAAAGCAAAGCAAAGATCCTGTGACAGCTACTGTGATAGACATCAACACAGATGGAGAAACTGGAGGGTGGGAGGTAAATTTGAACTCTGGAGGAGCAGGAAAGCTTCACGGGGGACATATCTGAATTGGGACTTGAAAAATATCCAGTTATGGAGAAGTGGATAAGAATTTCAGGCACAGGGAACAGATGATGAGAAGGCACAGAAGTGGCATATTTTCAGAAACATGGAAATTTGGGTAATTCTTGCACGGTGAAGTGGTGTGAAATAGAGCTATAAAAGTAGAATTGAATTGTATCATAAAGTGCCTTATATAAATGTGAATTTTGTTCCAAGCAGAGATTGAGGAATCAATAAATGTATTGTTTTGTTTTGCTTTAATTCAAGAATATCAATATTTTTAATTTTAAAATATTTTATAGGAATAACAGTGGATATGAAGAATTAATGTAAGGAGGAAATGGTTATTGTGATGTGAGCTACAAGTCTATTATAGGAGTGATCACAGGGAAAACATGTTTAAGAAACATCTCTGACATAGCTGATTGGATATTGAAGAAAAGGAAGATAGAGAGTTTAGTGATAATGTAGGTTTATTGAAAAAATGAATAATATCTATCAGTGAAGATAAGAAAACTTACTTGGTAAAGCTGTATAAATTCAAGAAATGACATATCAAATTTTTGCCATCTACACTGAACAATATGGGTATTCAATTATGCTCTCTTTTAGGATTGCAAGTAGGGAGACTCTCATAGGTGGTATACTTTAAAATATGTGTGCAGAGGGCTGTTCAGAAGTACACTCTTCCTCTAGAACCTGAGAAAAATTTTTTAAATTTGCAGGGCAGGTATAGAGACACAGATGTAGAGAATGGGCATGTGGACCCTGGGGGTGGGAAAGGGGAGGGTGGGACGAAATGGGAGGTTAGAACTGACATATATACACCACCATGTGTAAAATAGATAGCTAGTGGGAACCTGCTATAAAGCACAGGAAGCTCAGCTCTGTGCTCTGTGATGACCTAGACGGGCGGGATGGCGGGGGGGGGGGGGGGGGGGGGGCGCGGCATGGGAAGGAGGCCCAAGAGGGAGGGGCTATATGTATACATATAGCTGATTCACTTCGTTGTACAACAGAAACCAACACTACATTGTAAAGCAACTATGCTCCAATTAAAAAAAAAAAAATGAACCAGACTCTTACTGAAACGTAGATAATGGCAGTGTGAGGTTGTATCTTACCATTTAAGACCGTGCATGTATCAGATATTTATTTAAGAGACTGAAATGTTTAAAGGAGTTTTAAAATATATTTTGTTCAATTAATCTTTAAATATTAATCTTTAAATATTTGCAGTTTAGAAAGCCTAGACTGTAATCACCCACCAGAGACAAAGTATCTCATAATAGTTGACAGGGGAGATTCTTTACCCATATATCTGGGTTCAAATACTTCCTGTTATCTATTAGCTGTGTGACTTAGAGCAAGTGACTTATACTCTCCTTGCTGAAGTTTCTTCATCTGTAAAACAAGAATGATAATAGACAAGACTATTATTAGTAGAGTACTGTAATTACAATGAGGAATAAATAATAAAAGTAAACACTAAGAGTGCCCTTAGCAAAGGCTAGTAAGCACTGATCTAAGCATTTTAATACATGTTCTTATTAATTCCTTATGAGAAGCCCACAGATTATGTATTATTACCCTATTTACAGATGAGGAAATCATGGGAGAGATGCTGACTGACTTGCCAAGTCAAGAAGCCAGTGGTTGGCAGACTCACTCTTTGAACTCAAACAGTCAGGGTTGTTCACTGTCTGTCTTACAACCACTTTATTTCCTGATTCTTTCATGGGTGATTTTACTTTAAGCTTTAAAGGTAGGTGAGCTCACATATGTAAAGTATTTAAATCTTTACATGTATGTCTGGTATTGACTAAGTGCCAGTAAATGTTAGTTGCTTTTCTCACTACTACTCTTTCTACTACAATTTAATAGTTAACCTAGGAATGTCAGAAACTGAAGTGCCTGATATACATATGACATCTTATGTGCATAAATGCACAGCATCTTCTCATCAGTGTAACTGATACTTTGTTAGAGAAGTCTCTATCACAGCAGCTTGTTACTAGTAGCATTCTCTCTCTCTTTTTATTTACCTGGCTTATTGTTTGTCTGCTTTAAACTACATAAGAGAAGAAAGTTTGTCTACCCTTTTTCTGTTTCATACCCAGCAAACAGCTGGACACGTCATAGGCCCTTAGTAAATATTTGTGATAAACAAAGGTGAACACAATAGAAATAAGAAGAAAAGGATCTTTTTTCCCTTAGTAAATATTTATGATAAACAAAGGTGAACACAATAGAAATAAGAAGAAAAGGATCTTTTTCTTCCCTCAGTCACTTGCATAGCCTATCAACAACATCGAAATGAGGACACAGTGCATTATTTTTCTATAACCATTAACAAGGTGACAAGCAGGCCCTTAGCATAAAGAATGTGAGCATAAAAGAATTGTAAGAGAGGGCTCTCAGGCCCCCTTAATGGTACCATTGCCTTTCTCCCTGGATTACCTACCTGCTTTGTCTCAAGGGAAGCATAAGAAGGCAAATATATTTCCTAGAGTCGCAGCCAAGATGCAGGTCAGCTCCAGAAAACTATGAAATACCTGCTACAGGAGATTTCTTGGTTTTGGAGGAAAAATATTTGAATTCAAAGAAGAAATTTTTCTTCCTCCAAAAGAGATACGTATACTAATATATTGTGCAGAATAGTACTTACTTACCCTTATAGACTTACATAATCTTATTTCTATTTGAGAGTTAATACTACCAGATAACTTTTCTCCCCTTCATGTTCTCAGCAAGAATAAGCCATAAGGAGTATTGATATGTTTATTTTAATGTCTGAAACTAGACCCTAGCTTTCAAAGTTTTGGAGCACAGAATTATAATATAAAGAAACATGAAGAGGGAATATTTTTTAAAAAGAGTGAAAACCAATGATTTATTAGTGGAAGTTATTTTCTTATATGGAGACCTTTGGAGAAATGAACACAAGAAAGAAGATATGAAACCTTCTTAAATGTCAGTTTTTTGGTAAGAAGTAATTTCTTGGTACTGATTTTCACCTAAGAATGTGTTTGCGATAAGATTTATAAATTGTTTAGGATTGATTGAAAGAGTTGCTCTTAGTCTTATCATATATATTTTTATCACATATGTATATTTTAATTAATCATGTTATAATTAATATATGAGTGTATGTTGTGTAAAAGGTCATGCTGTGGACCTAAAATGTATACACCATGGTTCTAATCCCAAAAAATGTCATCGGAGTGATATATCAGTATAATGCAGAAAGGACAGTGTGATTCGTCGGTGAAAACAATGCTCTTACATGCATTGCATTTTGTTTACCAACAACAGTTACTCGATTTTGACTCAGTTCACCTGATCACATTTTAATAAATCAGTAAAACATACTGATGTCACCTGAATACAGTGTGAAGAATTGTCTGTGACCTCTGATAGCTATATGTTTATAGCTTTAGTCAGTAAAATGATTGCTGTTTTTACCATAGTAGAATTTTAATCTAGATACAAAAATTTAATTCAGAGGGGAAATTTGGTGGAATCATGTAATGAAAAGGAAAGAATGCCAGGGATAGAACCTCAATAGGATCTCTCTGGTTAGAGTAAGAGAAAGAAGATTGATATGTTGTAAACAAAGAGACATGATGATGAAACTCTCAATTCTAACCCAGAGCTCTTTCTCTAGTAAATCAAATTAAATACTTATTGCCTTTTTAAAATGGACTTTTCTCTCATCTTAAAATATTTAATAAAGTAATACTTATTTTAATATACTTACATAGTTCTTATAGTGTACATTCTAATGGTTATGCTTTTTTATGCTACAGTTCACAGAAACTTATGTTTAGTAATTCAAATATGAGCATATAGTGTCATCAATTTTTAAAAATCTAAACAACAGTCATATATGTTATATCATGAAAATATTGAAATATATAAATGAAAATTCAACCAACATATTTTTACAATGTTTTGAACCATGAGGTGCTTTATAGGCTTCTGCTCTTTCTTAACATTCAAATTAATTTTATTTAATTCAAAGCTCCTTCTTTAAATATAGGGGCAACATGTATTTAATTTTGCCAATTTAAAATAAAAGATTTTTGTGCTTTAATTAGCCATTCTCTTTGTGCAGTATCCTTACTGGGTATACTGTAATTATTTGCAAATAGTCCTTACTGCACAATCCATATTGTAAACAGAATTTGAATACGCCCTTTGAAAGGAATGAGGGAATTAATTAAATATATTTCATATATTTTCAAAAATGAACGTCTGCAGCCTAGAAATACCAATGCAAAAAGGACTAGATTTTTTTTTAACTGCAGGTATAATACTTTTGATTTGTTGCAAAAATAAATGAGTTGCAATAAGAGACAGAATGAAATTAGCGTGGTTTTGTACAGCTGTGTCTCACTTCAGAGAATAAATCTATTCTTGAAAATGCAGAAAATTACTTTAAAAAATTAAGCCTTAATTTAGACATACTAGCAAACCCCACTTTTAAAGGAACATTTGTTTGTGTATGTGTGTGTGTGTGTGTGTGTATCTTTGCTCAGTGCTTTGCATATAGTCTGAAGGGACAAAACAACTTTAGGGGAAAAAAACTATAAAATCTTTATTATGTATATCCAAATCACAAATTTCAAATTGTTTTCTCGAAAGAGTTTTTATATGGCTCATGTATGAAAGCACTTGTGTATTTACATTGACATAGAAGTGACAAAGCACCTACATGTTGAGGATGGTATTGGGGAGATTTTCATAGAATTTCAATATCTAGATTACGAGCTCCATGAGGACAGGTACTGTTTTATGTTTTGATCCCTGAAATGTTCCAAGCCTGTACATCGTACAGAGTGAGCACTCAATATATTCATTATTCTCGGAATACTTTTGTTGAATGAATGAATGGACAATTTGTAAATGATCACCATGCTTGTTTTAGATAATAAAAATGAGAATGTAACCAGTTGTAAGTTACTTGTTTGAGACAGGTAGTGGCAATACCTAATACCTAGGTTCCTAAGGCAGTGATATTGTCTTCAGTAAAATATTTTATTCTTAAGTACTAAATCAATGATAAAAGTAAACATCTAACCAAGGTTATTTGTACTAAAATGTTATACTCTTTTGTTCTATATACCTCCTTTCTTAAATCATCCTATGATTTACAAAGCATTTCTCCATGATCTAGATACATAAAGTAATATCAATTTTATTATGACAATTTATTTGTCCATTCAATAAACACTTAGTAAGTGCTTTCCTTCAGCAGTATGCTAAGTAGTGGGAATAAAATTGTGTACACGTGACTGCCACAGTCCCTGCCCCATGGACATCTCCTCTTGTGACAGAAACAAATAAAAAACAAGTAAACACATACATTAGCAAAATAAATTTGTCTTGTGATAGTGCTTTGAACAAAATTAATGGAGATTGGGGGTTTGGGGATTGAATGAATCTGTAGTTACAGTGATCAGGGGATGCACTTTCAAGGAAGTAACATTTAAGCTGAGATCTGAAAGTTGCAAGTTCAGCTTAAAAGTGACTTCCCCATTTGTATAGCGTCTAAAATTTCTCCAAAGGCAGGCATCTGTGCCACTGGGAGGGGGACAAGGAGAGAGGTTACTACAACTGTGAAGTGCAGTCATCAGTAGAGTTGGAAATGTTTGCATCGAGTAGTTAATTCCTATTTACCAAAATGGAAACGTCCCTATTATGTCAAATAGTTATTATGAGGCATCCATATTTTTTATGTTGTTCAACCAATGTTTGGGATGTTAAAATAACTGCCTAATAGAAAACAAAGAAATAGAATTTTAATAATACCCAAGCAAGCGCAGTATAAATTTATATATCAAATCTTGACTATATTTCTATTTTTTATTTGATTTCTTTATTTTATACATGTTTCCCAGGATAGTCCACTGGTCTTACAGTCTGACAGGAATGTAACAGTGAATGCAAGAAATCACATGGGGCAGTTAACTGGACAGCTGACAGTAGGTGAGTGCTTTGGGGTAAAGATTGCTCATACCATCTTACTCCATTTAAAACTCTGTGGTTGTTTAAATTGGGAAAAGCAGAAGTATATTATTTCTCTAATATATATTTAGGCATCCCATTCCAGCCCAATTAGCTTGCACATGATTTGATTTGTCATAGGCTAGTTATGGTCATTGTTACTCTTGTCATTGTGTTATTGTGAGACTGAATTGCCTATATTTTGCTGTTATTACTCTTGAATTATGAAATGTACCACTTTCCTAACAATATCTCCCTAGTATATGTTAAATTATAGTAAATAGGCTAAAACAAACATGAGATGTAACATCTATGTATCATTTGTTCTAAACAAATAATTTACTAATTATTATCTGCTTATAAACTTAGAAAAAATAATACAGTAATTGAGTCTAAAGAATCTTAACATTGATCAATTAATTATAAATTTGATGTTGAAATTATATATATCTTAAGGTTTATAGGGTTTAGAAGTTGTAAATATAAGTTTATGATAAAATATTACTAACATTTTCTCATATTGTCAAAATATTAATTTAGAGATTCGTTAGTGGCATTATTATTTGACTGAAGTTTTATAAGAAAAAAGGGAAATTAAAAGTCAGTTGTAATCATGTAAAATGGTACAAAGACTTGATTTGTGTGTAATTGCTAAAATATTTTTAAAATACTGTATTTTTCTGTGGGAAAACTACCTAATACTTACTGATATTGTATATGTATGATAGTATATTATAAAGAGTAAATTGCAATTTTGAGGGCTGAGTTATCCTTATCTTGAGAAATTAATCATCATCTAATGCAAATGTATGTTTCCAGTATTTCTAATTAAATTACAAAAGAGTATGACATATGAAATGTGAGATTTATAAACATGAACTTGATTCTGTCCACTTATTTCTAGGTATATGAAACACTTTTTGATGTTACTCACTTTAATGAAGCCAAAAGTGAAACTTACATTGTGGCATATGTGTATTTTGAAAAAATATAGTTGCATTTTATTATAATTATTAAATTTTATTTTGCATTTTATTTACATTATAAAAGTTGGTCAGTAGATATCTATCAATTGCTACATTTGATAGTATTTTGTGACATGATATCAATTACAAGGGGGGGCTATAGACAAATGGATTAAAAATTAGAGAAAAGAAGTATGTCTGTGGACACAGAACTGATTCAGAAGCACCAGGCCCTTAATTTAAATGTCTATGCCAATTTACTATTGCTATGTTGGAACTGCAGAAACAGGCCTAAACTGGGCAGATTTTCCATATCATTTTTTTTTTTTAATGTTGAGAACTCTTTAGCTAGATAGAACTTTATTCTGCATCCTTTTCTTGGTTAAAAAAAACAAAACAAAACAAAAAAACGTCCATAGTGGAAATGCCAACCTATAAATTGAACACGCAAAGACCATATACCAATGTCCACTGTCACATGCAATCACTACATAACTACTGTACTACCTATTGAGCAAAGCGGCTGTTTGATTTTATGAAGGATAATCAAATACCATTTACATTTTGCTACCTGCTTTCCTGCAGTAAATAAAGAATAATAGTATTGTGATTGTGTTTTCAACCACTGTTCCAAGTTGATTTTAACGTAGAATCAATATTTTCCAATTACACGAAAATAAAGAGAGAAGAATGAAGAGGAACAGAAAGGGTGATAGGTTAGGGAGAAAGATTAAGCTTAGTTTTAAATGAAGCAAGTCTATTTAATGATGCAGCATCTTATTTCTGTGGATAGAAACATACTTATTCCAGTGAGGCTTAAGCTAAAAACTGTTTAATATCCTGGTCCTCTGAGTGTACTGTTGGTGACCTCCATCTTTTCACTGCTTTGTATTTTTCAATAGACATACAGAGAACAAAGGAAGAAGTAGATAAAGGGGAGTAGGTCAGGGATAATGTATTCATTTTTGGAGTCAAACCATATGGGAGTCCAAACCAATAATTATCTCTTGGAGACTCACTTTTCTCATCTCTAAAATAGAGATACGGACATTTATTTAGAATCATACATAAGAATTGGGGCAATTTCAGTGTCTGCAAATCTTAGGCAATTAAATCTCGAATTGGTTATTATTTGGATGATGGTGATTGTAATTTTTGGTATCACTTAAGTTACAAATACATTGCTATCATGTGAAAAATTTCATGATGCTTTTCTATCCAATGTGTCTCTGGGATAGTAGTTGAGGAATACATGCTGGATTATAATACTGTTACAAAGATATACTACAAAACACATCACAGAAAGTGTGCCTGATGTGTGGATAATGTTTTAATCATGTCATGATAAAATTATCTTTAGGTAGAATTTGAAGAGATAAATGGATGGATTCAGTCAGGATTCATTTTTAATTATATTGACATAAAGTAACTGTTTTAAGCCTCTTTTCCTATTTCCTTTTTTTCATTCTTTCAGTTTTTGTTTAGGGGCATGGTCTTGATTATAGTTTAGGCATGACATTACTTGGCAATATTTTTAAAAATATGCTACTGAAAAATAGACTAATATTTATGGAAAATAAATTCAGTTATTCTTCACTGTCTAGGTAAAAAAATTCTAATCTCTACCCTAAATCTGTCAATCATGATTAGGAAAATATAGTCAATTCTACCAATGTGACAGACTTTGAATATTTTTCCACATTTTATTTTCATTGTAAATGGGAAAAGAAAATTTCCCTTATCAGTAGCTACTTGTAACATTTTTCTCAAAAATACATATAAGATTGTTCAGCCAAGCAAATATCCACTGCCCTTGTACTCTGCCCTTCTGTTTTTGTTTACAAGTGTACCTTCCTACTGATCCAGTTCTCAGGGATACTTATAGTCCATGGCCTAGGCAGACCGGTGTGTTAATTCTAATCCAAACTCACTCTAAGAATATGAAACCAGATTATTTATAATCCAATAAGGCAAAGAAAATATTTTATATATATGCCAGCTCAGACATAATCAAAACTAAAACGAAACATTTTTAGAAATTCGGTAAATTTTAAAAATGACAAATATTGTTGTATGCTTTAAGTGCCAGGCTTTACGTAAATTTCTGATATATCAGAATCTCCCTATGAAATTTAAGACTATAATTTCTTTTTGACTCTCATTTGTTTTATTTATATATTTTTAACATCTTTATTGGAGCATAATTGCTTTAAAATGGTGTGTTAGTTTCTACTTTATAACGAAGTGAATCAGTTATACATATACCTATGTCCCCATATCTCCTCCCTCTTGCGCCTCCCTCCCACCCTCCCTATCCCACCCCTCTAGGTGGTCACAAACCACCGAGCTGATCTCCCTGTGCTATGCGGCTGCTTCCCACTAGCTATCTATTTTACATTTGGTAGTGTATATATGTCCATGCCGCTCTCTCACTTTGTCCCAGCTTACCCTTCCCCCTCCTCATATCCTCAAGTCCATTCTCTACTACGTCTGTGTCTTTATTCCTGTCTTGGCCCTAGGTTCTTCATGAACTTTCTATTTTTTTCCCTCAGATTCCATATATATGTGTTACCATACGGTATGTCTTTCTCTTTCTGACTTACTTTGAATATTTTTCCACATTTTTTCATTGTAAACTAAACATTTTCAGAATTCGGGTACATTTTTAAAATGACAAATATTGTTGTATGCTTAAAGTTCCAGGCTTCACTCTCTATGACAGACTCTAGGTCCATCCACCTCACTACAAATAACTCAATTTTGTTTCTTTCTATGGCTGAGTAATATTCCATTCTGTATATGTGCCACACCTTCTTTATCCATTCATCTGTTGATGGACACTTAGGTTGCTTCCATGTCCTGGCTATTGTACATAGAGCTGCAGTGAACATTTTGGTACATGACTCTTTTTGAATTATGGTTTTCTCAGGGAATATGCCCAGTAGTGGTATTGCTGGGTCATATGGTAGTTCTATTTTTAGTTGTTGTTGTTGTTTTTGTGGTACGCGGGCCTCTCACTGTTGTGGCCCCTCCCGTTGTGGAGCACAGGCTCTGGATGCGCAGGCTCAGTGGCCATGGCTCATGGGCCCAGGCGCTCCGCGGCATGTGGGATCTTCCCAGACTGGGGCACGAACCCATGTCCCCTGCATTGGCGGGTGGACTCTCAACCACTGTGCCACCAGGAAAGCCCTATTTTTAGTTTTTTAAGGAACCTCCATACTGTTCTCCATAGTGGCTGTATCAATTTACATTCCCACCAACAGTGCAAGAGGGTTCCCTTTTCTCCACACCCTCACCAGCATTCATTGTCTGTAGTTTTTTTGATGATGGCCCTTCTGACTGGTGTGAAATGATATCTCATTGTTGTTTTGATTTGCATTTCTCTAATGATTAATGATGTTGAGCACACTTTCAAGTGTTTGTTGGCAATCTATTTCTTCTTTGGAGAAATGTCTGTTTAGGTCTTCTGCCCAATTTTGGATTGGGTTGTTTGTTTTTTTGATATTGAGCCTCATGAGCTGCTTGTAAATTTTGGAGATTAATCCTTTGTCAGTTGCTTCATTTACAAATATTTTCTCCGATTCTCAGGGTTGTGTTTTCGTCTTGTTTATGGTTTCCTTTGCGGTGCAAAAGCTTATAAATTTCATTAGGTCCCATTTGTTTATTTTTGTTTTTATTTCCATTTCTCTAGGAGGTGGGTCAAAATGGATCTTGCTGTGGTTTATGTCATAGAGTGTTCTACCTATGTTTTCCTCTAAGAGTTTGATGGTGTCTGGCCTTACATTTAGGTCTTGAATCCATTTTGAGTTTATTTTTGTGTATGGTGTGAAGGAGTGCTCTAATTACATACTTTTACATATACCTGTACAGTTTTCCCAGCACCACATATTGAAGAGGCTGTCTTTTCTCCACTGTATATTCTTGCCTCCTTTATCAGAGATAAGGTGCCCATATGTGCATGGGTTTATCTCTGGGCTTTCTATCCTGTTCCATTGATTTATATATCTGTTTTTGTGCCAGTACCATACTATCTTGATTACTGTAGCTTTGTAGTATAGTCTGAAGTCAGGGAACCTGATTCCGCCAGCTCCATTTTTCTTTCTCAAGATTGCTTTGGCTATTCAGGGTCTTTTGTGTTTCCATACATATTGTGAAATTTTTTGATCTAGTTCTGTGAAAAATGCCAGTGGTAGTTTGATAGGGATTGCATTGAATCTGTAGATTGCTTTGGGTAGTAGAGTCATTTTCACAATGTTGATTCTTCCCATCCAAAAACATGGTATATCTCTCCATCTGTTTGTATCATCTTTAATTTCTTTCATCAGTGTCTTATAATTTTCTGCATACAGGTATTTTGTCCCTTAGGTAGGTTAATTCTCAGGTATTTTATTCTTTTTGTGGCAGTGGTAAATGGGAGTGTTTCCTTAATGTCTCTTTCAGATTTTTCATCATTAGTATACAAGAATGCAAGAGGTTTCTGTGCATTAATTTTGTATCCTGCTACTTTACCCAATTCATTGATTAGCTCTAGTAGTTTTCTGGTAGCATCTTTTGGATTCTCTATGTATAGTATCATGTCATCTGCAAACAGTGACAGCTTTACTTCTTCTTTTCCCATTTGGATTCCTTTTATATCTTTTTCTTCTCTGATTGCTGTGGCTAAAACTTCCAAAACTATGTTGAATAATAGTGGTGAGAGTGGGCAACCTTGTCTTGTTCCTGATCTTAGTGGAAATGGTTTCAGTTTTTCACCATTGAGGATGATGTTGGCTGTGGGTTTGTCATATATGGCCTTTATTATGTTGAGGAAAGTTCCCTCTATGCCTACTTTCTGGAGGGTTTTAATCCTAAATGGGTGTTGAATTTTGACAAAAGCTTTTTCATCTATTGAGTTCATCATATGGTTTTTATTCTTCAAGTTGTTAATATGGTGTATCACATTGATTGATTTGCGTAAATTGAAGAATCCTTGCATTCTTGGGATAAACCCCACTTGATCATGGTGTATGATCCTTTTAATGTGCTATTGGATTCTGTTTGCTAGTGTTTTTGCATCTATGTGCATCAGCAATGTTGGCCTGTAGTTTTCTTTCTTTGTGGTTTCTTTCTGGTTTTCATATCAGGGTGATGGGGGCCTCATAGAATGAGTTTGGCAGTGTTCCTCCCTCTGCTATATTTTGGAAGAGCTTGAGAGGGATGGGTGTTAGCTCTTTTCTAAATGTTTGAAAGAAGTCACCTGTGAATCCATCTGGTCCTGGGCTTTTGTTTGTTGGAAGATTTTTTTTTTTTTTTTGCGTTACGTGGGCCTCTCACTGTTGTGGCCTCTCCCGTTGCAGAGCACAGGCTCAGCGGCCATGGCTCACAGGCCCAGCCGCTCCGCGGCACGTGGGATCTTCCCGGACCAGGGCACGAACCCATGTCCCCTGCATTGGCAGGCGGACTCTCAACCACTGCGCCACCAGGGAAGCCCTGTTGGAAGATTTTTAATCACAGTTTCAATTTCAGTGCTTGTGATTAGTCTGTTCATATTTTCTCTTTCTCCCTGGTTCAGTCTGGGAAGGTTGTGCATTTCTAAAAATTTGTCCATTTCTTCCAGGTTGTCCATTTTATTGGCATATAGTTGCTTGTAGTAATCTCTCACGATCCTTTATATTTCTGCGGTGTCTGTTTTTACTTCTCCTTTTTCATTTCTAATTCTATTGATCTGAGTCTTCTCCCTTTTCTTCTTGATGAGTCTGGGTAATGGTTTATCAATTTTTTCTTCTCAAAGAACCAGCTTTTAGTTTTATTGATCTTTGCTATCATTTCCTTCATTTCTTTTTCATTTATTTCTGATCTGATCTTTATGATTTCTTTCCTTATGCTAACTTTGGGGGTTTTTTCTTCTTTTTCTCTAATTGCTTTAGATGTAAGGTTACGTTTTTTATTTGAGATGTTTCTTACGGTAGGCTTGTATAGCTATAAACTTCCCTCTTAGAACTGCTTTTGCTGCATACCAAAGGTTTTGGGTCATCGTGTTTTCATTGTCATTTGTTTCTAGGTATTTTTTGATTTCCTCTTTGATTTCTTCAGTGATCTCTTGGTTATTAAGTAGTGTATTGTTTAGCCTCCATGTGTTTGTATGTTTTACAGATTTTTTCGTGTAATTAATATCTAGTCTTATAGTGTTGTGATTGGAAAAGATACTTGATATGACCTCAATTTTCTTAAATTTACCAAGGCTTGATTTGTGACCCAAGATATGATCTATCCTGGAGAATGTTCCATGAGCACTTGAGAAGAATGTGTATTCTGTTGTTTTTTAATGGAATGTCCTATAAATATCAATTAAGTCCATCTTGTTTAATGTATCATTTAGAGCTTGTGTTTCCTTATTTATTTTCATTTTGGATGATCTGTCCATTGGTGAAAGTGGGGTGTTAAAGTCCCCTACTATGAATGTGTTACTGTCGATTTCCCCTTTTATGGCTGTTAGTATTTGCCTTATGCATTGAGGTGCTCCTATGTTGGGTGCCTAAATATTTAGAATTGTTTTATCTTCTTCTTGGATCGATCCCTTGATCATTATGTAGTGTTCTTCTTTGTCTGTTGTAACAGTCTTTCTTTTAAAGTCTATTTTGTCTGATATGACAATTGCTACTCCAGCTTTCTTTTGATTTCCATTTGCATGGGATATCTTTTTCCATCTTTTTCCATAGGTCTGAAGTGGTTCTCTTGTAGACAGCATATATATGGGTCTTGTTTTTGTATACATTCAGCCAGTCTACGTCTTTTGGTTGGAGCCTTTAATCCATTGACATATAAGGTAATTATCAATATATATGTTCCTATTACCATTTTCTTAATTGTTTTGTGTTTGTTATTGTAGGTCTTTTCCTTCTCTTGTGTTTCCTGCCTAGAGAAGTTCCTTTAGCATTTGTTGTAAAGCTGCTTTGATGGTGCTGAATTCTTTTAGCTTTTGCTTGTCTGTAAAGGTTTTAATTTCTCCATCAATTCTGAATGAGATCCTTGCTGGGTAGAGTAATCTTGGTTGTATGTTTTTCTCCTTCATCACTTTAAATATGTCCTGCCACTCCCTTCTGGCTTGCAGAGTTTCTTCTGAAAGATCAGCTGTTAACCTTATGGGGATTCACTTGTGTGTTATTTGTTGTTCTTCCTTTGCTGCTTTTAATATTTTTTCATTGTATTTAATTTTTGATAGTTTGATTAGTATGTGTCTTGGCATGTTTCTCCTTGGATTTATCCTGTATGGGACTCTCTGTGCTTCCTGGACTTGATTAACTATTTACTTTCCCATATTAGGGAAGTTTTCAACTACAATCTCTTCAAGTATTTTCTCAGTCCCTTTCCTTTTCTCTTCTTCTTCTGGGACCCCTATAATTCGAATGTTGGTATGTTTAATGTTGTCCCAGAGGTCTCTGAGTCTGTCTTCAATTGTTTTCATTCTTTTTTCTTTATTCTGCTCTGCAGTAGTTATTTCCACTGTTTTATCTTCCACGTCACTTATCCGTTCTTCCGCCTCAGTTATTCTGCTATTGATCCCTTCTAGATAATTTTTAAATTCATTTATTGTGTTTTTCATCACTGTTTGTTTGCTCTTTCGTTCTTCTAGGTCCTTGTTAAACATTTCTTGTATTTTCTCCATTCTATTTCCAAGATTTTGTATCATCTCTACTATCATTATTCTGAATTCCTTTTCAGGTAGACTGCCTATTTCCTCTTCATTTGTTAGGTCTGGTGGGTTTTTGCCTTGCTCCTTCATCTGCTGTGTGTTTCTCTGTCTTCTCATTTGGCTTAACTTACTGTGTTTGGGGTCTCCTTTTCGCAGGCTGCAGGTTTGTAGTTCCCGTTGTTTTTGGTGTCTGCCCCCAGTGGCTAAGGTTGGTTCAGTGGGTTGTGTAGGCTTCTTGGTGGAGGGGACTGGTGTTCTGGTGAATGAAGCTGGATCTTGTCTTTCTGGTGGGCAGGTCCACGTCTGGTGGTGTGTTTTGGGGTATCTGTGGCCTTATTATGATTTTAGGCAGGCTCTATGCTAATGGGTGGGGTTGTGTTCCTGTCTTGCTAGCTGTTTGGCATAGGGTGGCCAGCACTGTAGCTTGTTGGTCGTTGAGTGGAGCTGGGTCTTGGCATAGAGATGGAGATCTCTGGGAAATTTTCGCTGTTTGATGTTATGTGGAACTGGTAGGTCTGTTGTGGACCAATGTCCTGAACTTGGATCTCCCACCTCAGAGCCACAGCCCTGAAGCCTGGCGGGAGTACAAAGAGCCTGTCACCCACACAGCTCAGAATAAAAGGGAGAAAATATAAGAAAGATAGAAAAAAAGAAAGAAAGAGAGAGAGAGAGAGAGAGAGAGGGAGGGAGGGAGGAAAGAAGGAAAGGAAGAAAGAAAGGAGATAAAATAAAATAAAATAAAGCTAAATAAAAGAAAGTTATTGAAATAAAAAATAATTATTAAAACATTTTTTAAAATATATAGATAAATAAATAACGGACAGACAGAACCCTAGGACAAATGGTAAATGTAAAGCTATAAAGACAAAATCACACACAGAAGCATACACATACACACTCACAAAAAGAGAAAAAGGGGAAATATATATATATATATATATTTTTGCTCCCAAAGTCCACCTCCTCAATGTGGGATGATTCGTTGTCTATTCAGGTATTCCAGAGATGCAGGGTACATCTAGTTGATTGTGGAGATTTAATCCGCTGCTCCTGAGGCTGCTAGGAGAAATTTCCCTTTCTCTTCTTTGTTTGCACAGCTCTCCGGGGTTCACCTTTGGATTTGGCCCCGCCTCTGCGTGTAGGTCGCCTGAGGGCGTCTGTTCTTCGCTCAGACAGGACAGGGTTAAAGGAGCAGCTGATTCGGGGGCTCTGGCTCACTCAGGCCTGGGGGAGGGAGGGTTACGGATGCGGGGCGAACCTGCGGGGCAGAGGCCGACGTGACGTTGCACCAGCCTGAGGCGCGCCGTGCAGTCTCCCGGGGAAGTTGTCCCTGGATCCCGGGACACTGGCAGTGGCGGGCTGCACAGGCTTCCGTGAGGGGAGGCATGGATAGTGACCTGTGCTCGCACACAGGCTTCTTGGTGGCGGCAGCAGTGGCCTTAGGGCCTCATGCCCGTCTCTGGGGTCCGCGCTGATAGCCACGGCTCACGCCCGTCTCTGGAGCTTCTTCAAGCGGCGCTGGAAAGAAAGAGGCAAGAAAAAGTCTCTTGCCTCTTCGGCAGCTCCAGACTTTTTCCCGGACTCCCTCCTGGCTATCCGTGGCGCACTAACCCCGCAGGCTGTCTTCACGCCGCCAGTCCTCTCCCTGGGGTCCGACCTCCGAAGCCCGAGCCTCAGCTCCCAGCCCCGCCCACCCCGGCGGGTGAGCAGACAAGCCTCTCCGGCTGGTGAGTGCCGGTCGGCGCCGATCCTCTGTGCGGGAATCTCTCCGCTTTGCCCTCCGCACCACTGTGGCTGCGCTCTCCTCCGTGGCTCCGAAGCTTCACCCCTCCACCACCCGCAGTCTCCACCCACGAAGGGGCTTCTAGTGTGTGGAAACGTTTCCTCCTTCACAGCTCCCTCCCACTGGTGCGGTCCCATCCCTATTCTATTGTCTTTCTTTTTTCTTTTGCCCTACCCAGGTACGTGGGGAGTTTCTTGCCTTTGGGGAGGTCTGAGGTCTTCTGCCTGCATTCTAGTGGGTGTTCTGTAGGAGCTGTTCCACATGTAGATGTATTTCTGATGTATTTGTGGAAAGGAAGTTGATCTCCAAGTCTTACTTTTCCGCCATCTTGAAGCTCCTCCAAGACTAATTTCTTATGACCTTAATAACATAGGAGAAGATGAATGAACTCTAGATTTCTTCTTACAAATTTCTCTTCTTAGAATAAAGCTGAAAGAGAGGTATTGGATTGTTTGGGGGAAGTAGTTTAAGAAAGTACGGAATCCCAGGAGTTCAGACTCCTTGAAAACCAACAAGAACTTAATTCTCAGAATCCTTCTCCAGGTCAAATTTTCTATTTTTCAATCTGTAATTACTATGCTAGCAGGACATTCCTTTTTTATATAAGTGACAAAAACAGTGTGTGATATTTAGTGTTATATGTTCATATGTGTTGATAGTACTATATTTTATATTTTTCAGGACATTTCCATCAAATAATTTAGATAAAAATGTGTGAATTATGCACCATTATTGTGAAGCTTATTATAGTCTCTTAGGAAACTGCTACAATGTGATATATAGAATAAAAATCATTTCCTTAGGGAAGTGCAGATGAAATATTGTCATGTAGTTTTGATATAGACATTGTTCATAATACTGATAATAGTGATAATTAATGCTGTAAAAATTAGATTTGCTAAAAATGTAATAACCTTTCCCACAGTATGATTCAGATAATGAATTATCTTTTTTAACAATAATATTACATTGATCGATAATAGAAAATATTTAAACTACTTTCATAAGTAGTTTAAACAATATAAATGTTGATTTCAGCAAAACAATGTTTTCAGTAACTCTTAGCCAATTTGATTAAGGTATGAAAATTATATGTTGCTTTTTCTTACATTCCATTACAAAGCATTGTTTATCTTTGAAAAAGCAATAGCTGAAAAGTAATACTTTTTTTTTTTTCCTTCTCTTATGCCTTCTGTCATCAGTCTATACCTGGAGGATAAAAGTAAAAGAAAGTTAAATTGAAAAGTTGAACAAGAAATGATAGTAATGTGTAGAACTAGTTTTTGTTTTTAATTCTTTTTATTTGGTAGCCTCGCTCATTTAAATTTCAGTCACAAACAATGATGTTTGAGCAACCTGGCATGGCTGTTATGTGGTCCTGTGTCATAAACATGATAAGTTCCACGATGACGTGTCTATCCTTATCCCAGTAAAACATTAAGACTGTGTATTAAATAATTGTATGTCATTGTTCTAAAATTTTACTTTTAAAATGTGTTTAAAATCACAACCATATGCTTCAAATGGAATCTCCATAAGTCATCATAATTTTCCTTGTTGAGTGCTCAACACATATAGGAGAATCAATTAGCTCCTAGGAACTGCTCGCTATTATTGTCTTTGATATTCTTAATTCCATTTATCAAAAATCAGTGACATACCAAATTATATAAAAACCTTAATTACAATCAATAACTCCTCATTTTTTCTTTCTTCCATACTTCTTCAGTGCCCAAAGTCGTGGTTGTCTTAATGTAATAAGAAGGAATATTATTTGCAAGAAATTAAACAAAGTATTTACATTTAGTGCTAGTTTTCTTTTCATATTTCAAATTTTGAGGATTAAACACCATATAATAATGAAAACAGTTATGGACAGCTTCTGCAGCAGGGTCAACTGTGGTTTCTTCTGAAGTCTGAGGCGCTTTCCTTCATCACCCTGAGGGGATTTATGAGGGAGCTGGACAGGGAGTGGGACATATAAGCAGCCTATGTGCCCGAAGAGAGGTGTCAGTACCAGTCCTTTGCCTTTTCCAGGGGCTGTCGATCAGCTACACACTTAAAAATCAAATTTGTTTTATTCTTGTTTAGAGAAGATGAGCTTGGTAAACAATCCTCACATTAGGATTCTGTAAGGCAAATATATTTTTATTTGTTTTCTTACCATTTGGGGTCAATATACACGAATAATACAGTCTATAGGATGATACAGTCACTTTTGAGATACATTAAGTTTAAAAGGAGATAAGTAAAAATGGACTAACATACAAAATTATGTTAAAATTAGTACATTGTTTATCCATAGGGAAGCTATTTGTATCCTATCAAGAGATTGATTAAACGGCATTGACCTTTCCGGTAGTAAAGGTGTAAAGGGAAATGTGACTAATGACATGATCCCACTATATTTAAGGAGAAAACATCTAAATATCTTATGGGAAACCCGGTATTTTTCCTCACATACACTGAACAAAAGTTACAATAGTTTAACAGAAAGAAATCGAGATGACATATTGTAGACTATTTTTAGCAACTCTATATCAAAAGAAGCATTGGGTCTGCTAATACTCTGGCAGAGTGCTTTAAAGAAGGCTGAGAACACAACAGCAAAATGCAGTTAGATAAAATCATTGTAGGGGGCAAGAAATAAAACATGTTTACTAGTTCAACTTAATTCAACGATGAGAATCTAGATTTATCTGCAAGAAATCATATGTGTGTCTTTTAAATATTCCTTAATTGACATATACTTTCATCCAGGCTTATTATTGGTCAAATGGGGTGAGAGCCCAAATAGTTAGTGATTTTTGCTGGCTCTTTTCATTTCAGAAATAAAGTGAACCGATGATAAAATTGACATCCTTTAGTAAAAACTGAAAACCCTAAGTCTCTTAACTGTGTTGATGCCTCTGCCCACCTCAGTACATCCCCCAACATCCAAGACAGACAGACAGACAGACAGACACACACACACACACACACACACACACACACAGCACAGCACACAGGGCTCCCCACAGAACTGGTACAAGGAAAATTCTGGGAAGTAAAGCCAGTACAACTTTAAAGAAACATTTCTAAGTCTACTGCCACACACAGCAGGCTTCACTGACACATGAGCATTTTATTTCATGCAATATGCTACAAACTAATTTGTCTTGAAGCTTTTCCAAAAATCTTTGCTAGCCACCTATCACAGCAAAATAAAAACTCAGTAATGCAAGCAATGAGTACAATCACATAATTTTAAGGGAACTGTTACTAGTAAGAATTTAATATACACTTAGTGTGTATTAGATTGTTGAAACCACTGAGCATGTATTTAATGTTCCACAGACTTAAGTTAATCTATATATCCAAAGATTTCAGCATATCAGACACAAAGCATGCTTGCTAGAAAGGCATTTTTATTGTGACTAGTTACTAAGAGATGTTTTAGAAACCAAAAAAATCAGAGCATAAGTTCAATGAAAATTAATCGTTAAAATATAGGAATATATCAATTTTCCCTACTACTATTATGAAGATAATCATATGAATTATGTAATATATCAAAATGTTGTAGAAGGGTATGTTCACCTAGAAATCATAATTTCCTCAGAAACTAGTTTTAGGAAGAAATTATATTTTTATAGTTAATAACATAGATTCAGGAGCCAGCTAAATCCTAGATGTATCACTTCCAACTCTGTGACCTTATGCAAGTTACTCAGGGCATTCTCTCCAAGCTTCCATGGGGATAATACAAGCACTCATCTTATACAGCAGATGTGAGAATTAAATAAGTGAATATATGTGAAGTGCTAGGAACACTTCCTGGAGCATAGTACGCATTATGTATATGTTAGTAATTGTAAATTTTATTAAATCTACCTGTAAATAATTCTGTACACTTGACCAAACCTCTGGGTTTTATTTTCCTTATCTATAAAAGGAATATTATATGAGATTGTCTCCATGGTTCTTTGCTGTTCCAAGTCTAAAAGTGAAAAATTATTTTTTTACCTTTAAAGAAAGAAATTGGCTGATAAATCCTCTGGTCCATTAAATTCCCCATATTCCACACTCCTGACAAAAATGACATCTAAGTTGATTATTGACATCTTAGCCCCAAATTATGAGTACATATTTTTCATTTTAAATGATGAATGCAAATAAGCACAACTAATCAGCATATTATGTTTTCATTCTTTCATCAAATTTTGGCTTATAAAAAAAGTTTTTTTTAATGAAAGCTAATCTACAAAATAATTCAACAAGTGCAGTCAGCTTATTTTTGTCAATACTAAACATCAGCATGTTTTTTCTCTAAATGAAGGGAGAAAAATGTAGATGAGAATTTTATAATAAATATTTAAAGACCCCTAAAGTGGCATGTAATCTTGCATTAAAGCAGTTACTGTGAACACCTGGGAATCACTTAATTGACTGCAGATGTGGTGTAGGACATACAAAAAGTAGAAGGTTACAGATTATTCTCACGTACCAAATTTATGTTATTTGTCATTGACTCATTTTTTTTTTTTAACTTAGAGAATGCTGTAATAGTCGGGGACAACTTAATAAGGATGAATATTTTATGTAAAATGTGTTGTGCAAATCTTGAAGACTGAATCAACACAACACTTAGGATTAATATTACACGTACATTTTAAATGATTAAATATGTTGTTGATTTTTTAGTTCATTATTAATTCATTCATTGATATTAATTAAACTGCCAATTAGTTTAATTAATTAATCAGTTTGGGAAAATAGATGCCTGTGATATTAGGAAAAAGATGGCATTCTTATAAATTAGGACCCTAAATTGGTGTAACTCAGGTATAAAGAGAATTATAATGCCCGAAGAAAAGACAATAATGTACATGTTTTGAAACATTATATCACAGTATTTTATATCATGTGTTAACAGCCTGAATCATTACACTACCTTTTGAAGTTACTGCTTGTTATTACCTTAAAAAGAGAAAAATGCATTGTCTCAAGTATTTAGTTTAACTCTCAAGTATTTGTATATTTAGAAGTGCAGGATCAGGGCATACCAAGAATGTTTCTGTTGTTTTTTTTTTTTATGGTGAAATCATGGCTTTTCTTTTTTAACGTCTTTATTGGAGTATAATTGCTTTACAATGGTGTGTTAGTTTCTGCTGTATAACAAAGTAAATCAGCTATACATATGCATATATCCCCATGTCTACTCCCTGTTGCGTCTCCCTCCCACCCTCCCCATCCCACCCCTCTAGGTGGTCACAAAGCACCAAGCTGATCTCCCTGTGCTATGCAGCTGCTTCCCACTAGCTGTCTATTTTCATGGCTTTTCATTTATTGATACTTTATAACATATATGTATGTTGTATAAAACATAATTTTTCATTTCTAAGTATTATATTTTAAAACATAATAAAGTAATAATTACCAAGAATGTTTCTTCCTGGAGAACCTAGACCATTTTCTGAAATGAATGGTTTGGCTAGTCGTGTCCCTGTGCTGTGCTGGCCTCCGTCCTCCTTCTCTTCCAGGCACTCAGTGCCTTAGTCTGGGGTCAATCATTGCAATTCTGCTAGGCCAGCTCCACTTAACAGTGCTCTGTGTTATGGTTCTAAGGCCAGCCCTGCAAGGTGTCAGCCTCCACTTCTCAGAACCATGGGTAGTTCATCAGCTAGAATTGTCAGTGGATAACAGTGCTTTGATTGACAGGAAAATGTCTTTGAACTTTCTCCCCTTTCAGGCAAAATATATATTTCAAAATATAGTCTTTGGTAATAATGCCCTTAGTTGTCAAAGAAATAAATCTAGTCTTGAATATTTAGGCATGAGAGAAGATAAGATGAAATATGGTAATTCTACTAATATTAATGGTGTAAAAGTGGCAGACTCCTCCATCTTAGCACTCCCACGCCAGTCCATCTCCTTATATAATGATAAAAGGAGATTATATAGATTTTTTCAACAAATATAATGCAAGAACTTGTTAAGTGTTTCTAACCTTGTAATACTGAGGAAAGCACTGACGAGATGGATAATCATTTTGTTCATTCTATGATTACCTAAAGTTATTCAAAATATGCTATGACTAGAGCTCAGTGTTTCAATTTTAATATTAAGAAGTTGTAATGAAATTTTTTAAATGATATATTAGAGAGCTCATTAAAGGATAAAAGTAGAATAAACAAAATAGCAAAAGAGTGGTTTCTGCCTTCATATTTTAGATATTTCATTAGCGTTATAGCTATATGACTTGCCTGGAATTAACAAGTCTACAGTTTATGCACTGAGCCAAGCTTTGTTTTTAATGAGGCTCCATTTGTGGGACCTCAGAACTGCAGGTGTATTTGAGTTTCATATGTAATTGACTTATGGAACGTGCAATTTTGTGTTAGCCAATTTTGTGTTGGTCTTTGGAAATGTGGTTAATAGGGCACACGGTTCACAAATGTAAGGTTATGAGACTAATTATCGGAAAACATCTGGTGGTAGGAAGCTAAATAAAATTTAGGGCTCCGTCTGTACACAGTAGATTATTTACTTCAGCGTTAGGGGCCTTAGATGACATCACAGCCAAACCCAGACTACTGAAGAACAATCCTAATTGCCCAGTCATGGAATAGAGGGAGATAAACCATCAGGGGCCCTTACTTATGATGGTCTAGGTCTATCAACTACATTAGCTTTTTTCACTTGAGATTCACTTTGGATTATGTCTCTATTTTTATGTGTTATTTTGGAGAAATTCCAAGTCAGATAATGCATACATCAGAAAAATAAAGTGAAGTGGGAATAGAAAATTGAGGATAGGAATAAGGGAAAAAATAAACCAGAGCAGTTCTTCTGTTTCCAAGTATTTATTGGACTTTGGACAACACCCTCCCGTAATGAGGAAAAGTTCCCAAAGTGTCTTAAAACTACCTTAAGATTACTATCAATCCCTTAATCTACATTCATTGGTTAAAGTATTTAATCAGCTTTGAATTCACTTGCAGCCTTTCCACAATATTATCTTTAGATATTTTGCCTTGTATTTGCCTGAAATCGGTAATATCTGCTCCTATACATTCCCTTCATGTAATGATTTTGGCATGGCTTGTTTTGAATCTTCCATCCTGAGGTCATATGCCTGCTGCTTTGTTTTCTAAACGCTCACAAACACATCAGTCTGATGTATGTTTAATATTCCATCCTCCTTTACCCCTTCCCAAGGAATTAAAGCATGTTAACAACTCAGACTTTTCGGAACTCACCTTCTCTCATGTCACAGTATCTAGAACAAAATCTCTCATTTCTAATCTTACATTGTTTTGCCATTCTTTATCATTCTACGAATATTACTGGATATAATTCACAGGCCAGTTGTGCAAGTGTTTTGCGGGGGAGGGTTGTGGGACAGGCGGCTCTAAAAGAATAAGCTCCCTTTCCCCATATCTCTGTCTTCTTGAGTCTTTGTGATTGTCTCCCCTTCCTCTCCTCACCTGCAGGCTCATTCCTCACCCAATCTGTGAACTACTTTTAACGGAATCAAAATTTATTCACAACCTAAGCCACACTGGAGAAGTGTGGGTAAATATATCTGGGGCATAAAGCCTTCAGTGTTATATACTGAGACATTAAGCATACATATTTCCTATTAATCATACATATTTTCACATTAAAAGCTCTGAGGAATCATAAACCATAATAATTGCAATTACTGAAATAAAAGATGCTGACAGTACCAAGTGCTGGAATGAATGTGGAGCTCCTGGAACACGTACACTCTGATGCTGGAGATGCAGAATGATACAGCCACTCGGGAATAGATTGTCTGTGTCCTATCAAGTTAACAAGGTCACTCAAGTCTTGTTAAATCACTTTAGGAAACTTTTGATAAAGTCTGTGGTACAGATCTAACCACAGTTCTTTCTCAGGTATCAGCAAGTGTATAATAAAGTGGCATTTGCTGCCAAGATCCTTATTAATTGTATTGAAATAACTGAGTCCTCCTTGTTGAGTGAAAGTGAGCTTAGTATCATTTCATTTTCAGTCTTAATATTGACATATATACACCACCAAATGTGAAATAGACAGCTAGCGGGAAGCTGCTGCATAGAGCAGGGAGATCAGCTCGGTGCTTTGTGACCATTTAGAGGGGTGGGATAGGGAGGGTGGGAGGTAGACACAAGAGGGAAGAGATATGGGGATATTTGTATACATATAGCTGATTCACTTTGTTGTACAGCAGAAAATAACACATTGTAGAGCAATTATACTCCAATAAAGATATAAAAAAGTTACTAAAATTATTTGCAAGTAGTTTCCGGTGGGCACTACCATCACTAAAGCTTGTTCTATCTGTTTTTACGCTGTCTATATCCTTTTTCTAACTAGGTTACATGATATGATCCTTTATCACACATATGTGGATGGCTACCAAATAAACCCCTCTAACTTTTTCTCTCTTTTTCCTCAATCACAAGAAACCAACAAGCCAACCATTCTTGCTGTGTCTACCTGATGATCATGCTGATCTCAAACTCATTGTGAATTTACTGCTGGCTACTTTCAAGAAGCTAACAATCTATATCTGCCTCCATTTTTAGTTTTAAAAGGCAGTGGTATCTGAGTTTCCTTTCAACATTAATATTCCATAGTTTTAGAAATTTTTTCTTACTTTAATGAAACTAATCAGCTTTCCTTCAAAAGTCAGCTCCTGTTTCCGTTTTCTCACCCATCAACTTATTATTTAGAATAGCCATAACTTGTTTGAGTGGGACACGAAATAGGATACCTCAACTTCTTAATAACCCCCTTAAAGCTCAATGAAAATAGAAATTATCTATGAGTACCATAGATAGTGTTGAAATGATATTGATAACAAAGGGAATGAGATGAATGCAAACAATGTCAACTACTGAAAATTAAACATACTCTGTTGAATAGTTCATGGTTTTTAGGAATAAGTCGTTTCAAATGAGATTACATTTAGAATATAAAAGAAAGAAACACTGCAAAGCTGCTTTACTGTCGAATAGAAGTTCATGAGGTCACTGGCTGAGCACAGAGAATGATGAACACCAAATGTACCTTTCAAAATACACCAAAGAATTTTCTTTACGTGAAGAAATTTAACAGATGGAGGAAAATGTTAGTGGGGTCACAGTTAGGTATCAAGACTAAATAGTTTTGAAAGAGAATCTGGTAAGTGTTTCAAGGAAAGCGTATCCTGTTGCGTTAGAAATAATTTAATAATGATTATGATCTTTAATGGGCTTTCTGGCCTCCTTCCGTTTTCTCTTTAATTGTGCCTCTTTCCCTCGAGTCATTTTATAATTTTTATGGTAACATAATAAAAGCTTTTCTATGGCAGAATATCAATAGATCTAAAATTATACTTTTCTTCCTTTCTATGTAGCAGACACAAGCAAAGTAATCAAAATAAAGAAATACTATTTTAGCATAACTGAGCCTTTTCATATGGACATATTTAAAGAAGCACAAAGTTACATAACACATACTAAATAGTGATGGTGATTTTTGGCTCAAAGCCGTGTAAGGCACCATTAGAAAGTCTAAGCACTTTTCTGACTCATGAACTCTGCATCCTTCTAGCCTTCAGAGCTAGAGATATTTTCCATGCCTTTGCCACCAGCTTTACCCCCACCGTAGTTTACACCCGCCCCCCTCTGCCCAGTGCTATCTTATCTGCCAACAAGGAGAATACTAAACTTACTGCAGTGTTACCATTGGTTCTGTTCTATCCTTGGTATTCCCATCCCCTAGTAAATATATTCTGGATGTATTCACGTAACAAATAATGATCTAACTTGTCTGGAGAAATAATTTGTGTATGGAAGAACTAGGCTTAAACTTGAAAAACGGATTGGGTTTGAATTTTATCATTTTCAATGTAAGTCCACAACTCTGACCATTATTTGTTATGAAGAATCACTTTAAAAGGTTGAGCTCGGAGTGGCACAGTAGTATTAAGGATATGCTTTGTGATGTAAATTAGAAATAAACCAGCTAATTGGTACAAGTAGAGTATGTCTAGAAATGCAAGTATATTTAATGTGTCTGTGTTTGGTTTCCTGAAAACAGAGATAGCCAGCTGTGTGCAGAAATTATATAGGGAGTGGTTTTGAGAGGCACACATGTAAGAGAATGAGAAAAGCAGGAAGACAGGACTGGGGGAAGGGAAGAAGCTGATCCTTAAGGCCCTGCAATTGAGGCTTCAGCTTATCCTGCGAGGAGGATCTCGGGCACCCAGCTGCTGCTGGGAGTTCAGCATCAGTTCAAAGTTTCCTGGGAGCGAGGAGCGTGGACTCTGGAGCCAGACTACCTGAGTCTAAATCTCACGCAATCATTTACTATCTGTGTGATTTGATCAAGTTAGTTAACCTCTCTGTGCCTGAGCTTTCTAACTGTGAAATGGGCATAATGATAATATTGTACTTGTCTTGCGGAATTATTTTGATAATTAAGTGAGCTTACGTAAGTGAAGATCTTAGCAAATTTTAAGCACTATAGCAATGCTGCCTGCTATCAGTAGTAGTAGTAGCAGCAATAGTTTCTTAAGGGGAGAACAAGCAGAAAACAGTCTTTACTAAGAATTATCCTGACTTATATTGGATGGTGTAGGTGATCACTCAAGGTAACGTTTCATTGTAGCATCTTAAGTTTATTAAGCATTATCGCTTGATTTATTGGTATAGGCAGGTGCTTCCACATGTCATGACACTCATGAGGCTGCTGCTGGGCGATCAGCACAATTAAGTTACCCGTAGCATCTGGCCCTTTAACCAGTCACTGACAGGACATTAAGGTTTTATATTTGTTCCCTCTTAGTTTTCTGACATTCCAACAGCTCATTAATTCTGATTAAAAAATTACTATTCTAGATGTGAATATATTAGATGAACATAAAAATGAATAGTGAATTTCATATCTTCTATCAATTGCATCATTTTAGATTGATATTTATTGAATATATATACATTAGTAAACAATCTGAACTCTATAATATACAACTTTCTTTATTAAAATGATCAGCTCTCTCCAAAATTAACTTTAAAATGTAAAGCAATTCAAATGAAAATACTAATGGATATTTTACAACTGGATGAAACATTTCCAAAACAATATTATTTAAATGAAAAGCCTAGAGAATTTTAATAAGTGTACATCAAATATTATAAGCGCAATAACTAATAAAGTCAGGGATTAGAAATACCAAGAACAGTAGAGCATGATATAAAACTAAGAAAGATACCATGTATCTACAATAATTCAACATAAGATAAAGGTACATTTTCAAATCAACAGGGATGTGACAAGTGGGATTACTTATTTAAAAAATGATGTTGACATAATTTTTTAACAGTTTAGAGGCAAAAGTTAAATCTCTATATCTTTAAACAATAAAACAATAAATTAACCATAAAGGTTTTATTTTAAATTTTAAACAAATAATGGAAAAATATGTTAGAAGAGCTATCTGATTTTGTGTAGAGAAGGTCTTCCAGGGTACACTCCACATCAGAAGCTGCAGAAAAAAGATCTATTCATTTACATGCATGAAAGTTAAAATTCTTCCGAAGGTCAATAGTCCATAAACAAAACTGAAGTAATTAAATATCAGAAAAAGTTCCATCTCACATGCGGTTTTAATGAAGGCATCCAGTAGGTGGCGTCATTCCTCTCAGTCTCCTAGAGAATTCCTGTTGCAGTCATGGTTTTCCCACTCTTCTGGTTTTGAGTCCCCACGCCCACTTGTGAATGGAATCCGCTCTGCAATAGACTAATTGGGATTACATCTACATCGACGTCATGAGAATTTATGTGTATAAAGCATGATGCCTACTAAGTAGAAACCACTCCGTACTAGCTATTGTATTTTGTTGTTATTATTTTTATTTTAGTGCGTTAGTTGAGTATCTTTACTTTTTTTAACAAGTATTTATTGAGTGCCACTAAGTATCAGGCACTCTGCTAGGACTGGAGATAAAGTGGTGAGCAAAAACAACAATGGTTGTCTCTAGCGGGAATTACAGATGTTAATCAATCAATCATAAAATCACATCTAAATGTACATATGTGATATGTGCCAAGAAAGTATTTAATAATTCATCGATTGCCTTCCAACATACACTTTCCCAGTTTAGAACTACCATTTTTCTAGAAGTTGACGAAATCTTCTTTTCCGGGTTTTACATACACATACGCATGCAATGACACATGCACATAAGATGTTGAATATACACTATCTACAATTTGAGTTTATAGAAGAGATTTGTATTTCCATTTGTTGGCCTTTTTTTCCCCAAGGCTCCTGGCCTCTCTATTTTATGTCTCTTTCCTTAGTTTCTGCTTGAAATTTAATTTTCTTTTCCAATTTTCGCAGACCAAATGTATCCTTTACTCCAGTTTGTTTTTTGACCTCAGAGTCCCTGGCCAAGTACTTATGAATGTGCTATCTCAACAATTAACATAAAATAACTTGTACAGATTTTGAAATTTGCCTTTCCTTTTATGCTTCTCACAACTTTAGATGATGGAAGTAGCTACATTTTTTTATCATATTGAGGAAGCTCCCTTTATTTTTTTTACTATTTGCACCTTTGAAAAAAAATTGTTAGTGGATTCTAAATGTTCTGAAATACTTTTCCTTCATCTATTAAAATAATCATGACTTCTTTTCTCTTTTATTCTGCCAGTGGAGTGCATTACATTATTTGTTCAGACTTTTATTTTGAAATAATCATAAATACACTGGAAGTTGCATAGACGTGTCCAAGGAGATCCCGAACACCTTTCACCCCAGCTCTCGAAATGCCTTATCTTGTATAACTATGTTATATAATATCAAAGCCAGGAAGTGGACCTTGGTACAATACACAGTTTATTTAGACTTCACCAGTTTTACGTGCGCTCATTAGTTTGTGTGTGTATGTGTGTGTATAGACTTCTGTGCAATTTTACCACTTATGTAGCTTTGTCTAACAACTACCACATCAAGATACATAACTGTTCCACCCCAAAGTTCTATTGTGCTCTTACAGCCCCTAATTTTTTATTGTCTTGTTTTGCTGACTAGAACATTTAGAACTACAGTGAATAAGAGTGGGGAGAGCCCACATACTTGTGTGGTTACTGATCTTAGGAGAAAAGTATAGTTGACCCTTGAACAACATGGGCTTGAACTGTGAGGGTCCACTTATAAGCAGATTTTTTTTCAATAGTAAATACTACAGAACTACACAACCTGAGATTGGTTGAGCCAGCAGATGTGGAACCACAGATATGGAAGAACCTCAGTTAAGGAGTAACCTTGGAAATGATGAGGGCAGACTTAAATTATACCTGGATTTTTGATTGCAAGGAGGGTCATCACCCCTAACTCCCAGCTGATCAAGGGTCAACATTATTCAGCCTTTCTAATGTTAGGTATAGGTTTTATTTTAAGTTGAGGAAGTTCTCTTTACTTCTAGTTTGCTGAGAATTCTTACCATGTATAGATGTTAGACTTTGACAAATATTTTTCTGCCTCAATTTATACTATTACATGATTTGTCTTTTTTATAACTTTCAATTTTTTAATTGAATTATAGTTGACATACAATACTGTATTAGTTTCAGGTGTGTAACACAGTGATTCAACATTTTATATACATTGTAAATTGATCACTACAGTAATCTAGTAACCATCTGTCACCATACAAAATTATTGCAATGTTATTGACTATATTCATTACACTGTACATTACATCAGGTGACTTATTTATTTTATAACTGGGTGTTTATACCACCTCATGCCTTTCTCCTGTTTTACCCAACACCCTATTCTGCCTCCTCTCTGGTGAATACCTGTTTGTTCTCTGTATCTATGAGTCTTTTTCTGTTTTGTTTGTTCATTTATTTGGGTTTTTTTTTTTTTAGATTCCACATATAAGTGAAATCATACAGTATTTGTCTTTATCTGTCTGACTTCTTTCAGTTAGCTTAATACCCTCCAAGTCCATGTAAGTTGACCCAAATGGCAAAATTTCATTTCAAAATTTTTAATGTCTGAGTAATATTCCATTGTGTATATATACAACATCTTTATCCATTCATCTATCGATGGACACTTAGGTTGCTTCCATATCTTGGCTATTGTAAATAATGCTACAATGAACATAGGGGTACACATATCTTTTCAAATTAGTGTTTTTGTTTTCTTTGGATAAACACCCAGAAGTGGAATTGCTGGATCATTTGGTATATCTAGTTGTAATTTTTTGAGGAACCTACATACTGTTTTCCATAGTGGTTGAACCAGTTTACATTCCTAGCAACAATGTACCAGGGTTCCCTTTTCTCACATCCTCGTCAACACATTTTTGTTGTTGTCTTTTTGATGCTGGCCATTCTGACAGGTGTGAGGTGAAACTAATATAATATTGTAAATCAACTATACTTCAATTAAAGAAAGAATTTGAGGTTGACAGTTCTTTTGTTTCAACATTTGGGCAATGTTGTGCCACTTCTTTCTGGTCTCCATGGTTCTAGATGAGAAATCAGTCATAAGAATTGGTGTTTTCCTAAAGGTAATGCATCCTTTCTCTCTGTTTGCTGTCTAAATTTTTTTCTTTGTTTTTAGTTTTCAGAAGATTAATTATTTGTGTTTTGTATTTCTTTGTTTTTATCCTATTTTAGTTCCTTAAATCTGTAGTTTATGTCTTTCCCCAAATTTGGGAAGAATTCATCCATTATTTCTTTGAATACCTTTTCAGCCCCTCGTTCTTCCTCCTTTCCTTCTGGCACTCTGATGATACAAATGTTAGATCTGTTGCTACTGTCCCACAGTGCTTGAGGATCTGTTTACCATTTCTGGTCTTTTTTTTTTTTTTTTCTGTGTTTCTTATTAAATATTATTGATACATCCTGAAGTTCACTGATTCTATCTTCTCTTATCTCCATTCTTAGCCTATCCAACAGGTTTTTATTTTATTTTCATTATACTAGTATTCAATTTTTAAATTTCCGTTTGGTTCTTTTTCATAACTTTGATTTCTCTGCTTAGATTTTCTGTTTATAATTAGTTTCAGGAGAATTTGTACTTGCTTGTAGAGGTGATTTTATTATCAGTGCTTTAAAATCTTTGTCCGTTAATTCCAACATCAAATTCATCTCATTGGCTTCAATTGACTGTCTTGTCCCATTCAATTGTGATTTCCCTGCTTCTCAGTATGATGTGTAATTTCTGATTGTATGCTGGACATCATGGATATTATCTTAAGAGATTTTCGATCCTATTTAAATTTTCTTTTTTAACAAGGAGTCACCCTCTTTAAGTTTAGTGCGTAGGTTCTGGGCTACTTTGAGGGATGTAGTTCCAATGACAATTTGGTTTTCTATGCCCTTACATTGTTTTTCTGACCGACTTTTTTTGGGGGGTGGGGATGGGAAGGAGAGGCTTTTGGCTCTGCTTGAGCTCCTGCTTGATCCATACTGGTGCCACCTGAGGGGGCAGAAGCATTTTTCTGGGTCACTCAGTGTTCACAGGCAAGGGGTTGAAGATACCAGGCCCTCAGGGTACCTAGTGATTCCCCTGGCCTGTTCTCCAGCTGCCTGTTTCTCTCAGGCTTTTCGTCCGATCTCTGCTGGTACTGCCAGGAAAAGGAAGGGCTGATGTAAGCCATCTTCTGCTTCTGGGGAAGAGATCAAGAAACACCAGTTCTGGGTTGCTTTTTGCTATTAGGCAAACAGCTGGGAGATGCTGGGCCTGGGTCGCCCTTTGCTGCAGGATGGAGGAATGAGAGATTTGGCTCTTAGGAAGTAAAGAGAGCTCTACACAATGCAGAGATAGCAGATATAAGGAACAGCCACTAAACTACAACTGAGGTGGAACCCAAAGAAGGAACTCCCTCTCCCCAGCCCCTGAACTGAGATCCAGAACTTGTTGGAGAGGGCACAGCTGTGACTCGCTAGATGACTACCTTAATATTGGATGTGAGCTACCTGGCCACTTAGATTAAATACAAAACAAGACCACAAGCAAACAAAAGTGCTTATATTTGATTATATAGTTCTCTTGGTCAGGTTAAAATAATGCCCATTAGCTCATCTAGGAAAAGGAACTTATCCTCAGGCCCTGAACTGTAGACTTATCCTTCCATAAGGAACATCAGATGACATAATGGACAATGTTTTGGACCATAGTTTTAGGGGGAAAATACTGAAATATTCATCAATTGAACATTTCTTATATAACCTTCACATAAAATTCAAGGAATAGCATTAAATTTTAACTCTCTAAAAAGCATTTTATCAGGTTTCTAGGAAAATATGATCCAGGTACATTGCTTTCTGAAGATTTGATAATATACAAAAGAAGAAAAGCCTGGAGAACATTGTCTAATGACTAGTTAGCATGTTGAGGGGGAGTCTATTTCAACTGATGTCTTAAGTGAATCTTTGACAAGTGTCATTTTGTAGTCTGCTTATAGACTGATTCTCTTTTAAAGAAAATTACTAAGATGCTACTTGGGTACATAGTTGATTAAAGGCTGACACGTAATTTTTAAAATGGATTTACATGATTTTAGAGTCCTGATAGGCAAGTGGGTAAAAAAAATCACATTCTTAACTACTGGAGAGCAGGTCAACACTAGTTTTGAAAGATTTGGGAAGAACTCAAATTCATCCAAGGTAGATTTGAGCTTCTCAAATAATCTATCTCTTAAATAAGAATGTAGAATTCCATGTTCTGAGTCATACTGGTATTGGTGTAAAGCAGAGACTTGGGTGTTAGACGAAAAAAAAAAAAATCTGTTCAGAATGAAATGAGAAGAGCCTGAAAACCAAGATTAGTCTCCAAGTAACAGAAATGAGAGAAAAAAGAGGAAAAGCCAGTTACACTTGTCTCTTTCTTACCATGCCACATTTTTCCATACGATGCCCTTGATGGGGCAAAGGTTCAAAGGTTTGGCAAAGAAGGACAGAAACTGATACCAGATCCATAGATGGAGTTATTCTCCATCAAAATAAAAATGACTGCAGTTTCCACAGTGCACTAGACTCTCTCTATACATTTTCAAATCCTACTCTTTCTGCTTGGACACTCTTCTTCTGACTCTTTTCCTTGGTAACTCTTACAACAACCTTTACATTTCAGTTCCATGTATTACCTGCATGATGACCTGCTCCAGTTGTGGGCACCAAAAGTGCCCTCTAATTCACCCTTTCATAGTGTTAATTTTATTCTGCTGTAATTACCTGGTTCTTTATCATAACCCTCACTAGGCCATAAGGTCCTTATGCCACCTGAGGGCATAAGGTCCTTAAGGACAAGGTCCTTAAGGACAAGAACCACGTTTCATTTGGCATTGCCTTCCTGGTGTTCACCTCCAGTGACCTCCAGTGACCTCTGTTTCTCTTCATCCAGACATTCCCATGGTAGCAACTTTGACCTTGCCATCACTGAAGATGAAGTCAGATATCTAATTTTCTGATCAAAATGCATTATCCCACTGTAGTTGCCAAAAAGTATGCCAAAAATAAAATTTAGGGTATCAAATTGATACTAGGAAAACAAGAATTTGTACATATGAGTGGGGGAGATTTGTTATGAAAATCAAGGGGAATAGATTTACAATAAGTATTAAAAACTTGTAAAAGTTCTGTGTGAACTAAAGTAAGTGGTTTTCTCCAATAGCATTACTCATTTATGAACCTAGATTAGAAAAGTTCCTCAGCTCTCTTCTGGTCTTACAGCATCTACCAATTTGTTTTGTATAGAATAGTATCAGTACCTTTGCTGATTGAACTTAAACTAAAAGCCAAATAGGAAAATATATCATTAGAATTATTAAGATTCGGAGAAATGCATTTTTATTCTATTTTAAAATGTTCCAGGGGACATCAGTAAATAACTGGGTAGTGCACTGAACAACTTTAAGTTCTAGGAAAAAGGAAGATGAGTTTATACACACAAAGAAAGAACTCAATATAACTTCCATACTAGATTAATGCTACAAAATCACCAAGGGGTCCTTAAGCCTTTCATAAAATATCTTGGAAGGAAGTGAAATAGAAAATCCTTAATCAAATATTTGCATATATTCTCACATTAACATGGCTTTAGAATAAAACTTATTACATAAATCTGCCTTTCATCAATGTATGGTATTAAAAGATTCTCCTAGTATGGATTCTTTTTCTTTTTTTTTTTTCTTTGTGAAACGCAGTAAGAAATTGCACAGAGTTGATAATTATCTTGAGAAAGAATTTTAAATATAAAACTAGTTTTATTCACTGAAAAACTGTTTAAGGAGCAATAGATAAAAACCTTCTTCCAAATAAAATTGTGAATAGGGAGATCTTTAGCCCATATACAGGGATAATAAAATTACGATGAATTGTAGCCCCAGTCATCAAAGTTATGTTCAACCCCATATCTACTAATGTACTTACAAACAGATGGTCCTTAACGCTGCTTTCCACTCTGAAAATTTAGTAGGTGACATTGCTTTTGAATTTTCTTAATTAGATCTTTAAGCTGGTGAATTTAAAGAGGTTGACCACTCCTTAATTTATGTAAATTAAGAAGTAGAAAAATATGTAAGAGAAGTCTCAGAAAGTAATAGAAGAAAAAAAAATGTACTGATAGCAGCCACCACATACTGAGAATCTACTAGGAATAGGTGGTGTGTTAGAAAATGTATTTTCCAATTCTTAAACAAACAAAATAAAAACAGAAACCAGAAACCAAACCTGGACTTCCAGTTTTCAAGCCAGCATATAAGAAGCGTAGGACAACACCACTGTGTTCTAATAAGCAAAAAAGCTGGACAAACTGAAAAGGCAACAACTCTTCTTAGATCTGTAAGAGAAAGGAAGTCACAGGGCAAACTGCTGCACTCAGAATTGGAGAGACCAACAGGCAATTACAGAGAATTGCAACTTAATGGAGTTTCTTCATGAGCTAAAACCTCTGGTCCTGGGGGAATCACTGCCAGAGGTAGGAAAACCTGAACTGTAACAGATGAATTGGGGGAGGCTAGTGTATACAATTCCTTTTATCACTGAGGAGTATTCCATTGCCCAGATGTGCCAGTCTGTTTATCCTCTGACTGGTGAAAGGACATTTAGATGTTTTCTGGGTTTTGGTGATTGTGAATATAAAGCCACTATAAGCATATGCATACAGGTTTTTATTTAAACGTAAATTTTCATTTGATGTGGGTAAATACCTAGGAGAGGGGTTACAACGTCATATGGTTAGTGTAAGTTTAACTTTATAGGAAGCTTTCAAACCGTTTTCCAAAGTGGCAGTACCATTGTGTGTTATTGCCTGCCTAAATGACCATTTCCACTTGCTCCATATCCAAGCCAGAACTTGTTCTGTTTTGTTTTGTTTTAATTCTAGCCATTCTAATGTGTATGTAATGGTTTTGACTTGTATTTCTCTAATGATTAATAATACTGAGTTTCTTTTCATGTGCTTATCTTCTATTTGCATTTCTTCTTTGATGAAATGTCTGTTTAAATGTTGGGTTGATTTCTAAGTATTGAATCTTGAGAGTCCTTTGTATATGTTGAACAGAAGTTCAGATATTTACTTCATAAATAATTTATTCTAGTATGTGGCTTCTCTTTTCATTTCTTAACAGTGTATTTTAAAGAGCAGATGTTTTTAATTTTGATGAACTTGAATGCATCAATTTTCTAAAATGGATTATACTTGGAATGACATTTCTAAAAATATCATTGATTCATCCAAGGTCACAAAGATTTTATTCTATGTCCTACTCACAAGGTTTATAGTTTATAATCCATTTTGACTTTATGGCTTAATTTTCATATATATTGTGAGGTAGGGACCAAGTTTCTTTTTTTTTTTTTTTTAATGAACATCTGAATGTTTTAGTACCATTTGTTGAAAAGACTATCTCCCCTCTTTTAAATTGCATTGGCATTTATACCAAAAATCATTAATTTTATAATATATGTGGTTCTATCCCTGGGCTCTCTATTTTGTTACATTGATCTATGGATCTGTCCTTTCATAAGTACCACACTGTCATGATTCTTGCAGTATTCTATGTGATTATTTATAGTAAACTATTAAATTAGTTACTGTGAGTTGTTCAACATTGTTCTTCATAAAAATAGTTTTGAGTGTTCTGGATTACCTTCTTTTCCATAAAAATTTAGGATCCAGTTGTCAATCTGTACAAAAATTCTTGCTGGGATTTTTATTGGGAATACATTGAATACACAGATCTTTGGGGGGAGAATTGATATCTTAGGAATATTGAGTCTTGATACATGAACACAGTGTATCTCACCATTTATTTAGGTCTTTAATTTTCTTCCTTAGTGATTCAGATTTTTCAGCATACAGAATTTGTATGTGTTCAGTTAGATTTAAAGCAAGTAATGATTTGGGGGCTATTATAAATAGCATTACATTTAATTTAAATTTCCACTAATTCACTGCTAGTGTAAACATGTACATTTAATTTTTTTGTATGTTGACCTTATATCCTGCAAACTAGCTAAAATCACATTACTTTTAATAACTTTTTTCTAGATTTCTAGAATCATGCCATCTACAAATCCCTTCATTCTTTTCCAAACTGTATGCAAATCCCTTCATTCCTTTCCAAACTATATGCTATTTATTTATTTTTCTTGTTTTTATTGTTCTGATTAGGCCCTCCCGTACAATGTTCAATAGGAGTAGTGAAAGGAGACATTCTTTGTTCAGGCTTTGAAGATATTGTTAGCTTTAGGATTTTTATAAATACCCTTCATCAGGGAGAGGAAGTTCCCTTCGATTGCCAGTTAACTAAGGATTTTTATAATAAATGAAATTTGAATTCTGCAAATGCCTTTTTTCTAGCCAATGAGATGATCATATGATTTTTCTTATTTAGTCTGGCATAATGTACTGAGTTATACTGATTTGTTTACAGAAGCTGAACATTGATGTTTATGTTTATCCTGAGATAAACATCATGATGTATTATCCTTTTTATAAATACTGCTTGATTTGATTTGCTCATATATATGATTACATTGAAAATTTAGGATGTTCTTTATTCAGGACAGATATTGGCCTGTAGTTTTTTCTTCTTGTAATATCTGTCACGTTTTGGTATCAGAATAATACTGGCCTTGTAATAAGTTGAGAAATGTCCCTTCCATTTCTATTTTCAGGAACAGTATAGAAATGGTATTATTTCTTGCTTAAATGTGTATTAGAGTTGGCCATTATACAAGTGAAGTTATTTGGACCTTATGTTTTCTTTAAGGAAACTTTATTAACAGCTTTGTTGGTGCTTAATTTACGTAATTTTAAATACATTCATTTTAAATGTATTTAAAATGTTTTTTAATGGTTTTTTAAATGTTTTTTAGTAAATTTACAGAGGAGTGCAACCATTGTCACAATCCAATTTTAAATCATTTCTATTACCTCCAAAAGGTACCTATTCCCCATTTGCAGTCATTTCCCTTTCCTATGTGCCTTCCCAGTCAATCAATAATTTATTTCCTCTATAGTATACAAATTTGCCTTTTCTGGATATTTGATATAAATGGAATCACATAATACGTGGTCCTTGGGGCTCATCTATGTGGTGGCATGTGTTTCAGTAACCCCATTACTTTTATTTCTGAATACATACCACTGTACAACTTTACCACATTTTGTTTGTTCATTCACCAGTTAATAAATCTAAGGATCATTTTCAGCTTGGGGCTATCAAGAATAACACTGCTGTGAAGATCCATGTACAAATCTGTGTGTATACTCAGGCTTTCATTTCTCTTAGGTAGATATCTAGGAGAGGAATTGCCGAGTAAATTTGTGTTTATTTAAAACATTACCAAACTGTTTTCTAAAGAGGCTGAAAATTTTTGCATTTCAAGGTTCTCCAGAAATTTGCCAACACTTACTCTTGTCTCTCTTTAGGGATAGTCATTCTAGTGGGTGTGAAGTGGTATCTCCTATGGCATTAATTTGCATTTTCTCACTGACTAATATTGTTGAGCATCTTTTTATGGGCTCATTAAACATTCTTTTTTTTTTTTGGTGAAATGTCTATTCAAATACGTTGTCCACGCTGAAATTGGGTCACTTGTTCCCTGACCAGGGATCGAACCCAGGCCCCCTGCATTGGGAATGCAGAGTCTTAACCGCTGGACCACCAGGGAAGTCCCTACAGGAATGTTTCTAAACATAAATTCGTATCTTTAATAAATATAGGGCCATGAAATTTATCTATTTTTCCTTGAGCGAGCTTTTGTAGTTTGAGTCTTTCAAGAAATATGTCCATTTCATCCAAGTTTCCAAATTTGTAGGCATAAGTCATGTATAATATATATATTTATTAACTTTTTAGTATCTTTTGAATCTGTTGCGATGCCACTTACTCATTACTGATATTGGTAATTTGTGTCTTCTCACTTTTTTCCTGACTAGATGTTTACCACTTTTACTGATCTTTTCTCAAACAATAAGGTTTGGTTTTATTGATATTCTCCTTTGTTTTTCTTTTCTATTTCATTGATTTCTACTTTGATCTTTATTTTACTTTTTTGCTACTTTGAATTTAGTTTGCTCTCCTTTTTCTAGTTTTTTGAGATGAAAACTGAGGTCATTGATTTTAGATTTTTCCACTTTTCTTATATAGATGCTTAGTGTTATGAATTTATACAAATTCAACTTTAGTCTTAATCCAACACATATATTTTGTTTTCATTTTCATTCATTTCTAAATAAATACACTCTATTTTGGTTTCTTCTTTGGCTGATGGTTCATGTAAAACTGTACTGTTTAGTTTTTTTTTTTTTTTTTGGTGGTACACAGGCCTCTCACTGTTATGGCCTCTCCCGTTGCGGAGCACAGGCTCCGGACGCGCAGGCTTCAGCGGCCGTGGCTCACGGGCCCAGCCGCTCTGCGGCATGTGGGATCTTCCTGGACCTGGGCACGAACCCGTGTCCCCTGCATGGGCAGGCGGACTCTCAACCACTGCGCCACCAGGGAAGCCCCATGTACTGTTTAGTTTTAAAAATATTTGCTGATTTTTTGGTCTGCTTATCATAGTTATTATTGGGAGATGGGACTTAAAATTTCTGACTGTAATTTGGGGGTTGTTTCAGTTTTATAAATTTTTCCTTCGTATATTTTGTAGCTCTGTCATTAAGTGGATAAACTTTTGGTATTCTTTTTGCCCCTTAGATGAACTGACCTTTTTATCACTGTAAAGTGAACTTCCTCATCCTTGATAATATGATTTGCACTAAAATTTATTTTATTTAATATTGAAACAGTCACTCCTGTTTTCATTTGACTAGAGTAATGTGGCATATCTTTTTAGTTTTAACTTATTTGTGTCTTTTTATTTAAAGTGGATTCGTTGTAGGTAAGGTCTTGCTTTTTATCCAATCTGCAAGTCTTTACTTGAGAGTGTTTAAATTATTTATGTCCAATTGATGTGCTTTACTTTAAGTCTATCATCATGCTATTTGTTTTCCACATATTGCCTTCTTTGTTTCCTTTTTATTTCTTTTCGGTCTTCTTTTGGATTAGCTGAGTATTTCATATGATGCTATTGGTCTCCTTATTGGCTTATTTGTTTGATTATTTTTCTGGTTGCTTTAGTGCTTATAATATATATCTTTAACTTAAAACAGTCTGCCTTCAAGTGATAACATGCCTCTTCAATAGGACCTTAGAATAGTTTAATTTCATTTCTCCCCTCCCAGTTTTTAGGATACTGTAGTCACAGATTTTAGGTACACAAGTTATAAATTCCATAATACATTAACATTATTTTTGTTTAAATAGTTAATTATCTTTTAAACAGTTTAAATAATTAGAAAATTATACTTACCAAACCAATATAGTTACCATTACCCTTTTTCCTGCTGTATAGATCCCTATTTCCATCTGAAATTATCTTCCTTCTAAGAACATCCTTTAACATTTCCTAGAATGCAGATTGCTGATAATAAATTCTTCAATGTTTTACATCTTTTTTTCCCCTTTTTATGAAAAATATTTTCACTAGGCATAGAAATTTAGGTTGTTCTTCTTTTGGCAGGGGCAGGGGACAAGGGTTCTTTAAAGATGTCCATGTCCATCTTACCCCTTGCATTATTCCCAGTAAGTATCTGCTGCCCCTCTTATCTTTGATACTCTGTGTATAAAAAGTGTCTTTTATTCATGATTACTTTTATAATTTGCACTCCATAACTTGTTTTGAGCAGTTTGACTATGGTTTTATTTGGCATCATATTCTTAGTATTTTTGTGCTTAGGATTTGTTGAGATATGGGTTTATAGTTTTCATCACATTCGGAAATGTTCTGTCCATTATATCTTCAAGTATTTTCCTATCCTCAGTCCTCCTTCTCTTCTTCTTCAGGGTATCCAATTACAAGTATATACGCTCACAGGAAGTTATTTTAAGTAGCACTGATGTTATTTGCATTTTCTCTTTATATTTTACTATGGATCAGGCTCACTTTTCTTTTGCAACATCTAATCTACTGCTAATCCCACTTAGTGTATTTTTCATTTCATTGTAGTTTTCATCACCAGAAGTTTTATTTGGGTCTTTTTTCAACCTGTGTCTCTAACTTTGGGGCATACAATTATAATAACTGCTTTATTGTCCCTTTCTGCTAATTTAAACATCTTTTTCAATTCTAAGCCACATTTTATTAGCAATTATCCTCATTATGGGCCATGTTTTTCTGCTTCTTTTCATGCCTAGTAATCTTTCAGGGTTTGATGTGAGGCATGGTACATTTTTTTTCTTTTGGTGCTGGGTATTTTTTGATAAATAGTCTCAAACTTTGTCCTGGATGTAGTTAAGTTAATTGAAAACAGATTTTTCACTTCAGCGTTCTGCATTTGATGTTTCTTTGACAGACCTCTGGCTTTGCTAGGTCTAGGGCTAATTATTTCCTATTATGACTGAAGATTTTCCTGAGTCCTCTAACCATGTCCAATGAATTATGATGTTTGTTTTATTTTGCTTGTTTTTTGATTTTGTTATGTTCAAATCTGGCAGGTACTATTCCGAGCACTCTGTGAATGCCAGACACTATTCCCTCTATTTCTTTCCCTGACCTGGGGTAGTTGTCTCACATACTTGCACTAATATGTAATCTGCTGATTATTTAAGGGCAATCCTCTGCAGATCTCTGGAGTTCCTTTCTCTCCGCATCTCTGTTCTCTTTGGTACTCTGTCCTAAAAACTACCTGTCGGGGCTTCCCTGGTGGCGCAGTGGTTGAGAGTCCGCCTGCCGATGCAGGGGACGCGGGTTCGTGCCCCGGTCTGGGAGGATCCCACATGCCGCGGAGTGGCTAGGCCCGTGAGCTATGGCCGCTGAACGGGCGCGTCCGGAGCCTGTGCTCCACAACGGGAGAGGCCACAACAGTGAGAGGCCCGCATACAGCAAAAAATAAAATAAATAAAATAAAACTACCTGTCATAGTTTCTGTTCCATCTCCACAATTCAGGAAGTCTGCTGGGTTCCACCTGGGTTCCCCTTCTAGGCACAACAGCCTGGGAACTCCCTTAACAGTAACTTGCAGTAATTGTGTGACTCATCTCATTTGTTTCTGTCTCTCAGGTATCACTGTCCATCATTTCCTGAGGTCCAGTGTCTTGAAAATCATAGTTTTATATATTTTGTTGTGTTTGTTGTCATTTCAGACTAGAAGGTAAATCTAATCCCAGATATTCCATCTTGGTCAGAAGCAGAAAAAAAAAAAATATATATATATATACACACACACACATATGTATATAGTTTTGATTATTTTCTTATCATGCCCAGCTATGTTAACATCCTTCTAAAACTTTAGAGTTCAAAAGGTAGCTGAATACACCAGCAATGTATAACCAAAATGTGTGGCACACTTATCCTCTCTTTATATGACACTCTTATTCATTCAAACTAAGATTACACTAGACTTCTGATAGTAGTTTTATTATATTGACTAATTGATTAATTTTATATCTCTTCCCTAGCAGTGGTGCTCTTACTCTGGTCACATTTTTAATTCACACCAGCAATCAGCCATCACAGAAAGCCTGTAATAAAATGCAGCAATCCAGACAGATATGATTTGACCAGCCCAGAGTTCAGCTTGATCACTTTCTTGTTCACCAGCATTGCATTTCCATTTATACAGTCTAAGATGATGTTTACTCCTCAAACACATGGGGCATAGTTGTCTAACAGGTAAAGCACTTTTATCCCACAAATGTTGATAATTCTCCTCCCTCATATTCTGTTTTTGTGTCGCTTTTCAAAGGATATCTCTTGATACCTACGAAAAATATAATTTATTTATCTCAAAGTTTATTTTAGAAACTATTATCTGATCCCATCATGACTTGTCAAAATCCTTTGAAATTCTGATTGTGTAGTTATTCCTCCATTTTCTGTGTTACGTGAAAATTTAATTAATATGGCACCAATGTATTCACCAAAATGATTAATAAAACATGTTATTGGACTTCCCTGGTGGCGCAGTGGTTAAGAATCCACCTGCCAACGCAGGGGACACGGGTTCGAACCCTGGTCCGGGAAGATCGCACATTCCGTGGAGCAACTAAGCCCGTGCACCACAACTACAGAACCTGTGCTCCAGAGCCCACGAGCCACAACTACTGAGCCCACGTGCCACAGCTACTGGAGCCCACGCACCTGGAGCCCACACGCCTGGAGCCTGTGCTCTGCAACAAGAGAAGCCACCGCAATGAGAAGCATGTGCACCGCAACAAAGAGTAGCCCCGGCTCGCCGCAACTAGAGACAGCCCATGCACAGCAACAAAGACCCAACACAGCCAAAAATAAATAAATAAAATAAACAAATTTATTTTAAAAAATAAAAACCCACGTTGTTGAAGATAGGAGTTTCCTTATTAAACTATAAGGAGTCGCAACTTATCAGAATAATTTCATGCAAATATAAAATAAACACATGTTGAACCAGACAAAGCTAGACAGATTTGGGTGTCTGCATTATTACATCCCTTTATTCATTTAGACTGTCATGAGTTGAAAGAATATTTAAAATTGGACTACAATTGTTATAGGAAAAGCAATGGACAAACATTGTAGAAATGTGTATTTTGTTTAAGAAGGAGCTATATAATTGTCTGTGCTTCTATTTGCTAAAAATTAAAAGAAAAATTCAAAAGGAACCACAGAAATTTTCCACTTAGGGGAAATAGCAGAAAAGGATTTCTAGGGCAGAGGTAGAAGTGAGACTTCACTGGTGTACATTATGCTTTTAACTGTTGTATCCTATAAATGCATTATCTTGTCAAAAAAGAAAACTTGATTTATGACAATAATGTAGGAGAAAAGATTTTGACAGCCTATAGGATATAGTTTTCCATGAAGAGATCTTTGAAAAAGGTACTAATTCTGCCAGTGTAACTACAATTAATATATTTAAAAAGCTATCTCAGCATATACATAACTGTGGCAAATTAAAAATATTATCATTTCTTTCAGTATATGCAGATATACATACCCATCATATACATATATCTAATTTTTAATAGGTGAGAGTATAGTCTCTTACAGCATACCTCTTAATTCTTTCAGGTTCTATTAAACTTTTTCAGGTTGCTTGCCATGATGATTTCATTTTCAAAATGAAAATTGTATTCTAAATTCAAATGTGTGCTCCATGAAGGCTTTCTTCTGTCCTCCTTTATAGTAGTTTATATCTTAAATAGCTAGATATAGTACTTGAATGACATTAAGGTAATATTGAGAAACTACTGACATCAATTTCATTCTCATCTAATTAGTAGAGATGAAGGTTCAAAAGAAAAGAAATATAGAACCAGGTAAAAGAAATAAAGTATTAAGGATAGGCTTAGATAGAATTCTGGAATAAAAGCTCAAACATCATATGCAATTTATTCATGGTCATTTACTGGTAATTTTTATTAAAGAGTGCTTGGAGGTAGCAAAGCATTTTAACATCTGAATGTGATATTTTCCAAAATATACATGTTATGGGGAGAAATATTAGAGATTTAATTATAAAAAGTGAAGAGTGTTTAACAGTATGCAAATTATGTGTTATTGAGAAAAAAATTCAGATTGGATGAGGATATTTGGTGCTAATTATCAAGGACACCGCTATCAGCAATAGATACAGCGGTGTTCTTTTCCTTCTTATTATTTATATTCCTTTAAATGGAAAAAATGTACTAAAAGATAACATAGTGATTTGCTAAAGAAAAACAATAAAATTATCTATTTTCTGTTTTGACTATAAAGCACCACCCAGTTGGAATTTTCAGAGGAAATATAGCAAGTACCTTCTTATATATGTGATTTGTTTTTTAAAGTCATGAATTGTATGGCATTTTTTCAGTAAGTCATAAATATTTTGTATTAACAAAATACTGTGTTTACAAAGTACATATGACTGAACTCTAACTGGTTTCTGCTCCTGTTAGCCTTACTCTCTTTCATTTATAGGCAAAGGGATCAGTATTATTTTAGATTAACTAGTACGACTAAAATTAGGATGAGAAATCCTGCAGGATACGGAATCTAGGCATTAGTAGTAAAAGAATAGTAAGAAAGATGCATATAAACGTTGGCTTTAGGGTTTTCCAAAGTCTGAGCAATTATCAAGATTAATTTCTGAAATGAAAGCTCTCATATGATGTTATAGATACCGTTAGTTGCTCCCTCCTCATAACTATTCTTTCCTTCTCTTTTAGTAATACAATCTCAGGTCCAAGCTGGGCATATGACTGCTCAACTCAAGACTATATGTCGCCCTTACAGCTAGATGTGCCTGAGTTCTAGCCAATGAGATATAAATAAGGTGGTGTGTACAATTTTAGATGGTGTCTTTTTAAAAAATGGACCTGCCCTTTATTCTGTCTTCCTGCTCTCTAGAATGAGACTCATTAAAATGACCAGTAGCACCTATATTGGTCTCCAAGATAGAAGCATAGTTTGAGAGTGGCAGAGAAAAAAATAGAAAAGGCCTGCATTCCCAAGACCCCATATCTCCATTCTAACCATGGGCCACATACCAAACATGTATCAGAAAGGGAAACAGCCTAATGAGTATTCTGATATACAGTAATATCCAGAATGAATATTTTGGAAATATAATTTCAACTCTTAGATATGCCCGCAATAAATTAGTGATGATAAAAGAATTTTCCCTACAAGTTTTTCAGATATCCTAATAATATTCCATTTAAATTCATCGTCAGATTACTTGCATTCTCTGAACACCAAAAAGCTATTTTCAGGGAAAGACAGTGGAGGTATGCTGGTGAGGGAAATTTGGACTAGAATTTAAAGTGTGCTGCCCGTGTGGCTATAAAACGTTTTTTTCTTATTGAGCTGGATAATCTGATAACAAAGAGTGCTTTGAATTGGAAAATTCCCTTGGAGTTTAAAAACATATATTAAAGTGAAGGACAATATGTTGAAAAGAATTAAAAGCTTCATTTGGATGATAACAGTGTAGGAAGTTACTTGAGATGACTCTAAAAACACACACACTCTTTTAAATACCTATTCTGAAAGGGGGAGATGAGGCATGAAAAGAGAATACACACTGAGTAATAGATATCAGTAAATAAGAAAACTAAAAGTCCATTTTGCAAATTATTTTTAACAAATTCAAGTGATCTCTACTGAAGCACAGTTAACTGCCTAAAAGCATCGGAAGTTTCCCCAAATATTTAATTAAATAAATGACTTCATCATATCCTCGCCCCAAATATTACTAGTATGTTCAAAAATTTAGCTTGGGCGGAGGGGTAGTTTAGTTATTTATAATTGTTCTTGAATATTTTGAAATATTCAGGATACCAAGAAATCTTTCCAGAGACTAAGGAAAGTAAGAATGTTATTAGAAAGATGAATGTAGGGGAAAAGTAGATCTTAGAGAGATATTGTTTGTTTTATTTATCTGAAAACCCCGTTACCTTATTTAAATAACTCATTAGACAGCCGTTTTATTAAACTGGAATAAAGCAATGGGTTAGAGACATGCTGTTTCTGAATTAACAGAAATTTTAATTTAATTTAAAAGACTCAATCTTTATTCACTACCTTTGCTTTTGTCATTCCGTTTTGAAAATAAATATTTCAATGTATTTACCTCTTTCTTTGGGTTTCTGTATCAGTTAGGGGCTTGGAAGAAAAAAGAAATGGCACAGAGGAAAAAGAGTGGAAGTGGGACCTGAGATAAACCTTGAAGGTAGAGAGCTAAACAATTGGGGTAAATTGTGGCCCTTCACTGAGAAGATTACTGAGGAAAAAATAATTTGGCAAGTGTGTGAAAATCAGGAGTTCTTATTGAGACAAACTATATTTCAGTACCTTTTAGACATCTATAAAAGGTGTTTATATAAACTTGGATTTCCAGGTAAATATTAGTGCACATGTTAGAAACCTTGGACTCAACACATACATGTTACTTAAAGCCATGATCCCAAATGAGAACCCCCAGATGCATGGAGAAGTGAGAGGAGTAAATAGAGGATTTCCTTCCGTTCTTTTTGGGATTTTTCTTTTGCTCTGGAGACTTTTCACACAGAATACAGTTTAAGAGGGAAGAGATATGGGGATATATGTATAACTGATTCACTTTGTTATAAATCAGAGACTAACGCACCATTGAAAAGCAATTATACTCCAATAAAAATGTTAAAAAAAAAGAATCATTCTGACCTCTGAGACATGTAAATGTTTAGAGAATAGGAAGAAAAGAAGAAAGCAAGGATATAGCCTGGAAAAGTGTGACTAGGGAGTTAGTAAAAATGCCAAGAGTGTGGTTTCTCAAGTCTAATGAAAAAAGCTTTTAAGGAAAAACGTGTTGAATGAGTCAGATACTACTGAGAGATCCTGTAAGATGAGGTCTATGGCTATTAAATTTTGAAAAATATTTATTCCAGATCTTGATAAGACCAATTAGAGTGGAGTAGAGAGAATGAAATCCTGATGTGATTGACCATTTGAAGTGGAAAATGTTTGTAGTCCAGATGTGTAACTAAACTATTGATTAGATATTATAGATTGAAATGAAACTTAAATGTTATAAAGCCTCATTAAAAAGAAAGTTACTTCCTCTTAGTATTAGTTCGTACATGTACACTGAGAAAGTTGTTGTTGCCATACAACCATTAGGGTGGGATACTCTGTTTTAGAAAGTACTAAATCTCATTGTGCTCTAATGAATTTTCCGGTAGTTTCAAGTTAGAAATATACTTTTATTAAGCACATGTTGCTCTGGTAGTATCATCAAGTAAACTGATCCAAAATCACAAGAGATTACGCATACACAGGGCAAATTGTAATCTATGGCACTTCTCTTCAAAGACATTTTCTTTTTAAAATATGTGGCTTTAGTTTAAAAAGCTGTGCTATTTAAAGCTGCTATTTAAAGTTGTACCTGTGAGGATGTGTACATTGATTGTGATGCCTCTAATGAGGAAGTAACACTGATAAACCTAATCAAACAATCAATATAGATTTTGGTTTATCAGCCTTGTATAATTGTTTAGCAATTCCAATATACTATAATCTCCTTGGGTACAAAACGCTTTTCTTCTTTATTTTCACATACTCAGCGTTAACCTAGTTTGTGAAATATAGTGAATATTTAATAAATACTTTAAAATTATTGATAATTAATACTTTGGATCATATAAGACTGAAAAAAACATGGTTTAAATACCACTTCAACGTAAATGAATGCTTCTTAGTGTGTAATTTGTGTCCAGGACAAGGGCGTATAATATAGAAGTGTTATTGCAAGAAGGATTTATCATCTACTGATACAACAGCGCAGACAACCTGTAGACTTTGGACTATACAAAACTAAACTTGGTTCCAAAACCTGGAATCAAGACTCATTCTTGACTATCTAAGCAGTATGTTAAATTCTTAATCATTTAATTATTTTTCAGTAGATTCTTTGTTATTCTTTAAATAAATTCTTATTATTTGAAAATAATGACAGTTTTATCTAATTCTGTTATACATAATATCATTTACCTTTTATTTTCTAAAATAAAATTGATATTTATATATTGACCTTGCATTCAGAGACTTTGATACATTGATTTCCTAATTCTAAGAATATCTTTGTGGATTCTTTGGATTTTCTACGTATAGAACTATGTCATCAGTGAATAATCTAGTTTTGTTTCTACCTTTACAATTCTTATAAATTATCAAACCATTTTCTAGTTGTATTCCATTGGCTATGATATCTAGAATGATGCTGAATATAACTGTTAGTAGTAGGTATCCTTTTCTACTTCCTTATGTTACAAGGAAAGCTTTCAATACGTCATCATTAAGTGTCAGGGGTTTAATATGTTTTTATGGATCCCTTTATCAGGAAAGGATACAAAGTTTTGTAAATGGTTTTCTTATGAACAATGTTGAATTATGTCAAAAAATTTTTATACCTCTATGAGCTAATCCTGTCTTTTCTCTTTAAAACTTCAAAGATAGTTAAATACATTTACTGAGTGTCAGATATAAACCACTCTTACATGCCTGGAGTAAACATGGTGGGCTAATGTGTTACTTAGGCTTTTTGATTTTTTGTTTATGAGTATAATTATACTGTAATTTTTACTCAGTGTGCTATCTCTGCAAGGTTTTCATGTCAGAATTATACTAGCTTCATGAAATCAGTTGGGGAGTGTTTCGTATTATTCTGTTCTCATTAAGAGTTGTAATTTGTATTCAAGTTAATTCTTTCCTGAATAGCACAGACTAGAATTTCTGTGTGTGTGTGTGTGTGTGTGTGCGCATGTCTGTATGTGTATATATGTAAAGATTTTAAACTATTTATGTAATTTCTCTACTATGTTATACTATATTATAACGGGAATGCTCAGGTTTTCTGTTTATTCCTAAGTCAATATGGTAAGTAATATTTCGTAGGCATTTTTTCAAGTCAAACAGATTTTCAAATTTATTGATATAATGTTGCTATAAAATATTTGTACCGTTTGAACGTCTATAATATCTGTAGTAATGTCCCTTTTTATTACTGATATGTATTGTTATATTTAAATATTTTATTAATTTCACCATAAATTGGTCTATTTTATTAGTTGTAATAAATCTACTTTTGACCTCATTGATCTAATATATTATAGATTTGTACTCTATTTCATTAATATTTGCCCTTCATTATTTGTTTCCATCTACATTTTGAGGATTTATTTTTTTGTTGTTTTATTGTGGTTGTTTTCTACTTCTCAGCATAGGGGGATGTTTGATCATTAATTTTTAGCATCTCTTCTCTTCCAATATAGCTATGTGAGGCTAGACATTTTGTTGTAAGTACTGATTTAGCATATTTTACAAGTGCTGATAATAATATCGTAATCATTATTTAGTTTGGAACACTTTCTAATTTCAACTATTATTAGAATTTTGCCCATTGCTTATTTTAATGTGAGTTTTAAAATTTCTAAACATATGGGGATATATCAGTTAACTTTTGTTATTTAAGATTGATTGCAATATGGTCAGATAAAAATCTCTATAATTTTCATGCTGTAATCTGTTAAGATTTGCATTAAGCCAGAGTAATGATACACTTTTTAAGGTATTTAATAGAGTAGGTTGAGATAAAATAGTCAGATAAAATATTCAATTATTCCCCAATATATATGTCATTATGCTGAAAACTTTATACTTATATAATGTAGTAGACAATTATATTCCAATAAAATGGAAGAAATATTCAATTGAAAAGGAGCACTTTAAAGTATTTATTTTATTTATATATGTATATATATATTGGGTTTTTTTTTTTTTTTTTTTTTGGCCATGCTGTGTGTCATGTGGGATCTTAGTTCCCTGCCCAGGGAACAAACCCATGTCCCCTGCATTGGAAGTACAGAGTCTTAACCACTGAACCACCAGGGAAGTCACTAAAGTATTTAGATTAAGGATTCAATGCACGACCAATATGCCAATGTTGATAAAAATGGTTTTAATTGTCCCATTATTATTTTTTTTTTTGGCTGTGTTACTGAGAAAAGATTTTATAATCTGTCAAGAATCTGCAATTGGCTAGTTTTTCTTGTAGTTTTGTCAAATGTTGCTTTGTTTTGACATCATGTTTCTACATCTATAATAAATTGCTAAATATTCATGGTGAATCAATTTTTTGTCATTATGAAGTAATATTTGATATATTATTAATGCTTTTTAATTTAGAGGTACAGAGCATATTTTTTTCCTTTTAATTAAAGACTGATGAATTTTTTGTGAGGAAATTCAGTGATACTTAAAAGGTGGAACATTCCCAGAATTTCTGTTTAATAAAGATGAACATGACGGAAAGGAGAATACATAGAAACGTAAAGAAGAAAATAAGGAGTAAAAGAATTCAGCTAAAGGAAACCCAATTCAAAATTTATGAACTCTTCAAAATGAGTGGGGTCAGTGAGTAATTTATTGATTTCTAAAGTTGGAAAGTTCAGAGCTTGATGCATTTGTTTCTGACTGGATCTGACTATTTAAGCAGTAATTTCAGGAATGTCTCTCTGTCCTTCTCTTTCTCTTCTTTTTTTTTCTCCCTTTCACTGATTGGCTGATTTCTCAGGCAGACTTTCTCCATGTTGGAAGTACAGCTAAAAGCTTCAAGTTTATATCATGCTCAGTGTCTGATCTCAAAGAAGAATGTGCCTCTTTTTCAAAACTTAGAGCAAAAATCAGGAGAGCATTTGAGTCACGTGCTTGTGTATGGATTAACTGCTTTGGTCTGAGAGAATAAAATCCTATGAGAACTGAACCACTTCTAGAGAAAGAGTTGGCCTCACATGCCCGCATGGACTGACCATGGGGAGTGTATTGTCAGGAAAGAGTCTGTGGAGCAATGGCATAAAAAAGATCTTTACTCCAACAGCAATCAGGGAATTGTAAATTTAAACCATAGTGGCATACCTTTTAACATGCAGATTGGTAACAATTAAAGTCTTTTAACGTTCAGTGTTTGCAATGATGTGGAGTTACAGGAACACTCATACTTTCTCCATAGGAATGTAAATCAATACAACCAGTTTGGAAAGCAAGTTTTATTATTTGGTAAAATTAAAGTACACACTCTGCTGTCCAGCCATCCCACACCCAAGTAAAAGCCCTAGAACACATTTGCCCAAGTGTAGAAGGATCCTTACACAAAAACATTTATAGCATAATTGTTACAGATTCTGATATCCTAGAAACAACCTAAAAGATTTTCAATGGAAAATGGATCACTAATTTGTGGTATATCTATCTGTATGATAGAACATCACAGTGAAGGTGAATAAACCAGAGCTACAATTCAACAAAATAAATCTAGTCACTGAAAAATACAAATAATATAAAATGGTGTGTCTGTGCATGTGTGTGTGTGTATCTTATGCAAAACATGCAAAAATAAGAAAAATGTTTGACGGATACATACATAAGTAGTAAGGTTATAAAATGGGAGTGATAAGGACTCATTTGGGGACATTGCTGACATCTGGAGCTCCCTGAGGATGAAGGGACATATGATTAAGGAAAGGTTACACTGAAAGGTTCACCTATTTTGGAAATAGTAGATATGTATTCAGTGGGGTGGTGGGTAACATTATTTATATAATTATTATATGCATAAGTTTTTCATGACTTTTTAGAAAAGGATGACGGTGAGCAATAGTGTGTGATCGCAGGGATAGTATAGATGGACGAGGAAGTGATACACAAGGCTCAAAGGTACAAATGGTGGAGAGTCATGGAATTCATTTCAACTTAAAAACACACTTTAATTGAGGAATATTGTACACAGGCATCGGTCTAGACACAGGACTGTAGGGAGTCCCAGGTAGGGCTACAAAGGTGAATATAGCCTCAGAGTTAATATAACTACCTTATTTGCTGATAGAAGAATGGCTGCTCCTCCAGTTCCAAAACAGAAGGCAGTTCCTGAGGGTAGGGGGAAAGAAACAAAGGCTGATCTCTGGCAAGATGCCATGAGGATTGCAGATCCCCAAGGCTCAATAGCCCTTCTTCTGAGACAAGCTTCCCAGCCTGGCCCTGGTGACCTTCCCTTTATTCTGCTGCTTCTTCTCCTCTTGTCCCCCGTACACTCAGAGTGCACTTTCCACATGCAAGATTTTAATGACACACGTCGTGTAAAATAAAATAAACCTCAGGCTTATTTACACTTATATTTCATGAAAGCAGCTTACTTTGTTTCAAACTTGGTTTGGTTTTTTTCCTGACCCATGATAATTCTAAATCAGCAATTTCAGAACACTGAATTTAGTTGACTGTATTGAATCTTGTTTTTGTTTTTCTTGTGGGAATTTCTAATCTTTTAATAATGCTCTTCTTTAAGACCTTGAAAATATTGACAGACATACAAAATTAGAGTTATACAGGAAGAAAGGATTCATCCTGCTATGCTTGAGGAAAACACACCAGACATATCCATTTTGATCTTTGCCTTGTTTTCTTTTTATTGAAGAAAACTTTCCAGTTCATGTCTTTGACTGATTTAACATAGAAAATGCAAAGCCAGTGCATAATTAACGGAGCCTCTCTACTTGTCTGCAAAACATGCATTTGGACACTAAATATGACTGTAAGAAATGTGAACCTTCCAAAAAGGGCAGTGGAGCCATCTCTGAGGGAAATAAGAAATTAACATTGTTGTTGTTTTATTCGTTTGCTTTTAAAGAATCTATACAGAACATTAAATGGACTAGAGAAAATATTAGGATATGTATTGAACACTTCAATCCTTTTAAAAAACCTATTATTTTGCTTACATATTTTCTTTTTTTCCTGCCAGTTCTCTTTTCTTGTTCTTTTTTAAGTTGAAGTATAGCTAATTTACAATATTATGTTTTCAGGTGTACAGCATAGTGTTTCAGTATTTTTACAGATTATAGTTTATTGAAAGTTGTTACAAGATAATGACTATGATTCCCTGTGCTGTACAATAATATATCCTTGTTGCATGTCTATTTTATACATAGTAGTTTGTATCTCTTAATCCCATATGTCTATCTTGCCCCATTTCCCTCCCCACTCTGGTAACCACTAGTTTGCTTTCTATATCTGTGAGTCTGTTTCTGTTTTGCTACATACATTCCTTTGTTTTATTTTTTAGATTCCACATATAAGTCATATCATACAGTATTTGTCTTTCTCTGTCTGACTTATTTCACTAAGCGTAATATTTCCTAGGTCCATTCACATTGTTGCAAATGGCAGAATTTCATTATTTTTTACGGCTGAGTAATATCCCACATCTTCTTTGTCCAATCGTCCATTGATGGACACTTAGGTTGTTCCATAATATTTTGGCAATTGTAAGTAATGCTGCTATGAACCTTGAGGTGCATGTATCTTTTCAAATTAGTGTTTTTGGTGTTTTGGGATATATACCCAGTAGTGGAATTGCTTGGTCATATGGCAGTCCTAGTTTTCGTTTTTTGAGAAACCTCCATACTGTTTTCCACAGTGGCTGCGCCAGTTTACATTCCCACCAACAGTATACAGGTGGCCAACAGGCACATGAAAATACGCTCAGCATCGCCAGAGTGTTTGCCTGGCTCGGTCTGGGGCACACGCAGAGGTGGTCATGGGAAACCCAGCAGCTCCAGAGCAGTCCTCTCTCTGCCCTCTCAGTCCTGCCTCGAGGGCGAGCCAGTGAGCACACTCCTCACTATCAGAGTCCAGCCTTCCCACAGCCCTCCTGCCTGTCCCAGAGGTCCTCCAACCAGCCAAGGCAGCTGGTCTTCCCCACATAGGACCCCAGGACCCAGGTACCCAGTCTGTGGCTCTCACCTCTCATTCCCCAGTGTGCTCACCTTTGTATTCTCCCTTTCCTCTGAGTCTCCTCCCGGGGAGCACAGGTCCCAAACTGATCCTTTTCTTCCCTTCCTGCGCAATTATGTGTGGATCTTTCTCACAGCCTTGGTTGTAAAGGAGTCCTTCTGCCAGTTTCCAGTTAGTTTTCAGTGAGAAATTTTCCACATGTAGATGTATTTTTGATATGTTAGTGGGGGGAGGTGAACTCCACATCCTCTTACTCTGCCATCTGGATCAATCTCCCTCTTTTCTTGCTCTATACCTAATCGTTCTTTGATTTTTGAAGTTGCTGACATGAACTTCTCAGAGATATTCTGAAAGAAACACTTAGTCTTGATACTTTAGTTAGCAATTTGGTGTTTAAGATGACTAATAAAATATAGAGCTTCCAGGATAACTTGTCTCCCATGATCTATTTGCTAAGGAATCAGAGCTCTTTACCCAGAGACATTCAGACATATTGCTTTCCTGCAACTCTGGAGGCATCTTTGATTGAGATAAGGTTAAACTGGACATCACTGTCCCTCTGAACAACTGGCTCCTAAGGTGATCTAGCCTAGAGAATATGAGATGCTAACTTGAAACCTGAAACACAGAATAAGACAACACAAAGCACGTTAGGATATAATAAATTCAGTTCCATATATATAGCCTAATATATTTATTTTAAACATAAATATTCACAACAATGCAATATATGTCCAATTACATATATTAAGTGCTTTCCATTTGCAGAAAAGTAACATACAGAAGCACAATACATTCAAAATTATTTTCTGACTTAAAATATTTACTTATTATCAATGCATTGCTAATTGCTTGCAATTTTGCCTTCTGTACTTATACTAATATGTTGAATAGAGTGTAGTCTGCTGTGTTAATTTATATATATCTATTTTTCAATTGGATGAGTCTTTATCCATCTATTTATGGCCTAGATGCATCTCTTCTATTCCAGGTGCATAAATGTTTTCTAATCTGCTTATTTTCTTTTGCTTATTTAAATGCAATGAATTAAGATTTCAACTTACTTTGCCACATCCAGACACTTAACTTATATTTCTAATAGTTTCTGTGACTTATAATATAGCATTTTTATGTTAATAAATTGTCTCCCATATAACAACATTAAGTATTATGCCAAGAAAAGTCTTGCTGCTGTGTGTGTGTATATAGTGTGTAGGTATGTATGTATCTATAAGCACAGAGATCTATATACTTCAGTGTCATTAAAGTCAGTGATATATTTTGTGGATCAATTCACCCAATAATTAAATATATTTGAAGGAAGCAAGGTAGTGTACATGTTAAGTTTTACGTGTATAGTATCTGTAATATCTTTTTGGCAGTTCATATTTAAGGTATGCCTCAGTGCCCTGAAGATAGATTGAAACACAGAAGCCTCAAAACTCAGAAATCACTTTTATCAACACATGTGGCCTCAAACATGGCTTTTTGAACATCATCCATTTGAGTTATTATGGTTCAAAGATTAAAAGCTCAATACAGGAAAGTTAGGCCATGATGAGAAGAAAACAAAATCAACTGAACACAGGCTGCTGAAATAATGTTTGCAAGATCAAATGCAATGACTGTGACCAGGAATGATAGGTCTTCCATGGTTTCTCCAATATTACCATTAAATCCCATAAGGAAAGTTATTTGCTTAAAAAAACAGACTTTAAAATACAATTTATGCTGTTTTGAACTTGATAGCTTGCATGGTTAACACCATTTTTAAGTATTTAGCATTGTTCTCATTGGAGGTTTTCACATTTTCTTTGTGGACCTGAAAACATATATGTAGTTTCAGAATATAAGAAAAATTTCTGGTTTTCAGAGAAATTATCCCACATATTACCAGTTTGGAATAATGTCTTCCTCTTATTAAGTACTCCTCAGGAGCTATGATGATGGGGAGGTGTAAGTTACTAAAGTGTAAGTACTAAAACCCATGGACTAGGGTTGAGAGTAGGGCTGAGGTGGGGTTGAGGACTAAGGAAATGGGAAGAAAGTTAAGTCTTGCACTCATTCACCTCTACAACATTCTCCTACTAAAAGCCTACTAGAAACTAGACACAGTTTTAAATTTAGAGGGTATTTTGGAATACAAATATAATCTCCTGTTTTGAATTCCTGGGGGTCATATAGCTAACAGAAAATGGTAGTACATTGTCTTACTCCATTTGGACTGCTGTAACAAAATACCATAGACTGGGTGGCTGAAACAACAGATTTTTATTTCTCACAGTTGTGGAGGCTGGAAGTCCAAGATCAAGGTGTCAGCAAATCCAGTGTCTGGTGAGAGGCTGCTTCCTGGCTTACAGAGAGCCAGCTTCTCCCTGTGTCCTCACTCCATAGACTGCATAGAGAGAGAAAGCAAACTTATTTGTGTCTTTTTATAAGGGCACCAATCCCATTCAGGAGGGCTCCATTCTCATGACCTAATTACCTTCCAAAGACCCCATATCGTAACACCATCACATTATGAATTAGGATTTCAACATATGAATTTAGGGCATACACAAATATTCAGTCCATAGCATATGTAGAGAGAAATGAAAAGAAATATGCACAAAGGGTGCTATGCCCAGGTCCCTGAGTGGACCACATTGTACTTGCCAGGAGTTTCTGATGTAGATAGCAGCAGAGGGATGTTCCAGATCTTAAGAGGAGGGGAAGATACAGATCCATATGCCAAATGCATTATGCCAAAAGAAAGAAATCACTGTTGTGGAAATAGCAGTTCCTCAGCCCCTGACCAGTTTGATCTTCTTGCTGAAGCCCTGCTCACTCTCAAATTAATTATGTTTTCCACATATGGGAGCTGGCTTTGTGGATTGTGGATGAATCAATGTGCAAAATTGTCCAATAAATTGAAAATAGATTTCAATTGCATGATGTAATTGTATTTCTTTAAAATATTTTAATAAAGAAAATTATTGATTAGAAGATACATTGGAGAACACTAAATATATATGTTATGTATGTATATATAGATATACATTTGCAATATTGAATCTAAAGTGGATTCACATTCAGTAGTAATAAAGAGTGAACAAATTGCAGTATTAAATCTATGAAGTGTAGAGTAACTAAAGGTTCACAACTGAATAATGCTTTATAAGTACCTTGTGATGTAGCAAGTATGGGCACTATTGTCTACTTGCAGAGAGAGAACACGAGAATCCTTCAGTCCACAAGTCCTTATAAAGCATCCAGCACATGCCAGGTAAAATGCCAAGTCTTCAGGCTGCCACCAAGAACAAAGCAGACATTGTCTCCTTTGTGTATATGCAAAGATTTTCTAACTGGCTAAACCCACACAGACCTTGTCAGGACTATGTCAGGATTTAGAGGTCAGATGTGTACCCAACCAACCTAGCCCAGCAATACCTTACCAAATTAGATAGCCTCCTGAAAAGGATGGTAATTTTAAAATATTAATTTAGGTATAAAACATACTGTAGAGATTAAATAATATATGTATTTCTCTTCTTTTTTTTAAAAAAAAATACATGTTAATGGTTTCCTGGATACCAGATTCATTTTTAAACCTTTCCTCTGACCATAGGAGCTGATGCTGTGGAAGCTCAGTGTAAAAGATTTGAAGTGAGGGCCAGTGAAGATGGCAGGGTGCTGTTTTCTGCAGATGAAGATGGGATTACCATTGGGGCTGAAAAGCTGAAAGTTACAGGTACTGTAGATGGAGGTCTTGGAACATTGTTTACTTCTTGAAAGAATACGCAACTGAGCCAGAAACTACTTTTTTATATCTATGGTCCCCACGCCTGAAATTGAGTCTTGCATAATATCATGATATCACATCATTTGATTTTCCATTAGTCATAAACAGAAAGCTCTGGTCATGGTTGCAGAAGACACTATAAATATTAGTCTTAATGATATAAAAGCAAAGCTGCACGTCTCAGGCAGGGTTAGGTGGAGGAAACTGAGTGTGGATGGTGGAAGAAAAGGTGGGGTGCAAACAATGTTTAAGATTACTCAAGGTGATCGATAAATCCAACTTAGAGGTGTTGCTTAACAGTAAAAGATATGCAAAAGAAGAACTAAAATAGCAACTTTAGAATGAAGTAAGGGGAACGTTATAAGTAAATTAAACTCCTGTTCTTTAGGGCTCATAATTATCTTCAAAAGTATATAAATCAAGAAATAGTGCTAATCACCTATTACTGAGACATTATTAAAGTCATTATTCTAATATTAGGGCCATTAGTGTCAACCACCAACTGAAATGAAAAAGCAGCAACAAGAACAAAATAACAGGAAGTTAAAAGCATGCTTGGGAATGGAGAAGAATTTTATTAATACTATTTTAAGCATTTTGAGTACAATCTCTTTTGAATAATTTGATTTACAACCACAACACATATTATTTTGATAAAATGTTTTTAAAAGACAAAGAGGCCTATATGAAAAAAATTAAATATGTTTGGCTTAGCATTTCCCAAATTTGAGTTTGGGGACAGTTCATGGGATATCTATCATATCTAGGTAGAACAGAGCCTGTGGGCCATGTGAGAGCAGTTTGCATGGTAAATGACCTCAGCTCTTGGGCTGTTTGGGTTAAATTCTGCCTCCACCATTCAATAATTTGAGTAAATCTATTTTCCTTCATCTAAATGATTTTTTCCTTCATCTATTTTCCTTCATCTAAATGATTGAAATGAGAGTGCGCACATGCCTGTGTGTGCGTGTGTGTTTTTAGAAAGTTTTGGGCACATAATGAAGACATTGTAAAGGTTAGCTTTTTGTTTTTATTAATAAAGCTAATATTGATATTGCCAATATCCCAGACACCAGGGTCTGCGTGGGTTTCAAGAAAGATACACTATTAAATAGCAATGAAATTCAACAAAGATTGTAGAATGGGGATCTTCACTGGGGATCTCTGGTCTGGCCCACAATCTACCACCACCATCCTTATTGTCCCCGAGGGCCTCCTTTTTTTCTTTCGTGAGTTTTCTGATGAGTAGCTGGAGCCTGCACCATTGGGTTAGTGTTTGGGCTGGTTCCCAGGACTGCCCATCAGCCTCATTTCTCTTTCTTTCTTAAGACTCCTTAAAAAGATCAGGAGTAGACATGTACATGGGATAAACATTGGCCTTCCTAAGTCTTGAGTTGGCAGTCAGGGAGCCAAAAGAATTTTTTTAATTAAAAAATCAGGAGGAGAGCTTCCCTGGTCGTGCAGTGGTTAAGAATCCACCTGCCAGTGCAGGGGACACGGGTTCAAGCCCTGGCCCGGGAAGATCCCACATGCTGTGGAGCAGCTAAGCCCGTGTACCACAACTACTGAGCCTGCACCCTAGAGCCCCTGAGCCACAACTACTGAGCCTGCGTGCCACAACTACGGAAGCCCGTGCACCCAGAGCCCATGCTCCACAACAAGAGAAGCCACCACAATGAGAAGCCCGCACACCACAACAAAGAGTAGCCCCTGCTCGCTGCAACTAGAGAAAGTCTGCGTGCAGAAACAAAGACGCAACACAACCAAAAATAAATAAATAGATAAAATAAATTTATTTTAAAAAAATCATGAGGATTTTCCTTGGCAAAGAGCACAAACAAATCAGAAAGGACATTGACTTTAGGGCCCTTGATGCTAATATCTGAGTTGCTAGTTGGTGAGAAAGTCAGGAACCAGAGTAAAAACGCACTCAGAGGGATTGGGCAGATGTGATTTTAATATTTAACAATCTTTAAACCTTGGTAGTGCCTGCAGTTATCAGCTTTGATACCAAAATAATCCTCATAGCTTTTAGGATATTACACACATAACCAAAAATTATTTCATCCATTTCAGATATTTGCATTGGGTACTTTGTATTCATAAGTGAAGGGTAGTTCTGGAGCTCTTGACGGCTTTTATGATCTCATGGAATTCTAACTTTCTCTGATCTTTATATTACCTTGATTTTTCTCATAACTATTGCAGTGAAGTACTGTCTTCACAAAATTAGACCCAATAACTAGTTTTTATAATTTTTCTTGGAGGTAGATGGATACTTACATTTATTTCCTCTTTTTCTTGGTAGCCTGGTTGCCATCTTTGAATTGTTAATTGGACTATTAAGTCAGAGGAAAAAGTGTTCCCTAAAAAATCTAAGGATTTTTTGCTTTTCAGTTAACTGTCTTAGGGCAGTCATCTCTGCTGACCTATTATTCATTCTTTCTCTCTTTCTCCCCTTTGTATGTGTGTGATGTATGCATGGTATTTTGTATGATGTATAGATGGATAAATACATATATCTCACTCTAGCTCTGTTTTTCCATTTCTTTCTCTGTCTCAAACATATACACACAGCTTTGAGTTTTATTTTTCATAATACTCTTGTTTAATCTATATTTTCCAATTATCTCAAAAAATTAATCAGTTTTACAATATGTTTATGTATCATATGACTCCAGAAGATCCTAAATAATAAACTAATACAATTTTGAGTTCATAATTATAGAATCCAGGCAGATTTTTGTAAAGGATGGAAGCATCACACAGGAGGGAATAATGAGAGTGTCTATAACAAGTAACCCTGGCTTTTAACCTGATGCGGGTATGCAAGGGCCACATCTTTCATAAATAATGCTAAGTTAGGGAATACTTTATTTTATTTTTATTTTTTAAATAAATTTATTTATCTATTTATTTCTTTATTTTTGGCTGCCTTGGGTCTTTGTTGCCGCGTATGGGCTTTCTCTACTTGTGGTGAGCGGGGGCTACTCTTCATTGTGACACACAGGCCTCTCATCGCGGTGGCTTCTCTTGCTTTGGAGCACGGGCTCTAGGCACGCAGGCTTCAGTAGCTGTGGCACGCAGGCTCAGTAGCTGTGGCTTGCAGGCTTCAGTAGCTGTGGCACATGGGCTTAATTGCTCAGCGGCATGTGGGATCTTCCCGGACCAGGGCTCAAACCCGTGTCCCCTGCATTGGCAGGTGGATTCTCAACCACAGTGCCACCAGGGAAGTCCTAGGGGAGTACTTTAATATGATTAAAATATCCCTCAGTATCCAGTCACACTTCTGTTTCTCACAGAAGAACCCAGATAGACCCACAGACAAAGACACAAACATACACAGAGCGAGCCTCTGACTCTTCTTATAAGGTCACTAATCCTATAATGAGCATCCTGCCATCTCCCTCATCTAAATCTGATTTTCTCCCAAAGGCTCTGTCTGCAAATACCATTACACTGGGAGAGATAGCCACCACACATTTATTTTGAAGAGACAAAATTCAGTCCATAGCAATATGGTAAATTATTTTATTAAATATGGAAAAAATGCAGTATATAATATTAACTTTCAAACAACCCAATCCAAAAATGGGCAGAAGACCTAAACAGACATTTCTCCAAAGAATATATACAGATTGCCAACAAACACATGAAAGGATGCTCAACATCACTAATCATTAAAGAAATGCAGTTCAAAACTACGATGAGGTATCACCTCACACCAGTCAGAATGGCCATCGTCAAAAAATCTACAAACAATAAATGCTGGAGAAGGTGTGGGGAAAAGGGAACCCTCCTGCACTGTTGGTGGGAATGTAAATTGATACAGCCACTATGGAGAACAGTATGGAGGTCCCTTAAAAAACTAAAAATAGAACTACCATATGACCCAGCAATCCCACTACTGGGCATATATACCCTGAGAAAACCATAATTCAAAAAGAGTCATGTACCACAATGTTCATTGCAGCACTATTTACAATAGCCAGGACATGGAAGCAACCTAAGTGTCCAATGACAGATGAATGGGTAAAGATGTGGTAGGGCTTCTCTTCCCTGGTGGCTCAGTGGTTGAGAGTCTGCCTGCCGATGCAAGGGACACGGGTTCATGCCCCGGTCCGGGAGGATCCCACATGCCGCAGAGCGGCTGGACCCGTGAGCCATGGCCACTGAGCCTGCGCGTCCGGAGCCTGTGCTCCGCAACGGGAGAGGCCACAGCAGTGAGAGGCCCGCGTACCGCAAAAAAAAAAAAAAAAAAGCTTCCAAAGATAACTTAAATGTAGTAAAAAGGTAATTCACGTAGAGATCTTGTTTTATTAATTTTCCACATCACATCATGAACTGATTTTTTATGAAATGTTTTGCAAAATAAAAAGTATAGGTAGTTCATTTGTTATCAAGTTATTTCACATTTTTATGTTTCAATTTCTGTTAGAATATGCACAATGGAGTGATCAATCAATTCAAATGTAGCTGCCTTTTGATAAATCCATAACAAAAGAATCTTATGATTGTGTTTGCTAACGGTATGCTGTTGGTAACGCTTATTCATTTAAGATTTTTTAAATGTCTCAGGTGTGTATTGCTTCTTATTCCTTTAGTGGTTATTAAGGTAAAGGGCAAAATGACAACCTTAGTAATTATAGACCTTGGAATTACTTATTATTTTCTGAAAATATATATCCTAAGAGTGAATGATGAAATCTCTGCTTGACCTTCTGATATGCTTTTCCAAAGGTGGAAATTTGAAAGAGGGATTATTTCTATATCTTTTTCCTAGATGTAGTTTCCATCAAGTATCATTCAATTTGAACATTTTTTTTCTTTTTTGTTTTCTCCACACACTTTTAAATTTCAGTTATTTTTTGCTTCATTAAAAGGAATAGAAGGAATTAACAAAAGAAGAGCTTTTTTCCCCCAAAAAATCAGAGATAAATGCTAGAGAAATACAAGCTACTTGAAGGTTAGAAAATATGAGCAAGAAGGGTCTCTGCGTAATTTCAAATCTTGATATATTTAAGTTTAATTTTCTTTATTAGTGATAAAACATTTCATTTTTGAATATATTTCATCTTGAGGAAAATAGCTTTATTCTAATGTATTTTCAATCTGATCATCTAAGTATCTTTTCCATGATCTCTTTTTATCTTCTGAAAACCTTAAAAAGTTGAAAAGAGGACATGATTTGACATCTGAGAGTAAATGCCTCGAGGTATTTTTTAAATTATGAAAACTGCTGACTGAAAAGTAAAAACAGATTTTGAAATAATTTATTTTCAGAAATATTGGCAGCTTATTCTCTGCGTTCAAATGAACAACATGGTAGGGATTTGTTTCTGTTTTAGAGAGACAATTTAACAATACCATTTCCCTGTTTTACTAGAAAAATGAACATTGAATAGGCTCATAATAACAGTTTTAATAAATTCAGATCATCACCTCAGGATATTAATAACCTGATTTGTTTTGAAGTATTATATGAAGAAATATACTGGGAAACAGAAACTTAGCAAGTTCTACATATCAATCATAAAATACTGCAGAATAATTTTTAATTTATTCACGCTTTTATTAATTTTTTCATTCCCATTCTTTCTTTCATTTACTGATCCTTAACTGTATATCAGAATTCAAGATCAGTACTAAGCATACAAAATTTATTAAGACAAAGTCCTTGAGTTCAAGGAACTCTTAAATTACTGGGTAGAAGTTTAACGTAAATTGCAAAGCAGTATAACTGCTGTGTATAGTAATTTTCACAAGGAGCTGGGGAAGCTGAGCAGAAAGAGGAAAAGCAGGAAGGACACAGAAAATGTTTCACAGAGAAAATCATTTAGAATCAGATCCTGAAAATGAGTAGAGATGACCATTAAAGGGGCAAGAGAGGTATGTCGGGAAGAAGTGGTACTCTTAACAGTTTATAAACATTTCAAAATCTGCAAAAGTTTTATTGTCACTGGAGTATAAAATGCAGAAAACTGCTAACAGGTAAGTCCTACTAAGGAATTTGGGTTTGACTTCCACAGACTTGGATTCCAGAAGCATTTTAAGTGAGAATTACACAGTCAGCTTTGAATTTCAGAACATTAGTTGGCTGTAGTGTCGAGGAATAACTGGGAGAATATATAAGTGATACTGAAGTTGTAAAAAGAAGTAAACTAATAGGGAAGTTGAACAAGAAAGGGCATCTCAGTATATTTCCCCACTTCTGACTTGAGTTTTTAGGGCATAATTGTACCATTAATCAAACTAGGAGGGTTAAAAACAGGGGAAAAAGCTTTCAAGAAGAAAGTTCTTGAAATATTGATCCTTACCAATGTTTATTAATTACCTCACATATGTAAGATACCATGTTGCTCACAAGAATACAATGGAATATAAGGAACATCTTTGATATATATATTTTTTTTAGCCTAGAGGGGGAGTAATATGTAATTTAGCATGTAAAATTTCAGAATAGATATGATAGCTTCTCAATGAGTGCTATAGGTAGTAAACCCCAAATATAGTCAGAGAATGAACATATTGTATTTACCTTAACAGGTGGGAAAATTAGTAAATAGATTTATAGATGAGTAGAGGAAAATAAGTCTGAATGAATGGATTTTGCATTCAAGCAGAAGTCTTGAATGGTGGGCAAAAGCATTATACAAGAAAATAATTACAGGTTTTTGTACAGGTGAGATATCAAGAGGTTTGGTAAGATTAATATAGCAATGTATAGGTGGTATTTTGTGCAGTTAGCTGGAAGCAGGAGCACCATTTAGACTCTTAAAATAACACAAGTAAGAGATGTATGTTGAAATGGGTTGACATTTCTCCTTTTAAAGGGTAATGATGCTTTCAGGATTCAGAGGAACTCATTTTAATGGAGTAAAAGATATGATAGTTAATAATTTACTTTTTTCAATATGATTATTCCATCCCTTCCCCCAAATAATTTTTCTGTCGATTTGCAGGGGCAAACTTGTTTCCACTTGTATTTAAGGAGAAATGAGAAGAGGTATACAGGTTTCGACATGTCAGAAAAAATTATGTAACTTGTGACAGAAATTGAAGGTACCTTAGAGATCATGTTATTTAGAGCTTAATTTTACAAATAACAATGGGGCGGCTTTAAATACTTGTCAAAATCAAAGAATGAATTAGAGGCAGATTTGGGAATAAAATGAAACTGTTCCCTGTCCAATCTTTTACTCTACCAATTTAGATCTGAGGGGAAAGAGATGCAAATAAAGAAAAAAGAAAGCAAAGTGTGAAGACTTCCAAAGAATTAGAAATATTCAGTAGCATAAGTTTAAATTTGAAGATAATAAATAAGAATCCTTCTGGCCCTTAAGATCTAGATGAACTTACCCTGAACCTCATCCCTATTCTAGTGCAGGGATTTAAAATGCTGCCTAAGTTCCCATTAATTGTCAGGGGAAGAGGGCAGGCAGACAGATACTCATGCTCTCTTAACATCCTTTGCCTCGTGCCTCCTATTATTTATTCTGTCCCATATAGAGCTGGGTGTGACATTCATTCCCTTCTTTGTCCCTCTCCAAAACAAAATCTCAAAAAATACAAAGATCATGGTAGATTTTCTTGAAAAACTGAAAGCACTAGGAGATCTCATTGGCAAACATCAAGACAAATAACAATAGAATTTAACTCAACATTGTTTCTACTCCTCTTTAGCTTCTTTTCCGACAGGGTGCCCCAGTCTTTCTTCATTCCTTTGTTCCCAATCCACCTGGCTTTTCTCTTTTTTATTTTTCTTTCTGGTTTTCCAAAACAGCGAGCACTCTACCAGACCTTAGCCTCCTCCACTGAAGCCTTTTGAGCAGCATATGGAGGCCCTAGTGAGGACTGCTCTCCTTCTAGGCAGCTTTCTGCTGCTGTGTTCTTCATCTTACTTCCAAACCAAAGAAAACATTTATTTATTCAACAACTTCAGAGAGACATACTAATGAATGTCTATATTATACTAGATGAAGTGCTAGGAAGTGGAGCTACAGGAGTGAAAAAGGCTCCTGATCTCAAATAGAATAATAATTAAAAAGAAAATATTGCAAAGTGTCTTTCAATTTAATTAACCAAGTAATTTATATGCATTTAATAGCACAGGATCAAATTTGAAGATAATGAATAAACAGGAATATTTTTGTCCCTGAAATCTACATGAATTCACCCTAGACTTCAGCCCTATTCCAGTATAGCAATTTAAAATGCTGCCTACTGTTAATTAATTTTTTGATTATTTAAGTCTCCTAACAATTCCGTGGATTAGATAAGAGAGGTGGTATGGTTGACATTACTCAGATTCCTCTACCTTAAGCTTTTAGGTTGGAATTCTTACCAATTCATGACTAAAATTTCACTTTGAGAAGAGAAATATTCTAAGGAATGATGCCCTGTACTACTCTTTCTTTAACTTCTCCTTTGATTTTTGAATGGAAACTAAAACCCTGGTAGAGTTAATGACTGTTTTACCTACTACAATTATTCAAATGATATCATTTCTATTATATCCAAAGAACTAGTAAGTGTAAAACATGAAAAAAATCATCATCCATCCACTTTAGTTTTTAAAGGCTCTACTATGCATTTTTGTTTTCATGTTTCCTCAATTTTTTAAATATTATGATGAAGTCAATTAAAAGTAAGATAATGCTGGACATTTTTTTTAGAAGAAACTTCATTCTCAGAGCTTATTTGAGCATTGATTGATCTTATCTGGTACCTAAGCGGCTACATTAGAAAATTCCTTGATTTAGTGAAGAGAGTTTTGATTAATAAAATGCATTTAATATTTAACATTCAAGAATATCTTTTCAGTGTCTAAATTTCAGATTTGAAAATTCAGCATGAGACTATGTTACTTGAAGCTATGACATTTTGGGAATCGAGATTTCACATATTAATGAGTAGACCCATGCTGGGACATTAACTCTACAGATAAAATGTGTACATCTTCTGTGGCTGACTTTCATAAAGGAAATTGATAGAGAGAGGGAATTAAGAAATACTGAATTCTTACAGTGAACCAAATATCCTATTTAATTAAAACCTAACCCAAACTGCAAGGTTGGCATTACTATACGTATTTGTATCAATGGAAATTGAAATTTGGAGAGATTAAATAACTTGCTCAAGGTCACTTAGATGAATGAAGCAGCTGGCATTGCTTCCCAAAATGGCTAATTTCAAAGTTCATAGTGTATCCATAAGAAAACCTGAACTCCAAGATTCTAGCCTCATCGATAAGATATTTACTTTCTCTGAGTAGAGCATCCTCATTTTTCAAGTGTAAACAATCTATTATCTATGTATATTAAAAATGTTGGTGAGAAAAAATTAGATAATTTATATAAAACTAATATTTCAAAGCATAGAGGTATTTTTGCCTTGCTTGTGTATATTTTACTGATCACAGGTTCTTCTACACAAACCCAATAACCCCATAAAATAGTATCTGAAATTAACCACGGTAGAATTCATGAAGCTGGTGGCTGGAGAGATGCTATATTTCACAGAATTTTTTTTTCAGTTACTATGAAGTTGAGGACCTGGGAATACCAGGAATTTTTGGTTTCCTTTTCTTGTCCTGCCTTCTGAAGCAAATGCCTTCCCAAAGGATATATGGAGGCCAATGGGTTGATAATGAGTAGCTTAGAGTATAGCATTTAGAGTATAGATAGCCATACTAGGAGGGATACATAAATTTATTTTTAATGATGTTTTTAATTGGGTGAGATTATTTTATGTTAGGCATTTGTAAAGAGTAGCATCCTAGCGTATGGCTAAAACTGTTTTTAAGTATAAAGTAGGACCATGGTTCATATATACTCTTTCTTCTTTCTAACAAAAAATATGCCATTCTTATTCTTTTGTTTAAAGGCTAGAAATCATCCTATGAATGAGATCCAGTATTTTTTGACCATGAGGTTTGCCTGCATCATTTTTCCTGACCATGACAAGAGTTAACAGTCTATGTTTCTCTATATCTTATAACATTGTCATCACTTTAAATTATCTGAAATATCCTTTAGCATCTATACAATCAAGCAAAACTGACATTGTGCCCTTTTGAACAGTCCTTTTCAAAAGCAATAAACAATAAATATTTATTTAGTCAATAAGTTTAAATATACATATTAATAAATGTCTATGTTATGTTCCTTTTTCTCCTTTTTCTGTCCGTCTTCCTTTTTGGTTTCCATGGTTTCTATAACTTAAGATGTGAGAATTCATCATACATTTTTTTTTTCCTGAAGTGAGGATAAAGCAGATCTTTACTTTTTGTTCCAAATAAATGTTGACTAATGGCTAGATTTATCAGGTAAAATATATGATGCCCAGTTAATTTTGAATTTCAGACAAACAACAAATGATTTTTAGTATAAGTATATCCTCTGCAAGTATTGCATACTTATACTAAAATATGTTTAACTGAACTTCAAAATTAATTGTGTCCAATATTTTTCATTGCTAAGTCTGGCAACCCTACCAATAGTCTGATGTTTGTAAAGTTTTCCCATTCATGGGAAATATATATTTATATATTTTTAAATTTTTTATGCTGTGAGAGTTTGTTTCTGGCTCAGATGGCTTTTATTTTTCCTCACTGATTTCCTTTTAAGATTATCAGCGCTGCTTATTAATTGTTGCCCTTTTGGCTCATTTTAGAACAAAAAGTGAGAGGATGAGATTAATTTTCTCATTATCTGGAAGTCTATAGTTATTTAATTATTTATGATATTTTATGCAGTTTTCAATGTAGCCCCTTAGGTGGTATGATTATACATTTATTTCTTCAAGTATCTTTTTTTTTAATCATCAATAGTTTTCTATATTGATACTTAGAATCAACACCTTTATCAGTCTTTCATCCTCATTGTAAAATTAAACTTTTGATAACATTCTACTTTCACTTTCACTGATATATTCTGTACTAAGTTATTACACTATATGTGCCATTCTGTGTTTTAAAATAAATATTGCTACTGTTCTGTAATTATATTTCTGGCATCTTGTCTGGGAAGTTTTCAAAATTATAAAATAGTAGAAATTAACTTGTGAACTTTGCCTATGGATAGCTATCCCACTTGGAAATTATATCTTATTTTAAAATGCCAAAGGGGTCTGTCCTTGAGACTTAGAAATTTGTGCCTTAGAATGTTGTTTCAAATGCCAGCCCCTCCACAGTCACAAAATCAGAGTTTTATCTAAAACTGTTACTTTACTTTCAAAGACCTGTTTCTAAAAATTGTCCACTCACAGAAATAAAATATTTTAAAAAATACCAAAAGAGGAAACTCCTTAAAGAAATAATTACTCTAAATTTGTGGAAACAGTTAAATAAATAAACAGTATATGGCTTACATATCCTCTCTAGGAAAAAACAAAACAAACAAAAAAACCACCAGCAACTAATAAAATCCAATAAGAGGTCAACAAATGTGGATAGCTTTTAGCTTATAAACTGAAATCTGCAATCTAAGGAATTTACTGGAGCAGAACCTTGTACACTCACCCTTAGAACCATAATATAGATGTTACAGACTGAAAAAAACCTCTTCCTCTGTGATTCAAGACCAAATCTGCATTGCTGTTTACTGTAGAGGAGTCCTCTGGTGATTCTAGCATATTTCCCTACATGTACACTTACTTTTAAGGAATTTAAATGTTAGCTCTAATTTCCTAGTGGCAATTTTTTCATTGCTTATTGAATCAATATATTTAATATTGTTCTTCATGATAAGTAGAAGAAGCTTCACTTTGTAGGTGTAAAATTTGTATTTTTTTACTTGCATTGTATTGTTGAGCTACTGTTGGGGCCATTGATGGAGCAGCCATGACATTCTTACACCGAGATGTTTGAAGATGATTAAACCAAAAGAAAATAAAGTTTATTCTGAAGGGAATGATCTCATTTATGTAAAATTACAAAAGAAAAAAAAAAGAAGGCTGTTTTTTCATCATCTTTAACGAGTGTTTTTGCATTTGATTTTTGGAAAGGAAAATCATTTTATTTGCTCAGTTAAATTAGAAAAAGCTCTGTCAACCTGGAAAATCAAATGGAGTCAATAAATGAAAGTTTAGATAGAGTATCATTCAACTACCTGAGCACGTGACCTCTTCAGATAACTATGATCCCAGGTGAAGTCCACTCTAATGAACTCAAGCCGTTCATGGTTTTAGATTGAGCCTTAATTCCAGAAAGGTCAAAGTAAGGTGCCCTGTTCTCTGTAGTTCGATGATCACTCTAACTAAAGGCTAGTGCTGCTTGTGGGCAAATTGCTAAATGCCCTATGGACCTATGTCTTGAAACAATTAATACTATACTACATCAGAGCTCACTCTCCACACTTTCATTCAAGCTTTGCTGCTTGTAGAAAGAACTGAATATTGTGACCTATACCTCCCTCAAATTCACTTACCTGGAAATAAAGAAAAGGGAAGGAAATGGATCTTGCTCTATGATCAGAAGGTGAAAATTCTCACTCAGTCTGAACTTTTATAAATAAGATCATTTTAAAAAGGGTCAACACGGCGGAACTTAGATTTACCCTCCTTGGCCCTTCACTACCTTAAACTCCTTTTCCAATTTTTCTCTTTTATTTTCTGTACTTCTATTTTCAGTTGTCCCATTTTTAGAAGAATATTTGGTTGATAACAGTAGTAATGAAAACCAGTGTGTCTGTACACTTGCTTATACTGACTCCTGGATTCACGTTATCCTCAGGCACTGAAGGAGCAGTGTTCGGGCACTCTGTTGAAACACCTCATATCAGAGCAGAACCTTCCCAAGACCTCAGGTAAGTCCTGGCATTTATACCTGTGTCATTGTTTCCACCACTGATGATGGTCCTTGATATGTAAAGAACTAAAGCAAAAAATATGCTACGTAACTGTATAAAGAATTGACATTCCCTGCCTACATGGTAAATAGATAATTGGATATTTCATTGAGGGTAAGAAAATGTGAGTTATTATTCTGTCCTTCTGTATATTTTTCCTTTACAAATATACAATGGATATAAAATAAACATATCGGACAGGAGGAGTGTAGAAAAAGAAAAGAAAAGGCAGTTATAGAGGATGTTGAGGGGAGGACTAATAAAAATAGGGATTTCAGAAAATCTGATATAGATAATGAAATATACGGCACGCATAGGCATAAAGAAAGGGGAGGCAGAGAGTGAGAGAAAGCTGTAAATAGTCAGGGAGGCTTAAGTAGAGGGAAATCAGAAACAAATGTAAACAGTGATCAGTAAAAGACAGAACTTAATTGCCCTGTGATATGTTCCTCAATTAATATTTCCAGTGGAATAAGCTCCATCTGTCAGTTTGAGAGGACAACATTATAAGGTATTCTCCCCAGAATAATCATGGCAATCACTGATAAAAGTTGAAATACTAAAATCTATTAACTTATCTATTGTTCTTAATTCAATAAATATATATTTAATATATACTTTATATATTTTATATAAAATTATACCTATTATAATAACTTGTAATCATTTTGCGATATATACATTTATCAAAATCATTATGTTGTATAACTTAAACCAATACAATGTTATATGCCAATAAAAAAGATGTTTCCTCTAATTAATTTCAAATAGGTATCTTTTTTTTAACATCTTTATTGGAGTATAATTGCTTTACAATGGTGTGTTGGTTTCTGTTATATAGCAAAGTGAATCAGCTATACATATACATACATCCCCATATCTCTTCCCTCTTGCATCTCCCTCCCTCCCAGCCTCCCTATCCCACCCCTCTAGATGGTCACAAAGCACCGGGGTGATCTCCCTGTGCTATGTGGCTGCTTCCCACTAGCTATCAGTTTTACATTTGGTAGTGTATATATGTGCATTTGCTATGATATGAAAAAAGACAACCCATATTGATATTAAAAAATTAATTACATATTTAAAATCATTTTTAAAGCCGAATTAAATTATTAACCTGAGAGATAGAGTCTTTGTTTTGAAACACAATAAAATATTATGCAAAATACCCATTTTATTTCATAAAGAGCAGGCTCAGCCCTTCCTACTTGGATGAGCGGAAAAAATGCTCAAATAAAAATAGAAAAATAAAGTTGAAAAATGCTAATTAAAAAAAAAGTCATACTTTGGACTTCCCTGGTGGTGCAGTGGTTAAGAATCTACCTGCCAATGCAGGGGACACAGGTTCAAGCCCTGGTCCAGGAAGATCCTACATGCCACGGAGCAACTAAGCCCGTGCACCACAACTACTGAGCCTGCGCTCTAGAGCTCGCGAGCCACAACTACTGAGCCCATGTGCCACAACTACTGAAGCCTGCACGCCTAGAGCCTGTGCTCCTCAACAAGAGAAGCCACTGCAATGAGAAGCCCGCACATCACAAGGAAGAGTAACCCCTGCTCGCCACAACTAGAGAAAGCCCGCACGCGGCAACAAAGAACCAACGCAGCCAAAAATAAATAAATTTATTTTTAAAAAGTCATACTTTTACAACAGTAAATATTGCAGACCTTTATAGTTCCATGATAAAATTCCTTAAAAAAACTCAGTTTTTCACTAGTTGAGTAGCCCAGATTCAAACAAGCTAGTTAAGAGTAACAGGAGAAGGTGCCCCTCTTCATGCGATCAGGCATTTTTTAATAAGACAAATATAATAATTATTTACTTTATGCTGAAATCCCAAGGATTTAGGAGGGTTGAAGAATATGTGAAAACAGTGTCTCATAGTGTGTTATAGTCTTGATTTATGACTATACTCATTTAGGACCTCTACATTTTTGTATAAATTGTCTTTTCCTTCTTTACTTAACAAGGTTGTGTTGCCACTAGAACGGGATCTATGTCTTCCTTGCTTATCTTTAGTTCAATAACAGCCAGCCACTCTATCTCACACATAATAATTTTATCATAATTGGTTAATGTGAATCACTGAAACTTAGTAAAACTGAATAATGAGGACGCTAAATGCCTGTATATAAGGAACGTGGTATCATTTGTTTCTGCATTACTAAGACATGTGACTAACATTGATTCCAACTGTTTTTGAGCTGTGTTTTAACATAGATACCAGAGTTTCATTCAATAAAAAAATTTTAATCACTAAGTTCTAAAAGAAACTTTTTTTACTTCTAACGTTTTAGTAATTATGTACTCGTTTCACAGATTTTCATTATGAAAAGCCTATTGCCAAAAAAGGATAAGAACCAACTGCTATTTTAATTACTTTACTGACATGTCTCAACATTCATAAGTGTGAATGTGAATTAAATTATAATTAGTATATCATGTCTCCAGTTTTTATTTTCTAATTATTCATAAATTATTTAAACATTGACCTAAGCGAGGCTTAGCTGCTAGTACTAAAAGCAGATTGGCAGCCCCCAAGATGAGTGGTACTGATCTAAATTCCAAAACAGAAACAGAAGCAAAGCACAGTAATGACGAGGTTATTCAATTATTCATTTGTGTACTGAAGATTAAAAGCAGTGTCTGAGGAGGCCTTACAAGTCTTGCTGACAATTTTCCTTTCAGGGCAATAAGAAGCACCCTTAGTTGACACCTAAGTCTAATCAACAAGGTGACATCAGTTGACCAAGTAAATAAAATGTAATTTAGGGAGTAAGAAGCCATGTTGTCTTTGATTTTGCTTTTGTCAAGAATAAAAGACTTTAGAAAGAAACATTTCAAAAAGTTTACTGTAGAGTTTAGGTAATATTTTGGTGTGGAAATGTAGTAGATTGCTATAATTTATTTACTCAACAGCTGTTTGATGAATGCTTACTATGTGCCAAGGTCTGTGCTAGTAGTCTTCATGTGCATTTTAACAATACAGGTGTAGATTTTCTTTAATTTTTTTTAATAGAAGGTGATATTGTTTTTCGGCAGGGACTTATTTGTTAAAAGGCTAAACAACAAATAGTAAGGACATCATAGCACTTTGCCTGAAATAGTCCAAGTATAAATGTTCTTTTTATTTTTTCTTAAATTAATATGTAGCTAAATTATTATAGCTCAATAGGATTTCTGCCCTCTTTGGTGGGAAGTGATAAAATCTATAATGTAATGCCCACTGTCCAAGGATTGTTTGGATCTGAGTGTTATTAACTGCTCCAAGAATAAGGCAAGAATTTAGACTTTGGTTTAGTAAAATGAGTTACTATTTAATGACATAATTGGTATCATTTCCATTCTTGTATGCATATAATTTAAAACTGAAATGTGAGGTTTGCAGGCTCCAAATTAATCTCTGGAAACACATAGCTTTGATTTACATAGTTCCCGTGTTCAAGGAAAAGCCACCATTTATTAAATGGTAAGGATTTTCCCTGAGACAATTTGTCAATAAAGGGGTAACATGCTTTACTGGTATTTTTCCACCTATGAGAAAAAAATGGTAATAAAGTAGTATTTTTCTCCTCCCCACTTCCCTTCCCCAAACCTCTCCTTCTCTCCCCTTTTCCCTTCCTTCCCTTTCTTTCCTCCTTCCTTCCTTTTATTCTTTCATTCTATTCTATGTATGTGTTTGTATATTAGAGTTTGTAGCAAATGTGGGTAATGAGAAGCTTGCCTACCCTTCCAGTCATGGGAACAGGGAGGAAAAATTGACCTAGGGATTTTTTGATCTAATTTTCAGGAAGAGACCATAAGGGGTGTGCAAGTGGGCAGGAAACAATACAAATGGTGGAAACAAAAACAATGTGATTTGCAGCTGAAAAAAGCTCAGGGTAGCCCGAAGTGATAAGACAGTAAAAGTGGTAAGATAGTATAAGAATATATGTTCAGGTCACAGTTTGCATTGGATTTTTTTTTCTAAAAGCACTTTTCTGTGCAATTCTTCATTTATTTCATCCTTGAAATAGCAAATAACGAGTGCCAACTCTGTCTCTGTTACTGTATTAAATATTTAGCAAGAACAAGGCACATGATACTCAAGTTCTGCTTAAGTTTCCATTTAGTAATTGCATCGTGCAACTTAGTTTAAGAGAAGTCTAGATCATTTTCTCAGAATGTTGAGAATTCTGGAAGTCTAGGCCACTCATTTTGAAATTTGAAAATTATGTAACACCTTAAAAACAAAATCTTGTTATGGCTTCGGTATCTAAACACCAAAACTGAAGTGCTTGGAAAAAATAGGCAGCAGAGTGACCCGTGTTCAACATTAATCCTTCTCTCTACTATAATCCCTGGATACCCACTATAAAAACTCCTCTGAAATGCACTGCTGTGATTACTATAATGCTATAAAAATGAACACAATTGTTCTTCACTAATTCCAGTGACTAACTGCATAGAAATTCACGAGTTTTGCCAGTACATGTGGACTTGCATTTTTCAACAGGCCTTTTAGAAAGTATTTTGTAGTAAAATAAATAGTTTAAGTATATGTTGTAAACCCTCAGTGGAAGCTTGAGAATTTCCATGGAGAAGAGAATCAGGGCATCATTTAACTGTTGATATTCTGTTACCAAAATTCTACTTAGTAGATGGTTCTAGAAGAAAATCCAGGTTTAGTCTGATTCGAGTTCCAAGATCTGAGCCCAAGACATTCTAGAGGGATTCTAGGCTGATTTGAGAAGTGGAGGGTGTCTGGAGAAAACCAGTCCAACCAAAAACTGGCATTGTAAACTATATAAATTATTTTTCTTTATGATTTCTAGGCTTCAGTCTTGTTCCAAAGGTTTCCCTTTTCTAGAGTTGGATATTTCCTGGGTTTTGTCTTCTAATTTTGTTGTTTATTTTGTACACTAGGTCATTTCTTAGTTTTATATTTTGAGTAAATCAAATGGGAAATTATGTTCTGAATTTTCTTCCAATTTTCTATTGAAAATTACAGTCTATAATTTATTCGTTTTTATATTTTGAATAGATAAAACTGGAAATTATTCTTGCAGAGCATGTTAAGGATCTAATGTTATTTCTTCAGTATGGATAGTCAATTTATTAAGCATCATTTATTAAATAACCTCATATTTTCCACCCCAAAATGATTGCTACAACTTGTCAAATATTAACTTCTCATAAATACTTGCCATCTGTTTTAGATTGTATTGTGTTTCATTGACCAAATTTCCGTTTCTAATTTTGATATCATTTTTTAATTAAAATACCTTTATATTAAGTTCTAACTTTAAAAGGAAAATCTCCTACTGTATCTTCATTTAACAAATCTGGTAATTGTCACACATATTTTTCCCCTCGAAATATTTTGACATAAAGTTTTAAGTTTCAAGAGACTCTACTGAGATTCTCATTGGAATTTTATTACATATATTTATTATTTTTTATATATTGGAATTTTCATGATATGGAAGTATAAATATGAACTTATTTTTATCCAAGAATACTTCAAACTCTTGAATTTTCAGGTAAAGTAAAGAATATCAGATATCCTTTCTAGGTATCCCTTTCCTGGAAATAATTATAAAATACAGACTTTGAATAATATAGCATTTATTTTAATATAGTGATTTAACAACAGGAATTACATATTTTTATAGTATCCCTGTATGTCTTTAATATCTTTATTGCATTGTAATACAGTCAATAACAGTCAAATATTAGCATCAATTAACAGTTTTCCTATTTAGATTTTCATAGTATACAGTTCTACAAATTTTACCAAAAAAAAAAAAAGATAATCCTGTAAGATCTGTGACCAGACTTTCTTTCCCGACATCGTATTATGAAAATTCTCAAACATACTACATGTTGAGAGTATCTTATAGAAAGCACCTATATAACACCCAGCTAGATTCTCCTAGTATCATTTTTCTATGTGTCTTAAATTATGTATATATTTCCACTGTCCATCCACCAGTATATCTTAATTTTTATGCATTCGAACATAAATTGTATAAATCTGTACACTTTTCCTGATTACTTCAGCATGTACATCATTAGTATCCAAGATCACTTACAGTTTCTTTCCTTTTGTTGTAAAATAAATATGCAATGACATTCACAAAGCCTAAATGCATATTTGCTGGGTTTTGAAAAATGCATACACCTGTGTAATCCAAATTCTTGTCAAGGTATAAAGCATTATCATCACTCAAGAAAGTTCCCTCATTTCCTTCCTGGTAAATCCCCACCACTACCCACCAGAAGCAAACTACTCTCATTTTTTTTTACCCTGTATTAGATTAGGCTGATTTAGTACTAATATAAATTGATCATACAAGATGTACTTCTTTGTAAGATTTATGTCATTCCACATAATGTTTTTGAGAGCCATTCATGATGTTGTCTGTATCAATAGTTCCTTCTGCTTTATTGCTGATCCATTATATGAACATACAATATTTTATCTATGCATTTTCATAATTGAAGGATGCTTGGGATGTATCTGGCTATGTTAAGTTTTATATAAAAATTCCAGGGCTTCCCTGGTGGCGCAGTGGTTGAGAGTCCGCCTGCCGATGCAGGGGACACGGGTTCGTGCCCCGGTCCGGGAGGATCCCACATGCCGCGGAGCGGCTGGGCCCGTGAGCCATGGCCGCTGGGCCTGTGCGTCCGGAGCCTGTGCTCCACGACGGGAGAGGCCACAACAGTGAGAGGCCCGTGTACTGCAAAAAAAAAAAAAAAAAAAATTCCAGAGCTTTCCAAAGTGGTTGTATCATTTTACTCTTTGTCAACAAAAATTCAATTAACAATCAAGTTAAGAAGAATTAATGAAAGGGAATTTTATTCAAGCCAAATTGAGGATATAATCCAGGAGACAGACTCTCAGAAGCCCCGAGAACTGTTCCACCTATCAGAAGTGGAAAGCACAGTCATGTACATTTTCGAGACAAAGGATCATACATCAAAATGGCATACTGGTATTTTACATAAAGTTCACTGAAGATTCACAGTCCAGGTAAGCATAAGCGTCGTACAAAGGGAACAGCAAGTCATTATGACCCCCTACAGATTTGGGAAAGAATGCTATTCTTTTAAGAAGTTGCATAGCTAGTGTCAGAAGAAAGGAAAAAAAAAAAAGATCTTTCTGTGGAGCAGGCAGGCATTCCCACCTTCGAGGCGCTCTGGTTAATGTTTAATGGAGATGCACACTGCACATTAGGGACAGAGGGAGGAGGACCAGACTAAGAGAGAGAATTTTATTTTTAAATTTTCTTGTCCTTCCTTAAAATAGCTTTTAGTGTATTATTATAAATATACGGCTAACACACTAATAAAGAACAGAACTAATGATGTTCTACAATGAATAAAATATTTTATGTTTAAGGTGCGCTGTAATTTTATTTATTAGGTAACAGCCCCAGTGAGGTTAACTGGATTGAAAATTTCTAGTAGAACTCGTGTAGAAACTATGAGCTTTTTATTCAAAGTCCTATGTTTAATTCTTTCATTAGACTGATGTAACTCTTGCTGAATTTCCCAGACTGCTTCTTGGAAATAACTTTCATCACTTCATAGTATGCAGCAACACTTTTTTTTTTTTTGCGGTGTGCGGGCCTCTTGCTGTTGTGGCCTCTCCCGTTGTGGAGCACAGGCTCCGGACATGCAGGCTCAGCGGCCATGGCTCACGGGTCCAGCCGCTTCGCGGCATGTGGGATCTTCCCGGGCAGGGGCACGAACCTTTGTCCCCTGCATCGGCAGGCAGACTCTCAACCACTGCGCCACCAAGGAAGCCCAACAGCAACACTTTTAATACATAAAGGAAATACTTTTTCTATATCCTGCAGTTTATAATATAGCCTCTAGAAGTACCCAGCTTCTAGTAAGAGCCTGGGAAAATATTATTTATAAAATAGTCAATGAAATATATTATTACACCATCATCAAATCCTTTTGATAAATTGGGATAACTGGTAACATGATGTCTACTTTTTATTTTATATATTTTAAGTTTTGTGTCTACATCTACTTTTTCAGTAATGTTCTTTGGATAGTTAATATCATGATCATATGCTTACCTGATTTCAAAGCCTTTTAAAAGTGCCGCACTGTGCTTAAATGCAAATATTACTTTCTTATTGTCAGAATTCATGGAGTTTAACACTTGCAGTTTGGATGGAAATATAGAACAAAATTTGCACACCGCTTGTGAAAAATGTGTTTTTTCCTTATTCACCAAGTGATAGACCTAGAGACAATGGGCAGTTCTAGGTAGGTAATGTGTGTAAATGTAATACTTAAATGTAAGTCTACATGTAATTGTGAAGATTGATATTGGATGATTCAGGTTAACACGTGCATCTGTAAATGCTCACACTGAATGTATGCTATTCACAGTAGTGTTAATTTGAAGATTTTAGGTCTCCATATACATTGTAGTCCCGCTATGAAATTTTTGCTGCCCAAAATTTAGTTTATTTGCTTATGCTAAATAGGCAAGCTTGTAAAAACTAGTTTGCAGCTTACTTTAATTTTCATGTTCATAAGAAATATTTGAGTACCACAACATGTTCCTTTGAAAATAGAATTATGAAATCCTCCAAATGATCTAATAAATTTTTATTATATACTGTATCTGCACGCTCTCCATAATTAAAGTTCCTAGTGTATATTACTTATCTGAGTGATGGATACTATATAAAACAGTGCTATTTTTAATAAAACTTACATCATTTCTTAGTGATCACTACTTTTAATTTTATCAAGATTAGCAAAGTATACAGTTGAAGCCTGTTTAATTCAAAGTCTTAATCACTTTCAGTCTTTATCACTTTCAGAACTTGAAGGATTTAGCAATACTGTAAAATTGCCATGTTTTTTATGTACCCCTTGATAAGTTTTATATATATACTCCTTGTTAAGTTTTATATATATATTATATATATCATATAACGTGTTTTATGTACCCCCTTGATAGGTTTTATATATATATATATATATACACACACACATATATATGTATATATGTATATATACATATGGCAGGTATATATTGTCTTAGGGCACAAAATTATCTGTAGTAGAAATGAAAATATTCCTGTAAAACTTTAATTTACATGTATGGTCTCCATTTTACTCACTATCAGAAACTAAGCCCCAGTCTATTCACTTCTCTTCTTTCGCCCTGGGGTTGCATCGTTCTACCAAGACGCTTACACTGCCTAAGCATTTGAGGTGACATTTGGTCCTTGGTAGCCTCACGATCCAACTGGCATTTGCCAAGACGTTCTTCTTACCGTCACTTAGTCCTCAGTCACTGCAGGTCACCACTCTTTTCTCCTTTGAGGATCTTGTGGTCTCTTGTCCTCAGTTATCCTGAAATATCACTCTCTCCTCAGACCTCTAACACCTAAAGAATAAAGGTCCCACAACCTAGGACTTGACCTCAGGTAGCAGAACACAGAGAGCCATTCAAGACCAATTCTGTTTATTTCTCTCCAAATCTTCTCTAGCCTGTGAATCAAGAAAACAGTTCCTCCAACTCGTGAAATAAACAACAAGGTCTTACTGATGTTGGTTTTCTTCTCTGTTTTTGTTTATGTGCTGAATCATTTTCAATACAATAAATGGCTAGGGTTTTTTTCCAACTCAAAACGTCTGTAACATTAGGAAACACGAAATATCTTTAACAGCTTCTCTGCTCTATCGTCCACCATTTTTGGCAAAGGATAGTGTTTAGTGAATGGGGAATGGCAAAGGAAGCAAGGAAATGGGACAGGGAGGAAATCCCATACATTTCAAACTACTATCCCACTACATAGCTATTTCCCTTAATCAGTTTAAGAGATTCCTTACAATCCTATAAGAAAACATTATAATTGTCAATTTTAGATATGATAAAACTGAAATTTATTGCTGCTGGCTCACTTTCCTGAACCCAGGTCTAGCCAGCTCTCCATCTTTACTGCCTCTTTGAATAGGGATCTTCTAAGTCAATGCTAGCAAAACACTCCATAGCAAGACTGGCAATGTGTACCTGAGGTCTAAAATGAAGATGAAGACAATTAAGATTTTTTAATTAAATAATTAGTAAGGATGAGAATGGAAAAACTCAAAAGCCCAGAAGTACTTACTATATTTTAATGCTCTAGCAGAAATAGGGTAAAAATATAGTATAAAAAATGTTCACACTTATTACAGATATTTTACTGTCAAATATATAAGTATCCCAACCCCTTATCCTTGGAAACAAGCTACACCATATCAATTATTTGATAAAATAAGCGTGTTTTTCCTTCTACTTACAAGTTGTGTTTCCTTCAGATTCATAATGTTTCAGAACATTAATTCATGTTAATTAAGTTCTTATCTGACTTCTGATTGAGTGGTTCAGTCATACCCAAACTTATGTAATTACATTTAATGTTATAGAAATGGTCTATAACAAGTGGAAATAGAAATGGTCACAGATATATTATTCAAGATGGTGAATACTTGGGGGTGTATCAGAGGACATCACTTATATATTTAAATATTCAGATTTTGAAATTTAGATACTCTGTGCAAAGTATAAACATTATGAATGAAAAAATTATGGGTGATTCTTTTTGAAGTTTTCAAATATTCTGTGAAAATGTGTAATTTGTGTTTTAAAAAAAACAAACAGACATTTCTTTAAAATATATATATTGAAAACCTCACCCTCAAGGGATTTTATGAAGATAATCCAAAAGGCCTATAGGGATGAAAGTTTCAAAGTTGCTTTAGTGAGTGAAAAAAAATTTAAAGTGTTGAAATCACTTCTTCAAAATGCTGGCTCTAGTCCTTCAAGATCACTTTCAAGTGTTTAAGTTCAACTTTACTACTGAGAGAGAGGGCTGATCTTCAGTGCTCAAACTATTTGATGTGATTCTCTCTGAGAAACCACACTGGGACGGTAGCCTCAAAGGAGACCTGTTGCTCTCGATGACGGTGAATGTGAGCCTGAAGGGACTCTTGTCCTGAAGTCCTGAGGTCACGAGGAACACAGGCAGTTACAGCCCCAAAGCAAGCTATTATCCAAAAACGATCAACTCCAGGATAAGATCTCTTATCACACCAAGTGCTTTTTACGACTATATTCTTGTTTCTGTATTTTGCCTTCCTTTGCTCTTTCTCTACGTTTATATTTGGAGATAATTTTGAAAATGCCTCCCAACTATCTTTTTTGCAGGCACAGCTATCTGAAACACTCGTGTATCGCCCCTCATTTAATTCTTCTTTCTCAGACTAATGTCATTCATTCTGTGGACATTTTCTTGGACCGATAGAGGTCAGGTGATGTAGGAAATATCTTACGTCCTCATTTTAATTAATGTCTAGAAGTGTAAAAAGTCCCTTGAGAATTTTTTAGTTTACAGAATTTTGACTGGGCACATTTGGAAGTTTGCAATATTAATGATTTTCGTTAAAACTCTCTCATCTTTGCAAGACAAGGACACTTTACTGAGGGATACTTACATGCTAACTTTCTAGAAATTTATTTAAGACTCCATCATTAATATTGAAAATGTGTAAAAGATTTAAACTAGTAAACTACCACGACCTACTTTTCATGTGCATTGTGAGGGGAAACAACACAAGAAACGGTTACTAAATCATTATACAAATTAGAGTAAATAATTGATGCTAACAAATGAAGAAAGAGCCAAAAAATAGATAAAGCAATCAAAAATCTTTCTAAAACTCATTTTAGCATTTTTTCTTTTTGGAAATGACAAGGATTTGTATTTATGCCTGCCTGTTTGTTTTAGTTGACTAACATTATCTTTGAGTCCAATGTAAACTTTTTTCTTATCAATATTAAGGTGTTTTTGTTTGTTTGTTTGTTTGTTTAAGGCTTGAATCACCAACCAGGTCCTTGATAATGGAAGCTCCCCGGGGGGTCCAGGTGAGTGCCGCAGCTGGAGACTTCAAGGCTGCCTGCAGGAAGGAGCTCCACTTGCAGTCCACAGAGGGGGAGGTGAGTTCTGAGGTGCAGACACTGGCCTTTTACTGCGGAGGGTGCTTCTTCTCAAATTATACGCATATGATTCCAGGAGAAACATAAGGAACTACTTCACAAGAGGGCTCAAATTATGAAAATATTAATACTTCTTAAATATGAAACTGGGTAAACCTAATGTTATTTTCATAAGTCAAAGCTCCATTTATTTTCTACTGAAAGATATTCATTCATAAGTCATTTATAAGTGAGGCATCTAAGTTCCTGCAGTTTCAAAAATCGACAGATGAATGGAATGAATATCAAGGTAATACCCAGAATGAAGGCAAGTCTTTGCTGTCTTGGTTCCATTTTGGTCTTCAAAAAGTTTTTCCAAAAAGTGCTTTGAAAGTTTGTGTGTTTGTCTCAGTAGAAATAGTACCTATGTTTTTCTAAAAGGGAAACAAAAAGCAAAAGTTTATTCTGCTATTTCACCCAGTTATTTCCTAGATGAGATACATGCTGTTTTTCTTCCATGTTGCTTTATTTCACCCAAGAGTCTGTTTAAACTCTGTTGTCCTCATTCCTTTAAAGATCCTCTTCTTTCTCTTACTGCCTGATTTAAAGAACCCTTTGTCTTTGGGCTTCCATTCTTTCACTGGAATGTGATAGGCAGGTATTTATTTTGTCTCCTTTACTTGCTGTATACATTGTGACTATTGTGTCTGTAGAATCACATTTTTGTCCATTCTGGAAATTCCTCAACATTACGTCTTCAGATAGTCCCTCTCCCCCTTTTCTCTATGACCTTTTTCAGACTCTCTGAAGAAATGTTATGTCTTTTCATTCCCTTACCTTCCAGATCTCTTAGCCTCTCCTTCCTCATTTCTATTTCTTTATTGCCCTATGCCTCACTCTGCTTATTTATTCAGATCCACATGCCAGGTTCCTCCTCAGTATCTAATCTCTTCTTCAATCCCTACATTGGGCTTTTAATTTCAGTAATTTTGTTATTCATTTCTAGGATTCTCATCTGTTGCTTTTTTTCAAATCTGCCTGGACATCTTGGTAGTTGCTCTCGTTTGCTTGTTTGTTTTTAATTCTACCTTCATTATTTCAAAGCCTTATGCATAATACATATTCGATTCTGTATATTTTTACCACAATTCCCGAAGTCCTTGAAGGTCTAAATCTGTTGTGCTGCTGTTTCTACCAATTAATTCCCTAAATATTTTCTTCCTTCGTGTGCTTATTTATTTTTTTAATGAGTTTATAAAGGTCAAGCTGAGAAGAAAAAGCTTGAAAGGATGATTTGAGAGTGACGCTCTGGAGCATCTCAGACCTCTTCAGATGTAAATACGAGGGCAGACATTAACAGAATCAAAAAGAGGATGTTCCTTTCTTACCTTTATACCAGTATCTCAGTTATTGATTCAAGATAAATTTGTATTACACATTTGACTTCCTTTTTATAAACAAACTTATTGCCAGGGTCATTAGCATCTTATCTGATATTACAGCTTAAATAATCTAGAAATATGTTTTATAATATTGAAAACATATATCCATATTACCTTTCAGGATTTCTCCCCACTACAATTGCAGACTACAATACTTTGTCTACCACAGCAAGAGAGAAATCTTTCTTAAATATCTCACATCTTTTTTAAAGCATTTTTATCATGCTAATCATTTCATTCAAATTATTCATAATGAACCATCTCATAATAAATATTGATGGTTATTAATCTCCATTCTGCTTCTATTTATGCTCCACTTTACTTATGTTCTTTTATTCAGAGTATCAGCAGAATCCTTGAATTCAATTACAGATTAGCATTTAATTATGAATTGAGTATTATGCTGTAAGTAAGTCACAGCCAAAAGCTTTCAGCTGTGGCCATTTTTTATATTAATAAAATAACTATACAGAAAAGCACAGCACTTTCTATTAGAATGAAATCGCATGTAATTTTTCTAGGAAGAAGTATGAAATGATATAAAATCTTTCTCTTTGCTTCATTGACTATGCCACAGAAAGGCAGATCCACCAATTATTAAGTAATACAGAAAAATGTAAAGTCCCTACTCTTAGGTAGTGTTTAAATTAATTAAGATCAGGGCAAACATGGTGTTGAGGTAACCAAAATAAGTAAGAATGAAATTGCACACAAAGTTCTGCACTGCAGAAGTTTCATTCATTTCAGACACCGTATTGCAAGGAATTTCAAATTCGGCTCTGAAAACAACATGAATGACAATTGTAGGTAAAACATTGAAAGTTATAATAGCACATGCAGTGCAATAACTTAATAACATATGTTACAAGATGACACAATTTTTTTATCTTGCAAACTGATTAAATGTTCTACTACAGGGATAGGTCTGATTTCAACAGGTAAGAATGGAATAAATGGATTCTTGGTAGAGAGAAGACAATGGGCTGTGACTTAAAAGCTCAGGGGTGTCATTCTGAGTACCAGGAAGAGTTTCACAACAAATGGATTATATGGTTTATAGGGTGATCTGGAATAGAAATGTCAATTTTAGAAGTTGGAAAGTGTGCAGTGTCATCGGAAGTGCCTTAAGCAGAACAGAAAGAGTTATGAGGGGGTCCATCCAAGCTGCAGAAGCCTGGAAAAGCTGAGCTACTTGGGGTTGGAAAGAATCAATATATGACACCCCTTTTTATCTCATAACTTAGTTTTCTGTCTCAAACCAAGAAAATATTTTTTCTCCCCTTTCCTTTTTCTTTCTTTTTATTTTTTAAATGTAAAGTCATCATTTATTCAATCTTTCATCCTTCTATGGATGGATGTTATATCTGTGAGGCTAACTTTCAAAATTCAGAATTTTATTTATATTCCTTCTTTTTCTTTATCCTTTCTTTGTTCCTTTATTATTTCTTCTTTAATTTTATATTATTATTGAGGTAAAAGTGGTATATAACACTGTGTAAGTTTCAGGTGTACAGCATTGTAATTTCACATCTGTATATACTACAAAGTGATCACCACCAAAGTTCTAGTTATCATCCATCCCCATATAATCAACTCCCATTTTCTCTTTTAAAGACCCCATTCATTTAAATTTACCTATTAATAAAAATCTACCTCCCATTTATGGGTGAAGTTACAATGTGGATCTCAGAAGATGATGGAATTGAGTATTGCCACATAGCCAAATATGATCAAGAGTCACCCGTAAATGGATACGAGAGCTGGAGGGCACAGCTCTAGCTAAACTGAAGCAGGCCACATACCATAAGATTCAAGGCTAACTCCACTGACAAGGCCACCACAGCTGGGCTTGCTTTCTGAGGCTGCCGCCTGCCATGTCCTACCTGTATAAAAACAGCTACTCTCCACATTTATTCAGTCAGGCTACACCAACGGAAAGGCAATCAGTTCCAAACTATAAAACCCAGCGATGTGACCTGGTGTTAGCAAGCCTCTGAAACTCACCAGGGCTTGCCAGTAACACTTGCTTCTATGCTTACTAAGAAATGAACCACTGACAATATCTTAGAGTCATTTGATTAATCCTACATGAGCCTCCTTATCCACATGTTCTTTAGCTTTCCATGTTGCATTCTTTATTGTCTATGTCACAAGGTTTCTTGGACAAAACACCAGCTCCTAACACTTTTTCAGCATGAACTAACCTCCACATATGCAGACCTAAACCCCACAGTCCCAGAGCTTGTCTTTATAATATGTTTGGCATTGGCGAAGCTTGAGAATATCTACTCTCTGCAAGCATGCCAACTCCTCAGCAGAAGGGAAGAAAGGGGGATGTGCTGTGCAAGCCCAGTTCCTCTGTCAAACTCAACCAGTAAGAGGAATCATCCCTCCTCCCCCCGTGGAGAAGTGAGTGAAAGAACCCACAGGGTGTAGCAATTGGTGTTACACTCATTGATGTCCCTCTTCATGGAAACACAGAGCAGGAAGAAATGAGGCCCAGCATTTATAACCCAAAAATACGTTGTCATTTTTTTTTACTTAGTTTTGTGCACTTTTAACTTTTGAATCAGAAAAACAAAAATTCATCTTAAAAAAAATAGAAGTCCTTTCTCTTTGCTTTCCTGTAACTTACCATAGAAGAAATTATGAAGTAATAAATTTCAACATTTGATACCTACAAACAAAAACTTTAATTATTCTTTCTTAACTTTCAATACTGTTGGTAAATGCAATCATTTTTATTTCATAATCTATCCATTTATTCAGCAACTGTTTGTATTACATGGAAGCTGTACATACAGGGTCAAGCACTGTGAAGTTATAAAAAAATTCAGACTTAATTCTACCTTCAAGAAGGACATAGTTTATTAGAGAAAGTAATATATCAATATGACTATAAAATAAGCTACCAAGTGATGAGCAAAATAAGATATTAGTAATAAACTGCTACAGGAGAACCAAACAAGAAGAGTCTTTCCATCTTGGGGCACTAGGGAAAGGTCCATAGAGGATGAAGCAGATGAACTGGGCTTTGGTGGAGGGTGAAAATTGTACCCTAGAGGAGAGAGACATGTACAAGGTGAAGGAAAAGCATTACTTCATGCAACTTGTACTGGCACAATTCTATGCACTCTTCTATAGTCTTGAACCAATGACAGGCCCTGCCCTCATAGATAGTACTTGCAAGTAAGAGAAATAAACAATAAATGAACAAATACACAATATAATGTTAGGAAGAGATTGTTACTACAGAGTAAAGTAAAGCTGGTAAGGAGAGATTAATGGATTTGTGTTACTTTAATAGGGTGGTTAGGAAAGTCCTCTTTTAGAGTGTGACCTTTTAGTAGCGATCAGGACACACATGCTCACATCTAAAATTAAAGTTAATCTAAAGTATACATGTCTATGGTATAGGAATTCTTTTTCTGGCTTATTCTTAGTGTGCCATAGATTCCTATATTTCAAAAAAATTTAAAGCATAAAAAGGCAGAGGAAATCTCCCTCCTACCTCTGTTCTCTAACCACCCTGTTAATATCTATCCCCACTTGTAAATATTTGGAGAAAAGTTTTTCAGGCTAGGAAAATGAGGAGTTAAAAAGCCCTGAGGCCAGGGTTGTTTTGATGTGTTTGAGAAAACGTGAGAGTTCGTGCAAGAAGAATTGTAGGAAGTATTGTTAGAGAGATAGGCCAGATCACACAGGGCTTGTGGGCCGTGGAAAGGAATCAAGATTCATTTTAAGCATGGTGGGAGGCCGTTAGAGAAACTTGAGCTGCTGGTAGGACATGATTTGGTTTGCATTTCTTAGATGTTCACTTCAACAGCATGTAAAATAGACTGTAAGAGGACAAGAGTGGCCACTGGGAGGCCAATTAAGGGGCTATTGCAAGAGTCTTAGTAAGAAATGATTAGGACTTAGGTGAGAGCAAATGTGTAGAAAATGGAATATTCTCTGGTTCTCTGGTCAATTTAGAGATGCCTTTAGGCCGTAATTAGCTACATAACAATAGAATCAAGACATAGCTAGAGAGAGTTTGTTTCTTTGCTCATTCAAATTCATGATCTAGTTTTCCTTTCTTTGGACCATTCCCCATGCATGTCAAAACCATATGATCCCTGGCCCTGAAAGTGTTGTGTCCATGATTTGGAATAAGTGAAGTAATTTTGCAAGTTAGAAGATTTAGCAACATGGGTGTTAAGTACAGGTCATATATTTCATGGAGTCTTCAAACCTGATTATATCTAATAGTTATCTGTTATTTACTATGCACATTATCTACTTGGTGTAGATTGGGAGTCAACGTGACTTTATGAGTATTTAAAAAAAAATTAAACCAGAGAGCAAAATTGTTTTAATTAATTGCCCATCACTTCACTAATGGCATCTCCATAAACATCCTTATTTCTTTGTATATTCTTTAGACTGGCATGTTTAAGTTAAATTAACTGACAGTCAAAAGCATTCATTTTCTGTGGTGTCTGAATAACCGAGTTGGCCCCTTAAGCAGATTATACAATCTTGCTTTTCATTTCGAGGGCATTCTCTCAGACTGTACCGTGTCTCAAAGGCTCAGGTAGCCACAGAGCGTTTGGGCTGTACCGTAGGAACACAATTTGTTGGTTCAACAAGGTTTGGCAGCTAAACCAACAAAATTGTTTGTCCTGTGGTCTTTCTTATTAGACCATGCTGTAAAGCTCTTAAGAATATAGGATGCTAAAAGGAATTAAAATGCAATTTCTTTCCCCCTAGATATTTTTGAATGCGGCTACAATCCGGCTGGGAAACCTGCCAACCGGCTCTCCTTCCTCTTCTTCACCCAGCCCCTCCCACTCTCGGCAGACAGTGCACGAACTGTGTGTCTGCCCCAACGGCAAACTGTACCTGTCTCCAGCTGGGGCCGGGTCTACCTGTCAGTCCAGTAGCAACATCTGCTTGTGGAGCTGAACTGACTGATTTCTCCTCACACCAGAATAGCCTTTTGTTCCCGTACGTCTCCTTCACAGTTCTGCTCCGTTTCCCTCGTGATCAGTCCAGAGCTTCTCCAGATGGTCCACAGAGCAACTCCTTCCAGTGTAAGCAGGGATTCGCACCACCTTCTCTCGTGATTTTCTGTACTGCTCAACACGGAGAGGGTGAGTGACAGAACAGTGGAAAAACCAACTTCAGCAGGAAAACTGGATCATAACTTTTGCTCAGAAGGGAGAATAACATAGGTGCCTTTGCTACATGAAGTGAAGCACACAGTTTTAGATTTTTGCAGGACCTGGATATGGACTGCCACATATATATGACATAGATGAAATTCCCAGTATCCAATGGCAAGATGAAATGGTTAACCCTGTAAGAAAACTAGTTCTACAGTCTGAAAGCACAATTTTCCATTCATCTTTTTGGATGTAAACTTTTATCCCTGAATTTTAAAATTTTAAAGCATTATGTAATGCTTGCTTTACTAAAAGTTAAATTCAATACATGGTTTTTAACAAAACAAGACAAGACAGAATCCCACCCTGAGTTTTATTTGTTTCTTTAAATTCAATGTGTTGTTACTCTTTGTCTACTAACTCTAGAATTTGGTACATTAGGTAATTTTGAAAGCTCTCAGCAATAGAATCTTTACAGAATTAACAAAATGCCATTATACCATCATTTGTCAGATCTGAACGGCCTTATATAGTATGTACTTGGCTATTGCATGTGACGTATTTGCTTTTAACCAAACATCCAATTGATTGCAATATAAGGTAGGATTAAGAGGGACCTACCGATGGTGTGGAATCCATAGATCTTTTTTTTTTTTTTTAATTCACATGATATCCTTTACAGCTAGGTTCTAAGAGTACAATTTTTGTTTGCTTCATTCACTTTATACTTGACTCGGACTGCTAAAATTCAAACATCCTCTAAATAAATAAAAACTACTGTGATGCCTAATGCTGAGAATGAATTCACTTTCCATTGGAATGTCATCTACAGAATTGTATCTATGTACTTTTTATTGGAGATGAAGACTTAAGGACGGTAGAAATTAAAGTGAAAATCCCCGCTTAAACAGTAAGACATACAAATGTTAGCGAACGTGTTGAAAATGTGTTTACTCCATTAGATTCATATTTTAAGGACTTTAGTCACATTCCTTTGCAGCTCTTAATATTTGGTTACTTTTGTTAGACCGTTAAGCTACCCCGAATCAGAGAGCATAGTTGCTTCCGTCCTCTGTTGCTTCTTTTTGTAAATTAGCTGCTGATAAATAACTCCAGAATACTGCCCACGCATTTACTACAACACTCCTTAACTCGAACTCTCGCACCTTATAGAACCCAAGAACATAAAATTGTATTAGCTATTTCCTGTTCTGGGAAGATGACTTGATTACTATAAGGTAAGTCTTTAATTTTCACACGTCAGTCCATCTTTTTCTCCCCCATGCACACACGATTACAGGTGTGTGGAAGTTTTCAGTTTGGAAGTCCGTGACTGTAGAATCTTTGGAGTTCAGGACTCTGCAGCACAGGGTGAAGTGGGAGACTGGAATTTATAGAAATAATCTGATTAGCGAAAGTAAGAAATCTGAGTAAGGCAAGCAACAAAGTGAACCGTTTGACCAGAACTCTCTTGTTGGGATAACGTAACACATTGAATACCTGAAAAACCTCCATTTCACTAAATGTATTCTGTACTCAGCAGAAAAGTCAGAAAGCTAGTGCAGTTTTATTACTCTTAAAATAGAACTTGTGTTTGGGGGTTATTATATAAAACCTTAAGTCAATATTGGAGTAAAAGTTAAGATGTGCAATGGCTTAAAAAGTCATGTCCTAACACAGGAGTTTAATTTATTTAAGCTAAAACATTAGAAGTTACTATGAGAAATCCTCCCATTGGTTTTTGCATAATACTCACACAAAATATAACACAAGAAATTTTGATAAATTGTAGGTGCTAATCACTGTACGGACCTTTTAGGAAAATGCTATGTATTAATTTGAGACATATTCAAGTTCTAAATTAAAACAATGAGAAAGTTTCTTAGTCAAATGAGAACAATTCTTTTGATTGGTGATTAGCCCTGTTTCTAATCTCAGCTCTGTCTTCTACTAATCAGTAAACTGATTTAGGCAGTCTGGGAATATCTCCAGGCTTCAGTTTACTCAACTTTGCAACAAAAGCATTGAATCAAATGGTCTCTTAAGATTTCTTCCAGCTCTAACATGTTCTAATTCCAAGAGCAAATATTATAGAAGGTGAAAGGCGCCGTCAAAATTTTAAACTATATGTCATGAGAGGAGAAAAGATAAAAAGTGTTAAAACCAGTTCCAGTGAGGGGCTGTCAAATTTTGAATTCACATGTATTTTGAAATGTTATAAATGCAATTCAAAAGAAATGTGTAAGAGAGTTAGACTATGTCTAGATGATGTAAAAATATCTGCTCAGTGTGGTAGAAAAACATAGCACAGAGATACAGGTAGCTTTCCTACTCAGCACTAAATGGGTGGTTTAAATTACTTGACTTGCTGTTTTAGATTCCCTAGAATCTAAGTATAAACTCAGCCTCAGAGTTTGGGCTTCTGTTAAAGGCACAGAAGATTGCTCTGAAAGGTCCTTAATTTCCTCATAAAGAAGGCTTGATTCTTTCTTGATACAGAGTTTCTTTCCTTAATTGCAGACTACCCAAACAGATTCATTATCTGTTTTTCCAGTACCATTTTTGTGTTACAAAATACATCCAGTGCAGTTTACTTAGATGCAAATTTCATTTTTCCCAAATTAAACTCAGAAAAGTGATTCCTTTCAAATGTATTACATGGACCCTAAACTTGGTATCCAGTTTAAGTGGAGAAGGCAGGCAAACAGGCAGGAAGGAAGGATAGAGAGAAGGAAGGGGACTGACAGCATTCCTAGCCATTTAAATTCTTAGCTGAGAATGGACAGAGAAGTATTTGCACTCATGTTTTGAGAACCAAAGGAGAGAAGCAGAAAGGACAAATTATTTTTTTTCTTTCAGAATATTTCAGTAAGGCACTTCCAAAAAAAAACCTTCCAAATCTCCTCCAAAATTTCTATTCTGTACTTCTTGGTCCTACTTTTTTTCTCTTATTTTATTATGAACCATAAGCTGTATGATCTGGTGCAAAACTATTTATCTAAGAATTTAAGATTATTTTATGCTTCATATTTTACATTAACCTGGAAATCTTAGATTTCAGTACTTCACATCTCTGAAAATGGAGCCAGGAGTTCCAGTTGTGTTTCTGCCCCTCTACCTACTCATGTGACCTTAAGAAATATATTTAATTATCTTGGTCACCATTGACTTCTCTTGGGGAGGGGTACGCCAAACTAGAAGTTTTCTTTGGTTACCTTCATCTCTAAATGTCACTGATTCCCTTAAGAAAAGACTCAGCAATCTTGAGTTCAGTACCCTGCTCTGAACTTGTTATTATTGACCTCCTTCTATACCTGGACATTGTTGTTTCTAAATGTTGAAATGCACATCTTTCCAGCAGCCAAACGCTATTTTTTTCTACACTCCCTTTCTTGCTCTAATCATTTGAACGTTAACGTCCCTTTCAGAAAACGATGCTTTGTTGACAGGCTTCAGTAATATGGTTAACATTAAAGAGAAAAAGAATGTATTTAGGTCTTATTAAAAATGACCATTTAGGAAATTAATAGAAGTATTTACCAAATATCAATACGCTGTTGATCATTCTATGATTACTTATCTCCATCAAACTAAAAAGCATTGGTCTTTTGAAGAAATGGTAATTTGATCACAAAGGTCGGTTGCTGAACTCTTTGTAACCTGTTATGCCATTCAAAATTCCTACATATTCTGCCATTTGAATTACTCAGTTGGACAGTGCCTCATTTGATAAAACTGACATTTGATACAGTAAAACTCCTAATGAATTATATCACTGCAAACCTGGCATCCCTGTATGAGGCAGCAATAGATAGAGAGATTGAGAGTGTTTAAGGCATTTACGTGCTGTATTTTATAGCAGGTAATATCAATATCGTAATATTAAATTATTAAAATAGTTGAAGATATTTAATGACCAAATTCTCTATGTAACCATCAAAACCAAACTCACATTCGAGTCTCTTATAAGTGAGGTCTTGTCACCTTATTCTTCCAGTAGCTTTGGTCTAATTAGAATTGCTCATGTGACCCTATTTAAAGATACTTGGATAAATGATTTTCCTCTGTGTACTAGTGTATATTATAGTAATGAATATTGCAAAATATTATGATCACAAAGTAAAATAATATTGCATTTTAATTCTTTTAAAACAATCATAAACTAATGAATGACCTCATTGAACACTGTTATTCCTATTGTTTTATACTGCGGTTCATTAGTTGCTTAAATGTCAAAGACCAAAGACTGGGATTTCTATTGTATTTAACCCTACAACACTGCTGCTTCTACTAATTTATTCAAATGAATAGGAGGGCTTATAATTACAACATAAGGTAGTAAACATCCTCCTTTGCAGGATTCTGAGCTATGGATCATGATTAATGCTTTTGCTTTAAAAGAAAAAATGTGTTAGTGTAATCCACGTACCTTTTATACATGCATAGTAAACACCTTGATATTCATAAAACCGGTATATAAAGACTATATCCTAAAATGGGCCCAGGATGGATTTACTCAGCTGAGTTTAAACTTTCATTGCTTGCTAAAAATCCTTTGGAAAATATAATTAATTTGAAATCCTTTTAGAACTAGAGGGCTATTTTTTTAAGTGTTGATTGAAGCGATTCCATTCTTTGAGAAAGTCAGTGAAAAACATTAAAGGAAATGAGGTATAATGAGCTGCGATTCTTTTGATTTTTGCAGTCTTAATATCTCTGTTTGAATATTCATAAATAAAAGCCAAACAGGGTTAAAAATGTGCAAGGACATTTACTAACAATGGAAATATGTAATTTCAAGTTTGAGTGTCTCGTTATTTATACAGTTCTTTAAACCAGGTCCACTACTCATATATTTTGTTTTGTAATTTTCATGTAAATATTTTCTTGTATATAGAGAAATATGAAAAATGGAACTATTTTCTTACACATACTATGCAATATGTTTGTAAAATTGCAATATTACCAAAATTACAAAAGCTGTGCTTTTGTACTCTATCTTGCTTTATGTAAAATCAATCTTTTTCTATTTAAATGGACTATCTGTCCCATAAATTGTAGATAACATATCTATTCAAAACTCAGTCTATTGTATCTTTTGTTTAGTTTGGGGTGGATTGGGTTATATTTCTTTTGGGAGAAAATGCAGCAAAGTTTGGCAGTAGGAAACTTCTTTTTTTTTCTCAGAAAATGAGAACTTCGAAGCATGCAATGAGCTCATATGATTTAAGATCTCTCCTGTAATTCTTGTATTTTGTCCTAATTTTGGTGCTACTGTGTAACCATGATTAAATATGATAGTTAAAACAAAGAGGATCAGAACTCATATGCTATCATTTCATTCATTTTATTGAGAAAAAAGTTCAAAGAGGAGGGATATGAGTATTAGTACTGCACAGAGACCGTTTTTGATTATGCATTTTAAATATCAACTCCATTAAAATATACATTTTTGAAAATTTAGTTAATCTATATATTTATACTTGCTAAAGATGCTTCTCTTATGAAAGCTGAACATATTTTTCCCTTTAAATATATAACCAATGAAACTAAAGAATTCAAATTGATTTAAAAGTCATGGTCACTGCATTTTACAAGATGACTAGCTAATAGTTTATCCATTCTGAAACCTCAGTGATTTGATTTTGAGGATAAGACTAGACAAACTGCTGTTTGCTCAGACACACACCCTACATGATACATAGCATCACCCACAAATATACATGTGCAGCATTGAACATACATGCATGCTAATTGTCATTTACTTATTTGATGCTGAATTTCTTCACTTCCTTGTTACACTCAAAATATCAAGAACACGCATCAAGACAATAACATGGACTTTATTACCTTTTAGAGATGTAATTCCCAGTGCAATACCTTACAAGCTTTGAGAGTGACTGTATTCCTCTTAGGTTCCAAAAAAGCAACAGAAGCCATTGAAAGTTTTTTTTTTTTTTTAATTCACTATTACTTTTTTTTTCTTTGCTGTCCAAATATCTCTATACACTAGTTTGGATATTAGAAATAAACAAAACCAGAATCATTTACACTCCTTACGAAAGCTTTCAAATGTTAAATCTAAATAGAAAATAAATGAGTGCTTTCACTTTGGGGAATCAAATATACATTTTATAGCTTTATTTAATCTACAACAAAGTTTTGGATGGTTCTAGTAAGCAACCAGACACTCGCAAACTTATTTCCAGCAGATCCTTCACACCATTTCCCAACGAAAGTAGTGCCTGGTGTTTGGTAAACTCTTTTCTCCATTAAGTGGGGTATTGGAGAATGGAGATTGGCAATGGATATTAAGCCAGATAATTCCAATGCAATATTATACTAGTGTTTTCAGAACAATGGCATATTGCTAAAGGAACAGCTACTGAAGACAACTTGTATAAACTGAAATTGTTGCTGTTGTTTCTTGTTAGTTACCAAACAGAAGTTTACCTTCTTTTCTGTGTCACGTGAAAAATTTTAGAGACAAGAGCTATCACCATGCAACATTTTATTGAGAATGATTCTAGAACTAAGTTCAAGCTCTCCAGGAAGGAGTGGCATTGTGGTCTATCATGTCAAAGGTTCTGGAGTGATTGATTAATTGCACTACCTCTGCTCTATTCTAGCAGTGAGATGGTCTCAAGGTCTTTCAACTCAATACAGGGCCTAGCTTTCCCAAAATGTAAACTAAGGGGGTTAAATTCAAAATATCTTTAAATGCATCAATGTTATCTTAATATCCTTTAAAATATTAATGTTTAAGTCTGTGCTATATAGAATTTACTTTTACACTAATGTGGAAGTATAACATATAGAATAATGTACTGAAATGAAATAAACAAGGAACAGAAGTGAGGTGTTGTCAAGCCCTTGATAAATTATGGTCCATTACATAATTCAGAGCATGCAATGGAATTACCTGGGTTATGAGAGTTATCTGAGCTCCAGATAACAATTTTACTTGATAATCAACTGTTCAAAGAGAGAAGTACATGAACCAACATTGGTTAAGCATATGTTCTTTATTTTACACTGAATTAAGACAATTTATGTTACTCCTTTAATTATAATCTCATATATTTTTGTATTAAATTTAATTAATCCCAGTTTTATAAACATGAAAGCTGTGTTTAGGAGTGGTTAAGTAAATCACCTGTTATACTTTTTTGCGTTTTAGTTTTAGTGCATGCATTGCTCATTTATTTACTAAATGGTAACAAGTATCTCCATGTCAGGCACTATTCTACTATTCTAGACACTGGTAAACAAACAGTGGTTTACCAAACAGATAGAGAATTCCATGACTCTTGTGGAGTTTTGGGGCTGGTAAGAGAATGCAAAAAAATTAATAAACAAGATAATGTGGTAATATGAGAAGTTCTATGGAGAAAATAAGCAATGAGATATTGATAGGGTGAGTCTCTCTCACTCATTATGGTAAGCAGTTTAAGAAGAAGGAGAACCTTATAATTTCAAGTCACAAAGACTTTTGTCATTACATTTTCCGGGTGTTGTGCAGTAGGCTATATGCCAACCCAACCACTTGAATACCAGGATGCCAATTTGGAAAACAGTCATGAGAACAGAGACTGAGAAAATTGATTAGATTTCGATAACATAAACAATGTTTTACTGCTGAAATATAAAGCAAGAATAAATGTACACTACAGTTTTTAAATCTACAGCTGGATTCTAAGTCATAACATGATATCACAGTTTTCATCACAATCTCTTGTGAGATTTCATGTTTTGGCTTTGGACATACTCTCTTCTAACACAGACCATTATCCCTGTTGATTTCATCTCCTGGCTGCATGTGGGAAATTATGCTTGCTTGAGTGTGAGCATGATACATTACTCAGCATTGACAAAAAGTTTTGTACTATGGAATGCCTCTCCCCATCAAAATAAATCTCAGAACAGTATTCTAATGATAAAAAATCTGAGCTTTGATGTCCTGGGGGGGAGAAAAAAAGACCGCTAATTCATTGTGCAATCACATTCTACCGGAAGGATTCTGGTAGACTCACAGTCTACTTTTGAAATCTAACCCATGCAAAACGCTTAAAACCCTCAGTGTTGCTTATGTTACGTTGAATGACTTATTAGTTGCTTTTCCTTTGATGGGTCTGTTAGAATAAGTTAGTAAAACTGACCTGAATATTATCACAAAACATATCCCAAGCTAAGGCAGTTTTGTCTCTCTCTGGGACGAATCTGTTGAGTCAGGTATTCCTGTATTATTCTGGAATATTTTAGGGATAGTTCTAACAGGGAGTTGCAAGATTCTCCTTATGGTTTGACAAGATTCTTTCTATCCCTGCAATTCTATAATGATTGACTAGTAAATTATCAATCTTATTATGTTGAATTTCTCTGAAGGCATTTTAAAAATATTTGTCATTGAACATAATAAATAATGAACTTGTACCTTGGTCATGTGCCCCTAAGGGAAAGTGGAATCATATAAGTGGGGTAGGGTTTGGGGTACTTTGTTCTTTTAAAATTGGGCATCCTAAAGTTTTGTATTGTTAAGGTGACCCCAGAGTACAGTCTAATAAATCTTTATGGCCAACCATATTGATTGATCTAAAAATGGTATGGTATTTGAAAGCTCCAATATTTAACTTGCAAAATATTTAACAAATTATATAAAGACATTTAGAACAGATGATTGTCCAATTCAGAAACTTTAGATTTTATGGTTTTTTAAAAAGAGTACACAGACCAGTTCATTTTCCTGAATACAGCTTGTTATTATGTTGGTTGGTTATCTTAGCATGGTTACCATGGAAAAATTCATGGTGGTAAATACTTATTAATTGGAACAATTAAAACAGAGAAAAACAATTGAATCAGAGAACCAGTATTTAATATTATCAATTTGTAGGTAACTACCATTTTCATTGCAATAACTCTGTGGTTTTCAAGGATGATTTAGATTCAGTTTGAAGCTACAACTATTGTCAATGATGACATGAAAAAATATGTTTCCAGGCTCTGACTGATTCATCAGCTTCCCACACTGCTTTAAAGAAAATTGACCTACTATATTTTCACCACCCCCTGAATGTGTACAACTGAATAATGCAAATATCCTCTAGACTTCTAAAAAATATACATGTTTCTTCTAAGAAGTGGTAAGTGTCATTTGATAACTTATTTTAAGTTATTTCTTTAAAAGTGGCCCAGAATAATCTCCTGTCAATATTCAGATCATGATTATGAAGGTCAAAAGATCATTTATCTTACCAAAGATCAGGAAGTGGAAATAAAACTAATCGAACTTATTCTGCCTCAGCTTTCTCTATTTGTTTTTGTTCTGTGTTATTTATAATCAAAGTTTTATTCTGCAGTTTGCAAATGCTTATATAGGATAGTTCTCTACTTTACATATTTCCAGAGTTGAAGTAAGATTGATCTAGGTGAATTAATGTGATAATGTGGTAAATGCAAAAACTGTTAAAATTTTTTCCTGGCGTAAACTCTTAAGATAAACTAGAGGAATATTTTAACATGGTGGCTACTTTGTCTAAAATGTATAGTATTTTTTAATGTAGTTTAGCCACATATTTTCAAATTTAAGATGTGCTGAAAATGTCAAAGAAAATTGACATTATATCTGCAATGTTGTGTTAAATTGTTCTGCTATGGTAGGGAAATATATTTTAATCCATTTTGTGTAACGGCAAGACTTGACCTGAATTGTCAGGAAATGATTTTAGGTTTTGGCTTACCTACCATCTCTCTACATTCTGTAGTGCTGTGCAAATGGATAGTCAAAGGGAATTCAGATGCCTATTTACTGATAACAATGTTCAGTCATTGTCCATAAAACACACTGTTCAAATATGGGAATGAATTATAGGAACTATATTACATTTTGAAAATTAAAGGGAAATGAATAACCAAAAAATAGTCAAAGATTAAAGGCAGTTACTCTCATTAAAATGCATAATTTGCTTTGAGCTCAAAGCCATTGTTTGCAAATATGATCTTCTCTATGGTGGCTTCAACAAATTCAATAATGTATATTGAGAAAATAAAAGGCAAATGATATCCTTCCAAGTGTTGCAGTTTCTACAGGCTTAGTTTCTCAGTGCATAGTGTCTGGATTAGCTTGGTTTTTCATGACCTCAGAAAAGATGAATCATTTCAAAAATCAATAAACAGAAGGAAAAGCACATGGCTGAAAGCATTAATTATTCATTGTTTGAATAAGTTGCATTTTTCTGATTATCATGTTCTGAAGATGTATCTAAGTAATAATAATCTGGTACTTTAAAGTTTTAATTTAATCCTCTGAACTTCTCCCCAATTACATTTATCCAATAGATGAAAATATAATTGGGACACTTTTTATTACCCAGAGAATCCAACAAAATGGTCTTAACCTCAAATACCCAAATTTCCTATTTGAAAAATCTAAGGACTACAACAAAATAAAGCTACTTTCCAAAAGAAAAGATTGAATTGCCCTACCATAAAATAGTTATTGGAATAACATTTAAATAGAATTCCCTTAATTGCTTAAGTATAGAAAATTAGATTAGTTGCATCATATATTCGTCCTACACTAATAGAGACATGCTGTATTTTTATCTGAAAAATGGGCTACTTGAACTCAAGTATATGGCTTCTCAACAGAAATGACTTTGTGATTATTCAAAATGTATAGGAAACTCTTCAGAATACAATTATGCTTACCCAATATTTATATTATCTAACACATACACCCTTAGTTTCCTTTGGGAAATGTAGGAGCAGTGTGCTAATTCTTCACAAGGACTTTCATTGGAAGGTCTATGTTTATTCATGATTAGAAATTTTGTTTACAGAAAAACACATTGCTTATCTTAAGAGTGTGCTGGAAACATACCACTTTTTTTCTCTTGGTTATTTTTTTTAACTTCTTGTTTCAAAACCTTACGTATTTTTAAAGCATGATTAATTTTTAATTTTTCCATATATAGAGTACAATTTATGTTTTTTAAGAGACTGACAATATTATACCTAAATACAAAAACAATAACTGCTATGTACTTTTTATAACAAGGAAAAAATAAATTTTGGCCTCATAACTCTACTTTCTGGGACACTATAATTTATATCTGTAGAGCTAATGTCCCTATATAATTTTAAGGTGTATAAGCACTTCTTCCGAAAGTATAATATTGTACAGTTTAATTTTAAAATATCACTTTAGTTAAATTATTGTTATAATATTTACATTCCAATAAAATCTCTAAATAGTATACTATATACTTTTAGAAATATGTTTTTATTGGGATTATTAGAAAAAATATACATGTAATATATTGTAAAATTTTAAAATGTACATTACATCGGATTTTTAAAATAAATGTAAATAAAAATATTTAGTAAAAATTATAGTCAAATGTGATAACTTTGTCTCTCATATTACATGGAAGGCTTTGCCATGTAATAACATCTTTTATTTTAGGAAGAAAGAAATTCCCTGGAAAAATAGTAGTAAATAAATTATATTATAAAGAATTAAAACATCTACCAAAGTGAATGCCAGATTGAAATAGTCACTCAAAATACAGACTGATCCTTTATTTCTTCTTTGATAATTATGCCTTTTAATTTTCATAAGTGAGGATGTTCTGCAAATATGCACTTTCTTCAATTATTTTTTCTGTGAAACCGCAGCCTATGAAAGAAGGCAATATTTACCTCTAAGAGGAGTGGGTTATAAATCTCTTAATGCAGACTTACATGTATTACATTGAATCAGTGTTTCCAAATGTTTGTTTCGTTGCACTCCATTTCCACAAAATATAAACAAGAATGTGAAAAAAAAAAGTCATCTGGACAAAAAACCAAAATGAAACAAAAATGCACAGTGCTAACAAGAAAATTCATTGGAAAGAAAGTCATACCACATTTTTTTACTTGTTAAAAGCCTTTAATAACTATATATAAACATTAATTTTTTAACATCTTTATTGGAGTATAATTGCTTTACAATGGTGTGTTAGTTTCTGCTTTATAACAAAGTGAATCAGTTATACATATATATATGTTCCCATATCTCTTCCCTCTTGTGTCTCCCTCCCACCCACCCTCCCTGTCCCACCTCTCTGGGTGGTCACAGAGCACCGGGCTGATCTCCCTTTGCTGTGTGGCTGCTTCCCACTAGCTATCTATTTTACATTTGGTAGTGTATAATACATTTTGCAATGCCTCTCAGTTATTTAACCAAAGAAATCTGTTTTTACAGAAAATGTCATACTGAAGCATATCTTGGGAAAAGCTGCTCTAGGTTTTTCGGCAGTGAACCATACACTTAATTGAGATTTCACTTACATAAGTCACCGCATTATTGTACAAAGAAATACTCTCCAGCCACATGTCCATAGCACATGCAGGTAACTTAATTTTTTTTAAGTAAAAACTTCTAATTTACTGTAAGAATTTTTCATCTGTTGTATTTACCCTGCCAGTTTGAATTCTGATCTTCTCATCTCTCTGCCTTTTGACAGTCAGAAGGCTTCTTCTATGCCTCCTTATTGATGGCAAGCATATTTATATATTTCATAAAACTTGTCTTAGATCTGGATCATTTTTTTTTCTTTAACAAGAGTTCAGATTGCATCTTGACTAAGGCCAAGATTTTGTGAATTTGAAGTACGACATTTTAATATTTAGTAATAACATATAGAGCTAGCAATGCTATAATCCCATAGTTATTTCATAATACTTTCCTTAGACAGTATATTTAAAAATTATTTGTTCCCAGAGCACCTTTTACTTTATTTATTTTTTAAATTTAGATCTTAAAAGGCTTTTGTTAAAGATTTATGAGAATAAAAATCTATGGTCTTTGATTAAAATATTCTCTTGTGAAGAGGTAAATGAGGATAAACCCAGCTTTGAAGATAAGGAGAGCCAGTAGTCAGATAATCTCTTATTCACTGATTCAAATCTCTGTCTTCCTTTTACATTATTTGTAAGCATTAATAATATAATGTTATTACTTCTAGACTGTACCTAATGAATTAGGATGCCTGATGCCCTTGCAAAAGGATACCAATAACATTTTTATTTTTTAAAAAACTTCCCAGTATTTTAAAAAAACAATTCATTTACATTATTATGATGACATCCAAGAAGTACTATTTCAAGCAAAAGGTGCAGAACAAAAACAGCATATTTCCAGACTATGAAAAGCCCAGCACTCTCATAAAATATACATATTAAATAATTTTCTCATTCCTCCCTTTTGGAATCATAAACTGTTATAAATATATACTACTTCAAATTACATTTAAAAAGGAGGAAACATCAATCCAATAATACAGGAAAGAGCTAAGAAACATATTCAATATATGTGATGGTATGAGCATATATATTGGCAGGAAAATAGAGCAATATATATGAGAAAGAGTTAAAAAATACATATTACAAATAGTACCAAGTCAGAAATAGATTATGGATTGATTTAAAGTTAGAGACATCAATGTCCTTCAACACAGTTAGGGCCAGATTATTTTACCACTGACTACTACAGGAAATATTTCAATAGGACAAAAAACCAAAGACTATCTGATGTCAAAAATGTTTCCACTAGCGTGAAAGATATGCAAAAGTAGCTTATCTTTGTAAAAAACTATCCATAAAATAATCTTTCAGTGCAACTTAGTTCAATTTACAGATATTGTTTAGGGAAAAGAACAATATTGCAAGGATAACTTCTAATAAATGTAACATGAACAGAAAGCAGAATAACCAATGATGGGAAAAATGTGTACATTTGACAGAGTTCTCAAGAAGCTGAACAACAGTGCCTCCTGAGAACAGAAGTATGTACTGTATATGCACAGGGTCTGAAGGATAGGAAAACCAATTTAGTTATCTGTAGGAAAAAGCGTCAACACTCTTTCTCTGCATTAAACATGTACATAGGTGGCATAATGACCAATACTCTTAGGAAAGAGAATCAACCTGAAAAATTGTCAGGCCTGCCCTACTCTTATGAATACAGTAATGACAATAATGATAAAGTAATATTAATGATACTCGATTACTTCTTATCCAATGACTACTACGAGTCAGCTGTTCCATAACCATTTTCTAGAACACAAACGACACTTCAAAATGGATATTACTAAAAAAAAAGGATATTATTGCTCCCATTTTACAAATAAGGAAAAATGAACCTGAGACCAAGAAGCAGAACTGTAAACACAAGCTGGTTTTACTAGTCAATCGTATTTCAAAGTTGTCTAAAAACCACTTTGGAAACATAAACAACAGGTTTGAGAGAAGGAGGTTAGAAGTCTAGAAATGAGCGTTAATAACTTTTATCTTTTCTAATTAAAGATTATTACTTAATTATTTTCTACCTATATTGAGAGAACACATGGTAATGGTCATTTGTTACGTTTTCTGCCTACTAAGTGCCTTTTAAATACTCTATTTGGGGAACCTGTCTACCTTATAAATTCTGCTCACTGAAAGTGGAGACCTAAAAGCTAGGGCGTGAGCATGTGATATAGATATGGATCAAACACACCCAGGCAAAACTGCTTTGCAAGCTTGCTTCCACGTGAAATCCATTTTCAGGCAAGGGCATTACTGAAGGCACCCATTCTCTGACAGAAGTCATGACATCCTGTGCCCAGTGTCATCAATGCAATTTCTTGTCTTTACCTGGGATCAGTGGTGGTCAAGTCTTCACTTTGAAGCTGAGTGCTATTGAATATCCTTTAATAAGTTCCATTGTGGACTAAAGTGGACTCTGGGTTTATTTTTCTAAGCTGCTATTTGTATTTGTATGCATGTGGTACATTAATTATATCCTCTCGACGTTGGAGAAGTGGCCCTCTGTAGGAGGCATCCTAGATGTCCCAGCAGTGCACTCCCCTCTCGTCACCCAAGCTATACGCTCCAGGGGTTCCCCCTAAGAGGGCTGCGTGGGTCCTTCTGTTGTGGTGGACTGACTATGTGGGTGGTCTGGCAGGCTTGGTCGGCCGTAGGTAGTCCGGGTGGCTGCCAGGCCCTGTCCCTGCGGATGCTGCCAGCTGCTGTTCAGCGAGGCCTGGTCACCAGGCGTCTGGTTGTGGAATCCTCGGGGCCCCTGGTTAGCGCTGGCTCACTGGTGGCGTCCCAAAGACTCTGGGGCTGTTGCCCACCCCCTAGCCGGTAAAGCCAGATGCTGGCGTTAGTGCCGGACTACTGGCAGGCAGAGCTGGTTCCTGGAGTCCGGCTACAGGGCCAGGCATCCCAGAGCCCGTTTCAGATCACTGAGGGGGAGGCCGGTTCCTGACCCAGTTGGGTATGGGGTCCAGGGTGTCCGGAAGGCAGGGCTGGCCGGCTAGTGGGCGGGGCGAGGGTCCAGCTGGTCCGGGTTAGGGCCTGGCCTGCGCTGACGCTCAGAGCTCTCTTGCTTCCGGCGTCTGTCTCCTGGTGGGCGAGGCTTCCTGGGGGGAGGGGCCAGTGCCTGTTCACTGGAGGTGGAACTGGGTCTGGGCCCTCCGGTGGGCTGGGCCGTGATTAGGGGCATGACCAGAGGCAGCTGTGGGCACGTTAGTCTTTACGCAGCCTGTCTGCTGATGGGCCCAGTTAGCTGTGTGGCCCGAGGAGTCTCGGGAGCTGGGGGGAGGGCCCCGGGCATGCGCCAGCAGCGGCTTCCTCGGCTTCCTCAGCAGGAGGAGCAGGTCTCGGGAGCGGCTGCCGCCAGCGTCCGTCTCCCCAGAGGCAACCACAGCCGCCCTCTGCCGCCACCTCTCCGGGAGATTCTCCGAGACCAGCAGGTAGGCCTGGCCCAGGCGCCTGTCAAATTACTGCTTTTGCTTGAGATTTTGTGTGCGCCCTTTAAGAGTGAAGCGTCTGGTTTCCTCAGTCTTGTGGGGCTCCTGCAATGAAGCCCGGCTGGCCTTCAAAGCCAAACGCCCTGGGGGCTCGTCTTCCTGGTGCCGGACCCCCGGGCTGGGGAGCGTGACGTGGGCCTCTGAACTCTTCTGTGGGAGAACCTCTGGAGGGTGTAATTACTCTCCAGCCTGTGGGGGGGGGGGGTCGCCCACCAGTCGGTATGGGATTTGATTATACCGCGCGTCTGCCCCTCCTACCCGCGTCTCCTTGTGGTTCCCCCGTGTGGTGCCTGTCTTTAGTGGTAGGAGATCTTTTCTGGTAGGTTCCAGGGGGTTTTTTGATGGTTGTTCTGAGGATAGTTGTGATTTTGGTGTGCTCCTGAGAGGAGGTGAGCTCTGGGTCCCTCTACTACATCATCTTGGCCTCTACAAAAAAAAAATTGGGTTTATTTTTCCTATTTGTCTTCTGTCTGCTTGCTTGTTTTTTAATTCATAGCCTTTATTTCCTGAGATTTTTATTTAGAAAATTCAAGAATATGTTAAAAAATGCAAGAAAAAGAACCCTCCTAGAATCCCACCACTTAGAGATACACACTGTTAATATTTTAAGCACAGTCTTTTCCAGTATCTCTATATGCATTGAAATGTTATGCATATACTCACCTACATATGCATACTACTCATAATTGTATGTTGAGATAGTTCCTATTATATATTTGGGGTGAAGTCCCAGTGATGCTGAGAACATAGGCAAACAAGTAGCACGTTAATTAACACATTAACAGGTGTTAAGCATATTGACAAATGATTAATTAGAAGATATGGTCCCCCCTCAAAGACCAGATCCCCACTCCAGGATCAAAACATTCATTCCCCCAAATTCCAATTTTTGGCAGCCTGAGTGACTCTCCACAACTTATACTTGGCTAAACAAAGCTGGCACTTCCTTCTTCCCAGAGGTGACCCACACCCAATTACTAGTTGATGAAGGATTTAAAAGGACCAGCCTTCTTACATCAAATTGAGACAACTCTAGACGGCTTTCCCAGCTTTAGAGCTCTCCATAGGATCTGCTGAAGCCCTTGCTGTGACTGAATCACAGCTAATCCTCTCTCTGTCCCAAATCGCATTTTCTTCACCCCACCACACATGTTGAAATCAATCCCAGTAAACTTGTGTGCTACACTTCCTATAAAAGCCTGCTTCCCAGGGAATTCTATCTGCAATGATAGCAAACCATTCCTGAAAACCAATCAAAGAGAAGATTAAACACTTGGGGCATGGGACCCAGGTGGGGTGAGTGTAGGAATTCCTAAGCTATAAACAGTACAGCAGTGTTTCTGTTTTCCTCTCCATGAGAGAAGGGAGAAGCATTGTTTTTCTAATACACTTAGGCCAAGCAAGTAGGACACAAGATAAAGAACTTGGATAAAAAGAAGAGGTTGGGAAATTGTGTGCCTTCAAGAAAAGCAGGAGAATAAATCTTCCTCCCTGGTCCATGCCTGTCTGGAGCTATTCTGAACAGCAGAATGAAAAGAGAAAGAGTGATAGCTGGCTGCCACCTGCCTTTGGTGGCTCAACGGTGTGTGAATTCCCATATGCCACAAGGAAGCTGTCAGATGTGGCTAAGTCACTCATCTGAAAAGGACCTTACCACAAAGAGCTTCCTGCTGGAGCAGGTAGATGCTAGAAAAGAAAGGTTATGTCATACGATTAAAGAATATTTAAAGAAAGAAAAGGAAAACCATGACTCATATAAAATAAACATGTACCAAAGATTTTAGATTTTTTTCCTAATGAGGAAATCAGTAAGTGATCACAATTTAAAAACAAATCCAGGGCTTCCCTGGTGGCGCAGTGGTTGAGAGTCTGCCTGCCGATGCAGGGGATGCGGGTTCGTGCCCCGGTCCGGGAAGATCCCACATGCCGCAGAGCCATGGCCGCTGAGCCTGCGCGTCCGGAGCCTGTGCTCCGCAACGGGAGAGGCCACAACACTGAGAGGCCCGCGTACCGCAAAAAAAAAAAAAAAAATCCAAAGAATAGACGAATACGTAAGCCCACTGGGAATGTTAAAATTAATCCATTTAATAGATGCAAAACTGGCAACAATTCACCAGACAATGATGTCCATTCCACTGGACAAAACTTGCATTTCTATGGACATGAATTATTCGCATTACTATCAATTTTCTATAACTTATAGTTGTAAAATAGAGGAAAAGATACTCCGATGAGTGACCTATATAGAAAACCACTAGTATTCACATATCACCAAAGGACAGAAGCTGAGGGACATCTCAGCACAGCAGCAGAAGAGTGCAGGGTCCATGGAAAAGGGCATAGTTCATGATGTGAAGGTACCCAACCGTCCCACAAATTGCCCATAAGTGAATGATTATTTTGCGGTACACTGGCCTCTCGCCGTTGTGGCCCCTCCCGTTGCGGAGCACGGGCTCCGGACGCGCAGGCTCAGCGGCCATGGCTCATGGGCCCAGCCGCTCCGCGGCACGTGGGATCTTCCCGGACCAGGGCCTGAACCCGTGTCCCCTGCATCGGCAGGTGGACTCTCAGCCACTGCGCCACCAGGGAAGCCCCATGAATGTTTATTTTGGATTCTTGCTGGGACAGTGAGCATTTATCAGTCAAGCAAGGGCAAGAAACAACATAAGAAAAAGGATCTGTATCCTCCTCCATTCTTATCCCCCAGGACCCGCCCATCACTGGAGAAACCAGAGGCAACACAATGCGTGGGGAAGGAGAAAGGGGAGAAACTGCACAATACAAAGTCCACGGATGGCCCCTATGGGTGGAGAGGGAGGAGCTTTAAACCAAATGTAAGCTGGAGTTTTTATATAGAGTGGACTTGACTTTTTAACTTGAAAATGAGACTATTTTGCTGCCTAAATGTTGCCCCAGTGCTCTGTTGTGCTGGTTATTCTATGTTTGCACCTCCTGACGCATTCCTTGCTCTTTCCTGCCCAGCTTCTTGCCCAGGAGGCCGACCCCTGCATTTCCCTGGCCCCCATGTCCTTTGGCTTCTTATTGTGTCCATCCAATTAAGGAACCAGCAAGACCTCAGAGAGAGGGAGGAAAGGGAATTCAAAGTATTTATTTCACTTACACCCTCTTTACTGGGTGTGGCTTGATAATGTTTGGTTCTTACCCATGTGGACAACCCCTGTGGAGTTCCATGGCTATGGTTTACTGCTTCAGGGGTTCAAGTAACTAACTGTTCCCTAACCTTACCTCTGAAGGCATACAGCTGGTATTAGTATCCACTGTTGGGAGCCCTGAGAGCATCACTATCTCTTCCTAGTTTCCTTACTCCTAACATTATCTCTGTAATACCACCGTATTACACTTCCTTTTATTTCAATGTTGAGTGCGCCATCTGCTTGCTTCCTGATGTGACCCAGACTGATGCATGTGGGATCTGTCAAAAATATCATCCAAAGCCACTGAATATCTGTTGGAATGTGATTGAAGCAGTGGGCTGAGAAAAAGCAGTTTTCTTTTTCCATCTTCCTGTGTTAAGCTGGTTCAATGAAGGAGATTGTATATGTATATATAATTTTTACCTATATACATTTATGTATTATGTTTTTAATATTAAGTATATTATATAAAATTTATATTATACAAGAAAATAATGTTTAAATATTACTTAAGCACAGTAAATTATATTATAAATGGCATAATACAGCCTATCCTCTTGTAAGCAGTGTTTTCCACCCAAAAAAATATATCAAGGAGACCTTTGATATACAGTATCATTTGTAATGGCCAGTAGCATCCTGTTATATTGATATACAACAATTAATTTAACTGTTTCTCTACTCATAACTGTTGAGTTCTTTCCAGTTTGGGGCTAGCAGTCAGAATATATTTTTAAAATATAAATTATAACAATTTACATCTCCAACAGGATCAGATGTGAGTACAGTACTAATTTCTCCATATCCTCCACAAGCATTATGATAAACAACTGCTGTTAATTGAATGTTTACTATATAATGTAAATTGTATTAAGAGTTTTATAAAATCACTTTAGTGTCATACTTTATATAATTAATCTTGTTAATTCTTGTTTTTTTCCAGTCTGGTAAAGCAAAACATTAACACCTCAGTTTTTATTTGGAATTTCCATAAGGCTATTGTTACAAAAAGTGGGGTTGGGCTACTTGCAGCTTAAATGCCAAGAGGCAAGGTTGGTGGAAAGGAAAGTTTGCTTTATTTCAGAGGTCTGCAACTGGGCGGGAGGGCAGACTCGTGTCCAAAGGCCGAGTCCATCCCTGACAGTCAGCGGGCAAGAGCTTTTATAGACAGAGGGAGGGGGCTACATGCAGAAACAGCAGAGTCAGCTCTGACAGTTGTCTTGAAATTGGTCATGTGGTGGTCTGATCAGTGTGGTCTTGATTGTTTCAAGTACACTTAATCTTCAGCTCCAGAGTCGGTTTGTTCCCACTTCCTTGAGGCCGGTTCTCAGGATTGTGGTAGCTTATGTCATGGCTACAGCCTGGTCATCATGTGGTTAACTTCTTCCACCTGGTGAGGGTTTCAGTCTCTACAAGACAGCTCACAGGACATGGCTCAGAATACGATCTATAGCCCTTGAGGAGGAACTAAAGGTCCGTGACTTTGCTTAATGACTAAACTATTATTATTTTGTCCTGTTTGCCTGCTTTCTTTTGCATTTTCTCACTTCTCTGATTAAACTTATTCTGTGACTAAAGTTTTTCTACAGACAAAAGGCAGGCAGGGGACATGGGGGGATGGACCATAAGGTCCTGCTCTGTTTCACTACTAGTTAATTAAATATCAAGAACTTGTATTTCTTCTCTAATAATAGCTTGTTTGTGTGGGTTATTATTATTACTATATATAATCATTTTCTTTCAGCTTGTAAATAATTTTATATGTTGAAAATATCAATGCCTTGTATGGCATGTTTGTCTCAGAAACATTTGTCATCTTTTCCTTAGTTTTATTTTTATAGTACTGTGTCATATGAAAGTTTTCATTTATGACTTCAAATTTAAACATGATTAATTTGTGGTCTATTAGTTATCTATAAAATTTGAATATTTCTGAACCCCAAAGATTATGAAAATATTCACCTATGTTTTTTCCATCATCTTCATGATTGAAATTTTACATTGGAAACTGGACTCATCTGTTATTTGTTTGCTCTGGCATGTTTTCTTTTTCCACAAGTAGCTAGCTAGACATTTCATCACTATTGATGCAATTGTCTTGAACCAAAAGTGATTACCATATGTATTGTCATCATTATAAAGTCCTATGAGCTCAATACAGTTTGAATGAGAGGCTGGTGTTGAAATTGGTTTCTATCATAGCAAGCAACTCCTAGGTAGATACTGCTTGTAGTCAGATCCCCAGAACTGTTACATTCTCCAGGAAACAAGTGATTATGGTGGGTAGTCTATATGATTATAAACCATAAATAAAAGGTCTGATGAATATGTCTATGTTAAAATGTAAAACCTCTGTTTGGGGTGAAAATTCCCAATAAAAAGAGAAAGACAAGCCAAAGGCTGGGCATATATATGGCAGAGTCTTATTTTCACAAGTGTACTGGAAGTGAGATGTTATGGCGAAAATAATATACCAATTAACATCTATCAAATAGACCAAAAAGAAAATATCTGACAATACAAAGTTTTGGAAAGGATGTCAGAGAGAAGGAGAAGCAGTGGGAGGAGTGGGACTTGAGCACTGTCAATACTTCAGTTTGCAAAAGAAGTCAAACACCAAAAGAAAGGGTAAGAAATAAAAGGAAGGGTAAGGAAGGGATGGGAGGTGGGTGACCTTTAAGGGATGAGCAAATGAAGAGGAGGCTTATTCCCCTTCCTTTCAATGTCATCAAATTTCTCCAGTTAAGACTCACAGTCTAATTTATATTTGTATTTATTCCCCTAAATACTTCCCAGTAGTCTAGTATTTTTTTTTTTTCCTGACTGCTCTTCAAAGTAATATAATAGATTCTGTTTGGGTTAAGTCTTGAGCAAAGTGTTTTAGAATCAGACTAATATTCCACTTCACAGAGGGTTAATAAATATGGACCTAAGCATTTCTGTGTATTAGAATGGATTGAATTGATACAGTATCCACTCCTTCAATGATACTACACTTCTCTGATAGAAAATGTCTGTTGAATCTATAATGATTAAAAAGGTGTAGCTACTGAGTGGCATCTAAAAGTTGCATATTCATAAAAAAAATTCATAAATGTCTCCTAATAGCACAGACAAATGAGGTCGCTAGTCCACAGGGCATTTTCATGGTGATTTTCTGCACTCCAGACAGGAAAAGCTGCCACTTGGAACTGACATGTCTGATTGATGATCACCTGCAATGAGTTGACAGGCTCTTTCTGAGCAGCTGACACATAGTGTGGTTTTGCTGTTGTATTTGTTTGTTTTGGGGTTATTTTTTTGGGGGGGGGGCATAGACTACATCTTTAACACAGTATCTAAAATCATTCCAATTTGGACCTGTGCATTTTGTAACTGTGATGGGTTATTTAAGTACATTATTAAACTGTTCACTATTACTTTGGAAAGCAAAAGGTAGTCTGGGAAAACGTCCCGGTGTTCAATCACTCTTAATACTTATGTAAGAAAATGAACAATTCTGGCTTCTGGTGCTATCTAACCACCTGAGACAGTGGGCAGTGGGCTAAGTTCCTTAACTTTGTATCCGATTGTCTTTATTTTAAAGGTGGGGAGGTTGTACATGTTGAATTCTAGAAACATATCCAGAATGAACAAATGAGTAGCAAGGATGCGAAATCAAAACAAATCTCACTGTAATCATTACCTTGTTAAACCTTTTCAAAATTCTCCTGAATTCCAAGATACATATGAACTCTATAATTCCCAGCCTACACCTTCAGACTCATCTCTTGCTATTCAATATATGAAGTCCTAAAAATATTCCTGCCTTCTGGATTTCCACACATGTCCCTCAGGAAATGACATACCTCCTCTCTTCTGGCTAACTCTTACTTATTGTTGGAAGCTCAGTTCATATAACACCTCTTCTGGGAAGCCTTCCTTGATTATAACATCAATGTTCCTCTTATGTACTCCCATACTCCAACATGTATACTTCTGTAATAATGCACTATCATTCTTCTATCTATTGAATTTAGCTTATTTTAATTAATAGGGACTGAGCTACCTTATTTGTTTCTGAATCTTTGTTGCCTCGTAGAGTTCCTAACACATAGTAGCCATTCAAACAATATCCTTTGAATGAATGTATGGAGAAAAATGAAGTCAGATCTACTCCCTTCATGCTCCCATCGGTCTTATTTTGAAGATAAAGAATTACATTTTATCCAAGTTTAAGTATTAGATACTTAGTTATTGTTCTCTCTTTCTAATTAGGAGCGTTTGGGTTGAATATAGAAGCTCAAACATTAAATTAGTATATGTTGGTTTTGCTCAGTTGTGACATGCTACATCATAAAAAAGAAAAATACACATAAGACAAACACGCTTATAAGGGAAACCCTTATCCATTAATATAAACTGTTACATTTATAAAGAAAGTAAGGTTTTATCAAGTGTCTGAAAATTAAACACTATTTCTTAGCATCACATTTCTCCCATATTCACATGAGAAAGCATGAATAACAACAAAGCAAGAAAGAGGATCGTGACCAAACAGATGGAAACATAAGGATGAAGACAAGAAAATAAGAGTCCAATAAGCTATGACCACACTGCAAGTAATATCACTATTGTAATTTATTCTTCTCAAATATCTAAGTCTTCAGCATAATTTATGTTTTTCAAACACCAGTATCCACATATAAATTCTGGCAGAAAATAGATTATTTTTCATTCAGGTGATGGAAAGACGTGTTTATGGGTATGTAAAATTAGGAACACGCTCCTGCTAAAGAGGGATTGTTAATGAGGTATGCAAACAGGTCTCTCGTTTGCTTTTGGAATATTCCTAAAAAGCAAGTTATTCATCTAAGGAAAATACAGCCTCCATAAAGCATGTCAGGAGCATCTTCCATCTTCTTTACAGTTAAGAAGATACAGTACCCAGTGATGGTAGAGAATGCCGACGTGAAATGTTTGGGGCAATTTATGCTGTTGGTTCATTTTATTTTCCATAGAGAAATGTTGCTCGATTACAAATGGAAGCCTCTTTCCAATAGGCATTAGTATTGAGATTAAGAGTGTCTAAGGCTAAAGCATTTATAATTCAACAGACTCCACTCTATTAGTCTTTTATGTTATAGTTTCATTCTGTGACCAAAGAGTACATTGCTTTGAAATCCTTCCTCAGGGCCGCAGAATACACAATGCAACGATGTGAAAGAGAGAAAGAAACTTGTTTATCCTTGCTTTTGCCTTTTTAAAGTAAGAGGGGAATGCCCATTTCCCGGAGGCCCAACTGCTTAGTTGGGTGCTTCCCACACCAGGCATTAGCACTGGACTTCCTCCGCCTGATCCTCAAGGTGGCAACAGTCCTCCTTGGGCATAAAAGTGTCCTTGGCACTTTGGAGAAGAGGTGGTTGTAATGGTGTTGGTGTTAGTGCCCTTCCTGCTGGGCAGTCAGCTGTGCATCCCTGGTGCAGGGTAACTTCTCTTTTACATGAAGACTAGGAGATCAACAGGAAGTTAAGTCTCGGGTGCAGGTGAGGGGGATTCTCAGACATTTCACATGAAAGCTAGTGGATTCTAGCAAGCACTATGATCTATTCCAACTGGATGACTGGAACTTTGGGCCTCTTCTAGTTAGCAAATCATCTGGCACTTTCTGGATATATGGGGGTAAAGAGAGGAAGCTTCTAGAACAAGTGGCCAGAATCAGGTCTCAAAGCTCTGTAGGATCCCTTCCAACAAGCCTCTGCTTGGTAGGTTCCCAGCTACCCAAACTTGCAACTTATCACAGAATGTAATTGATCATAATGGCCTGTTCAACCCAAGCCCTAGTCATTAGTAAGGACAAGGCAAAACAAAACAAGCAAACAGACAAAAAATTCTGAACAGGGAAGGCTCACTCTTCAAACTCTCCCTTGAAGTATCTGGGAGCAGATTTGCCTTCTCCAATTATGTTTTGGCTTGTGTGTTTACAGAGGTCCTAGGGGTTGCCAGGAGTTGAACTTTCATACAAAACAAGGTTGAGAGTCTGAACATTTGTTTTCCTGTAATAGACATTTAGATCTTTCTACAAGCCTGGCAGTTGAATCTTCATAGCGACCCTATGAAATGGGTACCATTATTATTAAACCCATTAAAACATCACAATAACTCATGTTTATAGATGAATTAACTGAAGTTTAGTGAGTGCAAGTGACTTATCCAGACTCATAGATTTAATAAATGGCAGTTCCTGGACTCAGTTAAGCCCTATTTAAATATAAAGTTGCTGGTCTTAACCACTTCGCAAACTTTCCGTTTCCATCTCTATAGATTTTCATCTTGTTCTAAGACAGTAGTAAGCATACTATTTCTGTAAAGGGCTAGATAGTAAATACTTAAATCTTGGGGACAGACAGGCAAAATTGAGGCTATTATGTAGGTATTTATATAGTAAGATAAAACAATATTCACAAATTTATATTGATGAAATTCAAAGTAGAATTATGATCATTGAGAACATTTTTTTTTCTAGTACAGATCTACTGATGAGAAGAATAGAATTCATTGGTGACAGGGGGAGGATAAATTCCACTTAAATGAGGTTCAAAGTTAATGTTCCTTACCATCAAATCTATTATAAATGTGAATCTGTAAAAAGCATTCTTAGCCTTACAAAAAGAGGCAGCACCAGATTAGGCTCATGGGCTGTATTTGCTTTAAAAGCATTTGCATTGAAGTGAGCTGGGGATCTGTTCATTTTCCAATTATAAATTCACCAAGATGATTTCCCTAACAGTTTTACCCAGAACACGGAATATTTCTTGGTACAGTGAGAGTATTTCTTATGCATACACTTTGCCTGAAATTGACTCAGCCTTGTCATCTACTCAGCACACAAAGAACTGTTCTTTGGAGATCAAATCATAATTACACAGCATTTGCTACCTGTTTTAAAAATCCTGCACTATTGATAATACAAAATTTAAATGTATAAGCAAAACTCACACTACATTCAAAGCAAAGTATCTTTTATTAACTTATAAAATATATCAAACACTTACAGGAAATTTAATTAGCTTTAATTATATACAAACTACTGACTAAAGAACAATCTCTTAAAGCCAAGGATAATTCAAATATTTGTTGAGCTACAGTTGCAGAAATCATCTAATTCAAGAAGATTGTTAATTTCAAATGTACATTACTGAATTTTCCATTCTGATGATCCAGAAGTTGTTTTTGTTTTTTTTTCCATTTATAAACTCATTTATTTCTTTATTTGTAACATCTTTATTGGAGTATAATTGTTTTATAGTGTTGTGTTAGTTTCTGCTTATAACAAAGTGAATCAGCTATATGTAAATGTATATCCCCATATCCCCTCCCTCTTGCATCTCCCTCCCATCTTCCCTTTCCCACCCCTCTAGGTGGTCACAAAGCATGGAGCTGATCTCCCTGACCTATGCCGCTGCTTCCCACTAGATATTTTACATTTGGTAGTTTATATATGTCAATGCTACTCTCTCCCTTCATCCCATCTTATCCTTCCCCCTCCCTGTATCCTCAAGTCCATTCTCTACATCTGCATCTTTATTCCTGTCCTGCCCCAGATACATCAGAACCATTTTTTTTTAGATTCCATATATATATGTGTTAGCTTTCAGTATTTGTTTTTCTCTTTCTGACTTACTTCACTCTCTGTGACAGACTCTAGGTCCACCCATCTCACTACAAATAACTCAGTTTTGTTTTGTTTATGGCTGAGTAATATTCCATTGTACATATGTGCCACATCTTCTTTATCCATTCATCTGTCGATGGACACTTAGGTTGCTTCCATGTCCTGGCTATTGTACATAGAGCTGCAATGAACACTGTGGTACATGACTCTTTTTAAATGATGGTTTTCTCAGGGTACATGCCTAGTAGTGGGATTGCTGGGTCATATGGTAGTTCGATTTTTAGTTTTTTAAGAAACCTCCATACTGTTCTCCATAGTGGCTGTATCAATTTACATTCCCACCAACAATACAAGAGAGTTCCCTTTTCTTCACACCCTCTCCAGCATTTATTGTTTGTAGATTTTTTGATGATGGCCATTCTGACTGTTGTGAGGTGATCCCTCATTGTAGTATTGATTTGCATTTCGCTAATGATTAGTGATGTTGAGCATCCTTTCATGTGTTTGTTGGCAATCTGTATATCTTCTTTGGAGGAATGTCTATTTAGGTCTTCTGCCCATTTTTGGATTGGGTTGTTTGTTTTTTTGATATTGAGCTGCATGAGCTGCTTGTATATTTTGGAGATTAATCCTTTGTCAGTTGCTCATTTGCAAATATTTTCTCCCATTCTGAGCATTGTCTTTTCGTCTTGTTTATGGTTTCCTTTGCTGTGCCAAAACTTTGAAGTTTCATTAGGTCCCATTCGTTTATTTTTGTTTTTATTTCCATTTCTCTAGGAGGTGGGTCAAAAAGAATCTTGCTGTGATTTATGTCACGGAGTGTTCTGTGTTTTGCTCTAAGAGTTTTATAGTGTCTGGCCTTACATTTAGGTCTTTAATCCATTTTGAGTTTATTTTTGTGTATGGTGTTAGGGAGTGTTCTAATTTCATTCTTCTACATGTAGCTGTCCAGTTTTCCCAACACCACTTATTGAAGAGGTTGCCTTTTCTTCATTGTATATTCTTGCCTCCTTTATCAGAGATTAGGTGACCATATATGCGTGGGTGTATCTCTGGGCTTTCTATCCTGTTGCATTGATCTACATTTCTGTTTTTGTGCCAGTACCATACTGTCTTAATTAGTGTAGCTTTGTAGTATAGTCTGGAGTCAGGGAGCCTGATTCCTCCAGCTCCGTTTTTCTTTCTCAAGACTGCTTTGGCTATTCGGGGTCTTTTGTGTTTCCATACAAATTGTGAAATTTTTTTGTTCTGGTTCTGTGAAAAATGCCATTGGTAGTTTGATAGGGATTGCATTGAATCTGTAGATTGCTTTGGGTAGGATAGTCATTTTCACAATGTTGACTCTTCCAATCCAAGAACATGGTATATCTCTCCATCTGTTTCTATCATCTTTAATTTCTTTCATCAGTGTCTTATAATTTTCTGCATACAGGTCTTTTCTCTCCTTAGGTAGGTTTATTCATAGGTATTTAATTCTTTTTGTTGCAGTGGTAAATGGGAGTGTTTCCTTAATTTCTCTTTCAGATTTTTCATCATTAGTGTTTAGGAATGCAAGAGATTTCTGTACATTAATTTTGTATCCTGCTATTCTGCCAAATTCTTTGATTAGCTCTAGTAGTTTTCTGGTAGCATCTTTAGGATTCTCTATGTATAGTATCATGTCATCTGCAAACAGTGACAGCTTTACTTCTTTTCCGATCTGGATTCCTTTTATTTCTTTTTCTTCTCTGATTGCTGTGGCTAAAACTTCCAAAACTATGTTGAATGATAGTGGTGAGTGTGGGCAACCTTGTCTTGCTCCTGATTTTAGAGGAAATGGTTTCAGTTTTTCACCATTGAGAACGATGTTGGCTGTCAGTTTGTCATATATGGCCTTTATTCTGTCAAGGTAAGTTCCCTCTGTGACTACTTTCTGGAGGGTTTTTATCATAAATGGGTGTTGCATTTGTCCAAAGCTTTTTCTGAATCTATTGAGATGATCATATGGTTTTGCTCCTTCAATTTGTTAATATGGTTTATCACATTGATTGATTTGCATATATTGAAGAATCCTTGCATTCCTGGGATAAGCCCCACTTGATCTTGGTGTGTGATTCTTTTAATGTGGTGTTGGATTTTGCTTGCGAGTATTTTGTGGATGATTTTTGCATCTATGTTCATCAGTGATATTGGCCTGTAGTTATCTTTTCTGTGGCATCTTTGTCTGGTTTTGGTATCAGGGTGATGGTGGCCTCCTAGAATGAGTTTGGGAGTGTTCCTCCCTCTGCTATATGTTGGAAGTGTTTGAGAAGGATAGGTGTTAGCTCTTCTCTAAATGTTTGATAGAATTCACCTGTGAAGCCATCTGATCCTGGGCTTTTGTTGGAATATTTCTAATCACAGTTTAATTTCAGTGCTTGTGATTTGTCTGTTTGTATTTTCTATTTCTTCCTGGTTCAGCCTTGGAAGGTTGTGCTTTTCTAAGAATTTTTCTGTTTCCTCCGGGTTGTCCATTTTATTGGCATAGAATTGCTTGTAGTAATCTCTCATGATCCTTTGTACTTCTGCAGTGTCAGTTGTTACTTCTTTTTCATTTCTAATTCTGTTGATTTGAGTCTTCTCCCTTTTTTTCTTGATGAGTCTGGCTAATGGTTTACCAATTTTGTTAACTTCCCAAAGAACCTCAGCTTTTAGTTTTACTCATCTTTGCTATCATTTCCTTCATTTCTCTTTTCATTTATTTCTGATCTGATGTTTATGATTTCTTTCCTTCTGCTAACTTTGGGGATATTTTGTTCCTCTTTGTCTAATTGCTTTAGGTATAAGGTTAGGTTGTTTATTTGAGATGTTTCTTGTTTCTTAAGTTAGGATTGTATTGCTGTAAACTCCCTCTTACAACTGCGTTTGCTGCATCCCATAGGTTTTTGGTTGTCATGTGTTCATTGTCTTTTGTTTCCAGGTACTTTTTGATTTCCTCTTTGATTTCTTCAGTGGTCTCTTGGTTATTAAGTCGTGTATTGTTTAGCCTCCATGTGTTTGTATTTTTTACAGATTTTTTCCTGTAATTGATATCTAGTCTCATAGAGTTGTGGTCAGAAAAGATACTTGATATGATTTCAATTTTGTTAAATTTACCAAGGCTTGACCTGTGACCCAAGATATGATCTATCCTGGAGAATGTTCCATGAGCACTTGAGGTAAAAGTGTATTCTGTTGTTTTTGGATGGAGTGTCCTATAAATATCAATTAAATCCATCTTGTTTAATGTATCATTTAAAGCTTGTGTTTCCTTATTTATTTTCATTTTGGATGATCTGTCCATTGGTGAAAGTGTGGTGTTAAAGTCCCCTACTATGATTGTGTTACTGTCGATTTCCCCTTTTATGGCTGTTAGCATGTGCCTTATGTACTGAGGTGCTCCTATGTTGAGTGCACAGATATTTACAATTGTTATATCTTCTTGGATTGATCCCTTGATCATTATGTAGTGTCCTTCTTTGTATCTTGTCATAGTCTTTATTTTAAAGTCTATTTTGTCTGATACGAGTGTTGCTACTCCAGCTTTCTTTTGATTTCCATTTGCATGGAATATCTTTCCCCATCCCCTCACTTTCAGTCTGTATGTGTCCCTAGGTTTGAAGTGAGTCTCTTGTAGGCAGCGTATATGTGGGTCTTGTTTTTGTATCCATTCAGCCAATGTATGTCTTTTGGTTGGAGTGTTTAATCCATTGACATTTAAGGTAATTATCGATATGTATGTTCCTATTACCATTTTCTTAATTGTTTTGGGTTTGTTTTTTTAGGTCTTTTCCTTCTCTTGTGTTTCCTGCCTAGAGAAGTTCCTTTAGCATTTGTTGTAAAGCTGCTTTGATGGTGCTGAATTCTCTTAACTTTTGCTTCTCTGTAAAGGTTTTAATTTCTCCATCAAATCTGAATGAGATCCTTGCTGAGTAGAGTAATCTTGGTTGTATGTTTTTCCCTTTCATTACTTTAAATATGTCCTGCCACTCCCTTCTGGCTTGCAGAGTTTCTGCTGAAAGATCAGCTGTTAACCTTATGGGGATTCCCTTGTATGTTATTTGTTGTTTTTCCCTTGCTGCTTTTAATAGTTTTTCTTTGTATTTAATTTTTGATAGTTTAATAATATGTGTCTTGGCGTGTTTTTCCTTGGAATTATCCTGTATGGGACTCTCTGTACTTCCTGGACTTGTTTGCTTGTTTCCTTTGCCATGTTAGGGAAGTGTTCAACTATAATCTCTTCAAATATTTTCTCAGACCCTTTCTTTTTCTCTTCTTCTTCTGGGACCCCTATAATTAGAATGTTGGTGCATTTAATGTTGTCCCAGAGGTCTCTGAGACTGTCCTCAATTCTTTTTGTTCTTTTTTCTTTATTCTGTTCTGTGGTACTTATTTCCACTATTTTATCTTCTAGCTCACTTATCCGTTCTTCTGCTTCAGTTATTCTGCTATTGATTCCTTCTAGAGAAGTTTTAATTTCGTTTATTGTGTTGTTCATCATTGTTCGTTTGCTCTTTAGTTCTTCTAGTTCCTTGTTAAATGTTTCTTTTATTTTCTTCATTCTGTTTCCAAGATTTTGGATCATCTTTAGTATCATTACTCTGAATTCTTTTTCAGGTAGACTGCCTATTTCCTCTTCATTTGTTAGATCTGGTGGGTTTTTACCTTGTTCCTTCATCCGCTGCATATCTCTCTGTCTTCTCATTTTGCTTAAGTTACCGTGTTTGGGGTCTCCTTTTCGCAGTCTGCAGGTTTGTAGTTCCTGTTGTTTTTGGTGTCTGCCCCCAGTGGTTGAGGTTGGTTCAGTGGCTTGTGTAGGCTTCCTGGTGGAGGGGACAGGTGCCTGTGTTCTCCTGGATGGGGCTGGATCTTGTCCTTCTGGTGGTCAGTGCCATGTCTGGTGGTGTGTTTTGGGTGTCTGTGAACTTGGTATGATTTTAGTCAGCCTCTCTGTTAATGGGTGGTGTTGTGTTCCTGTCTTTCTAGTTGTTTGGCATATGGCGGGCGTCCAGCACTGGAGCTTGCTGGCAGTTGGGTGGAGCTGGGTCTTAGCGTTGAAATGGAGATCTCTGGGTGAGCTCATGCTGATTGATATTACATGGAGCCGGGAGGTCTCTGGTGGACCAATGTCCTGAACTGAGCTCTCCCACCTCAGAGGCTCAGGTCTGACACCTGGAAGGAGCACCAAGACCCTGTGAGCCATGTGGCTCAGAAGAAAAGAGAGAAAAAGAGAAAGAAAAAAATAAAATAAGTAATAAATTTAAGAATTTTTAAAATTATTAAAATAAATAAAGAGAGCAACCAAATCAGTAAACAAATCCACCAATGTTAAGAAGCCCTTAAAACTAAACTAATATAAACATAAAAATCAGGAACAAATCTGTCGCAGACAGCAAACCCCAAGTGTTCAGTTGCTCCCAAAATTCACCATCTCAATTTTGGGATGATTCATTGTCTATTCAGGTATTCCACAGATGCAGTGTACATCAAGTTGATTGTGGAGCTTTAATCTGCTGCTCCTGAGGCTGCTGGGCGAGATTTCCCTTTCTCTTCTTTGTTCGCACAGCTCCTGGGGTTCAGCTTTGGATTTGGCCCTGCCTCTGCATGTAGGTTGTCTCAGGCATTTGTTGTTTGCCCAGACAGGAGGGAGATAAAGCAGTGGCTGATTAGGGGGCTCTTGCTTATTCAGGCCTGGGGGAGGCTGGGGTACGGCAGTTATAATTGGAATGCTGGGCGAGCCTCTGGTGGCAGAGGCCGGTGTGACTTTGCAGCAGCTTGAGGTGTGCCGTGTGTGCTCTTGGGGAACTTGTCCCTGGATCGCGGGACCCTGGCAGTGGCAGGCTGCACAGGCTCCCGGGAGGGGAGGTGTGGATAGTGACCTGTGCTCGCACACAGGCTTCTTGGTGGCAGCAGCAGCCTTAGCCTCTCATGCCTGTCTCTGGGGTCTGCGCTGTTAGCCGCGGCTCGCGCCCGTCTCTGGAGCTCCTTTAAGCAGCGCTCTGAATCTCCTCTCCTCGCTCACCAGGAAACATCGAGGGAAGAAAATGTCTCTTGCCTCTTCGGCAGCTCCAGACTTTTCCTGGACTCCCTCCTGGCTAGCCGTGCCGTGGCGCACTAGCCCCTTTTGGCTATCACGCCACCAACCCCAATCCTCTCCCTGCGCTCCGACGGAAGCCTGAGCCTCAGCTCCCAGCCCCACCCGCCCTGGCCGGTGAGCAGACAAGCCTCTCGGGCTGGTGAGTGCCGGTCGGCACCGATCCTCTGTGCGGGAATCTCTCCGCTTTGCCCTCCGCACCCCTGTTGCTGCGCTCTCCTCCGCGGCTCCGAAGCTTTCCCCCGCCGCCACCCGCAGTCTCTGCCCGCGAAGGGGCTTCTAGTGTGTGGAAATCTTTCCTCCTTCACAGCTCCCTCCCACTGGTGCAGGTCCTGTCCCTATCCTTTTGTCTCTGTTTTTTCTTTTGCCCTACCCAGGTACGAGGGAGAGTTTCTTGCCTTTTGGGAGGTCTGAGGTCTTCTGTCAGCATTCAGTAGGTGTTCTGTAGGAGCTGTTCCACATGTAGATGTATTTCTCATGTATTTGTGGGGAGGAAGGTGATCTTCACATCTTACTCTTCCACCATCTTGAATGTCCACCCCGATCCAGAAGTTTTGATCCCCAAAAGTAATATGTGCTAATAGTATTGTAATCTTAAAGTCATGCAATTCAGATTAATGGGTTCAAAACCCAAATATACTTTATATTATAGATGAAGTTAATTATATACTCTATTTGGTTTCAATCCCTAAGAGAGGCTTTTCCTTTGTTTTAAAATATATTATTAGGGCAATAGAATGCTCAAGTTTCTGATTCATTATTCTTAATTTACTTCGATTGTTTTAAAAGACCGGTATGATGTCAACGAAGCAATTAGAGATTCTTAACAAGCCTTTTAACACTATTTTCTTAACCACAGGATGTGACTTTGATTTGTTTCTCATGTAGCATGCTGAGAGGTTTTTTTCCCTAAGAATGCTTAATAATTTTAGGTTTATGTCACAATTAACAAGATAAAAATGAACACATTAGAAAACTGGATGAATAATTGTCCTTGTCATAGTGCTGCTTGTCGAATAATAAGGAATTGCATTTCTGAGGTTAAAAGATATTAAGTGCATTTATGATCTTGCAACAATGTGTTAGTGCGGATGATATGAAGATAGAGTTTAGCAACTACCTTCCACTCCTTTCTAAGCATCTGGATGATGTTCTAGATCTTAAGGGTGGCTGTCAACTATGTAAGAGCTTACTGAGAAATCCAAGTCTTGGGTGCTAAGTCAGTGGTACTAATTTAGCCTACAAGAGAAAACAAAAAACTGATGTTGGGCCTAACATTATTTTTAAGACAACCATGAAATGAAGTGCTTGCCCTGTGACTGGGCTCGGAAAGGCAGACCTAAGGGAAATCATTTAGTGGCCTAATAAAGCACTGGGTGATCAGCAATGATTGATTTACAGCAGGCAAGGGGATATGGAAACCTGCTCAAAGAGCTCACAGAGAAACCAGTGATGCTGAAGAGCTGCAGAGATGGACTTAAGAAAAGTATAGAAGAGGCTACAGATACTTTTTCACAGATTTCTTTCTTCTGAAGTTAAAACTGTCAAAAATATTTTTCCCCTTGGAAAGTCATAAGTTACCATATATCACTTGAAAACTTTTGGGAGAATTTAGTGGGGCAGTTGAAAAGTCCCTTTCGGTTGGTTAGATCTTCTGGAAAGACTGCATCAGGATCAATTACCCCAGGTTCCTCTTGAATGGTGGCAAGGCAACTGAGTAGGGGAATGATTTATAGAACTATTTAACAGGTGTCATGCTGGGTGGGTAGTATCTATGGGATGTGTCCATGGAGGAGAAAATAAAATCAATTCTGTAATGAAATACTTGGCTGTAGTTGGCAAAAGATAAATTTCAGAAATGGAGTTCCCCTGAAGCAATTCAGTAAGAGTTTGGGGAGATTGTGTATTCTAGATAAAGAGGAGAAAGCCACAATTCATACCAACATCCAAGAGAGCCAGCTAAAGAAACAGCTAATGGAATTCACGAATTGTCAATTACTTAAAAGCCAAACAAAATAAAAATAGGAAATGCAAACCATGGCTCAGCTAGTAATAGTGCCTAACAGCCCCATCCTCGGCCCCAGGTCCTAAAGAGCCTTCCTGTCTTTCTTGATTATAACACAAAATACTTCTCCAGATCAGTTCACTGTACTAATCAAATCAGAAAGCAAATCACATCGTTCTCCATTCTGTTCACCTCTGTGTGTGTGTAGACTCAGCTATAGAGTGCAAGTTTTTCTTTTTAAATATTACTGATATTTTCTTGTTGTGTCTACTTTTTTAAATAAAAGCATGACAGCTTTATTAATCTCCAAATAATCATGCTCGTCAGATAATTTTCTTGGAGAATTTTAACTTAGAATTTTTTAGACACAGCAAAGGGTTTCTTTTGCATCATTCCCAAACTATATGACAAAAGGTAATTTGCTCTTAGAAAAAGCACACTGTTGACTTGAGGCAGTGAAAATAGCAGTAAACTAGAAGTCCTGGGACCAGGTTTACCTGAAACACTAACTAGACAGCCAGATGCCAACAGTCCAAACAAACAACAGACCAAAGCAAACATTTGATTGGTTGAATGTTTAGCTTATTTTTGATAGAAGTGCCTCTTTGATAATCCCGGCGCTCAATACATGCATAGTAGTAAAATGTCCTTCATCTTTTCTTCCCTCAATATTATACTCCCTTCTGTCCTGTTCAAATAATACTGGGACTGTTCTTTTCAAACGTACTCTAAATATTCTTTAAGAGTTTTATTTTACCTCTGTATCTTATTCTCTGTGTTCTGATAATAGATGCATATACTGCTCTTTAAATATACATTGTCGGCCTACTGTAGTTGATTTCTTCAAATGATTGGTCTTGTTTCCTCTTTGGATCTTAAAGTAATTTCTGAAAATGAATGGGAGGGGAAATCACTGAGTTTGCATAAAAGAGAATCTGTAAAAATAAGTGTTTTGCTTGTTGGTCGGATTTGTTCTTCTGACAGTTGTCACATAATATCTTTATTCACTGCTTTATTTATGACATTCTTGTCAATTTAAAAGAATTCTTTAAATATAATAACTATTAGCCCTCTATTATCTGTATTCAAAATGTTTCTAAATCTGGTTTGTCTACTGATTTTGTTTTTGACATCTGTTAGCTATTTATCTTTTATTTTCCCTAAGTGTCGATGTTTCTGAATCTTTAGAATCATGTCCCCAAAGCTTTCTTTCCTTTCCTCCCCTCCGCTCCCCTCCCTCCCTTCCTCCCTCCCTCCCTCCCTCCCTCCCTCCCCCCCCCTCTCTCTCTCTCTCTCTGTCTCTCTCTCTTTCTCTCTCTCTCTTTCTCTCTTTCCCTGGAATATTTTTCACAAGCTTCATGTTGATTTTCTTCTGGTTACTGATATTTTAATGACAGAAAATCGTTTCCTTCCTATTATTTACTAAAAGCAGGGCATGTGCATCGTCCTGGACCCCATTCACTAAGCACTTGAGTTCTGATTTGATACTCTTCACAGTGGCAGCTTGACATGCTTAGATTCTAAAACACGCTTAGCTCTGATGGACTCATATGATTTCTGGCCCACTATCATTTTTATGATTTTGTATTCTTTTGCTTTGCTTGTTGAACCAGGACTCATCTGAACTCCATCACAACTAACAGGTGACGAGGCTTTATTCCAAGGACTGTATTCCTAGGATGGGACTTACCACCACCAACTTTCACACACACACACACACGCACGCACCTCCATTTTCTCCCTTGCCAGTCTCGCTTCTTCCCTCCCCCCCCCTTTTTTTTTAATATACTTTGACAAAATGATTTTGGAATAGAGTCAGTAAAACAGCACTGAGTGTGACACAAAAATCAGTAGTCACATGGTTTTCATCTTTGGAAAAGATTGTATTGCTGAAATAAAGGTCAAACAGCAAAAAATAGAGAGATGGGTCATCTTTGTAAATGCATGTGCGTTCATCTGGACATGTTTACGCTGCTTCGGAGGAGAGCAGGGAGTTCTGGAATTACTCGATCCACTATTCATGTCAGCCCTGCAGTGAGTGGACTCTCTCCCTTGGGTTGGTTCCTAGGCCTAGTTCCCAATATTGCTGTGAGTTTTCTTTCTTTCTTTTTTTTTTTCTTTTTTAATGTTCTGCAGCTATTTCAGTAGGAAGCTCTGAGAGGTCTCATTTGGAGCTTCTAGGAAAACCCTTTTTCAAAATGATAAAAGTATATCTATTACCACAACTCTAAAACATGTTCCCCCACTCTAATCATTTCATTTCATTTGAAAAACACATAACTCACATTTCACTCTAGATATTGTTGCTGTCGTGTGAAACTTAAGGAAGGATGACCCACCTCTATTAGAAATAAGTGAGAACAAAAGATGTGAGGCTGCTGGGGCCATTTGTAAGGTTATTATTCTAAAAGCATATTAAGTAAGGAGAAATGTTAAAGGAAGCAGGAAATGCAAGGGCGTCCACAGTGCATTAAGCCAATGATCTCTGAAACCCCTGCCAATATTCACATTCCAAATTTAAGAGAGTTATATATGAAAGCACATGTAAGGGATCCATCAACGTTCACTATTAAGTAGTACGGTGGTAGACAAAATTGTGAATTGGTCCCTAAGATTCCCACCCCTTGGTGAACATTTACTTCAAGACCCTCTCCCCTAGAGTGTGGGCAGGACTTGTAGACATGGTGAGATGCAGTCCCATGATTAGGTTACACTCTATGGGAAAGATAGCTTTAAGATGCCTAAGTAGTTGACTTTTAAGTAGGCCTGACCTGGTCTCAGGAGGTCTTTAAATCTGAGTCAGATAAAGTCAGAGCTCTGAAGTGAGAGACAGAGAGAGGCTCTTCTCCTGGCCTGGAAAACAGCAAAGAGCCAGGTAGTGAATGGCATGTGCAGGAGACCAGGTGACCGGCATCCCTAGTTGGTGAGAGTGACCCTCAACCAGCAGCCAGCAAAACAAAACAGCAACACAGGGATATCAGTTCTACAACTGCAGAGAACTGAATCCTGCCAACTACCTGAATGATCTTGAAAGAGGACCCTGAGCCTCAGATAAGAAGAACGAGAACCACAGGCTCATTGCAGCCTTGAGACCCTGAGCAGAGGACCCAGCTAAGTGAGGGTGCAGACCCCTGACCCATGGAAACTGTGAGGCAATAAATGTGTGTTGTCTTAAGCCACTAAGCTTGCAATAACTTGTCAGGAAGCAGTGGAAAACGAATTTGGGTACAAATGCTGATGCTTCGTAATTAAATGAGCTACAGTATGTAAAGTCCCTTAGCGCAGAGACTGGTACAGAGCAGCTACTTATGAAATAATTGCTCTTATATCCACGTGATGTTACCCTTGTCTCAGGCAATATACAGTAAACATGATCAAAGTAGTATTCTCCAGTACTGGCATGAAAAAAAATATATATGTATGATAAATTCTGAAGGGCTTGCCATTGGTTGTCCCCAACACTGTATCATATGGTCTTTGTAATGTAGACTGTGGTGATGTTAGAAATTATAAGATTTACCTTATTTTTCCAGTTTAATGACAAGGAAGAAGGGATGTGGTTATCAAGTGAATGGGGAAGCTCCATGGTAATGCTCACTAATGGCCATAAACTGAGGAATTGGTTTTTCTTTGTTTTCCCGTTTCCTTTGTTTTACTGCTTTTTCAGGTGATGGGCTTTGAAATTTCCTTCTCTAAGGAATTCATGTCCTAGGACTGCCGTAACACATCACCACAAGCTGGGTGGCTTTAAACAACAGAAATGTACTGTCTCACAGTTCAGGAGGCTGAAAGTCCAAAATCAAGGTGTCAGTGTGGTTAGTTCCTTCTGGAGGCTTTGAGGAGGCAACAGTCCCATGCCTTTCTCCTAGTTTCTGGTAATTTCTGGTGATCGTTGGCACTTCTTGGCTTGTAGACACATCCCTCCAACCTCTGCTTCCACTGTCATTTTGCTTGCCCTCTGTGCCAGTGTGTACTTCTTTTTTTTTTCTTATCTCTCGTAAAAATCATCTCAGTGGATTCAGGACTTACCCATATCCAGTATTTATCTTATCTTGATCCTTAACTATATATGTAAATGTCCTATTTCCACATAAAGTCATATTTTGAGGTTCCAGGTGGACATGGATTTTGACCCACTACATACAGTAACATCCACAGAGCAAAACATTCTACTGAACATATATTGCTTCTTTAATTAATATGCAAACAAATTGATAAAATAATGTGAGCAATTATGTAATTTAATAATTTGTTATGTATTCAAGAGGAAAAGAGTTAAAGACATAAGAAAATAGACTGTGTTAAGTGGAAAGGGGACCAGGCTAATTGCAAAGCAATCTTTATTTAATTTCATCAGCAGGTTAAGATTATTAGCAAATTTCTAAACTCTCTGGGTCTCAGTTTTATCATTTATAAATTAAATGGATTTTACTCGATGACCTCTGAGATCTTTCTAGTTCCAACATTCTGTGATTCTGTTAACCATGTCTGTCAATCATTTAATTAATTTGTGATGGTAAAAAGGCATATATGCAAGTTGGGAAATATTAGTGTCATTTTTATACTAATTTTTATGTTTATATTGAAAGGAAGGAAAAGATAGCTAGCTGTCCTCAAGGACTGGTTCTTATAAGTTCATACAAAATACATTGAAGGAAACTTTCACATTCTGTAAAGTATCGTACAAGAAGGAATTAGAATTTGGATTAGTGCCTAGAGACTAATTAGAATTCACTAGAATTTCATTCATTCATGTATATCTAGTATCAATACATGTTTAGAAACAAAAATTAATAGGTTTAGATAAGTGTATGTTGCTCATGACTCTTTTAGGGCAGTTATGGAAAATATGCATCCTAGGTAAAGGCGTGATGTGCTTATTTACCCTGAACTTCTAAAAAAAAGAACAAAGACTTTATTTAGAGAATGGTATAGGAATAGAACAACCTGGACTAGAAACATTTTATCCCTCTCCTCCTCATGCCCCTGGTGAAAAATGATAAAAATTAAAATTCTAGCTCCCATAAATCATCACAGGTATTACCTGCCCAGCGATCTTGCTTCATTTCCCAGCCCATTCACCTTTCCCCTCTCCTAGGTCATTAGTTCTAACTTGTACTTATGCCCTCAAATCTTTAACCACTCCCCACCTGCATTCTCAAGTAATCTTTTTCTGTTTCACTGAGAAAACAGCAATGATGAAAAGAAACATCCAGGGGAAATGAATGAAGGTGGCCAAAAGGTACACACTTTTAGTTATGAGATAAGTAAGTTCTGGGATGTAACGTACAAGATGACTATAGTTAACAACGCTGTGTTGTACATCTCAAAGTTGCCGAGAGAGTAGATCTTAAAAGTTCTCATCACAAGAAAAGAATTGTAACTATATGGGCTGATGGATGTTAACTGAACTTATTATGGTAATATATACATATATGTAATCATTGTATTGCATGCCTTAAACTAATACAAACTTATATGTCGGTTATATCTCAATAAAACTTGGGAAACAAAAGAAAATAGAAAAGTAACACCCCCGTGCACTCAGCAACATCCCTTTAGCCCGCGCCTTGGCTCTGCCTGGCTTCCTTGTCACTGTGACCTGGCTGGTCTAAACAGATGGCTAAGCCAGTCCCCCAAAGGGAAACAGGTTCTCATTTTAGATCCTCCAAGACATGACACCAGCAATTCTCTCCTCTCTCTCTCTTGAATTTTCAGTTCACTTTTCTCGTTAGTGTTCAAACATGTTATTTCTAACATCTTAAAAAACAACCCCCCCAAACTTCTGTATAACAACCCTCCTGATCCCACAACCACCTCCACTTATTACCCCAATTCCCTGCTTCCGTTTGCAGCAAAATACCTTGACAGAGTTATATGGTTCTCCTTTTCTCAATCACGATTTCTCTCTGAACACTTAACAGCTCTTTTCGAGGCCAGGGTAACCTGCGTGTTGATAAACCCAGCAGTCATTTTTCGGTCCTCACGTGACCTGTCAGCAGCCTCTGGGACAGCGTCTCAGCCCCTCCTTTAAACACTTGCTTCCCTTGGCCTTCAGGACGCTGCTCTTCCTCACCTCTCCCGCCATCTCTCAGCCACTCATTCTCCCTCCACTCCTGACTCCACCTTACATCCCAGACTCCTCAGTCTGTGTCTCTAACTTCACCTCTTTATTATCTGTGTCTTCTCCCTATCTCTTCTCCTCTTTCTCTGTAGACAAACTCAGTCTGTCTCTCAGATCTTAAGTTTCTAAACGTCTGTCTCCTCTTAAGCCCAGACCGAAATACCCAACCTCTCGCATCTTTGTAGCTGGTGGCACCACAAACTTATCATATCCCAAATGTACCATGGAGCTCCTCCACCTCCGATGCTGCCACCCTGAGCCAAGCCAGGGACATCTCTTGCCCAGACTATTGCAATAACCACCCAGCTAGTCTCCCTTTGTCTGTCCCCTCCCTCCCCCAGGCTCTTCCACAGGGGAGCCCCAAAGAGCCTTCTAAAGAGTGAGTCAGAGCATTCCAACCATCTGATAATGAGTCCTTTTAATCACAACCAAGCCTTACATGGGTGGCCCTGGCTACATCTCCCCCTGCTTATCATACTCTAGCCACACTGGCCTCCGTGCTGGTTCATTACCACAGCATGCTTTCTTCTGCTTTAGAACCTTTATCGTTTCAGTTCATTCTTCCTAAAATGCTCTCTGCACTCAGTTCCTTCATATTTCTGTTCCAGTGTTATTTGGTTATAGAGGCCTTACCTGAACACTCTAAATAAATATCAGAACAAGGCTCCCGACCCCAACACTCATGTTTTTCTTAGCTTTGACATGTTTTCCACAGCATTCTCCCCACTCTGGTGACCCGTACTTGTTTACTTGTTTATTAATTGATTTTTTCCCATTAGACTATAAGTTGCATGGGAACACTTATCTGTTTTCTTCCTTGTTGTATCATTGATTTCCACCTTAAAATCTCACACCTTGTAGGTGCACAACAAATGTTTGTTAAATAAATAAATCGCACAGATAGTGGCAAATAAATATCATAAATTCTGCAATATGATTTCAAAATCTATTTCAACTTATAACTAATCGTTTTCTAATCTGCATTTCACCTTGCTTGGGGGGACTCAATATGTGATGGGAAAGATTGAAGCCTTTGAGAATATTGTTGAAGAGGAAGGAGATGTTTATAGCTAAATGGAAACAACCTTTTCTCCTTCCCAGTGTTTGGACAGTGAAGTAAGCAACATCTAGTTAACTTCTGTTCAATTGATTTTTAAAATATACCCTCTGTATTAAATAGCCAACACATACTGGAGTAGCTTTATCCAATTTCAACAAAGTAAATTCAGAAGAGCACAATTAACATGCAAGCCAGCATCTGTGACCTGGATAAAGCAGGCTGACCAGCTGGAAGGATAATTAGCTTTGGAAATAGATCTGGATTCAAATCTCAGCCCTGCAGTCTACTAATGATAAACCTTGAATGAATTATTTAATCCTTCTGAGCTCCATTGTCCTCAGATGTAGGGATTTTCCCTCATATGTAGGAGGTGCTTAAAGCATGCTAGCTTGTCTGTATGTTTTTAATAATACCTAGCTCCATCATTTTACTTAATCAAAAGAAATGTATCTGACCTCTATCTGCCCTAGGTGGCTCATTTTAATATCTAACCAAAATAAAGTGTTCTGGCATGGAATTTTGTTTTCCTTTCAAAGAGCTCTTACAAAATCTCTCTCCTTTTAAATGTAGATAATATTGTCCTACTGTGTATAATTCACGTAACTGTTATTACACAAATACTTTGAAAATTATATAAGGAAAACTTATAAATTGTTAAGATTAAGGGAATTTAAAGGATATCTAACCCATTTTATGGGCAGTGGATATGCTCCAATATATGCCTGCTGAAAATGGAAATACCAAGACATTTATTGTAATGAATTACTTTCCTAGATCGCATACAGCAAGATAATAAATGTTACAGATGACTACCAGTATGGAATCCTATTGAAACTGCTAATCTTTGAATTTTCCCTAAGCAATACAGATAGTCCTCACTTTGCACTGAATTAGCAAGAACATGTGCATGTCACAACAGCATGCATCTCACTTTGTAGGATTCCCATGTACAGGGAGATCCACCAATGCAGTGCTGTGCAAATTGAGGACTGCCTGGTGGTGCAGTGGTTAAAGTACAGATTCTATAGCCAAACTTGCAATTCCAATGTTATCATTTTTATTGCCTAGCTGGATGCTTTCAGGGAACTTATTCACTCTTGTTTTCCCTTGGTTCACTCATGTATAAAATGAGGGTAATAATAGTGCCTCCTCATGTGTTGTTGGAGATTTAAATGAATTAATAAAGTAAATCTTTTAGAACAGAACCTGGCACTTTGCAACAGTCTTATAAATGTTAGTGATTTATTTTATTCTTGTTATTAGTGGCACTAATCCTCTGTTGAGATGTCTGGGTTGATGTAAAGATTGAATACCAAGAAATAGTACAGTATTCTTTACTTTAAAAAAATGACATCTATTCTTTATCAATAGGAGGTATGACTTGGGCATGTGTATAGCGATTGACTGACAATAAAGTGCGTGGAATGTACTATAGTCCGGTCTGATGTAAAGAAGACAAAACTAGTGGTGTGCCCTCATAGCTCATATATAAATAAAAACTGTACTAGCAGCCTACTTGTTTTACTTTTGTTTTTAATATAAGCTGTTTAGCAATAGTTTGAAATAAAGTTCCTTGGTGAGTGCAGACTGCTCTTGACAAAGTTAGACTAATAGGAACTCCCCTTAAGCATGTATGTGCAGTGGAGAATCTTCCCTTCCCCCAAAATGTTCTAATCCCTGGAGCCTGTGAATATGTTGTTATATCACAAAAAAAGACTTTGAAAATGTAATTAAGATTACAGACCTTAAATAGAGAAAATATCCTGGATTATCCCAATGGCCCAATCTCATCTTAGCACCCCTTGAAAAGCTGAGAACTTTCCCTTGCTGGAGTCAGAGAGGCTGGCAGCAGGGCAGATCACAGATTCAAAACAGGAGAACTAGTTCCACTAGTGATGACTTTGAAGATTATGGGGACCATGAGCCAGGGAATGCAGGAAACTGAGACTGAGCCTCAGATGACAGACAGCAAGGCCACAGAAACCTCAGCCCTACAGTTCCATGGAATTGAATTCTGCCACAGCCAGAATGAGCTGATTCTCTCCCTCCACTGATGGAAACCTTGATTTCAGCCTGTTGTGAACAAGAGCATCGAAGCCAGCCAAGCCCAACGGAACTTCAGGAACAAGCACTGAAATTTACAGAACTGTGAGATAGTAGCTTTGGATCGTTTTAAAAATCTGAGTCTGGGCTTCCCTGGTGGCGCAGTGGTTGAGAGTCCGCCTGCCAATGCAGGGGACGCGGGTTCGTGCCCTGGTCTGGGAGGATCCCACGTGCCGCGGGGTGGCTGGGCCCGTGAGCCATGGCTGGTGATCCTGTGCGTCCAGAGCCTGTGCTCCGCAAGGGGAGAGGCCGCAGCGGTGAGAGGCCCGCGTACCGCAAAAAAAAAAAAAAAAACCAAAAAACTCAGAGTCTGATCATTTGTCAAGGCAGCAGTAGAAAACTGGTACAGTGTAGGACTGAATGGATGGACTCCTTTTAACAATATCTGAAGGCATTTACTGTAAGGACTTTTTATCCGCTAAGGTGGTTGTTGGCCGTTTGTTTTTATCATTTTCCAAATTGTCCACAAAGGCATTCCCCCACCCCAAGAAGACATAGTGCTTTTTAGTGTAAAGAGATTTTTAAAGTCTTGACAAAAAAAAAAAAGTCTAGAGTTCTGTCAAAAGTCAATTTTCTATTTCATGAGTTAAAAACTAAGGGAGACTTACAGAGAGCTTCATTTATTTTCAAAATCACGTTACCCTTCTTTCTTCTGGGGCAAAACAGCCTCTACTTTAATTAGGTAAATCTTCCCCAGATTTTGACGTTGGATAATAAGTTCATATATCATAAGCCTACCCACTATATTTAGAGATCGTTTTTCATTAAGGATGTAATAATGCTCACACCTTCATTAACTCTGTTTAGCAGCACTAATTACAATGGATGCAAAAGATTCTCATACATCATTTTTCCTCAGTGTCATCTCATCAAACCGAGGACTCACAGCTAAAATATAATGAATATATAAGTATATATTTATGTAACACACATTCTTGTTACTAGTATCATGACCTCTAGATGGGTTACAATTTTTCTGATTAAGGTCATAAGGGCAGGAGCCAAAGCTAATGTATCAATGTCCCAGTGCCTGGCTGTCGGTCCTCAACATTAGATCTCATGTCGTAGAACATTTGCATTCAAATAAGTCTATAAAAATGTCTGTTTTTTGGTCATTCATAATATACAATAATAACTCAATGTCAAAGGTATTGGTTTAATATCTTTTTAATGTTCAGTAATAAATTTTGTATGGACTATAGCAGTGCAGAAAAGTACATGGAAGCTAGTTTTTTCACTTCTCTTGAAAATGACTAAGTAGCGTGATAGAATAAAAACATTCTAGTAGAAATTAAGAGATCAGAGGTTGAATCTTTTTTCTTTTTTTTCATTGAAGTATAGTTGAATTAAAATGTTGTGTTAATTTCTGCTGTACAGCAAAGTGATTCAGTTATACATATATATACATTCTTTTTTTATATTCTTTTCCATTATGGTTTATCATAGGATATTGAGTAAAGTTCTCTGTGCTATTCAGTAGGACCTTGTTGTTTAACCATGCTATATATAAAAGCTTACATCTGCTAATCCCAACTTCCCACTCGATCCCTCCCCCAAACCCCTCCTCTTTGGCAACCCCTAGTATGTTCTCTATTTCCATGATTCTATTTCTGTTTCATAGATAGATTCATTTGTGTCATACTTCAGATTCCACATATAAGTGATATCATATGGTACTTGTCTTTCTCTTTCTGACTTACTTCACTTAGTATGATAATCTTTAGTTGCATCCATGTTGCTGCAAATGGCATTATCTTGCTTTTTTGTTTTTTTTTTAATGACTGAGTAGTATTCCATTGTATATATGTACCACATCTTTATCCATTCATCTGTCCATGGGCATTTAAATTGTTTCCATGTCTTGAATATTGTGACTAGTGCTGCTATGAATATAGGGATGCATGTATCTTTTTGCTTTTTGTTGTTGTTGTTTTTGTTGTTTTTAACATCTCAATTGGAGTATAATTGCTTTACAATGGTGTGTTTCTGCTGTATAACAGAGTGAATCAGCTGTACATACACATACATCCCCATATCTCCTCCTCTTGCATCTCCCTCCCACCCTCCCTATCCCGCCCCTCTAGGTGGACACAAGGCACCGAGCTGATCTCCCTGTGCTATGCGGCTGCTTCCCACTAGCTATCTGTTTTACATTTGGTAGTGTATATATGTGTGGACATATATCTGACTTTTTATCTCTCTCACTTTGTCCCAGCTTACCCTTCCCTCTCCCCGTGTCCTCAAGTCCATTCTCTGTGTCTGTGTCTTTATTCCTGTCCTGCCACTAGGTTCTTCAGAACCATTTTTTTTTTTAAGATTCCATATATATGTGTTAACATCTGGTATTTGTTTTTCTTTGTCTGACTTACCTCACTCTGTATGAGAGTCTCTAGATCCATCCACCTCGTTACAAATAACTCAGTTTCATATCTTTTTATGGCTGAGTAATATTCCATTGTATATATGTGCCACATCTTCTTTATCCATTCATCTGTCGATGGACACTTAGGTTGCTTCTATGTCCTGGCTATTGTAAATAGAGCTGCAGTGAACATTGTGGTACATGACACTTTTTAAATTATGGTTTTCTCAGGGTATATGCCCAGTAGTGGGAGTGCTGGGTCATATGGTAGTTCTATTTTTAGTTTTTGAGGAACCTCCATACTGTTCTCCATAGTGGCTGTATCAATTTACATTCCCACCAACAGTGCAAGAGGGTTCCCTTTTCTCCACACCCTCTCCAGCATTTATTGTTTGTAGATTTTTTGATAATGACCTTTCTGACCAGTGTGAAGTGATACCTCATTGTAGTCTTGATTTGCATTTCTCTAATGATTAGTGATGTTGAGCATCCTTTCATGTGTTTGTTGGCAATTTGTGTATCTTCATTGGAGAAATGTCTATTTAGGTCTTCTGCCCATTTTTGGATTGGGTTGTTTGTTTTTTTGATATTGAGCTGCATGAGCTGCTTGTAAATTTTGGAAATTAATCCTTTGTCAGTTGCTTCATTTGCAAATATTTTCTCCCATTCTGAGGGTTGTCTTTTGGTCTTGTTTATGGTTTCCTTTGCTGTGCAAAAGCTTTTAAGTTTCATTAGGTCCCATTTGTTTATTTTTATTTCCATTTCTCTAGGAGGTGGGTCAAAAGGATCTTGCTGTGATTTATGTCATAGAGTGTTCTGCCTATGTTTTCCTCTAAGAATTTGATAGTTTCTGGCCTTACATTTAGGTCTTTAATCCATTTTGAGTTTATTTTTGTGTATGGTGTTAGGGAGTGTTCTAACTTCATACTTTTACATGTACCTGTCCAGTTTTCCCAGCACCACTTACTGAAGAGGCTGTCTTTTCTCCACTGTATATTCTTGCCTCCTTTATCAAAGATAAGGTGACCATATATGCGTGGGTTTATCTCTGGGCTTTATATCCTGTTCCATTGATCTATATTTCTGTTTTTGTGCCAGTACCATACTGTCTTGATTACTGTAGCTTTGTAGTATAGTCTGAAGTCAAGGGAGCCTGATTCCTCCAGCTCAGTTTTTCTTTCTCAAAACTGCTTTGGCTATTCGGGGTCTTTTGTGTTTCCATACAAATTGTGAAATTTTTTGATCTAGTTCAGTGAAAAATGCCAGTGGTAGTTTGATAGGGATTGCATTGAATCTGTAGATTGCTTTGGGTAGGATAGTCATTTTCACAATGTTGACTCTTCAAATCCAAGAACATGGTATATCTCTTTATCTGTTTGCATCATCTCTAATTTCTTTCATCAATGTCTTATAGTTTTCTGCATACAGGTCCTTTTTGTCTCCTTAGGTAGGTTTATTCTTAGGTATTTAATTCTTTTTGTTTCAGTGGTAAATGGGAGTGTTTCCTTAATTTCTCTTTCAGATTTTTCATCATTAGTGTATAGGGATGCAAGAGATTTCTGTGCATTAATTTTGTATCCTGCTACTTTACCAGATTCATTCATTCAAGACCCTGTCAGCCACACAGCTCAGAAGAAAAGGGAGAAAAAAAAAAGAAAGAAAAATTAAAAATAAAGTTATTAAAAGAGAAAAAATTATTATAAATAAAAAGTAATAAAAAGAAGGAGCAACCAAACCAAAAAACAAATCTACCGATGATAGCAAGCGCTAAAAACTATATTAAAAAACAAAACAAAACAAAACAAAGAAAACTCACAGTCAGAACCCTAGGACAAATGGCAAAAGCAAAGCTATACAGACAAAATCACACAAAGAAGCATACACATACACACTCAGAAGAAGAGAAAAAGAAAAAAAAAAAATATATAAAATTTAAAAAGGAAGAGAGCCACCAAATCAATAAACAAATCTACCAATGATAATAAGCTGTAAATACTAACCTAAGATAAACATAAAACCAGAAACAAATTAGACACAGAAAGCCAACCCCAAGTCTACAGTTGCTCCCAAAGTCCACCACCTCAATTTTGGGATGATTCATTGTCTATTCAGGTATTCCACAGATGGAAGTACAACAAGTTGATTGTGGAGATTTAATCCGCTGCTCCTGAGGCTGCTGAGAGAAATTTCCCTTTCTCTTCTTTGTTCACACAGCTCCTGGGGTTCAGCTGTGGATTGGGCCGCGCCTCTGCATGTAGGTCACCTGAGGGCGTCTGTTCTTTGCCCAGACAGGACAGGATTAAAGGAGCAGCTGATTAGGGGGCTCTGGCTCACTCAGGCCGGGATGAGGGAGGCGTACGGAATGCGGGGCGAGCCTGTGGTGGCAGAGGCCAGCATGACGTTGCAACAGCCTGAGGCACATCGTGTGTTCTCCCAGGGAAGTTGTCCTTGCATCACGGGACCCTGGCAGTGGCCGGCTGCACAGCCTCCCCGAAGGGGAGTTGTGGATAGTGACCTCTGCTTGCACACAGGCTTCTTGGTGGCTGCAGGAGCAGCCTTAGTGTTTCACGCCCGTCTCTGGGGTCTGCGCTGATAGCCACAGCTCACGCCCATCCCTGGAGCTTGTTTAGGTGGTGCTCTGAATCCTCTCGCCTCGCGCACCCTTTTAGGAAGTCTGAGGTCTTCTGCCAGCGTTCAGTATGTGTTCTGTAGGAGTTCTTTCATATGTAGATACGATTTTGATGTATTTGTGGGGAGGAAGGTGATCTCCACGTCTTACTCCTCCGTCATCTTGAAGGTGCTCGCGCAGACCAAGTTTATACCTGTTCAACTGATCAACGACTCATCTCAGTGAACACACTTTTGCCACATGCATCGTTTTGAATTATAGTTGTGTCTGGATATATGCCCAGGAGTCGGATTGCTGGCTTATATGGTAATTCTATTTTAAGTTTTCTAAGGAACCTCCATACTGTTTTCCACAGTGGCTGTACCAGCTTACATTCCCACCAACAGTGTAGGAGGGTTCCCTTTTCTCCACACCCTCTCCAGCATTTGTTATTTGTAGACTTTTTAATGATGGCCATTCTGGCCAGTGTGAGGTTGTACCTCATTGTAGTTTTGATTTGCATCTCTCTAATAATTAGTGATATTGAGCATATTTTCATGTGCCTATTGGTCATCTGTATTTCTTTTTTGAAGCAATGTCTATTTAGGTCTTCTGACCATTTTTCAGTTGGGTTGTTTGTTTGTTTGTTGTTGAATTGTATGAGCTGTTTGTATATTTTGGAAATTAAGCTCTTGTCAGTCACATCATTTGCAAATATTTTCTCCCATTCTGAGGGTTGTCTTTTCATTTTGTTTATGGTTTCTTTTGCTGTGCAAAAGCTTCTAAGTTTGATTAGGGCCCATTTGTTTATTTTTGTTTTTATTTCTGTTGCCTTGGGAAACTGACCTAAGAAAACATTGGTATGATTTATGTCAAAGAATGTTTTGCTTATGATCACTTCTAGGAGTTTTATGGCATCATGTCTTATGTTTGTCTTTAAGCCATTTTGAATTTATTTTTATGTATGGTGAGAGGGTGTGTTCTAACTTCATTGATTTCCATGTGGCTGTCCAACTTTCCCAGCACCACTTGCTGAAGAGGCTGTCTTTTTCCCACTGTATATTCTTGCCTCCTTTGTCAAAGATTAATTGACTATAGGTGTGTGGATTTATTTCTAGGCTCTTTATTCTGTTCCATTGATCCATATGTCTGTTTTTGTGTCAATTCCATGCTGTTTTGATTACTGTAGCTTTGTAGTATTGTCTGAAGTCTGGGAGAATTATGCCTCCTGCTTTGTTCTTTTTCTTCAGGATTGCTTTGTCAATTCTGGGTCTTTTATGGTTCCATATGAATTTTAGGATTATTTGTTCTAGTTCTGTGAAAAATGTCATGGGCAATTTGATAGGGATTGCATTTAGTCTGTAGACTGCTTTGGATAGTATGGCCATTTTAACAATATTAATTCTTCCAATCCAAGAGCATGGGATATCTTTCCATTTCTTTGAATCATCTTCAGTTTGCTTTATTAATGTTTTATAGTTCTCAGTGTATAAGCCTTTTACAGAGGTTTAATCTTGATTAAATCCACAAATGGCTGTATGGCAAAAGAAGAGTTATTTGCTGTTTTCAGCTGGCAATTTGTCCATCTCTGATAATGAGAATTTAGACTAGTATTCTCTGAGAGTCCATCCATATTTATGACTATCTGAATAAAGCATCTTGTTAAAGTAGCTTCAGAAACCGGTTTTATCTGTTAAAAGTCTGGCCCAGATAGATTGCTAACCAACCTAGAAAATGGTACTGTGCAAAAGAAAATCTTTATTCTATTATATATGTTGTATTTTTACTCTCCTCATTATCATTTTAACATCATGACCAGGCTTGGAAGACTCAGGAGGTTATCAACCATGCAGCAAAAATTCTAGTAAAAAATAAAACATTTAATGTTTGCAATTTTTGCATTAGGTTGGATGAATAGTCAAGTTGACTTTTTTTTCACTTGATTTTTTTTTATATTTATAAAATAGTGAGTGGACTTTGCTGTTAATTATCTCAGTTTAACACAAGTAAATTGATAAATTATCCATTTCCTTTAGATCATCTGGAGCAAGACAAAAGATGAGTTCTTTATAACTTTGTGATGTACATTTTGACAAACTCTAAATTTCAAAATTTTGTTAGTCAGCATTTCAAAACTAATTTTGTTTCACTATTTACCATTTGGCAATCTCACCTGTAATACTGATTTTTTTCTTCTGTTTTACCAGAAATAATATTTTTTATTTGTAAGATTTAGATCATGGAGTCAATTTTTAAACTACTATTGAAAAAAAGATTTGCGAAAAAATTTGTTTTAAAAAAAACTATTATTTTGAAATATTAATTAATCAAAGTATAATCAAATATACCTATTTGTCATATCACTACAGGTTAACACCATACTGACTTTTAGCTTTTATATAACAAATTCATTTGCGGTCCTTTGGCAAAGCCAGTATGTGAATTCTGGCACAGAAATCTTTCAGCTGTCTCTTAAATGAATTCCAGACACAGCATAAGTATAAATATTGTAAGGTATATATTTAGTAAGATTTAGAGCTATGACAAGAGTTTGTCTCAAGTCAGTATCAGTTATAAACCAAACACACGTTCATATATGTGGACTTTATGGTTAGGGAGACACCATGCCCAACCTATGTGCCTTTCTCCTTAATGTTTCAGTGCATGTCTTTCATTCTTCTGGCTTTTATCTCCTGCATTTCTCTGCCTGAGGGTTTGTTTTTTGCCCAAAATTCCTGGCTGGCCAGGTGAGTAAGAAAATGAATTCCCTCAGGATCACCTCTTAATATAAACAATCTAGCTCCCTTATGCCTTGGGCGAGATAACTTTGAAGTGAGAGCTACACATTTTTCAGAGTTCCCAAGTTAGATTAACTTCAGTATTTGTTTTCATTCATTATATATCTTTAACGTGCCATTTTATAGTTTACTTATAATACAGTTCTTTTATATCTGTATCTATCTGTCTATATAGTGTTGTTATTGTCAAAGAAGGAAAGGATAAGTACCAACAGAAATTCACACTAAGTACTATGTGAGTTAAATCCAGTTGTTTTAGAAGGTATAAATATAAAATCTAGGCTTCCTGCACTTTTAAGAATTCTTTTAAGAGTTTTAGTTTTTAACACAAGATATTCATGAAAATAAAACTAGAAAATGTCTCAATTAAAACTATTTGAATGCTCTTCTTTCTTCCCATACAAGTGAGTTATTTAATAGGTTAGATTATCGCCCTGAAGCTGGAGTCATTGATAATTACGTCTTGCTTATAGAATTAAGGAATGGAAAGTTGTTTTTTTAATCCAGTGATGCAGTAATCTTTTAATTAAAAATTAATTTTTCTCCTAATGAAGACAAATAAAACATCAAATCTAATTAAGATTGTGTGAAAGGTAGTGTTAGCCTCAGTTAAGAGGCCTAACAGACAACAAGCTTCATAAATACCAAAACTCATCTTGTTCCTTTTCCTAGAAGGTCCTAGGGGTAAAAGCAGATGCAGAACATTATTCCTCCTTTTGTTTTAATTGCCTTTAATAGATGAGCTAGAAAAAGCATTATAAATAATGCATCACAATGCTTTGCATAAAGCTGAACAGAACAAATGTGCCAGGTGACAAGTTTATGACAGTATATTTTAATAACCAGGCTGTTTTTTTGATTATATTTTACCTCTCTCTATGTCACTCAGCTAAGAGAAAGGGAATTATAAGACAGACGGGGGAAAAATGAACAATAGAAGCAATGAAAAGGCACTAATGATAATTAGGAAATAATAACAAAGAAAGTCAAGGTATGTCAAGGGAAAGCCTTTTTAATTGTCTTAAAAATTACCTAAGTTTGGGATTTGTAAGAAAAAAGAATGGTGATAACGATGTAGTTAGAAGACTTTATTTCCACACATTTTCATTGAAACATCCACTAAATTTTAGGCACTAGGTTAGGTTCTAGGGTTATGTGGATGACTAAATAATGGACACAGCCCTTAAGAATTCTCAGTTTAGTACAGAAGGCAGAGATGTAAAACAATTACCTTATGATTTTTAAAATACCAGAATAAAAGTTTGTTCAATGTGATGCTGGAACCCAGAGGAGAAAGGACTAATCTGTCTCGGGGAATCAGAAATGTTTAATAAGAAAAATATAAAGAAGTTCCTAACGAGTAAAAATGTCTTACTTTTTAAGTAATAAGTAATATGTTTTCCAAGCAAAACATATTAGGCAGAGGACACAAACACTTTGTGTATGATATTTTCATGGTCACTGGAGCAACATTGGAGCAATATTTGAAGGGGAGAATGGTAGATGGTCAGTCTTGAAAGTCATTTATTTTATTGGATTGCAAAGAGACACAAATGTCACAAAATAGAGGTTGGAACTACAAAGCAACAAAAGTTTTTGGAAAATACGTGTGGTAGGTTTTTTATCATATGAAAGTTTTGTAAAATTTTACGTTTTCTAATTTTGGTGTGTGTCCAGATTCTTATTTCAAAAGACAACTGTTGGCATTGCTCAATTGTTGGCAAAGAGTGTGGCCACAGCTGCTGTGTTGCACAGAAGCAAGGTTCCAATACTCGTAAAAGGCTTTAACAAATTTTATTTGAATCATATTTTTAAAACTATGAATTTTTGAAACCGTTTAATACAAGAGAAAAAAGCACCCTACTGAAATTTTAAAAATATAAAACATTTAAATCATCTGTTTATGTAAATACAATAAGTTATTTACATCCATGTGATGTCTTCACTGGAATAAAAATCAACATTTTGGCGAAAAATTAAGAAAACCTTGGAAATATGTTATAAAAATGAATCTAAATTCAAATGAACTTGATTCTTTTATTTTGTTTTAAGCATATTTGGGCATGACACTGAGATAAAACTACATGATTAAATCTGTTCAAATTTTAAAGAGCTTTGGTATTATAAGCTTTGAAGTTAGACGTTAAAATATACCTCTATTTATCCATCTCTTCATGCTGATATTCAGCTTGTATATTGGTTGTTAAAATATGGACACAGTTCTTTACTGGTTGTTAATATTAGCGTTAGGGTTAGGGTTACTAACCCCCTGAGTTCCACAAGTTCCACAGTGTTCCCAAGCTGCACTGGCCAATCTCTTGGACCTCTCTTAATTCCCCATATTTCAATACCCAAGAGTCAACGCCTGACATAGTAAGAGAGCTCCAGTACCCGATTTTGTTGGTAGGTGCATGCCCTATACCAAAGGTTAAATGTTCACATCTACATTTGTTCAACAAATATATTTCAAGTAAATGATATAAGCCATACTACACTATACTAGTCACTTGGTAAAACTGAATTAGGATAAAGGAACAAACAAGCAGAAATTGTTCCAGTCTTCATGAAACTCCAGCAGGAGATCAAACATTAAGTGAATCACTATAAACTAGGTGCATAATTAAAATAATAAGTACTAAAGAATTAAAGAACAGGAAACTATGAAAGAATAAAAGGTTGAGCATATTTATATTTAGGGGTAGGATAAGCCATCAGTGGCAATTTAGCTAATCCTGAAAATTAGAGGATATTAACAAAGCAAAAAGTGTTTGGGCACAGCTAGTATGGTCCAATGCTTGAAGTACATTTTTGGTTTCTGAGTCAAGAATGGATAAGTAGAGGAAAGCCAAAAGCAAAGGATTATAAAAGCAACACAACTTTTGTTTTCCAGAATGAAAACTTCTTTCTTGGCTTTGGTGACTGGACTTCATTTAGTCATTTTTTTATTCTTCTGGACCTCAGTTACTTTCTCTGAAAATTTTACATTATCTTCATCAAGGCAACTAGTATGTAGATCCTATTGATTACACAGGGCCTGAAGCATAGTAAGTGGTTAATAACTGTTTTTTGGATAAATTCATGAAATGAGAATTAAAATAATTTGAAGAGTTGTAGTGAGAATTAAATTTTTATGTGTAGTAAGTATACATGTATGTATATATATAGTTGACCCTTGAACAAGGTGGGGTTAGGAGCTTTGACCCCGTACAGTTGAAAATCTGTGTATAATTTATAGTCAGCCCTCCTTATCCTTGGTTCTTCCCTCTCGAGATTCCACATCTTCAGATTCAACCAACCATGGATGCTGTAGTACTGTAGTATTTGGTGAAAAAAAAAATCCATGTATAAGTGCACCTGCACAGTTCAAACCCATGTTGTTCAAGGATCAACTGTATTTCCACAAACATATATGCATTGCTTAGAGTGGCTGATTCAGAGTAGACGCTATTTGCTTCTTACTGTTCTAACAGTTATCTACAAAACCCAGAAACAGACCAATCAAAAAAAAATTCCATATATGACTTTATGCCATGGAGGCATTTTTATGTCCAGAAGTACTTGGTACTACAGGGAATGTTACTCTTCATCGTTGCTTTTTCAGAATCATTATCACCTTTTTTTTATAGACTAGCTTTCGGTCGGTAGGACTTTAAGTCAGCAACAAATGCATTGTGATTATGGAACTTTGCTTTTATTTTACTTAACCCAAGGCACAGCTTATATGTGAAAAAAAGTTTTTTCAAAAAGTTGATGTACTAGTTTTCTATTGCTGCTATAACAAATTAACACCAACTTGGTGGCTTAAAACAACATAAATTTATTATCTTTTAATTGAGGAGAACAGAAGTCTGAACTGGCTCTTACTGGGCTAAAAGCAGGTGTCAGTAGGCTGCAGGAGAATCTGTTTGCTTGCCTTTTCCTGCTTCCAGAGGCTGTCTCCATTCCCTGATTTGTGGCTCTCCTCCATTTTTAAAGCCGGCAGCACAGCTTCTTCACATCTCTGACTCTGAGTCTCCTTTTGTCTCCTTTCTCTATGAAGGATCTCTGTTATCACAGTGGGCCCACCTAACCAGTTCAGGATAGTCTCTCTATCTCAAGATCCTTAACTTAGTTATACCTGCAAAGTCCCTTATGCCATGTCAGGTAACATATTCAAGCTTCCGGGGATTAGGATATGGACATTATTCTACCTACTAGAGTTGAGTAAAATTTATGTAACTCAGCTTTATTTCATTACCAAATATGACTTAGCACATAGTTGAAATAACTTCTCGTGTATCAGATTCTTGTCAAAAGTCTTGATGAGAAAATAAAAAAAAACAAAGTCTGTCCATTTGCAAGTATACCTGGCAGGGAGTTTCTTTTTATGTAAAAAGCTTGATTTGAAAATATTTTCCCAGCATTTTGGATCCATCGCAATATCAACTTGAAGTTTTTCACAAGGTTAGCTTGCAGATAAAAGAAGCCTCAGATTTTTTAAGAGAACTTGGTGAAGCTGTGAGCCATGGATATGTTGCTGATCTAATGCTTGAAGCAAAGAAATAACACTAAAGAAGCAATTCTCCAGAACTTCTGACATTTATTTTGATATGGTGATCATGGAATAATGGACCATGATGCCACCTAATCAGAGCACAAAAGATGCAACAATAGTGACATTCAGTGTAATCACTGGCTTTCCACATGTGTATGTACCAGTGTTAGGAAATCTCTTCAAAAATTCTAAAATATTTTATCTACTGGCAGGTAAATGCTCAATTCATCCAGTTGACCTTTGAATTCCCATCATTTTGAGAATTTTTCTCAGGAAATAGGTCCTAAATACAGTGTTCCCCTCTATTGCACAAAATATATTGACTTTTCAGAGAATAATCTTTTAGCCGTTTATTGATGAATTTGAAAACAACTCTGTACTCTTTTTGAATAAAAAAATATGATTTTGAGAAAAATTTTCCAGGAACAGTTTCACTAATTATTCATCGAACAATGGACATATGTGGCTTCATAACTGAGGTAAATCTTTTGGTTCAAGCCCACATAAATAGTACCAATTATGCTGCCAAAAAATCCACAAGCTCATTTGGTTAATCTGCCATTTTGGAAGAGGGGACTGGGGGAGACAACTTTGCAAAACTTTCCAGAGCTTCAGAGGACTCAACTGCACAAAGTACTGTTAACGTGGCTGCCCACAGAAAGCTTCTGATACTGGGACTAATGCAGAATGCCTTCAAACATTACTTTATCTCAGACAACCTGAATACTGAAACATGCATTCATAATTGTGTTCTTGCTGACGAAGCCATCATTGGCAGAGACATTGCCAAACCAGACCTCATTCATCTAGGGACAAAGTAAATGTTAGGACATAATTTCAACTCAGGATGATTTTCTTCGACACAAGCCTACCCTTATATAGCAGAGTCAGCAACAGAAGCCCAGATTCTATTTTCTGTAACATACCTTCAGGAGTCAGGGGTTTCAGCACTGTATTGCCATTAAAAATAAGAGTCAAAATTGATTGGATTTCAAAAACAGCTTGATCATTGTCACATCAGAGATCTTGCTACAATTTCAAAATTTTATTCATGCCAAACAGCAGTAGCTTTGTCATTAAAGTTTACTTTAGGTTAGAATTAAAATGTACTTCCCTGTTGTATGTATCCAATTAAACCTATTTCTTTTTTCAGTAGTGACAAATTTTACATGAAAGATAATAAGAATCAAAGAAACATTTTATAAATACATTTATACAGAAGACAGTTTATATACAAGACATGTATTTCCACTTCAATCAAGTAAATAGCGTAAATATGATGTTGGGCATATGCCATCATCCGTCATTTTTTATAAAGATTCATAGTTCCATCAGATTCTCATAAGGGTCCATAACCTCAACATATTTAAAAACTAGTTTAAGAAATGATCTTTATATATACTTATTGAAAAAATATATATTTATTTCAAATGTGTCCTCAAAATTTGTGTACCTTAGGCGGGTCAATTACAATTAAGTAAAACCTACATATGTTAGAGACAAGAGATACTAAAGTCTGTGTGCTCCCAATCAGCCACAGATCCTTCTACCTCCCTCCAGTCCTTTAGTCTATTAGAGAATTCAGCTCTTAACAGCCTTGTTTGGGTCTTTTGTGATAAAGAATATGGATAATGGTTAAAAAGAGAAAGGATGAGAAGTGATAAAAGAAAAAATATATAGCCAGAAAGGCTGTCAAGCTATACTTGGGAAAGAACAGTAGAGAAAGGAAGAGAGAGACTGACAGATCCAGAGCATTTTGGGGTTGATAATTAAACAATTTAACACATGTAAAGCACAGAGAACAATATATAAATAAATAAGACTCATTTATTTACCTAGTAAATAAATACTACTCATTCTCATTATTTGCCTTGTGGCCATCCTCTTCATCAGCATTATAACTGAGAGCTGGGAGACTGAAATGTGAGAGGATTGAGGGAAGTGGAAAGATGTCAGGGACTGTGAGATAAGACAATAGACACGGAATCTTGAAAACTGCTTTCTATAGCGTACATTTTTGGCTCCCCTTCAACATTCTCTGAGATATTAAAATGAAAAGTAAATTTCTTTACTGTTAACTGCAGGTCTAGCATATTTAGACACATCTCTGAGCAGGCATCAGGCCCTAGACAGACCCCAGGTCTTGTGTAGATTATGTTTTGAAAGCTGTTGCACTGGATTTGGGACCTAAATTTCAGCCACAGTTCGTATTAAGATTGTCAATCTTCAAAGCGAGAGAGAGGTGTGGACATATATACACTACCAAACATAAGGTAGATAGCTAGTGGGAAGCAGCCGCATAGCACAGGGAGATCAGCTCGGTGCTTTGTGACCACCTGGAGGGGTGGGATAGGGAGGGTGGGAGGGAGGGAGACACAAGAGGGAAGAGATATTGGGACATATGTATATGTATGGCTGATTTGCTTTGTTATAAAGCAGAAACTAACACACCATTGTAAAGCAATTATACTCCAATAAAGATGTAAAAAAAATTTTTTTAATTAAAAAAATAGATTGTCAATCTTTACTGAAGGCAAAGTTTCATGTGAGAGCACAGAGGGAAAGTCAAGCAGGTAAGAGACATTATGATTCTCAGAAATCAAGAGCCAGGTTAAAGAAACATCCTGCAGATACACTTTAGTCAAGTAAAATTAGATTTTCTCCACCTTATAAAAGTTTACCAAAATTCCCTCATGAAGTTATAAACTGCAATTCGATTTTTCTTTTACCCTCCATCAAAATGCAGTTTCTTATAAAATTAGTGTGTTTGCTGTATGCAAGAAGAAGGCAATGTCAGTTCTGTGCTCTAAGTCTATAGCTTTGAAGACTGTATCTCCTAGGCATAGGGCTGCTACAGTAAGATTAAAAAACCTTTCTAACCAATGGCTGAAGTTATTCCTTTTCAGAAACTAAACCCCCATGTCAGTGACAGGGATAGAAGATTTTGAATAATGGTGACTCAAATGATTCAAGGATAGAGAGCTTCAGAACCCGAAAAATGCTAGACATTACAGGATAACAAAGTCACCAAGGTGTTTCCACTTCTGGGGAAGAGTATTTTTGTTTGTTCTAGAGCCCATATGGAGCTTAGTGGATGATGTTTGGACTATTTATGTCAAATGTTAACCATATGCCAAACAGTTTCATGAATATGTTGACTCTGAAAGAACTGCCACAGCAAGTCACTTGTCCAGATTGGGACAGGAGAGATGGGTGGCTAAGTATTGTATAGGAGCAGTGTCAGAGCTTTAGCAAATTTGAGAAGGATGATATGATAGCTTCACAGAATCCTCACTGATGATACAGCTATCGACTGTGAAAATGCAATGTGAAAATTGTGGGCTTGAGCAATTGTGAGTGAAGAAAGTATTCTTTTCTTTCAAGAAATCTGACCTGTCCAGTGAGGCCCTCATGTGTGTGAACACATATGTTGCCCACCATTGACGTCTCCTCCCTGAGGCACCCAGAACTGGGGTTGGAGACTATAGCAGCTGATTTGCTTTCTCTCTGGCAGTTTGAGTCACAGGTGGAATTGGCAATAGCAGGTGCTCATTTGTTCCTAGATTTTTATAGATTTCAGCCAGAAAGAGACAAAACAAGTTGGCCCACAGTCAGCCCAAATCTTTGGTGTCTATATCATTTTAGCAAGAGGAACTACACGATTTGACTACTCTCAGAAGGGTTAAGAATCCAGCGTGTCCATGATAGTCCTTAGTCAGCGTTTTGAGAAACATCCAATAAATAATATGCTGATTTTTTATCCAAGTTCTAAGTCAATTTAAAAATAAGACAAAAGTGTAAACACATAAGAGCCAAAATATCACTTTAATTTGTGATAAAGCAGATATTAGAGAATAGAGCTTATATTTGCAGAAAGCTGAGCTTTCTAATACCTTATGCCCGGACCCAGGCAGCCAGCACTGCATGCACCAAGGTCAGCTACTCTACCCTTACTTCCAGACACAAAGCCTGCCCTTAGGGGATCCCAGCGCAACTCACTCTCCAGAAACAGCTCACTTTCAGAAATAAATGGGAAAAAAAAAGGGCCGGCTCTATGTGGTAGGGTCTTCCTTTCAAAGTCCCCAAGTGGAATATGCGGAACTTCCTCCCTAAGCAAACAGTGAATGAGAAAGAGGTCTGCCGAGTTAATCCATGGAAGAAAACTTCCCACAGTGTTAGGGAACAACCCCCAAGCCCACCTGCCCCTTTGATAGCTCTTACTTACAGGGACACAAATTTTGGAAAGGGAGTGGATTAAAATCCAAAACAGGTATTTCTTGCCCAGGAAATAACCCATTTTCAAGATTCAAAAATTTTCAAGGGGCTTCCCTGGTGGCGCAGCGGTTAGGAATCCGTCTGCCAATGCAGGGGACGCGGGTTCGAGCCCTGGTCCGGGAAGATCCCACATGCCGCGGAGCAACTAAGCCCGTGCGCCACAACTACTGAGCCTGCACTCTAGAGCCTGCGAGCCACAACTACTGAGCCCACGCTCCTAGATCCCGTGCTCCGCAACAAGAGAAGCCACCGCAATGAGAAGTCCACGCACCGCAACAAAGAGTAGCCCCCGCTCGCCACAACTAGAGAAAGCCCGCACACAGCATCGAAGACTCAATGCAGCCAAAAATAAATAAATAAAAATATTTTCAAGAAAGGGTCTTGATAGGCACAACTTGAGTCGAGCTTAGTTGTGTTAAATTAATTAAGCAAGGAGGCCATGGGACTGAGGTGGCTCTAGTGCCCAGGCAGTGGAGGTCATCAAGCTACAACCTAAGCCTATAAATGCTTCTAGGTTATGAAATCAAAATGCTAAGGACAACCATTCACAAACTGCCAACTAGGCTTTAAGCCATAGCCAGTCAATAATTTCTTTACTTTGCTTCTGCCTTTTCTCTATAAAAGTCTCTCCCAAGCTCCTGTAGGTGGAGTGCTCCTAACTAACCCCTTCTGGTTTGGCACTGCCAGATACCAATCAATTTTTGCTCAAATAAACTTCTAAAATTTTTTAATAGACCTGTTTATCTTTTAACAGCTTCAGTGATCTCTTGGTTGTATCCTTTTGCAGATGTGTGCATAATTTAACCATGGGACAAGTGCAATGGGGTCACTAATTATTAACTTGGGAGCATGTCCTCCTTTACAGTGAGGAGTGAACAGTCGACCTATTTCTAAGCGTCCACATCTCAGTACACTGCAAGGCAAACGCTGATTTCAATATATGTGGCTCTCACTTGCTTGTAATTAATTTTTTTCATTAAAGTGATAGGTTTATCTATTTGGTTTGTCTTCTCAGCCTGCCAAACCATCCTGAGATAGCCAGTACTGTAGCATAAGACATCTGGATCTATCATCACATATTACTGATTTGAGGATTGATTTGGATATGGGGAATGAGAGCAAATTAAATTGAGTTTGCAGTGGCTGTTTTGCCAGAGAGGAAGGAAAGGGAGTCTTGAGTACTAAAATGAGTGCTCCGGGGCTCAAACTAAATGAGAAACAGAAATAAACCTGTCAAAACCTGGGATGTACTGTTCATACCTCTGTTGGAGGACAAGATGGCCTCACTTGGGTGGTGCCAGTTCAACACACCATCTGTCAAATGCACCCAGTGACACCAATTTCTTTTATTAAAAGATAGTTATCTTACCTCCACTCATTTAATGTTCAGCTTTCACAGAAGCTGGGACAATTTTTCATACGTTTATTTGGGAAGGCTCTGGCAAAGACCATTCCATTCCCTCCTCGTTTATCGCTCTTGAAAGTCTAATTTCCTTTGATGAAAATCAGTTTTTTCCAATGACAGAAAGAAAGTAAGTATGTTCAGTCCATAGCTAACTTATCTCACTGGCAACCATCTAAATAGCTGAATAACTGTGTAAGGGGAGTAGCAATAACATAGCGATATGAGTTGCAGGCAGTTAGGGGCCTGTGATTTGTCCCCCTGGACACAGCCTGGTGTTGACTCTTATGATCAGAATGGGTATAATGACTCATATTTACAGCCTGTGAGTTGCGCCCTTCTCTGTCACACAGTGATAACAAGCATAGCTGAAATAATCTGAAATGAAGTGTGTGACAAAGCTATCTCCATCTGTTTGAACTAGAAAACCAGAGATCAAAGTGTTTTGGCAAATAAGTCTCCAAACATGGCTTTGGCATTTTGTTTTAATGTTTAGGCTTCATTTTAAATGAAGATTAGCCATTCAAGGTTTTGTTTAAAACAAGACCACTGCTTACTTGTGTAATTTAAAAAGCTAAAGGAGATGAGAATTCACCTAGTTCATGACTATTGAAAGAAAACGGACTAATTTTACTGGGAGGTCTTTCAATGATACAGTTTCAAAATTGGATGGAGAACACTCAAAAGGTGTAAGTGGTAAACCTGTTCTGAAATAGACTTCCTTTGAAATTGACTCACGCAGAGATTGTGGCAGTGCTGTAGAAATGACTTTGGAAGTCAGTGGGTGCACTTAAGCACATTGGTTGCTTCCTGTTTGGGTCATCATCTTTTGAAGGATCAGATTAAAACTACATATTTTCTCTCTTCAAATAATCTAAAACCTATATAATCATACCATTTACATAAAACTGTACATCATTTACCATACTCTAAGTCCAAAATAATATATGGATCTTAGCTACCAAGAGAAAAAAAGAAATGCAGATTTTCAATTAGTAAGATGGGTTTTTAGAGTAATTATTATTTTTAAAATTTTTATTTTATCTTGGCTGCGCTGGCTCTTAGTTGTGGCATACGGGATCTTTATTGCAGCATGTGGGACCCTTTTTTTTTTTTTTAGTTGCAGCATGCACACTCCTCTTAGGTGTGGCATGTGGGCTTCTTAGTTGCGGCATGAGAATCAGTTGAGGCATGCATGCGGGATCTAGTTCCTTGACCAGGGATCAAACCTGGAAGCACGGCATCTTACCCACTGGACCACCAGGGAAGTCTCTTTAGAGTAACTATTCACAAATATTTGGGTTTTAAAAAACACCCCTATAGGCTACAGCATTCAGATGTGTACTTACCACAATGCCTTTGTAATATAGGTCTGCCCTTCCTACGCTGGGAAGTATGCCAGAATACAGTGAGTAAAGGTAATATTGTCTTATGTATAGCAATGTACATGATTTATTTTTAAGCAGGTGCTTTGAAAATATTAGCATATGAAATATTGTCAAAAATAATTCCTTCACCACTTCTCACATGTCATAAAACATGATGATCTTTGCGTAAGACTATTGAAGTTACAATTTATCTTCTTGTGTGGGAAGTGTTAGGGATATTCTCTCTGTCTTCTGTTAATTCTGCTTCGATAAATGTAAAAACTAAAAGAATGTTTCTATTCAATTTATACTAGATTACCCTTACTCTACACTTGGAAAGGAATAACACTAATGAGAATCCAAAACTTCTCACCACTTAATCCTTTCTACAGGTTTCGTAGCAATGTTCCTGGCTGTCCTTTACTTCAAGCCTAATCGCAGCAGGTACAGAAAAAGATGTTACTAATATATTTTATGTGGGTAAGATACAGGTACCGAGCTATGAGTAGGGAGAAATTATTCCAAACCAGGTCATGTTTGAGAGTGGATGGGACACTATTATAAGAGGCAAGTGGCAAAATCTGAAGCCATCTTGGACCCACCCTGTGACTTAACTATTAGTGTTATCAAAATCCATGTTTTGGGACTTCCCTGGTGGCACAGTGGTTAGGAATCCGCCTGCCAATGCAGGGGACACGGGTTCGATCCCTGGTCATGGAAGATCCCACATGCCACAGAACAGCTGAGCCCGTGTGCCCCAACTACTGAGCCTGTGCTCTAGAGCCCACAAGCCACAACTACTGAGCCCATCTGCCACAGCTACTGAAGCCTGCGTGCCTAGGGCCTGTGTTCCACAACAAGAGAAGCCATCTCAACAAGAAGCCCGCACACTGCAACAAAGAGTAGCCGCTGCTCGCCACAACTAGAGAAAAGCCCATGCAAGGAAGACCCAATGCAGCCAAAAATATAATTAATTAATTAATTTTAAAAATCCCATGTTTTTGGAGTTAATCTGTTATGAGTGGCTTTACTGAGGCTCTCTTTCTCCCTCAGTTCTGCTTTTTCTGGGCATGATATCATCAGGGCTTCATTCACAGGTTCACAGATGCCCTTAAGTCTCTCTCTCTCTCTGCTTGTTATTGCCCGGATTTACTCCTCAGAGAGACAAAATTGTTACCAAGGTCTAATCTTCCTAGGTTAAGAAGGCAACTTCTCTTTTCTCAAAGACTGTGTAACAATCCCAGGAAAGACCATTGGGTCTTGCTTTGGTCACATGCATCTCTCTGAACCAATCAGGGAGGCAGGGTTTTTTGGGGGTTTTTTTTGTTTGTTTGTTTTTTCCTCACACACTGCAGTGGGGGGGTGGGATATGTGATTGATTATCATGTGAGGACCATGGAAGAAGCAATTCTGGGCAAATGTGAAATCACAAATACTCACTCTTTGAGGATCACACCTGTAAGTGATGTAGATGGGATTTAAACCTACATTCTGACAATAAAACCCTTGCTCTTTTTAATACACCATGCTATCTGTTCTACACGTAAATAAATGATGACAAGTTTTAGGCAACACATTTTTAAATAGATTTCAGTTTGTTCGGATTCTAGTGGCTTTATTGATGTGGTTCTCCATATGCTCTTTGACAGTGATGTACCGTTTTATTAAGACACGGTTTTTTGTCAGTTTCTTCTTTTCTGTGTTAGTAACTGGACTGTAGTCAGATCACAGGATGTGATGGTTTGGGCTGGCAGTGAGTTGAGTGTAGTCTTTTCCAGGTGTGGACTATGAACCAAAACTTCTTCAATTTGCTCAATATTAAGGAAAAAAATATCTACAACCAAAATAAAACAAAAACTCGGGTTTGAATTACAAGCCCACTGTTATATCTGGTTCTTACAACACTAAAATTCAGTAGAGGTAGATGATGACATATTCAGTGATTAAAGGTTAGATAAGAGAAAAAAAGGGAGATGTCTACAGTTTAGCAATAATTATATGAATAGCCAACTTGTTTTCAGGTCTTAATCTAATTCATGAATGTGCTAAACTCAAGTTCAATATTATACAGTATTTACAACCTTATATTAGCCACATTTCAGATGGGAGGGGACAAGAGAAATTAAGAAATTTGCCCAAAGTTACACATCTGAAAATGGCAGAGGCAAGATTCAAACCTACAAATTTCTGACTAAACAGCCCACTCTGTGGGCACCGTGGGAGCCACTTGCTCTACAAAAGTTCCGGGCTGCTCGAGGTAAGAGTTGCTGTGGCGCTTACCCCATGATATAGTTACAGTCTGTCCCCACACTCAGCTGTGACTGTCTTACGGGAAAGGATCATGTCTACATCTCTGCATCCCCAGTCTCTAGCCTAGTACTTACCTCATACGAATGATTTACAGAATAAATAAGCAGCTGTCCCACTGGCCTGTATTCTGGCACATATATTACTTTGGATGAATAATTTTGTTTAAAAATGCTCTAAAATTAATTTAGCAGATATCAATTTGAATTTTATTTTTAAGTTTTCAGTTCAAGAATAAGATTTATTTATGATTTATACTTAGTGAAATAAGTCAGAGAAAGACAAATATGGAATGTTTTCAATTATATGTGGAATCTAAAAAATGAAACAAATGAATCAATATAACAAAACAAAAACACACTCATAGATACAGAGAACAAACCAGCAGTTACCAGAGGGGAGTGTGGTAGGGGGAGGGGAAAGAGAGGTGAAGGGGATTAAGAGGTACAAACCACTGGGTATAAAATAAGTTACAAGGATGTAATGTACAGCACAGGGAATATAGACAATATTTTATGATGACTTTATATGGAGTATAACCTATAATATTGAATCACTGTGTTGTATACCTGAAACTGATATATTATTGTAAGTCAACTACAATTTTAAAATGTTTAATTAAAAACTTTAGTTATGATTTTCATTCAATTAAAAATAGAAATATCCCAGCTTGTAGATTTTTCTCATTATGTAGTCATTTCTGTTAATAGTAGGAAACATCATGTAAATGCATCATAACATTTCAAAATGATAATCATTTCAGTATTCAGCAAATCCTTGTGTCCACTTGAATAAGCTAAGAAACTAACTAGAGGCTGAGGAAGGGTGCCCCTTATACCAGAAATATAAAGTAAGATACAGTTCCATGTGAGGGATAAAAATAGATGCATGCCTCCTTTTTATTTACTTAGATCTTCATTACTTTTTAAGTAGAATAGCCAGACTATGGGTTTATTCTATTGCAAGCTTTGGCAAATTTTCTGTAAAGGGGCAAGCACCAAATAGTCTAGTCTGTGTCAGCCATAAGGTCTCTGTTAGACATAAGGTCACAGCTACCCACCTCTGCCGTCAGTAGCACAAAAGCAGCCATAGACAATAAGTAAATGAATCAGTGTGGTTATGTTTCAATAAAGCTTTAATTACAAAAACAAGTGGTGGGTTGAATTTGTTCTGTAGGTTGTGGTTGGCCAAAGTACCAAAATAGGAGATTAATTTGGGAGCTTTGTAATTTCCCTTCCTATCTTCAGTACAGGTCCTCCCTCAGGACCAGTGACATCAAGATACCACCTAAAAGCTCAGCAGTCCCTTCTACCCCCACTCTCCCATCACACCTCAACCAGCTTTTCTTTCTTTGTATACTGGTTACCTTTTCCTCACAGACTCTGCACACGCTCTGTAGCCTCTTCTAAAGTGTATTTGTATCTCAAAAGAAGACTCCTGGTGACACAGTGACTTGGCCCAATGTAATTGATCTTTGATAAAAAAAAAAAAATTCTAAACCAATAGTCAAGGTATTTTGGAAAGTAGAAACCTTTTGGCAATGTCTTTTATGAAATGCAATGCAGGTAATTGTTTCCTCTGCTAACTTTGGAAAACAATTATTGCCATACATGTTTATATCAAATTGAAAATATTTTTTATGCCTCTACCATCTGTTTTATCCCATTAGGCTGATCTGGTTGGAGGGCCTATTTTGAAAGGCCATTTTATCCACTTTTGTAATGCCCACTAGGGCTTAAAACTGATGAACCCACTTCCTGTGTGTACACGTAGGATCTCTCCAAAGAATCATCACTCATCACAGGCTATCCATTATTCTCTTCGAGTGACTTAGATCTGACTTAAAAAGCAGCACTGGCCAAATATGTACCCAGATTGCCCAATGAACATCCATACACATAGCAACACTTCAAGCCTTCTGGGAGAACAAGACTAGGAAGTTTTCTTATCTTTTCCTAAGAGGGTCCATTTTCAGTGGTATATCATACACAAACAGGAAAAAATAATACTATTATGGATATTGTTTGTCTATGTAATCATTTTAAATAAGTGGTTTTCTTTGATTATTTTAAGTTCTGCTAATATAGACATTAACTTCAAATATGTTAACATTCAACACATATAACATTTCTAGTTTGTGGGTGATTATTAATTTGTCTATATGACATATAGTATGCTGGATATGTCCTACCTGTTTCACATTTAATTGCTGTAATTACATCATTTAACTTTATGGTTACTCAAGCTCTGAACACTATAATAAAAACTTCAACTTCCACCATAATTTAAAAATTTTCAGGTCCTTTTTTTTTTTTTTTTAGCATAGACATAAGGAAAAATATCAACAATTGTGAGTTTAGGATCTTTGAAATCATCACTGTGTGACTAAAATATGTGCTAGCAGGAAGTCATTGACTTGAAAGAGGCTTTTAGTCAGTTGCTACTTTAGGACCGTAGTAGCTAGATTCTATTTCTCCCGAGATCAGTGAGGACCCCTCTCTAGGACTCTTCAGTACTCCCTGTAGACCTTTACTATATAAACTTTCTTTTAGAAGCATCAGACCACTTGCTATCCTCCAGAAAGCCTGGTTTGTTTTTTTTTTAGTTTTGCTCACTGCAGATCTGGGGTAGGAAAGTTTCATTACGAAAAGTCTCTTGCATTGACTCAAAAGCATTCTTAGGTTGTTAGCAACTCTAGTCTATAAACAAAACAGATTTTCAATGATTTAGGTATATGAAAGTATTTTGTAAACTGTAAAGCATTTAATAGATACTATGAATTACTATAATTCTTAAGCCTCTTCTGGAACTGGAAAACATTAGCACCTAGATGTCATTTATGATTTAAGTGAATACCAAGATGTATTTCATTGTTCAAAATATGATAGTATATAATATTTAGTTTGTCTAACTGCATCACATAAAGATGGGAAACAAGAAAATGATTTAGAAAAACACTTAAAATATGATAGTCATTATAATATAATCATTATCATTCCATTCCACTGTATTATAATTATTTCAAGTATATACTATTATGGAATATCATAATTATTCCATAAATAGTCCATTTTAGCAATGATTTGAAATATAATTGAAATCATCATTGAAATAGCATTTCAGTGGTTTTCCAGAATGAAACTCACAGATTATGACATTGAAGTAGCCAAAGAACAAACATATACCTTTCTAAACACCCAGTATTCTGCCAGATACTGTTCAAGAGGGAAAAGGACTAGATGACACACGTTCTGCCATGAAAGTGTATGACTCTTGGGAAGACAGGACAAATAGCTTGCAAATGACACAGGAAAATATATACCAGATTGCATAATTTACCTTCAAATTAGTTAAGGCTGTGTTATAAAGGACTTACCAGGCAGATATAGTATTTTTGCCAAAAAAAAAATAAGAAAAAAGATGATTATTATCAGATGAAGGGTATTTTGATCAGGAAAGGAGGGGATACATTGACAGCTCCATCTTTCCTGCCATGAAGACTACTGCCTTGGGATAATACTCATTTTAGGATAAACATTTCTTGTGCCTACAACACAAACTGAGTCAAAGAGGTCCTTTACTAAAGGGAGATTTTCATTGAATAATTATCTCCATTTACTAGCTTGTGAGATTTTGCCCTGTAAAACTAATTCAGTGTAGATATTGTAACCATAATTATCATCAACACTTCCATGTGTTTCTAGTAATTGAATGTCTGTAATAGAAAGTGAAAATTATCAGAAGTATTCTAACTTTACACTATTTTTCAACAAATCCCAAGTTATTTAGTGTTTTATTTTGAGTATAAAGAGTTAAGAATTTCTAGAAACTAGCTGGCAAATTCATGGAGAAACTTCTAATCTTAGGTAGTCTGTTTCTGAGGTGGGGACAGTCGAGTCAATAATGAATGAATAATGGAGATTTAAGGCAACAAATGTACCTTCTCTGATGCAGGTAAAGAATATGCACATAGATTTATAGACTATTGACAGAAAGAAAGAGACAGTGCAAATAATAAAGATTTGACTTTGTTGTAACAATAAAAGAACTTCTGTTTTTATTGTAACACTTTAAAATTTCCAAAAGCCCTTTGGGATTGATCATAATTCTTCTAAGCATCTATTTGAGTACAAACATTTCAACTATGTTTATTCTTGTCAATGTGTACTTCAATGTATTACAGAGTCCTAGTATTGCTAGTTCTATCATGCATTTCAATTTTCAAGTTTACTATTAGCTTGATAGTAAATGATAAGTATAAACCACAAATTGTAAATTGGTCTGCTCATTTTCTGGTATTAGATCCTTCATATTCGTTTAACAATTTAGTAAGAAAACCATCTAACAAACACTTAGCTTCCACTATCTTATTTTCTAAAGAAATACATTTCAATCAACTGAAAAATTGTAGTAAAATTTCCTACTACATCACAGTCTCTGTAAAGGGAGGGAAGAGTAAAGGGTGCGTTTTGTTTTCGACTATATTTTGGTAACAGCACTTTCTGCCATAATTATATAGTCCTGATTTTAAAGCTTCAGTGCCTGGGATTTGCATACAAATTCCTTATTCTCTGAGAAAACCAGATAGCTGAAATCTTACTCTAGTTAGGACTTACCCTTATTTTCAAATTCAGCTTAGTCTAAAGGCTGAGGTTCTATAAAACATCTTAAGTAGGTATCTCCTACAGTGAGTTTAGCCCAGATACTATATTTTTAGGTATGACTTGTCATGCTTTCTTGCTATTCCTTCTTTCGTTTTGCCCTTGAAAATATAAAAACTGAAATTGTTTTATTTTTCCAAAAGCAGTTTTTCTATTCCACAGAATGGCTATCGTCCTTTTTCTATGTTTGTTTCAACTGTCACTCTTTTTTTTGGCCTCTTCCGCTGCGGAGCACAGGCTCCAGACGCGCAGGCTCAGCGGCCATGGCTCACGGGCCCAGCCGCTCTGCGGCACGTGGGATACTCCCGGACCGGGGCACGAACCCGTGTCCCCTGCATCGGCAGGCAGACTCTTAACCACTGCGCCACCAGGGAAGCCCCAACTGTCACTCTTTAAGGCCAGCTTAAGGAAGTTTAAAAAATATCTTCAGTGCCTTTTTGGCCCAATGCTGGGAGTAGTGTTGGTTTGTTTCTCAAGTGTCAGCCGTTCTCATCACATCCGACCCAAGGAACTTGAAAGAAGTTTTCTACAAAAGCTTGACAGAAAGGGAGAAAGTCAGCATCATTTTAAGTGTGCCACTGAAGCCTTACAGGTCCTGATGAGACAAATATTTGAGGACCCTGACATTAGTGCTGAGATTAAGCTTGCTACTGGATCTGAAATTACAGTTCATTTGCAACTCCTCCTGAATATACAGAGCCACAGATGGGTGACACAAGGGACTTCCAACGTGCTGTCAGAGCTCTCTGTGAACCCTCTTTCTAGTGAAGTGAGGGGACTCTCTTCTAAAGTTGACTTTTTCTCTTAAGCAAAAACATTTGTATATATTGTCAGAAAATGTTTTTTTAAAATAATCTTTCCTCTCTCCTTTGAGTCTGTAAGTGAGAAGATACTTGCATATCCAACTAGGGCAAGCTGTGTCCATCAGCTTCACCTTCCATACCTACTCCCTCGGTGAGTTCATAAACTCTGTGAGACTTTCCTAAAACTTTATTCCCAGATAAAGTGACCTTTCACTGCAAATTTAGCAACATGATTATTTCTGAGGGCTAGAGAGAGAGAGCTCTCTCTGTCTAGCTCTCAAAAATAATTATATATAAAGAGATAAATAAATATATATCTAGAGAGATGGATAGATATAGATGTACAGAGAGATAGATGCATATAGATGACAACTTTTCTGAATCCAAATGTGTTATATTCCCCCAATCCAATCTTTGTCACCTGCTCCTTTTCCCCAGCGCCCTTACTTTCAGTATCCAGCTTTAATCACTCAGACTGCTTTGCCCCATGGATATAACCTCGGGACAATTTTGCTTTTTTATAATGCAGTTGTTGGACATTAGCATCTCATCAGATATTTAGGATTCAGTACCATAGGAAGAACTTTCTAAGCAGTACCTAAATCTTCTATTTTCATGAGGAATGGAAGATGCGGGGGTACAAATTCTCATTCCAACTCAACCCTTCAGAGGAGTTATCAATACATAGTGCCCATCCACTACATACTCTCAGTGCTTTATTCCTCTATTCTTCTACACTGAATGTAAAAGACTAACTCATTGTTTGTTATGTCCCCTTCAGTACACATGCCCGTGTCTAGTCATAGATGTAGTAAAAGCATTTTTCTAAACCCCAGTCTTATCCTCCCTTGATAGTGAGCTTCCTTCCTAAACACAAATATTCTACAATTGGAATGTTCTACTCTGAACCATATTTGCAGTAATTGTAGTGACCTTGACTCACAAAGGTACAAATATCAGTGTGAACTGTCTAATTAGATCTAAGTCCCAATGGAGGTGGTGTAAAATACTGTGGGGGTGTAAAAACCTCATTCCTAAGTTAACGTTCTATTACACTTAACAGTAATGTAGCCGATAGTGGGGATCTGGCTGCTCGCCGCTCAGAAGTCAATAAAGAGGCAAGTTGGTGGAAAGGAAAGTTTGCTTTATTTCAGAGGCTGGCCACTGGGTTGGGGAAGGGCAGACTCCTGTCCAAAGGCCGACTCCCCCCATGTCAGTCAGCGGGCAAGAGCTTTTATAGACAGAGGGAGGGGGCTACATGCAGAAACAGCAGAGTCAGCTCTGACAGTCATCTTGAAATTGGTCATGCAGTGGTCTGGTCAGTGTGGTCTTGATTGTTTCAAGTACACTTAATCTTCAGCTCCAGAGTCGGTTTGTTCCCACTTCCTTGAGGCCGGTTCTCAGGATTGTGGTAGCTTATGTGATGCTACAGCCTGGTCATCATGTAGTTAACTTCTTCCACCTGGTGAGGGTTTCAGTATCTACAAGACAGCTCATAGGATACGGCTCAGAACATTATCTACAGCCCTTGAGGAGGAACTAAGGTCCTTGACTTTGCTTAATGACTAAACTATTATTATTTAGTCTTGTTGGACTGTTTTCCTTTGTTTCTGCATTTTTCTTCTCTGATGAAACTTATTCTTGGGCTAAAGTTTTTCCACAGACAAAAGGCAGGCTGAGGACATGAGGGACAAAGACCATAGGTATCAGCTGCAAACATTTTACTATATTGTGTGTCTATTTGGGATGCAAATGTGGTCATGAAAGACCAAGCTTATTTGTATAAAATGCTTGCTTCTTCAGCCAAATAGTAATATGTCTACAAAATGTCCTTAAGTGTTTTAAATACATAAGAAAAAAATATAATATTTATTGATAGATTTATGAACTATAGTTAAGATTTGATAGATTTATAAACTATAGTTAAGATGTAGGTTACTGATGTTGAATAGAAAGGAGCAGATTTGACTAAAAAAATCTGCAATAAAAGATTGGGTAATGATCACTTTAGTTTATTAAACACCAAACAGAAATAGAGTCTGAATTTTATATTGTCATTAAACCAATCTTTATTTTTCTCCAAAACCATGAACAAAATGTCTACTCTCCCTGACTTTGTATCACTAAAATTTCAAGTTTGAATATTTTTCTTCCACACACTTACCTGTGATTTTTAATATTTGTCAATTCTTTTGAATTTCCTTAAGTAAAAGTTTTTGGAGACAAAAGGATTACAAGAGTTTATACTCAACATCAAGTTATAAATTGTGTGCAGTTTGTCAAAAATCATGATCATAGTTCATTTTTAAAAAGCAAAGTAAATTTGGCTTTTTGGGGAGAATAATCATACCATGTTGGACGGCCTGATTCCAGGCAAGTCTACAAGTCTACCTCAAGAACTGTGAGAACAGAATAACACATTTAAGATAACACTGTTTACTTTAAACACATCTCTAGGGGAAACAACTGTGCAATAACCTTAAATAATGTATTTTTATAAGTCAGAAAGAGTGAGAGACTAGACTCGTAGTTTTCTTTCCAATTTTCTCCAAAGCACTAGAGGATATCAGTCTCTTCCAGGTGCCTGCTTGGCAAAAACATAAGTTTCTTTGTCTCTCTCTCTTTCTCTCTCACTCCTCCCCCCACCTCAATTAAATGCTGCACAACACACCTGCAATTCATGCTCTAGCACTTCATCACTATTTTGACTTTTTACTTTGACAATCTACTTTTCATTTGGAGTTTTTAGTTACTTTATAGTTAGAAGTTTTTTTAAAGCATACCCTGTCAAAACCACTATTATTTGAATCAACATTCTTATAATAATAACTTGCAGGTTTATGTATTTAATTTTCCATGACATTTTCACATTGTCATCTGATTCAGTTTTGGGGAAAAAAATTGTGCTAGAGAAGTAAAGTATATGTCATAATCCTCCTGTTAGAGCTGAGGGAAATACTGAAATACTAAATGCATTACATATGTTTACAAAACTAACTAGTAGTAGAAGTCAGGTCTCCTAATTCTACACTTAGAAAAAATTTACATCAATTTCTGTGTTTCCAGAAGCATGCTTTTTCAGTCTATTTCTAGAGGCATCCTTTTTCATTTTTAATAAAACTCCTCTCAAAAAATGTATTCTTCTAATTCCAAAGCCATTCTCAGTTTTTACTCATTTTTCTACTGGATTTGCTGAAAAGTCAGTAGTACAGCTGAGTACCCCTTTTTACATTCTCACTCCCCTTTGTCTCTGAAACGTCTGACTTTTTAAATTATATACGAAAAGTCTCTTTTCTTTGAATTTACTGGCTGCGTACTCCCTGCCGACAACTAAATGTTGTCCATATCTGTACATTCTTTGGACTGCTTTTGTTCTTCCTTTTTACTTTCTCATTGTCAGTCTCATTCATCTCAATTACCTAACAAGGGGGAGGTATTGAAGGGTTTGGAGCAAGAAGACATCATGATTTGTTTTTATTTTTATTCGACATGTGTTTGTTGAGAACCTACCGTCTTCCAGGCACTATTCTAAAGCTGTGGGGAAGATAATCTTGCCCATATGTAGCTTGCCTTCATTTGGGAGAAGACAGACAATAAGTATAGGCACAAATAAAACAGGGAAGGGGATGGGGTGTGACAGTGGTATGTAGAATAAATGTCGATTAAAGTTCTCCAGAGAAACAGTACCAATAGGCTGTATATACATACCTTTCCGGGACTCCAGTCTTCTTTCTCAGTGGCTTCAACTGATTGGATGAGGCCCATCCATGTTACAAAGGGTCATTTGCTCTTCTCAAAGTCTACTTGTTTAAGTGTTAATAACATCTTACAAATACCTTTACAGCAACAGCTTAACTGATGTTTGCTCAAACAACGGGCACTGTAGCCTAGTCAGGTTGACCCATAAAATTAACCATCACAGATAATAAATAAGAAAATGTGCAAAGAACCTAATAAGACAGGGGCATCCTGGTTAAGATGTGGGGTTCTGGGGGAAAAGCAATCACACTAAAGGAAGACAGAGTAAATGCCCCGTGGTGGGTACTGAGATAAGTTCAGAGAGAGGCTGATCCTGCACATCTTTGCACCAGTGTCAACTTCTGGCTTTTCTCTTAGTGAGATGGAGAGACTTGGGCATGTGATCTGACTTAGTTTTAACATGATCTTTCTGGTTTCTATGGTAATTACAGGCTGTAGGGAAAAAATGGCAAACACAGGGAGCAACCCTAGAAACAATCCAGGTTGGAATCCATGGCGACTTGAAACAGGGTGGTAGGGCAATGGTGGTGAGAAGAGATGGGAGTCGTGGGAAATATGGTGGCCAAGGGCTCTGGTGAGCTGCCAGACAAGACCTGTACTGCCCAGGCTGGAATTCTCACTGCCTGATGTTTTTTTTTTCACTTCTAATTGAACGCCTTCCCAAAAGGTAAAGAGCTGAGTGACTTAGCTTGTCAGTGTACCATTACTGCAGAGCTCCCCCACTGATGTGCCACAGCTGTTTCATGATATACCCTTCAGCCTCGGCACATACAGATGAGGTGTGGGGTGGCTGGAACCACTGGGTCAGTTGTCTGTATCTGCCAGCAACCTTGTCTGGGGCTTTGAGTCTCTTCCAGTTTACCGTTCGATGCCATACAAGTAGTATCATTTGTGTGTGTGTGTGCACTCTGGAGTGAAAATGCTGGGGAAGCACTGCTCTATTTTATAGAGTGAATCGCCTTTACCCAGAGTTTTGAACCAGATTCCCTACCATCCCTTTGGCATTTTTTGTGCTTGATAGTGTTTTACGTCTATAGAACGCTTGTTATATACTATGCGCCGCTCCAAGTGTCTTACATGCATTATCATGTATAATTTAAAAGAGAACCATATTCAGTATAAAGCACAGCAAAGAAAGGTAATTTCCCCAAGAGGTTCATCCAATAGAATATTGATGTGAAGGTAATTCCTTACCTCTCAGAAGCCAGACTGATCTTGTCTCTCACTCTTCTGTGGCTCTGTTTCATAATATATTCAAAATGTTCTCCATTTTGCCTTCCTCTTTTTAAATCCTATCTGTTTGTCTGCCACCTTATGTATTCTCCCTGCTTTCATTCTTGTCTTATACCTCGTATGCAATTCTTCTCAGCTTTCATGGAACGCTTGTCATATGACAAGCAGGTTAACTGGGAAAGAAGGAATACCAGGGGTCAGAGGCATTAGCCCCTAGTCAGTCAGAGCCCCTGCTGGGTGGGAGATTGGCCAATCCCATTGCACCGGCATCACATTCCACACTGCCCTTGGCCATATTAATCCCTGTTGAGGGCTAAGCAGAACTAACTCAAGCTTGCTCTTGGTTCAGAATTATTTTGAAGACCTAAGGCTCCAGAAGGATAGATATCATTTAGCAGAGATTTCTCTTTATCCTGTTTGCCTAAATTGGTATACCATTTAAAGATCATACAGTTACATTCTCTTTTTAGAATTTCTAAAATTATAGGTGAGCTTATATTACCAGGCATTCACAGGCACACGGTATTACTAAGATATCACCATCAAGGATACAGGAAATATCCTAGGTACAGGCACTGCAAATCAAGCCATGCAATCACAGGAATAGGACAGCACTTTTATTAGAAAAACATGCCAGCCACTACCATGTGTGCTGTATTTTGCTATGTTTGTTCTACATGAATAGGTTATTCTCACAGAGAACTCTTTGAACTAAGATATATAAAAACATGTAGAAAGGATTCTCATTTTAGCTGGGTTTTAACATATATGAAACAATCTAGGTATTAGAGGCATGCTTTGCAGTATAGCAGGGGGATCGCAGCATGCGCTAGAAGCTTGTAGATTTGTGGGAATAATCAGTGAGGGATACCTTAAGAAGTTGGTCCTTAGACTAGAGATAAAAATGGGGGTATACTTTGATTTTTCTACAAAGAGCATATATTACCTATTCAAATAATGAGCTCACTTTGTGTGTGTGTAATGATCTGCCTAAATATATAAAGTAATTAAATAATGAACAAAAGTGGAGAAGTAAATAATTTACAGAACTGAATAAAATTAAAAGCAAAGGGACGGAGGCACCAAGGAGAAGGATAAAAGTTATTTCATACTTTTGGCAAAACATAGGCAAAGGGCTTCCCTGGTGGCGCAGTGGTTGAGAGTCCGCCTGCTGATGCAGGGGACGCGGGTTCGCGCCCCGGTCTGGGAAGATCCCACATGCCGCGGAGTGGCTGGGCCCGTGAGCCATGGCCACTGAGCCTGCGCGTCCGGAGCCTGTGCTCCGCAACGGGAGAGGCCACAACAGTGAGAGGCCCATGTACCGCAAAAAAAAAAAAAAAAAAAAAAAGGCAAAAATACAGAAATAACATAGTGGATGAATATGTATGGGTTCAGAATAAACTGTGTACAAACAGAAATGCTTGGGCCGAGCACTGCAGCATTTAGATGTGGTTTTTTTTTGGGGGGGTGGGGAGGGCGTGAATGTTCAGCAGCCGCTTCCTTCGGGTCTCCCTCCAGTAAGAATCTAGCTGACAGCCTCCTGCTGCAGTGCCTTGGGGATCTACCCCGGTGTTCAGGTCAAGGGCATCTTACTTGGTAACTGTGAGCCAATAACTGAGCACAGTGGGTGCCTGGGGTCTGGCCATTCCTGCCCAGTCTTTATGCTGAATCTCCCCATCGGGCTGCCCAAGACATTCTCAGAGCTGCACCCCAGTTTCCACTCAATGACCCTTATCCTTTTACAAGTGTCAGAGCTGCATCAATGTCTTAAGACACTTGACGACTCCTGCTCCCCGTCCCCTTTATCTTTCTCAGGTGCTCTTTGGCATGTGCTTCCCGGAGTAACCAAACTGACATAGATTTCAAAGAGTCCTCCTCTCCACAAAATATCTCCTCTGACAAACCAGAATATTCTCCCAAGCCGTAAAAATTCCTAATAATATGCTGGTACGTTTTGAGAAGAATTCGTAGCCATTTCCCTCTCAGGTAAAACTAACTCAACAATTAAAATTATATATAATATAAGTCAGTCGAATAGGACTTAGAAGAGGTTAATTTGGTTGATGGTTTGAGGACTGGTGTGGGAACGGTTAAGTTAGACCTAGTCCACTAGAGTCATAATAGTGGATTGAACGGAGTGGATTCATCCTTAGGAGGTGACATAATGAGACAGTTGGGGTGCATTTGACAGGGCAGCTCTGTCACACAGAAGTAAAGAAATTGCGGTAGAGAAGTTCTGAAGACTCCTTTTCCCACATCATAGTTTTGCCTGAATCTCTTCTGGGATGTGATTCAGAGTAAGAAATTAAGTGCTGATAGTAATGTTCTGGCATTGAAAACCTTTGAAAGCCATAGTAAAAGGTCTGGTTCCGATTTTGACTAGGATGGACAGGGACTGGTTTGTTGAGGATATTTTAGTAATATCTAAAGAATTTCATCTGTAGTGATAAAAAGATATGTGGAGCATTTTGAGGTTGGAACACTGGCATGAATACCAGTGACTAACTATTTCCTTGAAATGTTTAGTATTCTGTTTTTACTTAATATCAGTCTCTTCTCTCTACTTTAAAATGCCAAAAGGAAACCCATCATTTGCCTATTAATATCTGTATATGCATGTCACCAGAAATATATTCAGTATTTAAATCATATCAGTTTGTAATTTTGGAGGTGCCTTGAAAACAAATGGTATCATATGCTCTTTTAAGGCATTCTAACTCCAAGGAAAAAATGTTATATGAATTTTATCAGTTGAAATTATTTTTATTTAAAATATGTTTCTGATCACTAACATGAACTAAAATTGGACTAATTCAACCACTTTTTGGTTCTTATAAGAAAAAAAAGTTGCTTGTTTCTCAAGATGAAAAATTTTACATAAATCTCAAATAATGATGAAAAAGCCTTGACAGGAGCACTGTTTTTAGATGACACTGAACAAACGTCCTCAGAAAATTATTGACTAAATTTACAGAGAGTAATCATCTTAATGATTTTTATTTTGCTTTGTTTTGGGTTTTTTTCTTTTTGACAGTCACAAGTAGAATTAAACTGACAGCCTTTAAAGCATCAGATTAATTAAAATGTCAACTTTCTTATGTTGCATGAGACATTTAGGATAACTTTTCTGTGCTGCTAAAGAATGATGGACACTCCAATAATTATAAATGTCGAGATAGTAAAGATAGCCTTTGAAGCAAGAATTATGATGTCTTTGTTTATGATTAACCTAGGTATCTGCTGGTGCTCATATTAATAATAACCTCTGAGTTTCTTTCAGTATAGAGACCGTTGAGCATTTGTGCTAACTTTTTAGCAGACTTGGTGCTTCCAAGGAAATTCCCTCTAGCTTGCCTCTTTGACTATATAGATTAACCATCTGTAAAAGACCATGTAAAATAGAAAACCAGAAAGCAGAGAAGAAGAGAAGATAGGGAAATAACAAATGAAATGGCACCAACTTAAATGTTGGGGAAAATATAAGTAAATTTAAATTTATCAAGTGATACCCAGAAAATTTAGCTTTCACAATAAATGTACATGCTAACACACACATATGTCCTTTGAGTTGGTGTCATTTCTTTTTTGGCAGGGGTGGGAGTAAGGCCACCGTTGTATGTTCTTTGTATGTTCTGTGTATGGTTAAACTAGAGGGGTAGCTCATTACTGTTCCCGCATAGCATCTACAGACTCAGTGGATGAGTGTGGCTTTGTTACTGCAGAACCATGCAGTGGGCTTCCTCTGATATCACCTCAGCTTGAAGAGAAGGGGTGCCTCGTTACCACTGGGTGGGGGAGGTCCAGGCTCACCAGCTGTTCTCCACTGACACCGTAGGGTGGGAGTCGAGGCTCATTCCCTCCTGGCAGAGATGAAAGTTCACATCCCAACTCCACCTTCTCTGACACCACTCCAGTACAGGTGTTGGGTCCTCACTACAGCCTGGAAGGGGTAAAAGTCTACCCTCCACTTACTGTCTTTGTTGGCAGGGGTGGGAGTGAGGCCACCGTTTTTTGTTTGTGTGTTGTTTTTTTCTGTGTATGGCTAAACTAGAGTGGTTATTGCCCAAAACAAATTAGGTTGACTGTTTCCTCACCTTTGGGATAGAGAGAGGGGGCTTTTCTTGGAGCTCTTTGTTCTTTTGAGTCTGATGGTGTTTCTGGATTGCTAATTTCTCCAGTACACGAGGGAAAAGAAAACCTGCAATTCCTCGCCAGTCTACCTTCTTTTCTCCATCTAGCAGAAGTTTTTTATGCTTCTTTCATATAAATATCCAAGGTTTGTAATTTTCCTTAGCAGAGGGAAAACGAAAAAGTACATTTAGTTTATCTTTCTGGGAGTGGAAGTCTCTCATTGAGTTCTACAATTGAAATTATAGCAATAACCTTTGTTATATACTTCTAATAATTGCATTAATCTGGTTCTAGTTACACTAGATATGAGACAACTCTTTGTTGTCTCACCCATCCTGTTAATTTCACAGCATCTATGACATTTCTAAGTAACTTTAAAAACATTTATTTGAGCCCTGTCTGCTTTTCTACCAATAATCTCTGCAATAACCTAAATTCTTTGTCCTTCAGAGTGATTATTTTCACCTTATTTCTATTCATGTATTTGTCACTTAACTCTATCCTCTGAATAATTTCTCAAATTTGTCATCTATAACGTTGATTCAGTTTTCCACAATATCAAGTATATTAATTGTTGACTTTATTTCTGGCATTGCATGTTAAACTTATTTGTAATCTTTCCCCATTCTGTTTCATTATCACATAATTTCATTGTTGTTTTCACAGATGTTCTTTTTTTAAAACATTTTTAACATTCTATTAAGAATTCCTTAGCATTCCTGACATTTTCTTTTAGAAGCTGCTGCACTTACTCATTTCAAGTTATTTTAAATTCAAGATAATTTAAAAATTGTTTTATTGTAAATTACCTTTAATATATCTTATGTTGATTTTCCCTCTTAACTTAAATGAGGCAAAATGAAGCAAATACAGTACTTGGCAATGGGCGCTGTAGTGGGTTTCCCTTCGCCCCTTTTCCATCTCCTATTGCAATCTTTAAATAATCTCCTTAATCCATAAATGGCATTCACTGTATGGCTAATTCTCAGAAATTGGGAAGCTCTTGACTCGTTTGATTTTTCTTTGAAGAGGAGATAACTTCTTTTACCCTCTGCCTTAGTCTGCCCAGACTACCATAACAAAATACCATAGACTGGGTAGCTTAAAAAACAAATTTATTTTCTCACAGTTCTGGGGGTTAGCAATCCGGGATGAAGATACCAGCAGCGTCGGTGTCTATCAAGGCCTCTCTTCCTACCCTGTAAATGACTGTATTCTCCTATGTCCTCGCACTGCCTCTTCCCTGTGCAGACGCAGAGGGAGAGAGATCTCTGGTATCTCTTCCTCTTCTTATAAAAACACCAATCCTATCAGGTCAGGGCCCCACTCTTAGGACCTCATTCAATCTTCATTACCTTAAAGGTCTTATATCCATATACAGTCACATTGGAGGTTAGGACTTTAACATTTGAGCGGGGGGACTGCATTATTCAGTATATAACACCCTCCTATCTGGTTTGTTGATATTCTGATTGTACAGATCACATGAAGACAATCATTCTTGATACACATTGCTCCCCGTGTTCTTCTCCCCACTTTAACCCTTTGTGCTTTTTGTGGAGATTATATATGTCTCCCATGAAGCAAATACAGTGCCCTTTCTAGCCACTGCTAACCCCTAACCAGTACACATGCACACACAACTTCCTTCTTAGTTGTTCACTGGTAGTTTCAGCAAAGATGGTCGTTGGGGAAAAAAAAGAAGATTATTACTTTGGATACCTCAAAAAAAAAAAAAAAAAGCAGGTTACACAGGTTAAGGAAATAGCTTTCCAATTTAGTGTCAAACTCTGGTTTCTGAGGCATGAGATAGATTCAGTACCTTTCCATCTTTCATGTTATTTTATCTTTTCCAGTAGTTTCTCTTTCACGAAGAAAATCCAGATGTCCTGAGGGAAAACTACATTGATTTCCTTCAATTGAACATTGTTTCCTAAGTAATTATTTGAGCTATCTCTTTCCCAATCCTTCCTCAAATTTCTCTGTCCTCATTTTGTATTGCGGTGTTGGTTTTCATCTTAGGAAGCTGGGAGAGACCGTGTCAAGTGCACTTACACAGATGTCATTCAAAAGCAGATACTGAAAAAAGGATTTTTACTGCAGAATATTTAAACCACACAACTTTAGACCTTCACCTGACCACTAACATAATTACTATCCATAAATTTTTGCTCTAGAATTATAGCAGACAAAAAATAAGACTGCATGATCTGCCCTGGATTCAAATATCTTGTTCTAGAAACAAGATAAATAGGCAAGAAGCAATTAAAAAGAAGCAAATATGCAAGGAATAGCTGTATGTTGCCACAGGAGGGCTGAGGAAACACATCAGAGCATGTTCAAGCTTAACCTACCAAGTCCTTTGGCAGAAGATGTGCCTTATTTTTTCTCAGCACATTGTTTTTCCTGCCAGGTAGTAGCAGTTTAACCGTACTGGTAGAAAACTTCTGCAGCAGTTCTCTTCAATGATGCACGATGGAAAGGGGCCTACCCTGCACAATGGCAGAAACAACTGAGAATTTACATTTAGTTCTGTCTGTTCTTACTGTGTGTTTTATAATCCCTCAGACCAAGTGGAGTAGGAGATAGAATTGTTGGGCCACCTCAAATAATGATGCCCGCTGACTAGCTGCCCACCCTCACCATGACCTTAAAAGAAATGATTCCTCACATTCAAGGTCCCCAAATTCTTCCAATGCCCTTGAAAAATCAAAATGAGGAATAAAAATAAAATCTGTTTTCTTTATAGGTTTTTAATACCAATAAATTTAATTTAAATCCTTTGAGTCAATAAATAATAGTCGTGAACATTTAAGTTTAATGTGAATGTATAAATGTAAAAGAAGTAGCAGGGTGTAACTTCTGAGGATATCCAACTTGACAATTTTATTATACATTAGTACTTGAGAGATGTAGGCCAATTATGTATTATTCAAACACAGTACTTATTTGCAAACTTAACAGAATGAAAAATGTGTACAGATATCCATCTGCTTGCTATATTTGATTTTTAATACAGAATCTTATTTCAGTATTCTCAAATTAATAACGTAATATGATACACTACCCTTCAAATTAGAGTATTACAAACATTAAACAATGAAATAGTTTTCAAAATCAGTTATGAATTGAATAATATATTATTCAGATAAATATAAATGGCATAATAGCTAAGTGTAATCACAAAACTTAGGTCCACGTTTTCCAATAGCAAAGACTGCTATTTAAGAGAGTCATCTCTTTAGAGCAATACATCACTTTAAAATTAGGACAACCACTCTCCTTGGGATTTCACAATAATGCTCGAAGGGATTTGCCTACTTAAATTAAAAGGAAAAGTTAAACATCAAGCACCAATGCCTTCTAATGTTACTGATCTCTGAGCTCTCCTGTCACTCATAAGCCATGATAAAAAATTCATTTCATGCTTGTCTACTCTGATAAAACTCATGACTGAATTGTTTGAAAATACTGAAAACAGGGAATGGTTATAGGAATGCCCCAAAGTGTGGGGCACATTGGAACAAAAATAGGTCCTTTGAGCTACTGTTGTGCTGGCCCAACTTCATATGTCAGCCGGGCTAGAATATTGCTAACCCTGGATACAGCAGATAGTTTACTTACACAAATTAGGGATAAACCATGAAGATTATAGTATTAATAAAATACAATGATAAAATTTTTACAAATATGCATATGCAAAAGCGCATTTAAAAAACAGACCATCAAATGTTAGACTCCACTGATCCTAATTCCCTCCCCGTGTTCCCCAGTGACTGATAATGGAATCCTTCTCTAGGATTCACTTCCTGTCTACGCATGAATTTGAGGATGAAAGAGTACTCTCACATTAATTACTATACTGTTTCTGTGTGTGTCACTTCCCTCTGGTGTACAGTAAGTAAAACCTGTAGTCATGAGTGTAAGAGGCTCCTGGAGGGGTTCACTTCCATGGTTTCGTTCTTTCCTGATTTTTCCTTCATAATTCTCTAAACACTTTTTAACATTCTCTAGTTTGAAGTCTTCCACTAACCCTTTAAATGTGAGTATTCCTCATTGTTCTGTTCCTGAACTTTTATTCACCTTACTCTGTACGTACTCTTTGTCTGAGAGCTACACATCTTCTCTACCAGGGACCTGTTTTCTTCAGCTCCATATTGTGAACTGAGTATTGGGCATTCCCAGCCATAGGCTCAAAATATCAAAAGTTAAATTCACGGTTTTTATTACATCCTAAAACATACTTTTTTTTTCTTATTCTTAATTATAATAGATTGAAACACCACCTTCACAGGCATTCAAGCCAAAATAATTAGAAGTTTAAATTAAAAAATTGTTCCTCATAACTAGCATCAAGTTAGTCATGATGATTGATCCGTATACCTTCCTCAAAATATATGAAATAATTCAATAATTTTTCCATCATCACTGTCTTAGTTGATAATTTTATTATTTGCACTAGAATTTCTACAATGGCGTACCAATAGGTTTCCCCAATGCTAATCATTGCCCCCTTGATTTAATTCTTCAAATTGTAGCCCAGATGGACTTCCTGAAATGAAATTTGATTAAATAACTCCTCTGTTTAAAGACTGTAATTGCTCCCCAGTTGCTTTTGCAATGATATTCAAATATATAAAGTGTGTGTCTAATATCCTACATGACCTGGTTCAAGCCTTTCTTCCAAGCACCACCATTCATTGATTTTCCTTTTTCTCCTTTCCTTGTTAAAAGTTTTACTCCTTGCTTTATTCATACAGAACTGTGTCATCTTCTTTGGGTCTTTCCTGGAAACTCTGTAGACTTAAACATGACAGTTCTGCTTGTCACTATTATATGCTTAGTATACAATACTGAAAGTATAAATTTTCATATCTGTATTACTGAGACCAAAAGCACCTTGAGAGTGGAAATGGTTATCTCTGCATCCCTAGCTCTTATTGCAATGCCTGGCATAATATAGGTTCTCAATAAATATCTGTTGAATCACTTAAGTGCTTAAGAAAATAAAGATATACTATTCAGTGATGTAAGCACTGTTTAAATTTGTATTTTCTAATTACTGGTGAGGTTGAGCATCTTTTCATATGCGTAGGCATTTGGTTTTCACATTGTATAAACTGCCTAGTAAAAACTTCTATCCACTATTTTTAAACTGGATTGTCTTTGTTGGTTTTCTAATCATTGAAAAAATATATTTAATAGCATAGATATTAGAGAAGTATATGTTTAATTTATACTTAATGAGAGCATGCATTAATTATAAAATTAAATCTTTGGCAACTGATGAATAAATATATGCAAATAGCTTTTAGTTCACTTCAAGTTCAGAAAAAATTGGTTTCAGTTCATGTTGCAGTTTTAAATTCTATTACATTTTTTCTAACTTTCAGAAGCTATTTGAAATTCATTTTGGACTGTGTTTTAGATGTATGACTTTTTTTCGTCATGCATGTGTTTTTGTATGCTAAGCATGTGACCGTCCAAAGAAACATAACTTATATGATTTTCTGCTTTTGTAGAAATCATAGTGAGTAAGTGAACATATTTGTTGTCATCTGGGCTGCTACTACATATGTCATTATGCCAAGTACATACAGAATCACATGAGAATGCCTGCTTTCAGGCAGCTAAGTCACCCTTGTCACTTTTCATTAAGTTTGCTCTGGTTGAGGAGGTGCTCATTTAAAATCTAGTTAATTCAACTGAATGCCATTTTCTTTTAGATTAAGGAACTAGAAATGTAACCTAAGCAGAAATGATAAGTATAGCACTCAAGTTATATATTAAATTATCTCAACACACTATACATAATATTTTGCATGCTGTAAAATTATGTACAGTAAGTCCTCTACATACAAACCTTCAAGTTGCGAACTTTCAAAGATGAGAACCTGCATTCCATCAACGTCAGGCGTGACATTGCAGCTTGCCCTCCATCTATTGCTGACGATCCTTCACTCTACCATCTCCCACCTCCTCTCCCTCCCCCAGTCAGTAACTCTTCTTGCCTGTTCACTCGATGCCAGCCCCTGTGTGCCAGCTGCTGTGCTGTACTACTGTACTTTTCAAGGTACTGTACTGGAAGATTAAAAATGTTTTCTTTTTTTGTTTGTTTATGTGTTATTTGTGTGAAAAGTATTATAAACCTATTACAGTACAGTACTATATAGACAAGTCTGTTAGTTGGGTACCTAGGCTAACTTTGTTGGACTTACAAACAAATTGGACTTACGAATGCACTCTCAGAACGGAACTCGTTCGTATGTAGGGGACTTACTGCACTGTAGTGTAAAGAGCATAGATTTTAGAGTCACATGTATTTTCAAACCCTACTCCACTATTGAGTAGCATTATGAACTTCTACAAGTTCTGAACTATAAATTTCTGAAAGTTTCCTTACAGGTAAAATGCTAATATTAATATCTGCATCATAGGTATTATTTTTGTTATGATACATTATTGTGAAAATTAAATGCAATCACAAATGCTCTCCCTGAATTTTCTTTATTTTCTGTTGAAATGTTAAGCTAGGGTTCTGTTATTTAGAGACAGATTTACTCCATATATTTCATTTAAGTACACTGAACTTAAACAAATCAAAACATAATTTTGGCACATTAGTAAACTAAACTAACTTTTTAAAAGCTTTGTTAAGGTAAAATTGTCAAATATGTTTAAAGTGTATATGATGATTAGATATACATATACATTGTGAAAGGATTCCCCCAATCAAGTTAATTGATGTATCCATCACCAGAAATTTATTTATTTATTTGTTTATTTATTTACGTGAGAACATTTAGGTTCTACTCTCTTACCAAATTTCAATTATATGGTACGGTATTATCAACTAGAGTCATCATGTTTCACATTAAGACCTCAGCTCTTATTCATCTTATAACTGAAAGTCTGTAACCATTTGCCAGCCTCTTCCTATTTTTCCCACATTCCAGCCTCTGGCATCCACCATTCTACTCTCTGTTTCTGTGAGTTTGACTCTTTGTTTCTTTTTTTTTTTCTTTTTGATTCCACATGTAAGTGATACCATGCAGTAATTGTCTTTCTCTCTCTGACTTATTTCACTTAGCATATAATGCCTTCTCTCTCTGACTTATTTCACTTAGCATAACGCCCTTCAGGTTCATCCATGTTATCACAAATGACACTATGTCCTATTTTATGGCTGAGAAATATTGTGTCTATAAAACACAAAGTTTCTGCTGAAAAATCCACTGATAGCTTTGTAGGGGGTTCCCTTGTACATAAAAAAAAGTTGTTTTTCCCTTGCTGTTTTTAAGATTCTGCCTTTACCTTTTTGACAATTAAATTATAATTAATAATAATGTGTCTTAGTGTGGGTTTTTTAAACTCATCTTATTTGGTACTCATTGGGCTTCCTGGATCTGGATGTCTGTTTCTTTCCCCAGGTTAGGGATGTTTTCAGTTATTATTTCTTCAAATATATTTTCTGCCTCTTTCTCTTTTTCTTCTATTTCTGGGACCCTATAATGTGTACAGTGTCCACTTGATAATGTCCCATAAGTTCTTTTTTTTTTTTGCGGTATGCAGGCCTCTCACTGTTGTGGCCTCTCCCGTTGCAGAGCACAGGCTCCGGACGCGCAGGCTCAGCGGCCATGGCTCACGGGTGCAGCTGCTTCGTGGCATGTGGGATCCTCCCGGATCGGGGCACGAACCCGTGTCCCCTGCATCGGCAGGTGGACTCTCAACCACTGCGCCACCAGGGAAGCCCGTCCCATACGTTCTTTAATCAGTCTTTACTCTTATTTTTTTTCTTCTCTGTATGAATTCCACTGCCCTGTCTGAATTCACAGATCAATTCTTCCAGTTGATCTAGTCTCTTGAACTCTATTTAAGTTTTCAGTTCAGTTATGGTATTCTTCTGCTCTATGATCTTTGTTTGGTACTTTTAAAATATTTTCTATCTCTGTTGAAGTTCTCACTTTGTTCATGCATTGCTCTTCTGACTTCAGTGAGCACCTTTAATGACTGTTATTTTGAGTTCTCCATCTGGTAAATCACTCACCTTTGTTTGATGAAGATCAGCTTCTGGAGAGTTATCATGTTCTTTTATTTGGAACCTCTCCCTTGTTCTTCATTTTCCTTGATCCTCTGTATTGGTTTCTGCTCATTGGATAAGATAGCCACCTCTCCCAATCTTGACAGACTGACCTCATGCAAATGAACCTTGTCAATCAGCCAGACCCAAACTTGTGGTTGTCTGTCAACCGTTGTGGTTGCCTAAGCTGCCATCTTTGTTCTTTGTGGCTCCTAGTAAGTGAGGGTATGTGAAGACCTGTCAGTGTCCCAGAGGAAAGGATCATAGTCAGCACCTAGATGGAGGCTGATTAGAAGCCAGACTCTCAGGCAGCAGCTGGGAAACTATGAAATTAAGCCACTCCCAGGAAGAAACTGGGAGATAGGCATTTTTGCCTTCTCTCCCTTTGTGCTAAGCCAGGGTGTGTAGCCATGGGGTTGGGGGGGTATTGCTCCTGTGCCTGGTTAAAAACTGCTTCTTTGTTTGTCCTGTGGGACTCATGAATGCAAGCCCATTGGTGATCAGAATTAGGTGATTTAGGATCCATCCTCAGGTGACATTCGTAAAGTTTGGGGTGCGAGATGTGTCAATAAGCTCCTTCCAGGAAGATACTGGAGACTTGGTTTTATTACTGGAGAGAAAGCTGAAGGGAAATGGTGGGGGAAGTTCACACTGGATCTTTCAGGCTCCAGGGAGGATCACAGTCAGCACCAGGGTGCTTTCTAATTAGATGTTGCATTCTCAGGCAGCAGCTTGTAAAGTAGGCAGTTAAACTCCTTCCAGGGAGTTTGGTGTATATACCTGCTCCCTCTGTGCTATGCCCTGGGGATCAGGTGCCGGGAGTCCCTTTATGTCCATTAAGAACTGTTCTGTCTTTGCTATAATCCTGTGAGACTTGTATACTCAAGTTTCATTGGCTTTCAGAGCTGGAAGTTTTGGGGGCTCATAGCTCAAATGAGAGTCTTTAAAGATGAGGGGCTATGTGTGTGATCCAAATCCTTAGTTCCTCAGGGAGAAGCTTGGGAGTTGCATGTTCCCTCCCATTTGTAAGGTGCTGTGCCAGGACTGGGATTGATAGTGAGATCGTGTCTCAGCCTTTCCTTCCTGTTTCCTGTCTCTCATTTATCCAATATACAGAAGTCACTCAGATAGTTTCTGGATTTTTCTCAGAAGGAATTGCTCTGTGTGTAGCTGTACATTTAATACATCTATGGGAAGAAGAAATTCCAAGAGTGTCCTAGGTCACCATCTTGGTCCCTCTCTCTAAGTATTAAGGCAGACTTTGGTCCTAAAAGAATGCTCTTGAGTAAAGACACTAGTGTTTCCCACAGAAACAGTTCACAATGTTCAGGGTTAATATTAGATGGAAAAAAAAGTTGAATTCAGCATTTACTTAAGAATTTTTTTTACACACTTTAAGAAAAGGCACAGTAGGTTAATAGGTCTTCAGGGAAGCTCGTGACCTATGTGTGAGTTCTTGCTCTCCTTGGGCCTTTGTCTTTATGTTACCCTGTTGTCCTTTTCAAGGCACCACCCTGCTGCGGAACCCTGAAACCAAATGCCACATCCATTTTTCTCAAAAGTGCTTCTTTACCTTAATACCTTGGCTCTTTGATACGTGACTATATTTTTTTGTTGTTGTTAATGGTTAAACATGGTTATATTTAGGTAAAATATTTGCATATTAACAGGAAACTCTAATTCTTTAACACTGAAGTGTGATTGATGATACACATCAATAACATTGAGATAAATAGATGGTATGAATATTATATAGATAGAATATCCTTTCATTTCCTGTGAAATCAAATTATGTGAGTATTGGATGGTACCCTAATTCTGTCCGAGTGCTTTTCCTTTACGGACATGAAAGAAGTATCAAAACAGTACCTGATTATTTCATATCAAATTAGTTATCTTAACTCATTAAAGTTATAATTCACTACATCTATACTGTCCTTAAAAATAAAAATTATGTGATTTTTATATTCAAAGTCATACAGTTAAAATGGCTCTTATTCATGTTTATTTACCATTTCAGGCTTAAATGTGACTCATACATTTGGAACTCATTTCCCTGGCCCTATATGTGTAAATTAGGTGTGTCAGAAATAGGGTTCCTATATGAAATACATTTATGGACCATTGTAACCTCAGAGAATCTTTTAAAATTCTCTGCCAAGTTACAATAGTTTTGTTTTTTGTCTTTTTTTTTTTTTTTTTGCGGTCCTCTCCCTGTTGTGGCCTCTCCCGTTGCGGAGCACAGGCTCCGGACGCGCAGGCTCAGCGGCCATGGTTCATGGGCCCAGCCGCTCCGTGGCACGCGGGATCCCCCCGGACCGGGGCACAAACCCGCGTCCCCTGCATCGGCCGGCAGACTCCCAACCACTGCGCCACCAGGGAAGCCCTAAAATAGTATTTTTTATATATTTTAAAAAGTTAAAGTATCTAATAATTAACTAATGCACTTACACCTCTACATTAAAGCTAGTATCATTTTTTAATCCAGACCACTGAGATTGTCTGTTGCTGTAGAATTAGTCTGAATTAATCTCGAGATATTAAATATTTACACAAATATCTTTTGATTTTTCTGCCTAAATACATTTACATTGCAGTCTCTGTTTCTCTTGCCCTTCAATCTTTCATATTCCATTTTTATTCTTTATTGGTCTAGAATTTAATTCACATTTTCTCACTTAAGTGTTAGCATCATGAGTCAGTCTTGCTGTTTGACAACTTACATGGACTTTGAGTCACAAGTGTCCACAGTTAATTACTTTTTAAACTTCACTATCCTTGTTACTATTGTATTATACATAGTTTTTTATTTGGTATATTTTTGGAGGCATGAGCGGCATATTTTGTAACGATCCATCCATCATCTTAAATGTAATTGCATAAATGCAGAAAATAGATTATAAATTATTATACACTGATAATTTATCATTTTGATCAGAATGAATTGTGTATTAAACTAATAACAACATAAAATTGAGTTAATCTCTCAATAGTTTACTATCATAAAAAGCATGTACCCTAGGGATACATCATCAAAAATAAAATAATTTTACAAATATAAGCAATGTCCTAGGATAATTCAGGAGAGAGAAGCGTGTTTACTCAGGATCTTGGATATCCTTACAACAGTTTCTATGCTTTGGTTGATCTTGTGTGTTTGTAGTTGCATATTTGAAATGATGAAGTCAAGCTAAAAAATAGGCAATATGTGGCATTGTAAATCTGTACTGGCTTATTTTTTTTACCTTCAACAGAGTTAAACTTCAGTTTACACCAAACTCTTGCAATCCAGCTATCTTAATCATTCATCTTTTGCACAAATAAAATTGAATCATAAAATGTCAGTTTGTTTCACAGTGAGCAGATGTAGGTATACATTACATGGCATCCCATCTGTGACCATCATATATCTCTATGTCTCATAAAAATCATTGGTTCTCCTAAAGAAATGTTCATCAGTTGAAGATTCTGCACCAAGAATCTAGGTCTCAGCTATTCAAACTCACTCTCTTTTAACACAATGCTTAGGGCTCCCTTAAAGGCACTGTGGTGTAATGCCAGACATTCTTCTAGACATTTGACGCTATAATGGTGAGCAAGAAAAATCCAATTCCTATCATCTCAGACCTCACATACTAGTTAATAGAGCATTGTATATAAATAATATAATTGCTACAAATGCTAATTGCTATAAATAAAATAAAACAGGATGTTGGAATAGAACATGAGAGTCTGGGGCAAGGGGGCATGTAAAAACCTTGGGGAGAAGCATTTGCCTAAAAAAAAGAGCAAAAACATAATCTCTGAGACAGGAATAAACTTGGTGTGTCCATAAGCCAGGGTTGACAAAATATCAGGAACTAGTGTAAGTGGATGAGGTCTTGAAACATAAGCAAGGGACAGACTAAATGGGGTCATTGTAAGGGTTGGGATTTTATTTAATTGCATTGGGAAAACATTGAAGATTTTTAAGCAAAAGAGCTGCAAAATCAGATTTACAACTTGAAAGGCCATTGGGGTCTGGGAGCTGGGAAGAGAATGACTGACTCTAGGAGTTGCAGGAGAAACAGTATAACTAATCCTGATAGGAATTCATGAAGGAAGAGATGATGATGGCAACAACTTGGATTACTGATAGGGAAAATGTCAAATTCGGGGAATATTTTGGAAATAGAGTGACATAACTTGCTGACTGATTAGGTATATATGTAAAACAGAAAGGAATCTCAGATGACCCTAACACTTTTAGCCTGAGCAAGGGCAACTATAGATTAAGGCACTGTTTTATCTACTAAGAAATATGAATAAGGGAGGATCAGTTTTGGTAAATGGGGATTGAATTTAAAATTCTGTTTTACACAGTTAGGTTTGGGAATCTCACATGGCGTTTACTATAAACTATTACAGAGGAATTAAATCCTACTGTGGAATTAAGATTGAAGTCAATCAGCAAGGTAAAGATCATGTATGATTATTTTTTGAAAATCTCATAGGAATACCAATATTGAGCACATAATTATTTTTTCTTCATTAAGTTCAACACAGTGTTTTCCCAAAATATTGGAACACTTTACTATTTACAGGGGAGGAAAGGGCCCCATTTCATTTTCATGCTTTTCAAATGAAAAAAATATACCTTTTAATACTAGAATTACACTCAGCAGAGTAAGAGACTCACATTTGGAAAGGTACACAGGAACCGAGAACAACTGAGGGACAGTTCTTTTATGTCCTCTATGTCATACTCATTCTAGGCCTCTAGGGATGAAACAATTGTTCAACATAAACAAACCAATCAGTGTGATACACCTCATTAACAGAATGAATGACCATCTCAACAGATGCAGAAAAAGCATTTGACAAAATTTGACATCCTTCCCTGATAAAAACTCTCAACAAATTGGATATAGAAAAAATGTACCTCAACGTAATAAAGGCCATATATGATAAGCCCACAGCTATCATTAGAGTCAATAGTGAAAAACTGAAATCTTTTCCTCTAAGATGAGGTGTCCACTGTCACCAGTTTTTTTCAACATAGCACTAAAAGTCCTAGCTAGAGCAATTAAGCAAGAAAAAGAAATAAAAGATAACTGAATCTGAAAGGAAGAAGTAAAACTGAATCTATTTGCAGGTGAATTAATAGTTATTTATCAAAAAACTCTAAGGACTCCACTGAAAAACTGTTAGAATTAATTTTTAAATTTTAATTAAAGTTGCAGGATACAAAATCAATATACAAAAATCAGTTGTGTTTCTATACACTAATAAAAAACTACCAGAAAGAGAAATTAAGAAAACAAGCCCTTTACAGTAGCATCAAAAAATATTTAGTTTAAATTTAATCAATGGAGTGAAAGATCTGTGCACTGAAAACTATAAAAGTTAATGAAAAAGATTTGAGAGGACACACCTAAATGGAAAGATATTCCATATTCATGGATTGGAAGAATTAATATCATTAATATCATTAATTTAATATCATTAAGTGTTCATTCTACCCAAAGTGATCTACAGATTCAATGCAATCCTTATCAAAATTTCAATGGTATCTTTAACAGAAATAGTGAAGGCAATCTTAAAATTCATATAAAAAAGAACAAAGGATTCCAAATAACAAAAGCAATCTTGAGAAGGAAGAACAAAGCTGGAGGCATTATACTTCTTGATTTCAAACAATACTGCAAAGCTACAGCAATCAAAACAGTATGGTATTGGCATTAAAGAAAAGATATATGTATATCTCAGTGGAACACAACAGAGAGACTAGAAATAAATCCAAACATAAATGATCACCTAATTTTCAACAAAAGAGCCATGACTATACATGGGAGAGAATAGTTTCTTCAATAAATGGTGTAGGGAATACTGGATATCTTCATGCAAAAAAATTAAACTGGATTCCTGTCTTATACCATTTGCAAAATTCAATTTAAAATGGATTAAAGTCTTGATTGTTAGATCTTGGTTGTTAGAAACGTAAAACTCCTAGAGGAAAACAGGGTGTAAGCTCTTTGACATTGTTCTTGGCAATGATTTTTTTGGATTTGACAGCAAAAGTCAAGGCGATGAAAGCAAAAATAAACAAGGGGACTACATCAAAATAAAAAGCTTCTGCACAATGAAGGAAACCACCAACAAAATGAGAAGGTAACCTATGGAATGAGAGAAAATATTTGCAAACCGCATATCCAGACTATGCAAGCAACTCATACAACTCAGTAGCAAAAAGAAAAAAGAAAAGAAAAACAGATTAAAAAATGAGCAGATCTGAACACAGTAGAAGACATTTTTTTCCAAAGAGGACATACAGATAGCCAAAAGGTATGTGAAATGCAAATCAAAACCATAATAAGATATCACCTCACACCCGTTAGGATGGCTATTATCAAAAAAACAAGAGACAATAAATGCTGGCTAGAATGTGCAAAAAAGGAGAACCTTTGTGTACTGTTGGTGGGAATGTAAATTAGTATAGGTGCTATGGAAAACGGTATGGCAGTTCCTCAAGAAATTAAAAATAGAACTACTATATGATTCAGCAATCCTACTTCCAGGTATATATCCATAGGAAGTAAAACCATTATCTCAAAGAGATATCTCTACTCCCGTGTTGATTACAGCATTATTCACAACAGCTAAGGTACAGAAACAAAGTTTCTATTGTGGGATGAATGGATAAAGAAAAAATAGATAGATAGATAATTATTCAGACAAAATTAAAAAGAAAGAAAATCCTGTCATCTGCAACAGCATGGATGAACCTGGAGGGCATTATGCTAAGTGAAATAAGCCAAACAGAGAAAGACGAATAATGCATGGTATCACTTATATTTGAAATCCTGGAAAAAAAAAAAAGTCAGACTTATAGAAACAGAGAGTAGAAAATTATTTGCCTGGGACTGGAGAATGGAGGGAATGGGGGAAATAGGGAGAGGCTGGTAAAAAGATACAATCTCAGTTATAAAATAAATAAGGTCTGAGAATCTGATTATAGCATGATGACTATAGTAGATAATATGGCATTGATGGGGGGACTTCTTTCACAATGTATACGTATAGCAAATCATGACTTTGTACACTTTAAATATCTCACAATTTTATTTGTCAATGAAACCTCCAATAAAGCTGAAAAAAATTACAAAGTAATAAAAAAATTGTATTAAATAATCCATAAGAACTGGTAAAATAAAAACCCAAGATTAATTTCAAAGAGAATAAATGCCATCAAAAATTATCAGAGTAAAAATATACTAAGTTATTCTTATGAAAGATGGGTGAAAAAAACTTCTATGAAGCAAAATTCCTTCAACTAAATAAAATCTCGAGCAGAGAATAAATTGGAACTCTGCCAGGATTTTAACTCGGCTAGAGTCAGGATGCATGAAGCAGCATATTGTAGGGAACATTCTGACTTGCTTAAGAATTATGAGACCAGACAGTCCAAGGAGGATGTGGGAAGACTGGCTGAGGGAAGAAGGCAGCGGGACCCAAGGGAATACAGGCTGCAGAGAAACTTGGAGGTAATTAGTTAAAGATACTATGAAAGGTGCCCCTGAAACTGACACATTTAGTAATGGAATAGTTACAGGTAAAACAAAAGGTAAGGCAAGGCAAGGCAGCATGTTTGAATGAACTAGAAAAGAAATTATGAAGGTTATTTTTCACTGTATTTTTGCTGATGTAAATGCATATCACTGCCAGAAAAGTTAAAGCAAGCATTTTGTAAAAGGATTTAAGAGTATAAAATTGGAAAAAGCTTTTCCTTTTGGCATAACTCTTAGACAATAATAAACTTTTGTTAGTTTTATAAAATTCTACCTGAAAATTGTAAGTGAACTCAGAATGTCTTGAAAATGTGAATGTCTTGAAAAGTGAAAACACAAAAAAGGATGTTGTTTGGTAACATGCCTAGGACTGTCTTCTTCTGGGGGGTGCAGAACACTGGACAGTCTGTCATTGCTACAGAACATATGTCAGAAAATATTAGTTTAACAGAACTAGGAGAGAGGCAAACTTATGGAGTTAGAAAGGCTCTACGCTTTCCAAGACTTCTGATCTTTAATACCAATTCTCCAATTCTATTTGTGAATAATTTTCCTCTATATGTGTATCTCATTTTCATTTTCTTGAAAATAAAGCAGGCAATTATATATATATATATATATATATATATATATATATATATATACACACACACACACCTATCAATCTTTGTAAACCAATAGTTTACATTATTCAAGAAAAATAAGGTTTTCTTTTCCCCATATGCTTCAAAGTTTTCATCTAAATTCAGGTAACATAAAACCAGAGATTAGTGTTAGAGGCTCCCTGTATCCAGTGATATGTTCCTCAAGCTTGGATACTTGTGAACTTTGGGGATGTACAGAGATGTCCTAGGCAGTCCTCATAGCCACAGGATAAAGACGATGAGTGTAAAATATAAGTTTAAGTAAATATTTTGGAAAAAATATATTAATATTGAAACAAGCAAGGATTTACTATTAAATCGAGTCCAAAACTCCATACTTTTTTTTTTTAAATGAACATTAAAAGGCATTCCTCACTTTAAGTATCTTGGGATCTGCTACCATCAGCAATTACAAGGGCTTCACCTAGCGGGATCACTGGGGAATGTTGCCCTCCCCACCCCAGACTTGGTGCAGAGCTAGTGCACTGCATTCTCTGAAGAGAGTTGCAGTCAAGGACTCTGGACCCCCCACCAGGCCAGGCTCTTAAGAATATTTGCATTCCTAATTCAAGTGCCTTCATTCCTAGGTTTCTCTACCTGGATCTTCTGCTGAGGTCTTCTTCAGCACTCCTTATCAGGGGAGGAGGGAGTAACCCTGAAGAAGCCACTTGTCCCCTATGGGACTCCTACCGCTATTTTTCCAGTCCTAGCCCTCCCCCCACCCCAGTCCCCACCCTCACCCCAGGTCCATAAAAGTATAGGAGCCTTTTATTCCCACTCCCTTGACAGCGAGATAACTTCCATGTCTGTGCTGGTCAAATTTATTCTGAGAATACAGGGTTGACTTAACATTAAAAAAAAAAAATCAATCAGCGTAATTCACCACATTAACAGTGTAAGAAAAAACATGATCATCTCAATAGATGCAGAAAGAGCAGATGACAAAAATCTCACGACCATTCCTGAAGAGGGAGAAATAAGCTCAGCAAACGAGGAACAGAAGGAGGATTTCTTATCTGGCAAAGAGCATCTATGAAAAAACCTACAGATAACATCATACTCGGTGATGAGAGCCTCTGCTTTCTCCCTAAGCAAGTGGAACAAGACACAAATGTTCACTCCCACCATCTCTATTCCATATTATACTGGAAGTATAGCCTAGGAAAATAACCTAAGAAAAAGAGATAAAAAGCATCCAAATTGGAAAGAAAGAAGCAAATCTCTCCGTATTCACAAAGCATTTTGTCTATGTGAAAAATCCTTTGTAAAATGTAGAAAGCTACTAGAAGGTATAATTAAGGATAACTGCAGAATACATGATGAATATACGAGAATCAATTCTATTTCTATATATTAGCAAAGAACAATCAGAAATTGAAATTTCTGATTTGAAATTGGTTGTAAGAAAACATCAACAAATATGAAATAGTAAATGTAAATCTGACAAAGTTTTGCAAGTTACGTACATAGAAAACTGCAATATTGCAGTTTAAAGAAGCCCTATGTAAATGGAGAGGCATGTGGTGTTGATTTATCGGAATATTAATATGGTTAAGATACCAGTTCTCCCAAAATTGATCTATAGTTTAAAAGCTATATTAATCAGAATTTCTTCAGACTTTTTTTGCAAAATGTGACGATGTGAATTTCCTATTCCATGAGATCTTCACTTTCTTTGGAAGATCATCAAAGAATGAATGCTGACTTTCTATTAAAAAAAAAATGATTTTCTAGATGGGATCTAGACTCAAAGCAGATCCCTTGGTGGAGTAGACAGCAGGTATCGTGACATATTGTATACGAGAGCAAGAGGGGCTCAGGATAGCATCTCCCACTGGAAAACTGCCATGGTTATTATTTACATCAAGGTTACCATAGTCAGTGGGATGAACCACAATCACACCTTCCTTCAACAAAGGAGTTCTCAGAGATTTGTGATTACCCAGAACCTGAGTATCTGGAATCTTCGTGTGCTGTGGTTCCCAAAGGTCTTTAACCAGAGAACTCCCTTCTCACAGAGCAGAAAGCAACATGCCAGTGTTTCTCTGACAGTGCCGTGAGAAATGGTGACCCAGGACATCAGTCCAGCAAATATTTACTGTTTAATTTTTGCCAAGGTGTAAGTTCTAGATACTTGGGATTCAGTAGGGAGTAAAACACAAATATCACAATTCTAAACAAATTTTCATTCTAAACATGGTTTAAACGCTCAAGCCTTTTAAATGCTTGACACCTAATACCGTGTGTTCAAATCCAATTTTCTGCAGTTTGGCCTAAGTGTATAATTTTTAGTTAAAGCACAGACTAAGGAATTTTACTTTTAGATTTTTTAAAATACTATCATAATACTTACTGAGAAAAAAATGACACTGGTAACACCACAGTTCCAGGTCTGGCATTTAAAATTGTGATCATTTATTCTCCAAAACCTCATTTATAGAAAAGAATTACTTTCTATTCTTTAAGTATTCAGTGTATCAGTAATAGCAAATTATAACCTCAATTATCTCACACTTAGATCTTCTTTTCATATCAATGTCTAATAATTTTCAAGTAAAACCCTAAGTAATGATACGAGTAACATAAAGTAACAAAATAAATGGACTTCATTCCTGTGCCCTGCTGTGTTTCTACCCCTATATCCCCTTATTTCCATTTTTTTCTTTTCATTTATAAATTCAGACATTTTCCATTAATATGTATCCTACTACTTTCTTTCATAATATTTGATACCATTGAGACTCATTATAAGTATTTTAAACATTTTTTTCTTATAGATTTTCTAATGTACAATGTTGAACAGAGTCACTGCTCCCTTTTTAGAGAATGGTATTTTATGTAGGAGAAGAAAACTACAAAATGGATCCACAGCCTTAAAAATCTCAGAAAGGTGGCTCTCAAAATGTACGACTTGCTAACAGGCATAAAAATCAAGGATCTGCTAAAAGGTCATTTCCACTCTAAGTTTTTATCTGTTCAAAGAATAGCCCTGTGGGAACATGGGGTATCTTAAAAGGCAGTAATATTTTGATGATGCCAGGAGTTAGACTGGAAAGGCAGAAAATGTAGGAAACTACAATGACATTAAATTCACATGGAAACTGAGTATAGAAACAGCCTATAAGCTTCAGAACCAGTGCAGTGTGGTATGAAGATACAAGTTTATTAATGACACTGGAGGCTGAAATTTCCCAGTGTAGTGAAAGAAACTCTATTTAAAGAAGGAAGTTAAAGAATATGATGAACCAACTCTTAACACATTACATTTCAGATCTACTTGATTAAGGAAGGATTTTGCACAAGACTCACCATAGAGAATGTGTGTGTGTGTGTGTGTGTGTGTGTGTGTGTGTGTGTGTGTGTGTGTCTAAGCTGGTTAATTGATTTTTTTTTTTATGTTGGCATTTCTTCGGTTGACTCTATTTAAGCCTGGGAATGAAACTGACATAAAAAGAGATGGAACTGTCAAAAAGCAGTGATAGTTAGTTTTTGGAATGTCCCTACAATCTTATTCTTCTCTCAGTAAATAGAAATGAGAATGTACCAACTAAGAGTCTCTCCAGTCTGGAGAGAGAAAACTTAGATGAAAATATATTGAGCCACCTTCTTGTAAGCTGTATGTTGAAGTCATTTGTGTTCAAATACTGCCCTGTGTTCAGAATCTGCCTTTGATTTGGACTGTATTCACCACTGAATTGTAATGTCAAAGATTTCTGTCTGCAGCAGAGAGAACATAGGGAATGGAAGGCATAGAGGAAACACTCTCTCCCAGCACAAAAATTATCCACTCTGCAGAAAGAAATCCTACCAAGGATCATTCGTGAGTTTCCATGTAATATTTCCCTGCACTCTTCTTTTAAAAAACATACATATTCCTAGATGCAGTGACTCATACAGTCCATAAAATCCTCCAGCGGATGGATTTATGGGATCTATGTGAGATAGCATGGAAACACAGAATCAAAGGACACAGGAACAAATGATAAAAACAGAAGAAAAACATCAGAAACAGACATGAAATTAATAGAAAGGCAGTGGACTAGGATTCTGTGATTCCTAATTCTCAATCTCATTTCTCTCATTTTGTGACTCCAAGGAAGTCCATGTTATCTTCACCTCCAAAATGAAGGGACGGGGCTCTCTAACCACAAAGATCATTTTCAGCCTACAGTTTTATGAAACTGGTTATTTCCTTATATTTCCTGGAGCTAATTCTGCTTTCCACAACTCTAAGTGAATTCAGGATGGATAGTCAAGTGTATACTCTGTTACTACCCTGACAGCAGAGTCTGGAGTAGCCAGCCCAGCTTAAAAGAAAGGCACAGAAAGGGCTCAAATGTGCCTTTTCTTACCTCTAAACCTGGATGGCTTAAATTCTGTTACTTTACCAAGAAGAAGGGGGCATAATGTTTCTAGTCTAGTAATAGGCAGTAAAATATACTTTCAGTGCTCTTTAAGTTCCCTTGTGGCCTGCAAAAGTTACCGCAGGGTCTAAAGGCAGTTTCATACAAGGATATATACATTGGAAGAGCTGGCCCAATGCTTTTCAGAAAGCTGATCAATGTATTTACACAGAGTGCACAAGTGTAAACCCGTTCATCTCAGCTTTCTGTCAGTTTTATTCTAACTGCTTTCTCCATATTTTTTCTTGCCATCACCAATAGCAAAAAGTTTTCCTTGGGCAGACGGTAAAAGAGTTTTTAAAATAGCTTATTCATCTCTCTGATAAATACAGTTTCATATGATTATGGCAAGTTGAGTTTGAGCAGAGGAACATTTGCTTTTGCTGTTTCTAGAAGTCTTTGTCCAAGCGTAATTTGCACTGGACAAAGTAAAACAGGTAAGGAAGACTTTGCTCAAGGTTAAGGCAGAGAGGCCAAAACTCAGTCTGAGCTCAATTCCACTAAGACAAAGAGCTAGAGAGTTTTTACGAGATGAGGGAAGGGAGAGAGAGATGGGTGGGGAGAATTACAGGTCATCCATGTTTACTAATTGGCCTTGCCCAAAGGAAAAGTAACTTTCTCCCATTTTCATGTTAAGAGATAGTTTGCAACTTAGAGCAAGGTTCCCTGTGGGAATTAGGGTTCTAACTTCACAGAATCTGGAAGATGGGGCCCTAACGTCCATGAGAATTACATTTCAGAGAGGTGGTTCCCAGGTGCTTGAAAAAGAGAGTCTTAGGTTGTAAAGCTGGCAAGAGGCTTTTAGAATGATTTCCATCTCAAAGGGGCAGAAAAGGAATTTACAGTGCTAAGTTTTCCAAAGTCTGTGCTCTAAGAAAAGGGAGATCAGGGCCTAGAGTACAGAAGAAGCCTAGTGACCATGAATCCAGCTGAGGAGAACAGGAACATACTTCAGTCAAACTCAAAATTTTTTCCAAAAAACTTTTTTTTTTCCAAAATCTGAGAGTTATAATCATCATTATCAACAGAAACAAACAAGCACAGAGTTTAGTAAATGTTAACTCCTGCACGAAGTGTTGGAATATAACCAAGTATAAAATGTAGTTCCTGTTCTCTACATGTTTCTAGAATAGAAGAGGGAAATTGAGATACTGATCAATACAATATAAATTTGTATATTTTGAATAGAAATGAGAAGGACTGATAGTAAAAGCTCCCCAGACTCAGCCAGGAAGAGATAACTCAGGCATGTAGACAGGCTTGCCTGTGTTAGGTTTTGTCCAATTAACCTTCAAAGAATTTTATTGTTCATGAGGTCAGAGATACTTTTGACCCTATCTATATTGAACAAGAAAAATGGGCCAGAGAATTCTGGATGTATGACTGATTTGAATATGGTTTTCAAACTGGGTTCCTGGAACCCTGGAGTTCCATGGAGTAACCAGGGCATCACAGAGAAATTTAGATGGAAAAGACAGCATGGAGCTTCAGTACTCCTCCCTGACAAGGCAAGCCAGCAGCTCTATTTTTATGTCTTCTATATGAGGGTGATACATTTCTCTGATTGGAAAAAAAGATTTCATTGCCTTCAGAAGGAGCTGAAAAACTATAGAAAACAAAACAAAAAATTCCACACAAGGAACAACACGTGCAAAGATAATCCAATGATAGTTTAATTTTCATTTGTGGTGACGTTCATGTCTGTAATTCTGCCCCTCCACTCTGCCTCTCTTGCACGATTGCCTCAGGCTGATCAGATAGTCGTTCTGCCTTCACAACGCAGGTCACACTGCTGTACTGATACCTTCTTTGTAATGGTCTTCTGAGAAGTAGGGGCGTGGATAGAGGCCAAAAGATGTAAGCAGAGAGTTGAAAACATCAAAGAGATCTACCCCCAATGGTCGTGTTCTCGGGGACCATTTCAAGCCTTATTGGTGCAATAAAAGGGAGTGAGGCAGTTGGAATCAGGGACCTAGGAGGACTACACAGTGAATCAGAGAGCTGCAACCAGAACTGGCCACAATTCCCAATTGATGTATATACCCATCCACACGCCACACATGAATTGTGCTGACTACCTGACAATAGTAAAAATGTAGGTTAGGGCAGAATGGGAAGCCTTGATGACAGGACTTGGATCTAAGTGTGCTTCTTTTTAAAATTTTTTTAGTTTCCAGAGACAGATTTTATTAACCTTTTATTCCCCACTGTAGAATACTTTCAACTCATCAGACTTTAAAGGGCATTTACTTCATCTGTAGTATTAGACTGTTTAATTTCTATTCAAGAGCACAGACATACTTCCTAAAACTAAGCATTTTTAATTTTTTTTATTTAATTTTTATTTTATATTGGAGTATAGTTGATTTATAATGTGTTAGTTTCAGGTGTATAGCTAAGTGATTCATACACACACACACACACATTCTTTTTCAGTTTCTTTTCCCACATAGGTTATTACAGAATATTGAGTAGAGTTCCCTGTGCTGTACAGTAGGTCCCTATTGATTATCTATTTTATATATACTACTGTCTGTATGAAGAATCCCAAACTCCTAATTCATCCCTCCCCCCCTCCACCTACATTTCCCCTTTGGTAACCATAAATCTGTTTTCGATATCTATGAGTCTGTTTCTATTTTGTAAAAAGTTCATCTTTATCATTTTTTAAAATTAGATTCCACATGAGTGGTATCATATGATATGTGTCTTCCTCTGTCTGACTTACATCAACATCACTTAGTATGATAATCTCCTGGTCCATCCATATTGCTACAAATGGCAGTGTTTCATTCTTTTTAATGGCTGAGTAATATTCCACCGTATATATGCAATACATCTTCTTTATCCATTCATCTGCTGATGAACATTTAGCTTGCTTCCATGTCTTGTCTATTGTAAGCAGCGTTGCAATGAACATTGGGGGGTATGTATCCTTTCAAACCATGGTGTTCTCTGGATATATGCCTAGGAGTAGGATTCCCGGATCATACAGTAGTTTTATGTTTGGTTTTTTAAGGAACCTCCATACTGTTCTCCATAGTGGTTGTACCAATTTACATTCCCACCAACAGTGCAAGAGGGTTCCCTTTTCTCCACACCCTCTCCAGCATTTATTGTTTGTAGACTTTTTGATGATGGCCATTCTCACCGGTGTGAGGTGATACCTCATTGTAGTTTTGATTTGCATTTTTCTAATAATTAGCGATGTTGAGCATCTTTTCATGTGATTTTTGGCCATCTGTATGTCTTTGGAGAAATATCTGTTTAGATCTTCTGCCCAGTTTTTGATTGGGTTGCTTTTTTTTGATATAAAGTTGTGTGAGCTATTTGTATATCTTTGAGATTAATCCCTTGTCGGTCACTTCGTTTGCAAATATTTTCTCCCATTCTGTGGGTTGTCTAAGTGTGCTTTAGAAATAAAGCTTGATTTTCAAAACTCTCACTGAGATGTAAAGATACAAGTACAGAAAATGGAGTGGACTTGTTCACAAATTTATACTGATTTTACACTGATATTTAAATGAGATGTTGTAGGGCAAGCAATTTTTGAATATGGGAAGAAATCAGATAAGAAAAAAAGGATAATATTGATGCACATCTCTGGTGAGAAACTTTGCATCTAACCTGACACTCAGTGGGTTCTCTCAGGACTTAGGAGAGAAGAGGTAAGCTGGTAGCTGGGAAAGAGGTTAACAATCTCCTTTGCAACTTTTCATGGAGCAGAGATGGGGCTGGTGTTGGTTTGAACATTAACCTGAATGCCAACCGAAAATTCCATCTGGAAAAATGATTCTGACAAGTTTAGTTTTCTAAATTCCTTCTCTTCCACTCCGATGTTTTCTAACATGTTTTTTTCTTTCTCAAAGAGAGAAAGCAAAAAGAGGCCAGATTAACCTCCTTTCTATCCATCTTCCTTCTCTTCTCCTCAAATGCCTCCTCCCTACTTCACTTCCCCTGTGTGTGATCATTTATTCCCTCCAGCTAGGAGTTTCCCAACTGGCTTCATTTAAATACGCAGGAATGTGAAGGAACACACATTTCAGGAGTTTCGCATTTTGCACCTTTTGCTACCAAATGTAATTCAAAGCAATGACTAATTTCTAAAGCCTCAGAAGTACACTGGGGTATTTTCAAACTTAAGGGTGGCATCTTTCCTTCTGCACCATCACAAACTTCAAACTGATCTAACAGAGCCCATATCCCTTGATTAGAAAGCATGAACCTACAGGGCAAAATATTCTTTGCCAACTTAATTTGGCAAGTCCAGATCCCCTTACCTTCAGAGGAAGCTTTCAGACGTGTCATTTTTAAACAACGTATTTTATGAGTGATTTCAATACTATTTACCGTTGCTGGTTTTGTTTCATGTATCCTTTCCAATTGGTAGTCTTAGGTATTTGGTGTCCTGCATTAATTTCCCAAAGAAGGTTGCCACTTAAGAAAAATCCCATAAATACTTAACTGACTGAAACACAGTTGAGACCTTATTATCTCTGTATAGCCGAGTAGTGCTGGAATTTAGCTTCTGTACTGTGTTCACTTTCAGCACTGTCTTGAAAGGAACCAAAATGCTTTTCATTTCGGTGTGATAATAAATGAAGGGCAGAGCTCCTCCTCCACCCCGGAACTATGACTGAAACAATTTAAGGAGCCTGTTTGTTCCCAGAGAAGTGCAGGGGGGTGTTTGGTGTTGGTCAGGGGTGCGCTCTGCAGCACAAGTAAGTTCACGCTCAGACTGAATTTGTGGTAGGAGAGTTGGAATAAGGACATGGTTTCTAACTCCCCCGTTTCTAAAAAGAAAGACTCAGTTGAAGCCCACTTCTATATTTAGTTCCTGCACTATTTCTTTTGTTTCTTTACTTATATATTGGCTGAGTTTAGGGTTGTGACAGTATTCTACACAGAAAGGGAGTAGCTGTTAATTAGTAGTGTTTTTTCCTATTTTAAATCATCTGTTACATATTCCTAACCTCTCCAGATCACTACCAAAAGCTGCAAACTTTGATACTATAAGGATAAAGACAAATTAAAACTAAGAGGCTGAATTCTCCCTGTTGAAAATAAGGGAGTTCCTTCCTTTTCTTTTTCTTAGAACATCTATTTTAGAAAAGTCGCAGGTATAAGTACAGTCTCCTCCCTTTTAAATGTGTAAATCCTTTTGGAAACTAGATATGCCTTTTGTCATCTTTATGCCATAGTGTTATCTTTCTCAAGGATCCAGAAGCCATCTCTTTAAAATGTAAATATCAAGGGAGATAGTCCCCCTATGTCCCAGTTTGTGTGGGAAGATAATAGCCTAATTTTGGTGGGTGCCTTGCTACAACCTGTAAGTTTACCTCCTGCCACAGAAACATGAAAACTTTTTTTGTTTTTTTAACATCTTTATTGGAGTATAATTGCTTTACATTGTTGTGTTAGTTTCTGCTGTATAACAAGTGAATCAGCTATATGTATACATATATCTCCGTATCCCCTCCCTCTTGCATCTCCTTCCCACCCTCCCTATCCTACCCCTCTAGGTGGTCACAGAGCACCGAGCTGATCTCCCTGTGCTATGTGGCTGCTTCCCACTAGCTATCTATTTTACATTTGGTAGTGTATATAAGTCCATGCCACTCTCTCACTTCGTCCCAGCTTACCCTTCCCCCTCCCCGTGTCCTCAAGTCCATTCTCTATGTCTGCATCTTTATTCCTGTCCTGCCCCTAGGTTCTTCAGAACCATATATATATATATATACATATATATATATATATTTAGATTCCATATATATGTTAGCATACGGTAGTTTTTCTCTTTCTGAATTACTTCACTCTGTATGACAGTCTCTAGGTCCATCCACCTCTCTACAAATAACTCAATTTCGTTTCTTTTTATGGCTGAGTAATATTCCATTGTACATACGTGCCACATCTTCTTTCCTGTGGATAAAGCCAATTAGCCAACACAGGTAGTCATTTCAATTACCAGGTGAATTTAGGATTAACTGTGCGTGACAAACGTGCTGTCAAGTCCATTTACTGGAGGGCTTGTTACTGCTTATCTTGAAAACACTGATGTAAGTGGATTGTATCGGCTTGGCTATATTAGAGGAGGAGATGTCCTTCTGTCTTTGCAACCTCTTAGCTGATTGCCTATGATGCAAATCACTTTCTGGTTTAATACTTACACAATATTAAAATTGTTTTCTTTCTCTCCTACTTTTCTGGAGAGGTTTTCTGAGTTGGGCAAAGATTTTGTTTCTAATATTTCCCCCAAAATGCCAACCCTGATTTTCCAACGTGGAGGCAACTAATGTTTTCTACTGGCTGGAGAAGGCAGATACTTGGAATATACCAGCATTCTCACCTCTCAGAATGTTTTCTCATATTTACTTCTTCCCTAACATGTTTAGGTTAAAATATGTCTTTTTATACATATATTGACGTTCATCAAACCATGAGTAGACATGTTCATAGTCAACTGGAGTTGGGTTAGTAATTTTTTTCCATGACACGTTCACATTTAAGTCCTGACTCTGCAACATTATTAACATAACACTAAAGGTAAACACCATTCTTTTAATCGCTGCTAATTAACTCGACTCTGTCATATTCTGTAAAAGATGAATTACTGAAAGCACATCCTACATTACAATTAATTTTGTGACTAATTTTTGTGTAACTCTGGGTAGATTATGGTTCTCCAGTAAATAGTTAATGATTTACAAAATTAAAGGAAACGGTTGAAAGTGGAGAGTAAAAAAAAAAATAGGTAGACGTTAGAAATTATGAAATAGTTCATGACCATCACACTACACAGCTGCCGTATTTGCCTGAATTGTTAGAAAGTTAATTGTAAGTAACACTAATTGGGTATCCATGGTATGTCGCATTGTGCTGCGTTCTTTTATGTTTTCCAGATATTTACAAATTAGTGATGCTTTTAAAAATTCATTGTGTTTTCTTCAATGTTATTACTTGGGGAGTATTTATATTTGTCCCAGACATGCTGCCATCCTTGGAATAGTTTTAGAATTCCATAGAATCCACCACAAAGTCTTATTTTGTGTGATTTTTTTTTAACCTGCTGTGATGCTCTGGGATCAAATGTTCATGGTTAAAGGTAAATTAGCCCTGGGGAAACACAAACTCGGTGATGACCACATCTGGCATATCAAAGGAAGCAAGATGTAGAATATTACTTTTCATTTAAAACGTCTTTCGAGTGTTACTAAATCGTAATATTTTTTTCCACATGTGGTTCCTTAAGTAACTCTAAAACTGGTCATTTCAACTGAAGGCATGGCATAGCCAGGAGTTCGGCCCTATCAGTGCCAGCTGCAGCACAGTTTTTCATAGGAGCAGGGTGAAGAAATGAATAAAAATACAATTTCAAGAACAAATTTCCTCATTTTTTGTTTGTCTGAGAAAGTTATCCTGCAAAAGTGATGGAGAACTACATTCTCAGACAAACAAAAAGTAAGGAAAGTTGTTCTTCAAATAGACCTGCCTTGCAAGAAATAGTAAAAATTTCTCTGAGAGAAGGAAAAATGACATAGGTTAGAAACTCAGATCTATACAAAGGAAGAGCATTAGAAAAGAAATAAGTGAAGGTAAAATAAAAACTTTTATTTCTCATTCTTAATTGATAGATAACAGTTTGTCCAGAATAATAATAGCAACAATCTATGTAATGATTTTGTTATTAATTTTTATTGGAGTATATCTGCTTTGCAGTGTTGTGTTAGTTTCTGCTGTACAGCAAAGTGAACCAGCTATACGTATACATATATCCCTTTTTTTAGATTTCCTTCCCATTTAGGTCACCACAGAGCATTGAGTAGAGTTCCCCGTGCTACATAGTATGTTCTCATTAGTTATCTATTTTCTACACAGTAGAGTATATATGTCAATCCCAATCTCCCAATTCATCCCACTCCCCTCCTTTTCCCCCTTGGTATCCACATGTTTGTTCTCTATGTCTGTGTCTCTGTTTCTGCTTTGCAAATAAGATCATCTATACCATTTTTCTAGATTCCACATATATGCATTAATATATGATTTCTATGTAATGATTATAGCTTATATATGAATGAAATGAATGACAGCAGTGGATACAAAGTGTGAGGGAAGGAATCAGGAATACTTTGTTATATGAGCTACTTGTACTACCTGTGAAGTAACACAGTATTTGAAAGTGGACTTTTATTAGTTATAAATGTATATTGCAAACTCTAGGGCAACCACTGCAAAACACTTTTTTAAGTACAGTTAAGTCCCTTACATACAAGCCTTCAAGTTGCGAACTTTCAAAGATGTGAACGTGCATTCCATCGACGTCAGGCCTGAGTGAAACTGCAGCTTGCCCTCCATCTCCTATTGCTGAAGATCCTTCAGCTCTACCACCTCCCCCCTCCTCTCCCTCCTCCAGTCAGTAACTCTTCTTGCCTGTTCACTCGACGCCAGCCCCTGTATGCCAGCTGTTGTACTACTGTACTTTTCAAGGTACTTGAAAAGGTACTGTAAGATTAAAAATGTGTTCTTTGTTTTTTTGTGCTTGTTTTTTATGTATTATTTGTGTGAAAAGTATTATAAGCCTATTACAGTACAGTACTATATAGCCGATTGTGTTAGTTGGGTACCTAGGCCAACTTTGTTGGACTTACGAACAAACTGGATTTACGAACACGCTCTTGGAATGGAACTCGTTTGTATGCAGGGGACTTACTACTGTACAAATTACACGCTAAGAAAGGAGAAAAAAATCAAATCACATAAAATGCTCAATTAAAACCACAAAAGGTAGAAAAAGTGTGGAAGACAAAAGTAAAGACAATGGAGAGAAAGCATTTAACATGTGGTAAATTTTAACCCCTAACATCCCCAATCCCACATTGTTCAAGGGTCAACTTACATGTCTTTCTAAATTTCAAGGGTTCTCCAGGATACAAGAGAAAATGCCTTACCCAAGGAGTATATATTGCTACTTATTAAAAAGATTTTTTTGCTTAAGGTCACTAAGACAGTGTTTACAAATAATAAATTAAACAGGTAAATAAGTGCAAGATTCTATTTCCTATTAATTAGTATTTTATTGTAGAGAAAATAAAATTTAAAACTATTTGTTTCTAATATTGTGACTTTTTATTTATGCCATTAAAATGATAACTTCCTAAACTCATTGCCAGTATTCAGAAATTACTCTGAACAAGTCTATGCTTTCTGAAATGTTTGAACAGAAGTTGCTTAAAGGATGTGATTTTCAGTCATGCTGCAGGATAAAATCTCTGACTTTTAAAATGGAATATTAGAAGTCTTTGATCCGCAGAGAATAGAATTTAATCAGATTGAAACAAGATAGCTGTGACGGACAGTTATTTATTTAAGAGTAGTATGACTTTTTGGTTTTGATAAGCAGAGTGCCCTCTTTTAATATTAAAGCTGACAACTGAAGTGAACTTACTTTTAAGTTCAGAAGGTAAGATAATGCATTTTTACAGAACCCTAGGAAGGTTTTTGTTTCACACTGGAAAAAAAAAAGTGACCACCTGGATAGTTAGACCACCTGGATACCAATAAAACTCTATCACAGAATTGTTCTCAGGGAATTTTAAACCACTTCAGTGAGCACTCAGAGGCCCACCAGCCAACCCCATCCCTCTCTGTGTTTCTGAGTGCCTCACACGATACCTGGCCCACAGGATACAGTCAACAGATAACTGTTAACAGAAAACAGACTGACAAAAAGTACGTAGCAACTGTAGGATATGCCATTCTATAGGGATGTACTTTTGTCACTAGAAGCAGTATCTTTTTTTCCTCTCCCATAAAAAAGTGTTTCAAGGATTCATAACAAGATTCACAGGATGTTACTAAAACTACTGAGTACTTTGTATATGGCATACACTGTGTTAAATGGCTTTTTGTATATAATCTCATGTAATCCTCACAGTAACCACAGGAAGCTGTCATCACTGTTAACCCTTTTATAAATGAGAAAACTGAAGGGCAGAGAAGTTGAGTATTGCCTCCAGCCAGAGTCCAGGGCTTTGAAATCAGATATTCTGTTTCTACAGACCAGCTCTTACATCAAATTGCCTCCCAATAGAATCAAGGCTTTCAATGCAGATAACGATGGATTCACGGATTCTAAGAGAAGTTCAATATGATATCAAAAGAAAATATATGTACTGAAGAATACAGAGAAAAAAAGGAGGTGGGAAGTCCTAGCTTACGTGTAACTAGACTTACAGAAGTAGAAAAGAGAAATAATGGGACAGAAGCAACTTATAAAAGATAAAGACCAAGAATTTTCCAAAATTGATTTAAAACACCAAGCCAAAAATTCAAGTAACTCAAGTATAAGTCAAGAGCACCACACACCATACTAAAACTGCTGAATACCAAAAACAGAGACAAATTTTGATGCAGTCAAAAGGAAAAAGCATATCACCTTCACAGGATTAACAGTAAGATACAAAGCTGACTTCTTAAAGGAAATTATGGATAAAAGGGTAATATCTTCAGCGTGCTTTCTATACATTATTTCTATACCCAATGAAAATCTCTTTCAAAAATGAAAGCAAACTCAATACATTTTCAGAAAAATAAAACTATTCCACCAGCAGACCAACATGAAAGGAAACACTGAAAGTTTTTTTTGTGACTTTTGACCACATAAGTAATACTACTACTAATAATTATAACAACAGCAGCAATAAGAAATTCAACAAAGAAAACTCAGTCTAACAGAAGGCAAGAACAGTGCAGAGATCAAGAGGAAAGCATGATTTAATTATCATGATGGCATAAATAAGCCCATACATATTAGTTATTATAATAATTGTGAGTATGTTACATTAATCTTGAGATAGAGAGAGAAAGAGAGATTTTCAGAATAGAGGAGCAGATAGAGGTACAGATAAAGGAACAAAGGCTTTCCAAATGAGGTTTAGCTCTGGAAGGCGGTGAGGTCCCTCTACACTGAGGGACCTAAAATCATTATTTTTCAGGGCTGCCAAATAGCCATCGTTGAGAAAATTATCCTTTACAGAATAATTCTGGCTTAGAAATGTGGAATTAATGGGAGAATTATAAAACCTTGATTAAAAAAAATTTTTTTTATTGAAGTAGAGTTGATTTACAGTATTGTGCCAGTTTCTGCAGTACAGCACAGGGACTCAGTTATACACAGAGACATTCTTTTTTTATATTTTCCACTATGGTTTATCCCAGGAGATTGGATACAGTTCCGTGCTGTACAGGAGGACCTTGCTCTTTATGCATTCTAAATGTAATAGTTTGCATCTACCAACCCCAAACTCCCAGTCCATGCCTCCCCATCTCCCCCTCCCTTGGCAACCACAAGTCTGATCTCTATGTCTATGAGTCTGTTTCAGTTTTGTAGATAAGTTCATTTGGGCAGTATTTTATTTTATTTTTTTTTAACATCCTTATTGGGGTATAATTGCTTTACAATGGTGTGTTAGTTTCTGCTTTATAACAAAGTGTTATACATATACATATGTTCCCATATGTCTTCCCTCTTGCGTCTCCCTCCCTCCCACTCTCCCTATCCCACCCCTCCAGGCTGTCACAAAGCACCGAGCTAATAACCCTGTGCCATGCGGCTGCTTCCCACTAGCTATCTACCTTACTACGTTTGTTAGTGTGTATATGTCCATGACTCTCGCCCTGTCAAAGCTCACCCTTCCCCTTCCCCATATCCTCAAGTCCGTTCTCCAGTAGGTCTGCGTCTTTATTCCTGTCTTACCCCTAGGTTCTTCATGACATTTTTTTTTCTTAAATTCCATATATATGTGTTAGCATACAGTATTTGTCTTTTTCTTTCTGACTTACTTCACTCTGTATGACAGACTCTAGGTCTATCCATCTCATTACAAATAGCTCAATTTCGTTTCTTTTTAAGGCTGAGTAATATTCCATTGTATATATGTGCCACATCTTCTTTATCCATTCATCCGATGATGGGCACTTAGGTTGTTTCCATCTCCGGGCTATTGTAAATAGAGCTGCAATGAACATTTTGGTACATGACTCTTTTTGAATTTTGGTTTTCTCAGGGTATATGCCCAGTAGTGGGATTGCTGGGTCATATGGTAATTCTATTTGTAGTTTTTTAAGGAACCTCCATACTGTTCTCCATAGTGGCTGAACCAATTCACATTCCCACCAGCAGTGCAAGAGTGTTCCCTTTTCTCTACACCCTCTCCAGCATTTATTGTTTCTAGATTTTTTGATGATGGCCATTCTGACTGGTGTGAGATGATATCTCATTGTAGTTTTTTTTTTTTTAAATTCAGAATGTTGATTCCTTTTTATTTTTTATTTTTTTTTAACATCTTTATTGGGGTATAATTGCCTCACAATAGTGTGTCAGCCTCTGCTCTACAACAAAGCGAATCAGCCATACACATGCTCCCATGTGTCCTCCCTCTTGCGTCTCCCTCCCTCCCACTCTCCCCATCCCACCCCTCCAGGCCGTCCCAAAGCCCCGAGCTAATATCCCTGTGCCCTGCGGCTGCCTCCCCCCAGCTATCTACCTTACTACGTTTGTTAGTGTGTATATGTCCATGACTCTCTCTCGCCCTGTCAAAACTCACCCTTCCCCCTCCCCATATCCTCAAGTCCGTTCTCCAGTAGGTCTGCGCCTCTATTCCTGTCTTATCCCCAGGCTCTTCATGACATTTTTTTCCTTAAATTCCATATATATGTGTTAGCATACGGTATTTGTCTTTTTCTTTCTGACTTACTTCACTCTGTATGACAGACTCTAGGTCTATCCATCTCATTACAAATAACTCAATTTCATTTCTTTTTAAGGCTGAGTAATATTCTGTTGTGTATATGTGCCACATCTTCTTTATCCATTCGTCCGATGATGGGCGCTTAGGTTCTTTCCATCTCCGGGCTATTGTAAATAGAGCTGCAATGAACATTTTGGTACATGACTCTTTTTGAACTTTGGTTTTCTCAGGGTATATGCCCAGTAGTGGGATTGCTGGGTCATATGGTAATTCTATTTGTAGTTTTTTAAGGAACCTCCATACTGTTCTCCATAGTGGCTGAACCAATTCACATTCCCACCAGCAGTGCAAGAGTGTCCCCTTTTCTCCACACCCTCTCCAGCATTTATTGTTTCTAGATTTTTTGATGATGGCCATTCTGACTGGTGTGAGATGATATCTCATTGTAGTTTTGATTTGCAATGATAATGATGTTGAGCATTCTTTCATGTGTTTGTTGGCATTCTGTGTATCTCCTTTGGAGAAATGTCTATTTAGGTCTTCTGCCCATTTTTGGAATGGGTTGTTTTTTTTTTTTGTTATTGAGCTGCATGAGCTGCTTGTAAATTTTGGAGATTAATCCTTTGTCAGTTGCTTCATTTGCAAATATTTTCTCCCATTCTGAGGGTTGTCTTTTGGTCTTGTTTATGGTTTCCTTTGCTGTGCAAAAGCTTTGAAGTTTCATTAGGTCCCATTTGTTTATTTTTGTTTTTATTTCCATTACTCTAGGAGGTGGGTCGGAAAGGATCTTGCTGTGATTTATGTCATAGAGTGTTCTGCCTATGTTTTCCTCTAAGAGTTTGATAGTTTCTGGCCTTACATTTAGGTCTTTAATCCATTTTGAGCTTATTTTTGTGTATGGTGTTAGGGAGTGATCTAATCTCATACTTTTACACGTACCTGTCCAGTTTTCTCAGCACCATTTATTGAAGAGGCTGTCCTTTCTCCACTGTACTTTCCTGCCACCTTTATCAAAGATAAGGTGTCCATATGTGCGTGGGTTTATCTCTGGGCTTTCTATCCTGTTCCATTGATCTATCTTTCTGTTTTTGTGCCAGTACCATACTGTCTTGATTACTGTAGCTTTGTAGTATAGTCTGAAGTCAGGGAGCCTGATTCCTCCAGCTCCTTTTTTCGTTCTCAAGATTGCTTTGGTTATTCGGGGTCTTCTGTGTTTCCATACAAATTGCGAAATTTTTTGTTCTAGTTCTGTGAAAAATGCCAGTGGTAGTTTGATAGGGATTGCATTGAATCTGTAGATTGCTTTGGGTAGTATAGTCATTTTCACAATGTTGATTCTTCCCATCCAAGAACATGGTATATCTCTCCATCTATTTGTATCATCTTTAATTTCTTTCATCAGTGTCTTATAATTTTCTGCATACAGGTCTTTTGTCTCCTTAGGTAGGTTTATTCCTAGATATTTTATTCTTTTTGTTGCAATGGTAAATGGGAGTGTTTTCTTGATTTCACTTTCAGATTTTTCATCATTAGTATATAGGAATGCTAGATATTTCTGTGCATTAATTTTGTATCCTGCTACTTTACCAAATTCATTGATTAGCTCTAGTAGTTTTCTGGTAGCACCTTTAGGATTCTCTATGTATAGTATCATGTTATCTGCAAACAGTGACAGCTTTACTTCTTCTTTTCCGATTTGGATTCCTTTTATTTCCTTTTCTTCTCTGATTGCTGTGGCTAAAACTTCCAAAACTATGTTGAATAAGAGTGGTGAGAGTGGGCAACCTTGTCTTGTTCCTGATCTTAGTGGAAATGCTTTCAGTTTTTCACCATTGAGGATGATGTTTGCTGTGGGCTTGTCATATATGGCCTTTATTATGTTGAGGAAAGTTCCCTCTATGCCTACTTTCTGCAGGGTTTTTATCATAAATGGGTGTTGAATTTTGTCGAAAGCTTTCTCTGCATCTATTGAGATGATCATGGTTTTTCTCCTTCAATTTGTTAATATGGTTTATCACATTGATAGATTTGCGTATATTGAAGAATCCTTGCATTCCTGGAATAAACCCCACTTGATCGTGGTGTATGATCCTTTTAATGTGCTGTTGGATTCTGTTTGCTAGTATTTTGTTGAGGATTTTTGCATCTATGTTCATCAGTGATATTGGCCTGTAGTTTTCTTTATTGTGACATCCTTGTCTGGTTTTGGTATCAAGGTGATGGTGGCCTCGTAGAAGGAATTTGGGAGTGTTCCTCCCTCTGCTATATTTTGGAAGAGTTTGAGAAGGATAGGTGTTAGCTCTTCTCTAAACGTTTGATAGAATTCGCCTGTGAAGCCATCTGGTCCTGGGCTTTTGTTTGTTGGAAGATTTTTAATCACAGTTTCAATTTCAGTGCTTGTGATTGGTCTGTTCATATTTTCTATTTCTTCCTGATTCAGTGTGCAGTATTTTAGATTCCACATATAAGGGATATCGTATGGTATTTGTCTTTCTTTTTGACTTACTTCACTTAGTATGATAACCTCTAGTTGCTTCCATGTTGCTGCAAATGGCGTTCTTTCTTTTTTATGGGTGAGTAGTATTCCATTGTATATACGTACCACATCTTCTTTATCCATTCACCTGTCAGTGGACACTTAGGTTGTTTCCATGTTTTGGCTATTGTGAACAGTGCTGCTATGAACATAGGGTGCTGCTATGAACATAGGGGTGCATGTATCTTTTTGAATTACAGTTTTTTGTCCAGGTATATTCCCAGGAGTGGGACTGCTGGGTCATATGGTAATTCTGTTTTCAGTTTTCTGAGGAACCTCCACACTGTTTTCCATAGTAGCTGTACCAACTTACATTCCCACCAACAGTGTAGGAGGGTTCCCTTTTCTCCACACCCTCTCCAGCATTTGATAAAACCTTGATTTTTTTTTTTTTTTTTTCCTGCATTACGTGGGCCTCTCACTGTTGTGGCCTCTCCCATTGCAGAGCACAGGCTCCGGACACGCAGGCTCAGTACCCATGGCTCATGGGCCCAGCCGCTCCGCGGCATGTGGGATCTTCCCGGACCGGGGCACGAACCCGTGTCCCCTGAATTGGCAGGCGGACTCTCAACCACTGTGCCACCAGGGAAGCCCCTAAAACCTTGATTTTTAAGCCATGAAATAATGCTGCACTGATAAACTGGCCCTCTAAAAAGAAAAACTCTGATATGTAGGGTTTGCTGATTTTTGTGGTGTAAATAATTCTATCATGGTTAATTTCAAGCTACCAAATCGGAGTCTTTGAACACGGAGTTGCAAAGAAATGTATGTAATTGGCTTTTATGAGCCGATGGAGGCAGACTCCAGCACACTACTGGGAATAATTGATTTAGGCAAACTTTTATCAATGTATGAAACCATCAGAAGACAGGTTAATGAGGAATTTTATGATGAAAGGACAAGGTTTTCACTACATAAAGCCACTGACCAATCTCAGCATTATTAAGAATGCTACCATCAGATATTAAGGACCTTCTGATATACATGTGAGTTACACAGCAGCTCCTTCTTATTGACTGTTCTTGAAAAAAAGAATTGAACTGGATCTAGTAAAACTTGTGGAACTAATTTGAAGATTAAAGGACAAAGAAAACAGGAAATACAGTAAATGGCACCATTAGGAGGCAAATAGATTCAGACTGTGGGATGTTCTACAGGTCAGTTGGCCTGGTTTCTTCACCAAATAGAAAACATAATTTAGAAAAACAAAGTTGGGAGCATAAATTCTTTAGAACAGGATAAAAAGACTTAATTCTCTAATAAAGGGTAGATCTTGTCTGGATTTTGATTCACACAAATGATAAAATGACATTTTTCTTTTTAAATTAATTTTATTGGAGTAAACTGATTGAAAATGTTATATAAGTGTCAGGTGCACAGCACAGCAATTCACTTACACATATACATATATTCATTCTTTCTCAGATTCCATTCCCATTTAGGTTATTACAGAACATTGAGTGGAGTCCCCTGTGCTATACAGTTGGTCCTTGCTGGTTATCCATTTTATATATAGCAGTGTGTGTATGTTAATCCCAAGCTCCTAAATCATCCCTGCCCTCCACATTTCCCCTTTGGTAACTGTAAGTTTGTTTTCAAAATCTGTGAGTCTGTTTTGTAAATAGGTTCATTTATATTATTTTTAAAATTAGATTCCGTATATGAGTGATATCATATGATATTTGTCTTTCTCTGACTTCACTTGGTATGATAATCTCTAGGTCCATCCATGTTGCTGCAAATGGCATTATTTTGTTCTTTTTTATGGCTGAGTAATATCCATTGTATATATGTATACATCCTTTTTATCCATTCCTCTGTCGATGGACATTTAGGTGCTAAATGGTATCACTTATCATAGATACTAATTTTCTTTGTGCTAATAGCATTTTAGTTACGCATGCAAATGTTCATATCTTTAGAGATGGCATAATACCTGGAATTTTCCTTAAAATAATTCAGAAAAGGAAAACATCCTTATAATTTTGGCATATGTGTGGTGGGCATACAGAGGGTACTTACGTTTTTCTGTCTTCTTTTATGCATGTCTGGAATGTTTTAAAAGTAAAACTTTATTACAATTTAATAACATAAGCCTCAAAATAAATACTTGGGAATAAATCTGAGGAGTTTGTAAGATATATAAAGATAATGGTAGCAGTTTTTTTAAAACACTTAAGAGAAAACTTAACTAGCAAGAAATACTATTTTCCCTAATGAGAATAATCAATGGTAGGTGATTCCAGGAAACAGGGGCAAGGGCTCAGGGAGAGTAAGACAGAGAAAATAAAACCAAGTGTATGTGTGTGTTATTGAGGTTGCCATTTTGGAAAATACCAGATGAATGATGAACAGTGTCCTGACAGCTCTTTGCAAAGAGATCCTCCTTATTAACTTCTTCAGCCTTTTAATAAATTAGTTCTGTTATGTACCATGGAGATGGGTACTGAGCATAAGGATCTCGTAATTGATTTCTCATTCTCTACATATGTCTTGAGTAGGTGATCTGGCAGCTATTTTAATCATCTCACCATTTTGCCTTCTGCCCAAACTCCATGAAAACAAGAAAAATCACTTTATCTTATTCTATTGTATTTCTAGTAATTCAAAATGAAATACTAATAGCAAATTAGTTAACTCCCTGTCTACCAAGTGTTTCTTATGGAGGAGTTCAACTAATTTTGTCTACTGAGTTTTATCTTAATGGCTGAATTATTTTTCCCAACATTACTAGTTAAAAATTAAGGAAACTGGAAAATGCCGAGTATGACAGTCTCAAGTGATTCAGTATCATTATAAAATACAATAGAACATCCGACTAGTGCTGTAATATCTTAGTCAACTGTGCAATCCTGAAAGAATTTGACATATAGTTTTACACAATAAATTGAAGTTACTTCAGAATAATATTTGCAACAATATGTAGAATATGCAAAGGATGACAAAAGCCAATTATCTTTTTCTGTTTATTCCACTACTGAGTTAAACTTCAGTTAAGCAACGTCTTTAACTGAACTTCCCAACAATGCTGGGTAACTGTGGTGTCATTTTATCTTTGTTTTAATGTAGTAATAATGTTTATATAATTTTATTCCAGTTTGGAAGTTGTTTCCATACACTTCTCTCTGAAGTCGAGTGATGGAAAGAAAATCTAGAATAAATCTACCTTTGATTAGGCCTGCTTTATAACTACGTCAGTATAAGCTAGACTTTATCAGGCTGCCTGAGAAAAGAGCATTATAATGCCTATACTTTTTATCTACTCTCTTACAGGCCAATTTAGATTGTATTTTTATCTCAAATGATTGAGGTATTACTGACCTTTCAATTGCTTCCTAACATGAAAAACAATCTCTTCAAACTGCTTTGAAGTGCTTTTGTCAACAGCCAAACTGCTGAGGAGGCTGGAGTGCAGATTTTAATTAACATATTCTACTGAAGTCTTTCAGAGCAATCAACTTTCCTGTGGTTATTTGACACAGGTCCCTTGCTGTTTCAAATATCTTTCTCATCTCAGAACTCAATAGTTTGTGGACAGGTCCTGGAATTCAAATGCAGCGATACATAATGCCAATTTTAAATCATTTTTCATTTTACAATAATGGATTTCCCTGCTAAATTTTCTCTTTAAAAGAAGACAATTAAATGAGGACATACTATGAAAATAGGTAAAATAAGGTGTTTGAAATAGCTTCTCCTTACAGAAATATTTACTACTGTTAGTTATGGAAGTTTCAATCAAATATGTTGCTGTAAGTTTTAATTTGAACGATGATGTTATCTCAGGAGGTAAACGAGAAGGAAAATTAAGTTTACTCATAAGAGGAACTCTAATGAGGAAACACTGAGGGAAGTTAAAGGGAAATGTGGTATAATCATAAACTAAGTTTTGCTATCTGTTAGGTGGTTACATTGTAACTCATACTCTCCAGTGGAATAATACCTGTAATTAGGGGCTTTTTGCAGTGCTGGAAAAATAAGAGAAGAGCACTTTATAAGGCAGTAGCTGAAAAGTCACACTGGAGAACTCACTGCTGCTTTCGCCTCCTAAACTTATGTACAATCTTTTCCTAGGTGTCCGAAGATGGGGTTGGATGGGGAATGAAGTAAATACAACTGTGCTCTTGACTGCAGAGTGCACATGAACGTGTGAAAGAACAGCAGCTCCTATTTAATGATCATTTATTGAGAGCCAAACACTGTCCTGAATGTTTTGCATGCATCATCGCATTTAATCCTCACAACACGTTCATGCATTAGGATCTATTCCGGGTTCCTCTGTGCCTTAATATAAGGGATTAAGGAACAGAGGAACCCGGAATGGTAACTTCCGTTCTAGTGCAGGATTTAAGTTAAACAGTTTCATGAAGACCAAAAAATTTAGTATTAGAACAGCCCAGTATTACTGTAAAATCTGTTCTTCCATAACCTCAAACCAGCATTTCATTCAAAACGTGTATTTATTTTTCCTTGGTTATGCTTCAGGAACGTAGGAGATTGGGAGTTGGCGGGTAAATGAATACTTCCCCAAGAGCACAAATGAGACCAGCATCTTCACTCTTCCATTCATTACATCTAGAGCTTTGACAAAGTGACTCTCTAAAAACAATTTAAATAAATGTATGGGGGGGGGCGGAGTTTAAAGATGGTTCAAGTCACTTTGCTGACGGATTCTCTGGTTATACCTTCTGCATATTAGTTTGAATCTCAGCAGGAGAAAGAAGGCGCACTCAATTCAAATCGCTGAGAGAATTTAATGAAGGGTATGGGAATCCAGGGACTATATAGCAACAGCAGGAAGCTACGACCACCGCCAGGCTTCTGTGGCAAAGGCAAGAGTGCTTCTGAGAGCGAACTGGACAGCTCAGCAGAACCCACAGTTTCAGAGAGAGGCAGTCACTACCAGAACCAAGGAAGGATGCGGTGAAGAAATATCCTTACCACTCTTTCCTCCATTCAGTAATCGACTGCTGCTGCCACCCTCCACTGGCCGAATCCAGCCGGCAGCCAGAGGGCAGGACACCCCAGATAAAACGCAGTCCCCAGGGGTCCACTCCTTAGAGCACAAACAAAAGAATAGCAGAAAACAGGTGTATGGGCAGGCAGGAAGCAGCAAATGGAGTTTAGCCAGCACTCTTCACACATTCTGCAACTCAGCATCCATTCCTGACCAACGGAGAGCAAATCACAAAACCCCACCTGTCACCAAATCATCACAGGGCGATGTCAACTTAATCACACCTCCCATGGATCCCAAATTATAACATTAACCACACAAGCTTTAAAAAATGGAGGAAAAGGAGTTATTTGGCATAAGACATAACTACTGCAGTCCCTACCTCTGGAGCCAGTCACAGGCTCAAAGTCAGGAGTGGTAGTTCCCTTCCTCCTCTAATTTCTTATTGCCTTTGCCTTACCTGGTGCCTTAGTGGGAGGGGGTTCTTACCTGGCTGGGCAACACAAAAATTTACTTCCACAGAATCTATGTTCATGTCAGTCCTGACCTTATTCAGTTGTCCTAGTTTCCCGCTGACATTGTTACTGAACATGGGAATACAAAGAAATTCCTTATGAAGCCTCCAGGTCCAAGCATAGTTCCCTTGCTCTGCTTTGTCTAATAATAATCCGATTTTCCCTTGGTAATTTGGATAAATCACCACAGCTTATGAATTAATCCCCTCATCTGCTTGTCAGTTCAGTAGAAAATGAGTTCTGAATGGCCAGCTGGCAGCCTCATCTTCCACTTTAATGGAACCATGATCCTTGGCATGGGTGTCTCTCTCCTGGGTACTGGGACTGCCAGCCCAACTGAGCCCAAGTTTCTGTGGATAGGAAGAAAAATACTGTGAATGGATTAGTAGGCATTATAGCGAGAAGGGACACCTCTCTCCACCTACTGATGTAAGGACTACTAGGGAAACAGCACAATATAGTCTTCCAGTCTTCCATTTTAAGGCTTATGCTACAGCCTACAGGACAGGACCTCAAATCTTCTGGGTTCCCCCCCTCAGGTGGCATTACAATTGCGTCATCAGTTGGCCATTTCCGCCATTTTATCAGGTCAGCGGATTTTGATTGAATTCTTTCAGTGGATTCTGTGGCATGATCTCTGGCACCCTTCCTTAGTGGTAAAATGAATTTCTTAAATTAGAAACGACATTGTTAGTAAAGTGGCCAGGAAAAGGCATTCCGTGAGCATGTGAACGATGGTGCTGGCAAAAGTATTGTGCAAGGAACGAACGGTCAGTTATCCAGAATAACTCTGTCCCTGTGAGAACAAACCACTCTCTCCTTTCATGGCAGAGGACACTGTGTAATCACTCTTCAGTCACGTGGCGGGTTAGTCCACTGGAGAATGGTACTAAATTGGCTCAGCCTTAGCCTGTTCTTGGTCATTTGGGCACAAAGCAGATCAGATTTTTTTTTTTTTTTTTTTTTTTGCGGTACGTGGGCCTCTCACTGCTGTGGCCTCTCCCATTGCGGAGCACAGGCTCCAGACGCGCAGGCCCAGCGGCCATGGCCCAGCAGCCATGGCCCATGGGCCCAGCTGCTCCGCGGCATGTGGGATCCCCCCGGACCGGGGCACGAACCCGCGTCCCCCGCATCGGCAGGCGGACTCTCAACCACTGTGCCACCAGGGAAGCCCAGCAGATCAGTTTTGATGAGGAAAAGTCCATGTTATTGGTCCCACTGAGCTCTTAAGAACCAGGCATCTGAAAACAAGTGTATTTACTTTCACAAGTCCACAAAGAAAAAGGCTACAAACAGCTCTTGTCTGTTTGATCATTAAGATCCTTCTTTGTAGTAAATGCTCTTTAGGGAACTTAAATAGGACACAAACATCTTTGCCCTTCGTTCCTGTTTTGACAAATATCCACATAATTCCCACCACTCCAGACCTGCCTGTCAGCCATCTTCCAATTTCATCCTTTCTAAGTTCTTGATCATCCAGCCAATCCAATAATTAGTGAGGAACTGAACCTTTTCAACTAGAGTGAACAGTCAAATGTACTGCTCCAATCACTGCCAAATGGAAGGATTTCCCTTCTGTCTGGCAGGACGACCCCTGTGTGGAGCTACAGCACAGCAGGACAGCCCCAGCTGGTGACTGCTGCATACCGTGTGACCCAGGCCTCTGTGAGTTCTTCACCTGTTAATTGGTTAACTGTCCTCTTCTGTTACTCAAAAATTCATCATGGGGCTTCCCTGGTGGCGCAGTGGTTGAGAGTCTGCCTGCCAATGCAGGGCACACGGGTTCGTGCCCTGGTCCGGGAAGATCCCACGTGCCGCAGAGGAGTGACAGAGAGCAGTGGAAAGGAATACACATGCTCTTTTTTTTTTTTTCCTGCAAATCACTGAGTCTCCCAGACCTGCTCAGGCCTGATCTTGTACACAGCATTTCCAGCAATAACGGAATGCCAGGCACACCAGTCGCCTTATGATTTGATGACCAAAAAATTACTGGATTACTTGCCGAGCTGCCATTGCCAAGAGACTTGGTATACCATGATCAGGGACCCAGTAGCAAGCCAGGAACTTCTTTTCAAGTAGAGAATAGTTGGAGGTAGAAGAGACTATCATAGCTTTGCTTCAAACTCTTGGAAGTCTGCATTGCGATTCCCCTCTGGGGACAACCATACTGCCCCCATCTGCCATAGATACTTCAAGTACCACTGCTCCACCATAAGGCCCAGACATCCAGGCAGCTTACGTCGGAGCATGAACCTTGAGTTAAGTCCTCTCTTCTCCGGATCGCAAACAAAACAGTTGGTTATTGCCCCTACTCTGTTTCTAAAAGTTAAACACCGCTATTCCAGGATCCAATTATTTCTATTGAAATCGTGGGCCTAATTCCATGGTATCACCTTCTAGAGCTTCTCTAGGATGTTAGGGCTTTCTTCACCACTGTGTTTCTTTATTCCTCAGTAAAAAGAATGTCCTCAAAGATGGCCCACTTGAGTACCACAACAGCATACGGCTTAATAGGCTGCCTATAGTAGATGCACTTAAACATTCCCGTATCTCAGAGACTTTGAACTCTTTCCTCCAAATATGCCACAGAAGTCCCCTCATCTCAACCTCATGACTAGAACTATGAGTTCAGGCTTCAATTAATTAGCCTTTCTGAGTGTACTATTGCTCCAAGTACTTGAACCAATATAGTTACAAGAAATTCTGATTGAGTGCATCTGAATGGATAAACTCAACCAGACCAGGCTTTATATTTAGCTCCGTGTGGTCTATATCCCTTAGAATCCATTTAAACACATGTTTTTCAGCTACTTGCTGATCAATTTTGGCAAGATCTTTCAATCTCACCGACTGTGTCCTTTCTTTCCTAAAAAGAGACATTGTGATTTTTTTCTCTGATCCACAGAGAACTAGAAAAACTGGGTAGAGATAAGTGGTAGAACCACCGGATTCCTTTTGATGATCACTTTGACTCATGTGATCTCAGGAGATTCAGCAGAGAAACTGATAACCAGGTTAATCTAGTAGATGACTTTAACTGGTCACCTGTTATCTCACTCTGAAAAGATATCCTCCATTGATCCAACTGACTATAACACTTCATTCTTTCTGCTCCCTGGAAATCATAGGACATAACCTCATGCCCTAGTCAATGTTTAACATTATGCTGTCAACTGAACATAACACATAATTCTTGCCATCGCTGTGTACAACCCACAGTAATAATAAATTCATGTTTTTCTTTAAATGTGCTTTTACTTTTTACAGATACACATGTTCCAGCCTTAGCCTAAGCACCCATAAATCTGAATCATGGCTTTGTTTGCTAGCCATATTTTTTCTAATAAATAAAAATGAAATACCTATTTTTTAATTTTATTTTATTGGAGTATAGCTGATTTACAATGCTGTGTTAGTTTCAGGTGTACAGCAAAGTGATTCAGTTATACATACATTCATTCTTTTTCAGATTCCTTTCCCATATAGGTTATTACAGAATATTGAGTCGAGCTCCCTGTGCTATATACCTACTTTACATATAGTAGTGTGTGTCTGTTAATCCTAAACTCCTGATTTATCCTTCCCCTCCACGTTTCCCCTTTGGTAACCAAAAATTTGTTTTCAATATCTATGAGTCTGTCTCTACTTTGTAAATAAGTTCATCTATATCCTTTTTTAAAATCAGATTCCACATATGAGTGATATCATATGATATGTGTCTTTCTCTAACTTACTTCACTTACTATGATAATCTCTGGGTCCATCCATGTTGCTGCAAATGGCATCATTTTGTTCTTTTTCATGGCTGAGTAATATTCCACTGTATACATGTACCACATCATCTTTATCTATTCATCTGTTGATGGACATTTAGGTTGCTTCCATGTCTTGACTATTGTAAACAATGCTTCAATGAACATTGGGGTGCATGTGTCTTTTTGAATGGATATATGCCCAGGAGTGGGATCGCTGGATCATATGGTAGTTCTATTTTCAGTTTCTTAAGGAGCCTCCATACTGTTCTCCATAGTGGTTGTACCAATTTACATTCCTACTAACAGTGTAGGAGGGTTCCCTTTTCTCCATAATACCTATTTTTTTTTAATTAACCCATTCTCCTCTGAAAATTCTGTTATCGTACAGCAGTGAGAGTAAACTACACTTAGATGAATCATATGGAAAAATTTCACATGTGCTAAAGAGGCAAAAGAAACCACATACAAATGAGCATTACAATGGACTGAATGTTTATGACCCCCCAGTATTTATATTTTGAAAACCTAGTGGTCATGTGATGGTATTAGGAGATGGGGCATTTGAGAGGTGACTAGGTCTTAAACGTTGAGACCTCATGGAAGGAATTAGTGCCCTTATAAAAGAGACCTGACAGAGCTCACTTGCCCTGTAGGCCACAAGCAGGCCCTCCTCACCAGACACCATATCTTCCAGCAGTGAGATCTTGAACTTCCAAGCCTTCAGAACTGTGAGTAATAAATGTTTGCTGTTTATAAATCACCCAGTTCATGGTATTTTGTTATAGCAGCCCAAATAGACTAAGACACGTACTGCAAGATTCCACCTTACACATTAGCATTTATACGTAGAGGAAAGAATACACAAAATTGATCTAGGTTTTTAGAAGTTGGGTCAGTGGTTATCTTTGGTTGGGTGGGATTTGTATCGGTAATGAAATAAGGGTTAATCTTAATTTGGGTGATGGTTCCACAAGAGTGTCCAGTTTATGAAAAATCATCAAATTGTTCACTTAATCATGTGTTCCTCTATGTATTCTCACTACCCTTTATTTCCATGGTGGTTGATTTTTTTCTCCTGATTTTTCTATGTTTCAAATGTAGGATGCTCTATCTTACTGCCTTGGGCATTGTCCCTTTATATTATCCAGTAATATGCGAGGTACCCATGACCTTAAATTTTATAGCATGTTACAAAGGCAATAAAGCAGAGGTGTCTTGTGCTTTCAACATAGGGTTTTTAAGGTTTTACAAAGATTTTAGAAAAAAAAGTTTTTATTTGGACCTTTTAACTTTCAGCTCTAAAATTCTCTCATAAGATCTTAGCTAAAACATAACACTGGACCCAGTGCCTTCTTCCTGCTCCTGGTCCAGGTTGCTTGGACCATATATAATAAGTGTCTTGACATTCTCCTCACTTTCTCTTCGAAATCTCTCAGAACCTTTGTTCCCTTACCTCATTGGTTTCCATACTCATCTAAACACTAAAAAGAGTTATATTCTCAAATAAAAGCTTCCACTACTTCCCCTACACATGGGATTTGGATGAATTTAATGATTACTTCAGGTGTATACCACATCTAAAAGTACCAGTAATTTGTTCAATAGATTATTAGCTGAGTATTTGACCATAGCTTTGCTGACCCTTAGCTCTTTTGTCAAAAGCACAGTAAACTCCCTGCAAGTATGTGATAAATAATTACTCAAGTGAGGTCACTTGAGTAATTTTTTAAAGTTCTTCGAAAAGTTGCAATGGTACCAATTTTATACTCATTGCTGACTGTTTATTTTTAAGTACCATTTAAGTAAATTGTGCAAATCAAACTGGTCATGTAAGAGTCTGTTTGTGTGTATTCATATAGTTACGGAATCCAGAAAGTAATCATAGTTAATTGAATGATGGCAAAGCTACAATTATTATTAGAATAAAATCTAATAAAATCTAGATGCTAGTTTGTATCCTGTGTGTCCCCCAGTGACTTTCACATTTTGTTTTATTGTAAAGGAAAGAATATGGTTTGAAAATGGAGTCCACATCTACCTTAGAAAGTTTAGGAAATCTTAGTACACACTCGAGTATCCTGAGTTGGAGCACTTCATGATTAACATGATGGTTATGCAAAACAGAACTTTGAAAATTGAATGGAAAAAGTTGATTCAGTGACTTGAGTATTGATGAGTCTGGAACACTAATGGTTATAAAGTTAATGTTAAATAGGGTACACGTGGTATTTTTACTAGAGATCTCCGAGATACGTATGTAGTGAAAGTCAATTGAAAGGTGTTTTTTTGGCAGTTCGTCACTTGAGTCTAGTGTTAATCCTCACACGACAGGTATAATTGGCTGGTTGGTTTTTGTTTTTTAGCACAGGTATGGCTTTGTTTATTTAAGCCATTTGAGAGAGTACATCTATTAAAATCTATTCATTTTGTGGTATTTCTAACATTTCATTGTTATATTTCAAAGGGCACTTTTGGACACTAGTATGTGAACCTCTTGAGGACATAATGTTTACTAAGGTCTGATGAGGTTCTGATGTAGTGTGCAGACAAGTCTTTTGACTTTTTCTAGAACAATTTGCTTGTTTAGCTTTTCTTTTTTTGGCTGCGTTGGGTCTTTGTTGCGCACGGGCTTTCTCGAGTTGCTGCGAGTGGGGGGGGCTACTCTTTGTTGTGGTGTGCAGGCTCCTCATTGCAGTGACTTCTCTTGTGGAGCACAGGCTCAGTAGTTGTGGCACACGGGCTTAGCTGCTCCGTGGCATGTGGGATCTTCCGGGACCAGGACTTGAACCCATGTCCCCTGCATCGGCAGGCAGATTCTTAACCACTGTGCCACCAGGGAGCCCCTTGTTTAACTTTTATTAAGAGGTTTTTTAAGTTTTTTGCATGACAAGGCTCCAAGTGTTTAGGTTTTTACAAAGTGACATAAATCAAAAACTTAAACTGAAAAAAGGCTCAACCTATCTCTTTCTTTTAAATGAAGGAGCTGACAGTTTTGTGATTTATAAGTATTTAAGCTGTCACTAGCCACCCAGTGTCTTGCTAATGATTTTCCCCTTTAGATGACAAAGCCAACTGATTAGCTGTCCTAATTGCTACTGTACACATCCTTCCTTAGCAGGAATCTTGGTAATTTGGAAGATATTTTTTAACTGGAAATTTGCTTGAAGCTTTAAAATGCAGACAGAAAATTTCTTTAACTATGTACCTGAGTTAAAAGGACAAGTAAACTTAGATGTGTTTGATGATTTATTTGAATGGTAAAGGTGTTAAACTTTAGGGAAAATGTCTATATAGTATAACATTAAAAACATTTTTGAAGAAAGACTATAGACAACTAAAAGGTTTATTACTCTAAAGAAAAATTAACAGATTCATTTAAAAACTAGCCTCTTTACAGGATTTAAATTCACTGTACTATATTCCTAACATATGTCCAATTATATAACACACTGAAAAAATCACATTAAAGTGGGTATACATAACAAAACAAAAAAATATTTAAATTTTTATGATTTATCACCTCTTTTTTAATCAATTTTTATTGGAGTACAGTTGCTTTACAATGTTGTTAGCGTCTACTGTACAGCAAAGTGTTACTTTTTAATAAAATACTAGATTATTTTACATCACTATCATTTCTTGTAAATGAGGATTCCATAAAGTAATTGATTCAGTATAACTTTAGTAAATATAGTAATCTACATCATTAATTCATTTTAAAACAGCTGTGATTCTACAGATACTATAACAAACAGATAAATTTGGTTCTAGTCAGTAAAGTCTTCTAATCATAAATGTATTTTTTCAGTATTCTTAAGACCTCTGCTGTTTGGAAACAGAGAGGCTCTAGGAGGTGAAGAACAAACGCAGAAAGCCCAATTCAGTGACGACTGGAACAAATCATGAGCACACAGGTACAATGGTGGATGAGGTAAGAGAATGTGGTGATGTCTGCCCAGTAATTTAGTGATTCCTTTGATGCCTTATTAATAAAATAGCCACAGTTATGTCTACTTATAAGATTGCACAGTATCTATAAATAAGCATAGTTCTTGAATTAGGGTGACTACTGTTCCTGTTTGCCCAGGACTAAGAGACATTTGGTGTTAAAACCAGGAGAGTTCCAGGTAAAATACAGTCACCCTAGACCTTGTTTTCACTTCTCCATCCTCACCCCATCATCCCCCAATATTTTAATGGGGGTAATAACAGATCTGTGTTTGAGATTTTACCCTCCTTTAATGCCAAATACTAAAGAAAATGATATTACATTAAATATTATAATAAACACTTTATTGAGCTTATTTTAGCTAGCTAGACTTAAATGTGGTAATCATTTTACAATATATACAAATACTGAACCATTTTATTGTACATCTGAAGGTAGTATATCACTTACACCTTAATTAAAAAAAAAAAGTCATGACTTTCATCAAACTTTCAGAGAGGCTGAAGAGGAATAGAGGTACTTTTCCCTATTCTAACCACTAAGAAAAACTTCAAGACCAGTACTAAGAAAAACTTCAAGACCAGTAGATATAAATATATCTAGGAATGACAAGTTGGTGAATTCTGAGTTTTCTTTTTGCCTCATATATCTCAGAATGAAAACTGGAGAAGCTGACAACTCCAACAGTAGCAGATAAAAGAACCCTAGTACAGCGTCCTCTCTGTAGCCCAAGGACCAGGTAAAAGGCAGCCTTGAAAGACAGAAAACCTTCAGACAATTACCAGTATATTCTAGCCTAACCTGCAGAAAAAAACCACAGCCCCATCTCCACCCTCACTAGCAAAGTTTGAGTGAAAAGACTAGATTTCCACCCGTGGCAGGCCAACAGTGAGACACTCTGACCTTCCCTCTGCGGGATGATGTCAGAAAAGGCTGAGTGCAGAACTGAGACTTTCATCCCTGACAAAAGGTAACAACTACTCTTATGCCATATGCTGGAGTGGAGACCGGGAGACGGCCTGGAGATCCGTTCCTACTCAGCACTGTCAAGGCTACCTCACTGGGGTTGTGTTAGAAAAGGTCCAACGCAGTCAAGGCTTTTAACACTACTCAGTGATAGAGTCCACTTCCTCCCCAGCAGTGTTAGTGGGGGCCCCAGGTGGAGAGCAGTATTGAGATATTCTCCTGCTCCCAGCCAGGTATCAGCTGTTTACTTTACCCCATCCGGTAGTAATAAAGAGCCCTTCTTCATTCCAGATGTGAAACGAGGCCAAGTGAAGAACCTGTACTTCCAACTCATCTGACGGTAACAAGAAGATACCCACACACACTTCATCCACTGCAGTGGTTGTCAGAGGAGGCTTGATAAACACAAGATTTAAATAATACCCAGAGTTTTAGCTCGAAGGTCCAGGTTTAGTTTAAAAAAAATCACTCACTTGTCATACAAAGAATGAGGAAACCCCCTAGCTGAGTGAGAACAGACAAACAATTGACTCTGACACCAAGATTACATGGATGTTATTTTCTAACGAGAGTTTTTAAAGCAGGCACCATAAAAATGCTTCAGTGAGTAACTACAAAATGTTTAAAACAAATTTGTTTTCCTAGGGCAATAAAAGAAAAGTGTGATTACTGTATTAGAATATCGTCAGCCTTTAAACCAAGATATCCTGCCGTTTGTGACAACACGGATGAACCTGGAAGGCATTACACTGAAATAAGCCAGACACAGAAAGACAAATACTGCATGATCTCATTTACATGCGGAATGTGAAAAAGTTGAACTCACGGAGGCAGAAGGTAGAATGGTGGTTGCCAGCGGCTGGGTGGTGGGAGGAATGGGATGATGTTGGGCAAAGTGGACAAAATCTCACTTTGCGGTAAGTTCTGGAGACCTAGTGTACAGCCTGGGGACTACAGTTATCGACTGTATTACACACTTGAACTCTGCTACCAGAGTATATTTTAAGTGCTCCCACCATACACAAACAGAAAATGGTAACTGTGAGGTGACGTATTTGTTACTTAGCCTGATTGTGGTAATTATTTCACAATGTATATATACATAAATTAAAATGTGACATTATATACCTTAAATATATACAATTTTTGTCTGTCAGTTATAAAGAAAGGGGAGGCAAGGAAGTTTCCTTCCATACTGTAAATGGCATGGCCCATTAGTATCGCTCTACTTTTTGGCAGTTATCCATAAATTCATGTCCTGGAAGCTTTCTTCTGCCACTATGAATGGTCAAGGCAACCAAATTAAATGCTTATAGAGAACAACAGTTTATATGTTTTGCAGGCTAAAATTTATCTCAATTAATTTATTTAATTTATTCTAATAAATGTTGTCTCTATTGCTATCCTCAGACCTCACCCAAACTGTGACATGCACATTGAAACAGCTCACTTCATGTATCTGGAAGCTGTCACTACTCCCAATTTAACTCAGGGTGTTTTTTTCATTTAATCATCTATGCAGCTGAGGGCTCAAACTGACTCTATGTAAGTTCTCTTGTATTTAGGTCTTCATCCTTGGAAACAAGTCTAGAGGTTTTACATCTGTCCCAAGGAACTGTTAAATAATTTTGTACTGGCATAGAGAACACAGTTTGTTAAACCAGGAATAAAACACAGAATATGACTACAGATTAAATTACCTGCAAATTAAAGAAAAACTAATGACTCCATTTTCTCAGACCAGGACTTTCTTGTGCTTGTTTCTCTGCAGTCCTTCAAATTTTCTTCTGAAAAGAAACAAGAACCTCTCATGGCAGTGATCCTGACATCATAGCCTTTCATACTGGCTATAATATGGTATGTCTTTAATAAGAATTATCATTAAATGAAATTCTCCACTCTGAAGGGTTCTGAAGTCAATCTGGGGGACCCCCTGAAAGTTAGTTACAACATGTATACTCACAAACCAGTTTCTTAATTGCAGTCATCCTACAGCATCGACCCTATTTACTATTCCGGCTTCCATGTGCACAGCCCACAAAGTCACTTACAGAATCTGTAGTGTTGCCACTGCCCGTGGTGGGAATGCCAATGTTGATGTGAATATCAAAGCATAACTGTAAAGCTGAAGAACACTCTGTCTACGAGGGTATACAATCAATCATTTTGTCATCTTAAACTACCACATCAGTCTCAAACTCTTCAGTCAAAACAGTGAAATTGTTTCATATTTCACTTGGTTGACTATATCTAAATTAGCTCTTAAATCTGTTTTTATATGTACAATAGTAACAAACAAAAATAAGAAAAAAACTCAAAGGGGAAGTTAAAGTGTTTCTTTTCAGATTTAGAGAAAAAGTGTGTTTGAGAGCTGTAACTTCTGAAACGGGTCATTATGTAGACCACATGTAGATTTCAACTGTCTTTTCCTAAGGAAGTAGAGGAATTTACAATATATCATTTATCTAAGGTGGTGGTTGTGTTTCTGCGAAATAATAACAAAAGTCATTAATCTGACACTATTGTCCATAGTTGACAACTGCTCCAATTGTCCAAGATTCAAATTGTATTCTAGCAGTATGTACAGCCATCCCTAGGTATCTAAGGACCAAAATCCTAGGATGTTCAAGTCCTTTATATAAAATGGCATAACATTTGCATATAACCTACACCCATCCTCCAGTATACTTTAAATCATCTCTAGATTACCGATAATGCCTAACAGGATGTTCAAGTCCCTTGTATAAAATGGCATAATATTTGCATATAATCTATACCCATCCTCCATTATACTTTAAATCATCTCTAGATTACCGATAATGCCTAATAAAATGTAAATGCTACATAAATCATTGTAAATACAATGTAAACACTATGTAAACAGTTGTTACAACACAAATTCAAGTTTTGCTTTTTGGAACTTTCTGGAATTTTTTCCGAATATTTTTGATCCATGGATGGTTGAATCTACAGAAGCAGAACCTGTGGATACAGAAAGCCAACTGTATGTATGTACATCCACTAAGAAAACAATAGAGGGAAGGAGACAATCATAACTCTGTCCTTTCTAATTACAGAAACTTTCATACCAAACCCTGTGTATCCCCATCCTATTGTTTAGTTAACAATTTGCTCATTAGTGGCTTTGTAAACACTTGTGTTTGGACAGAAATTGTCCATTTAAAAGGTAATGAGATGTTCATGGAAAGTGGGTGCAGAGAAGGAAAACTGAAGGAAGGAGGAGGAGATTGATGGAAGGGAGAGAGGGAGAAGCTGTGGTCGGGTGGGGAAGCCTGTGAAGATGAGGAGACAGAGGGAAACAGAGAGAGGATGGGAAAAGGGTCTCAGCCCCGGGCAACTCACCCTCCTCACTGCAGGCAAATTCTTCTTCTTAATGCAAGGCTCTGAGGATGTTCCATCTCAGCTCAAAATCTTCCCTGGCTTCAACCTTTTAATCAATAGAGATCTGCCTACTCTTTAAAAAAATAGTAATAATGAGAAAAATACATCCAATATTCTGACAGGTTGTTTTTAAAGACTTTTTAAGTGAAAGTAATGGGAAAACAGTTACTTCCAATGGGGAAAAATATTCTGTAGTCTGATTTGCATGTTAACTCCTTTAAGGCACCATCAAACATCAGTAACTGCTATATTTCAATGGTTCCTGGCAGCTTTTTGAGTTTCATTTGTGTGTGTTTGCAGAGTTTCAACTTGGAATTTAACAGTGCTTTTTAATATTTCAGGACAGACACACTGTCACTTTTCAAAGACTCTTATGTCTTAGCTATCAGAAGACACATACCTTGGGTATGGCATGCCTCCATACAGGCGTACCTCGGAGATAGTGTGGGTTTAGTTCCAGACTACAATAAAGCAAGAATATCACAAGAAAGTCAGGTACACAATTTTTTTTTGGTTTCCCAGTATATATAAAAATTATGTTCACACTGTACACTACACTGTAGTCTATTAAGTGTGCAACAGCACTATGCCTAAAAAAACGTACATACCTTAATTTTGAAATACTTTATTGCTAAGCATCAGCTGCGCCTTCAGCGAGTCATCATCCTTCTGCTGACGGAGGGTCCTGCCTCGATGCTGATGCTGCTGACGGCTGGGGTGGCCGTGACAATTTCCTATAATAAGACAGTGAGGAGGTTCATCACACCGATCGACTCTGCCTTTCACGAGCAATTTCTCCGTAGCAGGCAATGCTGTTTTACAGCATTTTACCCACAGAACTTCTTTCAAAATTGGAGTCAGCCTTCTCAAACCCTGCTGCTGCTTTATTAACAAAGTTTATGTAATATTCTAGATCCTCTGTTGTCATTTTCAGTCTTCACGGCATCCTCACCAGGAGTAGGTTCCTTCTCGAGAAAACAAACACTTTCTTTGCTCATCCATACGAAGCTCCTCATCCATTCAAGTTTTATCATGAGAATGCAGCCATTCAGTCACATCTTCAGGCTCCACTTCTAATTCTAGTTCTCTTGCAATTTCCACATTTGCAGTTACTTTCTCCACTGAATTCTTGAACCTCTCAAGAGGGTTGGAATCAACTTCTTCCAAATTCCTGTTAGTATTTACATTTTGACCTCTTCCCACAAATGTTCCTAATGGCACCTAGGATGGTAAATTCTTTCCAGAAGGTTTTCAATTCACTTTGCCCAGATCCATCAGAGGAATCCCTATCTATGACAGCTATAGCTTTATGAAATGTATTTAAATAATGACTTGCAATAACATGAGAAACCTGCACAATCTGTCTGATCTTACCCAAATAAAAATAAATTTAAATAATTTTCCAAATGTGTATACATTATTCTTTTACGTATTACTATGTGTTACTTTATAAATAAAATTGTATATGCATGAATCAAGTAGTATTCGCATTTTTGCTGAAGCTAGCTGCCAATTCTAATTAGAGTAGCAAAAACACAAAGTCCATTTTGAAACTAAAATGCATTCACATATCTAAATCAAATTGACAATTTTCTATGAAAACTTGGGAGGCAGTATGTTTGGAGCCTTCATAATGGCACACTGTAGCTAGCTTCACAGAAATGGTGATTGAATATGCAAAGTAAAACAGGGTATTAGGGCTTCCCTGGTGGCACAGTGGTTGAGAGTCCCCCTGCCAATGCAGGGGACACGGGTTCGTGCCCCGGTCCGAAAAGATCCCATATGCCGCGGAGCGGCTGGCCCCGTGAGCCATGGCCACTGAGCCTGCGCGTCCGGAGGCTGTGCTCCGCAATGGGAGAGGCCCACGTACTGGAAAAAAAAAAACAACAACAGGGTATTAAAATGTATAAATATTTATGTTAGAGATTTCTCCATTGCAACCAATAGACCTAAATAATAAAATGGTATACATATATGAGCTAAAATTTTCAGTACATATACCTAAAACTGGAATATGTCCACAAGTTGGGAAGGCTTCAGTCAAGCCTGAATATCTTCGAAGACTGCAATGTGTTCAACTTCTCTGTCTTCTATTATATCTGCTTCATGCAAAGGCTGACAACCCTCACAGTCACAGAAAGGCTGCCAGCAGCTTCCAAAACTACATACATCCTCATTTAATTCCAGCTAATGAAATGATTCTCTCCCAATAACGTTTGTTGAAAACTCACAAATGCTTGTTCCCAAGAAGCCTATCTCAAGAATATACTCATATCTCACTGACTTTAATGGAACCATGAATCCATCTCCAACAAAAAACCATGAACTGACTACCTTGAAAGGATGTGTTGACTACCTTGGAGGAAAGAATCTTAGGATAAGTTCAGCTTCCATAGAGTTACACGGACTGCATGGGGACAGAGTGAATGCCTGAGAAGTAATTCAGAAAGTGTTACCAAAAATAAAGGAGAATGGATGATGGAGAGCCCAAACTAGTAAGTGATTTTTCCTATGTATTTTCAAAAGTATTAGCATATCCTATAATTCTTGAAGGAAGTGTTATGAGTTGTATTATGAGTCTAAATAAAAGTAACAGAGAAATATTATAAATGTACTCATTTCAAACAGTAAAAACATATACCAGAGCAGAATAGTTCCTTACCTTAACATTCTAGTATGCTGGAGGAAAAATTATACCAGTAGGAAAAAATGCACTAGAAAATTGTTGGTATAAGTTTGAAGGAATAAATTCACCATATAAGGTTTTAATTATAACTAAAGATTTTCCTAAGCTAATCTGAATTGAACAAGGGATCCGCACGAAGCCTGAAATTTTATGTTCAGCAGAACTGTTTACAACCAGAAATTAAGCTCATTTTAGCGTAAGCAGCTTTGCATATAAGCTGATTTTAGGGACTGCTGAAATTCAAAATGTAAACGGCTTTAATCTAATGGTTATCCCTGCTTTGTAATAAATGCAGTCCAGCCTGTATCTTCGCTTCCCATTAATCATTGGGTTTTTTCTTTCTTCAATTCACTTTGTTAAGGCCCAAAGTGGCCGATATATTGGACCACACACATTTCTCAACTGTTTGGCTCACAGGGGTTTAATTCCTTTATGGAAATTTGTGTGGATGCTTCTAATTTTAAAAAAGAAAAGAGCTGTGTCTCAGTACACACACATGGCTGGTGGCTACACATTTCCAATCAGAATGCAGGTGTACAAATAAATCTATTTTGTTAGGATTCTAAGAGTTATCAAAGCTATTTTGAGAATTTCTAAATTTCTTCAAGGATTTTCATTCATCTTTTAGACACCTAAATCAATATTTTCTCTTTTACTTCTATGTCTGATACTATTAATAATCCTTTCCAATTACTCAGTGCCTAATATGTACCAGAAACTGTGCCAGGAGCATTATCTGTTTTATCTCTAATAATAACAATTTTAATTATGGAGAAACTGAGACTCAGAAATGTTTTTAATTACCTAGTCAATAAAGCTAAGAAGATAAAAAGCCTGCATCTGATCGCAGAATATGAAATTATTTTCTGGGCAGAAAATGCCTCTGTAACCTTTCAACCTGATTACATTTTTCCCTTTTCATCTTCATATATTTAGGTCAAAATGAAGCATTTATGTTAAGGGAGGAATGCTTCTTGCATATTACTATTGTTTTAGAAATGCAGATCATTACGTATCTTATACAGAAAAGTAGGAAAGAGAGGAAAATGTTCATTCCTAACCTTCAGAAAAACATCTGCGGTCTGACCTGGAAGATGCTTAGGGATGGAAGAAGAACTGACTAAGATAGAAAAGAACCAAGTCAACAAGTAATGTTTAACACCAACGCATCTACAGAAAGAGGAAGGAACCCATTAGGGGCTTAGAAGAAAAAGATCAAGATGTTAGAACTAGCTCTAGCTTTTCTCCCCTTGCGCGGGTCCCTGGCCTGGCTATTTTGTGTTTGCCCTGCCAGATCCACCCTCTAGACTTTTCTTCCTGGATCACTGGAAGCTGACCTATGTGAACTGTATCTTCGTGCTCTTACCTTCTGAGGCTTCTGTTTGAGTTAAACCACGGGGAAGTTCTGGCAGAAAATGAGAGGAGAAAAAGAAATTGAGGTCTGTTTTTATTTTACAGACTCCCTTGCTTCAGGGTCACTGTCAGACAGCTGCGTTACTCCAATAGGGAGACCAGTTTTGTCAGAGGGTCCACGCAATGCATCTACCCACCCTGGGTCTAGATAATGGCTTTCCCTGCTTGCCATTTTAGTTAGTGATATTGGAGGCTAGCCACTTTTGCTAGCTTCAGGGTACTGCAATATCCCTTGACGGTTTCTTTATACGCTGCCCACACTTTGGTACAACATCCATTTATTAAACTTTCCTTAGTTACCCACTGTGAATGTTCCATCTTTTTCCAGCTGGGACATTGACTAACAGAGTAATTGGCTTTTGGAGCAGCTTTAGGAAACTGGGTTTTCCATCATTTAGGGTTGTAGAATTGTATCAAAATAAGATTCCATGATTGAGCTTATATGTTTGAGAAGAGAAGAAATAATCTCTTTGCTGGGGGTAATGGACCAATACTAATTCTGTAGCATGTGGTGGTCTCATGATAACTCAAATTATCCCCACTGGTAGCTTGGGATGAGGGATGTTGTGCGGATGGAGGTCAAGTGGCTAACGTACTTGGTAACTATGGTAACAATCATGACTATAAAGACTGTGGAGTCAGTTGGCTTTCTCTCACTAGCCTAGAAAGCATAAATAGTGCAAAGGACAAACTGAAGTCCTTGAATGTCCAACTAAGAACTGAGAAAACAAATCAGAAAATCTTTAGGGCTATTGTGAAGAGGCTCTCATCTCCTATAGCTGCAGCAAATATACACTAAAAGCTGTAATGGCCATTTAAATATCAAATCTTGGGAAAATATATTTTCTAATATATTGAAAACAGCTGAACAGCTAAATTGCCCTGAATCCACCTTGCCAGCAGACATATCCCCCCCTCCATTGTGCAACAACCCAATACACACACACACACACACACACACACACACACAAGGAACCAGCATCCCTCTGGAGGAAAAAAAAAAAATGTGATGGTGATCCTATTATTTTCTGTATCCTGATGCCTTGACATCTGGCATCTTGCTGACCCTGGAGTGACTGCCCTCTCAGGGCTAGCCAGTTCTTAGAAACAATAAACAACTCAAACAAGAGTGTGCTTTGCAAACACAAACCAACTGACCCAAAGGCCACACCACTAACCATCTCCTTTACTGGGCTCTTGCACCCTGGGCCGCTATCCACCTTCCCTAATTGAGAGGCCTGGGACCTGGGACCCTTTGCTGCAGTGCAGCAATGCTTGCACCTGGACAAACCTCTCCTCAAGCTACGAAATACAAAGAAACTAGAAGGGACTAAAAAGAGCTGCGTGCATGAGCGACTGGGGCAAATGCTGGACAGAAGATACAAAAAGACCAAAAACCCCAGCTGTCACTTCTGAGGAGCTGGGAGCAGAAGCAGGGCACTGCGCATGCCCCCTGCACAGGCCACCACCAAGGGGTGGGCAGACCCCTGGACACACCCCTCCCCTCCCCCCATGTAAGGAACCAGCTCGCAGCCCCTCAGGGAGCGAGCAAGCAAGGGAGCCTGTTGCTTGTTCTCCCTCCTGCTGCAGCAGGGGCCCCAATAAAGCCTTGCCTGAATTTCTTGTCCGGCCTCTGATCAATTTCTATTGATTAAGGACCCTGGTCTGTAACATACTCCAGGTCCAGGTACCAGAAAACTAAAGACAGTCCCTATGCCCCAGAGCCCGCTGAAGTTATTCCAACCAGCCAATCCTAAGCCTGCTCATCCTTCCTTACCCTTTTTTCTCCCCCACAGAAACCACAGCAACAGCTCTTGCCCGCGCTTCCCTCTCTCCCTCTGCCTCCTGACCGACCCTGGGTCTTCCCCATATGGACCCCCATGGCACAGCATGCCCCCTCGTACTGGAACGATGAGTAATAAACTATCTTTTCAATGGCAGTCATTTCCTGATCTCTTGGTCTTACTATGCCTCAAATTTTCTATTAATACACTGTATGTTTTCTATTAATACATTATAGGTTAAAACGGTTCTCATGCTGTTTCCTCAGAAGAGGTTGCTGAGTCATCTCAGGGCATACCCCCACCTCACCCTTTTGCCTTCAAGTCCATGAAAAGTTAGCTATTCATAGACTAGACTGGGAAGTTCATGGCATGCCTCAAGAGGAAGTAGTTTATACTCTAAATGTGTTATAGGATGTCACTGATTTCCACTGGCAGCAGTTTGGGAAACACTTTATGAGTGGACCCTAGATATTAAGGCAGGAAGGATAAAATATGAACATTGACTGGGATGAATCTATTGACAGATTTACAGTATTGAGTTGAGTGCCTGGGAATGGTGTCAGTAGCAGATCTTTAAACTTCCAAGTTCCCCTGACCCTACCTTGCCATCCTCTTAATATCTTGGCTGACAGTTGAACTCAACAGGAGCCTACAGTCATTAGGGATCAGATACCAGAACCTCATCAGTTTAGAGTGAATGTTAGATTGATTCTGTTATGTATAAAATGCTCACCTACCTATAAAAATCTTCTCCACAGTTGCCCAAAGGAGATTCCATTTGTTAAACTGTCAAGAAACGTATTGGTGAGAGGGGCACCACCATGTAAAGCTCTGTAGTGGTTGTTTCCAGTAAGCCAGAGCTAACAATGAGGGATTCTGCAATAAACTTGGACTCCATCATCTCAACAGGGATAATAGGCTCCTAGAGGTGCACAGAGCAGGTGGCAAAGTTGATTTGTCATAGACCATGTGAGTGCATCGAGAATAATAGGCCACTGAGTTGGGTGATAATCTTATTTTTGAGAGACAGAGGTCTGTGCCAATGGTTAACTGATCATGAAGTCACCAGGAGTGAAACAGATTGGTGGCCTAGAAATGTTTTTTGTATTAAAGTGGAAAATTCTAGGGCTAGTGGAGAAACCTGATGCAAGTGCAGTAGGGAACTTACGGCAGACACATCTGATTATTTTCCGACATCTGGCCATTTAGCGGGGATAGATATACTTAGTTACTGGCAGAATACTTACACAGGTTCTATGATCTGTACAGTGAAGGTTATTATGACAGAAAAGGCCAAGTGAAAGCGCTTGGATATTCCCACTCCTGCCAAGAGGGTAAATAAAAAGCCAAGTCAATCTGGGACATTTGCAGAGACTAATACCGACTACACATATTTCAAATATGTAGGGATAGCAGTTCCTACCACATTCTCATTAATTGCCTGTTAACCAGTGAAAAAGAGAATGAGCTCATAGAGCAAAACTACAGATTATCACAAAATTAATCAGTGGTGATGACAATCACAGTTCAGTTGCTGAAGTCAGTGCCTTTACTATGGTCAATCAACAGTCTCTTGTGTGCATTCCCATTCCTATTAAAAAAATTAACCTGAAGCATTTTTACCTTCACCAGCAATGACATCTGTATGCCCTTACTCCTCTGACTTAGGGCTATGTCATAATAAAGTTGAAAGATCTCTTGCGTATGCTGGTATCTCATTACTCTTATTCTATATTGATGACAGTATTCTAATGGAATCTGATGGTGAGAAATTAATTAGCCTTCAAAATGCTATAGTTAAGATACAGCTAAATCTTGCAAAATTTCAGGGATTCGCCACCTCAGGGAAGTATCCATGGTGTTTCCTCAGTATAGAGAATATCTCAGAACATCCTCTTTACAGTGAAAGCAAGTTGCTACAGCTTACACTGCCCACGATGAGAAAGCAGCTCAATGGTTGTTGGGACTCTCTGGATTTTGAGACAGCAACTATCATATTTATGTGTGCTTCTCTAACCCATTACTGGATAACCCATAAATCTGCCAGTTTTGAATGTACCTACAATAAGAAAAGACTTTGCAGTGGGGAAAAGATGCCCTGCAATTTAGATTCAATCAGCAGAGCTGATAGTATCAGAAGTGTTTATCGCAGACAGAGATGCTCTAAGGAGCCCTTGGAAAGCCTCAACAGGAGAATCAGCACAGATCCCTACAGTTTGAGAGTAAGTCCTGGCCTTTTCAGTAACTAACTCTCCATTCAAAAAGCACCCTGTGATCTGGTACTGGTCGCTTGTAGAAACAAAATATTGGACCATGGGATCACAAGTAATCATGCATCCCTACCTGCACATCACCAACAGGATGTAGCTGACCTACTGAATCATGAAATTGGATGAGTGCAGTAGTACACCACTGTGTAATGGAAAAGGAATTTATGAGACTGGACCCGAACAGGTCTGGAATGCACATACAGACAAGCTGCAGAAGGATTAGGCTCAGCTCCACATGATTTCACTGCTTTACCACCTCTCTCTCAAACGACATCTATGACTTATGTGAACATACACAGCTAACAACCAAACGAGGATACTTTTAAGAGCAAAAAGTGGCACTATTAATAATTAAGATGGGACAGCGGGTATAAGTCAAGAGTGTCCTGAGCAAACCGCAATCGTTTATCACCCTGTTTATGACCATTTGACAAGGAAAGAAATGTATGGATTTGCTTAGAGTAATATGCATCCTATTCAAGAAATCATCAGAATTGGACAGTTGCTACATTATGATCCCACTAGGAATGTACTTAGAAGGCCACAGAGCAGGGATGTCCCTCTAGTCCGCAGACTTCTGCAGTGTGGAGGAACATCACTTCATATACAAGGAGAGATAACGGGATACAGATCTGTGCTGATTCACGGGCAAGCTAATGGGTCAGCTGGCTAATGAGGGACTTGGAAGGAACAAAATTAGAAGACTAGCAACAAGAAATTTGGAGCTGAGGTGTGGACCTCTCGAAACAAGCAAAGAGTGTAAAAATATTTCTGACGCCTATAACTGCCTACCAGTGGACTGCACTATGAATGATAGGAGCCTGTGAACGTCCCTGTGACTGTCAGCCATCCAGGTGCTTTCTCAAGGGGCCTATTTACAAAGTGGATATTGTCAGTGGGATGAGGGCTATGCATGGATTGAACAAGAGCTATTTCCTCTCCCAGGTTTATTTGGCTACTGCTATTATGCTCAACCTGCCAAAAGTAAATGCCAATGTTTCGCTCCCAATGAAGTTTCATTCCCTGGGGGTACTAACTGGCCACCCGGAGACACAATGATTAGCGTTGATCCCTTATATCATGTGTATTAGATAGATTCTGTTACAGTAAAAATCAATCTCAACCTACCAGGGGCTTAAAATACTAGTAATAGCAGCAAAAACTATTTCTTGTTTGTGTTACTTGTGTTGGCTGTGGGTCTGCTCCATTTGGCTTCTATCTCGTTGTTGTAATCTGGGACCCATGGTGAAGGAACAACTCCAATTTGGAATATCCTGCTACTGTGACAGAGGGCAAAATCAGGAGAGGCTGAAACAAATCAATGACATAATTCACTAAAAGTCTCTATTCTCTGTGTGCAAATGCCATAAATCACATCCACTCATTTTCTTTTGACCAAAACACAAGATTAACCTCAGCAATGAGAGCAGTAAAACATACTCCATATACCATTTACAAGGCAAATGGAAAAATCACAAAAGCAAAGAGCACTGAAATATAATCCTCTTATGAGGAAAAGAGCCGATATTTGTGACAATAATGCACATTTCCACAAAACAAGAGGCAGCTATTCCACCTCACTGTACATACACACAGAAGCAGACATATATTCAGAAACATATTCATCTCTATCCATAATTCCTCTTCTAGGACTACCATATATGGGATTACAGAATGCCTTATCAATTGCCATGGTATTCCACACAAAATACCCTTTGATCAAGAGACATATGTTACAGCAATGCAAAGATGGCACAGAGAATTCATAGGTCTTAGCACATCTTTCATAACATGGTTGAAAGCATATTCAACAGTCCACGAGATTGGGATATCAATCAAAAAGATGTACTACTATAAGCCTCAAATCAGTGGGCAATATATGGTGCACAGATACCTGCCATAGATGGGATGCGTGTGTTTAAGAGCCAACAAGTAGAACTGGGAGTGATTTCTCTCACTATTAAAGTCATTACCCATTGGTACCCATTTAGCTCCCTGTCTCCATTAGTATGGGCTCTCTGGGTATTTAGATTTCTGTACTCACAAAAGGAATACTTCCAGCAGGACACATCATCATGATTTCACTAAATCAGAAGGTGAGACTGCACTCTGACAGTTTATGTTCACTCATATTTCTTTTGATCTCACAGGCAGACAGGGGATAATCCTGTGACCTGAAGTAGCTGATCCTGATTTCCAAGGAAAACATGTCCTGCTACAACACAGTGGAGAAGAGACAGACGATCTCGGGAACACAAGTGATTGACGATTCATGGAGGCTCCCCTCAGGACTGCCTTGATCAACAGTTCAGGTCAGTGGGAAAGTGCAGGAGGATAACCAAGACTCAGATCCTGTAGGCCTAAGAACTGGGTAACTCCACCAGATAAATAATGTCTTTCAGTGGGGTGTAGTCGAAGGTTAGGGTCACATAAATTATGGTAGAAGAAGGCACCTGTGATTTCCAACTTAGACCTCATGACTAGTAATGAAATGAGGATGACAGTATCTATGTTCATGGTCATTTTTTCTTTTCTTTCCTATTTCTGGTAGCAGCTAGTATTTCATATTCCATTTTAGAACTTTGTGTGTCCTTTGCATTAAGGACATACGTTTTTCTCTGGAGAAATGTTAAAAGTGGATGCCAAAAGAAAAAGGGATGAATTGCGCTGGATGTCTTTCATTTGCCCCTTCCAATATACTCTCCACTCCTTTCAACCCTCGTCTGTGACAAGACAGAACTATATGAACTGCACAACTGACAGGTAAATAGGTTTATAAAGGCAAGCACAGAGGGTGAAGGTCCTGTTATTGCATGTGAACACTCACCAGTGAGCATCCACCACAAAAGAAGCATTTAATAATTCAACAGACAAAATGACTCGGCCAACTGATGTCAGCCAGCCTCTGTCATGAGTCATGGCCAGTGTTGGCAAATCGCTCCTAAATGGGGTGGCCACAGTGAGTGATGTAGCTGGAGGCTAGGCACGGGCTCAACAGTACCAGCTAGGCTACTACAAGTGCCACTGCCAAACGTCCAAACTTCTAGCAACTGGAATCCATTCTGGGACCTCAATAAGACACCGACCCTGGAGACCAGCTGGAGTAGTGATTATAGTTTGTCTTACTAACCTTCCTCTTCTTAGTTTCCCCAAAGGAAGAGACCAACCATTATCCCAAAGAGCTGTTCCCAGATAAGATGAACTCACTATATGAGTGAAAAAAGGGTTGGAAAGTAGTGGAAGCTAGGATGCACCTCCCAGATTCCACCTTTAGAACTAAACCAATTATTTCCTCAGCTGCTGGAGTATTGGCTGATGGCAAACAGTTAATTCCCTCTCCAGGAATGATTTCGGCCAAGGGGTGCCAACTCATCATTTATGACTGCTGAATATCGCACTACAAAACCTGGACCCTTGACTCAATTCGGAGTGGCCATCCCACTTCCAGATCTTCCCAGAGGAGTAGCTGTGGAGTCTTTCACAGCTACATTGCAATTCAACTGCTCCCTCTGCCCCATTCTGATTCTTGCACTTACTTAGAGTATATATGTGAAAGGACTCCTCAGTAAACTCCTGCTCACAAGTCTGCTTCTCAGAGTTTGTTTCCTGGAGAAATCCTAATCATTCTAAAGCAGATGTTTAAATTAATAAATGATTGTTCTCTATTAAGATGATCTTTTCCTTATTCTAAGTAAGTCAGTTAGCCAATGAAATGTGTGTGGAAGTGAATGGATATGATTTTCGGCAGGAGCTTTACAGGCAAATGCACAATTCAGTACGTCCCCTTTAGTTCTTCCACATCAACCACTGATGTTCAAGATACTGGGAGATTTATCGTCTTGTCCAGATTGAGGGCCACATGAAGTAGAACTTCCCTATCAATTTGCAATAAACATGTAACATAAATGAAAATCAAACCTCTGTTCTTTGATGTCCTTGAAATTTTGACATTGTTATTTTAGCGTCATCGAGTCAAAGATGACTGGGAACAACCGCAGTCACATGAAGTTGGGGTTTGGGGTACTCGTTGTAACAAAGGAGACCACAGCACAATGGAGAACTGTAGGAATGTCAGTACAGGGGTTTAGAAGAGACTTGTTCACAGGATTTGGACTGATGTTATATAATTTGGGGGAGGTTTCAAGTAAGCAAGCAGCTTTTGCTCTTGACTGGGTATCCTCAGTAAGCAGGGGGCAATTCTATGATTCTCTCAATACTTTTTTATTTAGAAGGCAAGAAGAATGGAGGACAGCTATAGTTGATAAAGAAGCAGCAGTTACATGGCTAGCAGAGTGAAGGGGATGTTTGGGTATGATCATGGTTTACACAGAGTTCTTTTCTTTTCCCCCTGTGCTCAGAGTTGGTTACAGAGTTGTCCTGGTTTTGCCTTGCTTTATCATGGTTAGAATAACCTTGTCTGACATGGGTGTTCTGTGAAATTGTTTATGTCTGGCAAGAGAACACTACTACATCCTAGGTGTTAGAGCCAGGCCAGCTTCCTGCTAAGAGCAGTCATGGGATATTTTTAACCTTTTCTTCTTCCAGTTCCCCTCTTTTATCTAAAGCCAAAGTCAGAAGAGAGGACATTAGTCCAAGATACCCACATCTTCACCACTGCTGAAATTTTACTGTTGAGGACGTTGCCCAGACAACACGTCTGTTTTTGCCTGGAGTTATTAGTCCCTTCTGCTCCCATGCTGCAGGATAAGTTGTCTAATTAAGACTTGACAAGGGCTGTGCAACTGAATTTAAAGCTCAAGATAGGATGCATGGGCTAACTGCAACACAGGTAGGTACCAGAAATAAAATGGTTACGTTAGTTCTTGTAAAAAGCCCCAAAGTGAGGGAATTAGATTGTCAAAAAAGGCAATGAGAACAAGTGTTAAAATCCAGCTGAGACTCTTGTAGAGGTGGATTGTTTCTTGAGCCCAGTCATGGACTATTCTATTTGACATACATTATTTAAACAGGCTTAGCAAGAAGGGTTTGCTACAGCACAACCTCCCTCTCCCTGACTAAGCTAAGAGGCAATCGTGTGATTATAAGGAAACTTGTGATTATATAGGGTCTACTCAGATAATTTGGGAGAGCTTTGGGGTTCCCTAGACCTATAGTTTGTAATAAAAACTAGGGGAAAAATACACAGTGGAAGCAGAAAACAACACAATGACAAGAGAAAAATTAATAGGTGAATTAAAAGAAAAACTTGAAAAAATCCACAGAATTCATTAAAAAGGGACAGAAAACTAAAGATATGGGAGATTGGTTCAAGATGGCAGAGTAGAAGGACGTGCGCTCACTCCCTCTTGCAAGAGCACCAGAATCACAACTAACTGCTGAACAATCACCAACAGGAAGACACTGGAACTCACCAAAAAAGACACCCCACATCCAAAGACAAAGGAGAAGCCACAATGAGACGGTAGGAGGGGCGCAATCACAATAATATCACATCCCGTAACTGCTGGGTGGGTGACTCACAAACTGGAGAACACATACCACAGAAGTCCACCCACTGGAGTGAAGGTTCTGAGCCCCACGTCAGGCTTCCCAACCTGGGGGACAGGCAACGGGAGGAGGAATTCCTAGAGAATCAGACTTTGAAGGCTAGTGGGATCTGATTGCAGGACTTCAACAGGACTGGGGAAAAGAGAGACTTCACTCCTGGAGGGCACATACAAAGTAGTGTGCACATCAGGACCGAGAAGAAGGAGCAGTGACCCCATAAGAGACTGAACCAGACCGACCTGCTAGTGTTGGAGGGTCTCCTGCAGAGGCGGGGGGTGGCTGTGTCTCACTGTGAGGACAAGGCAGCAGAAGTTCTGGGAAGTATTCCTTGGCATGAGCCCTCCCAGAGTCTGCCATTAGCCCCACCAAAGAGCTGGGTAGGCTCCAGCATTGGGTCGCTACAGGCCAAAGAACCAACAGGGTGGGAACCCAGCCCCACCCATCAGCAGACAAGCGGATTAAAGTTTTACTGAGCTCTACCCACCACCAGTCCCTCCCATCAGGAAACTTGCACAAGCTTCTTAGATAGCCTCATCCACCAGAGGGCAGACAGCAGAAGCAAGAAGAACTACAATCCTGCAGCCTGTGGAACAAAAAAACACATTCACAGAAAGACAGACAAGATGAAAAGGCAGAGGGCTATGTACCAGATGAAGGAACAAGATGAAACCCCAGAAAAACAACTAAATAACATGGAGATAGGAAACTTTCCAGAAAAAGAATTCAGAATAATGATAATGAAGATGATCCAGGACCACTGAAAAAGAAGGGAGGCAAAGAACGAGAAGATGCAAGAAATGTTTAAAAAAGACCTAGAAGAATTAAAGAACAAACAGAGATGAATAATACAATAACTGAAATGAAAAACAGACTAGAAAGAAGCAATAGCAGAATAACTGAGGCAGAAGAACAGATAAGTGACCTGGAAGACAGAATGGTGGAATTCACTGCTGTGGAACAGAATAAAGAAAAAAGAATGGAAAGAAATGAAGGCAGCCTAAGGGACCTCTGGGACATTAAACGCAACAACATTCGCATTATATGGGTCCCAGAAGGAGAAGAGAGAGAGAAGGGACCCAAGAAAATATCTGAAGAGATTACAGTTGAAAACTCCCCTAACATGGGAAAGGAAATAGCCACCCAAGTCCAGGAAACGCAGAGAGTCCCATAGAGGATAAACCCAAGGAAAAACATGCTGAGACACACAGTAATCAGACGGGCAAAAATTAAAGACAGAGAAAAATTACTGAAAGCAGCAAGGGAAAAATAACATACAAGAGAACTCCCATAAGGTTAACAGCTGATTTCTCAGCAGAAACTCTACAAGCTAGAAGGGAGTGGCATGACATATTTAAAATGATGGCAGGGAAGAACCCACAAGCAAGATTATTCTACCCAGCAAGGATCTCATTCAGATTCGATGGAGAAATCAAAAGCTTTACAGACAAGCAAAAGCTAAGAGAATTCAGCACCACTAAACCAGCTCTACAACAAACGCTAAAGGAACTTCTCTAAGTGGGAAAAACAAGAGAAGAAAAGGACCTACAAAAACAAACCCGAAACAATTAAGGAAATGGTAACAGGAACATACATATCAATAACTACCTTAAACGTGAATGAATTAAATGCACCAAACAAAATACACAGGCTCGCTGAATGGATACAAAAACAAGACCCATATATATGCTGTCTGCAAGAGATCCACTCCAGACCTAGGGACACATACACACTGAAAGTGAGGGGATGGAAAAAGATATTCCAGGCAAATGGAACTCAAAAGAAAGCTGGAGTAGCAATACTCATATCGGATAAAACAGACTTTAAAATGAATGTTACAAGAGACAAGGAAGGACACTACATGATGATCAAGGGATCAATCCAAAAAGAAGATATAACAATTTTAAGTATATATGCACCCAAATTAGGGGCACCTCAATACATAAGGCAACTGCTAACAGCTATAAAAGAGGAAATCGACAGTAACACAAAAATAGTGGGGGACTTTAACACCTCACTTACACCAATGAACAGATCATCCAAACAGAAGATTGATAAGGAAACAAAAGATTTAAATGATACAGTAGACCAGATAGATTTAATTGATATTTATAGGACATTCCATACAAACACAGCAGATTACACTTTCCTCTCAAGTGAGCATGGAACATTCTCCAGGATAGATCACATCTTGGGTAACAAATCAAGCCTCAGTAAATTTAAGAAAACTGAAATCATATCAAGCATCTTTTCTGACTACAACACTATGAGATTAGAAATCAATTACAGAGAAAAAAATGAAAAAAACACAAACACATGGAGGCTACACAACACGTTACTAAATAACCAAGAGACCAGTGAAGAAATCAAAGAGGAAATCAAAAAATATCTAGAGACAAATGACAAGGAAAACACAATGATCCAAAACCTATGGTATGCAGCAAAAGCAGTTCTAAGAGGGAAGTTTATAGCAATACAAGCCTACCTCAAGAAACAAGAAACATCTCAAATAAACAATCTAATCTTACACCTAAAGGAACTAGAGAAAGAAGAAGAAACAAAACCCAAAGTGAGTAGAAGGAGATAAATCATAAAGACCAGAAATAATGAAATGGAAACAAAGAAAACAATAGCGAAGATCAGTAAAATTAAAAGCTGGTTCTCTGAGAAGATAAACAAAATGGATAAATCATTAGCCAGGCTCATCAGGAAAAAGAGGGAGAGGACTCAAATCAATAAAATTAGAAATCAAAAAGGAGAAGTTACAACAGACTCCACAGAAATACAAAGCATCCTAAAAGACTACTACAAGCAGCTCTATGCCAATAAAGTGGACAAGCTGCAAGAAATGGACAAATTCTTAGAAAGGTATAACCTTCCAAGACTGAACCAGGAAGCAACAGAAAATATGAACAGACCAATCAGAAGTAATGAAATTGAAACTGTGATTAAAAATCTTGCAACAAACAAAAGCCCAGGACCAGGTGGCTTCACAGGTGAATTCTATCGAACATTTAGAGAAGAGCTAACACCCATCCTTCTCAAACTCTTCCAAAAAATTGCAGAGGAGGAACACTCTCAAACTTATTCTATGAGGCCACCATCACCCTGATACCAAAACCAGGCAAAGATAACTACAAAAAAAGAAAATTACAGACGAATATCAATGATGAATATAGATGCAAAAATCCTCAACAAAATACTAGCAAACAGAACCCAACAACACATGAAAAGGATCATACTCCATGATCAAGTGAAATTTATCCCAGGGATGCAAGGATTCTTCAATGTACACAAATCAATCAATGTGATACACCATATTAACAAATTGAAGAATAAAAACCATATGATCATCTCAATAGATGCAAAAAAGTTGACAAAATTCAACATCCATTTATGATAAAAACTCTCCAGAAAGTGGGCATACAGGGAACTTACCTCAACATAATAAAGGCCATATGTGATAAACCCACAGCGAACATCATTCTCAATGGTGAAAAACTGAAAGCATTTCCTCTAAGATCAGGAACAAGACAAGGATGTCCTCCCACACCACTCTTATTCAACATAGTTTTGGAAGTCCTAGCCACAGCAATCAGAGAAGAAAAAGAAATAAAAGGAATGTAAATTGGAAAAGAAGAAGTAAAACTGTCACTGGTTACAGATGACATGATACTATACATAGAGAATCCTAAAGACACCACCAGAAAATAACTAGAGCTAATCAATCAATTTGGTAAAGTTGCAGGATACAAAATTAATGCACAGAAACTTCTTGCATTCCTATACACTAATTATCATAAATCTGAAAGGGAAAATAAGGAAACACTCCCATTTACCCTTGTAACAAAAAGAATAAAATACCTAGGAAGAAACCTACCTAGGGAGACAAAAGACCTGTATGCAGAAAACGCTAAGACACTGATGAGAGAAACTAAAGATGATACAAACAGATGGAGAGATAAAACATGTTCTTGGATCGGAAGAATCATTATTCTGAAAATGACTATACTACCAAAAGCAATCCACAGATTCAATGCAATCCCTATCAAATTACCAATGGCATTTTTTATAGAACTAGAACAAAAAATCTTAAAGCTTGTATGAAGAAACAAAAGACCCCAAATAGCCAAAGCAGTCTTGAGCGAAAAAAAAACGGAGCTGGAGGAATCAGATTCCCTGACTTCAGACTATACTACAAAGCTACAGTAATCAATACAATATGGTACTGGCACAAAAACAGAAATATAGATCAATGGAACAGGATAGAAAGCCCAGAGATAAACCCACGCACATATGGTCACCTTATCTTTATGAAGGAGGCAGGAATATACAGTGGAGAAAGGACAGCCTCTTCAATAAGTGGTGCTGGGAAAACTGGACAGGTACATGTAAAAGTATGAGATTAGAACACTCCCTAACACCATACACAAAAATAAGCTCAAAATGGATTAAAGACCTAAATGTAAGGCCAGAAACTATCAGACTCTTAGAGAAAAACGTAGGCAGAACACTCTATGACATAAATCACAGCAAGATCCTTTCTGACCCACCTCCTAGAGTAATGGAAATAAAAACAAAAATAAACAAATGGGACCTAATGAAACTTCAAAGCTTTTGCACAGCAAAGGAAACCATAAACAAGACCAAAAGACAACCCTCAGAATGGGAGAAAATATTTGCAAATGAAGCAACTGACAAAGGATTAATCTCCAAAATTTACAAGCAGCTCATGCAGCTCAATATTAAAAAAACAAACAACCCAATCCAAAAATGGGCAGAAGACCTTAGTAGACATTTCTCCAATGAAGATACACAAATTGCCAACAAACACATGAGAGGATGCTCAACATCATTAATCACTAGAGAAATGCAAATCAAAACTACAATGAGATATCATCTCACACTGGTCAGAATGGCCATCATCAAAAAATCTAGAAAGAATAAATGCTGGAGATGGTGTGGAGAAAAGGGAACCCTCTTGCACTGTTGGTGGGAATGTGAACTGGTACAGCCACTATGGAGAACAGTATGGAGGTTCCTTAAAAAACTACAAATAGAACTACCATATGACCCAGCAATCCCACTACTGGGCATATACCCTGAGAAAACCATAATTCAAAAAGAGTCTTGTACCAAAATGTTCACTGCAGCTCTATTTACAACAGCCAGGAGATGGAAGCAATCTAAATGTCCATCAACAGAGGAATGGATAAAGAAGTTGTGGTACATATATACAATGGAATATTACTCAGCCATAAAAAGGAATGAACTTGGGTCATTTGTAGAGACATGGATGGATCTAGAGACTGTCATACAGAGTGAAGTAAGTCAGAAAGAGAAAAACAAATATCATACATTAATGCATATATGTGGAACCTAGAAAAATGATACAGTTGAACTAGTTTGCAGGGCAGAAATAGAGACACAGATGTAGAGACAAACTTATGGACACCAAGTGGGGAAACTGGAGGAGGGGGGTGGTAGTGTGATGAATTGGGAGATTGGGATTGACATATATACAGTAATATGTATAAAACGGATAATAGGAACCTGCTGTATAAAAATATAAATAAAATGCAAAAATTGAAAAAATACACTAAAAATATGAGGAAAACATCTTTTGAAAGGAGGATAGATACAAAAGTTCCAAAATACACATAAAAACCACAGATACGGGAGGATAAAATGTGTTTCGAGTTGACAAAAGTCTTGAGTTTTCAGACCAAATGATTCAACTTTCTAAAAAGTATTTATTCTAGTTTTATCCTTAAAAATTCAAATTTTATTTAGAATAAAGGCTTATAAAAATTTTGTCCAGGGAGAAATTAAATACACACACACACACACACACACACACACACACACACACAGTATAATCATATAAAAGATAATCGGCCAGGGTAGCTTTATTCTTTTCTTACAACACATGTAAACCAGAGAATTATTTAGGAACATACGCTGAGTTCTGAGAAGAAAAATGTGGTTACTCAATAAAGAATACACAACAGAAAATCATATAACTTTCCTGAATAATTTGATGCAAAATTCACATCATGATAAAATTCAAAACCTCATGTGGGCCAATCAGTTCCTCCCAACTTGACTGCTACATCCATCCACCAAGTCATCATCATCCTTTACCTGGATTAGTGCAAACGCCTCTTTGGTCTCTCTGTTTTATACCCTTTCATTCCTATGATCTATTCTCAAAAAGTATTCAGTGATCATGTTAACATGTGAGTTAAAATATGTTCAAAACCTTGTAACAGTACTATATCTGACGCAGAGTAAAATCTGAACTTCTCATGGTGCCGTACAAGGTCTTACGGAATCTGCAATTGTTCTCTTATCTCATTACTCTTCACTTCCTCCCCCTTTCCATCCCAAGTCCACCAGCCTTGAACATGGCCAGACCTAAGACTGCCTCCAAGCTTTTACCTCTGCTGTTGCCCCTGTGTGAAATATTCTTTCCCCAAATTTTCCTTATTCACACTTAGTCACCTCAGGTTTTTACGATAATGTCACCAGGTCATTGGTAAGTTTCTCGATGCCCAACTTTCAATCCAGGCTTCCAAACATTCTCTCTTTTCCTTTTTTAAATTTCACCATACATGTTTCCTTTTAACATAATTTATTAATTTAAGTCTGTGATTTTGCTGGAATGTTAGTACCACAGGAACAGGAACTTTTGTGTCTTTTGTTTACTACTATATACAAATCCTTTGAATTTTACCTGGCATATACATAGGTGCTCATTAAATATTCACTGAAAGAGTAAATTTTTAAAGATTTATGGCATATTCTCATAGACTAAGAAAAGATGAATATATCCTTAATGTGATGCTGATTTGTGCCACTTCAGTGGAGGGGTGATGTGGGTAAAATTAAACCATCCTTCTTACCCTCTCCAATGCTGCCAGTTTGGGATTTTTTTTCCTCCAATGGTGTGCTGGATTTCTCCACTGGACTCCTAGACTTGCACAAGAATCCTTCGTCCGTGGTGATTGTCTAGATCAGTGTTCTCTAGGGGCTACTGGACCATAACTGAGAGGAGCTGGAGGCTGTCCATGGGCCACTTCAGGGTCCAAAGCCAGCACCACGGTCTGATGCCTATTACCCGTTGCATGAGTGGGCAAAACTCCTCCCAGGTTTTTTGGCTACGATGCTGGTGACATATCCAAAGCCAAAGAGTGCTATAGTCCAGTCCCCAGGGACACAAAGCTGTTTCTGGGTCTATAGGCAAGACCACAATCAGCAAGTCAGCCTCTTGTGTACAGACCTGTCTTCTCAAAATGACTTTCTTTTTTTTTTATTTTTTTTATTTTTTTTGTGGTACACAGGCCTCTCACTGTCATGGCCTCTCCTGGTGCGGAGCACAGGCTCCGGACGCGCAGGCTCAGTGGCCATGGCTCACGGGCCTAGCCGCTCCGCAGCATGTGGGATCTTCCCGGACCGGGGCACGAACCCGTGTCCCCTGCATCGGCAGGCAGACTCTCAACCACTGCGCCACCAGGGAAGCCCAAAATGACTTTCTTTGTTCCTGGACTGCACCAGGATTTTGCCATCTCCTACCTGGATCCCACAGCTCCCATAAACACACTTTCATCTGTGGAAGGATGCCAAATTCTTATTGTTGAAGTGAGGCTATGAGGGATATCTTATTTCAGCCATCTTACTGAAAAGAAATTTCTTAAAAGTACATTTACAGTTTTTTTTAATTTATAAAATACATACAAATAAATTTAACACAAGATACTTGGCTTTACATTAAAAAAATTAAAAACCACTAAAAAACTTCAAGAATGAAATTAAGAAAAATATAAACAAATGGAGATATATGCTAAGTTCTTAGAAGATTAAATATTTTTTAAATATCAATTATTCCCAGACTGATTATAGACTAATGCAGTTGTAATTACAGTTTCAGCAGGAATTTTCTCAAATAGAGTGTTGATTGGTTCAAATATGTGCCACAAAATTTTGGAGGCAATGTGGTTTCATAAAGGGAATTCTGAAGCTGGACTCAGGAGACATTACGGGTCCTGGCTCCAATTCTAGTTAACATAACTTTGACCTAATTTTTTTAACATTTCTAGACCTTACCATTTTCACCTAGAAAATGAAGGAATTATCAATATATTAGATGATGTATATGGTTATTTCTACTTCTAAAATTCTTTGAATCTGTTGTGCATAAGATATAATAGCTTAAAATTGTTTAATTTTAATGCAATTAAAATATAGAATGGGTAACATAATGTTTAATGAGTTTATTTAGTTGTGAATGAAATCGGAAATAGTTTGTTAACTGCCAAGTTGGCCTTGGCAGTCACTTAACATTTTGAATAAATAGTAAATGAAGTCTATTGAAGAGCAGGGAAAACCTCAAGTTGCTTAAGGCAAGCAGCACTTTTTAGGCCCCAGTTTCTCTAAATTTCAATGTGATTTTATTATATGAGGTTTAAAATATTTACATACAGCTTCTGTTTAGGGGAACAATTATCCCATCTTCACTTTTATGATTTCTAACTGCCACATTAATTCATAAAATTATGGATTGGATAATTTTCTTATGAACGTGAGGGCCTGGTGTTTATTTGCTTTTATATCTACATTTTTATATCAGCTCCCAGGACACCTTTCACAAACCATTAAGTTTCTCAGTGTGTGGAAGCTTTTGGATTATTTAGCTTATCATAATAAAACAGTCCATTCAGTATAATATCCAGAAATGGTAGACCACATTGGAAAAGATTTTTATTTATTCCTCTTTTTAAGCAATAAAATGATGTCACTTTGTTCTACAAATGCTCGAATAAACATTTTTAGGAAAAATATTTAGGCATCATGACTTTTAATGTTTGTTCTCGATCCCAAGCCGGTAGATTTATGTAGGAGGATTCTTCTCACTGCCAGAATCCAAACAAAAAAATTACAGGTCTCCATATCGAAAACTGTAAATGTTAGGAAAAAAATAAACTTCATGGAATAAGAGCTATTAAAATTTAGAGCAGACATCCACCATGAATTTTCACTTTTGAACATAAACTATCCATCCTTTTAGGCAGAGGACTGCTGTTTCCGTTAAACCACTTTCATGGCTGCTATGAACCTCTCTCAGCGGGCTGTAAAAGACAACTCTTATGAGACTCATTGTTAGCCTTCCCTGTCATTTCTTGTGGCAGATTTTTTAAGAGTTCAGAGTCATATGGGGCTGTAACGTAACAGTCATATACTCATCCTTCTACCAACACCTTCACTTGAAAAGTTTCATGGTCACAAAATCCAAAATGCCCAAAACTGCACTAACTCATCATCCTCTCAAATCTGATCTTCATGTGTTCATAAGGCACTCAATTTCTTTGAGTTCATGTATATATGAGAAAGAACTGAGCAATTTTGCCTCTCTCTAGCTTCTCATGTAATTGGTGCATTTGCAAGAAGAAACCCTGTAGGCTTGGCTCAGCTGCTTCCATGTTTCTCTTTTATTCAGTCCACCGCAGAGAGGATGCTCAAAAATCTGCTTCACCACAATGCATCTTTGAGGGAGGTGTCCTAATGACAACTCCACACGACCATGTAGGTAAATCCATTTACTTCAGGGGTAAAGAGTAGAAGTTCATTGTGCCCCCATATGTAATTGATACACTTCAACTCAGCTTTCTCTATAATATAATTACTATTTTGAAAGTTACTCACTCCTATACATATCTTTCTATTTTGGGAAGAGAAGAGGGGGGGTTAGGCAAAAAGCAGGCTCACCAAACCTGTGTGTTAATATGTGTGTGTGTGTGTGTGTGTGTGTGTGTGTAGAGAGAATTCAAATACCGTAATATTCATACTTTTATTTTATTAAGATATCATTAAATACCATGATATTTACCCTTTTAAAGTGTACAATTCAGTGGGTTTTGGTATATTCACAAAGTTGTTCCACTATCATCAATATAGAATTCTAGAACATTTTCATTACCCCCCTCCCAGAATAAATTCCATATCCATTAGCAAACATTCCCCCTCTGCCTAGTCCTCTAATCCCTGGAAACTACTAATCTACTGATTCTATGAATTTGCCTATCCTGGACATTTCATAAAAATGCAATCATACACTATGTGGCCTTTTGAGTCTGGCTTTTTTTTAATTGAGCATAATGTTTTCAAGGTTCATCCATGTCACAGCACTTATCAGTACTTTATTCTTTTTTATGGTTGAATAATATTTCCATTGTATGGATATACTCATTTCATTTATCCATTCAACAGTTGAAGGATATTTGGTCTCTTTCCACTTTATGGCTTTTACGAATAATGTTGCTATGAATATTTGTGTACTGTTTTTCCATGAACGTATCTTCAATTATCTTGGGTATACATCTATGAGTGGAATTGCTAGGTCATATGGTAACTCTGTTTAACTTTTTGAGAAACTGCCTAACTATTTTTAAAGTGGCTGCACCATTCTACATCTCCACCAGCAATATCTGAGCGTTCCAATTTTTTCACATCCTTGCCAATACTTGTTGTGATCCACCTTTTTTATTAGCACCATCCTAGTGTGTGTGAGGTGGTATCACGGTTTTGATTTGTATTTCCCTTCTGACTGATGATGTTGAACATTTTTTTTTTCATGTGATTACTGGCCATCTGTGTATCTTCTTTGGAGAAATAGCTATTAAAATCCTTTGCCCATTTTTAAATTGTTTTTTTTATTGTTGAGCTGTAATAATTTTTATACATTTTAAATACTACACCCTTATCAGATACAGAATTTGCCATTATTTTTTCCCATTCTGTGTGTTGCCCTTTCTCTTTCTTCAGAGTGACCTTTGAAGTAAAAGATCTCATTTTTGATGAAGTTCAATTTATCTGTTTTTTATTTTGTCTTATTGCTTATGATTTTTGTGTGCTAAACCTTTGTTTAATCCAAGGTCATGAAGATGTACACTTAAGTTTTCTTCTAAGAATTTTATATTTTGATCTCTTATATTTAAGTCTTTGGTCCATTTTGTGTTAATTTTTATACATGGTGTGAGAAAGAAATTCTATGCCTTATGTTTTAATCCTTCTCAACTTGAGAGAAGGAAAGGGCTATTATTCACTGGTCCTCTGTAAATTCAACTATTATAATACAATACAAATGCTAATGACTCCAACTCTTTTGTTTAGTAAATTCAGTCTTGAACTCTCCTTTGAGCTCCACTTGTTTCCACTGCCACTTCTTACTGACAACCTTAATTGGTAATTGGATGCTTTATATACCTTCCAGTAAATCATATGGCCAAATTCTAGGAATACCTTCAAACATGATGGGAATGAAACAACCTTTATGACAACCACTGTGCTCCACTGCACCACCTTCTCATACCTGGAGAGCAGATTCAGCCCCTGAGCTGCCTCTGCTTCCAATCGTACCTTCCTATAGCCCATTCTCTCCAAAGAAGCCAGATCGACACTTTTAAACACACGACAAATCTACTCCTGGAAACACTTCAATGGCTTCCTTGGAGAGTGATTTTTGTCTCCCAGGGTAAAGGTGGCAATATTTGGAAATAATTTTGGTTGTCACATGAGGGGGAGGTGCTACTGGCATCTACTGTGTAGAGGCTAAGTATGCTAGTCAACATCCTACAACACAGGACAGCCCAACAACAAAGAATGATCTGACCCAAATTTCAGTAACACCAAGGTTGAGACACCCTGTATTTCACTTGGAATACAATCCAAAATTCTTACCATGGACTAGAGGGCTCTTCATGGCCCTTGCCTACCTCTCAGATCTCACCTCCTGTTTACCACACCTCTCAGTATACTCCAGTCAGACATTCTATTTGTTTAAGATACAAAACTATTTTCTGAGTCAAAAGCTTTATATCTTTTATTTGCTTTGCCTAGAATATCCTCCACCCAGATTTTTTCCTGGCTGACTCCTTTTCAACACCCAGGCCTTTGTTCAAGCATTATCTCCTCAGAGATTCAATCCCTCCCAGCCAAGTGAAGACAGTATTTTAGAAGAAGGGATTATGAGGGAATCCTAAGAAAAACTGATGATAAAGAAAATGGAAGGATTATAGAACATATTTATAATAGCAGATGCTGAATTGCTGAAATATGTAGTGCATGCAATCTCTTTGAAGGGTGAGCAGCCTGGGATTGGCAATGCTGTATGTAAATGTTCACTCATGGTTGGGAAGTGATGGGGAACCATGACACAATGTCAGTAGGAGAGAAAAATTGAGATTTCCATCAGGATTTAAACCAGACTGGAGGAGTGGTGACGGAGGTGAAGAAGGTACTTACAGGGTGTGAAAAAAATGAAAAGGAAGTCTTTGAGATGCATAGTGAAAGTGAAGGGTACAGGAGAAAAATGTTTCATAAAAGTAAAGGGACATGGGGTGTGGACAAGGAGGTACTTCAGAGGTTCAGATCTCAAGGCAGTAATTCTCACTGATGATCAGATACAAATTATTGCTATTCCAGTGAGGATAAACACAGAATTAGATGGAAATCCATGTAGCTAAAGAGATTTAAAAAACCCACAAAACTGTCTGCCTATCTGCAGGAGTGATAGAAAAGTCACCAAGTTAATATTTAATCCCTTATGATAATGACAGGAGATGGCATGAGAAGGCTTTGGAGTTTGAGCTGAAGTTAATCAAGAAGGTGTTAAGCAGGACTGAAAGTTCTTGTGAGTGAATTTATATCAGTTAACTGTGGCTGCCTGGACACTCACTGTGTTGAGAATGAATCTAAGGCCAGCAAAGAGTGATGTATGGGAATGGAAGGAAGAGAAAGTGGTTATGATAAAGAATATCTCAGCAGTTGATGATAAAGAATATCTTCCGGGTTATGATAAAGAATATCTCAGCAGTTGAAAGATTACAAAAAGTATAATAAAAGGGTACGAAAATCCTTAACTACAAGTAGGGGAGAGACGATAATTAGGCAACGTTATGTAAAAGAAAGTGTAGTGAAGAACAAGGAGAATGTTAGCTCTCTTTTCCAAAATCTAGGCGATAGTGATGACAAGGAGGGGAGCAGGAGTGGGAAACCATCCGAGGGAACTGATGCGGAACTGACCGCACTGGGGATGGGGGATGGGAGGAAGACCTGGATTCAGTTAAGTAGGGGGGTGACATTTTTCAAGGAAATAGGTTAAATAAAACAGAGCCTTTGGAGAATTTACAACTCAGAGACTTTTATGAGAATGAGTTTTCATGTGAAAAGCTAGGGCTCTTCCCTCTCTCAGTGTAATGTGGCTGTGTGTTGGGGAGACTGGGGGAGATTATTTTCCTCTCCACATTCTCCTCAAAAGGCAAAAGAGAAGATAGTTTTGTTTAATTGCAATAAAACATCTCTCCCAGATAGGCTTACCCTCTAAGTGAAAGCTGGATTTGCCACATAAGTTATCATTAAGCCCCATTACTTTTCTTAAGCTGTTTTTAAGTTGTTTTGTGTTGATTTCCATTATATAAATACCATCAAAGGAAAGACGCAGGATTTGATTATCAGTTAAAATGTCAGTTGAACTGAAAATCAGTGGGTGGAAAAGCTCAAGAGCCACTTATGATTTTAAAACTAAGCAGATAAAGCCAATTGAGGAAATAAGTGCTGCTTTTAAACACTGCGTTTGCTACCTAGGCTAAGGGAAACGATATTATGGATGGCCCTTCCAGGACTGAAATGACAGTTGTTCATAATTTTGACATGTCTTTCTAAAACACATGACCCACTTTAAAGGGAATCTGGGCTGGATGCACTTGTAGTATCTCATGTCAATAATAAAAGGTCATAAAGGACCTTTGCATTTTTATTCACAGATATGTGGCTAGTTTCATTACCACATGAAAGATTAATATGCTATCAGTACCTAGAGGACCCTAATAACAATGTCTTTGGTGAAATTCACTTGTGATATGAATGGTATTATTTTTCCAGACATAAAGATCTATATAATGAGGTCCCTTTTGACAGTACAGGCTTTCCTTTGGTAATATTAGTTGTTTGCAAAGCTTTCCCTAAAGCTAAGTCAGATTCACGTATTTTTCTATCATACAGACGATTACTTCTAAACTCTTGGGAGTGCTGTCAGTAAGCACTTTCTCCCATCCCCACACTTCGTGGATTCTGAAGGAAGACTCATGCTTATTCAACCATATAAGAAATATATTTGGCCTTAATAACAAGTTATATTTTTAATACTCAAGAGGTAAAAGAGGCACGTGTATCACTAACAACCTTGCTTTTGCGTATTACCCAAACGCATAGCATTATTAAGATATTATGGCTATAATTTTCCAAGAAATAAAGCATTAAAGTAACGTGTAGAGATAAAAACACTATAAAAAACATTATTGTCATAGGATACAATGAAATATGACTTACATAAGTAAGTTTTTACATGACACTGCTTATTTTATTATTTAGCATCTCTTCAGAATGGACAGTGTGCTAAGAGCTACATGTCTCAACAGAATATTATACACATATATATATATATTTTTAAATGATGCCTCATTTTTTTCTTTCTTTTGCGGGGGGGTACGTGGGCCTCTCACTGTTGTGGCCTCTCCCATTGCGGAGCACAGGCTCCGGACGCGCAGGCTCAGTGGCCATGGCTCACGGGCCCAGCCGCTCCGCGGCATGTGGGATCTTCCCGGACCGGGGCATGAACCCATGTCCCCTGCATCGGCAGGCGGACTCTCAACCACTGCGCCACCAGGGAAGCCCCATACACATATATTTTTTCCCTAGGAATTTATATGTAAAGTAATCTAAAGAAGGCCATTTTAAAAATCCAAAGTATATTGGATTTAATCAACACATATAATAAAAATTCAACTTATAATACTGAAGATTCATTTGAAATTCTATGACTTCCTCAAAATGAAAAAAACTAGGGCTTCCCTGGTGGCGCAGTGGTTGAGAGTCCGCCTGCTGATGCAGGGGACACGGGTTCGTGCCCTGGTCCGGGGGGATCCCACATGCCGCGGAGCGGCTGGGCCCATGAGCCATGGCTGCTGAGCCTGCGCGTCCGGAGCCCGTGCTCCGCAATGGGAGAGGCCACAACAGTGAGAGGCCCGCGTACTGCAAAAAAAAAAAAAAAAAAAAAAAAAAAAAAACTAAAGACTTCAGCATAAAAGATCAAAATCTCAATTATTATGCTTCAGTTACAAAATCGAACATTAGGGAACTGTGGATTTACTCAGAGTACTCACTCTAAAGGATGTAACAGGCGCTTGCTTGTATGCAAATAATACAATGTAAATCTTAGCTGTAGAGCTGAAGATAAGTATCAGATAGAAATACACTATTATTAGACTTCTGAATTATGTTTTAGTTTAAAGATCCATTTCTAAAGTTAATTAAGCACTATTTTCTGCCTTATGACCCTACTTAGTGTAGTCTAATAATGTGATTACAACAGGCACTGACATTTCAGTGGCTTACAATAACATGCATGCATTTGTCACTGACAGTATGTGGCCATGCAAGTCGGCTGTGGCTCTGCTCCCAGTCCCTGTTATTCTGGGGCTCAGGATGAAGGAGCACCCCGATCTGGGACAGTGCAGACCTCAGGGAAGAAAGAAAAGAGGGTCGGTAAGGAAACTGCTGGCAGAAAACAAGACATCAATGTGGTGGTGAAATACACCTCTCATGGGAAGGAAGACTCCATAAGGAGGAAAATAAATCTATGAAGAGTAAATCAAGCTACCACAATATAGAAATATAATTTTTACTTGACACCCTAATTTCAGTGAGAAGGCAGGAGTTTTGAACAGAGAAGCTAAAATGGACAAATTTTAACCACTTTCATTATTCTTAACCTTCTCTGGCCCATCTTCTAGGTTTTTAAGTTGTCTTATTATTTACTCCCTCTGCTTTCAATTAAATCCCTCATCTCTGTGTTTATGCCTTTTCCTGAAAAACTGCCTGCTTTCTGCTTATGTCTTCAGGGTAGGGATTTGACTGTGCTCTTCTTAACCTGACAAACCTAACCAAAATTTCTCAGGAAGAAGGACAAGAGATGATCTTTTTGGCAAATGGATGTTTTTATATACTATGAACTCTGCATTTTTTTTTTTTTTTTTTTTTTGCGGTACGCTGGCCTCTCACTGTTGTGGCCTCTCCTGTTGCAGAGCACAGGCTCCAGACGCGCAGGCTCAGCGGCCATGGCTCACGGGCCCAGCCGCTCCGCAGCATGTGGGATCTTCCCAGACCGGGGCACGAACCCGTGTCCCCTGCATCGGCAGGCAGACTCTCAACCACTGCGCCACCAGGGAAGCCCGGACATGGAAGCAACCTAAGTGTCCATCGACAGATGAATGGATAAAGAAGATGTGGCACATATATACAATGGAATATTACTCAGCCGTAAAAAGAAATGAAACTGAGTTATTTGTAGGGAGGTGGATGTACCTAGAGTCTGTCATACAGAGTGAAGTAACTCAGAAAGAGAAAAACAAATACCGTATTCTAACACATATATATGGAATCTGAAAAAAAAAAAAAGTGGTACTGATGAACCCAGTGGTAGAGCAGAAATAAAGATGTAGATGTAGAGAATGGACTTGAGGACACAGGGGTGGGGGAGGGGGAAGCTGGGGCAAAGTGAGAGTAGCATCAACATATATACACTACCAAATGTAAAACAGTTATACAAATACACATTGTCTTTGTTCTAGTATCCTGTACACTATTTATAGTTCTAACATTATTATGAGTGCTAGTATTTACCTGACTCACTCCATTCTACTTTTGCCCTTCACCACTGAGCCTTTTTTTTTTAAACTGGTATAAAATAACTGTAAAAAAATGAAAATTTATGTGAACAATAATGGCAGATAATGTAAAAATATGTCCGCTAAGATGAACTTCACTTAGCTGACCAAGAAATAGCGAAGACAAAGTGACTGATCGTCTTTCTAGCACATACATAATCTTTAAGTGTATAAAGATTATTAAAAACAGGATTACTGTGAAAATAATAATTAATGTTAATGTTATTTCCAATCAATAAAATGTATGTGAATTAAAAAAAAAGAAAGGCCTGCAACTTGGACTCCAGAATTGTGAGAAGATAAACTTAATGTTGTTTAAACTAAACTGATAGAAACTAAACCAAAATAAAATAAAATAAGTTAGCTAGTGGGAAGCAGCAGCATAGCACAGGGAGATCAGCTCAGTGCTTTGCGATGACCTAAAGACGTGGGATAGGGAGGGTGGGAGGGAGACTCAAGAGGGAGGGCATATGAGGACATATGTATGCATATGACTGATTCACTTTGTTGTACAACAGAAACTAACACAGTATTGTGAAGCAATTATACTCCAATAGAGATCTTTTTTTTTTTTTAAAAAAAGACCACTGCATTGCTAAATTGTGTCTGGATTGTTACTTTCTGTGGTCCTCCAGTTCCCATGGTAAACAAATAAGCAAAGAAGTTTGCTGTGGTGGTGGACAGATGTTTTTTCCCAAAGATATAGTAGCATAATTCTAGGAAGCCTTCAAATTATTGTAACTTACTACACAACTAATTTAATTAATATGTAGAGAATTAGGTTTATTAAGTCCTCATCCAATGGAACAGTAATATATGAGCATGACTGCAACAACTAGCCCCAATGTAATTGAGGCAGTAATCAAAGGTGCTTCTAGGGAAAGCCTGGGCCCTGCAAGCAGCTTTCCTGTTGGGTAAAGCGGGAACAATTGAGGGATCTACATACACCTGAGAAGTCTGCAAATCAGCAAACTTTCTGAGACTATTTCACTGTACAGGACAGGAGAGTGGTCGTCTTACCGTCATTAGGGAGGATCTTGAGTCCTTGTTCTGCAAAGCACTGAAATGTGATTTTTATTTGGCATTTACTTATTTATTTGCCTGAACCACATACCTACTTTCCTGTTAGGTGTAATCCTAGGAAAGTAAGGGTATTACCTGCCTTATTGTTATATTCCCAGAACACAGATGTTCAATAAATGCTTATCGAATTATTAGTAGAATAAACTGAGCAATGAGAAGTTAGCAAAATATTCATATCAATCTTAGACTACTTAAATTGTCAGTGTGTTGCCTTAAAAAATAAGAACTGTGTTCTATTCATCTAAAAAAGCTCAACATTTGCTTACATGGTGGCTTCTAATTATAATATGTTTAACCAGTGCTGGTTTTATTAGTTAATGAGTTCATTAAATATATAACTGTCTTTTGTGAGGGCTATTATTTCTCCAGTTTACAACTGTGTCAATATTTATTTTAATATAAAAATAATTAGGGATGGTGGTGTGTGATAAAAAAATGCTTAAAGAAGTTCTGAACATATATTAGCAGTTGAAATGGAGAGGAATTTACATAAATGAAAAAGTCTAGGGGTAAATGATAAGACATCATGATGGACTCAACCTCGGGAAACAGAATCAAGAAAGCACGAAGGATAACCAGAAAAACTGTTCATTATTCAGCAACATAAATGGCAAATGACTAAAAAATATAGATCACACTGAGAGAATCGGATGAGTTGGATAAAACAATTGCTTTTCAAAGTTTGAAAGTCTCATAGGCCACACCTTGGATTAAGTATCACTGTAAAGTGTGTGGTTTCTGTGACGAAGCTCACCCTCCTATTTCTTTTTAGAAATCAGCATTTCAGTACTCAAGGTGAGGAACTGGATACATTCTTTAAGAAAACCTGTTCTTACTTAGATGTATATAATCTTCTAAGGGTAAATAATAATTTTAAATTTGTCATCCTGGCTTTCTAAGGGTCCAAAACATAAGATTTTCTCAAAAATTATAAGTGTCTAACTAGCTTTCTAAATCTATTATAATGTTGGCTTTTTCAAAGCAGAAGTATCTTTGATTATGCAATCCCTGACAATTCATCACTATGCATATTTTTGTGTTTTTGTTTTAAAAACATTTGACAGCAAGCCTGTCAACTTAGGATTTTACATATTACAAACGAATAATATTTCAAAAAATGTATACATTTCCATTCTTACTGAGCCAGAAATGACATATCAAATAAGTCCAGTCAGAATTATTTTTGACTTGATATGTTCTCAGTGGTATAAAATAAGAAAGCTGATTTGATATCTTTCACGTTCCAAGTTTCCTTGTGGCATATGTCAAGTTTCCCTCAAAATATGGCTAGGCCAAAATCATTGCTCTTTCAGCCTCACTTGGAACATAAAAAGCTGCTCTGAGTTGCAGATCATTAGAACATACATATTTCTCCTAGGGTATTCAGTAAGTCAGAGAAATGTTTAAGCAAGGTAAACTCTTTGAAGAAGTTAGAAATGGCAGTGAGTGTGAACCTGTGAGCACACATGGAGTAATAAAATATTTAATATCTTGCTGGTATAGCTGCTGTCAAAAAAGCTAAAAATAAAATACATATAAATGAAAATCTACACTTTTATCATTTGTTTCCTAATTAGCAAAATCCTTTTACTGACAAAAAAATTTCCCTTACATTCTATGAAAACAATATAAACAAAAATAAAATGAGTTAGCAAATATGATGTGATGTTTTCACTAGTTTGATAAAGCCTGGGATTATTGCCCTTATAATATTTTTGGTGACAACTGAGCCAGAAAGCAGTGACAAACTAAGCCCTTGGTTTGGTCTTTTTATAATGTAACTATACATAAGATTACAGAGACAAGCAGCATTTTCCACAATATCCTGACAACTCTACTTTCTGATTTCAACTGTCTGGGTATGGAAGTATGATCAGTTATAATCGTTTAAAATTTTAATATAATAATTTCCTTGACAATGCCAAAAACAAAGAAGAAATAGAAGCTATTATTAAATATTGGGCAAGAGTGTATTCCAAAGTGGTATAATTCATAACAAAGTGTTTCCTGCCCTGTACTTAAATTTTTTTTAAGGATTAAAGCTTTAATAAATGCAACATTGTGATTTGTTTTGTGAAGTTAATTTTTAACATCATTTTAGATAATATACTCTTAACATTTCTGACGTTCAAATTTTCTTTATTTTCTGAAAAGCGGCAATAGTAGAAGATTGATATCTTTTTAGAAATTCTTTCTTTTAAAAAAAGTTAACCTCAAATATTTTACGAAATTTTACTCATTTGTGGTATCCAACATTCTGAAAGGCACTTCCAGGAGGAAACACCTTTCAAAGTGTCTTAGTTCACAGCCATCCCTTTGTTTGTTTCCCTTTGTCTCCCAGAGTTATTTCCCTTTGTCTCACTTCTCACTCTCCTTCTGTAAAATGTAACCACAAACTCTGCCCCAATTGATTGGATAGGATTTGGCACCTGGTCTCAGGTTAGGTTCCCAGGAAGTGGACTCTGCAATGGCGGTTAGCACGTAGGAAAGGGAAGAAGAAATGGTTGGACAGAGGGTGACACTGAACCATGATGCATTCCTAACAGAGGACTCAGCCTGGAGGTTGGCATGGCCTCAGAGTGGTTCTGAGGTGGAGCTAAGAGGGCCAGGCTTTAATATCCCCTCATTGATCAGTCATTCGATGTGGACTGCCCCGAAAGGAGGCACAACTCTGGGCAAGACAGTTCTTCAGCCCAGACCATCCCGAAAAAGAGCTGAAGCTAAAAGCGATCCTTTGCAACCCTCTCCACAGCCAGGGAGAAAAATCCTGCGTTTCTGAGAGGGCATCTGGGTGGCACATCAGATTCCACGAGAGCCCTTAAAAAATCTGGGTAAATCTAAGGTCCCTTCCTAGGAATTTAGTATGAAGACCAGTTCTGTCAATCTAAGTAGCTGTATCAAATATTCTTAACTAAGATAATTAATCTCCCTATTATTTATTATATTCAGCCGATATGGATTTGGAAGGTTCTGGCCAAATTTTAAACATAGCCATGTGAAGTACATTCAAAAGGTGAATCAGTTTAAATACTAAAGGCTTATTTTTTTTTTAAACAAGGAGCTAAAAATATTACTAAAACCATGATGCACATGGTACTCATACACATACTTGTGGAATGAATATGTAAATAATTAAAAGGATTAAGTCGAAACTGAACTTGTGGCCTGTTTAGGTTTATTTCAGGTGAGCCAAATTAAATATTAAATCACATTATAGCCAATATATAAAATCTGGGTATGACATAATAAGGTTTATTTTTTTATTAACTACAAATGACCAAAACGTCCGAGTAACTACTAATGGATGATAATGCATATTAAATCAAATGACTTTTTCTTTGCTCTTCAAAATTATTAAAGCAAAGATTCCAAGGCCTAACTAAACAGGCTTCCAAAGTAGCTTCTATTTGTTCTATTTACAAGGAAACCTTCCTTACAGCATTTAAGTTTTATATGTCTTCAAACTGACAGACTTCTTCACATGGCGTATCAGCTATTATTGGTCTAGCTTTTATCCAGGGACTTTACGGAAAACTTTCTGCAGATTTTTTATACTCTTAATGAGCCCACAAGCAGGCTCTGTAAAAGAAAATGAAAATGTGCACATTAGATTTGGTATCTCTATGAAAGGCAACATTGCAGGGTGAGGAAATCTGACATTCAGGTATTAAATAACTAGAAATAGTTGTATATTAAACTGTTAACAGCAAGAAGTTTTGCATTTCTAAAGGGATATCAGGAAAAGAATGTCTTGTTTTCTTACAGTAAACTGTCAGTTGATTCTTTCAAAAGCAGCATATATAAATTACCCATTCTAAATATTATGAAAATCATGGTCTGAATAATCTTATAAATCATGTATACCATAAAACTGCTTCTTGTGTTGGCAGAGGAAACATTAAAAAAAGAAAGCTCCTGGTGCCTGGTGTTCAACAAAAGATCTGTTTCAAAGAATACAAATCAAAATGTTTATTTCTATTGCTGTTTATATAAAAACACACATCATGCTGTTTCAGGGAAAATATGATTTTTCCATATTTCTAATAACAATAATTTTATTTAACAGTGTGACATATTTTTCAGTCTGTCATTTTTATAGGAAGTACTATTAACAATATGAAGCTTTCTAGATTCCATTTTTAATATATTTTTAAATGGCAGAGAAAAAATAATTATTCTAATGTAATGAAAAAATTTAACAATATCTAAGAGGAGTACGACTTTTGGAATGGCAGTGTGAGGAAGCTCCTTAGGCACCAAGCAATTGAAAGAAAACACATTCATTCAAGGAAATCTACTAAGCCTGGGTGAGAATAAGGACAGTGAGAGTCCGTGGCACTTAAGCCATGAGCCACTTCATCCCCACATCCCCCCTTGAATCAGTTTAGCATTATATAAACCCAGGGTGGGTGTGGTCAAGAAATGGGGCTTCCTCTCCCTGCGCACCCCCCACCCCGAGCTTCCACTCAAGGATTAGAATATATAACCAGCTTTTCCCATATGCTTCCAGGAATGTGTTGTTGAGTCTAAATTCTGAACAAGAGCAGCTTAAAGGACGAGGACTCCCTTGCACATCCGAGTCCCTACTCAGAAGGCAGAGGTTCTAACCCAGTCACGTCACACCAAGAATATTAGATACCTAGTTGTCCTTTCCCCACATCTTTTCAGCAAGTTGAAAAGACGGTAAGATAGCATTCCTACCCAGTTCCCTGCTTATAAAACCAGAATGACGCTCCCAGAGAAGTGGGCCATTGCTTCTATTCCAGCTCTGGAGGAAAGACTCAGATTTTTGCCTAGGAGAAAGGCCGGCCATATCAAAATAGAGTTCTGAAGCTCTCCCCAGGAAACTGATGTTAATGTAAAACAGAAAGTGGGAAAATACGACACTAAGGGTGCTTTTAAAAATAATGGTGATTTTGGTGGTAAGCATTTAAGTGGAGAGAGGCTAGAAGCTCTCTAGAAGAGGCTAGTCGTTTACCAGAGAAAATCAGGGACAGAGGCAGCTAAGAAGAGTACTCCTGGAATCCGAACAAACCTCAAAGCCTGGTCTTGTAGTCCATCCATGCAAAGTGGTCTGAATTTAATAGATCAGACTTTGGGGCAACTTATCCCCAGGTCACTGTCAAAAACAACAGAGCAATCAGCAGGCAATTAGTAAAAACTAACAGCTGTGTCTAAACCAATAGATTCTGACAGTTTAACAGAGAGAGAAGAGAAAGACTCAGTCAGTGACAGCCCTGCTAAAACCCCTTCATCTCAGGGTGACTGAGTGCATGTCCAAGACTCTAAAGTTTACTGTACGTATCCTTGTGAATGTGGTGAGGACTCTCCCCTGGCTGGCTGGAACTCCATACTGTGTGAGCTCAGAGAATTGGGCTGTTCACCGACTCATGGTCATACTTTGCTTAATCTTGTGATAGTCCATCCTAACAAAGGTACAGCTTAGTATTCAGCAACCGATACTAGAGGCCCCAATCAGATTTCGGGATCTCTTTATCTATAGAGCAACCTCCTGTCCACTTAGCTCCCGTGATCTTTTATCTCAATCTCCCCAATTCAGTAAGACGATTCTGCTTTGCACAAGTATACTCTTACGCTACAGTACAAAACTTCTTCCGGGCAGACATCTGAAAGGATCATAAGATTTCCTCTCAGGGACCACAGCCCCATTCTGTTTATTGTTCACTGGGTAAAACTGTTTGCTTATACATTTTCCCCATTTTTCTAATTGTTTAGAGTAGCAGGGACTAGTGTAGTCCCCCTTACTCCATGTCTGAACGTGGATTTTCTGAAATAAACTTTCAGAGAGCAACATGGGTAAGATAGATTCTGAGCATGGGGTATTGCCCTTCAAACTGAATTATATACTTGAAACTAAAGCCATTAAATGGCTCTGTGTTCCCAAACAGGTAAAATATGTTTGTCTTGGAAGTAAGAAGGAGAAGTAGAATGGACCTTTCAATTTCTTCCTTAGTGACCCTCTTGGGAAATCTGTTCTCTCTGTCCCTGAAATGTGAGGCTCTGATGGAATAGACATCTGGCTTCCTGGGGTATGCTGCGCTTATACCAGAACAACACAAAAAGAGTTTCACTGAAACTCTGTTTTTATGATTCAGGTTAGACTTCTGTTCACTTGATCTAGAACTTTTCTGCTTATATAGATCAAGTAAGAATTGAGTAGACTTCCTACAATTTCACTTCTAGTAAAACCATCATCAACTAGCCAACAGCATAGGTCTGCATGAGTCAGACTGCTCTGACTGCTGCTTTGACTCTGCTATGCATTACGGAACTACACAACCTGATACGTGGCATCATAGCGCAAGAAAGAAAGTACAGAATTTTCAGTTACCTAGCCTGGGAAATCTGAACATCTTTGGGAGAAAAACAGAGACCTATTTCTGCAAAAGTCAGTTACAGACAGATAAAGGATTTAACTGTCATTAGGAAACCTTAAGATTTTTAAAAAGAGAATATAGAATATCTTTATGCTTTTGCAGGGAGGGAGTGGATTATGATTTCATAGGCATGATACAAACCTTTTTAAATCAAAAGGAAAAGACACTCACACTGGGAGAAGACATTTGCAACACAGAATTAGTTATCAGAATATGTTAATAATTCCAATGACTCAATAGGAAGAAGAGAATAAATCCAAAAGGAAAATGGATTTTAAAAAAGTGCTATCTTGGAAGGTAGGTGAGAAGCACAAACAACATACCTAACCTAAATCCTATGACAGTTAAAGATACAATATTTTAAACTCAGTGCTTTAATTAAAACTTAAGAAGCATATGAGGTTCAGAAGTATATGTAGAAATTACGCAGTAGGCATTTTAGTAGAATATTTATACTTTTAAAGTAAAATGTATCCCAAAGTTTTTGGGCTTCCCTGGTGGCACAGTGGTTGAGAGTCCGCCTGCCGATGCAGGGGACACGGGTTCGTGCCCCGGTCCGGGAAGATCCCACATGCCGCAGAGCAGCTGGGCCCGTGAGCCATGGCTGCTGAGCCTGCACGTCCGGAGCCTCTGCTCCTCAATGGAAGAGGCCACAACAGTGAGAGGCCCGCGCACCGTAAAAAAAAAAAAAAAAAAAAAAAAAATGTATCCCAAAGTTTTTAACAGAGATATTTTCAAATTTTTGAATAAGTATAGTCACTTCCAAGTGAAAAAAATCCTCAAAAATGCAATGCATATTCTGATAGAAAATAAAATGGTAAATAAATAAATAAATAAAATAAAAATGCTTAAACAAAACTGGGCAATAGAAATATCTCTTATCATAATGGAGAGTGAAATAGAGTATTCAGCTGTCAGAATCTTTTCCTTTTACAGATGTTAATAGTCCCCCATGCTTGACATAATATTCCTAGACATATATTTTCAGCTTTCATTGTCTTGTGCAGTATTTCATATCTTAGCCTTCCTTTGATAGCTAATAACTACTTTGAATTGACAGTACACTCTCTGATCTTCCAAATAAAGATTTTATCTTTCTAGCTCAGATAAACTCCTATACAGTAATTCAATAATTCCAAATAAAGGCAATACAGCTATAAAGTTTAAGGAAATTTAATAGCTTCTTAATTCCCGTAAACAAATCCCTAAATGCTTTTCTCTAGCACAGTTGATATTTACAATGTGCATTATAAGATAATTCCCTGCCATCTTTTTTGGGAAATATTTCAATACATTTTTTTAATAGATCTCTATTGAAGTATAATTGGTTCACAACACTGTGTTAGTTTCTGTTGTACAACAAGGTGAATCAGCCATATACATACATAAATCCCCATATCCCCTCCCTCTTGAGCCTCCCTCCCACCCTCCCTATCCCACCTCTCTAGGTGGTCACAAAGCACCGAGCTGATCTCCCTGTGCTATGCTGTTGCTTCCCACTAGCTAACTATTTTACATTCGGTAGTGTATATATGTCGACGCTACTCTCACTTCGCCCCAGCTTCCCCCTCCCACCCCGTGTGTCCTCAAGTCCATCCTTTATGTCTACATCTTTATTCCTGCCCTGCCACTAGGTTCATCAGTACCACTTTTTTTGTTTTTTTTAGATCCATACATATGTGTTAGCATACGGTATTTGTTTTTCTCTTTCTGACTTACCTCTCCCGCCTGCCTCTCCTGATCTCCCCAGCCTCAGGGGTGCCGATCCTGTCTGGCCTCCACTTCTCCTCCCCCCTCAGTCCCCCCACATGCTACCCGTTCACTTGGGGATTTCTCCCATCTCCTTGGGCGTCAGGGTCCCCTTCAATACATTTTTGATATTTTATTTATCTTCTTGTGGGCAGTGGAATGGTATTAATCCCCAGCCTCATCAGCAGAACCATGAAAGTAGCCTAGAAGGGTGGCCAAGGTCAGAGAGCAAGTTTGCAGTGGAGCAAAAACGTGCCTTCTAATCCTATGGCATTTAGCAGCAGGCTCTTGTCAAGGAGGTTTTTCTGTTTTGTTTGGGGGAGGTGTTTTGAGTCCTTCTATACTTTGAGAATCCTTGTCTTGATGTTTTACACATTACCCTGGTATCTCTAAACAAAACTGTATATAGCAATTTCACCTACTCTACTTTAGAGAATTACACGGAAGTTATTTTAAGAGATTTTTTTTTTTGGTGGGTTTCATACTATACGCAAGAAACAATTCAGTGCCAGATCAAATTGTTGTGTATGGCTGTTAATTCCAGATTCATAGTGTTCCTCAGTTAGATCACATAAGTCTCTGAGTGACTGGATTTAAGAGGTACCACCTGTCCAGATAATCTGTGCTGTACTGTTGGTGCCCCAAGACATTTTGGAGTTTGGAGCGCAATTATTTTGTTAACCAAGAACTCAACCACAAGTTGTGCTTTTATCTATATTTCAAAAGTTTCAGAGGCAGACAGCTTAATATATATGTTTTATACTTATTATAATTAGTAAAATTATAGTTACACATTAATATCTGTATTAACCTTCACATAAAAAATAATAGCCAGGAAACTGAAAGCTGGGCTACATGTCAAATAATGCATGGATTATATAGAGTGTTTAAATTGATAAGATTTTTAACTGCCTGAAATTCCTAAAATATGGTTATTCAAGTAAAAATGAAAAATTATCCAACACTTTAAATATTTTGTATACTACATACATCTTTTAGACTGAAAACTTACCTGCCTCAACCTGGAAGAAATGGACAAATTCTTAGAAAAGCACAACCTTCTGAGACTGAACCAGGAATAGAAAATATAAACAGACCAATCACAAGCACTGAAATTGAAACTGGGATTAAAAATCTTCCAACAAACAAAAGTCCAGGACCAGATGGCTTCACAGGAGAATTCTATCAAACATTTAGAGAAAAGCTAACAGCTATCCTTCTCAACCTCTTCCAACATACAGCAGAGGGAGGAACACTCCCAAACTCATTCTACGAGGCCCCCATCACCCTGATACCAAAACCAGACAAGGATGTCACAAAGAAAGAAAACTACAGACCAATATCACTGATGAACATAGATGCAAAAATCCTCAACAAAATATGCACAAACAGTATCCAACAGCACATTAAAAGGATCATACACCATGATCAAGTGGGGTTTATCACAGGAATGCAAGGATTCTTCAATATACGCAAATCAATCAATGTGATACACCATATTAACAACCTGAAGGATAAAAACCATATGATCATCTCAATAGATGCAGAGAAAGCTTTCCACAAAATTCAACACCCATTTATGATAAAAACCCTCCAGAAAGTAGGCATGAGGGAACCTACGTCAGCATAATAAAGGCCATATATAACAAACCCACAGCCAACAGCGTTCTCAATGGTGAAAAACTGAAACCATATCCTCTTAAGATCAGGAGCAAGACAAGGCTGTCCATTCTCACCACTATTATTCAACATAGTTTTGGAAGTTTTAGCCACAACAATCAGAGAAGAAAAAGAAATAAAAGGAATCCAAATCGGAAAAGAAGAAGTAAAGCTGTCACTGTTTGCATATGACATGATACTACACATAAAGAATCCTAAAGATGCTACCAGAAAACTACTAAAGCTAATCAATGAATTTGGTAGAGTAGCAGGATACAAAATTAATGCACAGAAATCTCTTTCATTCCTATACACTAATGATGAAAAATCTGAAAGTGAAATTACGGAAACACTCCCATTTACCACTGCAACAAAAAGAATAAAATACCTAGGTATTTTTTTTAAATGGTCTAGGAGAGAGAAAACTGAACTGCTTACTACAACATTTAAAACTCTTGTGGTTCTCCAATTATACTAAACTACAACATTTACAAGCTTATTTTTGTTTTGCCGCTATTATTCATGACAGTAACCATAGTAAATATGTGACTAGAATAATTTTGTTCTTTAAGAATTCACATTTCCATCAGTCAAAAGGTACTGGATACTGGTGAAAAACAGGGCTACAGTCGGTAACTTAAATATTTATTATTATTGATGAAGTGCAGTCCTTATCTTTTTTTTTTTTTTTTTTTTTTTTTTTTTGCGGTACGCGGGCCTCTCACTGTTGTGGCCTCTCCCATTGCGGAGCACAGGCTCCGGACGCGCAGGCTCAGCGGCCATGGCTCACGGGCCCAGCTGCTCCGTGGCACGTGGGATCTTCCCGGACCAGGGCACAAACCCATGTCCCCTGCATCGGTAGGCGGACTCTCAACCACTGCTCCACAAGGGAAGCCCCAGTCCTTATCTTTTAAAAGATACCTTCTATTTATTAATACATTGTGCTACACTGTAGTAACACAAGTGTTCTAGGACAACTGAAAAAATTATTATTACTAATAGAAGAACCTCTGTACTACTTCTTCCAATCTTTTTCTAGTTATTCAAACAAGAGTGTGGGAATAAGGTCACAGCACTATTTTCCCTGCTTCTTCTTCTGACCTTTGGAATTATCCTTGGGATGCTAAGTAAACTATCAGCAAGATGCCAGCAGACAGAAGTGAACTGAGCACTTGTGTGTCCTTTCTTTCTTCCGGCAGTCAAGTACAGTCCTTTTTGAAATTGTACAAGTCTCTCAAGCATATCATTTGTGGCTTCCAATGAGTTTGAACTTCACGCTTGAAGTGTAGCACAAGTAAGTGATTTAATTCATGCACCAGTATCTGGATTTTTTCCGGACATAATGAAATGCGTAACTACTTCAGGATTTACCTAATAAGCATTGCAGCAAGGCATCAGAAAGGTGCTGACTGGCATATTTGTACAGGAAAAGGAACAACCAGCTTCCAGTAGAGAGGCGACAGGCATCTGGGTTCAGCCCCTGAGACAAAAACTGAGCGTTTTTCAGCTCCCAAGGCCAAGCCCTTTGACTTCAATGATGTACAATTTTCTCATTACAAACATGACTGTACCCAAAGGAATTCCTGTCAGCTTTCTAATTATTTTCTCAGTTTGAAATAAGACCTTGTCTTTAATAAGAGGTTTTGTCGTGCGATTGTTTTCAGCATCAACACACAGTACAGAGAATGAGAACACAGAGGAAGCAACAGCAAGGCCTCAGAAAAGGAGAAAAGCATTTTGGAAAGGAAACGCAAATTGTTTCCCCCTAGTGATTATCAAAGTATAAGTAATCATGCTGCAGTCAAGTACTGGAGTCTCTGGCTAGAGAGACTTTAAAAAGTAGAAGAGAAAATATTGCTTTGGCCCTCTGTGTTTGGTGATTAGATTTCCATAGTTACTATTGATGGGGGTCACACGAACCCTAATCAAGAAGCTTTGGGTTCTGAATCCACAGTCAGTGTATCCACATAACCCAGGTTCCACACAATCTACAGTCTCCACGTATCCTAATCCACAAGGAAACTCAACAAAGGCATAGCAGACAATTGCTCCATTTTTGCAAAGATTATAATTGTTTTACATTCAGTATTTTGTTATAGTCGGCATTTTAACGATGATCCAGGGTTGTTTTGAAAACTGTATTTGCTCATCTTGCATTCTGTTATACTAAACATTACATTTTGTTCATGTTTCTTCTCCTCTCAAACAAATATTCCCAATATTTATTAAGGATAGTAACCCTTGAAATGGACCCAAACTGAACATAAGATGCCAACAAACAGAAGTGAGGAGGGCATGATAACACTACAAAAATGGTTAATTTAACACAAGGATTCATGGGTAAATGAATCCAAAGGACAGCACATTGGAAATCCTGGCAGTGGAACAGGAAGTCCTACCAGCATGTTTATGTTTCTTTCATCATGTCTATTCAGAAGTCACAGGACTCCAAGACTTCCATTCCCTCCTCTGGAGCAGAGAGAAGGGGCATGGCTCTGTCATGTAACAGCATATGACCACGGGGAAATCATCTGACTAATCTGTGAAATAAAAGTAAGATCCATTCCACTTATGTGTTCATTTGCCAAAATATATTTGGTATTTACCATCACAGACAAATGTTGAACAAATTGTAAATTATAAGAAAGATGAATAGAGAATGTGGGAGAGCCCTGAACACAGAGATCTAAACTAACCAGGGATGTAGTTAGGAAAGGTCTCTTTGAGAAAGTATCACATCAACTGAGACCAGAAGGATCAGTGGGAAATAGATGGGTGAGAGAGAGCTGCTAATATTTCAGGTATGGTAACAGCATGTTTGAAGATCCTCAGCTGGAAAAGAGTAGGGTACTTGAGAGGAACCAAAAGAAGATGAGATGAGTCCAAGTGTGGACTGTCCTTCAACCACTGTTGAGGTTTTGTTTTTTATTTAAGAGCAATGAGAATCCATTGAAATATTTCCAGTGGAAGGAATAATACTATCAAATTGATTTTTGAAAACTAGCTTTGAATCAGTTTGAAGAAAGATTAGAAGAGATCAAAAGTAGAAGCCGAAAATTAATTAAGGGTTATTGCAATAATTTTAAGATTGACTTGAATTGGAGACTGCTTAGGTGTAGGCATAATGACAGGGTAAACACCAACTTTTTTGTTGTAAAACTAAGTAGATGATGGTGCTACTGACTACTTAGGGGAGACTAGAGGGTAAGAAGATTGTATGCTTGGGGGAGGGGAGGGTAAAAAAAATCCATGTTCAGTTTTAGAAATGCTTGTTTGAACCATGAGAATTTAACCAAAAAAAATGAATTTAGGACTTCTCAGTATATACATGGAAATTTAATCCAAAGGAATAGAATCCAAGGGAGTACTAAGTGAGTATAGAGAAGGAAAAATGCCAAAGGAGACTGAGAAGTTGCTGAGAGATTTTTAAAAAGTTTATATAAGAATAGAGGCAGGAAAGCTAAGGAAGGGATGTGTTTTAAAAAGCTATAAATGGTTAACACATTGAACCCTGCTAATAGATCAAGCAGAATAACTAAAAAATGTCCACTTGGCTAGCAGTATGAAGATTATGGTGACTTTAACTAGAATAGTTTCTATGGAGCTACACTGCCCGATACAATGTTTTGAGATGAAACATTTTGTATTTGCTTTGGCCATATGGGGCTACTGAGCACCTAAACTGTAGGTAGTGAAGCTGAGGAACTGAATCGTTAATTTTTTGAAATTTAATTAGTATAAACAGTCACACATGACGAGTGGCTACATATTGGACAGTACAAATGGATTGTCACAAAAATGCCACATTTTAGTAGACTGAAGAATGAAACTGGTCATTCTACATAACTTGTTCAAGAAGTTTGCCTCCGAAGTAGAAGAGTGAAAAAGAGCAGACTCTGGAAGGGAGTATGAGATTGGAAAAGGGCTGCTTTTAAGTTGAACCAACTTTAGAATATTCAAATGACAAAAAGAGAGTGGAGAGGAAGAAGTTGAAAGTACAGCATGGTGGGAGGGACTGATCTTAGATAACGTCATAACCAAAGGAAAAAACAAACATATATGTATGAATAGTGGTCGATTTATAGATTTGGTGGTAAAAATAATTAGGGTAATTGCTCTTTGGAGTCTTCTATTTACTCTGCAAAGTAGGAGAAAGTTCATTGGAGAGTGTAGAGGAAAGTTATAGGACTGGGGGACTCTCTCATTCACTTCCAGATGATTTTACCTCTTCCTAACTAATCCATCTGAGCTTTCACCAGCCTGGCTTAGACATTTGTCATGGACGTATTAGATTCCAAGGTATGATGTGAACAGCAGGGGAAGAGCTGCCTGCCTAAAAACATCTCACTGAAGGAGCTTAAACTCATCCTGTATTTCCTACCATCTCAGTCAATTCCTGTAATGTTTCTGGGAAAATATGTCTTTCAATTAGGATAAAACTTCAAATAGGGCTTCCCTGGTGGCGCAGTGGTTGAGAGTTTGCCTGCCGATGCAGGGGACACGGGTTCGTGCCTCGGTCTGGGAAGATTCCCACATGCCGCGGAGCGGCTGGGCCCGTGAGCCATGGCCGCTGAGCCTGCGCGTCTAGAGCCTGTGCTCCGCAACGGGAGAGGCCACAACAGTGAGAGGCCCGCGTACCGCAAAAAAAAAAAAAAAAAAACTTCAAATAAAGCACAAGCATTGACTTCACATTAAGACCAATTAGCTTATCTGATTAAATCTTTAACAGATATTACCCAAAAAATGCAAATCAGGGAAGAAGTATAAAAGTTTCAGGTCATGGAGGTTCCCGGAATCCTACTAAATTGTAGGCTTCCAGGTGGCAGGAGGCAGTCCCGACCTTGAGAGGCTGAGGCTAGGATGGTGCGAAAAGGACGGACAGACAAAACACAGATGCTAAAACTTGGCTTATAATTATTCTTAAAGACAATCTTCCACAATGCATGGCACAGTGTATGTATCCAGTACCTACTCCCCATAAAGCAGCCTCCAAGGTGAACAGCCTCTTTGGAACTAAATTCAAATAGGATAGATGTGGCAGGCTGAGGAGGAAATATGTAGATCTTCTTGCAATGGCTTCTAAGAGGTGCTATGGAAGAATATCAGAGTGACGCAGTAACTTTTACTAAGGTTAAATGCAAGGGTAAAGACCAATGGCTGTAATAGGAGGACCATGGAATATGAGTCCAATAAAGAAGTCGGGGTGGGAAGAGTGGAGGTGAACCAATGACTTAGACAACAGGGTCTGAAAGCCATGTAAATAAGAGTGAGAATTAAAGTTGAAATGTAACAAGCAGGCCAAAGGAGGTGGAAACCCAGAGCCCCAACACTGTATCACCTTGTAAATCAATTCTGTTCCAGGTGTCATTTATCAGCACTCACTCTCATTGAACCATAATTGTTCTCCACTTCTTAAGGGAACCATGGAAGCTACTGACACCAAAAGGAAAAACAGAATGCAATGTTCAAGTGCGATAACCACATGTTATTTTTCTTAGAGTAATACTGGGTAGCACAGGGCCATGTTCAAGAGCTAAAAAAAAAAAAAAGAAAAAAATGACCTTTGGACCTAAAATAATTTTAACAATCAAAAACCTGAGTGTGAATTCATAGCACCCCAAACTAATCCGATAAACGTAGTGCTATTAAAACATTATTTTACATTCTAATTATTTAATATTTATGATGAAATACAGTTAAGATTTTTCTCATTAGATTATCCCAGTTCAAGAATATAGTCTAAAATAATTCAACGGAAGTTATCAAAGCTTAATATATGCTTCTTTTTCACTTACAACTGTTCTGTCCCTAATTTAAGCTCTCATTTTTTTAATAAATTAATTCTATTTTTATCACAGAAATTTAATACAATTACATCTAAAACTTTGTTTTAAAAATAACACTAGACATTATTAATAAGTCCACGTATTAAATATTTTCCAAGTTGAAAAGGAAGAATATAATAAACTTTTCTCTCTTATTCACTGAATACCAAAATATTCATGTCCGAAACCTATGGCCATGATGAATGCTTTCAACCATACTCTTAATAAGTCATAAAACTCCTTATTGGTCTCTGCATTTTTGAGTTCTTCCATATTTTCAACCTGATTAAAGATGAAGAGCATACTAATAAAATCACTAGCCTGTGGAAATCTACTAGTAATTTTGTAAAATTCAGCATCAATATGTATGTACTTCAGTGGTCTCAGCATAGCTTCTGTAGGTCACAAACCCAGTGGCCCACAAAAAGAGGTTTTCTCCTCTGTAAGGATTTTGCTGAATATGATCTTTTGAGCTCAGACCAAAATGTAAGTACTCATATCATGTTAATCTATGTCTTACTTAAGCAAACTTTATTTGCATGAAGCCTTCATTGGGAAGAAATGCATTTACTTATTATCAACATTTACGGAACCATGCCCGCATGTAATTTTCTAGTCAGTTATAAACTGGTTATTACTATTTGTAAATTTCTTTATAAATACCACATGCACAGTATCCTTGTTCCATAATATTTCTCAGTTGACTATTTTGGCCAATTATTTCAAAGGCTTCCCATGAAAATGCTTACTTTACTAGGTCAGTAGTTTTTTGTTTTGGGTTTTTTAAAAAATAAATTTATTTATTTTTGGCTGCACTGGGTCTTCGTTGCTGTATGAAGGCTTTCTCTAGTTGTGGCGAGCAGGGGCTACTCTTCCTTGCAGTGCACGGGCTTCTCACTGCGGCGGCTTCTCTTGTGGAGCACGGGCTCTAGGTGCGCGGGCTTCAGTAACTGTGGCACGTGGACTCTAAAGCACAGGCTCAGTAGCTGTAGCGCATGGGCTTAGTTGCTGTGCAGCATGTGGGATCTTCCCGGACGAGGGCTCGAACCCGTGTCCCCTCACATTGGCAGGCGGATTCTTAACCACTGCGCCACCAGGGAAGCCCAGGTCAGTAGTTTTTAATTTGCAAATCATTTGCAGTGGAAATCCACCCCTTCCATAACAGTTTGCCTCCAGAATATAATGGTCTGTAAATGTGTTAATCACTTACTTGTAGGAGTTCCAAATTTAGCGAATAAAATGGGACATAATTATACTACAAACATTATTATTTATCTGAAATTTGAGTTTAAATGAGCATTACATCTTTTATCTGTCAACCCTACATATCTGATTATTTTTATGAACAATGGGTATAGACTTTCATTCAGAGTTCCTAGCAATTTTCATCCAAGGAATTGCCAAATTATAAAGCCCTGTACTTTCAAGTTCCTGCAACTATCCCTGGAAAAGTTATGCCAGAGAGATCTCACATATAAAAGCCTAAGTAGAAAAACTTCTCCAGTCTTCAAAGTGGGACAAGTTACATTGTTCCCTGTAACTTTTCTCTTGATCAGGGTTCTGTTTCTCAAAGATTTGGTTACTCTTCCCCAGGTGTGATGGACTAAATGTTGATGCCCCTTCAAAATTCATATGATGACATCTGTACCTCCAATGTGATGGTACTTGGAGACAGGCTTTTGGGGAGATAATTAAGGTTAGATAAGGTCATGAAGGACCCTCATGATGAGATTAGTGCCCTTAAGAAAAGAGGAGGAGACAGGAGATCTCTCTCTGCTCTCTGCCATGTAAGGATACAAGGAGTAGATGGCTGTCTGTAAACCAGGAAGATGACCTTCACCAAGAACCCGAACATGCTGGTACCCTGATCTCAGAATTCTACTCTTCAGAACTGTGAGAAATCAATGTTTGTTGTTTAAACCACTCAGTCTATGGTATTCTGTTACTGCAGCCTGAACTAAGACCCAGGCTTAAAAGGAAATTCACTTATTTCTCCATACATGTGATAATATCCTTAAAGAATTCTTAGCAAGCTCTCACTCAGATATCCTAAGGACATCACATTTATATAATTCTACTACATGCCCACTTTTTACAGACCTCTTTTCAGAGCATTCAGGCATTTCCCATTCTCCTGGGGGAGGCTGATGGGGCAGAATAATCTATTAATGTCACTAACAGAAAAAGAAACATTACAGAGAGGAGCAGTGTGAAATAAATTCTAGTAGCCTCATTTTCCAGAAGCATATTTGAAAATGTACCTTTTTGGAGCAAAAGAAAAAGCAGGGGAGTAAGCGTGGCTGACCTAGTAGTAATTTATTTAACTATGCTTAAACCATGAACCTTATTGAACATATATCCATTGCTATGTAATATATGTGCCCATCTTATGTCATATAGATCCAAAGCTATGTGTGTGTATGTCTTCCTGCGTGTGTGTGTGTGTTTGCATGTGAATTCACTGAACCTGCCTATTGTGTATAAATGAATGCATACATACATACATATAAACATTGACAGCCTCTTTCAATTCCTACAACGGTAAGTATTTGTGCCATGCAATTTAACACTTATTTATGCATTATTTACACTTTCAAACTGGTATATCTAAGTCCATTTAAATTCTCAACTCCTTAGTAGTTTGACATGTCATTAGTCATAAAGATGAGGGCGATGAAAAGCAGAGGCCAGCTAGGGACTGGACACCAGAAGAGACTTGGCAAGCTAGGAAAATCAACTTCACAACACAGCTGGGCATGCAACAGCCAGATACCAGAATAACAGAAAAGGAGACGTCAGATGCAAATTAGGCAAGGAGGAGACTGAAAGTTCATGGACAAATCTGACATCAACACCAGCCAGACCTACAAAATGATAAGGCAGGGCCTAAAGCAGGCCTGTAAATGATGGACACTAACTCGCATGGATGGTCACTAGTCATCATGGAGAACATTAGAAGGTCTAGTGTCCACATTTCCATCAGTTTTAAAGATACACTTTTCTCGGGCTTCCCTGGTGGCGCAGCGGTTGAGAGTCCACCTGCCGATGCAGGGGACACGGGTTCGTGCCCCCGTGCAGCTAGGCCCGTGAGCCATGGCCGCCAAGCCTGCGCGTCCGGAGCCTGTGCTCCGCAACGGGAGAGGCCACAACAGTGAGAGGCCCGCGTACAGCAAAAAAAAAAAAAAAAAAAGATACACTTTTCTGCAGTCATTTATTCTTCTTTAGATTCCACTGAACCCTGCACAATGGTCATGAATTAAATAAACATTGGCTATCAGTGAACTAATGTTAATATCTGGGCTCTCGTTATATGCTGTTTCTACACATTATTTTCAATGATGGCTGCAATTTATATTGCAACAATAATTCACATAAGAAATTTAATGCATTATCTCTGTGCTCTGTCTAAAATACAAAGGCTAGTTGAACAGTATGTAGAAACTAAACAATCATGTGTACTAAACACATATCCATTACTAACAATACATTTAAAAGAATATATTTGCTGATCTAGTTTGGCTCATCTCTACGCAGTACTCTGATAATTGTTGACATTACATGAAAGAAAAATGACAATTCCTTATGGTATACTGAGGAAACCGATACAAACATCTGACTCACCTAGGCAAAATATAATGAGCACTGGTTACTTCAGCTCTTTCAACAAAAATGTTCAAAATAAAACTGAAATCAACACTGATGTGATGCTGTCTAGCCCGGAATATACTTCAGACTGACAATAATGTTCTTGCTGTTCTTAATTTGATGCTGGTTTTTAATCATTGGTTGAATTTCAAAACATAAAAAAATCTGAAATTAGAAGAAGTCTGAGGTACTACGAATTGGTTATTTGACATCCACGTGAAACCTGGCTTACTGCAGCAGCAGAATGCCACCAACTGCACATTAAATGATGATGGCCCTCACAAGCCCCATACAGCACTCCCCATTACAAGAGGAAGCATCTGCTCACTTGAGGAGGCAGGAAAGTTTAGGAGCTTTTCCACAGACCCACCTATATCTATTTAGATATGTTTGTCATATTTATATTCCTCAATGGGAATAGTTTGGTTACATAGATCATTTGGGACACAGGAAAGCTTAGGATAAGGGTCAAAGTTTCCTTCAAGATAAAGGATACATCACCCTTATCAGTCATAGACTGAATGATTTTATGGTACGCGGGCCTCTCCCTGTTGTGGCCTCTCCCGTTATGGAGCCGGCCCCGGACGCGCAGGCTCAGCGCCTATGGCTCACGGGCCCAGCCGCTCCGCGGCACGTGAGATCTTCCCGGACCGGGGCATGAACCCGTGTCCCCTGCATCGGCAGGCGGACTCTCAACCACTGCGCCACCAGGGAAGCCCGACTAAATGATTTTAGATTTTAATCCATGATGGTCAAGTCACAGTATGATCTGTCACTTAAAAACAGTGCAGTTTCATAAAATTTTGGCCAAAATCAAAGCTGAAGGGCAGGGTAGAAACGGATATCAATAATATCGTAGTACAAGAAAAAAAAAATCTTTAAATGGCTCATACAAATAATGCTAGTGAACATTATTTAGGGCTCACCAGGTATCAGGTACTGAGTTTAGCACTTCGTAGAAGAATTTATTTAAACCTAAACAGGTACTGATAGATCCACTGTGCACGTGGGGAAAGCATGGTAAAAAGACATTAACTAATTTACTTGTCACATACTAGTTTAAGCGAGATCAAACCTAGGTTGGAGGCTCCAGAAGCCTGTATTCTTGAGCATTAAATGGTTGCGTTATTATGACATTGGCTACTGATCATGTGCGTGTATTGTACCTTGCACTTTGTATTATTTCTTCTTCTCACCTACTATAGTCATTCAGTGTGCCCATTTTCTTAAGCAACTTAAAAGATGTTTAACGACTGAGTCATTTCACCCTCTTCTGGATGAGATGAGAAAACTGGCAAGGCCTGTCATTCATACCATTTTTCTCTCAAACCACTTGTGATTCTGGGTAATAATCCGCAGATGGAAGTCATTAAAGTTTAATTTGTATGCATATGTGACATCTTGCTTTTCAAAATCTTTTTGACTTTACTCTTTCCATTACTGAAACTAATTGATACATACGAGAAATAACTAATTAAAGTGAGTGTAAAGCAGTTCTCTCAAATATAAAACATGCTATAAAATGCTAATAAAACCATAAAAATATATGGGAAAAATCTGTCAATTACAAAATTAACTTCAGACGGGGAAGTAAATACCATTTATCCTTTACAATGTCCAAATAAGTGACTTGTTTGGCAGCTCAATGCCTTATTGCTTAATATTAATAAAATTTCGAGGAAAATAGTTGTCTTTCTTTCATAAGGCCCACAGAATAAAACTGAAGATGATAATTATAGTTATAGATTAAACTGGGAAAAAATCTCTAAGTAGCTATTTGCTGGGACCATATCTTGGTTATGATTAAATAAATGCAAATCACTCGTTGGCAAATCGTATCGGAATAGAAGAGTTTCTTTCTCATCTTTATGAGCGACTCATGGCTGGGTGATGGGGAAGGGAGAGGATGCCTTTCGGAGGAGAGATCCGTTTATCAGGGGAGGCAGACACAGTGAGTAAATCGGCAGGACTGAGACTGCCAGATGGTCCTGGCTGTGAAGAATCAGAGGAGGCACAGGGAGGCCACTGCTCTTAACTGGGAAGACCCGCAGGTAACACTTATGTGTAGACACAAACGAATAAAGAAACTGCTTGGCTTGGTTTGTGTACATCCCTGGCAAGGAAAGATTAGAAAACGAAGCCCCTGAATGTATCAGCATTTTAGACAGAATTAAGTCAAGCTAGTTTCTGTATTTCTGAACCTTTTGTAATTTTTTTTTAAGTCGGGGCTTTTCTGGGATTGATGACCATTTAGGTATATTTCTTCATTCATTTCTTTACTCAGTCATTTATTCCTTTTTCTAACAAATATCCATGGAATGTGTACTATACACCAAACAAATAGGGTCTTTATTATCCCTGAAGATAAGCCGTCTTCTCCACGGCACCTGCTCTCATGAAGTTCATCATCGAATGTGGAACACAAATAACGATTTGAGTATAATTTCGATGAGATCAAAAATAGGGTGCTGTATAACTATAAACTGGGAATTCTGACCCAGCCTGAAAATCACCTCTTAGTAAATGCAAGACACAGACGCCAGGAAGATGTCTGTGCCCCACAGGGTGTGGAACACAGCGGGGTTTCTGGATCATGGAGAATGCAATTTAGGAGAGGAAAATTTCCAAGTGATTCTAAGGACATATGTTAACCCTAAGGACGTAAGTGTGACCACAATTTCTTCTTGCTTTCTTGTTCCCTAGATAAGATTCCTAACCGGTAGAAAGTAATATTTGCTTACAAAAAGTGAATTCCATTCTTCCCACAATTAGGAAAACAGGATAAAACTTACATGTTGAAGGAAGAATAACATTCCTGAATCGTCCTTGAGATCGTGGGTCCCTAGTTTTTCTTTGAGAAAGGGCTACACATTCTCCTATTGCTAATCACCACTCCAAACGAATATACAGCAGGGTTTGCTGACAACAACGTCCAAGGGACAATGAGACAGACGGGGGCACGGGAGAAAAGTAAAATTTCTGAGTAGAACTGGTCAGGATCCTAACAGTCAGTTAGGTTTTCCTCCTCACTGAAAGGCCAGGAAACAAGGAGAAGGATGTGGCCGAAACAGAGGAATGTTGTAGTAACTGTCACAGACTTTTAAACACCCTCTTAGGAGAATCTTACTAGTACTGAGATCAATAGCAAAGTTTTTAATAAGATAAATGTTATTTTATATTGCTTTCAAAGACACTATACTCGTGTGTCTTTCAGGTCCAGATTAAATCTGGGATTATGGTACGATACTCTCATTCCCGTCTCTCTGGCTGACAAACTCTGGCTCTGAGGAAACGGACTTTCATAAACGTTTTCTGTGTGTTTATAGGTTGCCATAATTGAAGTAAGAGTCATAAGCGTTAATTCCTCCCCAAAATCTGAATTCTTCTTCAGTAAAATATTTATTATTCATCTCCTATACATGAGGCTTTGTACAAGCAAAAAAATTGTACATTAAAATAATGACAATAGCAATACTTCTTGAGTGTATATCATGTGCCAAGACCTGTATCGAGCGATAGATTACTTATTTAATCCTCAGAACATAATGAGGCCTGTACTTTTATTTTCTCAATTCTGGAAAGGCAGCTAGAGAGGTATCCTATTTCAACTTAAGTTTTAAGTTGAACTTGCTGTAAGTTTTAAATTGCCACATTAATTTTATATATCAGTAACGGAAAAAAAGTCAGTACTCCATGAAATATCATCTATTATTTCATGCATCCAAATTAATAATGTGGTAAAATGTGGGAAATGCTTATCTTATTATGAATGAAATAAAGTAGCTTGTTCAAGGTTAAATATCAAGGGTGACTAAGACTGCAGAAGTCGCAAACGGAAGGTAATGCAGGACCAGACAATGCAAAGGACTATAGCTGGAGAAGGTGGGCTGCCTTCCAAAACAGTTGCCCAGATCAGGCATTTATCTTAATGATTTACCACAATTCTGGCCCAGCACCTGCCATAATAATTCAAAATTTTTATTTTATTGATGTTCCAGAGTTGATTGGCAAGTAAATGCCGATTTATGTAAACTACACTCTCACAAGAGACTTTCTAGAAGGTCAATCTATTAATCTGTCATGAGAAATCTATCTGCCAAGACATTCTAATTGGGTGAACCTGACCAATTTATTTATAAGTAAGTTATACAGGAAGACAAGTTTTCAAGAAGTTCCTTGTTAATAAGCAAGTGTTATGGGCTAAATTCACATGCTGAAGTCCTAACTTCCAGTACCTATGAATGTGGCTGTATTTGGACAGAGAGCCTTTAAAGATGTAATTAAGGTAAAATGAGACATTAGGGTGGGTGATAATAAGATAAACATTTCCCACATTTTACCACATTATTAATTTGGATGTATGAAATAACAGATGATATTTCATGGTTTACTGACTTTTTCTTTCCTTATTGATATATAAAATTAATGTTGCAATCCAATTTGACTGGTGTCCTTATATGAAGAGGGATGGACATACAGAGAGACACCAGGAATATGAGGACACAGAGGAAAGAATACGTGAGGACACAGCAAGAAGTTGGCCATCTGCAAGCCAAGAGGAGAGGCTCAGAAGAAACCAAATCTGCTACCACCTTGGTCTTGGACTTCTAGCCTCCACAACTATAAGAAAATTAATTTCTGTTGTTTAAGTCACCCAGTCTGTTGTATTTTGTTATACCAGCCCTAGCAAACTAACACAGAAAGGAAAAAAAGAAAAATGTAATTAGGCATATAAATCAAAATTTTAGTGAACTCAAGTTCTAAGAGTTTGAGACATTTCTCTAGTGAGGATATACTTGACCCTCAAACCTAACATGGGACTGATATCACTGCAAAGGCAGAGAACTTATCTTGTCAGAAGGTATTTGAATGGGCCTTCAAGTAGAGTTCCTTAAAAAAATGGGGTTTGCTGAAGGATAAGCACATGCTCTGCAGTTACATTCACCCTACTTTGTGAAAACCTTTAAGAAATTCTAGTTAAAAGGATTCTGCATATTTCTGATGATCCACTATGTCTTGATTTCCAATATTTACTCGCAGATACCAGTTTAACTTATATGATTCATCTTGCATCCATATACAATCTCTAAGACAAGCATGGCTATAAATCACCATAAGTCTCATAAAATCAAAGCACTCCATAAAGTTTTCAGAGAGGAAAACTCTATTCAGAAGTTTCAGAAAAAGATTCCTAGAAATGGTCTTGAAGAATGGGCTAGGAGTTTAATAGAATGGATATTTAGGGGCAAGTTATTTTAAACTGGAAGAAACTTCATAAAACAAAAAGTTTTGACTATAATGATGTAACTGAGCACAGTCTTTCTCAGTAAGATTGTACATGGAAGAGAAACAAGGGAACCAGGCTTGAAGTGGAAGACATATCATAAGGGCCCTTGAACAACAGCCTAAGAAAATTTCACGTGTTTTGGAAGATAATAAAGCAAATGGTGGTACATCCATTCCATGAAACACTACTCAGCATGAAAAATAAACTACTAATGTATACTACAACTTGGATGAATGTCAGACATTATGATGAGTGGAAGAAGCCAGTCTAAAAGACTGCATACTGTAGGATTCCTCTATATGACACTCTAAAGATGACACAACTTTAGACAGACTTTGGACAGAAAACAGATCAGCTGTTCTGAGTCGGAAATGGGAGGAGGGTGTGACTACAAGGAGATCAGAGAAAGGATTTCTGGGGGGTGACGAAATTGTTCTGAATCCTGATTATGATGGTTTTTACATAAAGCTATACATATGTTAAATTTTGTAGAAATGTACACGAAAAGGAAAAAAAAAAGTCTGTCGCATGATATTTTTAAAAATAAAATTAAAATTGTGGGGCTTCCCTGGTGGCGCAGTGGTTGAGAGTCCGCCTGCCGATGCAGGGGATGCAGGTTCGTGCCCCGGTCCGGGAAGATCCCACAGGCGGCGGAGCAGCTGGGCTCGTGGGCCATGGCCGCTGAGCCTGCGCGTCCGGAGCCTGTGCTCCGCAACGGGAGAGGCCACAACAGTGAGAGGCCCGCGTACCGCAAAAAAAATAAATAAATAAAATTGTGAATTAAGCTAGTAACTTCCATAAAGAAAAGTAGACATGAATACAGTATTTAAAAATAATTTACTGATTAAACTAATAGTTTCACCTAAAGGAAAAAGGAGAGAGAAAGAAATCAAGATTATTTAGAGGTTTAAACCTAGGCAGAAGGATAAGTGTTTCTGGTGCTGTTAATTAAAAAAAAAATAGTGAACTCAGAGAGAGGGTTTCATTGAATATGAGGAAAAGGACAATTTTGGACTTAACATATCTGCCTGCCAGAGAAAGCTCCAGAGAGCATCACCAATTGGTTGAAAATATGGATCTGGAATGTAAAAGGGAATTTTAAAAGAGCAAGGTAAAGACATGGATTTTAAAGTCCACCTGCTTATAAGTGCAAACTGCAATGGTAGTCATAGAAAAGGTCACACTCAGCAGGAACCATAAATCAGCAGGATGAAGAAATCTTGGAGGTGTCAATTTTATGAGGGAGAAGAAGAGGCGCTAACGAATCCCCCCCTCCGAAAGCACCAGCCTAGCACGTGCTTTTCTCACATGTCGTATGATATTCACTTGTCATCAAGTTTCAGTTTGGTTTTTTTTGAAACCAGTATGTGGTCACTCTAACCAATCATATATGAATTTGAGCATTTACCCAAGATGTGTACCCAGCACACCTACCATGTACAAGGTAGCACTAGATGATATCACGTTACTATTTATTCCTTGGAGACAGGTCCAGATTTTTATTAAACTCTAGGTGTCTAAAAGGAACAAATTACACCGGTTTTCGAGCTACGAGCTCAGTCTTGTACTGAACCGAGGTGATAAATGGAAGCACTGAGTGTGGAGTGGAGACACAAGTAATGAAGGTCTCATTGAGTGGATTTTAGGCAGATGGAACTGTAGACTCCTTGACTATGGTTCTCTCAGAAAATGTGCCCTAAACTTCACTAACATTTCATTACTTTTGTTATAAATAATCTCTAAAAGCTCCTCTCTTCTCACCATACGAATCTTGACCAGAAGCCTGTTATCTTATTTCCTCATTTCTCCGTTGCTGCTCTGCGTTGTAAGGATTCATGCTCATTGAGTCAAGCCTCTACAGAGTCAGGCTGAATTACCCAGTCGGACTCATGCAATTTCCAAGAATGCTGGAAATGATTCAAGCATTTAAAAAGGAAATTTACTTTTCACACTGATGCCTTTTTGTGTAGGAATCCTTAGAAACAACTGAGGAAAGCCCTTATCCTGAGTTGTGATCAAAGTCTCAGAAACTGTATGGTGGAGACAGCTTTAAGACAGAGTAAGTGACAGGAAACCATTTTAGAGACACACCATCGTGTTCACGCTTACAAAACATGACAAACTTTGTCAAATGGAACCTTGGTTAACCACAAGTGCTCCAAAATAGAAGGAAAGTAAACTGGTCGTTTTTCTTACAGGAGCATATATGAAAGTGTTTGTAGGATGACAGAAATGCAATGGATAGATTCCCATAGCAATTGTCCTTCTTTTTAAAAAGAACTACTGGATACTATAGATTGGTTTATTTAACCTGAACTGTACCTTTCTTCTGAGGAATTAAGAAATCAAAGCAAAACAAAAAGAACATAATTTCCAGGTTCTTTCGAATCAAGGGTTCTGGAAGGCAAGTTAGATCCTCCAATCATATGCATAGTTATGAAATTTTGAAGGCAACATTGAGGCAGAAGCCACCTTCCTGTCATGTTTTATCTGTTTCTGCTTGGAAACGTGTGGGGGAAACAAAGATTTCTCAGCAGCAGTGAAGCAGCATCTTTTCCTGTCCCTGCACCACCTAATATACAGCCTCTAGTCCCATGCGGTTACTGAGCACCTGAAATGTGGCTTGTCTAAATGAAGATGTTCAGTAAGTGCAAAATACACAGTGGATTTTGAAGTCTTTGTACCAAAAAAATGTATTCCGTCAATTTATCATGGATTATATTTTGAAGTGCTTTTATCTTCTATTTTGGTTAAATAAAAAGAAATGTTTGCCTGTTTCGTTTTACTTTTTTAAAAAAATAAGGCTACTAGGAAATTTGAAATTACAAATGTATCTCTCATTATATGTCTATTAGACAGCACTGCTCCAGCTTCCTGTGTGTGGAAAGAAAGCTATAGGGTGAAGCAGTTATGGGGCTTCTCTACCCATCCATCCAACCCCAGGCTGGCAGCTATGGCCATTGGTTCTCCAGCTCTGGGGTTGTTCAGAGGCCATGGGAGTGGGTTCCTGATTCTGGCATAGCTCCAGTAACAACCTCATAAGTGGCTCTCCTCCTGGGTTGGTCCTGTATTGTTCTGGGAGTCATTACCACGGGTCCTGCTTAGGATCTCTTCCTTCAGTCCTTTTTCCTATTTGGTAAACACCCACTTATCTTTATTATATTTCTTATTCCTTCTTGTTTAAAAGTCTTAGCATGTTTACTGTTCCTTGCACTGAACCTTGACTTATAAAAAGGAGAACAGCTTAAATAATAGGAACAATTTCAGGAACGGAACTCCTTCAGATTTTTTTTTTAAGTATCTGAGGGAAAAAAAATAGATTCTGATGACAAACCTGTAAAGCTATGAGAACATCCCTAGTCTGTGATATTGGGGAAGGTGTGTCCATTCTTCTTGCCTGAATATAGCACTTATAATACCTGTATTTGCACATTCCAAACCAGGTATCAACCCTGAAAACCCTCCAAATGATTTTAAAAGATACTTCCATATAACCACAACACTGTCTTTTTCTTTTTTAAATGGAAATTTAAATAGAAGACTCCAATAAAGGAAGAAGAAATGAGGTGGAATCCATCTGGGACCATGAACCATTCCTTGGTCAAATCTGATTTCCATGATAGGGGCCTATGAAATTACCTGCTGTTTTTCTCATTTTCAGCGTATCTTGAGGGCACTGAAATGGTGACCTCCCTTCCCGCGTTCCTGTGTTTCCGTTGTAAAGGGGATTTATTCATCTGACTGCTTATCACTGGCGTCATTCTATTTTGTATAGAGGTGGTTGTCTACTGCGCACACAGGCTGCTCCATGCAGTGCTACCGGGCATTCAGCGATGATATCCCAGCCTCAGAAAACCACTGCCCTCACCAGGCTTGCTTTTGCAGTCAAAGCAAGTGCAGGTGTTATCCCCAGCCATGCAAGATTTGAGATGTAGACTAAGAAAGCACCAGCCTCGGGCTTCCCTGGTGGTGCAGTGGTTGAGAGTCTGCCTGCCGATGCAGGGGACACGGGTTCGTGCCCTGGTCCAGGAAGATCCCACATGCCGCGGAGCGGCTGGGCCCGTGAGCCATGGCCGCTAAGCCTGCGCGTCTGGAGCCTGTGCTCCGCAACGGGAGAGGTCAAAACAGTGAGAGGTCCGCTTACCACAAAAAAAAAAAAAGAAAGCACCAGCCTCTACCTGCCACAGTGAGGAAGTACAGGAGTTGTGTAAAGCCAGAAGCAGTACAATAATCATTGGGGGACACACACACACACACACACACACACACACACACACACACATATACATGGTATATTCCTTTCACATAAGTTCAATTTTCACCTATCCTATCCTATCATGTGTTTGACAGTATGCAAAGAGAGTTTTTAGAATAGTATTTGGGAGAAAGGGACTGGGAATTGCTGAATAAGATTTTTAGGTGTTGTTGGTGCTACTTTTCAATCTCACATTTTAGACTGAATTAACCTAGTCTTTAGCTAGTTACATTATTTGGCATGATTTCAAGTGCAGTAATGTTAGGATAACAGCTCACAGACTACATAAGCACAGACAAAAAGCAGAAAGCTGGGATACAGTGGGACAGAAGGGAGTGTAGGCTTCTCTGTGACTTTCAGGCCTGGGCTCAGCCTAGTTTTAGGCTGAGAAGCTCTCAAGTTATGATAGATCTAGAAATAAATGGAGTTTTGCATTTTATATTTTATAGAAATACAATTACAGACCTCAAATAGAGACACAGATTTGCTTATAATCTAGAAGAAGGGAAAAAAGGGAAGAAGATACAGGAAGAAAGAAAGGGAGAAAGATGAAATGTAGAAAATGATGGGAAGATAAGAAGAAAGGAAGGAAGACCTAACAGAAGAGATAGTTTTAAAAAGCAGGGAAGGAAGGAGCTCCCCTGGTGGTGCAGTGGTTGAGAGTCCACCTGCCGATGCAGGGGACATGGGTTCGTGCCCTGGTCCAGGAGGATCCCACATGCCGCGGAGCGGCTGGGCCCGTGAGCCATGGCCGCTGAGCCTGTGCGTCTGGAGCCTGTGCTCCGCAACGGGAGAGGCCACAACAGTAAGAGGCCCGCATACCACAAAATAAATAAATAAATAAATAAATAAATAAAAGCAGGGAAGGAAGAAGGGAAAAGAACAAAATGAAGATTGAAGAGAGAGTATGGCAGGAAATTCGTGAAGAATTAATTTTTGTTAAACTAATAATTCAAGTGCTGTGTTCTTTTCCTCTGTGACTACCTGTACGGACCGGTACTCTATCATTCCATGAGGCAAAGAATCTGTACAAGGGAAGAATGACACTATGGATTCCGTTCTCACTCCACCTGCCCCACACACTGTTCCCTGGACTAACAGAAGATCTGGAGTGGAGGGGAGGAAACAAAAAAATCGATGAGTAACAAGCTGAGAACTAAAGTATTGCCTGCCCTGTCAGTAAACAAAGGATGCTGCAGCCATCAAGCCAGCACATTAATGTACTGCCACCTGGACGGCGCACTGAGGAAACTCAGGATGAGAAAACACAGGATACTGGCCCCAGATAGCTGAGGTACATATCAAAGCAATGATTTCCATAAGCCCAGGCTCTTGCATCTCCCCATACACAGAAAAGTACTGAATTCCTTAAGTTGAGATATCTGGTTTTCTTTAATTAACAGTAATCTTTTGATGTTCCGACCACTTGGTTTTGTTGCAAAAACTCCTATATATCCTGGCTTCCCCACTTCCTCTTCAGAGCAGTCTCTCAGCATTATATGAGATGCTCTCTCCTGGGCTTGAAGTCCTAAGAATGTACACCAAATAAAACATAACTCTCGACTTTTAGACTGTGCATGTTTTTTTTCAGTCGACAAAGCTGTACTCCAATGTCTATTACCTATGATCTAAACCTGGCAAAGGAGGGAATTTCCAGATTCAAGAGTAGAGTAGATTTCATTCCATATCCTAGAGCAAAGTTTTTGGAAAGCTGCAGCTCTACCACAACTGGGCATGGAGAGTGACTAAAAATAAAGCAAAAATTTAAAAAAACATAAAGCAATTTTGTGCATGTAGACCCCAAAGAACCAAAAATCTCCTTTTCCATGCAGGTGCTTGTCACAGCAAACTTGTGGCCTAGAAGACATCTGTGAGTTAGGAGAGCCCCAGTCTGTGAGTGAACAGAATTAAAGAGGGAGGGAGAGTATGTACTTAGCAGACTGATGTGAACTGATGCCATGTGGGGGGACTCACATCAGAGGGGACTCTTGATTGATTCACAAAAGATGAAGGAAGATGAGGCTGCCTCACAGTTCTTTACCAAATTCACGGAGGAGGGAAAAAGGTAATACATTTTTGAACATTTATTATGAACCTTCACATGTAATTCTGGCAAGTCTTACAATTTAGAGTATTGTCACTCCAATTTTCTGCTGAGCAAACACAGATTTACCCAAGATAACTCAGCTGGTGCATTTTAATGCTGGAATTTAAGCACAGGCTTAACATATTTTACAATATATTGCATGCAGGACACTCCACACTGCCCTTGGCTTCATTATTATTTGCTAAGATGTTCATTCAAAAGTATTTATTGAGTTCCTATTGTGTGTCAATATTGTGCTAGATACTTGCCAAACATCTTTAAATCACAGAGCCTGTGATCTAATGCGGAAGACAGATACTAAATAATATCGGTACTGCATGTTATGAGAATGTGTAAGAGATGAAATCTAAACTAGTCTGAGAAAATTAGAGAGGAGGTAACACTTAAGCTGAAATTTGAAAGGTAAGGAATTAGGTAGACTAAGGAATAGGGTTACCAGATAAAACAAGCCACCCAAATATTGCATGGGACACACTTAGACTAAAAGGTTATTTGCTGTGTATCTGAAATAACAAATTCAACTGGACATCCTACACGTTTTTCCTAAATCTGGCAACCTCACTAAAGAAGAAAAGGAAGTGTCTTCCAAGAACGGGGAAGAAAATGTATGAATATCCTGAGTGTAACACACATGGCAATTCTGAGAAGGTAAGAGGCCAGTGAAGCTGGAGCACAGAATGGGAAGGGAAGACCAGGTAAAGATGATGATTCTGCAGAATGATCTCAAGAATTGCCTTGTAAGCCACCTTAAGATTTTGTATTTTATTCTAAGAGCATTGGGAAGCTATTGCATGGTTTTAATCAGGTGAACAAAATGATCAAATTTTAATTTTTAAAATACCACAATGGCTAAAATGTGAGTCACGATGGATTTGTAGAGAGCAAAAGGTTGAGTCTGATCTGACAGGAGAAAATGATAGTCTGAATTAGGTCGCTAGCAGCTGAGAATTAAATGGATATTAGAAATATTTTGGAAGTGGAATGGGCAGTTATGTATATGTACATATACATGTATATGCAGGTCTACTCCATCATCATCTCGGAGATGGCTTATCACGGTTCCCAAAACTCTCTCCCTCAGGCCGCACTGGAAATCTACCCTCTCTGGGCATCTATGAGCCCCTGGACTCTCTGCCTCTAACTCTGACACAATCCTCCACTCCCTCTCCTGTTCCCAATACTCCTCTTCTCTAGAAACATCTCTCTCTGATTAGGGAAATTTACTCCAGCCTTAATCTTTTCTCAGAAGTGCCCTTTCATTTTTCTGCCTTGAGTCATATTTAACATTCCTTGAGGCAATCTCAAATAGATTTTTTTTTCCTTAAATTCTGCACAGCTTCTTTTCAGCTATTCCTCCTAATCTCTCAGTAGACTGCACTGGCCCTTGGAAATGAACTCCTCTTAGGCATAACAGCTTATCTAATGGCTTTAAAATCCTTACGGATAAACCTTCCCAAAGCGATTTTAAACTGTTAACTTCAACCACAAACAAAAACTCTACTCCGTTACGTTTCCCTCCCCACTTTTGTTATGTCACAGATTTATATCCTTTTACATTTGTACCCACTAGCATAGTTTTTTTTTTTAACATCTTTATTGTGGTATAATTGCTTTACAATTGTGTGTTAGTTTCTGCTTTATAATAAAGTGAATCAGTTATACATATACATATGTTCCCATATCTCTTCCCTCTTGCGTCTCCCTCTCTCCCACCCTCCCTATCCCACCCCTCCAGGCAGTCACAAAGCACCAACCTGATCTCCCTGTGCTATGTGGCTGCTTCCCACTAGCTATCTACCTTACGTTTGGTAGTGTATGTATGTCCATGCCTCTCTCTCGCTTTGTCACAGCTCACCCTTCCCCCTCCCCACATCCTCAAGTCCATTCTCTAGTAAGTCTGTGTCTTTATTCCTGTCTTACCCCTAGGTTCTTCATGACATTTTTTTCCCCTTAAATTCCATATATATGTGTTAGCATACGGTACTTGTCTTTCTGTTTCTGACTTACTTCACTCTGTATGACAGACTCTAGGTCTATCCACCTCATTACAAATAGCTCAATTTTGTTTCTTTTTATGGCTGAGTAATATTCCATTGTATATATGTGCCACATCTTCTTTATCCATTCATCCGATGATGGGCACTTAGGTTGTTTACATCTCCGGGCTATTGTAAATAGAGCTGCAATGAACATTTTGGTACATGACTCTTTTTGAATTATGGTTTTCTCAGGGTATGTGCATAGTTTTATGTTAATGTTAAGCTAAGTGGTGCTGGCTTGGGGGAGGAGCTTTTTTTTTTTTCTTTTTAACTTACTTCAAAGCAGTTGTTCGTGGCTTTGCAATTGCCTGTGGTACTACAACTGTCAAACTAATTTCTGGAGTTCTCATGAAGGTTTTTTGGACTGTATAGTACTGTTAGATCAGTGTCGCTGTGGGGGAGTGAGGTCCAGGGCTTCCTATTCCACCACCGCTCTGAAGTCATTCCTACAAGTCATTCCCACTTTTAAACACACCTTCTTTCTTGTTAAAAGTTAGAGAATAAACGTTTTGTATATTTTTCAATTTAAAATACATGGTGCTGCTGTATCAAATTAACTGCACTACTACACATGTATTAGAATGGCCAAATTCTAGAACACTGACAACACCCAAAGCTGACAGGAATGTGGAGCAAGAGGAACTCTCACGCATTGCTGGTCAGGATGAAGTATGGTCCAGCCAGTCTGGAAGACCGTTTCTTACAAAACTAAACATACTCTTCCCATATGATCCAACAATTTCACTACCTGGTATTTATCCAAAGGAACTGAACACCTATGTCACACAAACACTTACACATGTATATTTACAGCATCTCTACTCATAACTGTAAAAAGTTAGAAACAACTAAGATATTCTTCAATAGGTAAATGGATAGACTGTGGTACATCCATACAATGGAATATTATTCAGCATAAAAAAGAAACAAGCTGCCAAGCCATGAAAAGACGTGGCGGAAACTTAAATATACATTACTGTGTGAGAAGTCAAGCTGTAAAGGCTACATACTGTATGATTCCAACCATATGACATTCTAGAAAAGGCAAAGCAGCTGAGACAATAAAAGATCAGGGGCTGCCAGGAACTGGGGGTGGGGGAGGTAGGATGAATAGAGCACAGAGGAATTTTTTAGGGCAGTAAAACAACTATAATGGTGGATACATAGCATCATAGGTTTGTTCAAGGTCTTAGAATGTACACCAAAAGTGAATGGTAATGTAAACTATAGACTTGGGTGATAATGATGTATCAGTGTCAGTTCATCAGTATTAACAAACATCCCACTCTGGTGGGGGATATTGGTAAGGAGGGCAACTATGCAGGTATGGAGGCAGGAGTCTATGGGAATTCTCTCTGCCTTGCTCTCAGTTTTGCTGTAAATCTAAAACTGCTCTAAAAAACAGACTACTTTTAAGAGTCCATATGATTATTATAGATTAAATAAAATGACTTAATTACAGCCACACAAATCAACACGGGTGAGTCTTAGAACATAATGTCAGATGATGAATGAAAAACAACTGCAGAAGGGTAGAGTATGACACCACTTCTAGAAAGTAAACGCAAATAAAATACATGATGTTTTATTTAAGGGTATATCCATTTGCAGGAAACCATAAAGTAAAGCAAAATGATGAAGAACACAAATTTTAACTTAAGCATTCCCTCTGGGGAGAAAGAGTAGATTGGCTTTGTCCGGGGCTACAGAGAACATTAGCTGTATAGGTAAGGCTCACGGCAGTTTCTCAGTGCCAATTCCATTGCTTTGCTTCAATATGAGTAATACCAATTTATATAAATGAATACGTTATATCCATTAGATATGTAAAATTGCACAATTTTTTTATAATCCGTAAGTATATTTTAGAAAGCCAAAAAACAAAACAGAAGATTAAACTGTAGACACTTGAGATAGCCTTACTAAATCAAATGAATCTTCATTTTTTTTTTCTCAAGATAATCTTAAATTGTGTAATAAACTACGGCATAGGTAAATTTAATCTTGGCTGGGAACTTATTTCAAATTGATTCATCAACTAAGCAAACTCCTTTACGTAACCACAGATTTCTTAATAGCTCATAGTGGACCTTTCAGAGTATACCAGCTGTAAAATATTTAGGTTCTCAGAAAATTTCTTTTTTTTAATGCAAGGCTTTTGTCTACTCTTTGCTTTGAATCACAGTTGAGGAGATTTGGGGGAAAACACTGTATCTGATTTTTATTTTACTCTTGTCTTAACACAAGGAAGGCAAACTCTCTTGTTCCACAATCCTCCTTGGATGATTTTTCAGCACCACCCTTCTTCAGAATTAAATCTGTGGGAGGTAAATAATTTCTTTCTACTTTGACCCTCTTTTCAGTTCTTTCCAAGTACATGTTATGTGATACTTGTCCAGACTCTTAGGGAGATAAGCCTCTTTGCATATTATTAACAATGTAGCTTAAGCAGCATCTTACCAGCTTCACAGCCACTTAGATGCCAGTGTGCTACTGCTCCATGATTATAGGTCCATCATGATCATATGCATTACAGGATTTTTATTTCTAATGACTAATCACATCATAGTTAGATTTTTAAATTATCTGGAATATATTGTAGCATTTTTTTCCAATGCATGTGTAGCATTTATTTCCAACGTGACTCCACATCCATTTTTTCTGATCAGAATAAAATCAAGAATTCATTAGTTCTGTAAAACTACTTTTCTGTTGGTCAAATCTACCTTGTAATCTATAACAGAGTATTGATTCTGCTAATCTTAACTGGCTCCAAAATGTTAGCCAAATGTCTAATTTCTGAAATTACTAATGGGGTCGCTTTATATGTTGGGAGAGTTATAGACACAAACTGACCAAACACAGTGATGCCATATTGGTTGTGTTCCATTTTGTTATAAACAACTATGGGAAAATTCTGAATCCCGGAAATTTCAAGTTTAGAGCTTTGATGTATATGAGAGCAAGCATCATTTACAAACATTTAAGAGTCTGGATTCTCTCTTAAGGAAACAGAGATTTCCTGCAGGAACTTCACTGGGGAGTTACTATAAGGCAGTAAGGAAAACAGCTTGGCTAGAGGAAGAAGTCAAGTTCTGTGTGACCCACCAAGGGATACACTGACGTGGCAGGCACCCAAATTTTCACAGGGTTTATTTGACAACCTCTGGAATGTGTGTATCTTCACAAAGCCTCCAACACACTTTCCAGCTTCTCACTGACCCAGGACTAACAGCATGTCACTGATAAACTGAACTAATGCACGGCTGTACAGAATATCTCATTGAGCCAGATCCTTCCAGACTTATAAAAGAGAGCAGGAAAATCAACATTGTCCTGAGCAAGGCCATAAATGCTTAATGTTGTCATAGTATGGAAACTCTTTAAATCCCCCCTCCTGATGGGAATGGAATAAACTCTGTCAGAGTCTTGGTCGCATACCATACACTCAAGGCCTTGTTAACCAATCAAGCAAAGATACCACGTCTGTCACCACAGCCTCAAATGGGGCTACTACTTGGTTAAGTCTGCATCAGTCCACTGTCATCACCCAGAACCCAGGAGTCAGACTGGTGAATTAAGTGAGCATATAATGAGGACCATCATCCCTACATCATTTAGGTCATTAAAAAGAGACACTGCCATTCTGCCTGGGATGCAATACTGTCTCTGATTTACTAGTTTGGTCAGACTTACTATACCACTGTAACAGCTCTCATTCCACAGGCCAAAAAAACAGTTGTGATGCTCCAACAAGTATAAAATATATCTGTTCTAATTATGCGTTTGGACCAAAGAAATGTCCAATTCATGGGTATATGGACCCAACAGAGCCCCTGTGAAACAGACTTTGTCAGGTTTCCATTTGCTGTCTGGTCCCCATAATTTCCCTCTAACAAGGAGGCTATGTTAATGCTTTGATTCCCCCAGATTATACCTCATACCCTGTATCCAAAAGTCTTTAAAATGTTTGGGAATTCCCCTTTCCCAGCATAAAGGTACCCAAGTTGATGATGTATTTCCTTTGAGGATGTATTGGGAGAATCATTTGGGGATGCATTTGCTGTGGTATTACTGGGTCTCTTCTCAGGGCAATAGTTCTGGGTCTGAGAACTGGTTCAGGTCCAGAGATTAAGCAATGGCTTCTGACCTCCTAGTGGAGCAGTGGCCTCAAGATTCCTGACCTTGATTTACTCTGCATCCTAGATTTTTTTTTTAACTATGCAGTTTCAGCAACTCTCACATTTTTTTCCCAGCTCTCTTCCTCCCAGACACACCATGATCTGAAACATATCTCCAGAGCTTCCTGCAGGTCAAGTCTCCTGGACTATGGCTTTGTCATTCAAATTTTGTCTGCCTCATTATTCATGGTGAAGTATCACTGTCTAGACTTTTATTTTGAGATTATATCATCCACAGTTCTGTAATAACATCTCCTACCACCAGTTCCAGTCTAAAACTCTGGTAACTGTGGACTTTTCTAGACCTTCCTTCATATGGAACTTAGTTGACGGGTGATTTTCTAGTCTGTCTATTTCTCTGAGATTTCAATGTCTTATTCTACCATCTACCATGGTCATCCTCATATTTCTACTTCATTAAGTGCCATTGTTTTCTCCAAGCTTCTAAGAGCCTCCTAACAACGTTATCACTTCTGTCTAAAGGTCCTTCCCAAGGTATTAAATGTTATGTTCTAGTTGAGTGTTTTCATATCAATAAACTCTTTCTTATCCAACTATATAATGAATCCCCCTTGACTAGCATCCCCCCATTCCAATGTCTTACACAGTCTCCCAATTCCTGCTCATACACGTTGGCTAGGTCCTACAGCTCCTTTCTTTTCTTTGCCAATAGTATTTCCTTATCCAGGTTAAGCTGTGACTTGACCCTAATTACCATTCTAGTTACCAGGAGGAAAGCTAGGGGTGGGATCCGGGTATGAAGGCACAACGGTTTATAATGCAGAGGCTTCCACGTTGTTTTCAAGCAATACGTGTGTGAACCTTTCATATGAAAAAGGTGCTACTTCTGCAGGCCCAACGGTCTGTCTCAGGTGCACTGACCTAGATATCCCAATCCCATAGTTCAGTTTCCCACTGAATCCAAATTAAGGCCATGACCTTGGTATAACAGACTTCATGGGGTTGAAAATTAATTCTTTTCTAGAGATCATCTAGCTTTCAAATCAAGCCCTGAGCCTTATCCCGAGTTGTTTTCTGTCCTCTGATTGAAGATCAGATCTTCTTTATATACTGCCAAAAGGCCCTTTGACTGTCATACACTCTGCCTTAAATTGACGATTACCCATATTTTTCCGTGTCTTTGCCCAATGCTTTGACCTTACCCAGCAGCAGCCATCTGGCTCCTTAGTCCTCAGAACTGTTTCTTCCCCCATACTTCTCAAACAAATGAGAGCAAGTGCATTCCATTCAGTTAACAGCTAATGAACATTTTAACAACTGTACACTAAAGCAAGCCAGGGGAAGACCAGAGTTCAGACCTTTATTGCCATCTAACCAGTGGGTGATCCATTTCACCACACCTCACTTTATACCCACTTCTTAGGACAACTTCTAATACCAGCTCTCTTAGAAAAGTTTTTCTGGAAAGAGATTCTATTATGATATTTGTCTGCAAGAAGTTAACTGGGAAGTGCATTACGGAACAGCATACATAAGAAAGCAACGATAGCAGGACTGGAGCAATGGCAGAATCTGAACTATGCTATAGTTACAACAGAGGCCTGAGAAGATTTCATGGGGGAATTTGGATCTGGTGTGGCCCTTCAGATTTCAGCAAGTTTTTGTACCCACTGCATCAACCAGTCATTGGATATGAACTGTCCTGGGGAAAAGGGCATGAACTTGGATGAAGCTTTCTTTGGCTGAGGGCAACTCCTGATGGCATAAGGTATTCTGCCAGCTGTTAGCATCCACTAGGGCAGTGAATGTCTCATGACATGACCTCAGTTTTATTATGTGGTAGATTTTTTTTTTTTTGGGACAGAGCTGATTCCTAACATGATTATCCCATCTTTATGCTGGAAGGTTATTAATATGATGGGAAATGGTCAATAAATCCTTTTCTGGCCTAGTGATTACCAGTATAATCACAAGATATTCAAGAAGACCAGTGTATTTAGAACAGAGGAAAAACAAGGGGAAAGTGGTGAGAAGTGAGGTCAGAAGTAATGGAGGTCTGTGAATAATGAAAACAAAAGTTCAGATTTGCCTGAATCAGCACACACTCTGGGAAAAGCAGCTTCTTTGTTTACTTATTTCTCGGAGTTCTGATTTTCCCTTCAATTTCATCTGATAATTCCATTCAGTCTTGTCAGGTCTTGTTTCTTCCAAAGAGGCATTTAATATGTATTTTAACCAAAGATTTTAGTTATTTTCAGCAGGACACTGGGTCCGAATAACCTATATGGCCATTCTTGAAAGTGGAAGTCACAAAAGTTCATTTTTCAAAATCGTAACTTGTCATCCCACTGTCCCAGCTGATTCTGACTGATGTGTGTAGGGAATGTGTGGTGGGCTCTCTAAGGAGTGACACGTTTCTTTTGGAAATCGACCTTTAAACTGAGCACACATGGGGATCTAAACATTTTTGTGACAGTGACCATGTTAGTTTCTGCTCCTGGATAAACTAAACACTGTTCCTTTTGACAACTTTCACATAGTTATGAAAACAGATTCATATGAACAACCCTTCCTCCTCTGTATGAAATCAAGTTGTATACTTACAATATGCAATTACAGTAGAAGTCGATCTGCTTTTCTTTACAAAATAACCTACAGCATGGGCTTGGCAAATTGGGCTGAATCAAATTCTGTTGAGCCAGGTTGGAAAACTGGAAGCATCCTAATTACATTTCACTATTTCCATCATCTCTCCTTTGCTCTTGTATGCCATCCAATGGCTTCTAGGACTAAGGAGAAGGAGTATCCTTAGGTGACTTCACACAGTCTTTTAGGGGATCATAAAAGTGACTTGGTACAAAAGGGTTCTTTCGGTCTCTGAGAAAATCTCTAAGCATGGGGCCTGAGCTTTCAGGAAAAAAAAAAGATAATTTCTTCATTTTCTTAGGAACAAAATATTTGCTCTGGAGAGACAGTCTCAATTCAAGTAAAAGAGGCTTAACGAATGATGCATGTCTCAAGATCTGCCAATGACGATAGCTATCCATGCCCAGAACGGGGTGCATTTTTGAACTTGCAGTTGGCTTGTGACATTACTTTGGAAGACAAAAGTAATTTTGTGCCATAAGAAGCAAACTCGGGATTTTTTAAAAGTATAGCATTTACTTTAGAATCTTTATGATCATTTTGGGATAGAGAAAAAAAGTGAAATAAAGGCATCTTGTTTATAAGCCTCTTTTGAAAGAAGGCTAATGGAAGAATAATTAATATATAAGGACTGAATAGCTGGAAAACACAGCATCACCCACATCTCTTTGAGAATTTAAGAGAATAAAGGACCTTCCATCTGGCCTTGTAATGCAAATATCTTGGAAGCTTTTGATATGAAAAAATAAAATAAAACAAAAATTTGCCAGCAGGATGAGATGAGACAGAATAAAAGACAGAGCATAAACCTACAGTTGTGACATAGCAGCATGTGGAATATATAAAAAATATAACAGCCAGATCAGGGACAAATGGAAAAGAAGACAATGTTACTGCATTTGGGGCCCAAAGGTGCTGTACAAATAGAAACATGTTTTCTAATTGGTGATAGGAGTATCGCAATGGCTCTTTACCAGAACTGTCTTTTTTTGCAAGAGAAACTGGATTTACTAGTTGAATGTTTCCTTGTTCCTCTCACCACAAAGCATATTGAGGTAACTTTTGAAACGAGCCTGTCATCACGTTGAGTGTGATGGTCACTGAATGATCAGCCTCATAACCCAACTATATAAGCACAATGAAACAAACTAACAGGAGACAGAAAAATAAGAGTCTCTTATAAGTTGTCACTGGGGCAATAAACTGTGGGTAGGGACTCAGTTAAGGCAGCAAGCACCGAGAATTTTTGTTCAATAATTCTCTTTTAATATATTCCTTCTCACAACTACTAAATGGTGCTCAAACTTTTAAAAATGGCTTTACCACTCTTGTAATGGATAGGGAGTAACAGCAGGGAGGAAGTATTTAGTAAAATGCACATTGATCAGGATAAGACCGAAAGAAACACTTACAGAGTGAAGAACGAAATGTATGTGGCATTACATTAGTTTATAACATTATGTAAGTTTCATGTATACAACATTATGTTTCTATTTCTTAAATTTCCACTTCTGCCAACTGTATGGTGACAGATGGAAACTAAATTTTCAGTGGTGAGCATGCTGTAGGGTATCAGAAGTAGAAATACAAGGTTGTACACAGAAAACTTATATAATGTTATAAACTGGTGTTACCTCAATGAAAAACAAGTCTGAGATTAAAAAAAACACCCTAGGAAACAAGGAAAGGCTAGAGGATCTTGATTTCTAAGAGTGCAAACTAGATTATTCTAACAACACTGATAGAGCGGATGAAACTGCAATTCTCCAGAATGTTCTAATCAAGAATAGAAAGCGGGGGGCTTCCCTGGTGGCGCAGTGGTTGAGAGTCCGCCTGCCGATGCAGGGGACACGGGGTCGTGCCCCGGTCTGGGAAGATCCCACATGCCGCGGAGCGGCTGGGCCCGTGAGCCAGGGCCGCTGAGCCTGCGCGTCCGGAGCCTGTGCTCTGCAATGGGAGAGGCCACAACAGTAAGAGGCCCGCATACCGCAAAAAAAAAAAGAATAGAAAGCAGGAGTCCAAACGGGCATTCAGTCTGTCAGAATTTGGGCTAGTAGGTAATTCTGAATACGAGTTCAATATAAGAGTTTTTTCCAATGACTTTCCTCAGTGTAAGGGTCTCAGCATTAAGCCTTTAGTGAAATTCTCATCCAGTCTTATTGGACCCTGGCCTCCTTCCCTACTCCTGTGTTTATCCTCATAAACTTTCTGTGCTCTCAAGTATTTGGCTAATAAAGATATGAATTTAGTGCTGTTACTTTCTTTTTCTTATCATGGCAATCCATGCAATTTAGGATCAGTTACAGTATTAACTTCAGTTAATGGGGTTTTTCCGCCAAATTATGTAAATGGATCATAATTATTCTTGAACCTTAAGCCATGAACAGTAATCCAAACAGCACTGCTGCTTCAAAAATACTTTCCGAAGCATTATCAAAACCAAATTATTTTAATCATAAACTTGCTTTATTTTTGCCTTGTGGTAAACTGTCTAAGCAGCTTTGACCTAACTGGTTCTGAGATCAGGTCAGTGGAGAGTAGACCTCTCTCTTTCCAGATCTGAGATCTCCTTTGTGAGATTATAACAAGCTAAAATGGTCTCTAGTTCTTCATAGACTGTCTTATGGCATTTCAAGGTGTTGGGAAATAGGTTTCCAAATGACCATGGAGCATGAAAGATGTACATTCTGACCTAGACCAGGGAGACCTCTTACAAGCGCCAGCACACAGGCCACGTCTATGGTGCTGCTGATTGCTTTTGATTTAAACTGTATTTGACCCTTGAAATCACAACTACCTAGGCTGGATGGTTAAACTAAAAAAGTGGAGTGACACAGTTCTCCATCTAAGGATTTGAGAGCCAACTCAAGAGTGGTAATGCCTAGACCAGAAGGCAGTAAAGCAAAGCAACAGAGCACGCAGGCGCATCACTGCAAGGCAGATGATTTTGAAATGATAAAACTGAAAAACAGCCACTTCACCCTTCTGTCTCCTGTTCTGATTAATGAAACGTAGTCACTCTGAGATATAAATCAGTTTGGGGTAGGAACTGTTGGAAGAAAAAAAAAGTTCTGTCTTGATATTTTTATTTAAGGATTCTGACTTTATCATTTTTTTTCCTGGGAGTCTTTGAGATGTCTCATTCACTATTTGTGTATATATTACAGAGCTTCTCCCCTGAAAACTGAAGCAAATCATTGAGCCAGAAACACTTTATTGTCAATGGAATCTATTATGCTTCTGAGATTCTCAATTTTATCTAATATTACCTACTGTTTAGCCACGTATCTTTGAGTTATCAACTTCTTTTTCAAGGAATTTAAAAATACAGTGACCATAATGTATTCATATTAAATAAGCAGGGATCCACACAGAGGACGTATGTACTTGTTAGGAGATTTTCTCCATATCGCAAATCAAACTAACTTACACAAAAAAAATAGCATCCGTAAATACATACTTTTTCTACTGAAATAACTTAAGCCTGGAAACAATTATTTTCATTTAATAGGATGCCTGGAGTTTTTAAGCAGACTAAACTCACCCCGCATTTTTTATTCTTTAACAGTTATTTTTTAAAGAAATTTAAATAATAAGAAAAAAATACACATTATCATGGGTTGAATTGTGTCCCCAAAATGATACACTGAATCCCTAAAGCTTAGAATGTGACCTTATTTGGAAACACGGTCACTGAAGATGTAATTTGCTAAGATGAGGTCATACTTGAATAGAGTGAGCCCTTAATCCAGTACGACTAATGTGTTTATTAGAGAGGGACGAGAGGCAGATGCAGAGATGCAGGGACACAGATACCCAGGGGAAAAGACCATAACGAAGACAACAGCAGACACTGGAGTGATCCATCTATAAACCAAGAAACACCATGGACTGCCAGCAAACCACCAGAAGGTAGGGAGAGGCAAGGGAAGTACTCTTCTCTACCAGTTTCAAAGAGAGCACAACACTGATACAACTCAGTTTGGGACATCTAACCTCCAGAGCTGTGAGATAATAAATCTGTGCTATTTTAAGCCACTCAGGTTGTGGTACTTGACTATGGCAGCCCTAGCAAACTAACACACGTGCTCACTCATTTAATTGCCATTTTCCAGTGACCATCCTTCTTTTGTATAGATGCAAATTTCAAACGTGAAATTGGATATTATTTTCCTTCTGCTGGAATAATTTCCTTTAACATTTATCACAGTGTGGGTCTGCTGATGATGAAATTCAGCTTTTGAATTTCTGAAAATCATCTCTATTTTGCTTTCCTTTTGTAAGGTATTTCGCTAAAGATAGAATTCTGTGATGACGGGTTTTTTGTGTTTTTAGTTTCAGTATTCTACGATATTACTCAACTTTCTTCTCACTTGCATTGTTTCTGATGAAAATCCTGCCACATTCTCAGCTCTTTCCATCTGTACATAGTGTCGTTTTCCTCTGTTTGCTTTTAAGATTTCTCTTTATCACAGGTTTTGAGCACTGTGATTATTATATGGACTGGTGCCATCTTCCTCATGGTTCTTGTGCTTGGACTTCATGGAGCCTCCTGAATTTGTGGGTGTATACTTTCCAACAAATTCAGAAACATTTCAGTCATTACTTCTTCAAATGCATTTTCTGTACACCTCCCCACTTCTCTTGTGTACTCAAATTACACGTATATTATGTTGCTCTGATCATTTATCTAATTATTTCACTTGGGATAGTTTCCATTGCTATGTCTTCATCCAGTTGAATTTTTGTCTCACTTTTTATCACTGAGTCACTTTTAATTGATTTTTTTCTCCTCTTTATGGTTTATATTTTCCTGCTTATGTGTATGTACGGTCATTTTTTATTTGATGTCAAAAATATTTTGAACTTTAACTTGTGGGATGGTAGATATTTCTGTATTTTTATAAATATTATTGAATTTTGTTCTGCGTTGCAATTAAGTTACTTGGAAATTTTTTGAAAATTTGGGATTTGCTGTTTAGATCCAAAAAAAAAAAATAAGGGAAAAGTTAATGATGCAGAAATGAAAGTGAAAGGAGGAGCAATTTCAGGAGCCAAGTTCTTAAGTATGGATCCAATGTGCAGAAAGAGGGAGACTTTCACAAACTTTAATGATTTTTTTTTTTTTACTTCTTGTATATAAAACCTTTAAATTAGAACAGAAATTTAAACTGAAAAATGTAAAAATTAATGTTCAAGTTAGCAAACTTATTGTTCTGGTTGAATAGAAAGATTTACTGAAAATAAAGAGAGATGATGCTAAAAATATGGGATGGTTTATGGAAGAAAATTATTGCTCGACATGGGTATTTGGATTTCACAAGATCAGTAATAAGGAGACACTGTAGATTATTGTCACTCTAAGAGCACTGCTCTTAAGTATTCTCCTAGGTTATATTCTTCCAATTAAAAATTTTGCAGACTCAGGTTTATGAAAACACCTGAGGCAAAGCTTTTGCAAACACAATCAATTTAAGACTAGGTGCTGCTTCCTTCTTGCACTGGTCTAAACTTGTATGATTTAAAATACAGAAAAATCAAGATTACTAGCTAATAGTTTTGGCTTTATGGAATATGTTTGGTTAAATTAGGATAATCAGTCTACTAGTACATTGAGATTCTCAACCTACCAATATGTGATTAACTAAGAAAGTTTCACCCTCAATTAGCTCTTGGATGCAACTTGATGCAGAGGCAGAAACACTGCTTAACTGACCAGTAAAATCCACTTATATTTCTGGTCCCATGTTAGTCAGTAGCTTGTAAAAAGAAACCTGGGCACATACATAAGAACTACAGATGTACTTAACCAAAGATGATAAAATAAAAGTTATTTTAGACATTTAACAGGTCAATGATCCACACATATTAGTGTTTCCTTTACATAAAATAAAGCCTATTTTACATTCTTCCTTTAAAGTCTGTTTATAGAATGCTTTACATAATAAATCTCTAAGGTTTGGAGGAGGCAGATTAATAGCTAAATATATGACCTATTTTATAATTTGTTTCAAAACATATCAAAATATATATTTACATGGCAAATTATAATGTTGCTGAAGAAACCATTATATGCTACAGAATTGGACTAATATTGCTTATCTCAAGGGTTTCCAAAGTAATTATTTGTGAGAAGGAAATAGCTTTCCAATCTCTAATACAAGGACCCTTTGCACCTTGCAAGGGAACTATGAATCCATGTGAGTACCAAACATTGTCCTCGATCTGATCCATCGTATCTTACACAATTTTTTAAATTTACCTATGGTAATACAAAATTAATAAAATATTTTAAACATTTTAAATACTGAGTAGTTTTAATAAATTGATTGTCTGAAAAAAACAGTTTTAAAAAAAAAGTTTTGAAGACTTAATGAGATTATAAATGCAAAATACCTGCAACGGGGCTTGACAAAAAGTGGCATATATTTATTCAGCACATAAAACATGCCATGCTCTGTGCCATGCACTTTGCACATACTTAAGATTCAGAATAACTCTATTGTTGAATATGATACAAGGAACAGAGAAGTTAAGTGATGTGCCCAAGGTCACACAGTGAGGAGACTGTAGCACAAGGGTTATAAGCCAATGCTCTTGATCACTATTGGCCTCTGCTTCATATGCATCGCCTGTCCTTTGTATGTTATGTAACTTATCTCCCAGTAAAGGCTAGTTTTCATTCCTTCCTATCCTTTCCACTTTTGCTATACGTCTGTGTTACTACTACTTCTCTACTGTACTATGAATTTTCAGAATTTCTTTTCAGTCTTAAAGTGCAATTACCATCAACAGAGGGTTAAATTTTTTTAAAGTTTTATAAAGGGAGCTGCATCCACTCTAAGTCAACCATTCTAAATCACATAATCTCAAATAAGGGTGCATCATAGTAAGACTGGGTTGTAGTATCATCTTCCACAGGTGCATGACCATGTTAATAAACTTATTTACGCTTCCATGATTGTTTGGCACTAGTCCCAAATGTCTCTCAAGTCCATGTCTCATGTTCCATTTCTACTGGCTCTCCCCTAACACAGACCTTCTATATATTTCACGTATGAATGGTACTTGTCTCATATAACACACTCATACCATCAATTCGACCCGACAGTCTCAAATATTCCTAGATGAATCTAACATAGTGTTCCTCTATAGTCAGTAAAACATCAAACACAGGGTATTTAATATTTCGTACGATTATCTTCTGTCTCAATGATTAGGACCAATCATATTTTACTCTGGGTATACAGGATGTTTTTCAGCAAGCTTTACCTGCTTTACAAATATCTAATGGACTTCTCAAAAATAGCATGTTTCTTGGTGGGTGAATGAGTGGTCTGTTGTTGGTTACAGCCTACATTTATTCATTCATCAAATACACATCTGTTTCTTGAGTAGTTAACATACTTCAAGAGTGATCTGAGTACTAGGAAAACAAAGTGATTAAGATAGTTCCTGTCCTCATAGACAATGAAACACATAGTTTTAATATAGAGTAATAACTTACATATGGAAAAATATTAAAAAATACTTAGAAAATAGGGTACTTAAAGCATAGAGAAGAGACAGGTTATATAGGATGAGGAAATCTTAGCCTTGTAGCAGAGAAGTGGGGGAAAAACATTCCAGGTAGAGGAAAATAGCTTATGCAAAGGCAAAGAGACTAAAGAACAAATTAGAAGGACTTTGGTATAGCTGGAATGGGGCTGGAAGAGCTTTACTAGGGCAGTCAGTAAAACTGGAAAAATTGGCAAAGACCAGACACAGAAACTCCTGTATGTCATGGTGGAAAATGGATGTTACAGATGGCAAGACAGAACCACTGAATAGTTTTAAGTTAATGACTGGCATGGTAGGATTTATTTTGTTTTGCTTTTTAAGAATATAACAGTTGTATTTTATTTGGAAATGTGGATTTGAGAAAGAAAAATTGAAGGCAGAGAAGGCTGTAAGGAAGCTACCATGGTAAACACATGAACACGAATAAAGAATTACATTAAGACAGAGGCAGAGAGGATAGTGTTCACAAAACTGGGTACTCAACTTGAGAGAGGAGCAATTACTAATGTAGGAAATATATACTGGGGAGCATATTTTAGAGCATCAGATCAGTAAACAAAACATGGGGTTTTGTGGTAGACATGTTAAAGTGCCAATGCTAACCTAAAAGAAAATGCATGGTACACAATTGAATATGCAGGTCTATAATCAGAACAGGGAATATTCACCAACTCAACCCAACTGTGCACTGGCCCATGTTTAACATAATGTCACTAGGCTGGGTGCAGGAACAGTTGTAATAAGGATGCTATTTCTGGCCACATCTCCATTTCAGGGGCGGGGAAGATTACTGCTGCCACTAGAGAGGTCAGCATTCCACTGACTGAGTCTCAGATATCTGTTTCCACTTCTTCAGCAGTGCAAAATTTCTCTGTCTTAAATCATCAGACAGATCCATCTCTAAATCTGCTTCCTCCACTGCAGCATTATTCTTTCAGTTTTGGCAACCACTAGAGCTTTCTTTTTCTGATAATGCCAACTAAAGGGCAAGTATTTTAATAATGTGAACACTCCCTGTTTTTCAAATGAAGAAGCATGTTCACGGTTGAAGATTTGTTTAGGCAGGATAAAAAATCAATCAGAATGAGGGCACTGGATTTTCAAAGTCTGAAATGTGTGATGGCCTTGATAAAAGATTCAGCTAGAATGTTTTTGGTGGTGCTTTAGGAAACTGATAGCCAACTGATGTAGCCAGAGGATGATTTAATGCACTGCTAATGCATTTAGCTCTGGTGAAACCAATCCTACTTCTTTAATACAATTCTTCCATCCCCCAGTATCCCATTATTAGAAAAACTTCAGCAAAGATGAAACACTTTTCTCTGAAGAGCTCTGATATTATAACAAGATAATTTGATGAGTACTGACTCGATACTTTTAGCATATGAAGACCACTTACCCATCTCACATATCTTTAGCTCACTCTGAATTTCTAAGCTATGTGGTCATAATAATGTTCTCTGCGTATATGAGATGCAAACTACATCAGACCCAGCTTCCTATGCCATTTTCAAATCCTTTCACGATCTGGTCCCACTCAGAGGTAGATTTAGTAGGAAGGTAATGAAGTTTAATATTCAGGGCTCCTCACTGGCACAGGTCTCTTCCAAGGCCCTGGGAAGGGCCCCCAGCACTGTGTTCACAGCATCATATGTGAAACTGACAAAATCAAAACTTTTTTTTTTAATTACTTAGGATCACTGCCCTTTCCACTCATGCCTCCCATTTGTCAGACTTGCCCTCATGTCAAGTGATATTGAAATGACTGTAGAGATTTGAAGGATCCAGTTGAAGGAGCAGACAGAACATTTAGTTTGTGCCTGGGGATTATTTGGGCTGTTCACAGTCACTATCATGCATACTTACTACTTCCAGCCACCCTAACAGAAATGGCTTTCAGGAATACTTCTGCCACCCACCGACCAACTCACCCAGTGTCCTGACAAGAATTGCAGGGCCAGGTGACATGTAGATGTTCTAAAATATGAGTGTAGTGGAGGAGAAACAAGGTCTGAAATGTACCAAAGAACACTTTATGAAGGATTTTTCCATCCTCAGTCATGTAAAACTCTAAGCAGAGGATTTATTTCTCCTAGACCCCTAGCCTGACTCATCAATAATGAAAAATAAAGTATTCATGCTAGAGGAAAGACAGAACTATCTTTCTACTCTTCCTACACAAAATGATACTTCAAGATGATTATCATAGGAAGAGGTGATTATAAAGGATGCAGCCAAATCGTGTAGAAAAGAAGAGTGTCCTAGAGGAGTCTGGTGCTAAGTAATAGAAATATCATTTTTCTGGATATTCATTCATTTTTCAGATTTGTGATTTGTTGTGATTACTTTTATTCTTCCAAGTAAATATTTCCTTCCATAACTGAGATAACGTCCAATCCCATTGTCAAATCAGACTCCTACAATTAGACATCTTTCATCATCAATAATTTCATAGAGGGGCTTCCCTGGGGGCACAGTGGTTGAGAGTCCACCTGCCAATGCAGGGGACACGGGGTCGTGCCCCGGTCCGGGAAGATCCCACATGCCGCGGAGCGGCTGGGCCCGTGAGCCGTGGCCGCTGAGCCTGCGCGTCCGGAGCCCGTGCTCCGCAATGGGAGAGGCCACCAACAGTGAGAGGCCCGTGTACCGCAAAAATAATAATAATAATAATAATTTCATAGATATAAAGCAGTTATGAGGCAGAGACAAAGTGGGAAAGAGCCAGGGCCTCAAATGCAGCTCCCCCTGGGACTTTCTTCTCATACCTGAGCCCAAGTTAACACAAGACATCTCTATGCAAAGTGTACAGTCGCCTCACAGTGGGAGCCATGCGGATCCTGACACATCTCCATTTTATACATAGATACACAGTTCACGTGATGTTTTCCAATACATTAGTAGATTCCAGGTTTATTTATAAAAGCTCTATAAAGTCAACCTCCTTGTGTATGTGGTGAACCCCTCCTGAATCTCACCCTTGGCATGCTTTTGAATACGGCACTGCCACTTTATGACTGAATTTTGCTGGTTTCTCCCTCCCCATTCAAATTGCTTTGATATCACCCAAGACGATGATTGGCTTTTCCCACCTGCGATGTCTCTGCTGTGGGTTGTTTTCACCACTGCCTCGTAACTGACAGCTGTTTTCCAATGGTCTACATTGAGCAGCTGCTTCAGAGAGTTCATAAATCCAAAATCCAAGATGTCTTCACTTTATTTCATTTCTGCCCAAAGCTCTGGTCTATGTACAGTCAATTATGATTCATGGTGACCAAGTGCGGCTGCCTGCACCACCAACTTCTCTAATTCTTTTAACCATTATTTCTCTGCTCACAGCCCTCTACACATTCAAATTTTTCTAGTGACTTTGTGAAGAGGGGCCATGAGGGGTCCTAGAAGAGGAGTGTAATTTCTCCAACATGTGAACAGTCCTGATGGCTTCTAGTGTCGTTCCTCTTGGCAGGGTCTCTGAGAATGTATTTCTCAGGGGAATGACCTGGATTGTTCCAATCCACATAATTCCCAGGAATTTCAGACTGAGCCGGGCCTTGAATTTTAGCTGGATAGGTCAGCCAGTCTCTTTCTGTCCTCCAGAGCTTCTTCCTCTGAGGACTCAGTGATAATCGTGTCATTAAGGCAGTATACTACCTTGCTCTATTGGTTATCAAGTCCAGGTCCTCCCTCATTAGATTGTGGACATACGCCTGAGAATTCAAATTTCTCTGTATCAAAACAATGAGTGCATACTGATTTCCGTTCCACAAGATTGCAAACTGTACCTGGCTGGGCTCCAAATCTGCTATTGAAAAGAATGTGTCAGCCAAGGAGGTAACATCATACCAGCCCCCACTGGTCTTCTGTACTTCCTTGTGGAATCCATTGTGTCAAACACAGCTGCAGGAACCAAATAAACTACCTTGGGTGACCCTCCACAGTCTAGTATTAACCTCCAAACACTGTCTTCCATAAGTACTATCCAGACAGAACTATTAAAGAGAGAGACAGCAACCATTTCTTAATGAGAGCAGCAATTTCATTTCCCTCTTGGAACTCTCTATAGCTTAATGCTTATTACTGAGGAGGCTTGGTTCCAAAGGTTCCCATTTATCATGACCAATTAAAATTGCATGAAAGGTGGATTTAGCAGATATCCTCCTTATAAATGGTAATATGCCCTATTTGCACATAATACCCATCCCAAGCATGCACTCTTGAGAAAAGGGAGGGGCCTATCCTTTCCAGTCACGCTTCCCAAATCCTAACTCTACTCCTACCTTGGTTCCCTCAGGAGCACCTCCAACCCTCCTCCCAGCTCTATCGCCATGCCACTCAAAGCACACTCCCTACTCTCCCACACCCACAGGAATAATTTTACACTGAACGCCTATAGCTAACGTTCCTAAGGAGGTTTTGCTTACCAGGCCACTTGCTCTAATCACTGCGTACAGTCTAAGACCCCTTGGCAGAGATTAAGCAAGCAGATCTTGGCCTTTCAGTCATCTTCTTTGGACTTTATGGCTTAGCCTTTAGCTGAGGGAGTAAACTTCTTCAGACAGGACAGTTAGAGGAAATTTTCCATGGCCCTTTAAGAGGTAAGAGTGAGGCTGAGAATCTCTCTCACCCTTGTCCACTGCAGCTTGTTCGTTGCAGACCATCCAGATGCCTTTGCTCATCAAAGCTCTCAGCAACTTGGGGATTAGCCATCAACCCAAATAATCACTTCCATTCAGCGATATATAGTGTCAACTGTATACCTCCCTGATTGCTATTTCTAAGAGATTATGCCAATAATAATTCTCCAGGCTTTTCTGATGATTGCTTTTAAGTGTCCTAATGCTTGAACAGAAAGGATCTCTAGGGATTCCAAAGTTACCTGACTGGGTCTCCAGATGCTTATGTAAACTTCTGAGTAACCAACCGTTGTACTTGAGTTACTTCGCTAATGAAAGTAACACCTCTCCTGGTTATTGAAGAGACATGAGAAGCTTTCCAGGACCGGAAAAATATGACCTTAATGATTTTATCTTTTCCCACTGCCATCTACTCTTCTTTTAAAAGTCTATCTTTTATCAAGGCTGCTAACAATGACCAGTGAATAGAATTTTTAATTAATCTGCCCCCTTTTCAACCACTCTTTGTCTATCCATTTAGCCATTTCCCCCATATATAGGTGGATTTTTCTACAAATTCCACTGATAAGACTTATTTCAGTAATAACACATGGGGTTTTCACCATTTCAAAGACTGACAGGCCACTAACTTGATGTGAAGTCTTCATCATATTTCCCCATCTCCTCATTTTTTAGCCAAAATAATAATAATAAATGTCTTAGCTATTGGGATTTGTGGACCTGAAATACAACCCTGCTCAATGCACCAATGTGAAATGACATGAAAAATCATATTGTTATATTAGACTCACACAAATCAGAGATCAATTCTCTAATCAGACTAGATCAAGCATGACTAGTCATTTAAAGAATTCAAGTAATCACGAGGCTTAGGCAAAGCAGGGAAAGATCCAGGGCCTCCACTGAAGCTCCCTAGATGAGTTCTGGGCCTAGATTAATAAGTGAAATCTCTGAATGATATGTACAGTCACACCCCTTACATAGAAGGAGGCATTCCTGTCATTAAAACATCTCCATTTTATTTTTAGATAGCTACATAGTCAATGTGACATTTTCCCCAGAGCCATCCCATAAAAGTTTAACTTCCACAAGCAATCCTAGAGAACTAAGTTTATCCTCTGGAAAAATATTCCAAAGACAGTAACTTTTCTGATAGCAAACACCATTGGTTCACTTGTTAAGAGATCTGTTATTAGGAAGTCTACACTGAAATCTGATGAAGTCACCTTCTTTCTCTCCTAGAAGCATCCCCCTTCCCTGGTAAGGGAATAGAATGGATCACAGATCTGCTGCTATTTACTTAGCAGTGCCTCAATTTATATTTGTAATCTCGGATTCTTTCTCCCAACGAAGGGGGTCCTGAAATGATATCTTTCAAGTCTCACCAAATGGATCTATCCTTGACTTTGCTATATGCTAGCAGTGAGAGAAGAAGTAAGATGCACTCCCATCCTTCTCTCTTAACTCTCTTCTAATTAACTTTCCTGCTGTACTTTATCTGATCTCCTCCATGCCCCATGTATCCTCTGCACATATCACCCTGGGCTCCTACACATCTGTTTAACTCTGCCTCAACTCACCTACCTTCTCTCTTAGGGAAAATCCTTTATAGCTTTCAAATTTCAGTTTTCTTCCCATTGTCTACACAAAACATTCTCTAATTTTGCTGCCCCTTGCAAATGTATCCTTTCTTTGAAATTTAATTGCTTATGCAAACTACTTGGAATTAACACTAACAATAGCTACATCAATTGAATGTCCATTTGTCATGCACTTCTCTAGACAACTTACAGTATGATAATAACTACATCAACCCTACAAAATAATAATCACTGTACATTTTATAATCACTTGCCCAACATCACGTAATTATCAGGTAACGGAGTCTAAACTCAGATCTCACTTTGTGTCTGACTACCTTCAAAGTGCAGGTTCCTCTCAGCATAACGTGATGTATCAACCCTATTCTGTTTCACAGTTTTCTCTAAATGCTACATTTTCCTATTTCTTCACTTTCCTATTAAACAATAAGCACGTTCACAGGAGGTAGCATGTGCTGTAATCTTAATGTCCCGCTTCTTCACCTTGAATGCTGTCCTACCCAACTGATATATTTGTCACGGTAAAAAATAGACTACTTCGGTAAACACTCCAAATGCAGCGATTTAAAGAACATAGATGCTTGTTTCTCTCTTATATAAAGCACTGAGCTAGTAGCTGTCTTTGATCAAGTAAGTCATCCACGGACCAAAAGCATGGGGTGAGCTCTGCCATCCTCAACATGAGACTGTCACAACTGCAGAGGCTGTCATTCCCAGTCAGCACTGTAGCCCGGGGAAACAGATATCCTTTCAAACAAGTAATATGGAAGTTGAATATATCAGTTTCTTTCCTATTCTGTTGGGGAAAACACAGTCACGTGACCCCAAAAGTGGACTGGAAAATGTAGCCGTTGGCCCTCTGGGTGACAATATGCTAGAACAAAATTAGATGACTATGTAGGGTAGGATAGGCTCAACTCAACAGTCAATCCTCAACAGTCAATCCTCAACTCTCAGCGGCTTAAAAGAACAAAGTTTTATTTCTTACCCATTCTCTATGTCCATCAGCAGTCAGCTGGGAGCTCTGCTCAATATTTCCTCTTTGTCCTTACTCTGAGATCCTCCCTGGACCTATGCCAGATGCTGTGAAAGAAAAAAAAAAAAGAATCTTAAGAGTCTTTCATTAGCATTTATAAGGTCTGGCTCTGCCCTGGCATTTGTATGTTCTGGTCCAATAGTGATACATGTCACTTCCATTAAAAAGTTCACTGAGATAGACTGGTTCAAGATGGCAGAATAGAAGGACACGCTCTCACTCACTCTTTCGAGAACACGGGAATCACAACTAACTGCTGAACAATCATCTACAGGAACACTGGAACTCACCGAAAAAGACACCCCACATGCAAAGACAAAGGAGAAGCCGCTGTGACACGGTATGAGGGGCGCTATCACAATATAATCAAATCCCATAACTGCTGGGTGGGTGACTCACAAACTGGAGAACACTTACACCCACAGAAGTCCACCCACTGAGTGAAGGTTCTGAGCCCCATGTCAGGCTTCCCAACCTGGGGTTCTGGCAATGGGAGGAGGAATTCCTAGAGAATCAGACTTTGAAGGCTAGCAGGATTTGACTGCAGGACTTCGGCAGGACTGGGGGAAACAGAGACTCCACTCTTGGAGGGCACACACAAAGTAGTGTGCGCATCTGGACCCAGGGGAAGGAGCAGTGACCCCAGGGGAGACTGAACCAGACCTACTTGCTAGTGTTGGAGGGCCTCCTGAAGAGACAGGGGGCAGCTGTGGCTCACCAAGAGACAGGAACACTGGCAGCAGAAGTTCTGGGAAGTATTCCTTGGCATGAGCCCTCCCAGAATCCGCCATTAGCCCCACCAAAGAGCTCAGGTAGGTTCCAGTGTTGGGTTGCCTCAGGCCAAACAACCAACAGGGAGGGAAACCCAGCCCCACCCATCAGCAGTCAGTGGATTAAAGTTTTACTGAGCTCTGCCCACCAGGGCAACAGCCAGCTCTACCCACCACCAATCCCTCCCATCAGAAAACTTCCACAAGCCTCTCAGAGAGCCTCATCCACCAGAGGGCAGACAGCAGAAGCAAGAAGAACTACAATCCTGCAGCGTGTGGAACGAAAACCACATTCACAGAAAGATAGACAAGATGAAAAGGCAGAGGGCTATGTACCAGATGAAGGAACAAGATAAAACCCCAGAAAAACAACTACATGAAATAGAGATAGGCAATCTTACAGAAAAAGAATTCAGAATAATGATAATGAAGATGATCCAGGACCTCAGAAAAAGAATGGAGGCAAAGATCGAGAAGATGCAAGAAATGTTTAAAAAAGATCTAGAAGAATTAAAGAACAAACAGAGATGAATAATACAATAATTGAAATGAAAAATAGACTAGCAGGAATCAACAGCAGAATAACTGAGGGAGAAGAATGGATAAGTGACCTGGAAAACAGAATGGTGGAATTCACAGCTGCGGAACAGAATAAAGAGAAAAGAATGAAAAGAAATGAAGACAGCCTAAGAGACCCCTGAGAAAACATTAAATGCAACAACATTCACATTATAGGGGTCCCAGAAGGAGAAGAGAGAAAGGACCTGAGAAAATATTTGAAGAGATTATAGTTGAAAACTTCCCTAACATGGAAAAAGAAATAGCCACCTAAGTCCAGGAAGCGCAGAGAGTCCCACAGAGGATAAACCCAAGGAGAAACACGCCGAGACACATAGTAACCAAATGGGCACAAAAATTAAAGGAAAGATTACTGAAAGCAGCAAGAGAAAAACAACAAATGACATACAAGGGAACTCCCATAAGGTTAACAGCTGATTTCTCAGCAGAAACTCTAAAAGCCAGAAGGGACTGGCATGACATATTTAAAGTGATGACAGGGAAGAACCTACAACCAAGATTACTCTACCTGGAAAGGATCTCATTCAGATTCGATGGAGAAATCAAAAGCTTTAAAGACAAGGAAAAACTAAGAGAATTCAGCACCACCAAACCAGCTCTACAACAAATGCTTAAGGAACTTCTCTAAGTGGGAAAAACAAGAGAAGAAAAGGACCTACAAAAACAAACCCAGAACAATTAAGAAAATGGTGAGAGGAACATACATGTGGATAATTACCTTAAATGTGAATGGATTAAATGCACCAACCCAAAGACGCAGGCTTGCTGAATGGATACAAACACAAGACCCATATATAAGCTGTCTACAAGACACCCACTCCAGACCCAGGGACACATGCACACTGAAAGTGAGGGAATGGAAAAAGATATTCCATGCAAATGGAAATCAAAAGAAAGCTGAAGTAGCAATACTCATATCAGATAAACTTTAAAATAAAGAATGTTAAAAGAGACAAGGAAGGACACTATGTAATGACCAAAGGATCAATCCAAGAAGAAGATATGACAATTATAAATATATGTGCACCCAACATAGGAGCACCTCAATACACAAGGCAACTGTTAACAGCTCTAAAGGAGGAAATCAACAGTAATACAATAATAGTGGGGGACTTGAACACCTCACTTACACAAATGGACAGATCATCCAAACAGAAAATTAATAAGGAAACACAAGCTGTAAATGACACAACAGACCAGGTAGATTTAATTAACATTTATAGGACATTCCATACAAAAACAGATTACACTTTCTTCTCAAGTGTGCACAGAACATTCTCCAGGATAGATCACATTTGGGTCACAAATCAAGCCTCAGTAAATTTAAGAAAACTGAAATCATATTAAGCATCTTTTCTGACCACAATGCTAAGAGATTAGAAATGATTAGAAATGAATTACAGGGGAAAAAATGTAACAAACACATGGAGGCTAAACAATACGTTACTAAATAACCAAGAAATCACTGAAGAAATCAAAGAGGAAATCAAAAAATACCTAGAGACAAAGAACAAGGAAAACACGACGATCCAAAACCTATGGGATGCAGCAAAAGTAGTTGTAAGAGATAAGTTTACAGCAATACAAGCCTACCTCAAGAAACAAGAACCATCTCAAATAAACAATCTAATCTTACACCTAAAGGAACTAGAGAAAGAAGAACAAACAAAACCCAAAGTTAGGGCTTCCCTGGTGGCGCAGTGGTTGAGAGTCCGCCTGCCAATCCAGGGGACGCGGGTTCGTGCCCCGGTCCAGGAAGATACCACATGCCGCGGAGCGGCTAGGCCCATGAGCCATGGCCGCTGAGCCTGCGTGTCCGGAGCCTGTGCTCCACAACAGGAGAAGCCACAACAGTGAGAGGCTGGCGTACCGCAAAAAAACAAACCAACCAACAAACAAACAAAAAACCCCCAAAGTTAGTAGAAGGAAAGAAATCATAAAGATTAGAGCAGAAATAAATGAAATAGAAACAAAGAAAACAATAGCAAAGATCAATAAAACTAAAAGCTGGTTCTTTGAGAAGATAAACAAAATTGATAAACCATTAGCCAGACTCATCAGAAAAAGAGGGAGAGGACTCAAATCAATAAAATTAGAAATGGAAAAGGAGAAGTTACAACAGACTCCGCAGAAATACAAAGCATCCTAAGAAACTACTACAAGCAGCCCTATACCAATAAAATGGACAACCTGGAAGAAATGGACAAATTCTCAGAAAGGTATAACCTTCCAAGACTGAACCAGGAAGAAACAGAAAATATGAACACACCAATCACAACTAATGAAATTGAAACTGTGATTAAAAATCTTCCAACAAACAAAAGTCCAGGACCAGATGGATTCACAGGTGAATTCTATCAAACATTTAGAGAGGAGCTAACACCCATCCTTTTCAAACTCTTCCAAAAAATTGCAGAGGAAGGAAAACTCCCAAACTCATTCTATGAGGCCACCATCACCCTGACACCAAAACCAGACAAAGATACTACAAAAAAAGAAAATTACAGACCAATATCACTGTTGAATATAGATGCAAAAATCCTCAAGAAAATACTAGCAAACAGAATCCAACAGTACATTAAAAGGATCATACACCATGATCAAGTGGAATTTCTCCCAGAGACGCAAGAATTCTTCAATATACGCAAATCAATGTGATACACTATATAAACAAATTGGGGAATAAAAACCATATGATCATCTCAACAGAGGCAGAAAAAGCTTTTGACAAAATTCAACACCCGTTTATGATAAAAACTCTCCAGAAATTGGGCAGAGAGGGAACCTACTTCAACATAATAAAGGCCATATATGACAAACCCACAGCAAACATCATTCTCAATGGTGAAAAACTGAAATCATTTCCTCTAAGATGAGGAATAAGAAAAGGATATCCACTCTCACCACTATTATTCAACATAGTTTTGGAAGTCCTAGCCACGGCAATCAGAGAAGAAAAAGAAATAAAAGGAATACAAATTGGAAGAGTAAAACTGTCACATTTTGCAAATGACATGATACTATACATAGAGAATCCTAAAGATGCCACCAGAAAACTACTAGAGCTGGGCATCCCTGGTGGCGCAGTGGTTGAGAGTCCGCCTGCCGATGCAGGGGACATGGGTTCGTGCTCCGGTCCGGGAAGATCCCACATGCCACAGAGTGGCTAGGCCCGTGAGCCATGGCCACTGAACCTGTGCGTCTGGAGCCTGTGCTCCACAACGGGAGAGGCCACAACAGTGAGAGGCCTGCATACTGCCAAAAAAAACCCAAAAAACCCCACAGACTTCTAGAGCTAATCAATGAATTTGGTAAAGCTGCAGGATACAAAATTAATGCACAGAGATCTCTTGCATTCCTATATACTAAATGATGAAAAATCTGAAAGAGAAATTAAGGAAACACCTCCCATTTACCACTGAAACAAAAAGAATAAAATACCTGGGATACACCTACTGAGGGAGACTAAAGACCTGTATACAGAAAACTATAAGACACTGATGAAAGAAATTAAAGATGATACAAATAGATGGAGTGATATAACATGTTCTTGGATTGGAAGAATATTGTGAAAATAACTATACTACCAAAAGCAATCTATAGATTCAATGCAATCCCTATCAAATTACCAATGACAGTTTTTACAGAACTAGAACAAAAAATCTTAAAATTTGTACGGAGACACAAAAGACCCCAAATAGCCGAAGCAGTCTTGAGGGAAAAAACACGGAGCTGGAGGAATTAGACTTCCTGACTTCAGACTACACTACAAAGCTACAGTAATCAAGACTATATGGTACTGGCACTAAAACAGAAATACAGATCAATGGAACAAGATAGAAAGCCCAGAGATAAACCCACGCACCTATGGTCAACTAATCTCTGACAAAGGAGGCAAGGATATACAATGGAGAAAAGACAGTCTCTTCAATAAGTGGTGCTGGGAAAACTGGATAGCTACATGTAAAAGAAAGAAATTAAAACACTCCCTAACACCACACACAAAAATAAACTCAAAATGGATTAGAGACCTAAATGTTAAGATTGGACACTATAAAACTCTTAGAGGAAAACATAGGAAGAACAGTCTTTGACATAAATCACAGCAAGATCTTTTTTGATCCACCTCCTAGAGGTATCACCTCACACCAGTCAGAATGGCCATCATCAAAAGACTACAAATAATAAATGCTGGAGAGGGTGTGGAAGAAAGGGAACCCTCTTGCACTGTTGGTGGGAATGTAAATTGATAGCCACTATGGAGAACAGTATGGAGGTTCCTCAAAAAACTAAAAATAGAATTACCATATGACCCAGCAATCCCACTACTGGACATATACCCAGAGAAAACCATAATTCAAAAAGACACATGGGGCTTCCCTGATGGCACAGTGGTTGAGAGTCCGCCTGCCGATACAGGGGACACGGGTTCGTGCCCCGGTCCGGCAAGATCCCACATGCTGTGGAGAGGCTGGGCCCGTGAGCCATGGCCGCTGAGCCTGCACGTCCGGAGCCTGTGCTCCACAATGGGAGAGGCCACAACAGTGAGAGGCCCACGTACTGCAAAAAAAAAAAAAAAAAAAAAAAGACACATGCACCCCAATGTTCACTGCAGCACTATTTACAATAGCCAGGTGTTGGAAGCAACCTAAATGCCCATCGACAGAGAAATGGATAAAGAAATGTGGTACATATATACAATGGAATATTACTCAGCCATAAAAAGGAATGAACTTGGGTCATTTGTAGAGACGTGGATGGATCTAGAGACTGTCATACAGAGTGAAGTCAGTCAGAAAGAGAAAAACAAACATCGTATATTAACGCATATATGTGGAACCTAGAATATGGTACAGATGAACTGGTTTGCAGGGCAGAAATTGAGACAGAGAAGTAGAGAAAAAAGCGTATGGACATCAAGGGGGGAAAGTGGTGGGGGATGTGGGTGGTGGTATGATGAATTGGGCGATTGGGTTTGCCATGTATACACTGATGTGTATAAAATGGATGACTAATAAAAATAAATAATAAATAAAAATTTTAAAATAAGATAAAGAGAAAAAAAAAGTTCACTGAAAAAAAAAAATATATATGTATAGGCCAGACCTAGTCACAGGGTCTCATCCAACCATAGGGGGCCATGAAGGTCAAGCCTACTCTGCACCCAGAAGATGGAGAGCTGCCAATATTCAGTGAGCAGCAATAATGGTTACTATAGTCTAGAAACAGTGAAGAACGGATTTGGTTTATAACTGACAATATTCAACAGTGGCTCTCCCTGCATGTGAAAGAGGGCAATCAATGTAATCTAAGGTAGGTTACTATAGTCTAGAAACAGTGAAGAACGGATTTGGTTTATAACTGACAATATTCAACAGTGGCTCTACCTGCAACTGAAAGAGGGCAATCAGTGTAATCTAAGGTAGATAGATTATAGGCTATCTACCTAGGCTATAAGTAGATATAAATAACAGGCTTTCTTATTTTAGGATTCACACAATTTGAGGAGAGAAAACTTTCCATATAGGATAGTTGGTAACTGTTGGTCTGTTACTCAAACGCTATCAACCCTAAGATTTTCATTGGGAAATAACCCCCCAACCCATACTGAACCATATGGATGAACTGAGTTCTTAATCAGATGCAATGGTCAACATTTACTGGTCTAAATCAATCAACATAACCTTATCCACTTGATCACAGTGATTTGAAATAGAAGTATGTAACATAAATCATCCAGTCAGCACTGTATCCAGAATTTTAATTTTAAAGTTGAGAGAGAGACAACACTCTCTGAGTACAGACAAGAAAGATGTAGCCTTGGCAAATGTTAGCACTCACCATTTTGAGAGGGGCCACCCACACATGAAAATTACCATTTTTGACACTATTCAACTGCTAGATTAAATCAACCGTGGAGTTTTATCATTTAATACAGTTTATGCTAGACATTCTGTTACTGACAAAATAAAATCCAAAATGAACAATTTGACTCATAAGGCTTCAGACAATTTCATCAGTATAATCATAAGAAAGTAGGGTTTATAAATCAAAATAGAGGAACACTACTTACAAAGAAGTGGCACCAGAATTTCTCTTAGCATTGCATTACAATATAATTTGATAAAATTAACCAATCCCCTACTCCTTTTTTTGTCATACTGGCATAGCCTTTGATTTATTTTCTTATTTACTGAAATATAGCTTACTTACAGTAGCATATTAGTTTCAGGTATAAAACATCGTGATGTGATATTTTTATAGATTACACAAAATACAAAATTATCACAAAATACTGACTACATTCCCTGTGCTGTACATTACATCCCTGTAACTTATTTATTTATAGACCGGTACTTCATACCTCTCCATCCCCTACTCGTAGCCTGTGTCTCTGTGTTGGCTCCTGCAAAGTTTTCTTATAGGAGAACTAAAAGACCTTGTCAATTATGGAGGAAAGCATTTAGAGTTCTTGAGACAATCTGAGATAGAGATAACAAAAAGGAACAGAACATTAAAAAAGACAGAGTCTGGCAAAGCTGCAGAAAGCTGTCAGCTATGGAACTGACCCCTTACTATAAACAGCCCACACCCCAAAAATGTATGTGCAATAAAGTCCCCTAACCAGACGAATGCTTGGTATCAGAGAGTTATTTTTATAAATGAGTTCCGCCTCAGGGCAGAGGTGGTACAGAAGCTAAGCTCCACACGGAGAGGCCAGAGCCCAGGAGGCGGAGAGGCCAGAACAAAATTACACCTCAACACAAAAATCAGCAAACAATTGGGTGAAAGCTTTAGATTGAAGAACGTATGATGAAATCCGGAAGGAGAGAAGATTAAAACTAAATAAAACTACACTTCAAGAAAACCTCTAGATTACTTTGAAAGATACGTGAGTAGAATAATTTTACTTTCTCCACATTTTTCATTCCCAGAATCAACATACAGGAGCAAAAACGTTTCTCTTCTCCCACTGAAGAGCATTCAAACTGGCAGCGATGGTTTATAAAGTCAAACACGTCCACTGTGTGTACACTCCAATGAGAAGCAGTGGTCCAAAACTGTGCTATATATAAGCCAGGCCAGGAGTCTTAAATCCTACTCCAGATTTGCCTTTAATAAGCAGAGGGACACTAGCTGGGCCTTACATGGAAGGGGATAGTATAAGACTGCCTTTGACTCTATGAATCTATGCAAGGTAGTAGTAACTTGGATATATGACTTAATATTTACCTCATGCCTATACTCTTTGCCAGTTTCTCTGCTAGCCTATGACAATACACTATTAACCTATTTATACATGGCATTCTAACTTTGAAATTCCTTTGTATACCTGGTAGTTTTCTTGGAAAAATCCTGTGCAAGAGGATAACTGATCAATAGTATGCCCATTTCCCTGATGAGGAAAATGAGCTGGAGTGAGGGCAAGGGATTTGTCCAATACTGGATAACCAATGGCTGAACCAAAGCTAGAATCCAAGACTTTTTATTCTAATTTAGGATGCTGGGATCAAAAAGAAAGTACAGTAAAATGCTTTTTGTTGCCCCAGAAAGAACAATGAGTGATGGGGGAAAAAAAAGACCTTGATGCCGTGAACCAAAATGGAGTAATCCTGGAGAAGCAAAAGGTGCTTAAGATGAAAATAATTTTGTTCGGGCAGACAAGTTTGCCACACATAAATGCCAGCATTTTAATAAAGGAACAGTATCTCAGATCTGACTGAAGTAAACCACAGTCATAAATTACAGTACCTGAACTTCAATGAGTTTTTAAAAATACATCACCAACCAAAGATTAATCCCCAAGGTCAACAGCACTGTCTGCAACATAGGAGAGCTAGTCCAGAGACAAATGACTCAGAGAAAGGAAGGGTTTCAACACTGAGCGCAGTGACAAGCAAGGTGCCATGGGAATCAATATGGAAACTACGATGGCTCACCTTTTATTTTTAAGTCTGGGGAGGAAGCAAGGAGTAAGAATGCTGAAGCTTGCAAATGCTGGGACAGAAAATCCTGAAGACAGGGTAAGTTAGGAGAACATAACTGAATTCAGTATAACTGTGACAGAATTGGAGTCCAGGGAAATAATTTACTGACTCATGTAACTCAGCATGAGTAAATAAATATGAAATAATAAGTCTAGTGACGAATATAGCAAAACCAGCAAGACACAGCAATAATGAGCAGAATCTGTGTCCTACTGAGGTTTTCGAGTACCCAAAAATGGAACATTATACTAAATAATTCGGGCAATGGACCACTGCCCATGAGGAGCAGCTCTGATGCATCAGTCTTGAATCTTTGGGATGTAGCATAAATAATGTCATGGTTCTGTAACTCTGCTGTTATGTTCCACAGGTTCCTTGTTTTATTTTTTTAGATTTCAGTTTTTGCCTGCTCTCACCTTTCACATGTAAATTATTTTTTATTTTATAAAAATTGCAGGTATTTACAATCTAAGGAAATTAGAATTTACCAAGTCCAACAGCTTGTGTTTTACAGGTGGAGGAGATTGAGACTTTATATTAATTTTCTGTAAATTTAGGAGATGGCTTGCTCGTCCTAGCAATCTCTGAAACTTTCAAGAGTACATGAATCTCACTGCACGTGTCTGTATAGGACAATAACCTAGTCCTACAAGGCAGTAACAAGGGGATACCTTCTACGCTGTGGATGTCTTATCCCTGTAAGTACAGGGATACTTAAATTTATACCAAATGTCTCTAATATAAATGTTATATGTCTACACTCTTAGCTATAATGAACAATACTTTTGTACTTGTATTTGGTGAGTGAAATTAACATTTCAACCGGAATTAGAAATGCCAGATTTAATAGCTTCCCCAAGATTTCACTACTTGCTCTAATTCCAAAATTCCTTACAATTTATTATGGCACTCTGCAGCCATGCTAACATCTAATCCCATCTCGGTGCCAAAGCTAAATAGAAAGAAAATCATATTTTGTGACTGTCAGTGAGGAAAAGGACAGCAATCCCTGGAGGTGATTTGAGTAGTAGAAGACTCCAAGGGCACTGTGAGAACAGAAGCTCTACCGTATCCCCTGTGGCAGCACACCTCCTAAAGAGGCATTTTGGGTGAAAGGGCGATGGGAGGTGGAAGCTCCTGGAAGAGCTTCAGAGAAGAATGGGCTAGAAGATGAGAAAGGGCATTGCTGGAATCTCAGTAAGGAGTAGCCTTAGCTGCTGATGTGGCTGGCCCTCCACTTACTCCTGTTCCTTCCAGTTCTACTGAAATTCCATCAGTGGTCTGACATCTACCCAAAAATAAACAAATGGGACCTAATTCAACGCAAAAGCTTTTGCACAGCAAAGGAAACCATAAACAGAACGAAAAGACAACCCACAAAATGGGAGAAAATATTTACAAATGATGCAACCGACAAGGGATTAATCTGCAAAATTTACAAATACCTCATGCAGCTCAATATCAATAAAACAAACAATCCAATCAAAAAATGGGCAGAAGGGCTTCCCTGGTGGCGCAGTGGTTGAGAGTCTGCTTGCCAATGCAGGGGACACGGGTTTGTGCCCCGGTCCGGGAGGATCCCACACACCACGGAGCGGCTGGGCCCGTGAGCCATGGCCCCTGAGCCTGTGCGTCCGGAGCCTGTGCTCCGCAACGGGAGAGGCCACAACAGTGAGAGGCCCGCGTACCGCAAAAAAAAAAAAAAAAAAAAAAAAATGGGCAGAAGACGTAAACAGACATTTCCCCAAAGAAGACATACAGATGGGCCAAGAAGTACATGAAAAGATGCTCAACATCACTAATTAGAGAAATGCAAATCAAAACTACAATGAGGTATCACCTCACACCAGTCAGAATGGCCATCGTCAAAAGACTACAAATAATAAATGCTGGAGAGGGTGTGGAGAAAAGGGAACCCTCCTGCACTGTTGTTGGGAATGTAAATTAATACAGCCACTATGGAGAACAGTATGGAGGTACCTTAAAAAACTAAAAATAGAGCTATCATATGATACAGCAATCTCATTCCTGGGCATATATCTGGAGAAAACCGTGGTTTGAAAGGATGCATGCATCCCAATATTCACTGCAGCGCTGTTTACAATAGCCAGGACATGGAAGCAACCTAGATGTCCATCGACAGATGAACGGATAAAGAAGATGTGGTACATATATACAATGCAACAATGCAATATTACTCAGCCATTAAAAAGAATGAAATAACGCCATTTGCAGTAACATGGATGGACCTGGAGATTATCATACTAAGTGAAGTAAGTCAGACAAAGACAAATATCATATGATATCACCTATATGCAGAATCTAAAAAATAATAACACAAATGAACTTATCTACAAAACAGAAACAGACTCACAGACTTAGAAAACAAATTTATGGTTACCAAAGGGGGAAAGGTTGGGGGGGGAGGGACAGATTGGGAGTTTGGGATTGATATATACACACTACTATATTTAAAATAGATAACCATCAAGGACCTACTGTATAGCACAGGAAACTCTGCTCCATATTATGTAATAACCTAAATGGGAAAAGAATTTGAAGAATAGATACATATATATGTATAACTAAATCACTTTGCTGTACCCCTGAAACTAACACAACATTGTTAATCAACTATACTCCAAATAAAATAAAAATTAAAAAATAAATAAAATTTTAAAAAACAAGAACAAAATCAATAAGGGACTAATATCGGTGAACTGAGCTGAAGCCAGTGTACCCCCGCTAAGCGGGCAGCCACTACTCAGCTCATGTTGCAAGGTGGACTCCTCACGGCCAAAACTGAACACTTATTTTTTTTTTTAAAGAAAAGCTGCAAGTATGAATTTTTATGTAAAATATTTAATTTTTAAGACAACAGTCAGTTCAGTTTTACTTTTAAAATACCATACTGACCAAACAAAATATATCTACAAGCCAATTGTGGCAAATGGGCCACCAATTGGGAAGTTGTATCCTGGTCCAAATTCTAGCTTCTAATATAAAAATATATTTATTCCAGGTCAGAATATGTTAAGAGGATCTGTTTCCCTTTTCAATAGCTCTTATGATAAGTAGCCTTATACCCTGTGGGGTTTTATAGGATTCACGGTTCCCCAGAACTATTACGAAAATGAAAGCAAGATGAATTTTTGTGTGATTCATCACTGGAATTTGTTCAAAGAGTGGTCTGACACCTATAATCATCCCATCACCTGATACCTAATTTCAATTTTTATTTCCACAAAAAATTTGGAAAATTAAATTTAGATTTTTAAGCAAAATTAGCAGTCTACTAAAAGCAACGAGGAAATATCTTAAGGACACTGAATCTCAAAACAAAACATTGGCCATCACAAATTACTAAATAGTCAAATAGAATGAAATCATAATGTGAGAAACCTATGTTCACAATGACACAATTATTCTATTTTTAATTTTAGATCTCATAAGCTAATGGGCAAGGAGAAGAAAAGGATTTAAGTTAATATTACCAGCCAAAAAGCACAAACCTAGAGTGAACAAAATTTCTGTGGCTAGAATATAAAACACTTACTTATAGATATTATTATTATTTTGTGTGTGTGGTACGCGGGCCTCTCACTGTTGTGGCCTCTCCCATTGCGGAGCGCAGGCTCCAGACGTGCAAGCTCAGCGGCCACGGCTCACGGGCCCAGCCGCCCCGCGGCACGTGGGATCTTCCCGGACCGGGGCGCGAACCCGTGTCCCCTGCATCGGCAGGCGGACTCTCAACCACTGCGCCACCAGGGAAGCCCTATAGATATAATTTTAGATTTTAGTTGGAATGACATTTCTGGATGTGAAACGTTTTATTAATCAGTGTATAAATTAGAAACAACTCTGTGAGAAATAGTTTTTTTAATCTGGGTGTTTTTTATTTGCGGGGGGGGGGTGTTGTTTTTACCCTCTTCATCTATTTCTTACATGCCCGATAAGTCAAAGAGAAATACGTAGGTGTAGGATGTTTATTTTTTGTTCTTGGAACATCTCTTTAAAAGGAGCATGAAAGTAAAGTTTAAAGAATAAGAGAAATCAAGAATGACAACAAGTTGTCATATCTAATTTTAAGCATTACCCCTGAAATTAGTGTCATTATATTAGGTACTGCATCTGCATGACACTATAGGCTTAGGGTGCAAATTAAGTTAATTTGGAATAAGAAAAATCAGGTTTTAGAGATAAAGAGTATAATAAAAATATACAATTTTACTTGCAATATAAACAATTTTTAAGCTACTGCTGATTCTTACTATAATTTCTCACATTAACAGGTGAAAAATAAGAAAGAGACTGCTAGGTTGCCTCCAATATTTATTTCTTCCTCATTTAAAAAAAAAAAAAAAAAAGCCCTGCTTTGTATCTGAGTGCATCACTGCTTAGAATAAAGGCTTCTTTTCCCAAGTTAACCTTGAATCCTGGTGTGGCCATGCGGCAAACTTCTGGTCAATGCAATGTGATCAGAAATGATTTGTGCAACTTTTGAGCCTTGACATTAAAACTAAGCGCACTCTCCTCTTTATCTCTGCACCATCTCATTAGCTGGAGTGCAGACAAGGTGATGAGCCATCCTGAACTACACAGTAACAGGCAATTCCCTAGGGATGCTGCAGAAATGATGTGGAACGAACCTGGGTCCCTGGCACAAGGCTGTCCTCATATCACCCACCCTGGCCTAGTTATGGCCAGACCACATATGAAAGAGATAACACATATCTTGCTTAGGCCAGTGTAAATTTAGGTCTGTGTTACAGTACCTGAATAATCTAACAAATACAAAATTTGGTTATAACAAGATCCAGAATAACTAGCAATCAAATCACTTAGAAGTCAGTTGCAGCAACACAGAAACTGCAAAAAAGGAAAACTAGTGCCCTTATTATGCCTGAGAAAGCATTTGGGGAAATTATCTGCAATCCTGGGAGGCAAGACCACGTGACCCTGAGCTTGCAGAAACTATGAGGGAAAATCACAAAACTGATATGCATTGGTTGTTTCTTGTCACTTTCAGCAAAGTTGAACAAGAGCTACTAAAAGCAATGCAAGCAAATTTCTATGCTGAAATTGAAAGGAATTTGGCTCTTTTTTTAAGGTCGACTTTCGCAGCCCAATGTCTGAAATTTAAGGTGACTAAGAATCTGGTAACTTGGGGCTTTGAAAAATTGATCAAGCCAACTGAAATAATTTTAAGATGTGAATCTCAAAAGGTAGTTTCAGTGAGAGATAACTCTATGGCCCCAAAGCTTTCTCCCTTAAAGACCAGACAATGTGAGCCAGTTGAGCAGCTAAAAATCAGATCGCGATTACTGCCTTATCCTCTCAGCTTATTTTCAAGTGGCAGATTCTCTCCAAGAATGTATCTCTGAACTCACTACAGATGTGACTTGTGCAGATTAACGGACAATGAGGAACCTTCCAGACAGCAATATCTGGAATCGTAGAGAACAACGAACAAAACAGATTCTTCCAGAGAGCAAATCAGGAGGTACCCTAACGAAGGAACTTACTCATCTACCAGTTTAGGACTCTTCCTGCCCAGCAGCACGTGATATCTTATACAGATCACTGACTTCTGATATTTCCCATTCTTGCCTTTTTCAAACAGTAGATTGTAATATGGCCATGCCATCATTATTGTCCATTACATGTACTGGGGGGACAGATAACTCGTCGTGTAATTCAGAGGTGATATACATGGTGGAGCGTATCTCAAATATCTAAAACTTTTAGTTGAAGATGGTCCTGGTACAGAAATTTGCATTGTCTTTCTTGAGAAGGAGTGCCTGTGTTCTATACGTGGGAAGAAGAGAATGCATTGGTATTTGTGTGACCAAGAGGATGCATATGGTACAGACTCTTTGTTTCCAAATACCCATTCTTCCCTTATCTAAGAGTAACAGATACTGAGATTTATTAATAGATTTTTAGCTGGCCTAGAGTTGCCACAATACAGACTATATTCCTCACATTTCTCAATATCCCCAAAATCCATATAACAAAGCCTTGGTCAATGATGTATGAGAAAAAAGTAATATTAACTCCTCAAAAAGTTAAACATTAAATTACCATATGGCCCAGCAATTCCACTCCAATGTATGTATCTGAGAGAATTTAAAACATATGTCCACACAAAGACATGTACATGTTTGCTCATAACAACATTATTCATAACAGCCAAAAAGTGAAATCAATCCAAATGTCCATCAACTGTTCAATGGATAAATAAAATGAATACATCCATATGATGGAACAGCATTCTGCAATTAAAAAGTATAAGATACATATATATGCTATAACACAGATTCACCTTGAAAACATTCTGCTAAGTGAAAGAAGGAAATCACAAAAGGCCACATATTGTATGACTCCATTTATGGGAAATGTCCAAAATAGATAAATCCACAGAAAAAAGAAAGCAGATGAATGGTTGCCAGAAAATGGAGAAGAAGTGGGGAATTGGGAGGCAGGGGTTTCTTTTTGGAGTGATAGAAAAATTTTGGAATTAGACAGTGGTGATTATTGTACAACTCTGGGAATATATTTAAAAACACCAAATTATACATTCTAAAATTTTTAAGTGTGAATTTTGTTTTGTGAATTTCACCTCAATAAAAAAAGTAATACAAGCAACTCCCAGGTCATATAAAAAAGAGGTGTGTCCTCTCTTTCTTTCCTTCAGCTCCCTGGCTGGAATGCAGATGTGCTGGTAGGGACTGTCTCGGATACGTAGAGGAAGGCAACTCACTAAGCGGAGAGTGAGAAAGAAGAAGCTTTGTGTCTCATACTGCAGAGTTAACTAAGCAACACTGGACAGCACTGTCCTAGACGGTTAGGTGGAAAATAATTAAAATTCAATTTAGTTTAAACCTTTGTTATTTAGGGTCTCTGTTACAGCAGCCAAACCTTTATTATAATTCAAGTATTAGAAGGAAAATTACGTAACTTCCAGAATTGCTAGTAAATTATTGTTATTATCTTTTAACTTCTGTCCCACCATCATACAGAGATTGAGATTCTAAGTAGAAAGCGCATCTAGAGATGCAGAGTGGTGCTGTCTCTGGGTGCCTAAGCTTTGTCATTAGACAACCCTAAAATTAAGTCCTCCTCTGACACATGCTCCCCTTATGACTGATTATTTAATCCCCACAGCCGAATGTTTCTCATGGGTAAACTGAAAATAATAATATCAGCTCTATGCCTAACATATCACTAGGGCTCAATAAATTGTAGATTTTTAGACACAACACTCACCCTTGGGGTATTGTTGGAGGTTTTGATTTTTCTTTATATATGCAAGTTTTTCTCCACAGAAATCATTACTTTTATTTCTTTGTCTTCTGCTTTTTAAACGCTCTCTAGCTCTAAAATTGATTGCTGACCATACAATGAAAAACTGCTTCTTGATTAATGTTCAATATTACCAATTAAAAAATGAATGAGAGCAGTCAACAGCTATGATTGGCTATGGCTAATAGTAACTAAATGAACAGGTAGAATAAATAAGAAATATTCGTGATAAGCTATTTTTTGAAAGCAATTCAAATTAGACACTCTTTTGTATAAACCCTCTGGGGGTAACAGTGCTCTTGAAAAGTTGTTATTCATGCCCATGAGATGCAGAAACCAAAATGCAATCGCCAAAAACCTGTGTCATTCAGCCGGATGCATGGTGCCAAGTCACAGTTGGCAGTCAGGAAGAAAAAATGCCAAATTACTGTACTGTCTGACACCTTTAAATGAACCTTAAATGAACAATGCACCTCTTGAGCTCAATATGCTATAGGCACGTTACTTCTCCCTGTGTAACGTGCTTCTCCCTGTGTCTTCAATGGTCTTTCCTGTGTCCCTACCTGTGTCCAAATTTCCACTTCTTATGGTCAGTTTGGATTAAAGTCCACCCTAACGACTTTGTTTCAAATTAATTACCTCTTTAAAATCCCTATTTCCAAATACAGTTACATTTTGAGGTACTGAGGGGTCAGACTTCAACCTATGAGGGTTTTAGGGGATACAGCTCGGCCCACAACAAATAGCAAAAGAGCAGTCATTTTAGTGAGACTGATTAGACTCTTCAGATCATAACTTTTTGAAATTATCACCAAAAACAATCTTGAACCAAATGTACCACTACCCTATCTTTCTTCCTTTGCATCAGCTATTATATCACATCCTTCATTGTCTTTACAAACGAAAGAGTTCATTTTTCCAAGTTTTACTTTCTGTACCAACTCAGGATCAGCTAGTTTGATTCTCTCATAACCTTTTCAAGCAGACAGCTTCTAAGCATATAATAAGCCTAATATTATGCCCACTGTCATCTCCCACCTCCTTCCCCCCGCAAAAAAGAAAAAGTTAAAATGTTGGCTTAAAGACATTTGGCTTTTATTAACCTCACTAAGTCTCGATTTTTGCCACAATGAAATGAATATTATAATGGCCTATCTTATAAATGTGTCGTGAGGTTTAAAAGAAGCAACGTTATATGGAAAGTGTTTAGCATCATAGCCAACGTGTAAGAGATTGCTCTGTAAATACTTCTTCTACTGTTTATTATTACATCACATACAATTTTGACCATAATCTTTAATAATTGTATTTACATTTAAAATTATTGGATAGTATAAAATATTTGAAATTAATTTGAAATACAAGCAATGCAAAAACTACACAATAAAAAAGCATGACACTTTAGTTGATTAGTTCCTATTATAGGCATATTTACTGCCCTCTGGTGGCCACTGCCTTAACAGAGCCATTACTAAAGGAAATGTGTACCAAAAATTCTGTATCACAGTCCTTTAGAAAATATTATCAATCTGTATTAATAATTAAGGGAATCATTAGATATAAGCAATTATACCCTGACATTTGATTCTGAGAAACTAAATATCTCTACTTTACAAAACCACAGTCTTTAAAAATTTGTATGCTTATAAAAAGATTCATTTGGGGAACTCTTTAACTGACTCAGGAGACCTTCACAAGACTTTAGTTTTGCTGTCATTTAAAAATTTGCCCAACTGAATTTTGAAAAAGCACTGAATTAGATCAGTGTTTTCGTAAAGGTTGTTTTCTTAAATATCTGGCCAAAGTTACAAGGTTGCTTTTAAGGACCCATATGACAACCTTGCTTTACATCATCATTACCACCTTTGCTCAAGTGTATATCTAGCTTAGTTTCAGCTCTATAGTAATTCTTAATGTTTCCATAACATTTTCGTATTAATTTAAATATCCCAAGCTGGAAGAGATTAAAAATTTTAACACATGACTTTGTTTTCCACTAATGCAAGTCCATCAGTCTTGATAATTTTAATAAGAAAAATTATAGAAGGATAGGCAGAATACGGGATTTAAGAATTAACTGTTTTTTAAGTAATTATAGAAAACATCAATGATTGAAGTTGAGTATCAGGAAGAACCTGATACAGTCTAGGGAAATTTCATTAATCCAAAGAAACCTCTATCTCAACCGTTCTTTTTTTAATGTAAATTATTGTTATTATAACAATTTAAAATATATAAGCCTAAGTTTAAGTTTTTACACATTTATAAAACCTAAAGTAGTTTTTAAAAATGAGAACAACCCACAAAACTACTTCAAATTAAGAAAATTAATTTCACAATAGTCACTAAATTGCTGATTGTAACTTAAATATGATACTGTTCTGGGGAAGGCAGCTGGTCTGTCCCACCATGAGCTGGGTAAGGACTCAATTCTTCCACAATACCTACCCTACTAAAACTCCTGCGAAATTTTGTTTCATGTTGAAAATCTCAATATCCCTTAAAACTCTATTGACAGGTCCTATAATTTATCCACATTCAGAGTTTCTTAACCTCTTCTCTGAACTATTTTCTGACCTACAGTTTCTCTCCATCAATAAGAATCTGATCAGAATTGAATTAACTGGAAGGCTACCTCTGCATGTACCCATCTGTATATCTATGCTGCCAAGCCATGTTTGGCTTCTTACTCAAATTACAGCATTGATAATGCAAGTTAATTTATTACGCCTCATGACCATTTGCTGACATATATTTTGCTTGTAACAGTTTTAAGACACATCCACAATTTTTTTGACAACTCATTCCATTAAGAAGTGGTATCTATATCCTCTCCCTTTGAATCTAGGCTGGCCTTAGTGACTCAACAGAATGGAATCAATAGAATACAGCAGAAGTGACTCTATGTGACTTCCAAAGCTGGATCATAAAAGATGCTGTTGCTTCTTCCTTGCTCACTGGAGCACTCATGTTTGGAGCCATGAGCCACCATATAAGAAGGACCATTCTGATGCCACCATGCTGCAAGGAAGCCCAATCCACCAGAGAAACCATGGCTAAGTGCTCTGGTTCAAAGATCTAGTCATAAATTTATTCACATTAACTTCTGTGCATCACATTTTACTTCGGGGTCACAGAGCTTTGCCCTGTGTTCTTACATTCTTCCCCGGTTAATCAATGAATTTTCTGAGATTTTATCAGGAAAAATAGTTGAAAACAAAAAGACAGTATTTCTAAAATTCCAACACGGCTGATTATTGGTAGCAGAGTTCAGAGGTGTTAATAAAACACAATCTGATATAAAATACTGGCCAGGGACCTTCAACACCCTCCAGAAGAAAAGTTGAAGAATCCAAACATAAATCTTTGAAAAAACTGATACTCTACTGTGTAGTTTGTTTAATGCTAAATATATATCTTTATCTAGAAAGGATCAGAGACTGAAGGGACATTTTTTGTTTAATACTTTTTGACACATATTATTAATACAGTCATTTGCACTTCTAGGTGTTTAGCAAATTCACCAAGGAAAGCCTCGTGGGAATTATTATATCTGAACAGCTGTAAGTTGACTGATATTTTTTTTTAAAGAAGATAAATAGAAAGAGGTAACCATCCCACTTTCCCATAACAGTTAAAACTAGGCAGTTAAAAAAACACTGTACAGATTTTATTTTTAATGCTTAATGAGAACAGAATGTTGGGATAAGCAAATTGTTGCTACCCTAAAATTATGAGAAAAAATATTTGGAACTCGGTCCATGCTTTTTAAACTTCCAAAATTATGCTTATTGCTTATATGCACTCTTTCTTTAGGAGGCCAAAGTTCCAAAAAGAATAAAATTATTCTCCTTGAAGTTAAGTAGATGCTAGTCAGTTATAATTGAAAACACCTTTCCTCTGTCTAACCAACTGATTTATTCTTTTCATTACCCAAACATCCTACCAAATCTCTCTTTAAGGTACATTGATTGATTGTTGCATTCATAGTTTTTTATAAAGGCATTTGTAACAAATCTAGATGCTAAACACTTTGCTTCTTTGGGATTGGTGTAAACAGTTTTCTAGTGATTCAAAGCACAGAACTGAGAAGCCAGGGTCTGCCAGTCCAACAGAGTCATCTGCAGTTGAGGTAGTCAATGCCCAAAGCCATACATCAATTCACAGCCGCCAAGAGTGCAGGCTGGACTTTTCAGGCTCCTGTGAGCGAGTGAGTGAGTCAGTGAGTGCGAGTGTGTGTCTGTGTGTTTAAACAAACATCAGTGCAGTCCCATGAATTCTCCTTTGTGTGTTACCTGCTTACTATGAACATGATAAGGAGAAGCAAACATTTCTAGTATTTCGTTTTCCTTCATGAGCAGAAATTAAGTATAGAAACCAGAAAAACACACAGTCATGTCAACTGTCACTTACTTAGTACCACCTGTGTGCTATACTGACACTGGGTGGACTAAGTATTTTATTTCCTCTGTGATCTTTATTATCTCCTTCCTTCGGCTGACTTTAGGTTTTGTTTGTTCTTCTTTTGCGGCTAAGTACTTTGGTTAAAGCTCAATCAATCCTGAAAAACACCGATTTTGCAGATTGAGGAAACTGAGGCTCACTGAGATCAAGTGATGTGTTCTGGTTATATAACAATGATGTCATGCAACCAAAAGAAGGATTTACACCTAGTTTCTTCTGATCTCAGTGTCAGATTAAACTATAAAATAATTTTAATATTCAATAATCAACACAGTGAAATCCTTTTTTCTCCAATCAACAAAACTTATGGAAAAAAATCTCTGAATGAAGTTTTATCAATACTGCATTTTATTTAAATATGAAACAGTTTACTTGCTTAAGTCTTCCTAGGTCCATGAACTCCAATTTAATTCTTCTCTATAAAAATTCAGCATTTTGTAGTTTCTCTGTCAGAGGTAAAAATGACCTTAAATAGCCTGATCTGTTTCAGATGCCAAGGCTCTAAAACTTCATACTTAAAAATAAACACTATTTATACATATTATTTGTATACCTATTGTCTCGTGAAAATTTCAAAACTAAAATTAATAAAAATTGGTTTTCAGTCATTTGTAAGTGAAGTTACACTAAGTCTCATACACTACTTGTTGAACATAAATATGCAATGAAAATCCATTTTTATGAGGTCACTGACAAATTTTCCAAAGTTAAGGCTTGAAAACAGAAACTGTAATGTTATTATACATTATTATGACAGATTAATATATAGGTGTAAATTTTCAATTTCTACAGAAGAATATTAACATATTTTAAAGTATCAATCTATCACTTTTTCCTTTTTTAATCTGTAATAAAGATTTAATTTTTAATTGTAATTTTAAAAAATTTATTGTATATTGAAAAGTCAGTAAAAGAAAATTTTTACTGTCTGCATATTTTCCTGGCCATAATTATTATGTATTTCATTTCATAATTATTGAAAATAGTCATATCATGCTGTAGAGAAATATTAAGGACATTAGGCATGTCACTTCTGTGAGGTATATAACATGCTTTTAATAAATTCCTTTTCTATTTAAAGTAGTCAGAATGGATCCTGTTATTTGCAACTAAGAACTCCAATCTATATAAAAGGAGGATGAAAGGGATTGTTTTAAAAGAGATTTCAAAGGCCTAGAGGCCACACTGCAGAACTGCCCTAAAATACATAAAAGAATAACAAGAGTCTTGTGATTATTATGTTATGCCTCTAAGACTCAAATAATATTACAATTTCACTTCGTATTTATTTTTATTTTATTTTATTTATTTATTTATTTTTGTGGTACGCAGGCCTCTCACTGTTGTGGCCTCTCCCATTGCGGAGCAGAGGCTCCGGACGTGCAGGCTCAGTGGCCATGGCTCACGGGCCCAGCTGCTCCACGGCATGTGGGATCTTCCCGGACCGGAGCATGAACCCGTGTCCCCTGCATCGGCAGGCGGACTCTCAACCACTGCGCCACCAGGGAAGCCCTGTATTTATTTTTAAATGGTAGCAAATACTTCAGTGTCTACTCCTTCCAAATTTCCCTTTATTTGGAGGGCCTCCATCCAACCTAATATTGATAATAACACTAAATGTAAAGCTTCACTTATGTGTCATATGTTAAAGCAGATACTGAGTTCAGAAATAGAAATAAAGCCTACATTCTTGCCTTCAAGGGATTTACTGTGTTATCTGGGCAGGAAGACACATACGTTAAAAAGGTAAGTTGCACACCTCAAAGGTCAATATGCAAAGGTGACAGGACTGTTCTAAGTATATTAAATATTGAAAGTTTTTAAAAAATATATTATTAACTTTCCCATTGTTCAACATTCAGCTATGCCATTAGGAACAAAGTTCTATACATGTTTTTTTGAGTTATAAGGAATAATAACAAGAAGAATAACCAACATTAACGGCTTCTTTTGTGCTAGACACTCTTCTGGGTGCTGCATATACTTGAATTTATGAACTGAGATTATGTTGAACTTTCAGCTAGCTTTCAACCTTAAAAAATGAAAATCAATGAATCATTAAGTAAATACAACCCAAACTTACGGGAGTAAAATTTATCAGGGGTAAATAAAAGTTATATTTCTTATGGTTTTTAAATTTCACTTTTAAAAATTACTTAAAATATAATGCTTTTTAATTGTATTTCTCCTTTCTTGTGTTCCCATTTCCTGAATACATTCTACACTTTTTGTCTTCTATGGACGATCAAAGGCTTCTTTCCCCTTCACAGACATAGTGTTTTGGATATCCATCACTGTACCTCTGACCCTACGGCATGCTCCCCTGGATCTCTGCTGTCTCCGTCCTTAGAGAAACTGTATGCATTATCACAAAATGCAGAGGACATAAACTACCTTAAGTAAGAATGATCTAAAGTGCCATCTGCATTCTAAAAATCATTTTCACCGGGTGAAAGAGAAGAGCTTCTTTACATAATTGATTTTACTTAATTGTTCATTTGTTCTCCACTATGGTGTATTAAATAAAGCAGCTCATAAACTTTAAATAAATGCATAAGTGCATTGACAGTCTTCTCAAACGAATGCTTTTTAAAGGCAACACCTTCTGTAATCAATATTATTAACTTATTAACTTCTGTAATAGGTGATGCATTATGAGTTCATTTGGTGTTAATGCACAGGTGCCAGTTTTTCTGGAGGGCAGTGATAAAAGGCAATAAGAAAATGAGGAGGTATACTTTTGAAGAGACAAACAGATTATAGCTTTAATAAAAACTATGTATCCATTTAGCAGCCCACTAAAGTGGAGATACTAAATGCTATAATACAAGGCACAGAGGCTAAAATTTAGAAATAACTATGAAAGAGAGACTGGCCAGTCTTTGAAAATCTCTGCTCATTCTCTCAAACCTAAGGCTTCCACAGATCTAAAGTTTAGAAGGAAATTACATCACACCTACGTGTGTTCTCTGGCGATTTCTAGGCCTCCTTCTGTAGCACCTCGCTTCTCAGACCCGTCCTTCCCCACAAGGTGCCTAAAGCCTTTGAAATCCTAGTTCTGCTCTTCCCCACCCCCACCCAAAGCCTCTCATCACAAAAGCAACAGATTAATGTATTTATTCAAAGGATAAAAAAAAAATGAGAACATAGTGTGTATGGATTCTGCCCTCATACAGGGTGTCCACATTTTTTAGTTTTATAAAAACAAATCCATTGAGACTGTTCCAAACCCAAAACTATAAATCTTCAGACAAGGAAAAAAATTCCAAGAAAATTCTAACAACTCTATGATTTGAGTTTCAGAAAATAGCAGTTAGGGTCCTACTTCACTGAACATTACCTTTGCTTTGTAGATTGAAGCAGAATCTGATTCCCATGCTCACTCCCATCCCCAAAATATCAACTGCCTTGAAGTTTCTCCATTACCTGTACACAGCAGGAACACCAGCTGCCTCTCATCAGCCAGTTACACCCAGAGTTACTTCACTCCAAGCTGCTACTTTTAGACTCATGTTGCTCACACAAGGCCCTTTATCCTCCTTAGCAATATCACCCTTTTATTGAAAACTAATGGGCTTTCTCTTTAACTAACTTCCAGCATCATCAGTGACTTCAATATCCAAATTTACTACTGATACATAAGCCTGACCTTATACGTATTCCTGTGATTCCATCTCCTCTAACCTTCAGCTGTACTCCATTTACTCACCTACACACATGGTCAACCCTCTCATTATATCCTTCTCCTTACCATATAGATTTGTGCCTCTATTAATTTATGGTCACTGACCTCAACAAAGGAACACTTCCCAGCAACTCATTTCCAACTTGGAATCTCTTTGAAGTTCCAATCCTCCTCACCTTTTCATCAGCCCCAAATTTTATCTGACTTATTTCGCTGCAAAATATGCAATATGTCAGAAAATAACCTCTATAGTTCTTGCAATAAACATTCAAACCCATCTGCATCTGCATTTATCCCCTCCTGCCTCTCTGCTTTTTAAGAGAAGAGCTTACCCTCTTCCCGTCCAAAACCTTCATCTTGTGCTTATGATCCCATTTTCTCCAACTCCACATACATGTATTCAGCTCCTAGAGACTTCACTTTTCAACCAGGCATCCCCTCTTCTCTCTGTTGGCTTCTTTTCATCAGCATTTAAATCTACTCAGATCTTCCTCCAATCAAAAAACAAAACAAAGTGTATCCTGCCCTTCGCATCTCTAAAGGATTTTTCTACATGCACTGATTGTTAATTCCTCACTGCTCATGCTTCCCTACTCTGCTTCTCCTTCTAGGTTTCTGCGGGATATAAAGAAACCAGCTTGCACCAATTCATGAAAGCCAATTGTGTGCACCTTTTCCCAGCTTCAAGGGGATGTTAACACTGGTAGCTCAAAAATAAGTAACAGGAGGAATGCTTACCCATGGAAATTAACAAATGCTACAAATCTATGAATCAGCTTTGTTACTTTGTTTTTTTATTTATCTGCACACTGCTGTTTGTCTTCTACAATCCCCCAAATGCCATTTCTCAGCATTTCTCAGATGCTACTGTAAACACACTAACTTTTTATCCTTCTTTTCATTCTCAGAAATTCAAACATCAGCAACGTATTGAGAATTCTCACATATGCCACCAGCCCAACACTCGCTCCATAAATCTACCCAAATTCTCCTTGTTTCTCTCCGTTTAAATTTTTTTATGTACACGTCAAACTTAATATTTCCGAAATTGAGCTCATGTTGTTTCTTCCAAAAGATGGGTGCCTTCTGCCATTTTTCAGTAAGTGACTCAGTTGCTCAAACAAGAAAACTGGGTATTATCCTCGACTCTTCGACCTTCCTTCATTGCAAGTGTATTCTACCACCTAAGTATTTCTCAAATTCACAAACTTCTTTTCTTTTGTTGTTCTATAGTCATAAGCTATAATTTAAGTTACTTCAACAGTCTTCTAACTTGTCTCTTTGCATCCAGAATTGGTCCGGCTCAATCCATTATCTTCACTACAACAAGAATATTTTTAAAAAACAAATTTAAAAATCATGTTACTCTCCTACTTAAAACCCTAAGTGTTTCTGATAAAGTCCGAAACCTTTTCATGGTTCATTAAATATTTTCTAATCCAGCTCCTGATGACTTGCCCAGGTTCACCTCTCTCTTTTCTAGTTTATTGTATGCTACAACCATTTCAAATGCTTTCAGTTTCCCAATTTTATCATGCTTTTGCTTTTCCACCTCCCAAAGTCCTCTACTTCTTCCTGTGTCATTAGTTGTTGCCCCTATTTTTTAATTCAGTAACTATTTTTCTTTCTACACCTTTAATTTTGCATCCTGTACAGTCATCCCTCGGTATCAGAGGATTGGTTCCAGGATCCCCCTCAGATACCAAAATCTCTGGACATTCAAGACCCTTATATAAAATGGCATAGTATTTGCATGTTTTATAACTTTACTTTCAAAGAATTACATTACCATACAGTATGCCTCCCTTATAAACGGAGAAACTGTGTATCAGCCTATCATCAAAGGTAAGTGTTTTTATTGTAACAATGTTTTTAATACTATATTATGAATATGATTGTAATACTATGTGCCATAAAAATTGTATAAAGATTCATTACTTTATAGGTGGCTACCATGAAGCAATCTTATAGATTGCACTAGGCTACCACCATAAAGCAATTGTGCTGCAGCTTCTTTAATTATCATGTATAAATCATTATACCTGTAAATAAATATGAATTTCTCTTTCACATTATCTTTTCATTTTTGATGCCTAGTGTTAGTAATACGTATAACACCCACAGTGTTTTGTATCATATAAGACAACACTGATGCAGGTACTGACACACAAAGGATTCATTTTGTAACCAGACGAAATAAACTTAGGTTATCGATAAATATAGTATAGTACTGTAAATGTATCTTCTCTTCCTTATGATTGTCTTAATAACATTCTCTTTTCTCTGGCTTACTTTATTGTAAAGATATAGTATGTAATACATATCACATACAAAACATGTGTTAATCAAATGTTTACATTATCGGTAAGGCTTCCAGTCAACAGCAGGCTATCGATAGTTACTTTCTGGGCAGTCAAAAGCGATATACAGATGTCCCACTGTGCAGGGGCGGGAAAGAAGTGTTGGTGCCACCAACCCCCCCACTGTTCAAGGGTCAACTGTAACGTAAAGACGTGAATATCACTATAAGGAAAAAGTTCTTTCTTTTGCACTGTACTATTATCTGAGCCAACAGTCACTAGTATATTATAAGGTAAAGATGTGACATGTATTTTCTTTATGCATAATATAAAAATAACAACGTGCCTAGCACAAAGCCAGGTACATCACGGACCTCTATCAAAGTCTGCTTAATGTGAATACATGCCAAATATATATAAAGTTATAGATTTGTAGAAAAATCTGAGCATCCTCTTAAGGATAAGAAAATGATTCCCCTCTTCTCTGTTTATAACCTATACTCTTAAAAAAAAAAAAAAAAAAAAAAAAAAAAAGGCTTTGCAAGTATTTGCATGCGTGAGACTTTGTGTATCCCACACTGACCTGAGCAGACATGTGGTATAATGGGACAACTGCCAGAAAAAGTTCTTCTGCCCCCAAAATGTTGTGTCCTCTGGCTTGCTGACCAATGTCAGTAATCTTCCACTTTAGTTAACTTAGAATTTGAATGCCACAATTAAAAATGCTTTTACTTTCAAAAGGGAAAGTCACAAGAGACCACTGATTAACTACTGCTGCCTTTATTCGTTTCTTGGTTAAATACTAAGCTACCTAGGAAGGCATTCAAGGATAAGGACAATGAGAAGTTTTAGAATGCAAAGTTTGGGAAAGAAATAGAGTGGAGAGAGAGCCGGGCAACTGGGCCGCCAAATGAGGCCACAGAGACTTCAAGAGCAGGAAGCATTTCAGAAAGGGAAGTAGAGGGGAGCTCCTCTATGTCACAGTTCTGCCCAGGGCTATCCCAGCCAGGGACCATTATATTTGCTTTATTTACTCTTTTAACAGAGTCTAAAAAGCATAAAGGACCTGGCCTGGTCAGGTCTCTTCTGGGCAGTTTTTTTTTTAATAGAACCCAGTAGCCACAGCCATAGAGAGCATGAACAATCTCTAAAGGGGACAGTCTACTCACGGCTGCTCCATCTCTGCTTGTTCAGATTGGCCAGAGAAGTAATGAAATGTGCTCTGAAAATCTTTTCAAGTGGATAGTATTGTGGGGTTTTTACCCAGCTTTACTGAACTATAATTGACATATACATTCTGTGTTTACTTCCCATTTCAGACTTTTTTCTAAAGAGTAAAGACATAAACTGAAAGTTTAAATATCTCTTTCCTTTAAAAAGAAATTAACCAAATATATTCCCTTTTTTAAAAAATGGATGAATTTTAATCTGCTTACTATGGCTCAAAAAAGAAGCACTTCCCTATAATTCAAATATTTAAATGGTACATTTTTTTTTCCTAACCAGACTCAAAACAACTTAATATGAGTGGATTCTAGTGAATTTTAAATATCAGAATCCAGAAGTTCATACACAGTCTTTTGGACCTTCTTTTGCAAAATGCTTTTTTATATTTATTAGAAACTCCTAAATTTAGCAGTTATATAAAGCCATATTTTATGTAACTAGAAATTTGTATTCAAATGCTATAGTAACTTTAATGTGTATGAAGCTCTCAAGGGGCTTTTAACTTTTCTCCTAGAAGGAAGAATTTCCATAATTACTCTCAAATGTCATTAAAATATGTTTTTAAAATTTATTTCAACTTTTCTCAGTCCCCAAAAAAACTGCTTTCAAAAGTTACCCTGAAATATATATATACACACATGTATATACATGTATATATTTCTTGAGGAGATTTTTTTTTTTTGCTTTTTGTCTTGAATGGTACAAATTTTAGAATAAACCATCTAAATAATGGCATCACTTCTTCACTTACACCCCACTGCCTAAGATTTGTTTAAATAGTCACAAGGCTGAAAATTCTGTAGAGTTATCAAAGCAATATGTTTCGAGATTCAAGAAATGATACAATAATAATGTAAATCAAAAGCTAGGAAGAAAACAAATTATTTTTAGAAGTATTATGTTAACGTTGTCAACTCATTAGACAACCTGTAAAATGGAAATACTAAATTTTGGTAAATTTATTATTTGCAGAATGTTTCTTATAGACGTGAGATTTCTTTACAATCTTTAACCCCATGAAGTGAGAAGAGCTTGAGGTCTTTTTTTTTTTTTTACTTCATCTTGCCGTTTCTAGTTTGTGATTTCTCCTTCTCAAGTTATAAAACATTAATGATCATTACAAGCACTATTTCACAAACTACAAATTAAAGTTCTCTAGCACTTAAAAAGCTTAAGAGGCTACATTTCTGATTACATAGCAGCTATCTCAAACAGTTATTACATGAGAGGTTTCTAAGTAAAATCACAATGAAAGCAAGGTAAAAATTAACTGCATGATTCTAGCGTGGCCTGATAACATTTGCTATCATGCACTGACAGCTGTGGAAAACAGTCTTTACGTCTCCAAGGAAAAGAAGACTTTAAGGTCTCCCAACATTGGATTAGATGCCCTTGCTTCTAAAATAATCTTTCAGAATCAATGAGTTATTAAAAGGGGGCACATACCACCCCCCACCCAGAAATTAGTAACATTGTTTTTGGCAAAATTCTACCAAATAATAAAAAAAAAACACTTTATTTTGCATTCCGCCTCCCTTCATGGAATTTGCAATCCAACTGGAAACATAGAAACAATATCTGAAATACCAAGCTATAGGGGGTTGCAATTTAGAGTTATGAAATTGGGTTCTTTTCTCCTCATACCTTCCCATTTTCTTTCTGACAATGCAAAAGGGAAATTGAGTCTTTATTTCCAAAGGTGAGGTCTATGGCAGGACAGAAAAATAAAGGTGGCTTCCAAATATTTCCATTTCTAGCTATTTACTCCAAAATCCTAAGACTTTGGGGAACTCAAAGAATGTTGGTTTCCACTAAAGGGAGTAGATTCAAGGAAAAGATTTTTCCACCGTATAAAATAATTGTCCTGGCCTTCTTTTTTTTTTTGGTGGCGGAAGGGAAGGTGAGGTAGAGATAAAAACAAAAGAAAAGAAGGAAAATTAGAATGATAGATCACAATCATAGACAGCAAGAATGTCCAGAGGAAATGGTTAACAGGTACACACCAATAAAGACAACCAAGAGAGACTGTTGCTCTTGTTCAAGGACCAAGTTGCCCCACAGGACTACAGAGACTACAGTGCACAGACTAACAACCCAAACTTCACATGATCAAGTTTGGCTCATGGAACAACCATTACCATTTCTGATATCATCTACAGGAGATTTCAATTTATCATCAGCTAACACCTTGCCCAATAGCCACCCAGAAGGAGAGCTGCCTGTGTTGCAAAACTGCATATGCCCCACCTGAATTTCTTCCTGATAACATGTCTCCTCTCAAAGCTTAAGGGTTCTTCACCTGAAACTAATACAACATTGTAAATCAACTATACGCCAATAAAATTTTTTTAAAAAGCTTAAGGATTCTTTTAAGCCCAAGAAGAAACAGGTGGTAAGCTATCTAGTAGGCAGGTAAGGCTGGAAAAACTGAATTGAACCAGCTTGAAACGGTGTTTAGACTCTCTAAGGGTATAGTCATTACATATCATACGAGGGAATTTGCACTTCTGGGGGAACTTGGCCACCAACCAGGAGGTAGAAAGTCACAGTTAAAAATCACTGCTGAACATGTATATCTTCGTGGAACTTAAATATTGTGTTAGGAATTTTAAGGAAAATATTAAGAAATTTAATGGTAACTTGAAGCATAATTTTTACATATGAAAACAGAATAGACTCTTTTATGGAATAGAATATAAAATAAACTAAAATACTAAATATTATGGCCATTACGTTCAAACTCAAAAGATTCCCTCCAACTCTGCCCTAGGGCTTTAGCTCCCTCCGCTCTGAGAATAAGACACTTCAGTAGGAAATGTAATAAACACCACTACACAATAACATGTGCAATTCATTGTGAATCTTTCCGGTGCTCTAAATTTTCAGGGAAAAAAAAAACTTTTTAAAAATGAGTTTGCATAGATAAACTATTATAAGCTAATTACTGAAAAAAACAAATATTTACATAAACATAGGATATTTACATAAGTATGAAGCAGCACTGCACACTTTGATGTGCAGAGTTACTTCCCTTACAGTCTTCATTTAGGTAAAAAGATTTTGGGGTTGTTTTTTTCCCAACTCACCAGCTCTACGCAGCAGCATCCCACACCACGTGTGGCCTCACATGGCTTCTCCGCCTCCTTCACAGAAGAGGAGCTGGAGACGATTCCCGTCGCTTCCTCGTGGGCGCGAAGGGTGTGCCCACCACACGACGATGGTCGATGACGGTGTCCTTGCTGGGGTCAGGGTCGAGGCCGGGCTCGGCACCGCGGGCGGGAGGACACTGGCGTGGCGGCCTCCCAGCACCCAGCCCGGACCAGAGACTCGTGCAGGGACCCGCAGCACCTGCAGCTCACCCTCGCAGTTGGCGCAGGCTTGCCTGGGCTCGTTCAGCCGCACCAGTTCGGTCCTCAGCTCGTAGAGCACGCGCACCAGCTCCTCCGCGGGTGTCAGGCTCAGCTCCACACCCAGCACCTGTTCAGGGCCTCGATATTCTGGCCCGCACCCTGGCAGTTTCCTCTGCTGGCTCCGCGGGGTGAGGCCTGCAGGCTTGAAGTCTGGAAACTTGATGCCTGCAGGCTCAGGAACAGCTGGCTTCTCGGTCTCCTTTTCCTGGGGCGGCTGCTTCTCGGGGTCCTTGCTCCGCAGCGGGGTCTGCGGCTGCGGGTAGCTTCAGCGAGTCCTGGCTACGCTCCTCGCGCTCCTTCTGCCGGGACTAGATCTGGCGCAGCTTACGTAGCGGGTACTTCTCCGCCGCCACCTGCTCTGAGGCTTGTTACCGGCAACGCTTCAGCTGTTCCTTCCGCCGTTGCAGGTGCCCAGCATCAATCCCTGGTATCCTGAGGTCTGTGTTTGGCATGGCGTGCATGTTGGCCAGCTTGGCACAGATATGGTAATACCGCTCCTTCAAGTCCTCCACAGACCTCTTCTTAAACCGCTGGTGATCATCCCGATCGTGGCTAATGACAAACCGGAGGTCAAAGCGGCGGCTGAGGTCAAAGAAGTGGTCGTTTCTGCCTTTGTTCAAGAGTTGTCGTGAAGATAGAGCTAGTACCCCTGCTCTGAATACACTGGCACCTGCACAGTCTTATGGACCCTGGCGAAGGGGTAGTCCTTGCCCTCCTCAGCTGCCTGTCGCCAGTGGAAGAACGTGGCTCCATCCTTGCAGACTAGGTTGGTGAATGGCATCCGCTTACAGGACCACGCCTTCTTGGGGCCCAACTTGGCCTTAACTGTGCGCTGGCCTTGACCAGGGTCACTGGGTAACAGTGGAGGTGCATCCTTCTCGTCAGAGTAGCACAGTGCTTAGAATTCCTGGTGCATGTCCGTGGGAAGGTCAGTGTCTCCTAGGACTTCCTGGACTTTTTCTTGTGCGGGTTGGTATTGTCCTTCTTGCTGATGGTCCCGGAAGCCGCATGACCCTCTTATCCCCGAGTTCTAGCATGTCCTACCCATCTGTGCCCACAGACATTGCGCCTGAGAGATAGGGGAGTGCCCCGAGGTCAAGGATCAGTGTCTGGACTTCCGCACTGCGGCCCGGTGGCTCCATTATCCCCGCAAAACCACAGACCTTTTTTCTTTGCCGGGGGTGGGAGAGGTGGCTGGTACGCAGTAACTTGACTGAAAGAAAAGTGTGGTGAAATCTGTCGAAAGCTTAAGGAAGAGAACTTCGACACCTCCCCTCAAGCTCAGGACCAAGTGCAACGAGTGGATTCTTTCAGAATGTTGTCAGGCAGGGTGCGTCCATCTTCCTGCTGTTTCCCTGCAAAGATCTGCGTCTCTATCAGCCAGTGTCAGCTGGCGGGCAGCAACCAAACCAGTCGTTTGCACTGGGAAATATGAATATGAAGAATTATTAATTCATAAGAGGGAATTTACCAATAAGAATGGTAAAGAGAATCTAAAGAATACAGAAAAGACAGGTGTAAGTGGCAGTCACTACCTCTAGGACTAAAAGAGAGTATTCAAGGAACAGAAACTTGGAAGAAAGCCACGCAGACTGATGTTCAGAACCAGTTGCAGAAGGTGCGACTGTCTCCCACTGGAGGGCAGAGTATTTCACCGAGGTGTTGCACACCACGCCTGGCCGGCAGAAACTAACTGCACAAAGGGATTTGAGCAACACTACTAGGAAGCCACCAGCTGAAGAGGATGGGAGCAGGGCACTGAAACTTGCTGGGAGTGGCTACCTCTGAGATGAGAACAAATCTCACGAGAAAGCTGCATCTGGAGTTCTGGCAAAACGTGCTAAGAATCCACCCCACAGGGGACACACTATTGAGTGACCCACATGAGAATGGCAGCTCAGCTGCATATCATTATAGCAAAAGGGGAAAACCACTGGTTTCTGGAAGAGGGGGTCTTCTCCCTTGTGGTATCCTTCCAGAGCCTTCTACTATAATGTTTAACATTATGCCAAGTGTTAAAGGAGAACTGATTACAAGGTCCAGCTCCAATATTACGAAGCAGGACAAAGGAGGATGGTTTAGGGGCTGAGGTTGTAAGTTGAGAACAGACACACTGTACTTCCAAATAACTTCAACTATAATCCTTCAGCCATAAAGGAAGACCAGCATTCATTTCAAAATTCTGCATGTCCAGCTATCATCTATACATAAATATTTTGGAGTCTGAGTCTGTGTCGTGGTGACGGGGGTGGATTAGTATCAAGGAACGCTTCCTTCTGGCCACCTCATTTCTTAGATGAAGCTGCATATCAATAAATAACAGTAGGTAATATTAAATGTTAAAAATCAAGGTAAAATAATGATCGCAAACTCTTTTCACGTGATACGAGAACACTGTTTAACAAAGCCACTTGAGTCATCTGAATCTCTAATGGAAACATTCTATATCCTATTAATATTAGGCTAGATATTGAAAAAACAAACTGACGAGATGCCAATGATTACTGTCTCATGGAAATGATTTCTGTATGGTAAAGAAGATAAACCCAAATTTTATGGTTTTATTATCCTGTATAGGTCATTATACCAGTTCAATATCTAACTAAGCAAATATATATATATATATTTATATTTATAGGATCCTATATATATATAGGATTGTTTCATTTATTCACATTTAAGTTTTTATCGATAGATTACATCTGCCACATACCTTCTGTTTTCTGTCTTCCTCCTTTACAATGAGTATTTTTGCACTAAGTGAATATTTTTAATGTAACATTCTAATTTCTATGATATTTTTTCACTTTTGAAAACAGGATTTTCTTAGTTGTTGCTCTGGGGATTTTTATATATATCTTAGTCTAGAATCTACTCTAGATTTATACTGGTTTAATTCCATTGAGATAGAGAAGCACTAATTCTGAAGAGCTTGATTTTCTGTGGTATTATTGTTATTCAGACGCGTCTATATATCATACAAATCCAACAATAAATTGTTATAATTATTACTTTATATAATTTCATTTATTTTAAAGGAGCTGAGGAAAGAAAGGGGAGCAGGTATATATTTATAACACTTATATATGTATTTATATCTTCTTATGTACCATTTCTGGTTCTCTTCACTTGTGCCTGTGGATTTGAGTTACCATCTGGTATCATTTCCTTAGCCCAGTACAACTTTGCTCCCACTCACCTCCTTCGTGCTGGTGTTGGCGAATAACATTTCTATATGTTATGGGCCAAACAATACAATTATATACAATTATATTGTTTTATACAATTTATTTTGTAATCAGTTAAGAGAAGAGGAAATAAGGGCTTTATCAATTTCATAGTTCTCCAAACTTCAAGAATCAAATCGTTTTTTGTGTAAACCTTGAACTTTGAGTCAGGAGTTGGGACTTCATACCTAGATCTTAATTAAGCAGGACTAACTTGAGAGATGAGGATTCAAAAGAAAATGTGCAAGTGTCTCCTCCAATTGCCCTCAAAGAATGAAGGAAATTACCATTTGAATGTTACGGAGTCGTGCTCAGTTAATATTTACCTGTCTTTTAAAAAAGTCCTATATGCTGAAGGTCTGATGACTGAAATATACTTAAAAGCCTAAATTGATGACTTAACAATGTTGAAAAAGAAGCATTAGGCCTTGATGCCACATAGCAGCATAAAACCATTTTAGACCCATTTCCCTGGCTGATTTAACAGCAAATGTATCTGACGGTGAAATAAATGACCTGTCAATGTATCATCCAGCCATGCATTTCTGTGATTTCAATAGTTACAAACATTATTACTCCATCTCCTCAGTTTTATTCTTTTTTTTTTTTACTGACATGTAAAAATCAGATATTATGTGTGACAGAATAAAGCTTTTGTGGAAGGTAAAAAGAGGTTTTATCTGAAATAAGCACCACTTCTCATTTTACAACCATGATATCAAAAGAGACTTATACTCTGACCTTGCATTTGAAAGAGTGTTGCATGTAGTGCAATAAAAAAAATCATGGAAGGATTTAGCAGACTTGTAGGTTCAGGCACTAGAGTCCAAGGTAAAGATGCAAAGAAATATTTAAAAAAAAAAAAAAAACCTGCTAAAGTAGAATGACTCCTTCCCTCTGGCAAAATCACTGCCTCCCAGAAATAAAATGTAACATCCCAATTCTTTCAAGTGAGACCCTCTGATTTTCTCTCACCATAGCCCTGGGGCCATACCAAAGCCATCCTACTCTTATTACGGTAGCGAGGTTACAATGAACCTACACAAGGAGCTGAAATATAAATGGGAATGCCTCTAAATTAGAAAAGAGTGGTGAGGGAGACTACAAAAGAAAACCTAAAAAGCCAAAGAAGTAGTATAATCTAGAAAGACCAAAAAGAGAAACATAAATTTAATATATCAGAAAAAACAAAATGAGTTTCCTTCATTTTTGACGCTTTCTAACCAAAAGCTGGAAGGAATCTGAGAGCTCATCTAATCCAGCTTCTTAGTCTTCCAGATAAAAAAAATTGTAGCCTAGAAAGGTACTTCCCCAGATACATTCTTTGAGATTCTTCTGAACTTACAGTTTTAGGAAGAGTAATAACTTAAAAAAAAAATTAAAGGGTGAACACAAAAATTTTAAAGTATACTTAAAGCTAAATTTAAATACGTATTACTTTGTAGATATATCCCAAATACTAAAAGAAAAAATGAAGTGCCATTTTTTAGATGTTTATGGTGACTATAAACACAGATTTCTATAGATTAGAAAAGACATTACTTTGGGAAATGATTAATTGATAAATGTAAAAATATTGCATTTTATCAATATTTTTGATATGGCATGCAGTGGTAGTACAAGAAAATATCCACTAAAGAAGCTGGATTCGTTTTTAATAACTTTTTAAAAAATCGACAATGATAAATACAATATTTATTTCTGACAGCTAAAATTGAAGAGGCCAATGAAGAATTTGAAAAGTTAACAAACACCATAAAATCATACCTACTAAGATGGATAAATCTATGGAGATTATTCAACTTAAATAAAGGAAAAGCAGTCTTCAATTTTATAAAGGGTTTGTAAAAAATTAACAAACAGAAACCTCAATTAAAGAGAGTTGGGAGACCAGAAGGGGGAGCTCTCAGACCCTGTGATGACAGCAGAGCCCAACAGGAAGGAGAAAGACTCCGCTTCTTTCCTGGCAAGGACTCCACCAGTGAAGAGCCATGCACTCTGTTTATTGTAGCTCCCTCCCCGGCCCACCCACCCCTCAAGGCCAACTTCCTTTTCCTCTGTTGAAAAGCATTCTCCTCCCTACGCCTTGTGGCAATTTGCAGGGTTGCAGAACTCAAATTGTAATTCTCTGCTGATCCCAAATGAACCCATCCTTGCTGGAGAAATATATAGCAGTCTATTTGTTTCGGGTTAACAGGTTTCTACACAGAGGATGAATTAGTACCTATTTACTATCAAAGAAAACACAACAGAATAGTTATTCACAAGAGAATAGAAGATACAGAGAATCTATAAGAAGCATTTATTAAAGAGCTTACTTTTTCCACCTCTATCATCAGTGTATTATGGCAACAATTAAAATAGTTTTGCAAAACTATGTTTTAAGTATCATGCATGTTTTACGTTTTCTGGAAAGAAAATAGTTTAAAAAGACAAAAACAAGAAACGCATGCAGGTACACATGTGTAGCCAGGAATATTACATTATTTTATGCCCTCAAAAAACCCTACAGTCTAAACTATTATTTCCCCCTAGATAACATACAAAAGTAACCTTAATAGTAGGAATCAGATTGTGGTTACTTTTCCCAGAACAGCTACTTACATGCAATGATTAAAATGAGGAATTCTTTAAGCACTGAAAGGCAGATGTCAAAAATGTCACTTACTACATACACCTCAGGATGAATTTTCCTACCCACTCAGTTATCCCTCGAAGGTATAAAGTTTTCCTGAAAATCGACTGGAACCTATTTTCATTTTAAAAATTAAGCCCGGTACACCATACTCTACATAGATAATGACTAGGATGTATTAGAGGTCAATAAATATTAAATGAAGTCCAGGACTAGGCAGAATTATTCTTTTTTCTGTTTTGAAGGGATAGAAGGCCCCAATTAGCTGCAAAGAAGGCTTGAAATGTGTTATAGTTGCAGATAAACTCCTGCTAAAAATGGAGTTCAGTTAGAAAATAAGGATGCAATGAACATTAGGCAGGCATCTAATATGCTCTGACACATCCTGTAATAACAATGGAATAATCCACCCACTTCCTCACCAGCATCACCATATAAATTGGATCACTTTCATATTATTATTACTATTCATACCAAAATAAGTCTAGTTCACGTTCTTCTTTTCTGAAATTCTATGATTTTTTTTTTTCAGTTGCTTCACCACAATCCACATCACTATGGCAAATAGTATTTGCATTTCATGCATCTTACCTGAGATCAAAAGCCGACATAAGGTCTTCAATTTGAACGATACTGGGTTCTGAGCAATTAAATTAAAATACTATGTAATTTCGGAAGCTGTCTCAAGTGGACCTGAGGAAAACAGACAAGGGCCATAAGAAATTAGAGCGAGTCCTGTGATTCATTTGTTTATAAATTCCTTTGGTTAATTTAATTCTGCTTTTGCAACCACAATAACAACAAAAAGTCCTCTGTTGCACATATGTACATGGTATCATATACAAATCTAAATTTTCATAGACAACAAAAGTGAAATCATATCAGCCTAGTTTCAATAGTTATTTGGGTAATAGGCTAGACTCTGTGAGTCTTATTTTCAGAATCTCCAACAAGTATCATAATACCTGGGTGATCGTAGGCTGGTCCATGCTAGTATGCCCACACATGTTTTCAGCCAGCATCACTTCTAACTGGTCAGCGCTCATGTCATTTACATCGTTAAATATTTTTAATAATCCTATGGTACCTATAATATAGGATATTTTTAAGAATTAAGCAGAGTGTCTGCAAAGTTTCAATAATTAATTCCCTCCTTTGAGTCACTCTTGATAAATAACTCTATAAAATTTGTTTCCTGAGCTTTTCTTCTCTTGTACAATATTCTGACATTCTACCAGTATTTGTTTACCGGGTTTTTGTTTTGTTTTCTGTTCTGTATAATAGTAGATAATGTTGGCAAAAATTGAATTTTTTGAAGTATATAGAATGTTATGGGTTTTGGAATTTGTGAACACAGATTTAGAAGACCAACATTTACAAATAAAATATTTTACATCTGAAAATATGTATTATATAACACATATCAAGTTATTAATGCACTTTCAAATGCAAGTTGTATATTCTTTTTCTTTAAGATATGAATATTAGAAGGAGTCATATTTCTGAGTGTGTGAAATCAATAATTGTCCTCTCACAGACATGTTAAAAATTAAGTCAGTGCCTCATTAAAGCAACATTCTAAGTGGTAACTTATACTTACCACTCTGAAAAGAAATTGCATTTAATATATTCTTTACTTGATAAATATTAAGTAAAATAGATTATTTTTCTACTGCACTTATTACATTAAGTACTTATAACTCATAGATTAGAATTGTAACAAACATTTCTAATCCAATTGATTTGGATGTACTATCTTATTACACTTCATAATTCTCTTATTTTTAGTTTTTGAAAGGGTTTATACAGTGCATCTTAAATGACTGGACCAAAGATTTAATTCAGACATATGGCAAAACAGTGGTAAAGAGAATATTATAAGGTATGTTGGCTTTTTAAAAAGTGCTTTCCAAGGATGGCAATCAACGGTAACAAGCAGAAAATTTAAATTCATATTTAGAGTTTGGCTGCCACCTACAGGGCTATTTTTAGTCTCGTTGTCTTCCATTCCCAAATGACCAATATGACTAAAGCTCTAAAAATTTGATAAAATTTGGTGGAAAAAAAGAGACTTGTAAATAAAGTTGTTTCTTCCACTGACAGACTGTTCCAAAGAAAACTTAAATGATCACTCTTGAAGCTCTATATGTACATTGATTTAGTTGAGATTTGGACTAATCTTTGGACCAGTCTGTGGATTTGTACATTGATTTAGTTGAGATTTGGACTAATCTCAACTCTTGTTGAGATTTGGACTAATCATTCTCTTTTTCATGATAAAATGCTTAAAAGCGCATTTTAGGACCACGATATAACACCACATATAAAGTGATCCTAAGTTAATGCAATGTATTCTTGTGAACAGTGAAAATCTTAATTTTAATAACATTGCTCAATGTTTTAACCAAGGAGATTGAGAGGCACTGGGTGAAACAAATACAGCTATTCAAGATAAATAGCAAATAATTTGAAGGGGGATGATAAGAAAATATTTCCTTGGGAATGTAAAAATGTTACCATGACCTGGAGCCTAATATAAAATTATAATAAATCGAGTCCATTATGCATACTACATGTGTCTAGGTACAAACTGAGGTTCTGTGCAAACCACCAAAACATCAAAATCCTCCCAATCCTGGCTAACGTGAGTGACTTCCATTTATCAACTACAGCTCTACGCTCTGGCTTACATTAGTTGTTCCTTCTTCTAGATAAGGTTTATTAAGACACCCTGTTCCCTGACAGCATCCAACCCAGAGCTAAGCTTTCCTTCTTTAAACTGTCCCCCAAATCACCTAACACAAACCCAAATTCTATTATACAGCTTTCTAACATCCTCTGATTGAGACGCCCACACAGTTCCCCATGGTGTGTGTTTCTCTTGCTGCCACTGAGTAATAAAGCCCAAAGCTGATTCCCAACCATAGACAGGTTTTTTTCAGTAAATCACATAATCTGGTTTTTAAAAGTTAAATTGATTTTTTCTTTATTCAGTAATCCCCTTCTATCTTTTTTTTTCAGTGTTTTTACTCATGCCCATTTCTAATGATTACACTATAATTGTTCATTGGATTCATTTTTCACTATAGTAGATTTTTTGCAGAAATAATAGAAATGATTCATCTGCCTGAATACAAACTCCTGTGCAATGTGATTTTTCAGGTCCTCACACCAAGCGTTAGGGTTTATTAAATGTCCACTGGCCTTGTGACTTGCTTTGACCAGTAGAATGTTTCAGACGTGCTGGTGCCAGTCGTGAGCTTAGCCCTCAAGAGACATGCACTTTTGTGTTCTCTCTCATGAACCCTCTACTGCCATGTGATCAGCTCTGGCTCAGTGATGAATCAAAACCAGAAGCAGAAACAAGCTCGGCAGCCAGCACCCAGCTAAACTGGCAGCTTTCTGCAGACAAGTGAACGAGCTCAACAGAGGCCAGAGGTACCCAGACCCGATGACCTCAACCTCAAATTCCACCCCCAGACCTGTGAAATAAAGGGTGGTTTTTAACCCAGTAAACTTTTTGGTGATATATTTATATATCACCAAATGTGTGTGTGTGTGTGTGTGTGTGTGTGTGTGTGTGTGTGTGTGTGTATGAGGTGATATATATATATATCACATATGCATAAGAAGTGATTTTATATAGTCTCCAGCAATCAGTTTCTATTTGCCAAATGTATCATTTCACTTTTATCAAATTCACAGTTTTTATATCTGCTTACTTAGTAGTGTATTGCTCATTAGTTCAAACAGAGGCAACAACAAATAGTGAAGAAATAGTACAATGCATGTTCCTTGTTCATTAGATTGTCTTGTATTAAATAGTCAAAAAGAAAAGTTAAAATTAACATACTTCTAGAGAAAAGGATTAACTATTTGGAAATTATCTGAGTAGCGCCGGAAAGAGACATTTCACATATGTAGCCACTTGCAGTAGTTTATCCATTTGATTGCTTAGAATAACCTATTACTGATGTTTCCTTTAGATGACCTATTGTGGCTTTCTTCAATATCTTTTTCTTTGTTATTTGATTTTGACTTGCAAATAGGAATGGATGGGTTATAAATAGTAATAAACAAAATGGTGCATTAGTAACATGGTGGCACTACTTTTAACCTCAAAGTCTTAGTTAACCTGGAATTATCAACCTTCATTTCAAAAAATTTCTATACCTATGAAACATAACATTATGATGCTGAGAACAACTCCTAGTGGCTTTTACAACCCACTGTGAAACCCAGACAGTGCAAAGTGTGATGCAGAAACAGTAATTATTCCCTGCTCTAATGCTAAGTAGGTGTAGATAATGCAAGATGGGAAATTATAAAGCCTAGTGAATCTAAATCCTTAAATTTACCTGAAAAAATAAAAAATTAGTGAGTTAAAAGCCAATGATTCACTGAAATCTGTTACTTCAGTATCAAATGAACAAAAATGATGTAGTTGTTTTAGGAACACAGGCTTGTCTATTTGAGGGAATCAATCAAATATTCCACTCTACTTAGACTTCCTCTCTCTCCTCAAACATCCAACGCCTTGTCTGCTATCCTCACTCTCAAATGATGGCCTTACTACCTATTGAAACCAGAAGAGAACTTCCATTTCCATGAGGTCTCACTATGGCATCTTATCTCCCTCTGAATCTGTGCCCAGTACTTTGCCTTCTCTTCTATTACTGTGGATGAACTCCTATCCAAAGTCATGTCCTCCAATTTCCCCTATATTTCTATATTCCTTCTGCAAATTTCCTCTATATCTTCCTCATTATCAAGAGCTCATTCTTCTAATATTCTTATATAAAGGTAGACAATTGGCTCCCACCTTTTCTGCAACAACAATTATCCTCTCTCTGCTAGATCGTACCTATAATCCTGTTTTATTCTCTCCCATCTTCATTTTAAATAGTATCTCCTTTGAACCCACGGACTGCTCCTGCTATACCCCTGTCATTTTTTTCTTCTTTTATAGAAAAATCTCTTCAAAATTATTGCCTAGAACCAATTTTTCTCCTTTCATATTTATAGAATTCACTCCAATAAAACTTCTGTTGATCCCACCCCACTGAAACATTTAACAAGATCTCCAGTGACCGTTATGTAACCAAATCTCGTGTATTAATCTCAGTCCTCATTTCATGTGACTATAGCAAGATCTGACCCAGTTGAATAAACCCAGTTAAAAAAACAACAACAACAACACTTTTTTTCCCCACTTGGCTTATGGGGAATTGCTCCTGATTCTTTCCATATCTCAGTCGTCACTTTCTCTGTCTCCTTTGCTGTTTCCACATCAACTCATCAACCACTAAATATTTAAATGTCCCAGGTCTTAGTTCTAGGATAATTTTTTAATGTAAATCACTTCCTATGTGGTCCTATTTAGTTTCATGGTCTTAAATGCTAGCAGTATACTAACGTCTCCCATATTGTTTTTTCTTTAATATTTATTTATTTGGCTACACCAGGTCTTAGTTGCAGTGTTATATAATCATCTCCTCAGGGATCTTTAGTTGCAGCAGGCAGGGTCTTTAGTTGTGGCATGCAAACTCTTAGTTGCAGCATGTGGGATCTAGTTCCCCGACCAGGGCTCGAACCTGGGCCTCCTGTATTGGGAGCACACAGTCTTAGCCACTGGACCACCAGGGAAGTCCCTCCCATATTGTTTTTTACAATGCGGAACTCTCACCTTTTTTTTTTTTTTTTTTTTGTGGTACGTGGGCCTCTCACTGTTGTGGCCTCTCCCGTTGCGGAGCACAGGCTCCGGACGCACAGGCTCAGTGGCCATGGCTCACGGGCCTAGCCGCTCCGCAGCATGTGGGATCTTCCCGGACCGGGGCATGAACCCATGTCCCCTGCATCGACAGGCGGACTCTCAACCACTGCGCCACCAGGGAAGCCCGGAACTCTCACCTTTGAATGATGGTAGAATATTTGATTAATATATTGTACAACACACACACACATTCTAATTAGACAATTTTCTTAAAGCATGATGTTTTGTGACTTAAAATATCATTATGAACTCTGACTTCTCACACGATGGAGTAAGCAGTCGACAAATCCTTTCCCCAAGAAAGCGACTATGAAGTTAAATGAAAGTGTCCAAAACAGACATGTCAGCATTCAAGAAACAAACTTTCCCAAATAGAATCATCTATTCTTAAAAAATATTGAGCTTCACATAAGAATGACTAGTCTGTGGAGTTCTTACCTATGGTTCCCAAGCCTCTCACCCCCAAATTCTGTCAGGACAGCGGTTTTAATCAGAACAGGGCAGGTTATGGAAACCATAACCTGCTACCTTTGCTTTACATCTGCTACCTTTGCAGAGAGACCTAACTTAATTTAGAATGTTACCTGTTAAAATAGCAATCTCAGAAACAAGTGAACAAGAAGACCCAATGGCTCTGCCAGCCTAAGGTAGCAACTAGTTTGGGACAAGCAACTAACCAATGGAGGAGCATGTTAACAGAGAAACTTCCTTGGGGCGAGACAGCCATGTAGGGCTTTCTCTGAAAACATCTGGTGGAGCAGAGAGAATTTTAGCTATTCCCCAGTCCTTTTTTCATCGCCATCTCCTCTATAAAGCAAAAGTTTTAAAGTCTGACCAATTAAATCATAAATGGGTACTAAATGCTAACTCATAAAATACAAGTGCTGTATTTTAATGCAGGGGAGATAATATAAAGATGGATGTGTAGTGTCAATGTCTGAGAACGTTGAGAGGAAGCCCTGGGACTTCTGTAATCAGTATATCCATATGCAAGGAGATAAAACTTACACATCCAATCATGCAAAAAGTAATTCCAGAGGAACTGTAGCTCTCAGTAAGAAAAGCAAAACAATAAAACTTCCAGAAGGTAATATAGGAACATATCTTTATCACCTTGCTATAGGGAGAGATTTTTTAAAACCATATATAAAAAGCATTAGGCTTAAAGGAAGAGATCAATAATACAGATCACTTTAGAATTTAGAATGTCTGTTCATCAAAATATATCATACAGAGTACAATATGTAATACATCTAGCCAAGAAAATCCTCATATCCAGAATGTTTAAAAAAAAAAAAACCTCATGCGTGAATCAATAAGAAAATGTACAGCCAACACAGTGGAAAAATGGGCAAGAATTACAAAGAAGAGACTAACAATTGTAAATATGCTCAAACTCCATTAGTCATCAGTAAAAGTCCAATTAAAACTTCAGTGAGGCATTACTACTTATGCAGCAGAGTGGCTAAAACTGGAGAGAATGGCACCACCAATCACTACTAACATGGGGCAAGAGGAACTCAGTACTATTCATTAGAAGAGTACATGGTATGACTATCTGGAAACAGCGTTTTATTCACTATTGATATGAACAGACATGTAACACAAAGATCCCACAATCTACTCCTCGGTATATTGCCAACAGAAATATACACATCTAGGACTTCCCTGGTGGCACAGTCGTTAAGAATACGCCTGCCAATGCAGGGGTCACGGGTTTGATCTCTGGTCCAAGAAGATCCCACATGCTGCGGAGCATTTAAACCTGTGTGCCACAACTACTGAGCCTGTGCTCTAGGGCCCGCGAGCCACAACTACTGAGCCTGTGTGCCACAACTACTGAAGCCCCTATGCCTAGAGCCTGAGCTCCACAACAAAAGAAGCAACTGCAATGAGAAGTCCGTGCACCACAACGAACAGTAGCTCCCACTTGCCGCAACTAGAGAAAGCCCGCGCACAGCAATGAAGACTCAACACAGTCAAAAATAAATAAATTAAAACATAAAATAAATTTTTAAAAAAGTATACACATCTACATTTTTATCTCTATATCTAGCTATCCATCTATTGATCATCTATTATAGATAGATATTATATAGATTAATGTATATAAATAATGATTCTAATTAAATATAGTTCCAAGGTAGGGAAAACTAAACTATTACATTAGAAGTTAAGCTAGTGGCCACATTCGGGTTTAATATTTGGGAGGGGACATAGAGGTGCTTCTGAACTGCTGTCAACATTTTATTTTGACTTGGGCAGTGGTCAAATGGGTGCTCACTTTGCAAGAATTTACTGAGCTGTACATTTATATTTCATGTATACATTGATATTCTTCACAATTTGTCTAAAATTTAATAACTATGGTTTTTTTGTTTTGTTTTGGTTTTTTTTGCGGTACGCGGGCCTCTCACTGTTGCTGCCTCTCCCGTTGCGGAGCACAGGCTCCGGACTCGCAGGCTCAGCGGCCATGGCTCACGGGCCCAGCCGCTCCACGGCATGTGGGATCTTCCCGGACCAGGGCACGAACCCGCGTTCCCTGCATCGGCAGGCAGACTCTCAACCACTGCACCACCAGGGAAGCCCAATAACTATGTTTTTAAAATAAATATGTATCCTCCTATTTCCAAATGAAGTGGAACTTCTGTTACCTGAACAGGCAGAGATTTCAGGCTTACAAAATATAGATGCTCCTTCAGTGCCTGATGTGGAATATAGATTCCCACGCCAACTCACAAAACAGAGTTCTATCAACTGAATTTCATTGGTTAAAAACTAAGGATAAGTGTGTCTTATCAACGAAACAGAGGAAAATAATTCCATGCTAATTGGAGGTTGTCTAAGCCCTTACCCTTCTTTCTTCTTCATAGAAATTTGTTTAATTCTGTGAAGCCTGTTAATTTAAAAAACAAAAAACGAAGGACCTTGAAAGAGTTCAAAGTCAAAGTGGCATTGTTTTGGGAAATTTTTATTTGGAAAATTATTTTTCCCTGGCATTGTCTGATGGAAATCCTGCTCTGCAAAAAAAAAAAAAAAAAAATTAGGTCTTAGGCAAAGTCAAATTTCCTTGAGAAATACAAATTAATATTTTTAGGGGCTAAATTATTTTCATATCCGTGCATGATACTGATAAGCAGCATATAGTCAGCCTGAAAGGTTTTATTTAGCAGATGAATCCAAGTCGTCCAAAGTACCATGCCTCTGAAGCTACTTGTAAGGTGAATTGAGAGCTGTTAGACTTCCAGAAGAGCAATTGGATGCTCTGGGACCTATACTCATCTCTGAAGGAAAACCAGAGACGGAATTCTGTTCTGAGCAAAGAAAATCAATCTCTTTACCTTTTATAACCCATGAGTAATGGTAAAATGTAGAGTGAAAGAAATTATGAAAACCTTTCTAGGTTATTAAACTGCTTATGTTGCCCTTGAAACATGGTGCCCAAAGTCAGGTACTGCTGTTGGACAGAAAGTAGAAGTCTGGGCTTTGAATTCAGGGCTTAATAGAACATTAACAAATAACTTGGTAAGTGAAGAGCCTGCCTTTCCGTGAGTGTGTGCCAAGGTGGTTATCAGAAGAAATCAGGTCCTGTCTGAAGGAAGCATTCAAACCAAAATGAAACCAAATTGACTACCTGGACTGGCCCAGCATTGCAAAGAAGGAGAATTCATTGTACTTTCTAGTGCAGACCCCAACTAAAGCAGTAAATCAAAGAAGAGATTCCATGACCTATTTATTTTTTGCCCATAAAATGTAGTTTGCTCTGGTACAGAACTGCATAAAACATGAAGAGAAATCTATTTCAGTTAAAGAAAACCCTGGGGCAGAGGAAGGGAATCCTTGTTCTGGCCGGTAGTCGCCATTCTGAGTTATTATCATGCCACAGCCATTCAGCATGTGAACCTCGTCTCTAATTTAGATGTGGCCTCTCCTACCAGCTGCCTCTCTGGAATGAAAGGGTGGGTAATTGGGAATAGAAACCCCTCTTGAGACCCCTCCCAAATAATCAGGAAAAGGAATCTCCTCAGTATCTCAGCTCATCACCATCTTGCATCTTCCTGTCTGAAGGCAAAATAGTTTCACTTTGCTTTAGAAATGCTAGGAAGAGGAAACCCTGCAAAATGTCAAGCACTTCTCTGGATACAGCAAATTGCATTAGAGTTTTCCCCCTGAATTACTCCCAGATAATTGCCTTAAATCTCTTCTATGGAAATACAAGCCTGGCCTCTGTGTACAACCCCCTAAACATTGACTGTCATTCTTACAATAGGGGAGCTTTATTTAATACACTGCAATATGTACCTCTCAAATTATATGACAATGCTGTTCAAGATTTTAAATCTATCTTTTTTTTTTAAACCTCAGAAATTACATGTATCATTACCAAATTATATAGTTGATATTTCTTTAGACTTACCCACAGGTCTTCCATTTTCAGAGCTGACTCACTTCTTGCTTCTCAGATTTTCCTCAGGGATCATTTTTCTTCTTCCTAAATCACATTCATTAAAAATTCCTTTAGTATAGTCTGCTGGAAATAAACTCTCTCAGTTTTTATTTGTCTGAAGCTACCTTTATTTCACCCTCATCCTTGAAACATTTTTCCCAAGTCTACAATTCTAGGTTGATAGCTATTTTCTCTCACTCTTTTGAATCTATTATTCCACGGTCGTCTGGCTTCCTTTGTTGCAACTGAGAAGAAAGGCATCAGTTTAACTACCATGCATTTATGCGTAACCCATTTTTCATTCTGACAGTCTTTTATTTTTCTTTCTTTTTCTGCAGTATCTGTTATACATAAATTTAATGTATCTTAATTTATATTATTTGGTAAATATTTTGCTTCCCCTATAACAAGACTATTATCTTTAATCCATGCTGGATATTTATTAATTTTCATTGATTTGTATTTTTATATTTTACTTTTTATATTTATATATTATATATTTTTTTCATTGTGTTTATCCTCTCATTCACTCATAGAATTCAGATTATAGCCATATTAGACTGTCCCACTCTGTCTTCCCGTTCTCTTTACACCAATAGACAGCAAGAAATAGCAACACACTCATATTAGAAAAATTCAAAGAGAAAGAGATTGTATATAAAATGTCTATTTAAAAGCTGAGGAATCTAAAGTACAACACAAATGAACATATCTGTGAAACAGAAACAGACTCAGACATAGAGAACAGACTTGTGGTTGCCAAGAGGGAGGTGGGGTAGGGATGGACGGGGAGTTTGGGATCAGCAGATGCAAACTAGTATATACAGGATGGATAAACAACAAGGTTCTACTGTATGGCACAGGCAACTATATTCAATATCCTGTGATAAACCAGAATGGAAAAGAATATGAAAAAGAATATATATATGTATAACTGAGTCACTTTTCTGTACAGCAGAAATTAACACAACCTCGTAAATCAACTATACTTCAATAAAATTAAAAGTGAATAAATAAACAAAAGCTGAAGAGATGAAGGGGAACCATGACACATGCAGTGACCAAATCCAGCAGCCGTGACTCTGTTAACATCCCAGATCCTAAGGAACAAGAGGGGGAGTGGTTACCAGAACTCAGAAAGACAGACCTGTGAGTGGCAGGCCACCTTGTGCTAAGCAATCACATTCTGTGCAAGGATAAAACTAGACTAAGGCAACTTGCAAGGAGACAGAAGATTGACTGTCCTTACACCACTCATCGTCATCCCTCTAATCCTCTGCCAGGGCTCCAACCAAAGGCAGAGGGCATGGCATGTCGTCCATACAAGTCAGCCTGTTGGATGGTCCCAGTGTTAGACCATCCTGACAAAGACTCACAGACTATCAGAGTCATGTCATGGCTCCTTAACCCCAGCAACAGCAACACTGCAGCTCTCGATTTCGCCTGGTGTCTGTGGCATAGCTTGTTTAATGGCGCCACCTTCTCCGCGGAGGTGACTTTCCAAATGTGATCAGGAGATCACCTCATTCGAAATCACCTGAAACCTTTATAAAAATGCAGATTTAGGACCCTAAAAGCTCATAAGGATCATTATGCTTAGGAATAGGTCCAGAAATCTTCATATTAATTTAGTCTCTCTATGATCAAGAAAAGTCACTGAGTTATAAGATAAGAATTTTGTGCAAGCACCTTCATTCTATTTCCTACTAGGTCCCTTGGAAAGGAGTTGAAACATTGTTAGGTGGAAATAATCATGACTTTCTATAGAAAGTAGGAAGTTCTCAGAGTCCTGTGACTTCTTTGTTTAAAATGATTAAACATCTCAGTAAGAGAGGTTTCCAATGCATTCTTTTATTTTTTTCTATAAAGCATATGGATATTATTCACACCCTACAATTTAAAAGCTACAAATATATCACTTATTTTAAATGGTACCTACCAGTACATTTTAAAAATGTGAAAATCAATGTAATGTACATCTGTGGAGAACATTTCATAAAGCAAGTAGGACTTAAAGAAAGAATATGAAGGAGAGGGATCAGACGTGTGCAGTAGAAGCAAGACTACTAATGCAGCATCTGAAGAACAGTGAGGGATCCCTGCAAAGGAGTAAAGAGTCCCTGTCAGTTTAAATAGAAGGTAAGTCAGATTGTAACCAGCTGCTCGCCGCTCAAAAGCCAGTACGGTAAGTCCCCTACATATGAACCTTCAAGTTGCGAACTTTCAAAGACGCGAACGTGCATTCACACGTCCAATCATTTAAGTTAGTTCACATGTCTGGTGTACATTGTCACATGCGTGCACCCTCTACACGTGGTTGTGCTTTTGTGTACTTTACTGTACAGAGTACAGTAAAGAATAAAGTAGCAGAGTATCTTTATCTCAAGCTAGATCTGCAAGAGGACGACTTCATTGAACTCCTTGCTGTGCAACACAAGGAGCTTACTAGTGAAGACCTGATGGAATTGGAGTGCCAGAGAAAGGACGAAGAGAGACAAGAGGAAGAAGAAGTAACGGAAGAACTGAAGAGATTCACGATGCAGGAAATGGCAAGGGGATTTTCTTTATTTCAGGAGGCACTGTTAGGTTTTAAGGGACATGACCCGAACGTAGAACGGTACACAAAGGTTGCAGCAGCCTTTCAGAACGTAATCCAGTGCTACCGTGTCGTCTATGACGAGAAAAAGAAGAGCTACTACCCAGACATCACTGGATTACTTTTTCAAGAGGGTAGATAGAATTGAATCCAGCAAGGAACCACAACCCGATGTTGTGCCATCAACGTCAGGCGTGAGTGACATTGCAGCTCAACCTCCGGCTCCTATTGCTGACGATCCTTCACTCTACCATCCCCCACCTCCTCTCCCTCCCCCACTCAGTAACTCTTCTTGCCTGTTCACTCGATGCCAGCCCCTGTGTGCCAGCTGTTGTACTACTGTACTTTTCAAGGTACTGTACTGGAAGATTAAAAATGTTTTCTTTATTTTTTATGTTTATTTGTTTTTATGTGTTATTTGTGTGAAAAGTTTTATAAACCTATTACAGTATAGTACTATATAGCCGATTGTGTTAGTTGGGTACCTAGGCTAACTTTTTTTTTAAAACATCTTTATTAGAGTATAATTGCTTTACAACGGTGTGTCAGTTTCTGCTTTATAACAAGGTGAATCAGTTACACATATGCATATATCCCCATATCTCTTCCCTCTTGCATCTCCCTCCCTCCCCCTCCCACCCTCCCTATCCCACCCCTCTAGGTGGTCACAAAGCACCGAGCTGATCTCCCTGTGCTATGCAGCTGCTTCCCACTAGCTATCTATTTTACGTTTGGTAGTGTATATATGTCCATGCCACTCTCTCACTTTGTCCCAGCTTACCCTTCCCCCTCCCCATATCCTCAAGTCCATTCTCTAGTAGGTCTGCATCTTTATTCCTGTCTTGCCTTTAGGTTCTTCTGACCATTTTCTTTTTCTTTTTTTAGATTCCATATATATGTGTTAGCATATGGTATTTGTTTTTCTCTTTCTGACTTACTTCACTCTGTATGACAGCCTCTAGGTCCATCCACCTCACTACAAATAACTCAGTTTCATTCCTTTTTATGGCTGAATAATATTCCATTGTATATATGTGCCACATCTTCTTTATCCATTCATCTGTTGATGGACACTTAGGCTGCTTCCATGTCCTGGCTATTGTAAATAGAGCTGCAATGAACACTGTGGTACATGACTCTTTTTGCATTATGGTTTTCTCAGGGTATATGCCCAGTAGTGGGATTGCTGGGTCATATGGTAGTTCTATTTTTAGTTTTTTAAGGAATCTCCATACTGTTCTCCATAGTGGCTGTATCAATTTACATTCCCACCAACAGTGCAAGAGGGTTCCCTTTTCTCCACACCCTCTCCAGCATTTATTGTTTCTAGATTTTTTGATGATGGCCTTTCTGACTAGTGTGAGCTGATACCTCATTGTGGTTTTGATTTGCATTTCTCTAATGATTAATGATGTTGAGCATTCTTTCATGTGTTTGTTGGCAATCTGTATATCTTCTTTGGAGTAGGCTAACTTTTTTGGACTTACGAACAAATTGGACTGAAGAACGAGTTCTTGGAACTGAACTCGTTCGTATGTAGGGGACTTACTGTAGAGAGGCAAGGTTGGTGGAAAGGAAAGTTTGCTTTATTTTGGATGTGGCAACAGGGGGAGGGCAGACTCCTGTCCAAAGGTCAACTCTTCCACCCCCCGCCCCCCCACCACTGACAATCAGCGGGCAAGAGCTTTTGCAGACGGAGGGAGGGGGCTACATGCAGAAACAGCACAGTCAGCTCTGACAGTCCTCTTGAAATTGGTCATGCAGTGGTCTGATCAGTGTCATCTTGATTGTTTTAAGTACAGTTAGTGTTCAGTTCCAGGGTCGGTTCCCATTTCTTTGAGGCCAGTTCTCAGAACTGTGGCAGCTTATGTGATGCTACAACCTGGTCATCATGTAGTTAACTTCTTCCACCTGGTGAGGGTTTCAGTATCTACAAGACAGCTCACAGGATACGGCTCAGAATATGATCTATAGCCCTTGAGGAGGAACTAAAGGTCCTTGACTTTGTTTAGTGACTAAACTATTACTGTTTTGTACTGTTTGACTGTTTTCCCTTGCTTTTGTATTTTTTCACTTCTCTGATTAAACTTATCCTTTGGCTAAAGTTTTTCCACAGACAAAAGGCAGGCAGAAGACGTGGCGGGGAAGGACCATAAGGTCCTGCTCCGTTTCAAGATCAGTCGGGGCTAGACTTGGAGGGCCTTATGTACGAGCCAGATCACTTTGGAATTTCAGTGCATGGCAGATCCTGTGGATTAGCTGAACAATACCCTATACCAACTCCCTATTACTTGTTTACTGCCACTCTAGGCTATGCAAAAATACTCACTTCCCAGCATCACAGTTAGATGTGGTCAGGAGAAAGAGTTCTTGGCAAAAGGAAATTGCTGGGAGGTTTCAAGTATATCTGCTGCTTTCCCATGAAAGGAACAACTGAGATCAGCACAGCTCCATCCTCTCTTCTTGCCCCGAACATGGACACAAGCCTATATCTCTCATGGCTCACCTTGTGACCCTAAGATTTAAAAAGTTAACAGAAGAATAGGGTCAACATGCTAATTTGGGAGGTGGACACTAGCGATCAGCTGAACCAGTGCCTCTGGTTCAGCTGACCTCTGAGCTTGGTGTTTCATGAGAAAAATACACCCTTATGTTTAAACCACCTTTGGTTGAGTTTTCTGCTATTTGTAGCCAGATGCATTCCTAACTTCAACTTTGTGGATGTAGGAAGTATGACTTAATTTTGCAACACTAGTGTGAAAGAAATGCCACTTCCCCTTTATTTTTCCAAATGGAATATAGCCTGCTTCAGTTTTCCATTTGCCTGACTAGTGGAAAATCCGATGTCAGTCATGCTTGCGGAATTCCAACTTCTACTTTTAGGTGTTTTAACTGGTCAGAAACGTTAGGGGAAATAACCCCATACACCTTTCTTCAGTAGTTGTCCATAATATGCCTCTTGTTCATGCTTCTTTGGCAACCTCGGCCTTGAAGCCTTCTGTTGTTGTTCCTAAGGCCCCAGGTCTTCATCAGTCCCCTTTGCCATCTTTCAGCAACGCTAGAAGGATTGTCATGAAAGACTCTGCAGGAAATCAGGCAGTTGTACTCAGATATTCACAAGACCCATAGAAGTCTCATCTGATGTCTAGGCTAAGTAAGGTCTCCAAATATCTCCAGGTCCAACTATCTCAGATCTGCAGCCAAACAATCCTTGCCTCCAACCCATCCCTTCTGGAATTATTGTCCATAAAATTCCCTCAATATGCAGAAGTTTGGAAAACTTGGATACTGTACTTAGTTTGCCTAGCAACTTCTCCTTTTGATTCCACAACATAAAATCCCCTAAAGCAGAGGGCAAAGGAAGCTTTGGTTACCTTCTTGCAATGAGGGAATTGGTAGCGGGGAGGAAAATTACACAGAGCAGAGAGAAGAAAACATACCTTACTATCTAAAATGTTATCGAGTCACACCCAGGTGGTGTGGAGCCATCAAAGCTTTTTAAGCAAGTAGCATTTTAAGGATGATGAATCTGGTAGCAGTGATGGCATAAATGAGAAAGGATAACTCTTACGTTGAGAATCAAAGAAAATTTATCATTTGCAAGTAAATAATCTAAAGTAATTTTATAGATAACATGTTTCTATTGGAGCCAAAGATAATTATTCATTAAATACAAAAAGAGTATGATCATCTATGAATGTTCTGATATGCCATAGTTAAAAACTGGAAACTACCAAAAGTCCACGGAGAGGGGAATGGATGAGCAAAATGGTATGTCCACACGATGCACTGTTCATCAGCAATCAAAAGGAATGAACTATCGATATATATAACAACATGGAGGGATTTAAAAATAAGCACTTGGAATGAAAGAAGGCAGACAAAAAAAAGAGTCCACACTTAATGGTTCCATATATATACAATATATAAACCTAGACCACGCAAGCTAAGCTGTAATGACGAAAAGCCTGCCATGGTTGCCTGGGGCAATGGGAGGGTTTGGGGGGGGCAGGAGGGAAAGATTACACAAAAGCGTGAGGGAACTTTTGGAGATGACGATATGTTCACCATCTTGATTTTGATGGTGATTTCCTGGGTGTACGTGTACGTCAAAATGTATCAGACTGTATATCTCAAAAGTGTGTAGGACGTTATACGTCAGCTATCTCAAAAACACTGTTTAAAGTGTTTTTTGTTTATTTGGTAAGTGCACTCTTAACATTACTTCCCAGAGCCACTGACTGTATCATAATAATGCCTAAATATATTTCAAGTTACAGCCCCCATATATATTTTTAATGCGTTTGATACAAAGATTTTTCCTCTTTAACTTTTAGCATTTTGTTCCCTGATTCATAGGCTATTGCTGACCCTGTTCTTGCTTTATTTTCTCATGACCTCTTTTATGCCCCTTCCTTCCAAGTTGACTTGATTTCTCTTTGAAAACGGGAGTTTTATAAAACTTATTGAAAGTACAAGTTGTTGTACTTATAATTACCCACTAATGGAGTGCTTCAATTCTGATCACTATGCTAGATGCTGGAGATGTAAAGATAAGTAAACCAGTCCCTGCCCCGAAAGACAATACCTAGTTACATTGCAACATCAATAAGTGGTGGGAACTTTTTTGCATTCAAATACAAAGTTCATGCATACAAAGCCCTGTTGTTTATAGGTAAGGAAGGTAATAATATACACACACAATAAAACCTTCCAATAAATCACATTGGAAGGATTATAACAATATTTAGATAAATAAACAAAAAAATAAAACTTTAGGTTGAAAGATGACCTAGGTAGAAAAATACCCAGAGTCAAAAATTCAAATTTTGTGAAGGGTCACGTTCACATCCTAGTTTCTCTTTATGCTTAGATTTTTTTCTTTTTTCTTTTGGTAATTCTCTCATAAACTCTTAGGAAGTGAATTTAGAAAGAGTTGTTATTACTAATACATAAGGCACTCACTCTGCTAGCTTCTGAGGATTTGAGGATGAATAAGACATCTGAGCCTTCCAAGAGTTTTCAAACTAGTAGTGAGGTTGACAGATACACAACATACACACACACATAACACTTACACATATAGGCAGTCTCAACAACTGTGAATATTGGGTATTTTCTACCTGTTGCCTGCTCTATAAGCTTCACAAACACCTTTAAGATAGATAGCATTATCTTCCTTATACAGATAATAAATCAAGGCACCTAGACCTTAAGTAATTTTTCTAAAGTTCACACAGCTAGTAGCAAAGTCTGTTACAATGAGCTACTTACTACAATTAAAAAAAAGAGACTTCACAGTCTAAAAAGTACAAGAGTAATTACTGGAGACAAAAGGTCAGAATATTTGAAACGATGTTTGTTCTGAAAATGTTAGGATGTATTGTTATAGTAACTATGCTAGAACCAAATTAATATAATTGCTATAAAACAAATATAGACAAAATGTTATAGAGGCATAAAGCAAGGGGTTAAAAAAGAACACTAATGTTAACTCAATTTTCAGGCATAGGCAAACATAAAAATGAAACAAATGGCTCTAAACTCTCACGATACAGATAACCCCAATTATTTTATTAGAAATAAAGTAGAATAAGAGGAAAGTAATATATGTGCAAGATAGAGATTTACACAACATAGACAGGGATTGTTTTAAAAGTAATGACGCCATACCTCCACCAAGAATTTTCCTCCAAAGTAGACACTGTTAAGAGTTAAAATGTCAACATGCATAATACCTTCTATCAAAATTATTCAAATATATTCATTTACATACAAAATCTATATTTGAATTAAAGCAATAACACAATAAAACACACTGTTCAGCACTTTTCTCTTAGATTTTCTAATAAATCTTGGAACTACTTTCATTTCAGAGTCATTTCATTGTTTTAAATACCACATAGTATTTTGTTACATGGGTATACCATAGTATACGAAGGAAATGAGTTATTATTTCAAACAAAGCTTATAGTTATTCGTAGCTCACAGGAATTTAATCATGTTTGTCTATGTACATCTTTGATAGGCTCCTTTAAGTCTTTAGTGTCAGCCTCCTCAAGTTCCAGCAGATGGCGCTATAACAACACTCCAGGAAAAGTGAACTGCCTAACGGTGCCAAGCTGTTTTAAAGTCAGCAAAGGACTGTCTCCTTCCCAAATGAAAAATCCACTTCACAAACGTCAGTCTTTCATGATATAAGGATGATTTTGGCCAATATATCATTAGGTATTATGTGCTTCAATGGTTTAAGTGTTCATTTAAAAGCCTTGCAAAAGAGTAGTAACAATAGGAAATGGGTCAGACAAAGCATCTAAGCACCTACAGTGAAAGTAGTAGCATTTTTTAATAGCTTATCACTAGTGACACATCACTTCCACTTCCAATATCCAAATTGGTCCTTACAATGACCCTACGAGTTTAAAAGATCAAAAGTTATCTTCATCATACAGGTAGGAAAGCTGAATTTCTCATGCTTTGCACAAGTTCAGTCCAGAAACTGGGCTCAAAGGCTGGTCTTCTGACTCCAAAACACTGAGCTATTCCCAATCCACCCATTCATTTGCTGCATCTATTCTTGGTTTTGCTTACTTGTTTGTGCATGAGAGCTGTAGATTATAATGTTTTTAAAATAAGATAATGCATTAGTAAGCAATGCGTACCACCAATATTCTCACCTAGTTGAGAGAATAGGAAAGAAAAGAATAAAAGAAGGCTAAAGGCAAATTAGAAGGGAGCACAGGGAAAAGGCAATGAAGATGGAGGAGGCAAGAAATGATGAAGGACTGAGGAACACGAAAAGGAGATGCATATACAATTGGACAGACTTTCACTTAGTGTTAGATTCAGTCCTAAACACTGATTACGCACTCTTGAACCTGTTATCCACAGCTCACAGAAATATTTTAACTGCTTTGATTCTTGAATGTATTTATTTGATGTGTGTGTGTAAAATGTCTGGCAGATAAATATTTTACTATTTTATGTTAAAGTCACCTAAAAAGGAGCACGGAGAACTGGATTCTTTACCACGTTTTACCACACATTTTCTGGTGAAAGTTGAGCATTTAATCCTCTTAAGTAGGATTTAATCCTCTTAAATCCTACTTCTCATCTACAAAACTGAGCATTTGAAAATAGAGAGTTATTGTGAGTCTTTAATGAGATTGTCACACAGCAGGTGTACAAATGTTCATTTTATTTGGATGACACACAATGCCTGTATGTTTTGGCATTAGAGCACTAAGCCTGTGTGATCTGACCCATGTTTATTTCTCCAGCCTTATCTTGTCCCAGGTTTCTCTTCAGTCACAGCAAGGACAATATCCTTCCTTCCGGGGTTTTGTTTATTTGTGTGTGTGTGTGGGTGTGTGTTTACTTCACTTTACTCTTTTCCTCTTTAAACTCCTTTTTATCTTTTTTTGGACTCACATGCCCGCTAGACTGTAAATAGCAAGGTGGGGACCATGCTTGGTTCACCCCCAACGTGAGGCACGCAACTCAGAGCACAAAGCAGATATGTGGCAGAAATTCAATTAAATTATGTGAAGTTCATTACTTCAGGCAAATTAGTATGGCAGCATCTCTAATTGCTAATGAGGAAATCAATTTTTCTTCCAACCTAGGACCAACCAAAACTGGGTACCATGTCTTTGTAATAGACCAGGTCTAACTTAGCTTGTTTGCATCACAGTGGGTTGTAAATTTCAGGACACCAGGAAAGTGATCAGTTAACCTCTGTCAATGTAATGTCAGGAGGGATGCTGGTGTTGCCTACACAACCTCCAGGACTCCGCCTAGGGTGGGACTCTTCTTTCTTGAGGACCTCCATGTTTCCAAGGTTCACTTAGTCATGAGAACTGGTAAGAAGAGTTGGTATAGACAATAGCTAAGTTTTTTGTGGGAAATAAGGTAACTGCTTCAAAGAGAAATTTTTCTGATTCCTTATATTACCTTTTCTAAAGCAGAAATATGAAGTACAAGATGTCATCCATTACTCTCACCTCAAGGCAAGTTAAACGGAGACATCCAATCACACACTAATTTGAGGCACTTAGTAGGCAGAATTTTCTTTAGACAGCCATAAAACAAGCCAGAATAATTTGCAGACAAAGCAGCTTAGAGCAGGAGCTTCTTAAGTATACTGATTTCCCCTTCCCAACATTATTTACATTCCTGGAAATGATGTTCACAGATCTGAGCACATCTTATTTAATAATGGACAACAGTCCTAATTAGATAATTCCAACTTTTCCACAACAAAAGAAAGAGTATCACTGGAGAAATGCCAGTGTTCATTTCTATAAGGGGAGATTAGCCTAAGGATCTCATAACTCATTTCAAACTTGAATACTAATTCTTGGCTGGATTTGAGAAAAATCCTGAAGCTTGCTTTAATAAACGAGAATGTCATTTTGTGATTAGATTTTATTTCTGTTCAATGTGAGGCCCATGCCATGGTCCTTGATCCGGGAAAGAAAGAGAATCAGCCGTGGGGATGAGGCCTCCATCTCGACTGTCATTCTCTTTTTCATCCCAACCCTCTTCCTAAAGTTTCCACCAGGATTCCAACATTTTCAAACAGTAGATAAGACATAGATGTAAAACTTATCTGCTTTACCTTCCCGTAAGTTAAAGCAGAAAAGCATGAATACATACTGAGGTACAGTTGAGGATTTGATTGCCCTGAAAGCTGAGGGAATCCTAATTATGACTAATACTCCAAGACAGTGGTTTTCTTCATCTTCCATAGAATGTTAATTTATTTTGTGTGTCTACAAATTTCAAAGATATGCAACGAACAAAATGCAAATGCATCAGCACACTTTCATAAATCCTTTCTGAGAAGGCAGGAGTGCCCCTGGTATAAAAATTAGCACAAGGTGGCGCTCTTTCTTAATGTTAACCTCTTTAAAAATCTAGATTATGCTGATGGTATTAGACTTCCAACCTGGAACTGGAAGATTCACTGTTATTTTCCATATCTCCAATAATTCCATTAGTTTGGTGTTTTGGTAGATTAGCTGACTCATTCATTCTTAAGTGACCCAATTTTTCTTACCATAAAATTTAATAAATGTGTTTCATGGAAGTGATGCTATTGTTGTGAAGAGGTGTTTCTGAATATGGAGGTTGCTGATTAAGGAAGTACCTCAGTAGAAAGAGCAGGGGCTCTAGAACCAGAAGATTTGGGTTTGGATTCCAGCTCAATTGATTTATGCCCTGAATAAATTGAAAACCTGCTAAACTAAATGAGCCTGAATTTCCTCCTCTAGAACATGACCACCATTGTACATTCCTCAGGTAGTTGCTTTGATTATTAAATGAGATCATGTACATAAGCACTGAACATAATAGTCTTTTAGAAAGGTGCCCCTCCTGCACATATATATACCCTTAAAAGCCAACCTGTGCCTAACTTGTCTAGACTTCATAATGATCTCTTCTTATTCTCAGAAATGAAAATTATCTAATAATTTGTGTAAGCCTTTTTAACCCCAAACCTTTTCTTTGAATTATTAAACCAAGGAAAAATCTATATCATATTTAAGATATTAAGAAACTTTATATCATATTTAGTCTAATATTTATCAAGTGCCCACTATATGCCAGCTACCTATATCCTATATGCTTAAGAAATAGCAGTGGGGCTTTCCTGGTGGCGCAGTGGTTGAGAGTCCGCCTGCCGATGCAGGGGACACGGGTTCGTGCCCGGGTCCGGGAAGATCTCACATGCCGTGGAGCGGCTGGGCCCGTGAGCCATGGCCACTGAGCCTGCGCGTCTGGAGCCTGTGCTCCGCAACGGGATGAGAGGTCCGCGTACCACAAAAAGAAAGAAAGAAAGAAAGAAATAGCAGTGAACAGAGAACAATTTCTTCCCTAAAGAAATCAGACAGTAAATATGTAACTAGAGAAGATGAGGTAGTGAGGGAACCAATGAGATAGTATAAAGCAGCCAAGTAGGCTTCGTGAATACGTGATATTTGAGGTAAAGCATAACGTTGAGAAAAGGAGAGCCTTGCTCAAACCTGGGAGGAGAAAAGGACAAGAACAAGGAGCAGCAAAGGTCCTGACGTTGTAACTCTCTTGAACTGACTGAAGGCAGAAAAGAAAGCTAGCACGACAAACGTGCGGTGAATCAGTGAGACGTGGAGCGAGAAAAGTTGGAACGGTAGGTAAGGACTAGATCATGTGGTGTTAGTCCCTGAAAGTAGCTTAGATGTTTTGCTGAGATGAAATATCTCTGGGGTTTTATGCTGCCGAGTGACTATTATCTCATGTGTGTTTCCGATTCACAAACATGATGTAAACAATAAATGATGGCTACTTTACTTAGTTATATTGTTTAATAATTCCCAAACTGGTGCTTGTTTACAATCAATGACATTGTACTTTCTGAATATTTGAGAAGAACAAACACTTGATCCTGTGATTGCAACATAATTTAAGAGTTGCTTATAAGAGAATGATTTTCAGACCACCATGAAAACACTGAAATTATTTCTTAATGGCATTAACATCGTGTAGTAGTATATAGTTTCTCTTGCCTCAGAGACTCAACTAGCTGTTCTCTAAAAATGTGTGCTTTCCCTTCCAGAGGCCTTGGAACAAGGTGTAGCCAACTGACAAGTACTCACTGATAGATTATGAGCAGAAGTGATGTGGGTCACTTCCAGGCTAAGGCCGTTAGGAAGATGGTGAGTTTTCTCCATTCTGTTTTTCCCCTTCTTCCACTAGAAAACAAAAGTCTACTAGAACCGAGGCATTGGGGGACCCATAAATGGAATGAATCAGTTCCTTGAATTACTGGGTAGAAAAAAGCAGCCCACCAAACTGAAACACCCCCATTAGGCTGTTACTTTACTCCACCCTCCCTTTCTCCCCCTCTCTACTATATAGTTTTCTTCCATGAAGTTATATTCATTCCCTGCAAGATAAGTAGTACCCTCAACAAGACCATTCTACTCTGTCAAATCTCAGATTGCTTGTGTGCTCTGCGTTTCATCCCTAAGAACCTCTTGCCTCTCTTTCCTGCTCTGGAGAGTTTGGGGTGGTAGAGATCTAAGAGTTTCGTGATCATTTTCTCTGAGGGATATTTTTTTCCCACTCAGTTCTTATATTCATTACATGACATTTGTGTAGCTTGGGAACCAAAAGCCTTTCCTCCCATGTGTCAAGTCTTCCTGATAAAGACATGTCATATATTTGTCATGGAGCAAATAATTAAACCTGACTGCAAGCTGCAGAGAATCGTGGGGCTGATGGAAATCCCATCAATTTTTCTGGTATTTATCCCCTAAAATCGCTAAGGCAGGAGGTCAGGTAGTGAGAATCACAGAGTTATCAAAACTGAGGTGGCTATTCTCTCACTTCTTGGAAGAGCTATTCGTACCAGGAAAACCAGTCTTGAGTCAGACATTTAATAAGGACATGGAACAAGCAGCTGAGAATTTAGGAATACAAGGTTGTCGTTTCCTGAAGAATCCAAGCATTTGACCACAAACTGAAGTGATTAAGGGAAACGGTCCAGATCTTGTAATGATGCTGGCAGAGTAGACTGGGATAGAGCTGCCATTTTAAAAAGACGCTCCAGGTTCCCCACACATTCTCACTAAAAGGTGTCTAGCCAAGTCTTATGGGCCTAGACTGAATTTTTTTTTAACATCTTTACTGGAGTATAATTGCATTACAATGGTGTGTTAGTTTCTGCTTTATAACAAAGTGAATCAGCTATACATATACATATATCTCCATATCTCTTCCCTCTTGCGTAGACTGAATCTTTTGAATAGACTGGAGATCTCCACTCATGGTCTCACATGTTCAAGGAAAAAGAGATTAATTAGATGAAAGAACAAGGAAGACATTAGAGGGACATTGGGAGGGGAAGATATTTCACTAGTTATCAGTAATACTAAATTGTAAGATTAATGAGGGCAAGAATCCCTGCTGTCATGTTTAGTACTCAGATAACGTCTGGCATGTGATAGATGCTGAATGCATGAGTGCTGTGTGAGTGAATAGATGAATGGATAAATGAATGAATTAGTGATGACAATGAATTTTAGCTTTCTGGTTATCATATCAACTTGGCAGATGGAGATGGAACTATTCACATTCAACTGAAGATTCTCACTCAAAGATTTGGATATGTGCCCTGTCCTCCTGCACAGCGCTACTCCTTGTAAGAATCATTCTTCAAGAATCACCTTGAGAGGGCTTCCCTGGTGGCGCAGTGGTTGAGAGTCCGCCTGCCGATACAGGGGACATGGGTTCGTGCCCCGGTCCGGGAAGATCCCACATGCCGCGGAGCGGCTGGGCCCGTGAGCCATGGCCGCTGAGCCTGCGCGTCCGGAGCCTGTGCTCCACAACGGGAGAGGCCACAACAGTGACAGGCCCGCGTACCGCCAAAAAAAAAAAAAAAAAAGAATCACCTTGAGAGATGTTAGGGAGTGAGTATGGAGCAATGATGAGCTCAAAATTACTAAGGTGAAAGAAGACAAGAGTGGGGAGTTGGATCTCAAGTCCCCTGGAGCCAAGGTTCTAGATAAGCAATGAGGACTGGATATAAAGCATGAAAAGAAAATCTAATTTTAGCCTCAAAGCAGTGAGAGAAAGAAGAATGACGTTTTGGAAAAATACAAGATCAAATACTAGATTTGATTTAAAATAAAAACCTATTTCTCATTCAGTGCCTCCCCCACACCCTTTTGTATACTATCTATGCATCAAGATTGTATTCCTTTCTCCCCACGAGAAATATCCAGTATCTCAATACAATTGTATGGTAAATAAGTTGGCCTCTGGCTTCCCATTTAGAATAGCTGTCTCTGCAAAAAGAAGTATGTGCCTATAAGCACTCAAACAATTTTTGGAACACAGCCACTAACTGGGTAATTGAAAAGTGTTCTATAAATATTTTCCTTTGCTTAACAAATACAGAATTGACTTTCCTAAACATGTGGAGTACTAATCTTAGGAAAAAAGCAACACAAGTCATAAAATGAATATTTTTAAAAAGAAAGAAAACAAGTTAATAAATTTTAAATATTTTAAATATATTTAATCCTTTTGCTAATAGTGAATTTAAAGAGTGATTAGCAATGTCTACAGGCAATTTGTCTGGTGTATGTTAAGAACAATAATGTTCTTAAAGTATATATTTTTAATTTATTTTATTTAACATCTGACTTCAAAATATCTACCCCGAGTCCAAATCTTGCTGTGGCAATGCTACATCAGCTCTCTAAATTACCTCTAGATGGCAACGTTTCATTAAAATTATAATCTTAGGCACTATAGGCTCTGTTTACAGTAGACCCTGTCAAGCAAATCCTATTGAATTAAAATGCCAGGTATACAACCTCTGTCTATATAACTTGTCTCTTAGCAGACTGAAAAACAAACAAACAAAAAGGGTAGATTCGACCTAACCAGCACGTTCAAGATGGAAGGCTGACTTTGAGCCCGCATTGACCAGCTGTGGAGAGTTGGCCTGACTTCGACGGATTCTGAAAGTCACTGATTGGACTCACTCAGCTCTGAGTTGTATTTTTGTGTTTGCATTCTCTTCTTTCCGATAAAAGCTGTATGTCCATTCTCAAGGTTATTTTTCAATTGGGCTACCCAAGACAGATTTTAGGTTTTCTGATAGTCTAAAAACTGCATAGCTGGACTGAACGAGTTCAGTGGTCACAGAGCACCAGACAAATGTGTATTTGAATCCTTTTTGACCTTAAGCTAGTTACTTAACCTTTCTGAGTTTGGTTTCCTTATTAGTAAAATGGGGATAATAATATCTAACTTGAAACAGTTGTAGTGAAAATTAATGCATGTAAAGCAATAGACACATGGGGTCTGATACAGTAGAAACTAAATGGTAGCTGTTATTGTGCCTCTTTCTCATTTTCATTGTGAGCCCTGCCAAGCTGCCACCCAAGATCCAATCTTCCTGAATAACATCCTCCGTCATCTTACCCGTGACTGTGCAATCTCCATTCATTCTTCGGGAGCCAGGTACCAGTTTTTCTGTTTAATTTCCCAGGTTCCATAATTGAACTGAGTTGTCCACTTCCCTGGCTCCCACCAAACTTGTTGGTACTTGTGTTACAACCTCGCCATGTGGTTTTGTTACTTACCTCTTTGCACACATCAGCATCTTCCAAATAACTATGAACTCTGCGTGGCCAGAAACAGTGTTTTATTCACCTCTGTATTCCCGGTGCATAGTACAAAGTACACCACATAGCAGGTTCTCAGTAAAAGTTTGCATCAGTGAATGAATGAATTAATGAATGACCCTTCACAGACTCACCTTGACCACCTTTCAAATCTCATATTTCCCACAGTCTTTCCTGGGTGGATTGCAAAATCAGTCTGCTCTGCACTTTTCCCAGGATGGTGGGAGGAATTGCTTATCTAGTCCCTTTGATTTGAGGCCAGAAGGAATTATTTTGGGGAAGATTGCCTTGCTGGAAACAGCAAACCTTTCACTCTTTTTTCCTCTTGATTTCCCTTTTCAAACCCTCTTTGTTGTATCAGGCTGAAAAGGATTTAAGCCCTGTTTCTGTGCCCACTAAAAGCTCCTGCCAAAGATAAGAAATGAATAGGCAAAATTGGAATAGCCTTGTTAGAATTCTGGCATTATGGATAATTGAGCTTTTTATGGTATGATTTAATTTTTACAATTAAAAAACAGAGAAAATAACTGTTGTGGTTGAAAAAAGTCCCACTGCTATGTTAAAACCTATTTTCTACCCTACCAAAAATAATCAGGCCAATAATGTATTCAAAAAATTATGGCAGAGTCAAAGCATTTTGGAGACTAAAGAACAGATTAGTTGACTGTCTCATTTGAGGTTTTTCTTTCACCCACCTTTCAACTGGAAGTTGTGTGCTTGCCTGATAAAGTTCAATCATTTGGCTAAGTAGAGAAGTGCAATCTATCTTCCTGTGTTCAAATAAGATCTTTAGTCCCACCTTTTTAACTGACTGAGATGGTAATTACCTCCTGTACCTCATACCTGTTCTAGATGAAATCCAAATCCATTACTCAGTGGGAAAGGGTCATACCATAGTCCATCTTTGCCAAAATTTAACAGTGTAGCAGTTTCACAGGAATCTCCTATGTCCAAAAGGCTTGAAAAAATAATTCATTCCAGGAAGTTTCAAAAATTGAGATTAATTACCAAGTGGAAAAGAAATTTTAAGAATAACATAGTAAGATCTCCCAAGTACATCAAGTGTTACAGGTGTACAGGTGTTGGTGACCAGCTTGGTTTCTGCCGGGAAGGGTACCTAACTGCAGATCTCGGCCTAGACAAAGCCAGGGAGCACGTCCTCCTGCAAGACCTGGGAAAATCCAGCAACTCTCTCAGGTGGTGCCAGCAAAAGGATGCCCCATAGGAGCAGTAATTTAACCTTTTAAAGACTAGGTTCTAAATGTTTTAAAAGTTGAGTCCAAGGGCTTTGGGCACACCTCCTCATTAACCCACATACTGGCAACACATTCTAAGCTACAATCATGCATGTCATACATGGGGGGAAATCGTGTGAAGGAACAGCTCGATCTTCCGGTAAAGCGTTAACTTCTAAGGATAATCTAAGGATTTCAGAAACGAAATGCACTCTCAGGTGGTTGCTTTAACCTGCTTTGATAATTTAAGCAGGTTATCTTCATTCGCATATATCATTTCCCCTCCCCCTCCTCTTCCTTCTTCTTTCCCAAGTCTCAATATTTTCTCCTACATATCTTCTGATTTGGAGGTTACTAGTATGTAGCTATGTGGGAAAGGCAACATCATCCACAAAAATCAGCTCTAATGGGTATTACTCCACATTGTGCTTCTCCCCAACATACACAGATTGGGAATTTGAAACAACTTAACTGAAAGAGACACAGAAGGCAGTTAATAAATTTGGTCTAAGCCAACTTCCTAGCATACTCCATTCCTTTCTCCACACCCCAACCATCATCAGATGGTTATGTGACATTTGCAAATTTGGGGGGGGGTCATATACAATTATCTCCTATGTAATACAAGTGGGTTATATTAAACATGGGACAATAAACCAAAAGGATAACTTAATCAGAAAGTACTTTGAGTGAATACTGGGTGGTATGTATTTTGTAGTTGGCCATTAAGAAAATTATTCCAGATCTGTATAACTGTGTAGATCAAATATGGAAATTGTGTGACAAGTCAGAGAAATAAACAAGGGAGATACAAGAAAGAAGAAATCAACCTTAGGATTCTGGATTTCGTAAGCACCTACCCAAGGCAAAGTAACCAAAATCAATTTCAAAGTTTAGCATCCTGATTCCAGGGCGTGTTTTAAATGTCTGGAAACTGGATCAAAGTAAAAATTTAACAAAAATCTACTTTTTTTAGAAAAAATGTGACTATCTCTTGTCAGAGTCTGCTTTTTCCTTTCCGTGGTCCCTCGGACATGTATAAGTCCTTGGATTGCTTTCAAGCTCATGCTTCTCAGTCACATGCCATGGAAGCTATAATTAGCCAAGAAATAAGAACATGACAATCCAGTTTGTGCAATAGTAGTGCTCCAGAATATAAAGACTGCCAACCTTATGAACCTATTGCTACAAATAACCCAGAATAATAAAGATGATATTCTTTTAACATTTATACAAGTTATTTCAATTAAAAACCATTCAGAGGTTAATTGATAATCTGACATCAAGAAATGGCAACACATCAAACATAATGGATTAGGACCCTTAATTTATGCTGCTATGTGATTTATCACTGACAACTATTGAGTATCCCTAATATATAGTGGATTGAACCCTCACGCTACTGAATAATTATTTGATGTTAACAAAGAACAGATTATATTCAGATCTTGTGCAACTTATAGTGCATCTGATTTTTATTAGTACTTGGCTGGTTGCTTCCTTAATTCTTCCAATTTTTTTTTACTAAAATTGTTCTCAATTGAGTTTAGTGAGCAAGATGAGCTCCCATTTTATTATCAAAGTTTCCAGTACATAATAATAAAAAGCTGTGATGTAACTGTATAAATATCTCAATTGCCTAGCAATGAGAAAGAACGTACACAAATAAGATAAATAATTATCAACTGAGGCATACTCCAGAAAAGGATCGCAGTGTTTTTCTTTTATCAATTCTAAATCTATTGCTTTATACTTCAAAGGTAATGAAATGTATCCATTTCTACCTATTGGGATACAGATATACTTTTTATCACATTCATTTTTTAAATATTACTGAGAAGTAGTCACTGGATGGATATATTAGGTAGATATATTAAGAAAAGCAGTATCATAACAATTAAAAGTTTTTCAACATATCTAATGTTTCATAAATTCTATTACTAACGAGCAATAACAGACCTTTTTTAAATGTTTACCCAAGAAATTCATGAAACATGCACGTAGTTTAAAAAGTCAAATATTTCTGAAAAATTTAGGATTAAAAACAACGATCAGCATCCTAATCACTATTTTTCTCTGTTTCTGCTTTCAGAGAAAAGAATTATTTGCTGTTCTCAATTCTTATGGTGATTATCTCTTCATTTCTGAATCATGTATTTATATTGATGTTTTTGATTTATTGACTATAGACATTGTTTATTGAATTTCTGACAGGAGAGGGGAGAATTCAGCTCACTTAACCTTTATTTTTCCTGCTCTTTCCTTCCAATAGTGATTTCACTACTTATAGATGCTTCCCTGGTTACTGTTGCCACTTTAAATAATCAATTTAAACCACTTATTCTTTTTATTTATTTAGTGTGTGTGCATGTTTTATTTTTGAATTTTATTTTATTTTTTTATACAGCAGGTTCTTATTAGTTATCCATTTTATACATATTAGTGTATACATGTCAATCCCAATCTCCCAATTCATCACACCACCACGCCTCCCCCGCCACTTTCCCCCCTTGGTGTCCATACGTCTGTTCTCTACATCTGTGTCTCAATTTCTGCCCTGCAAACTGGTTCATCTGTACCATTTTTCTAGGTTCCACATATATGTGTTAAAATATGATATTTGTTTTTCTCTTTCTGACTTACTTCACTCTGTATGACAGTCTCTAGATGGATCCATGTCTCTACAAATGACCCAATTTCGTTCCTTTTTATGGCTGAGTAATATTCCATTGTATATATATAGCACATCTTCTTTATCCATTTGTCTGTTGATGGACATTTAGGTTGCTTCCATGTCCTGCCTATTGTAAACAGTGCTGCAATGAACATTGGGGTGCATGTGCCTTTTTGAATTATGGTTTTTTCTGGGTATATGCCCAGTAGTGGGATTGCTGGGTCATATGGTAATTCTATTTTTTAGTTTTTTTTTTTTTTTTTTTTTTTTGCAGTACGTGGGCCTCTTACTGCTGTGGTCTCTCCAGACGCACAGGCTCAGCAGCCATGTCTCACAGGGCCAGCCGCTCCGCGGCATGTGGGATCCTCCCGGACCGGGGCACGAACCCACGTCCCCTGCATTAGCAGGCGGACTCTCAACTACTGCGCCACCAGGGAAGCCCATATTTTTTAGTTTTTTGAGGAACCTCCATACTGTTCTCCATAGTGGCTGAATCAATTTACATTCCCACCAACAGTGCAAGAAGGTTCCCTTTTCTCCATACCCTCTCCAGCATTTGTTGTTTGTAGACTTTCTGATGATGCCCATTCTAACTGCTATGAGGTGATACCTCATTGCAGTTTTGATTTGCATTTCTCTAATCGTTAGTGATGTTGAGCAGCTTTTCATGTGCTTCTTGGCCACCTGTATGTCTTCTTTGGAGAAATGTCTATTTAGGTCTTTTGCCCATTTTTGGATTGGGTTGTTTGTTTTTTTAATATTGAGCTGCATGAGCTGTTTATATATTTTGGAGATTAATCCTTTGTCCATTGATTCGTTTGCAAATATTTTCTCCCATTCTGAGGCTTGTCTTTTCATCTTGTTTGTAGTTTCCTTTGCTGTGCAAAAGCTTTTCAATTTCATTAGGTTCCACTTGTTTGTTTTTATTTTTATTTCCTTTACACTAGGAAGTGGATCAAAAAAGATCTTGCCATGAATTATGTCAAAGAGTGTTCTTCCTATGTTTTCCTCTAAGAGTTTTAGAGTGTCTGGTGTTACATTTAGGTCTCTAGTCCATTTTGAGTTTACTTTTGTGTATGGTGTTAGGGAGTGTTCTAATTTCATTCTTCTACATGTAGCTGTCCAGTTTTCCCAGCACCACTTATCGAAGAGACTGTCTTTTCTCCATTGTATATCCTTGCCTCCTTTGTCATATATTAGTTTACCATAGGTGCATGGATTTATCTCTGGGCTTTCTATCCTGTTCCATTGATCTATATTTCTCTTTTTGTGCCAGTACCATATTGTCTTGATCACTGTAGCTTTGTAGTACAGTCTGAAGTCAGGGAGTCTGATTCCTCCAGCTCCGTTATTTTCCCCCAAGACTGCTTTGCTATTCGGGGTCTTTTGTGTCTCCATACAAATTTTAAGATTTTTTTGTTCTAGTTCTGTAAAAAATGTCATTGGTAATTTGACAGGGATTGCATTGAATCTGTAGATTGCTTTGGGTAGTATAGTCATTTTCACAATATTGATTCTTCCAATCCAAGAACATGGTATATCTCTCCATCTGTTTGTATCATCTTTAATTTCTTTCATCAGTGTCTTATAGTTTTCTGCATACAGGTCTTTTGTCTCCCTCGGTAGGTTTATTCCTAGGTATTTTATTCTTTTTGTTGCAATGGTAAATGGGAGTGTTTCCTTAATTTCTCTTTCAGATTTTTCATCATTAGTGTATAGGAATGCAAGAGATTTCTGTGCATTAATTTTGTATCCTGCAACTTTACCAAATTCATTGATTAGCTCTAATAGTTTTCTGGTAGCATCTTTAGGATTCTCTATGTATAGTATCATGTCATCTGTAAACAGTGACAGTTTTACTTCTTCTTTTCCAATTTGTATTCCTATTATTTCTTTTTCTTCTCTGATTGCCATGGCTGGGACTTCCAAAACTATGTTGAATAATAGTGGTGAGAGTGGACATCCTTCTCTTGTTCCTGATCTTAGAGGACATGGTTCCAGTTTTTCTCCATTGAGAATGATGTTTGCTGTGGGTTTGTCATATATGGCCTTTATTATGTTGAGATAGGTTCCCTCTATGCCCACTTTCTAGAGAGTTGTTTTCATAAATGGGTGTTGTCAAAAACGTTTTCTGCATCTATTGAGATGATCATATGGTTTTTCTTCTTCAGTTTGTTAATATGGTGTATCACATTGATTGATTTGTGTATATTGAGGAATCCTTGCATCTCTGGGATAAATCCCACTTGGTCATGGTGTATGACCCTTTTAATGTACTGTTGGATTCTGTTTGCTAGTATTTTCTTGAGGATTTTTGCATCTATATTCAACAGTGATATTGGTCTGTAATTTTCCTTTTTTGTAGTATCTCTGTCTGGTTTTGTTATCAGGGTGATGGTGGCCTCCTAGAATGAGTTTGGGAGTGTTCCTTCCTCTGCAATTTTTTGGAAGAGTTTGAGAAGGATGGGTGTTAGCTCTTCTCTAAATGTTTGATAGAATTCACCTGTGAAGCCTTCTGGTCCTGGACTACTGTTTGTTGGAAGATTTTAAATCACAGTTTAAATTTCATTACTGTGATCAGTCTGTTCATATTTTCTATTTCTTCCTGGTTCAGTCTTGGAAGGTTATACCTTTCTAAGAATTTGTCCATTTCTTCCAGGTTGTCCATTTTATTGGCATAGAGTTGCTTGTAGTAGTCTCTTAGGATGCTTTGTACTTCTGCCGTGTCTGTTGTAACTTCTCCTTTTTCATTTCTCATTTTATTGATTTGAGTCCTCTCCCTCTTTTTCTTGATGAGTCTGTCTAATGGGTTATCAATTTTTTTTTATCTTCTCAAAGAACCAGCTTTTAGTTTTATTGATCTTTGCTATTGTTTTGTTTCTATTTCATTTATTTCTGCTCTGATCTTTATGATTTCTTTCCTTCTACCATCTTCGGGTTTTGTTTGTTCTTCCTTCTCTAGTTCCTTTAGGGGTAAGGTTAGCTTGTTTATTTGAGATGTTTGTTGCTTCTTGAGGTAGGACTGTATTGCTGTAAACTTCCCTCTTAGAACTGCTTTTGCTGCTTCCCATAGGTTTTGGATCATCGTGCTTTCATTGTCATTTGTCTCAAGGTACTTTTTGATTTCCTCTTAGATTTCTTCAGTGATCTCTTGGTTATTTAGTAACGTATTGTTTAGCCTCCATGTGTTTGTGTTTTTCACGTTTTTTTCCCTGTAATTCATTTCTAATCTCATAGCGTTGTGGTCAGAAAAGATGCTTGATATGATTTCAGTTTTCTTAAATTTACTGAGGCTTGATTTGTGACCCAAGGTGTGATCTATCCTGGAGAATGTTCCGTGTGCACTTGAGAAGAAAGGGTAATCTGCTGTCTTTGGATGGAATGTCCTATAAATATCAATTAAATCTATCTAGTCTATTGTGTCATTTAAAGCTTGTGTTTCCTTATTAATTTCCTGTTTGGATGATCTGTCCATTAGTGTAAATGAGGTGTTAAAAAAGTCCCCCACTATTACTGTGTTACTGTCGATTTCCTCTTTTATAGCTGTTAGCAGTTGCCTTATGTATTGTGGTGCTCCTATGTTGGGTGCATATATATTTATAATTGTTATATTTTCTTGGACTGATCCCTTGATCATTATGTTGTGTTCTTCCTTGTCTCTTGTAACATTCTTTATTTTAAAATCTATTTTATCTGATATGAGTATTGCTACTCCAGCTTCCTTTTGATTTCCATTTGAATGGAATATCTTTTTCCATCCCCTCAGTTTCAGTATGTATGTGTCCCTAGGTCTGACGTGGGTCTCTTGTAGACAGCATATAGATGGGTCTTGTTTTTGTATCCATTCAGAGAGCCTGTGTGTTTTGGTTGGAGCATTTAATCCATTCACGGTTAAGGTAATTATTGATATGTATGTTCCTATGACAATTTTCTTAATTGTTTTGGGTTTGTTTTTGTAGGTCCTTTTCTTCTCTTGTGTTTCCCACTTAGAGAAGTTCCTTTAGCATTTGTTGTAGAGCTGGTTTGGTGGTGATGAATTCTCTTAGCTTTTGCTTGTCTGTAAAGCTTTTGATTTCTCCATAGAATCTGAATGAGATCCTTTCCAGGTAGAGTAATCTTGGTTGTAGGTTCCTCCCTGTCATCACTTTAAATATGTCATGCCAGTCCCTTCTGACTTGTAGAGTTTCTGCTGAGAAATCCGCTGTTAACCTTATGGGAGTTCCCTTGTATGTTATTTGTCGTTTTTCCCTAGCTGCTTTCAATAATTTTTCTTTGTCTTTCATTTTTGTCAATTTGATTGCTATGTGTCTTGGCGTGTTTCTCCTTGGGTTTATCCTGTATGGGACTCTCTGCGCTTCCTGGACTTGGGTGGCTATTTCCTTTCCCATGTTGGGGAAGTTTTCAACTATAGTCTCTTCAAATATTTTCTCGGGTCCTTTCTCTCTCTCTCTTCTCCTTTTGGGACCCCTATAATGCGAATGTTGTTGTGTTTAATGTTGTCTCAGAGGTCTCTTAGGCTGTCTTCATTTCTTTTCATTCTCTTTTCTTAATTCTGTTCCACATCAGTGAATTCCACCATTCTGTCTTCCAGGTCACTTATCCGTTCTTCTGCCTCGGTTATTCTGCTATTGATTCCCTCTAGTGTATTTTTCATTTCAGTTATTGTATTGTTCATCTCTGTTTGTTTGTTCTTTAATTCTTCTTGTTAAACATTTCTTGCATCTTCTCGATCTTTGCCTCCATTCTTTTTCCGAGGTCCTGGATCATCTTCACTATCGTTATTCTGAATTCTTTTTTTGGAAGGTTGCCTATCTCCACTTCATTTAGTTTTTTCCTGGGGTTTTATCTTGTTCCTTCATCTGGTACATAGCCCTCTGCCTTTTCATCTTGTCTATCTTTCTGTGAACGTGGTTTTCGTTCCACAGGCTACAGGATTGTAGTTTTTCTTGCTTCCACTGTCTTCCCTCTGGTGGATGAGGCTATCTAAGAGGTCTGTTACCACTTATTCTTCTTCTTTTTTTTTTTTTTTTGCAGTACACAGGCCTCTCACTGTTGTGGCCTCTCCCATTGCAGAGCACAGGCTCCGGACGCGCAGGCTCAGCAGCCATGGCTCACGGGCCCAGCCGCTCCACGGCATGTGGGATCTTCCCGGACCGGGGCACGAACCCATGTCCCCTGCGTCGGCAGGTGGGCTCTCAACCACTGCGCCACCAGGGAAGCCCCCTATTACCACCTATTCTTGATCCATTAGTGACAGTGTCACTTCTTGCTTTGTGAAATAAAGAACTTCTCACTCCTACCTTTCCTTCCACTCTCCTATCCCTTCCACATATAATGTCAACTATGCATTTAACTTTTATATCAGCAGAGTTGGTAATAATTATATTCTGCTGTGTCTAGTTAATCTCTGAAATGGGTCGATTAGTGGAGTTTAACAACAACAAAAAATATTTTAAATCTGTACTTACCTTAATCATATTCTCAAGTTTTTCTAAAATTTCAATCCTATTTTAGACTACCCTTTTTCCCCCAGAGGGGCGAGTCCCAGATAACTCCATTAACTCTTCTCATTCTGGTTTTCTGGGCCTACAACCTAACTGACCATCTCAGAAGTCCCTTTGTTATTACTTTGGGTTGGATCTACTATTCCCTGAGTCCCATATTTTTTTCCATGTTTTGCTAAAGGTCATTCTCAAAAAGAAACGGTATGTAGAAAGGAAATTTTATGAGATTATGCATATCTGAAAATGACTTTATTTTACTCTCATATTTGATTAGTTGTTTGGTTGGGTATAGAATTCCAGGCTGGAATAAATTTTCTCCTCAGAGTTTTCAAGGCACTGTTGCATCGTGTGTGAATAATTAGTGCTGCGGATGACACTAACGTTGCCTGGATTTTGTTCCTTTCAAAGTTATCTGGATTTGCCCTCATGAAACCGTATGGAATATCATTTTATATCAGTTATATTCTTCACTTTTTAAAATATTTTAAAGCACAATGATCCTCTTGGCCTCATCTTTTCAGTCAAAATATCTAGTCTATTTGTCCTACACTCTGGAAGTTTAACCTCAATTTATTTTCTAAGACTTCATTTTTATTTTAAGAATTGTATTTTTTATTACACAAGAGATTTTACTATTTCCTGATTTTGTTCCCTCAAAAATGTAGCTGAGGGTACATATATGTGTCAAAACTCAGAAAACTTCAAATGTGTGTATTTTATTTTATGTAACTTATACTTCAGTAAAGTTGGCTTTATAAGCTGGAAACTATCCACTTATCTCCATTTCCACTGTTAGCCTCCATTATTTTCTCATTCTTCTGAAATATTTTTGTTGATGATTTCTTTGTTTCTATTCTTATCAATCTCAAAAATATCCTCCCCATATTTTAGCATATGACCCACATCATGTAAGGCTTTCCACTGGACACAGAATAGTATTCAGACACCTTGGCATAGACCAGAAGGTCTATCTGGTGTCTGACTTTCTCTCTGACATCATGTCATGAGTTATCTCCCTTATTTGCCAAGTTTTAATAATAGAGATTTTGTGCAGCTCATGTCCACCTCATGGCTTTCTGTTACTTCAACCTGGGATTCTTTCTCTGTGGCTGCCTGCACACCAGACTCTTTCTCATCACTTAGGTTTCAGGTATATTTCACCTCTTCAAAGAGGTCTTACCTGACCACCTATGTAAAGGTATCCTCCATTTACCAGTCTACATTTACTGTTCTTTATAGTGCTTAGCACTATCTAAAATAATCTTGTTTTGTTTTCTGTCTTGCCTCAGCAGAAAAAAAGCTTCATGATAGGTAGTTTTGTCTGTTCACACGTATCAAATATTTTGTAACATGCTCATGTATCTGCATTTCATCAGCCTCTACCCCAATATTATTGATATTAACCAACGGATTATACAACTTTGATTCTTAAAACAAACAAACAAACAAAAAAAAACCTAGATAGAGCATGCACAGATTAGAGCCAGAAAGATCACTGGAGGAATTCTGGGTCTCCACTTATTTGTGATCTTTGTTAAGTTAGCCTCTGGGCATCAGTTTTCTAATCAGTAAAATGAAGGTTATATTTGCAGTGGAAGGGATTATTGAATAAATTATATGACTGTTTTTTTAGACAGGAGAAAAAGTAGGTGCTCAATAAATTTAAATTATCTTCCCTCTCTTCACTTATTCATTCCAAAAATATTAAAGAACACCTGCTATCTGACTTTACAGTTCCAGGTCTGCATGAACATCCCTAGTGCTGGAAACTTACAACCCTCCAAGAAAAGTTCCATTTTGAATCAACATGAATGTTAGGATGTTATAGTTTATGTTAATGGAAAATTTGCCCTCCATTATTTTCACAGATTCTTCCATATGGCAGGCTTGTGGCAGTGCTTTGTCTCTTCTAAATCTTCTTTGCTCCAACTTAAATATTTCCATTTGTAATAAGCATTCCCCATATGACACAGCTGCTATTTTCTGGGTGAATTCCTATTTGTCATTTTTCCATGTAGTGCTTATTGCCTAGAACTTCACAAAATTCCCCGTTTGTTTTCATGTTAGGGCATACTAGAACAAGACTGTCATCTCCTGAATTTATCTTCCTCGTCATCACATTAACTTTTATTTTTTCAAGTCGCATCCCATGAAGTCTTATGTTGAGGCTCCCAAATGTTTCCACATATGTTTCTGTTAAATAATGTCATCTTACTGTTGCACTTCTGCAGATGACTTTTTATACCTTAATTCAATATTTACAATGGTACTTAATACATTTCAGGCAAAAAGATTTTACCTATATACTGTCCTACCTCATTTTCCATGATTTTAAATGGACAGCAAGTTTAATAGTAGAGAACATTCTCAGCTTTCCACCTGGACTGTGAATAATATTGAACACTAACCATCATGTAATGCATGTTCATGTTCATCTCCACTCATTAAAAATGAAGTTTTGAAAATATTGACATCTGGGCTTTATGTACTTATACCATCTGGTGGATGTTACTGCCTTGTGGAACAAAAGAATTACATAGTATTCTAGGAAGGCAAGTTTGGCACACATAGCCATAAATATAGAGTGAAATGTAAAGAACAAATTTCTCAGTTAATTACAAATCTGTATTTATAAACAAATAAGTAATAAATGTAAACATCTGGAATATGTAACCACAGGAACAAATTTAAATCTAATCCTTAAATACATCCTTATTTTGTTTTCGCTAAAATTGATATTTTGGTGGTATAGATTATTGTATTTTATGTCCATGTTACAAATTCAGAGTATTCATGTATCAGGATAGTTTTATATTCCAAATAGGTTATTTTCATTGTGTCTTAAAAAAGAGAATTTTCTCTAATACGTGCTTGATAAGCTTCCTTTGAGGGTAGGGACACTGTGTCAATTTTTAACTGAATCAAATTTTGTATTGATAGTGAGTATCCCTAGGGCTTGACTCAACTTCATAATATTTTTGTGCTTTTCCTTATGCTTTCCCCCCAAAGTAATCATATACGAGGCTTTTAAAAAAATATATGCCCTTAAAGTTTATTGAGAAAGCTATGAATAATTAATTCATTAAATTATGGTTGACACCTGTTGTTTTTGATCTCTTTTTATGTATTCCCTCAGTTTCTGGTATAACAGCTTGATTTTCTTTTGGTTAACCTCATCCACCTCACTTTTAATCCATATGGTATTGTTGGGATCCAACCTATCCCATATCTCCAAAGAGTGGGAATGTGATGCATGCCTGGCAAATAAGTTATTCCATCCTTTCAGCCAGCAGGTATAAGGAATGATCATTTGATTTAAATTAGAACAGTAAGCATTATCCCTACAACTTTTGGTGAAATAGGAAAAGAAGATCCATATATTTACCGAGATTACTAAGCAAGCAGGATATAAGCCCAGAGATGTTGGAGACTATTTTCAAAATTGATTGGAAATAACTGACCTAAAAGTGAAAGACCACAAAGAGAAAAAAAATACAGCTGAGAGATAGAGATATATTTCTAAAGATATTGTTTAATCATTTGGATTTTGCTGTATACCTGAAGATCTATTTCTAGACTCTTCAGTTACTTGATCCAAATGGTTTTTATGGATCCCACCCAGAAGAAAAAAGAAAAAAAAAGTAAATTTATCTAAGACTATCTTGAGGTTATATGTATGATTATAAAAGCTAGAACTCACCACACCCTTTTTTTTTTTTTTTTTTTTTTTGCGGTACGCGGGCCTCTCACTGTTGTGGCCTCTCCCATTGCAGAGCACAGGCTCCGGACGTGCAGGCTCAGCGGCCATGGCTCACGGGCCCAGCCACTCCGTGGCATGTGGGATCCTCCCGGACCGGGGCACGAACCCGTGTCCCCTGCATCGGCAGGCGGACTCTCAACCACTGCGCCACCAGGGAAGCCCCACCACACCCTTTTTACGCAGGAAAAAAAAGACCGAAAATAACTTTCTTATAATATAAAGGTATCAAGAAACTTAGGTCACTGCAAATTTTAGCCCAGGACCTAATTCATCTGCCTTATGTGATTTTGCCAGTAAATCTGTCTATGGTTGCAAGAAGACATCATGACTTTTATACGACCATTAGTGGGTTATATTTCTATTTTCAGATACCTCTTCCCAAGGATTCTGACTCAGTGGGTCTGAGATGTAACCTAGGCATCTACATTCCAAAATGCACACTAAAATGATTCTGACAAGAGGTGGAAGGGCTCTGTTTTGAAAAACCACTGCATTTCCTGCTTCCAATGGAATGAATTTTCCTATCAGGCTGTAGTAGTTAATTTTTGCAGTGAAACAACAAAACGCAAAATCTCAGTAGCATATAACAGTGAGCATTTAATGTTCAAATGGCTGAAATCAGCTGGGTGTCTCTAAGCAGCTCTGTGTATAAAGGCTGGGCTTATGTGTTCTGGGGGTGAGCTGGCAGATCTGCTCATCGGGACTGGCCTCTGCTGATGTGCCTCAGGTACTTCTCAGCCTCCAGCAGACCAGCCCAGATGGGTCCCTAAAGTGATGGCAGAGAAGCAGACGGGCAAGTAGAAGCATTCTAGATCTCTAGTCTTGGGCTCAGGACAGACCTGCTGCCACTTCCACCTGACTCCAGCGGACAAAGCAAGTCACACAGTCGAACTCAGAATTATAGGCTGAAAAAATACTTTCTAACCCTTTAGTGGGAGGAACTGCAAAGCAACCTGACAAAGGGCACAGAGACAGGGCAAGGTGTAAACTTGAGGCCATGATTGCAGTCCACCCTTTAGTACTGAAAAGGCAAGTACTCTGAGTAGAAAGTGAGTCATGAGCTACAAATTTTATTCGGGGGAACATGGATTTGTAGATATGCTGATTCAAGGGAATTTCTAGGGTTTACATCCAAAGGGAATGGAGCAGTACACTCTATTCCTGTCAAGATATCAATACTTATCTAAAGCCTATGCTGTCTTTTCTTCTGCCACATAGGGAAATATGTATAAATAGCTGTGCAAGTTCACGTTTAGCATAAATACAACTTTGAGATGTGCTAACCTAATACAGTGCCAGGTATCACATACATTTCAGTTCATGAAGCCGTCCAAGGAATACAAGCAAATAAATAAAATGGTTTTGTGTGAAGTTTTAAGAGTCCCAAACGATACTTATAAGTGTTAAAAATATCATCCACTTGAAAATCATTGAATTACGAAAAATCTGAAGATTCCACATTTTACAATGCATGATTTTCTGGGATGAGGTGTGCGCAAGCTTAAAGCTACTAAAGCTTTGATAAAATGTATTTTTGACTGTGAGAGAACATACATTTTCAAAGCAGGATTTGAAATGCTAACACCTTATTTTAGATTTTTTTTCTTGAATCATTTTCATATTCTGGACGTATTTTGACTCTAGCTCATTCCTACCTGTTTATTTAACTACATAATCTCAAGACTTTGACCAGTAATAGTTGTATTTCTCTAAGGCATATGTGTATGGCAGTAATGAGACTGGCTTCGTTTAAACTTTTCCTAAAACCGAAATATCTTAATTCAGTCTGGTTTTTGTTTTAATTAATGTGGATTCATGGGACTTGCATTATAAAAATATCAATATATCTTTATTTTAGTAGATTACTTGTACTCTGAAAATTGAAGCTTCTGTGTACATAACATGTAAATATTTAACAGAAATCACTTTGACACACATGAATCAGCGCCAGAAGTGTTACTGTTCTCAAAGTAAATACAGGGAGTAAACGGATAAATTATTAGCCTTTTGCCTCTTCTTGTCATGGGAGAACATGAATAATCTCACTGTAATAAATAGACAACTCTGTCTTATAAACTCACATGATCTCACATTTACAGAAATAGAAATTACTGTTGATAAATACTCTTGAATTGAAATGCTAAAGAGACATCCTGCTTAGAATGTTTTTTACCCAAAGTCTTTATTAAATCCTAATATTCAACGAAGTTTCTAAGGACAAACTTGAGAAGAGACGGAAGGGTCGATGCGACTGGAGTGTCGAAAATCAAAGTCCTAATTTTAAGAACGCGTTCATTGTTAATTAGAATGAAATGTCATTAGCTTATTTTTGTTACCTGACTGGAGTTTCTACCAGCCCTTGAAAAATGCGAAGGGCACTTTAAGGGCATTCAAACATGCCACGGGTACAAAAAATTTATTGATTTGATGTTATAGACTCAGTAACACCAAAACAAAGTGAACGTTGGAGAAAGTTCCTGCTAATTTGGAGCTATTTGATGATAAATTAACTAAGGCAGGTCCTTAAACCAAAAATATCAACCACAAACTGCCCATCAAAAGATTGTCTTAGGGCTTCCCTGGTGGCACAGTGATTGAGAGTCCACCTGCCGATGTAGGGGACACGGGTTCGTGCCCCGGTCCGGGAAGATCCCACATGCAGCGGAGCGGCTGGGCCCGTGAGCCATGGCCGCTGAGCCTGCGCATCCGGAGCCTGTGCCTCGCAACGGGAGAGGCCACAACAGTGAGAGGCCCACGTACCGCCAAAAAAAAAAAAAAAAAAAAAAAAAAAAAAAAAAAGATTGTCTTACTTTATTTCTTGTGATTTTGATACATAGGTTTAAAAAAAATTTTGTTGTTGTCTGAAAAGTCACTTTAAAAATGTAATAGCTCCAGAAGGATCTGTCCCTGAAGCTTTTATGAAATTGTAGTTGATACTTAAGTTCAGGATAGATTCCAGATTCTAAGGAAAAGACTTCCAAAGAGGGATGTGAGATCAACAAAGAAAAACTTTTCCTACATCCAATGCCAATTAGAAACAAGTTTAGACTTTTCAACAGGAGGCAGTTCTGCACTATTGTTTGGGCAATGAAGGACTAATTTTCTGTGTATGTGCCAATTGTGTTGGGCACACTTGAGGTACAAGTTTCCTGAGGAAAACTGAAAAGGTGTGCTTTTCCACCAGTTGGTTGTATTACTAAGCAGCCAGTGGTAAGTTCCATGAGTGCAGGGAATTTGCTTGCTTGCTTCTATATAAGCAAGACCCCAAACCCTCTTGGCAAATAGTTTGTGCATTCAATCGACTGAATGATTACAAACTTAAGGTATTTTTTAAAGTCCCCTGTAAAATTGGTGATTCTCCTACAAATGTAAAGGTCTCATTTAGATGTATGCTACAATTGCATAGTTACTGATCTGAGACAAAGATCTAAAGCATCTATGGTAGGACCTTTTGGAGAAAGGGTTTGCACTTAATCCTGACAACAGTGAACATTCATTGTTTACCCATCCACCACCATCAAGAAAAATATTCTCAAATTCTTTTTTACATCGTTGTTGATTAGAAGTATAACAAATCAATGCCATCTTACCTGTTTAATAACAGCATTGCCTAATGTTCTCTGCTGAGTCTATACGTGAATGTAAGTGATGAAGCTCAGGAAGTATAAATATATTCTGCAACTGATGCTTCATTACAGCGAGGGTAAGTATACATCGAGGGCTAAGACTTCCCAGAGAAAATTCTTGTAAACATGTAGGTTAGGACAGAAGTCAATGCTTCTAGAAATCCCTTTATACTGCTAAACCATTCCACCCCAAAACATATGAGAAGCTCAAGAGAGCCATCCCCAGACGAAGCAGCTTCACTGGCCACTTCAAAAGAAAAGCCCCTTGAAGGTCACCTTTGCCCTCTCTTCATCAGTCTGTGGTCCAGATTCTGGTTTAGACTCCACATATCTTTATCTGTACTTCCTGAAGGGCTCTATTCTTCTATAATGTCTAGTGAACCAACGGCCGATAAAGACCCAATGGACTTCCCCAGGGTTTTCACTCCACACTCCGTTCCTCACCTCTCCTTGCCCCATACAACCTAGGCTTTCCTACCTACTTTTACTTCTTCAGGTAAACAAAGTTTGGAAGAAGGAAAACAGTAAAACTCCTTTGAAAGAGTTTACCCACTTCTTTCTCTAAACCCTGGTTTATTCCTAAATGACCCCAAGCAAAATACCTCTATTACCAAAACATCAACAAATTAGTAAATTTAATTAAGATTTTAAAACTCAAACTTAACATTTTTTAAAACCACTTTTTTGAAATATAGTTGACTTACAAAAAGTTGTACATATTTAATGTATACAACTTGATCAGTTTGGAGATAAGTATACACCCATGAAACCATCACCACAACCATGCCATAAACATATCCATCACCTCCAAAGGTTTCCTCCTGCCTTATTCACTTCTTATTCTTCTTATTCTTATTATAGCAGAGAATAGCATGGTAGTTGCCAGGGATTGGGGGCAGGGGGATATGGGGAGGTATTAGTCAAAAGGCACAAAATTTCAGTTATGCAAGAATAAGAAGTCCTAGAGATCTACTGAAAAGCATAGTGCCTCTAGTTAACAGTACCATATCATACACTTAAAAGTTTGATAAAGGGGCAGATCTTACATTGTGTTCTTACCACGCAAAATGAGCAAACAAACAAAAAACACTGTGAGTTTATTAATTCTTTCATACAGCTCTGTCGTGATTTTTAAATTAACAAACTGAAATGAATAATACTAGAATTGTTTGTCTCAAATAATGCTAAGAAATGCTGGACCTTTTTCATTCTTTTTTATTCTGTTCTTCCTTCAAGAAAAATGTGTACTAATTTAGACAGGGAATTTGATCCACAGAGGAAATGCATAAGGATGCTGAGGGAGAAAGGAACCAGGCACTTGGATTAGCCTAGCAAAGTCTAGGAAATCTGTAGTGTGGGAAACTAACAAGCAAAGAAAAACACATGCTCCAAATATTTTTCAAGTTTAAGAGCCAATTGTTGACTGTGAAAGACTCGGTCCTGGTAAATCTCCAAGCTTCTCTGCTTTCCATTTTTTTCAGAACAATAACAAAAAAAGATGATTTTTAAAACCCTGACATCATATTATTTTTTCTTTAATCGAGTATCATAATAATAGTCTACACATTATTAATAATATACAGTTTATGGCATATTTTACTGTGTATCATAGAGTGTTCACTTCCTTGAACATTTCCAGTATTATAAATTGAAATGTGTTTATATTTTTCATTGTCATGGGAATATTTCTAGTCTTACAGATCAAATTCTTCATTCCTGTTGTCTGGAGAGCTGACTGATCCCATTAGTTTTCCTTGAATGGAGAAAACTCTCTTTACATGTGAGTGAGGAAAACAGCACAGGTCCACCTGTAGCAAGAAACTGTTCCTCCATCTGTTAGATGTTCTATCTGTCCGTTCAAATCCACCCTCCATTCTTCTCCTTCGGCCAATATGGACATCAACAAAAGATTCCTTGCCCTCTGCCTTCTTTTTTTTTTTTTTTTGCCGTACGCGGGCCTCTCACTGTTGCGGCCTTTCCCGTTGCGGAGCACAGGCTCCGGACGCGCAGGCCCAGCGGCCATGGCTCACGGGCCCAGCCGCTGCACGGCATGTGGGATCTTCCCGGACCGGGGCACGAACCCGTGTCCCCTGCATCAGCAGGCGGACTCTCAACCACTGCGCCACCAGGGTACCTTCTTTTGAATGGGGAACACCAGCAAAAGAGAAGAAAGGGAGACAGCAGAATGGGATCAGGGATTTAACCCCGTTTCCCCCCTCCCTGGAGGATCACCTTGGATACTGGCAACATCCCTCAACTAAAAAGGTCATAGGTAATGTCAGGTCACACTCTTCACACAATCCTCTCTCTCTTTCTCTCTCGATGCCATTATCTTACTTGCCCTGGGATCCTTGCATCCGCTCTCTTAGTTTCTCTTGGTTTCCTTACACCTAACTTATCCTTGTAAAAGTATTCCTTTATTAAACTTAACCTCTTCCGTAGTTCTCCAACCACTACCCCTCTCCTTGCCTTAATGGTTAGAGCAATTTACTTATTGAAAAAAAGAACCTACCTCTTCTATATACAAGTCCTCACTGCCCATCACTCCGCTGAACCTGCTACCACTGAAGTCACTGGTTGGCATCCACAAGGCAGATCCATTAGAAATAGACGTTTTATACTACATGTGCCCTTCAAAGCCCTGGAAAATACTATTCATGCTTTCTTTCTCATATATTTTTGGCTCAGCTTTTGCCATGTCACTTTCTTTTCTATCTCCTTAAAAGTTCCTACTTGATGATCTCAACTTAAATGATGGTGTTCTTAAAGTCTCTGTAGTCACTGTTCTGATTTTTATGATCTCTGCATTAACTATGGTTTCAATGACCACGCATAGGCTGAAGCTTCCTAAATCCATAATTCTGGATCTTTTTGCTAATTCAAGGCCCATATATTCAATGCCTTCATTACTGGTTCTAAGTCGAGGTGCTCTTCCTGTAGGATACATACAACTCTAGACATTCCCTTGACAGGTGCCCCAATGAAGGGGGACCTTCATGGGAAGCAAGGAGTTTTCTGACGACTTTCTTCTTTGTATTTACACCAGCTGTTACATGTAAATTTCCAGTGTTCTCCTTAAAAGTTATAGGGCATTCTCCCTTGAGCAGAGACCCACTCATCTTTTTAGTAGAGATGCTGTCACAACTACAGCTGGCATGGCCCTTATATATCATCACCCTTCACTTTCTCTACCAGGCTAAGCCTAGGTAGCTTTTCTCCGAAGACTAGTAAGAACCCAAGGGCAAATTGATTTTTTTATAGCTGTATTGAGGTATAATTGACAAATAAATTGTATAAATTTAAGGTGTACAATGTGATGATTTGATATATACATATATATTGTGAAATTACTACCACAATACAGTTAGTTAAAACATCCATCATCTCACATCGTTACCTTTTTTTTTTTCTTTGTGGTGAGAACATTTAAGATCTATTCTCTCAGCATATTTCAAGAATACAATACCGTTTTTTTAACTATAGTCACCATGCTGTATGTTAGATCTTCAGAACTTATTTATCTTGTAAGTGGAGATTTGTACTCTTTGGCCAACATCTCCCCACTTCCCCATGCCTCCTCCTCCCCGCAGCCCTGGCAACCACCATTTCTACTCTGCTTCTGTGAGTTCAACGTTTTTAGATTCCACATATAAGTAAGAGAGATCATATATGTCTTTCTCTGTCTTTTTGCATGTAGCATAATGCCCTTAAGGTCCATACACGGTGTCACAAATGGCAGAATTTCCTTCTTTTTTATGGTAAATACATATACCACATTTCCTTTATCTTTTCATCTGCTGAAGGACATTTAGGTTGTTTCCATTTCTTAGCTATTTATGAATCATGCTACAGTGGACATTGCGGTAGGAGACATCCCTTCAAGACAGTGATTTTGTTTCCTTCAGGTACACACTCAGAAGTCACATTTTTCCAAAGAAGACATACAAATGGCCAACAGGTATATAAAAAGGTCCTCAACATAACTAATCATCAGGGGAAGTGCAAATCAAAAACACAGTGAGGTATTACCCCACATCTGTTAGAATGACTATTATCACAAAGACAAGAAATAGCAACTGTTGGTGAGGACGTGGAGACAAGGGAACCCTTGTGCAATGTTGGTGGGAATGCAAATTGGTGCAGCCACCATGGAAAACAGTATGGAGGTCCCTCAAAACATTAAATACAACCACCAGACTGATTCTTTTCCTTCCATGTTTGTTTTATTCATTCCAGAGATCATGCTAGGTTTACTAGGTTTACATAATTTGGGGGAGTTCTAATATTTTTAAAAATTTAAGTAAGTTCTACATAATTTCTGCTGTCCCTATAATTTTGCCTGAGAGATTCAAACAACCCCAAAACAAGTGTGTTTTTTGCCCATCCATCTCCATCTCTATTTATAAAAACAAAAGAAGGTGGATAGCTCACCTGATACACTTGAAGGAAGGAGATCTCTCAGACATCAAGACAATCCTGAGTAGCTTACCTGGATTTGTAAGACGATTCAAAAGAAGCTGTGCAACATCTAAAAAATTAACAAAGTGAAAGGGATCTTGGTGAAACTGCTCAACTCCTAAAATTTTCATTCTCTCACCGGGTCATTGTCTGACACATGAAATAACATAAAAGTGCCAGGACAACTTTAAGTACAAATCCACACAATGGGAGGTCCATTCTCTCATCTGCCTGTGGGGCCACACTGTACCCTGCGGCCCTCTGAACTTCTGCCTTGACAGGTAGATTTTACTTAACATTATACATTTGTCAGCCTCCCTCCCCTTAAATTGAATATTTATAGCTAATGACTCTCTCTGCCATCAACTTAGAAAATCTATATGCAGACAACACACACACACACACACACACACACACACACACACTTTACACATACGCAGCACATAACACATAATAACAAAAATATTTTTACAGCTTCTCTGAACTAAAGGTAAAGTTATTGTTCAATTCCATGGGTAGAAATATTTCCCCTTAAGCCCTTCGTCCACTGGAGGGAAATAATATATCAGAATCTGCTAGTGGACATTTTCAGATCAGGTAAGTTCTATCTGGAAATTCAGATATATCATGCTTAGCTTTTACCTGATTTGAAAATTCAGATATATCATGCTTACCTTTTATTGTTCTATTTTCTGATTCTGTAACCCTAAGACAGTCTATTAAATGTCTCTCAGAATCAATTCTCCTAATTGCAAAAAGGGGTTAAACATTTTACTCTCTTACTGTTGCTTAATTCTGTCATTAACTAGTTAGATATCATTGATTAAGTTATTTCCTCCCTCTGGACCTTAGTTACCACTTAATCAATCAATCAATGAATCAATCCATCACACATATACAGTAGCTCCTCTGTACCCACATCTTTGAGGAATTGGTTCCAGGACACCTCCCCTTGGATTCCAAAATTTGTAGATGCTCAAGTCCTATATATGAAATGGCATAGTATTTCCCTATAATCTATGACATGGATCCATATACTTTAAATCATCTCTAGATTACTCATAATACCTAATACAATGTAAATGATATATAAATAGTTGTAAATGAAATGTGAATGTTATGTAAATAGTTGCTGGAGCAGGGCAAATTCAAGTTTTGCTTTTTAGAAATTTCTGGAATTTTTTCCAAATATTTTCAATCTGCAGTTGGTTGAATCTTCAGATGAGAGACCCACAAATACAGAGCCAACTGTACATCCATAAAAGCATCAAACTAGACTAGATTTATCTAAAAATCTGTATCCTTTTGAGAAAAAAAGTTAAGAAATCATTCTGACACACAGAAAGGCATAAATAATAATATCAACAACTGTGTATTCAATACCCATGTTACAAGTACAATTAAAACTTCCTCAACTCCCAAAATATATTCCCCAACCTACATTATAGAGTTATCTCTATGATGGATTTAGTTTTTATCCTCACTAAGAATTTCTTTGTACTTAACTACATATGTATGTATCCTAAACCGTATATAGCATACTCTTTAGGGCTACTAAACTTTCTGTGACTCATAGCAGACTGGTAAATGCCTTGATGGCTTTCTGTTTCCCTCCCAACAGAATATTTGTTTGGAGATCCATCCAAAAGTGTATATTAACTCATGTTGACTCATTTTTTACTGATGTTTGTATTACTTTTGGTAGACACACTACAGTTTACCCACTCATTCTCCCATTGATAACATTTAATTTTTCCCGGTATTTGCTATAATTCACAATGCTGCCATGATTATTGTTGTACAAATCTCCTTAATCTGTAGGATATATGTTTAGGAATGCAATTGCTGAGACATAAACTATATACACCTCAAATCTACAGATAATAACAAACTACTCTCCAGCATGGTTAAAAGTATTTATATTTCCTCATCCACAAAAAGAAATTCTGTTGCTCCCTATCTTCTCTCCCATCTGTTATTGTTGGACTATTTAGATTTTTCCCAGTCTGAGGACTGAGAAATGGTATCTCTTTGTGACTTTAATTTGCATTTTACTGATTTCTGGTGAGGCTGAGCATTTTTTCATGTGTTTATTGGCCATTTGTGTTTCCTCTTCTATGAATTGTCTTTTCATATCTTTTTCTATTTTTTTACTTGGTGGTTTTCTTTTACTTCTTGGTTTGTAGTTTCAAAAATCTAATTTGAATACTAATCTTGGTTAATTTTTTTCATTCCAAATATCTTCTTCCAGACTGCCCCAGTCTTTTCATTTTTATTGTCTTTTGCTACCAGACATTTTTAGTTTTAGCAGTCAAATGTATTAATCATTTCCTTTGGCATTTTTGTTCTCACTCCAAAATTTTTTAAATATTCTTTTATTCCAGATGATTTTCAAGCTTTTTTTCCCCTCTCTCTCTCTCTCTCTCTCTCTTTCTCTCTCTGTCTTTGACTTACCTACAATGCCAACCTTGTCATCTATAAAATTTCTAAATATATCAGAGTCAATTATTACTTCCATTAATTTAATTTTATTTTTTATTGTCTCCATTAATTTTAAGTTCTTCATATATACTTATTTTCTTCAATATCTATTGGTAAAATATTATACTTTTCTCCACATAGCTTCTCCGATCTTATGATTGATTTATTCCTAGGCACTTTTTATTTTTTGTTGCTATTCTGAGTTGAATATTTTGAAGTTTGTATTTTCAAAATGTTTTTTCTGGAATGTGGTAACTTAAATTATTTTTTGTAGATTGTGTATCTAGCAAATCTGATACATACATAAACATGTATCTATCACTAATTACACTCCATTTTAAAATTCCTAATATCGTTTATTTGTGCATTCTCTTTCTCTTTTTCTTTGAAAAAGATCTTCCAGACTTGACTATTTTACTAACCTTTTTAAAGAATCAGCTTTGAACTAGCTGGTGTTCTCTACTGTAACTTTTTCTATTTTTTTAATTTCATAGTTATTTTTATTATTATCTGTTTTTACCATCTTCAGGTCTATTTTGTTTCTTCCATAATTTCTTGGCTTGAATTTTTATGTCACTAAGTTTTAAGCTTTTCCTTATTCCTAATATCTACATTCATGGAAATATGTTTTTCTAAGTATTACTACATTGAATATGCAATCATTTATTATCATTTAATCATAAGTATATTTATATATTTAATCATAAATATATCTATATAATGATGTTTTATTGGCAAATAGTTTAAGGGAATATGCCTTTCTTTTTTCTAGATATGTCTATTATATAAGCTTGTTGTGTTGTTCAAATCATCTTTATGAATTTTTATCTGCAGAGTCTATTAATTATTGAGATTTACATTAAAATTTCCCCCCCCAAAAAGAACTTTTCAATTGTTTCTTACAGTTCTAACAATTTTTGCTCATAAATATTTATGTGATAGCTGCATTCTAGTTAAGAATTTTTACATTTCTTAGTGAAGTTGGACCTTTTTCAATATGCAATTAGCCTTTTAAAACACATTTTTCTTTTTCGAACTTAAGCCAATTTCTTTGTACCAGTACAGTCACTCCAGTTTTCATTTGTATTTGCCTAGTTTATTATTCTCCTTTTTCTTTCAACCTTTTTCATCCTTTACTTTTAGATGTACCTTGAGCTCGTAGATGGACCTTATGTATTCAATGTAACAATCTCTCTCCCATAACTGACAAAGTTAATTCATTTATATTTATGGAGATTATTGATATTTTTGGATTTGTTTCTATTGTCATTAGAGCTAGCTTAGATTTTTTTCTCCATTCTCCTTTATCTTTCCTGACATATTTTTTGTTGATTGGGTTTTTTAATTTCATTTTCTTTATTATTGTGAAATCTTGTTCCATCTTTTTCCTAGCCCACTGCTCCTTTAGACTTAGAAGATTTACCCACTTCATTTATAGCTCCTACAGACTCATCTTGTGTGTGTGTGTGTGTGTGTGTGTGTGTGTGTGTGTGTACTTAGCTATGCATTTGACTTTATCATTATTATTTTATCTACCTTATTTAACTTCTCTTTTCTCATTGGGAAGGCTTTTCCCTCCTTACCAATCCATGACGTTAGCTGAAATGAAAATCTCCACCATGCGTTCCCTTTCCTGTTAAAGTCCCCTTCAAATTGATCATTTTAATAATGAGGAAGGTAGCTTCCACCCAGGGATAGTGGAAATTTTTAATGATTATTAAAAGACAGAAGGGAGAACTCACTTTTTTCTTCTTTCTGACTGTCCATACTGATATCAATAATCAAAGTCTATGTGGAGGAGTAGTTCTCTAAAACATGTTCTACTCAACTTCTGCCAATAAATTTGGTTGCAATACCCTCTTGTAGACCCTGATTCTCTAAAGTCAATAAAGCCATGTTCTGTATTACTTTTAAAAGTTGCCCATCTCTCAATTATGTTAAGTTGAAAAAAAGATGGAATAATTATATGCATTTCTCTGAAAAATTATCTTTAGAAACTGTCATTAGGTTCTAGGGCATAGGTGGTATAATCTCCAATTCTCAACTGCTCACCATATGTCAGCCTCCCTATGGCCTTTCTAAGAGTTTGAAATCTATGCTTGGAGAGTTGATGATGGTGGCAGAGAGAGCTGACCACCAAAGTTTCATGTTCCCCTTCCATAGTATAGAATAAGTTCTTGGAAGTGGATGAGCAATAGGAAGCTACATTCCCAAGTCCTCTCTCCTTTGCGTGTAGGTCAGGTCATGCATCTATTTCTTGCCAGTAGAATCTGAGTAAAAGTGATATATATCTGCTTCTGGACTGAGGTAGTTAAGTATCAAGTGTGTGAAATTCTTCACTCTTTCTGCCTTGTAGAAGCTTGATGCTGCCAGGATTATCTTGAAATTATAAAATGGAAGGCTCACAAGACAGAATTCTGAGTTATTGCTTGGAGAGCCATCTAGCTCATTCTAGACTCTGATATGAGCAAAAAACAAACATTTCTATATTAATCCACTGAGATTTGGGAGTTATTTATAATATCTGTTACCTAACCTAGCTTATTCAGTGACACCCTCTTTCAGTAGGCACCTTGTGCCTTAAACTTCCAAAATTCATTGACCTTGCTGGTCTCTTTCATAGTAAATATCTCCACACAGTAGGTATAAAAATGGAGATGTGGGCTTCCCTGGTGGCGCAATGGTTGAGAGTCCACCTGCCGATGCAGGGGACACGGGTTCGTGCCCCGGTCCAGGAAGATCCCACATGCCACGGAGCGGCTGGGCCCGTGAGCCATGGCCGCTGGGCCTCCACATCCGGAGCCTGTGCTTCGCAACCAGAGAGGCCACAACAGTGAGAGGCCCGCATACCGCAAAAAAAAAAAAAAAAGTGGAGATGTGCTTTCAAGGAAATGTGTTATATTTTATCTTTTTAAGTTTTATTCTTTTGATGAAATCCCCTTACACTAAACATTTAACTATGAACATACACTTTTTTGGAGAAAGCTGTATTTGAAGTTAGAAGCATTTTGTTGCGTATCTGGACAGCAAGGAAAGTAAAAGTGTTATTTGCATTAAATTTGCTCTGAGTTATCAATAGAGTCAATTAAATTATTGTTCAAAGTGGTGGTAAGGACAGCCAATTTCATTATTTTAAGTGGTACTTAAAATGCTCCTAAGTCTTCACTCATTTATTATCTTAAGGCATTAGATGAAAAATGTGCTAGTTCCTCTTTTCTGAAAATGCTTAGAAAAGTAAGATAAAGCTGTAAAATGAGCTTTCAAATATCCAGTCCAATAACTGTAATTTTACTTCTTAATAGCTAGATAAAAGTTAACTTCACCTTTAAGTAAACAAATGAAAATTTACTCAGTTGTCTAATTATACTCTAATTATTCTATTAGAATTTTAGATGAGTGCAAAAAACAATAAAGATTTTTTAAAAGAAAATAATGACTTAGTCCATTAGGCTACTGATAGAAGCCTTGAGCATCTAATATCCTAAAATAGAATGAGTAAGCTTTTCTCCAGGCCTGGACTAAGTAAGGGTGCAACTTACACCACATATTACTCAAAAGGAAACTGTTTACCTCTCTACCAAAGTCATGATTAGAAGCTGTATTTTCCTACCAAATTTGAGCTCTATTTTACAATATTGGGATACAATATCCATAGCATTTAATTCCATGATACTTTGTAAATGAATCTGCAAGAATGGAAAGTGTGCCATTTGCTTAGAAATCCTTATTTTAATAGCAAACAAATATACAGTTCAGTTAGCCTATTTATATACCAGATTGTTAACCCTGTTTAAGTGATGATTTGACTGTATTAACAAGAGTGTTACAATGCAAACACATACGTTTTCCAGATGGAGCATATACACCCCTAAAAACATGTTAAGATCATAGGTTTTTGCTATGATCAAACAAATATATTAGGGTATAAACTACAATAGTTACTACCGTTTATGAGGCAGCTGGTATGTGCCAAGAATTATGATAAGTCCTTTACATACATAATCTCATTGGATGTTCACAGCATCCTGCATTCTTATTTTACATAAACTGAGTCTCTAAAAGGATAAATATTCCAAAGCTGGTGCAACTTCCCGAAAAACACACTGCCTGATTTCCCAACTATTTGATAAATTTCTATTATAAATTGCATGTTTTATATTTTATTTAAACAGAATTTAAGTACTTTTTGTGAATGTACTGATTCTATCCCAAATCGGTGGAAAAGAGAAAAGCCATTATTGTTATTGTTTCAGAATATGATGGCTACAGTTTTCCAGGAGATTATATATTAAACTGCTGCAAGAAAAAAAAATACAAATCTGCTTTTTAGCAGAAAGAATCCTAAGCAAGGAATCCCATCTGGTGTGACGGCCTCTGACACTGGCTACTGCCAATCCAATGTCAATTTCCTCTTCTTTCCCAGATCACAGTACCAATGGTGGAGATTTCTTAGTTTTAGGGACAGAAGCGGTTACTATTCGGGCCCCTAGGGAGGAAACTCGAGTACTGTATGCCAATTACAGTAACTTCTTTCCCCTTGGGAAGTGACTGGATCTCAAGTGTTCTGCATGGGGCTTCTAGAAAACCTTTGCTTTCCTAATGTAGACATAATTTCTTGAGATGCAGCACTCGTACTGTGGATGTGGAAGGTGGAAAGAACAGCTTAAAACTAGTTGATAAAATTGTTTAATCTTTCTCAGATCCAGTTTTCAGATAAATAAATCAAAATGGAAATACCTTATTATCCTACATGTATAGATATCATACACTCATGGAGCTGGCTGTTCAGAAGATAAAATTAGAAAATAATACATAAATAATAGAGAGCTAAAGAACTTCAAAAGGCACATTCAATGTTTCAAACAAACAAAAAAAAATCAGTAAAATTAAACGAGATTTTCCTGTGCCCAGGTTAGAATATTAGAATTAAAAGCAAAATTTTGCATTCACTCCTCTAGCTTGGGGTTTTCTAAATATGTCCCTCAGGGGCCTCAATAAGTGGAATTTAGGCTATTTTCACACATAACAGCTCCTTTCTGCTTGCTGACACTCAAGCCAATGCAGATGTCATTTGTCCCCTCCCTCCCATAACCCAACCTGGCCCCCCTCTACCTAGGGAAACCAGACTAGCATTAGGACTGGGGAGAATAACTAAACAATGAAGGGTAAAAAAGAAAGGAGAGTTTTAAGACTTAGGATATAGAAATTAGGGTAATGGAAACATATTTTCAACATGCAGATAACTCTTTAAATCCAATTTTTAAAAAATGTATCGTAAATCCTGTGGCTTAGTCCAGAAGGGGCAGAGAAGATCACTAAGATAATAGACTTTATTCCAACCTTTCGGCACAGAGCGCTTCTAACAACCCCAGCACCGTGCAGAGAGTGCTTTACGATGTTCTTTCTCATAAAGAAAAGCTAAAGACACAATAGCATGCTTATAATTCTAGAGCACTTTAGAATAATGATGTTGCGAAATGCAAATTGTCATCTCTCACTTCTCAGCACTCAGAGAAAAGGGTTTGATTTTCAATCATCAAAAAGATGTTTATTTTCAAATATAAAATGAGCTTATCCCAGGTGTATACATGACTGCAATCTCTTCTTGAGACACTGTCTTGATTATGAAGTGCTTCATCTCTTCCATCACACTATGTACCACATCAGAAGGTAGAAGGGCAGCTGCTAACCATGCAAAAAGGTTTTCTATTTCCAAGGGAAGAGAATTCTTTTACAAATTTAATTTTCTCTAACAGAAAACACAATATACCTGCAAAATGGAGTAAGATAACTTAGTTAACATCTAACTATACCTTGGCTGCTAATGGGTACAATGTTCCTTAGCCAGTGTGAAATTCAGAAAACGCTGCTGCCAGATTAAACCTCCCTAAAGCAGCAATAAGAAAACATATGTATCTAATCCATTTATATCAGGAGAAATGACCTGGGGCAGTAATCTTATTTTCTATTAAGGTAATCCGGAAAGTGGATGGAAACCAGTTAGACAGTAATTTAATAGAAGCACAACACACAACTCAGAAAATGAACAAAATTATTCCTTTACTGAAGAACAGTTAAATGGTATCTTAAGCTTGTATTTGATTTGAGAAAATGATTTCCAAAGCCAGGAATATAGTATTTTATGAACACTATGGAGAAGTATTTTCCAAGACAAATATAAAGGACATAGTTCCTCTTTAGTGACTATAAAAGAAAGCCATCATCTTAACTTCTGCATTTACAGTAAAAAAAATTTTTAAACTAAGCTTAAGAAATCTTTACTAAGAATCAAATATCTGTCCAACATCACAGTAACACAGTAGATCTCATGATAGAAAGTCTCCAAATAGACTTTTTGCATATTTACATTTTTTAAGTTATTACATATTTACATTTAATCCTTGCTTATTAGAAAATAAATGTTGTCCTCATAAATCTGATGTCTAAAAAAACAACTTACACATCTATTTATAAAAAGTCTCTGTGTGGTGTGTGTGAGTATGTGTGTTTAATGTCCAAAGGTCCTTCTAGATCTATTGTGTACGTAAAAACTCTTCTAAGCTGAAGTGGCATTTCTCTGTGCTCCTGCCCTGTTTCTCCATTCACAGCTCAGCCTGGGGAAGGACTGCCAGAAACAGCCACATGAACTGGGCAGTAAAACTGACAAGAAAACTGGTCAAGTTCTAGTTAGAGAAGAATGATCACATTGCTCTATTCGGATTTGCCCCCCAAAGCTCCTAATATTTCAATGTTGAGACGTTATTATGAGGCAAGTGAAATGTTCTTTATCTACATACATATTGTCTGCATTTGAAGACAACTTATTGTAAAATACCTTTTTTTTCTAAAGATGAGTTTTATTTATGTATTTGGTTGCACCGGGGTCTTAGTTGCGGCACGCGGGCTCCTTTGTTGCGGCATGCATGTGGAATCTATTTCCCTGACCCGGGATCAAACCTGGGCCCCCTGCACTGGGAGCGCGAAGTCTTATCCACTGCGCCACCACGGAAGTCCCCATAAAATACCTTTTTAATAATGGCTTTTTCAAAGAAACAATATTAAATATCCACTTTTAAGCAATTAAAATAGTTTCTGTCTTAATAACTACATTTCATCTGTCTTAGTAAGTGAATGTCTTCTTCAGTATCAGAATGAAAGCCTGAGTATAAGCTGTCTTCAAATCCAGAGAATAAAGATGCTTCTGAATCTCGTCTTCTTCGGCAGTTATACCTGGTGGCAAAGTCACACCTTACTCGTGATAGGTTTTGCTCATGATCTTGACCTCTTTAGCATATCAATAGCATGAGGGCTTTTCTCAAATTTCCTGTGGCTTCACTCACGGCTTCTCCTTTTCCTTGACTGATTTGTGCATCTCTGGAAATGAAACAATCTCCACTGAAGCCAGCCATAGGCTTCCGCTGGAGAAGCGTTTACATTTGCTTGACAGCCCACAGGGTGCATAAGTTTGCACGTGCAACCTTTTCTGCTTCTCCCCAGATATCATTGTGATGGATTCTAATAGCACATTTGGCAATTTCTACTCTAAAGTTATCAAATTTTTCAGTTGCATAAGCATACAGGCCTTTTCATCATACATGATTCAAATAACGCAAACATAACTCAGATTCCGTTCCTTGGTTGTCACCTAATAGTTGAACATATATTTTACCATAATTTATTATCTGTAGCAGTCAGACCACAACTGTTGCAATGATATTAGGCCTGAATAGTGATTTCAGGTCGACATTATAAATAATCCTGCACTGATACTTAATAATTTAGAGAAAGACTAGCATAGACTGTCAAACACTTTAAAAAACTATGTTATGGCTTTTTTTTTTCTTTTTGTTTAATGGTGAAACAACAGAAACTTTATTTTATTTTTTTGTCTGTGTTGGGTCTTCATTGCTGCGTGCAGGCTTTCTCTAGTTGCGGAGAGCGGGGGCTGCTCTTTGTTGTGGAGCACAGGCTCTTGTTGCAGAGCACGGGCTCTAGGGGCGTGGGCTTCAGTAGTTGTGGCTCTCGGGCTCAGTAGTTGTGGCTTGTGGGCTCTCAGCAGGTAGGCTTCAGTCGTTGCAGCATGCAGGCTCAGTAGTTGTGGCGCACGGGCTTAATTGCTCCACGGCATGTGGGAGTCTCCCCGACCAGGGCTCGAACCCGTGTCCCCTGCATTGGCAGGTGGATTCTTAACCACTGCACCACCAGGGAAGCCCCAGAAATGGTTTTGGAGTTTGTGTTACTTATATCATACATCCATTACTTAAACTGATTTGTTTGTTTATTTATCATTTGATAGTTTGTTCCAGTTTGTCAACAAGACGGCAAATCCCTAGAACGCAAGTGTATATTTATATCTGTACTTATCACCAGTATCTCCTACTGAAACTGGCAACATAGATTAGGAAATATAAAATTCTGTTCAAGAACAGTATGGAGGTTCCTTAAATAACTAAAAATAGAACTACCGTACGACCTAGCAATCCCACTACTGGGCATGTACCCAGAGAAAACCATAATTCATAAAGAGTTATGTACCACAATATTCATTGCAGCTCTATTTACAATAGCCAAGACATGGAAGCAACCTAAGTGTCCATCAACAGATGAGTGGATAAAGAAGATGTGGCACATATATACAATGGAATATTACTCAGCCATAAAAAGAAACAAAATTGAGTTATTTGTAGTGAGATGGATGGACCTAGAGTCTGTAAAACAGAGTGAAGTCAGTCAGAAAGAGAAAAACAAATACCTTATGCTAACACATGTATATGGAATCTAAAAAAAAAAAATGTCATGCAGAACCTAGGGGCAAGACGGGAATAAAAACGCAGACCTACTAGAGAACGGACTTGAGGATACGGGGAGGGGGAAGGGTAAGATGCGACAAAGTGAGAGAGTAGCATGGACATATATACACTACCAAATGTACAGTAGATAGCTAGTGGGAAGCAGCTTCATAGCACAGGGAGATCAGCTCGGTGGTCTGTGACCTCCTAGAGGGGTGGGATAGGGAGGATGGGAGGGAGGGAGACACAAGAGGGAAGAGATATGGGAACATATGTTTATGTATAACTGATTCACTTTGTTATAAAGCAGAAACTAACACACCATTGTAAAGCAGTTATACTCCAATAAAGATGTTAAAAAAAATTCTGTTCAAGAAATGGTCGTTAAGGGATGTATACAGCCCAAGATTTATGAAGATTGAGGGATACAGCAATGGATAAAATGACTCTTTTTTCCTGAGGAGCTCTTTATCTGGTTTAGAGTTCTCAAATTTACAAATGGAGACCTCCTGTCCTCAACCCCAAAGAATAGTCTAGTAGCCAAATCAGGCAAGCATCACAGGAAATAATCACATGCAATGTAATAAAGGCTTCAAGAGTGGCACAAAGTTCAATTAGAGCAGAAAAAGCAATCTATTTTTCTTCCAGATGATAGCCATTTTTTTTTTCTTCTCAATGCTCTGTACTGATCTTAGTGGTCAATTACCATTTATATATTGAATACTGAATATTACAAACAAAAACAGCAATAAGAAGTTGGCAGAGCTTTCCTTCTATTATGTGTTCTTCATCAGCAAATTTATAAAGTAAAATCTCACAAGGTCAGCCAAATTTTTTTAAGCTTATTTGTAATATGAATTTCTATCCACCAATGTTAACAAGCAACCTTGCTATGAGAGTTTGTTGTGGCTTGAAATATTAACTGATAATTATGCACACATACCACAGTTTTTATCTTTACTCCATCCTTTACATTTGTTTTCATTGTGTGCAATTTTAAAATGCAGAGCTTACATAATTTAAGCAACCCTACTGCTTGTTAAATATCAAAACACTTCCCTACCAATTGGTCATTAGCTACTGTATCAAGTGCCCTGAGTGCCCTTATACAGCTCAGCACTGACACTGGGACCCTGTCTCTGTAATCCAGCAAATCAGAGTAATGCCTAGCAAAGTAAGGAGCTTCAGAACCCTGCTTCAAGGATTACGGCCGACATTCATTCCATTTAGTTATTGCCCCAGGTAAGCCTGCTGTTAAATATTCTGAATATCTCCCCTTTAAATAAATGTGGTAAAATATAGATGGATGGTAGGTAGGTAGATAGATAGGTAGAGACATAGACAGACAGTTCATGCTAAAATCCTAAAAGAAATATCCAATAAAAAAATATGTGGAAACAGTTTGTTTTAAAACAATCAGATCAGGACTCTGGTGTTGTTCATTCTCTGATTGGTTTACCAAGTTTACAGCCACCTCCAATACACAGCTGTATATATTTTAAACCAACTTAATAAAACATGTAAACATTCCAACCATTCTGAAACTACCCCAGTCCTATGCATTCTACATCCCCTGAGTTCTAACACACTTGCTCTCACATCACCTCCCATATCTTGATCGATGACCTGGCAGAACCTTTAAAAGATTCACAAATTGATAGAGGCCTTTCACAAAATGAGAGTTATGTGTTGCTTGCACCATTTTCCATCACACTTTCTGGAAACAACCACTGAGGTTAACTAAAGGTAAAATTCAAAGGTTAAGTCTCGCTTTAAATGGGGGCAAACCTACCTCTACTTGTGTGCTGTTTCACAAAACTGATACCTCATATTTGAGTCTTTAGCTTTTAATATAAATGTACAGATTTTGCTGAAATGAATATGGAAATACATTTTTATTGTGAAAGATGTAAATTAAGACATATAGTGAATTAGGGCTTCAAAAAAGCTTCACATATTTTAAGGTAGAAAAAAAAGGCCTATTAAGAGATTTTCAGAGTCTTCTGAGAGATTATTTGTGGAAATAAACCAGTTTTTATGCACAGAATATTTTCACATAATAAAGGTAATTAAGCCAATTGAATGGATATAAAAGGGGACCAAGAAAAAACTGTCCATAGGTTAAATTGTAGACCAAAATGCAGTCCAGCCTGGTAACAGAAGATGAATCATGATGAATGTTAAGGGGTTTTCAGGTTCTGAGATTTTAAGATACATTTGATAGCTATGCTGTAATAACTATCACAGTAACATAAGCCATTATTAGAATAGACTGATCTCTCATATATTCCATTAGATTCTATTGGTTAGAATATTCTATGAAACGGGGAAGAATAAGCAAAGCTTAACCATTCATTCATTTAAAAAATGTTTATTCAATGCCGACTCTGCAAAGCCTTGCTCAGGATGCTAAGATATGTCAGTAAATCAAAGTCCCCTTTCTCTGGGAGTTCATATTCTATTTGGGTGAGACAACTAGTGAACAAAAACACATAAATAACTAAATGCTATGAAGAAAAAAATAAGGTCAGGAGAACATGGTGAAGGTGTACTTACTGTTTCTATAGGTAGTCAAGGAGGATCCCACAGTTAAACTGACATTTGAACTGAAAACTAAAAACCGAGAACTCCATCTGGAGTAGAGTGCTCTGGGAGAGTAATCAGCGCATCCTAGTTCCTGAGGCAGAAGTGCCCTTGACACCTTTAAGGAGGGGCAGGAAGGTCTGGATGCCCAGAGTTCAGGGACCAAGGGAGGCAATGCAAGAGAAGGGGCAGGCGTTAAGTGAGGTCAGGGTGCTGGGAGAGCAGCCAGGCCACTGCAGACCATCACTAAGAATTTTTATTATATCCTGAATTAGGCTGGAAGGTACTAAAGAATTTCAAGATCACTTATTAAAGTAGGACCTTAGGGTCCGTCTGCCGATGCAGGGGACACGGGTTCGTGGCCCGGTCCGAGAGGATCCCGCATGCCGTGGAGGGGCTGGGCCCGTGAGCCATGGCCGCTGGGCCTGAGCATCCGGAGCCTGTGCTCCGTGGCGGGAGAGGCCACAGCAGTGAGAGGCCTGTGTACCGCAAAAAAAAAAAAAAAAAAAAAAAAAAACAAAAACAAAAGAAAATAAAGTAGGACCTTACTGGAGGAGCAGGAGAATGACAGGATCTAACACGTTTTAAAAGGATCAGCCAGGCTGTTGTATGGAGCGCAGGCTGTGGGACTGAGGTACAGCAAAGGGCAAGCTAGCTGGGAAGGTGAGCTCCTGGTCTGCTCTGCCAGCGTAGGAGAGGTCAAAGTGGTGAGAGCTGTTGGATCACAGATAAACACTTAAAAGAAACAGACAGAATTGGATAGAGAACGTGTCGAAACAGCCTAGAAGAACTACACAGAAGGGAAAAAGTACTTCCAGAAAATGCATGTCTCGGATAATCAAACAAAGCTCTCTGTTTGTAATACAGAAATTGGATGTATGAGTCTATACACAATTATGGTGAAAATACTATGCCTAAATAACCATCAACTATAGAGACGTCTAATGGTTAATACTGTCCTGAGCTGAACAAAGAGGCTTCCAAAATAGGGAGCCTCCACTCCCCTCCCCTCACTGAAATTTTCACTGCAGACCATGTATATCCATCCACAAGTGTTGTTTCAGAGGGCTTCCCGGTATCATTAGGTGAGACGCTATACTGCTTGGAGTTAAGCCTTTTAGCGCTTTTCATCCCAATAGGGGAAAAAATGAGAAGAAACGAATACACAGTGGAAAAACTTCAAAGAAAGGAAAGATCAATCTTATTTTCATGTAATCCTTGTTTCAAAATATTCTTCATACCATAAATTTCAGTGAAATATATGTCAGTTCCTCCACTGATGCCTGAATACACCCACAGCAGATTGTACTTAGAAAACTAGGGTCAACAAATGGAGAATGGTTTCATTGTCTGCGATAGCATTCCCTGATTGGAAACAGTCCCTTGGGAATTCATTGCGGAAGACAAGTCCCACCCCTTCAAACTGCGGCCACCCTCACTCAGGATCATCCCACAAGACATTGCCGGGTAATCCATTTGTCCTACCCAGCTTCAGACAGACCAAGTCAGGTGATTAACCAGGTAAAATCCTTACTTCTCCTTTTATATTTAATATCATATATAACAATATATGTGCATTATTATGTGAGCACTTTGCATCTTAAAGTGTTTCTGAAAACACAGTCATAATACTTTGTTCATGAAATGAAATTTTATAAGCAGAGAAAAATGCCTAAGATTAAATATACCTAAAAAAATCTTGAGATGCTTGCTTAGGTGTCACTCTCTGGCATTGACTGAAATTGCATTCATCTAAAAATGTGAAATGCTTTCTCGTGGATGTATGAATTTTTAACAGTAAGTGATAATTGCAGCGCATTGTCGTATAATTGTTTGGAAAGATGATTTCCTCTACAAAGTTCAAAGTGAAAACCTTTGTTTCTTTTAAAGCAGATGATACTATTTGGGATTTACATTTTCATTTTTGTTTTTGTCTCCATTACTTTATTGAATAATTTCAGTACAGATACAAGATTATCACTGTATTATGAAATAATGTTCATGTATGTTTATTTTGACTAGAAAAAAATAATTTTATACTGTTCTTTTTATCATGAACTTTTTCATTGAATTTGATCAAGATCTGTTAAATAAATCATTTACCTCTTCTGACAAATAACTAATGTACCAAATATACCCAAGCAATCCCAGAGAAACATATTGCCAAGGTGTTATTGTCTAAAGGCATAGCTTTTTTTTTTTAATTCAGAGCTGCTTAATCAACAATGTTACTAATGAGATGATTGGTTGCCTTGAGGTTGTCAGTTAATTGAATGAACAGACAGCCTGTTTTCCCTTACAGCAACCTATAATGCTAATGGATAAGCTAATTTTTTCTTCCCTAAAGTAATTGCACAGTCTCTTTAATTTAAAATCACTTGCATTTACTCAGTTGGTTGTTTTCTAACAGGGAAAAGGTCCTGAACATTTAGACTGGGGAGATTTAAACTGTCAATATGATGTAGAGTGTAGGACCTTTCAGCATAAGTAATTAAAATCTACCATGCAACTTCGTTTAGGTTATGTTGAATACACTATCCATTATAATTTGCAAGAAAGGTAATATTACTACAAATTAATCTTATAAAATCCTAATTATGATCTTGTTACTTCTTTGTTGATTTAATAATTTCTCTTCTGTTAAAGAAGAAAACTACTGATCCTCATCAAACTCTGTCTAGATCAGTGAATTGTATATATTAATTTATGTTTTAATATTGCCAAGACTCATAAGCCAATGAATGATGTTAGAAACGTTACATAGAGATAGGTGACGGTGAAAGTCAGAATCCTCGTGAGAAAAACCAAGTTCATATTTCCAATAGCATCTCTAATGCACAAGAATAAATTACTGCATGTTAAGTTAACCTGCAAGTTTTCAGTATGTCTTATTACAGACAGTTTGCAGAGCAAGAAAGTGTCTTGAATTTTATTAAACAAAATTGCTCATTCTTTGAACAGTTTAATTTATTCATTATCTTTAATTATCTTAAAATTTAGCATGTTCACTTTATACTAACAGTTGTGTTATCTAGGGTATTGCCACCTAAAAACCTTAAGAAATTTTAGTTTCTGATTTTTTTTTTTTTTTTTTTTGTGGTACGCGGGCCTCTCACTGTTGTGGCCTCTCACTGTTGTGGCCTCTCCCACTGCGGAGCACAGGCTCCGGACGCGCAGGCTCAGCGGCCATGGCTCACGGGCCCAGCCACTCCACGGTATGTGGGATCTTCCCAGACCCGGGCATGAACCCGTGTCCCCTGCATCGGCAGGCGGACTCTCAACCACTGCGCCACCACGGGAGCCCAATTTCTGATATTTTAAAATAAATCTTCAACCTAGCAAAATGACCTATCTCTTAAAATTCAGTTACATTATCAGTACATGTAGAAATGGTCTGATGACAGATAAAAAATTACATTAGCTACAGGTGTTTTCATCTAAACAAATTTTAAAAATAAGGGGGAGAATACAAAGTTCTTCCCTTGAAACCTTCACAGAATTGGAAAGTTTATAGCCAAAATTTGGGGAAATAGTAGGAATTTGTAAAAGTTTATTTTATTTTGGTTTAGTTTACTTTGTTCAATAGCCTGGAAATGCCTTTATTTGGGGTTAACTTAAAAAAAAAATCTATGAAGAATTTTAAACATATACAAAAACAGAGCAGGGTAATGAACTTCTAGGTACCTAGGACCGAGCATTAACAATTAACACATATGCCCATTCTTGTTTCATACATAGTCCCTTCAATCTGTCCTAGTTCCCATGTTATGTTGAAGTAATTCCTAGACAGAATGTCATTTCATATGCAGACATTTCAGTAGGCTTCTCTAAAAAAATAAGCTCTCTTCTTTAAACACTATAATACCATGATCACAGTTTAAAAATAAACATCCTTAATATCACCAAATACATAATAATATATAAATATCCTGTAGTCTCCTAAATGTCTTTTTTTTAAAAAACATTAAGAACAATCAGGACCCAAATAAAGCTCATACATGACGGTTGATTGGGGGGGAGGGGTGTTAATCTGCAAATTCTCCCGTCTAGTCTTTTCCTTGCACTTCGTTGAAAAAAACCTGAATTTTTGTCTTATGGAATTTCCCAGTCTAGATCTTGCTGATTGTAGTACCATGGTGTAGTTTAACAGATTTCTCTGCTTTCCATATTTTTTCTAAGTTGGTATTTGGGTCTAGAGAATTGCTCAGATTCAGGTTCTATTTTTTGGCCAGAAATTAGTTGACCTGGTGACCTTCCATCAAGAGGCACTTAACTTGTTGTTGTTATCCTTTTTGTGAAGTCAGTAATCACTGGTGCTCAATGTCATATTATTTTAACTTGAAACGTAAAAACACAGAGTTAATCTGAAAAATAGTGCACACGTTGAAAATACTTATGGAAAAACAACCCAAAATGAAATAGGAATTTTACTTCCGGGATACTTAGCTAGCAAAATCACCAAGGCAGCTTTTTTTGTTGTACATAATGCAGTTTCTAGAACTTGAAATTATATGTAGTAAAAATGAAATGTCTCAGATGTCTTAGAAAATACACATTCAATTCATTCCTCTATTTCCTTTACTCTATTTTCTTGTTTCTTTGTCCTATTAACTCTAGCTCTTCACTGGACACTTAGCCAAGTTATCCCAGTTGCCATCTCATATACCAGCTTCATAGTGTTAGCCTGATTATTCTAACAAGTTCTTCCCTACAAATTAACTTGATTATAGCCATGATGTTTCCAGGAATCAAAAAGAGGGCCCATAGCTTGAAAAGTAACATTTGTCCCATTTCTAGCAATCTGAGAAATATGGCTCCCAGGCTAAAATGCCAGCATTTCTTTCAAAGTTCTATTATTCATGGAATCAAATGGACAGAGTATTTTAAATGATAGTCTTCTCAGACAGGAACTTATTCTTTGAAGCATAAGATAGCATCTGCTATCGGAAGATGGGAATTTGAGCTCAAGAGCTGGTCAGAAACCTGATTACTGGAGCTAAAATATGAGAGACCAGACCTAGTGCAAGGCTAGCTTATTGGTGGATGGTTTTGTTGTATTAGAACTGCTTGAGGCTGCCACACCTAGAATAACATAAATGGGACAAGAGTATGACTTCAGGAGAGTCTGGATGAAGAGACTGGATGAAGATAGAGACCCATTTTTGAAAATGTATGAGACCCAAAACAAATTAATATCCATTTGTTAGAAAGTACTGAACAAGCAAAGAATGAAACACAACTTAAATTGGGAAAATACCCATGATGATTTTATAAAATGGGTATTACATATAAAATGTGAATACTTCATTTGGAGTAATTAAATGATTTTACACTGTAAATAGGCAAATATACACAAATAAAGGCCATGGAGTTGATGCTTATAACTATATATGTGCACAATATGAAAATAAAGCTAATGAAAAGGAACTTCTTTTTGGATGCTGTTTATGGCAATTTCATTATTTTATATTAAAACAAGTTTAAATAAAAAAGAACCTTTTAATGGCCTAAGGTTTTGAAAGGCATAAAAATGAAATCTCTATTAGGAATAAAAGTAATCATGTCCAAGAATACTATGGTATATTTTTATATTGCCACTTTTCCTTCATTTTAACTATGTCTGTACTACTTTCTGATTTGAGTGAAGATGATTGCTTGAGCGTTGTGCTAGTAATTGACAGAAAATGCAAAATTTCTTTGACATTGAGTTATTTTTAAATTTCCTTGGACACTCCAGTTGTAGCTAATTTTCTGAGGTTCCGATAACATGAGGAACTGTACATATCTTTGAATGGGAACGTTGACTACTGAGCCTCATTGGGACATTTAAATTACTTTAGGTCTTCATTTCCCCTAGGAATTATTTAATTCATTTCTTCTTACTAGGTTTCAATCATTGACTTCTGTATAACCCATGCCTTAAGAGAGTTTATAAGTTAAACGAAAGATTATCCAAGACATAGGTATGTCTTCTCACAGTCCACTGACTTAAATACAAATCCATTAAAAAATAATTGAGAATTATATAACGTGGGGCCCCATATAGTCTGAACCTTTGGCACAACTCCTAGGAGGAGAAAAGCATGTTTTCTACTGATTTCTCACATTTAAAGTTCTTGAGATACTGCCATCTGTGTCAGTTTCTCCAAATAATAAAACCAGGTAGTGCCTCTGATTCAGGCGGCTCAGTGGAGAACGGTGAACAAGATGAGGATGTTAAACTTGAACCAGACTGTCCAATATGCTCATATGTCTGACACACCTACTCGGTTTGAGATTTGCTTTCCTTTCTCAACTGTATGTTTTACTTATTATATAAGAGTTTTAGAATGCTTTTTCTTTCTTCAGAATTGTCCTGGCTAATTAAGGACTTTGCATTTCCCAATTTACAAGCACCTTGTCAATTTCTACCAAAAGAGAGAGATTTTTATTTGGATTAAATTTATATATAAATTTGTCTAGAACTGACATTTCGAGTCTTCTAATCCATGTATTTGGTATATGTGTCTATTTATTTAGGTATTTGTTAGTGTCTCTTAATAACGTTTTCTAGTTTTCTGGCAGAATGATTCTGCAGGTTTTGTAGTATATTCCTAGATACTTATGTTCTTGGTTAATCTTTTATTCCTGCCTTCTTTATCAGTATTTGGTTATAAAATCATAAAAGAAGGTAAGACACTCTCCATCATTTTGTCATCCGAAATATCTTGACTAATATAAAAATGTTAGAAACAACCACCTGAACCTAGTTTCTATTTTAGTGATAAATAATTAACAAATTTTTTCCTATAGATCTTGATTGGTACAAGTTTTCTTGTTCTGTTCCAATCACTTTTAGTTATTTATATTGTTCTATGACATTACCCATTTTATTGAATGTGCAAAATCAGTGACATGAGATTAACATAATGATCTTTATAATTCTTTAATCGCCCCTACTGTTGTGAATATATCCACTTTGTAATTTCTAATGGCAGGTATTTTTCTTCTCTTTCTTTTTGTCTTAATCACACATGAGGGGTAGTTTTTATCATTGATCATTCTATAGAAGCAGACTTTTTCAATCAGTATACTTGTTTGTTTTCCAGTTCACAGTTTTCAGGGTTCATTTGTGTTAATTTTCTTCTGCTACTTCCTTTTGCCCTATTTTTTGGTACTTAAGTTAAATGTTTAATTTGATTTATTTTCAATTATATTTCAGTTACAGAAGCAATGAAGGCGATAATTTTTCTCAGAGTATAACCATAGACGTAGATCACTTTTACATTTATATTCTATAAAGAATCTCTTATTTTCCTATTTAAAATAATGAAATATTAGTTTTGCAATGGTAACATTCCAAATGGCAAAAACATTTCCTAATTGTTTTTCAAAATTTTAGCTCATTCGTGGAATGAGGCAACATTGATATAACAATCTGCACTAGGGAACTGACTTTGGGCTGATTTGTCATATTCTAAGGCCATTGTGCAAACTGACTTATCTAATACTGATTATTAAAGCAAAGTAACAAACATAATAATGCAATGGTAACAAATTTTACATTGAGTCATTTAAAGAAAAATCCAGTGCATGCAAATGCAAATGTGTTAATATCTGCTTGTAAATTGAAATAAAAGAAAGATAACTACTTTGGGGAAATTTTATCATATTTTCAGGTTCATAAAAGAGAGAATACTAAAATAGCAGATTAGTCCTAAAAGGGAGCTTCGGAAGCATTTGGCACTCACTCCTATATTTTATTTAGCCAAGAAACTCTTTCTTCAAAGAAAATATTTGTTGGGTATGTAAATAATAAAAGTGACCAAAGCAGAACCCCTCTGAGTGGGCTCAGCAGAGATGAAGAGGGACTTGCTTGTCCCATTTCCCCTCAGCCTGCTCAATGTAGGGCAGCCGCTGAAAGGGCTCTGGTCAGCAGCAGGCACCAAACACTACTCTTATGTATTTTTTAAAAATGACATGAGTGGAAAAATAGTGAAATTTTAGTAGGATTTTATTTTCCTTGTTGTACCTCTCTGAATTCTTTTTTACCTGACATTTTAATCATTCTAATTATACTTAGAAATCTGAACTGTCAATTCAAATATGCTAGAAGATAAGCTTCTCTATCAGATGAGAAAATTGAAGCCTAAAGGGGTTTATTTAGACAATGGGCAGAACATTACTAGTGCCAGAGTAAAATTAGTAATCAGACTCGTGATACCTCTTTTTTTTTCCTATATAAATTTCCTTAACTCCCAATAATTTATTCAAGTCTACATTCCTCACAAAGGTGGCTAAATTTCGTTGTCTGGTGGCTCTCTTATTCTATATATGATGTAATTTCAAATCTTGCATATAGCAATTCAAGTTAAAAATAGATGAGAATGCGTCTACAAGTTTGTTTTTTTAACTTAGTCATTCTATGCAGTTATGAAAGGTATTTTCAGTGGGGACCTGCAAGAGAGCAAGATGTTGACTTTGAATAAGAATATCTTAACTAAATATATATTTGTATATACACACACACACATTTCATATATCATAATATCATTTGTTATAGCCTGGTCAATGCATACTGCAATTCCATTCAAGCTTTTAACCTCCATCTCACACACACACACACATACACACACACACACACACACACACACACACTATGATCTTTATCCTAGTGTAGATATATAAAATAAGAGTTGCTTATTTTAACTAAAAAGAGCAAAATATCTAAATTTATCAATATGCTGAGAAGGATAGCCCAGTAAATGGGATGGTGTTTCAGGCAAATTTTTTACTAGTTTTAACATGGTATTAAAACTCATTCAAGTGGCCAAAATTAACAGTCTCAACAAAGACTGGATGATTAATTGGCGTAAGAAATGGGAGAAGCAAAGCAGATGGCCCAGTCACTTTTTATGTCATTCCTCTAGTTTGAAAATTGTCCAATGTCAGCTATAATAAAATCTTGAGATATAAGCTGGAAATGCATCCATCTTTCATCGGAATTTTTTTCCAAATCAAATGTGGATAATCTGCTTCAGAATGTTAAAATAATATCAATAAATGTGATAAGAACTTTTGGCTCCAATAGTGGAAGTGTAATAGTTTTGATATATGGCCAATGAAAGTTCAAGTGGGCATAGTCAGATGAAAAATCTAAATTTTCCTTGTCCTTTCTGGACATTTTGTGAGGAACAAAATGGCACCACTGTTTTAATCTCTCCTTCAAAAAACTGAACTTTGAAGAATAAGAGAGTGTATTTATATCATTCAGAGTTCAGAGTTGTAAAAGCATTGTTCTGATCTGCACCCCGCCCCCACGCTGGATGCACAGGTATTTAACACAATAGAACAATTATGATTCTAAAATAATTCCCTCTCTCAGGATTTGCATTAAGAAGATACTGGCTCTGACAAGTGATTGATAAGAAAGCATTCCTGAGCTTTAGCTTCTTAGCACAACTGTGGTTTGTGTGAAGTGTTACATGTGATTATTTTTAGTTCCATGAAGCAAAGGTTTTGGAAGGAACCTGAAGGTTCCTAGGAAAATTTATAAAGGAAGTAAAACTTTCACTGGAAAGACTTCCACATGTATCCCAACAAGCAACCCTGTTCTCTTTCTGCCTCCTTCCTCAGCACACATGCATCCCAACAAGCAACCCTGTTCTCTTTCTGCCTCCTTCCTCAGCTCACATGCTCTCATTCAAAACACAAGTGCCCCTGAAAACCCCAGTGCAGCTCTTCTGTGAACTTCCTAAGCAGTTCAAGCGTTAGCTTTACCACGAAGACATCAAGTACATTTAAAGAAAGTCCTCTAGAAATCTGATTATCAAAATGTGTGAGCAGGGCTGGGAAATTGCCACAGAGCCTCTGCGGCCGAACCTGAAATAAGAGACGCTTGAGGCTGAAGGCTGTTCCTTCAGGGTGTTGTGGGCCACGAGGCTGGGGGCTCTGCCAAAAAAGGCCACCCTTCTTTCTCTCTCTCTTTTTTTTTTTTTTTTTTTTTTTTGGCCACGCTGTACAGCACATGGGATCTTAGATTCCCGACCGGGGATGGAACCCGAGCCCCTGCGTCCCGGGCCCCTGTGTCAGGAGTGCGGAGTCTTACCCGCTGGACCGCCAGGCAAGTCCCAGAAAGGCCCGCCTTGTCCTCAAACTGTCTTCTATCTCACCATCCTGCTACTTCCAGAGGACAAAGGAATAATGAAATCAAAGGCCACATGTGAGAGGCTCCTAATGTTTTGTGCTGAAGAAGCCACACGTAACCGACTATAAGGTGTGATACTATTGGAATTAATGTATTCATTTTAACTCTCTCCACATGACTTCAATCATTTTCATCTCAAAAAACATATCGAAGTGAACCATTTGGTATAGGTATACTAAAAATGATTTAATTCAGGGAACTGTTAAGCTCATCACATATACTTCTAGAAGACATATGTATATACATGTAAGGATTGCTCTATAAAAAGAAGACTTCTTAATATCTTATTTTTCTTAGATCATTCTTGAGTGACATATTTAGAAACAAAAACTCCAATACCATAACGTGCAATGATCACAGATTTCCCACAAGATTTACTGAAACCATTTTACTTAGGTTGATTTAACATTTGTGCGTCTACAGGGGGAAAAATGTGCCGTTCTATTTAAAGATCTTTTTAAGGATATTAGTGTAATAAACCAGAGGCAACTCTTGGCACTGTGTTAATGATACATATTTTCACAATTAGTAATCTTTCTCTACTTGAGAGTATGTTTATGTTTAAATATGTATCTCTAGTAGTTACCAGCGTATCTTTCACCCAGATTTCTTTAACTCAACCAGAGTCATAGCTGTTCAACGAATTTGGTGTATGCTTCTTACTTCTTTTCCTTAATTGCTTCTTCGATAATTGTAAAATGTCTTTGAAGGCTTCAAGATTAAAAATAAATGTTAATATTCATTCGATATTCATTTCATTTTGATGAAATTCTCTTTGACAAAATTCCAAACACACAAATGACTTTTGAGTACTGAAAGCTACGTTATTTCTCTTTACCTAATTATTCTTTTCATTATTGCAAGATGCCGTATTAGCTGATGTTGGTTTGATAGTTAGCATACGTTCATGAAAATGAATACATTTATCATAGAACAGTCAGGAGAGTCGTCACCTGACATCTAGAACACTACCTTCATTCAAAAGGAACATGCTTGTGATTTTTATTAGCCGAAATATTTGAAAGTAACTAAATGTGCCTTTGATTTGGGAAGAGGGACAGGAAGCATCTCCATCCTTTCTTTCTCAGTGATCTTACTTCTTGTGACTGTGTAAAACAATCATGAATACAATTTCGCAAATGACCTTTATCCATTCCAGTCAGATTCTCTAGATGTCTAAAGAGAAAAATGGTGCCTGTGATTCAGACTCTCTCTCTTTTTTTTCTCAGCAAATAAAGACATCTATACAGAAATCTATAGAAACTCACAATAAAATAGAAATCAAAGATTGAGAGTCAATCAATTGTCAAATCTGAGAGGAGCTTCCACAGTCTATAAGACTGATTGAACGGGAAGGGGAAATAAATTGACTTAAACATTCTTTGCATGAAATTTTAAAATAAAATAAAAACAACCCACTCTTAACTTGCTTGCAAACCTTCTGCAACAATCTCCACATTGCAAGTGTATGTCTTGAAGGTGTCAGAATTTTGTTTTGTTTTGAAAAGACAACAACATGAGACGTACAGAGATTGGCTGTAGGAGAAAAGGAAAGGTATCTGCACAATTAAAACGAGGCCTGCCGACACCAAGGAGTAGAAGAACTGATGTAAAGAACTGATGTAAAAGAACTGATGTAAAAAGCATAGATTTGTGAAATTCTCTCAGAATGGGGGCGAGTAGACGAAGATAACTTGGGGAAATTTGGCACAATGTTAGTATAGATAGTAGTGATAGAGCAGGGAATTAGTTTGTTCCTAAAAAATAAATCAAAATAACTTCCATAGAATCAACTATTACAGAAAACTGCTCTAGACTCAATACAGAGCTAAGTAGGCCACACAGAAAGGTCTTACACTATCCCAGGCAAAGTCATTACGAGAACTATACTTCAGAAGATCAGGAAGTTTTTTGTTTAAATCAGGAAGTCTTATATTTGGATTTAATGTTTATTTTACGCAGGTTTTAACATTATCATGTGGTGAGAAGATCTTTACGTGAACATTTTCTCTCAGTTTCTTGGTCTGTGTTTTGTCACAATATTACAGTTTCACCCTGGTGTACAGGGTACTCATTATGAGCACAACCACAAGAATGAAGGTCTTTGCTCACACCGCAGCCTTCCCTCAAGAATGTGCACAACTGATTTCCCAATTTTTACTGTATCATTTCTGGATGTGACTAAAATCAACGTCTTCTTTTAAAAAACGTTGTCAAGTCAGGCTAGTTGCACAGGAACCCACTCTAAGGTACCAATTCTGTATCAGTCAGCAGGTGCTCCATTAGACTCTAACAATAATGACCCCATAAAGTAAGAGACTTAAAACAACAAAGGCTTGTTTCTCAGTCGAAGCTCCTGGCTGTTGCTCTTTCATGCTGGACCACGTCCGGCATCCAGGCTGACAGGGCAGCCACTCTCTAGAACTGGCAGGTTGGTGAATAGTGAATCAACACTTAAAGTTTCCATCCGGAAGTGACATGCATCACCTCCACTCAACATCTCACTGATCACTGCAGCTCAGGTGATCACACTTAGTTTCAGGGGAGCAAAGAATTGCAATCCTACATGGACCCAGAAGGAGAACTGGTAATATCTGATGAACAGAACTCATGGCTGCCACACGTTCCTAGTTGAATTGAGGCAGTTAAATTCTCTAATGCTCCTAAAGTTGGTGTGATGATTTAAAAAAAAGCAAAACCCTCAGGGATCGAGGCATTTGGAATTAGGGATGCCAGATTCCCTCTCCAAAACACCTCCTCTTGGCCTGTTGCTAACAAAATTGATGATGGCGCTTATAAAAAACCACATCCAACTGGGACCCAGATTTGGTGAGGTGTGCTGGGGAATATTGCAGTGCAAATTCAGAAAATATGTGAACAGCCGTGCTACCTTAGACCATAATACCTTATACCTACACTGAAGCTAAATCCCTTAAAAAGAAATGAAAGAGAAATAGCACTCAGGCTTGGAATATTTGGGGGAAAGAAAGGGAGGAGGACGTAAGGGTGTGACCCTGTTTAAAGAGCATGACTCAATAAGATTTCTGGGATCAATTACAAAGCAACAGATTCAAACAGAATAGTTGGGAAGCTAACATGACCAAACCTGGTTAACAGAGATTAATCATTGCTTAGCCACTAAAATAAAATAAGGCTCACAAATGTGTACCAAAATGAATCTTTTGGCTCAGGCAGTAGGGTCTTCTGCTGAGCACTGCTATGAATGCTCTTCTTAGGGGTAGGACTCAGGATCTGAATGAGGGAAATTCTCCCAGTGGGAAGAAACTTAGCAGCAAGATTGACTACCCAAGATTCACACCATAGTTTCAAGAAATGTCTGCTCAGTTACCAAACTGCATTCCAGATGAAATAGAGAACAAGACTTTTCTTTTTTTTTAAGACTTCATAAAAACTGAGAGAGATGTATTTGCCAATGTTTAGTAGGTTTGGGATGGACAAGAACACTTAAAGAAAAAAAAAGCAATGCATTATCTAGTACATTAAGAAATCAATCGATTTGGCTACAAAAAACTAGAGATATCAAAAGATAAATGAAACAAAAGACAAATGGGGTGTGTGGAATTTAAGCATTGTAATATATATAACAGAGTCTGTGTCTTTGATGTATGAAAAAATTTTACAGTTCAGTGAAAAGTCACAAATATCCCAATAGAAAAAATAGGCGGAGGAGGCAAAATAGTTGAATTTAAAATTTCTAAAGTCATTTCAAAAGTCAATAAATACAAGACCTTTTGCCTGGATACAGCTATTCTTTTTCATTCTACTTGCTTGATCCCCTTGCTCTGTTTGGTTTCTGACTGTTGGATTGCCCACAGACCTCATCCTTCTTGGCCTGTTTCTTTATCAACAGGTGCTCCCTAGGTGACCTCACCCAATTCTAAGCCTTTATAGCCCATATGCCAATGAATCAATATCTGATCTCTACCCACCAACTCCAGTTATTTATATCCAACTGCTGATTTTAAATCCCCACAATAATATCCAAAGGGTACATTCACTAAACTTAACAAGGTCAGACAGAACCCTGGGTTTCTTTCCCCATTCCATAAATCTAATCTTCCCTTAGTTGTCTTCATGTTAGTGTATTTCACCACCATCCATCTCACTTGTCCAAGTCAAAATTTATTTATCACCAAGAATCTACTCTCTCCTTATATCTGTGAGAAAAAAAAATAGAACACTTTATATAGAACTGGGCAGAAAGGACACAAAGAACAATCCACAAGATAAGAAACATGCAAGTAGCTAATCAACATGAAAAAAATCCTCAAGGTCACTAAAATAAGATAAATGCAAATTAAAAATGATTCTCCATGATCCAATAGCTGAGCTTCTGCAGAGCACAAAATCAGCTCAACAGAAGTCAATAAGCACCTGAATGTGGCTTTCAGAGAGCACATGGCGTCTACCCAACAAAGTGCCTATCTCAAAGCTGTGGGGAAGGTCTGCTAAAATTTCCCCAGGAGAAATGGAGAGTCATTGCCCTTGACTGTTGTAACAGTAAATGTTGTTCCTTTAGAGATTCCCATTCTTACAAAGATTTGGTTTTGCTTTTTTGTTTTTCCATTAGCTTTTTCTGTAATTATACGAAATGCAAAAATCTCCATTTGTTGTAACTTTGAAGAAGCATGCATAAGCATGTCTGAGCTAAGAACAGTTAAGTTTCGTAAACTAACAACAGCCTGTTGTTTAGACAGATGAAGGATAGTGTAATGAGGAATATGGATCATGTGGTTAAAATACAAAGAAAAACTTGGCAAAGACAGGCTTTGGTATTTGACTTCTCACTGTGCACTAGCAACTCATAATTGTTATCAGATTCTGTTTTATGTTGAGTGGATATGGTCCAGAACTGTGAAAAATATCTTCTCTTATAGGAATGTGAGGGCAATATGACTCCGTCTGTCACCTGGTCAACTGCCCTGGGGTGATCTAGCTTGTTAGCCAGGGGACCCTCTTCTTTCTCACTTATCTCAAAACTATGTGCTTGGTCACAGAATAAAAGAGTTTCCCTAAATATGGAGCAAAAGAGTAGCCATGACCTCTCCCAGCCCCCACACTTCTCCTAGTCTAATAAATATCACTTAACCATGAATCCCATGTCTGCCTCTTTAGTCTTTGTGAAAACAGCTGCTGAGATAGTAAAGTAGCCATAATTTCTGAATCATTTTATATTGAGCCAAAAGTTCAAGGTAAATGGTACCAAGATTTTTATTTGAACCTTTGTTTAATACTCTTTCTGTCATTTTTATGGAATACACTTTAATGTTATTGCTTTATTATCCGGTAAAATTGGGGGTTTTAAATATGCTATACCCCCAGGCTGTATTTTTCCTTAGTGGGGTGAATTTATATTTAATGATCTTACGTTGGATGAACATGGTGATTATAATTTTCTACTGCCTCCAAAATTTTTATCTTTGTTCTCCTTCCTGGCTTTTAACTGCTGTGGAGTAAATATATTCACCTAGTTGTCATACACCAAACTCAAAATAATGATTTTCCTCCTCATTCTGCCAAACCTCTCTTTCCTGGATTCTCTCTCTCAGGTAATTCACACTGTAGCTTAAGGTAAATAGCATGCTTGATACCATATTCTCTCTTTTAATCAATTCATCACCGAGGTTTATCCATTTTATTATCTCCAATCTTTTTTTCCATTTTTAATCTGTTTGCTCTGCCATTACCTAGTTTCAGACCCCCAAACCTCATCAGTCGGGTTAGGACAATGGAATCTTCGCAAAATGTGCTTGTAATTGGAAGAACTGGAATTTGAACCAAAGACTTTTAAAACCTAGGCTTTAATACCTATTGAAAAGTGAAGTAGGACCTACAAAATAAAAGTCAAGGATCTGGGATTTTAGTCTATACACCATGGAAGTGATGTTACCAAAGTGTTTTTAAGAGATTAAGTTGGAGTTATTATTTAGGGTCTATTAGTATAAAAGCATACTGCCATCAGAGAAAGAATGAGAAAATTATTATAGTAATTGGAGCATGACATGATAAGGATCTAGCAACAGTAGTTTTGGAGGGGAGATTTAAGGAAAAAGATGAATAAGAGAGTAAAGTGACAGAAACTTGAAAGGTTGGTTAGCACATTGTTTTAGTTTTCTAATTATTCTATTCAAATATCAACATATAATAAAAGACTTCATTTTTACTTCTCAGATAAATACACCTACTGGTTAAAGACTCAGCATTGTAGTTGAGAACATTGCCCAATTTCAAATATAAATTAAATGTCACATTACCCATTGAAAACTCTAGTTGCAATGTTCAAAGGTTTAGTTTTATGTTTGAAAAGCACACCAAAGCTTTCGATTCTATAAAGCTCTTCAAACAAAAATAGAATCATACATGTCTCTTCCACATTTATCATTTTGTTCAGCAGAGTTTTGTTTGGAAAATGTCTGTGATATCCAAAAACAAAGTTCCAGATGGAGGAGGTGAAAACAGACATATGTTCCAGCTGTTTTTAATCTCTTTTTTTTTTTTGGCTGCAGTTAAAATGAAAGCACAGTCTTTAAAAGACAGAATCGTCACTCTCTTCGAATATGAGGAGTTCATATAAGTGGTCACTCACAAAATTGTGTGTCTTCTAGTAAGAGTTGCATCTGTGTGTATACATGCTTGTGGAGTATATGTGATGCATCTGTGGGTGTGCATGCATGGGTAACCGTGTGTTTAAAGAATTTCCCCAAGTAGATCTTGTTCTATAGGTGAAATGGTTACCTATTTGTACTCCCAAGCCACTGCTAGATATTCATTACATAAATCCAAAGTTTAAAATATTCCTGATTCCTTATTATTATATTGAGGTAGCGAAGTAGGTGGATCTTACTTCCACTTAGTTTTGGCAGATTTCTGGTACTTTTAGAGAAATCAAAACCAGGTAAGCACACTTCTAATGGAAGGCCACCTTAACAAGTCTCACTTGATCACTATCTACATGCACCTCAAACTCAGTATATCCCCGTGTGATGGAACTGTTCTGTATCTTGACTGTATCAGTCTCAACATCCTGTTGTGAGATTGTGCTGCAGATTTGCAAGATGTTACCATAGAGAGAAACTGCGTAAATGGTGTATGGGACCTCTTTGTATTATTTCTTAGAACTGTATGTCAATCTACAGTGATCTCAAAATAATAAGTTAATTGTTAAAAACTCAATTCAATTATCATGCTTTCCCCCAAGAGAACAAACTTCTTTTAAGTTTAATATCTGCTGACAATACCAGCACGTACCTGATGGGAACTTAAGTGTCACCTTTTGCTCTTCCCTAATGCGCCCTCTCCCCACAATTCGATGAGTCATCAAGTCCTGCTGATTTACTTCCTATTTCTAGAAAACATCTATCTCTTTCTCTTTTCCTCTTTTCCACTGCTGATGCCATGTTTCAGAGTCTTATTATATCTCCTTGATTAACAAAACAGCCTCCAAATTGGTCTTCCTGCCTTACCATCCCAAAACAGTAGTTCTAAATGCAGCTGTATATTATACTCTCTTAGGAAGCTTTTTGAAAATACTGCCAGATCTCCACCCCACAACTCTTAAATAAGAATATATAGAAGGAGGGCCTAGGCATTGGTACATTTTGAAAGCTTCTCAGATAATTCTCGTGTGCAGCCATGGTTGAAAATTATTACCTTGAGCATCTCTCTTTATTTAAGATTCTAGACTAAGTTAACTAAAATGAAATTCTGGTCATTTCATTCTTCTGCTTTACTGCCCTCTCTGTTATAGTTTGAGTTGTTTTCCTCTCAAAATGTATATGTTGAAGTCCTAACTCACATTACTCAGAATGTGACTTTATTTGCAGATAGGGTCTTTAAAGAGGTGATCAGGTTAAAATGAGGTAATTGGGGTGGGCCCTAATCCAAAATGACTGGTGTCTTTCTAAAAATGGGATTTGGGACAGAGATATGCCCACAGGGAGAATACAATGTGAGCGTGAAGGCAAAGATTGGGGTGATGTTTCTATAAGCCAAGAAACATCAAAAATTGTCACCAAACCACCAGAAACTAGGCAAGAGGCATAGAACAGATTCTCCCTCACAGCCTTACTTCCTTGTTCCCCTAAAGAATCAATATGTTGCTAAATAATTAAAAACTTTATCAGTGTGGCCAATACTGTGAAATGAAAATATTAACTATCACATTTATGGTGTTGTTTTGAAGAGAGAGGCTGCAGAAATGTTTCTTTATTTTTTTTCTCAACATTACTTCATTGTAAGAGAAAATCTCTCTGGGGTACACATTGCTACCTCCTGACTTTTGGAAAAGCTGTTGACCTAGAGCTCTGTGTGATTACTTCCACAGGCTATAGTAATAGTCTCTCATATGAGATATGAAGTTATTCATCCAGAGTGGATGTTATGTTTTTTCCAAAACTTCCTCTCTCAGGGACCCTATTAGACTATAACTTGGTCCATTTGTTCTACATCCTTCACACACACACACACACAACTTTTTATTTTATTTTTTAATGCATTACAATTTTTTTCTAGGTGACTTGACATGTGTACTTTAAATTGCATGAAATACAATAAATCTCTTTTTAGATAGGAAGATAAAACTGAAAAAAAAACCATAAGAAGATGAGGAAGAGGAGGGGGAGCTTAAAAAAAAGTGGGGGGTGGGCAGTTCCCTGCACTTAGGACAAGGCCCTGCAACCATGGTGAACTCCCTGAAAAGTATTTGGTACTCTGAGGGCCCCAGCATCTCTAACACTGTCAAGAAGTAGCAGTCAACACTCTGCACTCACAATGTTAAACAAGCCCAGTATCTTTTAGGACTTTTAGGGAACTGGAGGCAAACATACACCTCATTTACAAGTTTTACTTAAGCCTTTTTATGCTGTTATTCACAATTTATCCCACCTTGAATTGGGGCTCCCCTACAACAAAGGACTCTAGAATGTCCGAATGGTAATACAACAGTCTCTCCCATTAGTGTTCCCTTTCTCTGCTCCCGAGAATCATTCACCGTAGAAGCTAGAGCAACCTCCTCTCATACCTCCTGAAACCTCTGGGCCACCCGTGATGATCATAAGTCGCCCATGCAGACAAGCCTCTCAGGCCGATAGAGCAGTGAGCAACCATTGTATTTTGCTCAAGGAAGCTCACTGCGCACAGTTGTTCCCAAGACATAACAGCAGATTTTATTTGATGAACACACTGGAGCTAAGACATGAGTCTTTGAGAATGGCATCGGAGAGGGGCAGCCATAGCAGTTCCTGACTGGTACATTTCCAACTCTGTGTCATACGATCACATAAAGGAAAAAGAAAGAGAAAAAACATAAACTGTTTCCCCCTGGTCTGCCGGAGCCCACGAGACCCACCGCCCGACTTCGCCACTGGCCAGAGGTGAGGAGTGAGGGACAGGTGAGGAAGCTGAGACAGGGTGCATGGTGCTCTCTAGAAGCTTGCATGAGGGGGAGAGAAGAGAAGGCGGCATTCACAGGGGGTGCCTTCAAGATGGCGGAGAAGTAAGACATGGAGATCACCTTCCTCCCCACAAATACATCAAAAGTACATCTACATGTGGAACAACTCCTACAGAACACCTACTGAACACTGGCAGAGGCCTCAGACTTCCCAAAAGGCAAGAACCTCCCCACGTACCTGGCCGGGTGGCTGACAGGGTCTTGGTGCTCTGGCTGGGTGTCAGGTCTGAGCCTCTGAGGTGGGAGAGCCGAGTTCAGGACACTGGTCCACCAGAGACCTCCCGGCCCCACATAATATCAATCAGCGAGAGCTCTCCCAGAGATCTGCATCTCAACGCTAAGACCCAGCTCCACTCGACAACCAGCAAGCTACAGTGCCGGACACCCCATGCCAAACAACTAGCAAGACAGGAGCACAACCCCACCCATTAGCAGAGAGCCTGCCTAAAATCATAATGAGTTCACAGACACCCCAAAACACACCACCAGACATGGACCTGCCAACCAGAAAGGCAAGATCCAGCCTCATCCACCAGAACACAGGCATCAGTCTCCCCAGCCAGGAAGCCTACACAACCCACTGAACCAACCTTACCCACTGGGAGCAGACGCCAAAAACAATGGAAACTACGAACCTGCAGCCTGTGAAAAGGAGACATGAACAAAGTAAGCTAAGCAAAATGAGAAGACAAAAAAACAGACAGCAGATGAAGGAGCGAGATAAAAACCCACCAGACTAAACAAATGAAGAGGAAACAGGCAGTCTACCTGAAAAAGAATTCAGAGTAATGATAGTAAAGATGATCCAAAATCTTGGAAATAGAATGGAGAAAATATAAGAAATGTTTAACAAGGACCTAGAAGAACTAAAGAGCAAACAAACAATGATGAACAACACAGTAAATGAAATTAAAAATTCTCTACAACGAATCAACAGCAGAATAACTGAGGCAAGAGAACGGATAAGTGACCTGGAAGATAAAATAGTGGAAATAACTACTACAGAGCAGAATAAAGAAAAAAGAATGAAAAGAATTGAGGACAGTCTCAGAGACATCTGGGACAACATAAAAACGCACCAACATTCGAATTATAGGGGTCCCAGAAGAAGAAGAGAAAAAAAAGGGACTAAGAAAATATTTGAAGAAATTATAGTCAAAAACTTCCCTAATATGGGAAAGGAAATAGTCAATCACATCCAGGAAGTTCAGAGAGGCCCATACAGGATAAATCCAAGGAGAAACACACCAAGACACCTATTAATCAAACAATCAAAAATTAAATACAAAGAAAAAATATTAAAAGCAGCAAGGGAAAATCAACAATTAACATACAAGGGAATCCCCATAAGGTTAACAGCTGATCTTTCAGCAGAAACTCTGCAGCCAGAAGGGAGTGGCAGGACATATTTAAAGTGATGAAAGGGAAAAACCTACAACCAATATTACTCTACCCAGCAAGTATCTCATTCAGATTCGACAGAGAAATTAAGACCTTTACAGACAAGCAAAAGCTAAGAGAAATCAGCACGACCACACCAGCTCTACAACAAATGCTAAAGGAATTTCTCTAGGCAGGAAACACAAGAGAAGGAAAGGACTTACAATAACAAACCCAAAACATTTAAGAAAATGGTAATAGGAACATACATATCAATAATTACCTTACATGTAAATGAATTAAATGCTCCCACCAAAAGACATAGACTGGCTGAATGGATACAAAACCAAGACCTGTATATATGCTGTCTACAAGAGACCCACTTCAGACCTAGGGACACATACAGACTGAAAGTGAGGGGAGGTAAAAAGGTAGTCCATGCAAATGGAAATCAAAAGAAAACTGGAGTACCAATTCTCATATCAGACAAAATAGACTTTAAAATAAAGACTATTACAAGAGACAAAGACGGACACTACATAATGATCAACAGATCAATCCAGGAAGAAGATATAACAATTGTAAATATTTATGCACCCAGCATAGGAGCACCTCAATACATAAGGCAAATACTAACAGCCATAAAAGGGGAAATGGACAGTAACACAATCATAGTAGGGGACTTTAACACCCCACTTTCACCAATGGACAGATCATCCAAAATGAAAATAAATAAGGAAACACAAGCTTTAAATGATACATTAAACAAGATGGACTTAATTGATATTTATAGGACATTCCATCCAAAAACAGCAGATTACACTTTCTTCTCAAGTGCTCATGGAACATTCTCCAGGGATATATCATATCCCGGGTCACAAATCAAGCCCTGGTAAATTTAACAAAATTGAAATCTTATCAAGTATATTTTCTGACCACAACGCTATGAGACTAAATATCAATTACAGGAAAAAATCTGTAAAACATACAAACACATGGAGGCTAAACAATACACTATTAAATAACCAAGAGATCACTGAAGAAATCAAAGAGGAAATCAAAAACTACCTAGAAACAAACGACAATGAAAACATGATGACCGACATGAGGCAGCAAAAGCAGTTCTAAGAGGGAAGTTTATAGCAATACAATCCTACCTCAAGAAACAAGAAACATGTTAAATAAAAAACCTAACCTTACACCCAAAGCAATTAGAGAAAGAAGAACAAAAAGCCCTAAAGGTGGCAGGGAAAGAAATCATAAAGATCAGATCAGAAATAAATGAAAAAGAAATGAAGAAAACGATAGCAAAGATCAATAAAACTGAAAGCTGGTTGTTTGAGAAGATAAACAAAATTGATAAAACATTAGCCACACTCATCAAGAAAAAAGGGAGAAGACTCAAGTCAATAGAATTACAAATGAAAAAGGAGAAGTAACAAGTGACACTACAGAAATACACAGGATCATAAGAGATTACTACAAGCAACTATATGCCAATAAAATGGATAATCTGAAAGAAACAGACAAATTCTTAGAAAGAAACAACCTTCCAAGACTGAACCAGGAGGAAATAGAAAATATAAACAGACTAATCACAAGCACTGAAATGTAAACTGTGATTAAAAACCTTCCAACAAACAAAAGCCCAGGACCAGATGGCATCACAGGCGAATTCTATCAAACATTTAGAGAAGAGCTAACACCTAACCTTCTCAAACTAATCCAAAATATAGCAGAGGGAGGAACACTCCCAAACTCATTCTATGAGGCCACAATCACCCCGATACCAAAACCAGACAAAGATGCCACAAAAAAAGAAAACTACAGGCCAATATCACTGATGAACATAGATGCAAAAACCCTCAACAAAATACTAGCAAACCAAATCCAACAGCACATTAAAAGGATAATACACCATGATCAAGTGGGGCTTATCCCAGGGATGCAAGGATTCTTCAGTATATGCAAATCAATCAATGTGAGAAACAATATTAACAGATTGAAGGAGAAAAACCATATGATCATCTCAATAGATGCAGAAAAAGCTTTCAACAAAATTCGACACCCATTTATAATAAAAACCACCCAGAAAGTAGGCATAGAGGGAACTTACCTCAACATAATAAAGGCCATATATGACAAACCCACAGCCAACATCGTTCTTAATGTTGAAAAACTGAAACCATTTCCACTAAGATCAGGAACAAGACATGGTTGCCCACTCTCACCACTATTATTCAACATAGTTTTGGAAGTTCTAGCCACAGCGATCAGAGAAGAAAAAGAAATAAAAGCACCCCAAATCGGAAAAGAAGAAGTAAAACTGTCACTGTTTGCAGATGACATGATACTATACATAGAGAATCCTAAGGATGCCACTAGAAAACTACTAGAGCTAATCAATGAATTTGGTGAAGTAGCAGGATACAAAATTAATGCACAGAAATCTCTTGCATTCCTATACACTAATGATGAAAAATCTGAAAGAGAAATTAAGGAAACACTCCCATTTAACACTGCAACAAAAAGAATTAAACACCTAGGAATAAACTTACCTAAGGAGACAAAAGACCTGTATGCAGAAAAGTATAAAACACTGATGAAAGAAATTAAAGATGATACAAACAGATGGAGAGATATACCATGTTCTTGAATTGGAAGAATCAACATTGCGAAAAGACTATACTACCCAAAGTAATCTACAGATTCAATGCAATCCCCATCAAACTACCAATGGCATTTTTCACAGAACTAGAACAAAAAATTTCACAAGTTGTATGGAAACACAAAAGGCCCTGAATCGCCAAAGCATTCTTGAGAAAGAAAAATGGAGCTGGAGGAATTAGGCTCCCTGACTTCAGACTATACTACAAAGCTACAGTAATCAAGACAGTATGGTACTGGCACAAAACCAGAAATATAGATCAATGGAACAGGATAGAAAGCCCAGAGATAAACCCACATACATATGGTCACCTTATCTTTGATAAAGGAGGCAAGAATATACAATGGAGAAAAGACAGCCTCTTCAATAAGTGGTGCTGGGAAAACTGGACAGCTACATGTAAAAGAATGAAATTAGAACACTCTCTAACACTGTATACAAATGTATACTCAAAATAGATTCAAGACCTAAATGTAAGGCCAGACACTAAAAAACTCTTAGAGGAAAACATAGGCAGAGCACTCTATGACATCAATCACAGCAAGATCCTTTTTGACCCACCTCATAGAGAAATGGAAATAAAAATAAACACATGGGACCCAATGAAACTTCAAAGCTTTTGCACAGCAAAGGAAACCATAAACAAGACCAAAAGACACCCCTCAGAATGGGAGAAAATATTTGCAAATGAAGCAACTGACAAGGGATTAATCTCCAAAATTTATAAGCAGTTCATGTAGCTCAATATCAAAAAACAAACAACCCAATCCAAAAATGGGCAGAAGACCTAAACAGACATTTCTCCAAAGAAGATGTACAGATTGCCAACAAACACATGAAAGGATGCTCAACATCACTAATCATTAGAGAAATGCAAATCAAAACTATAATGAGGTATCACCTCACACTGGTCAGAATGGCCATCATCAAAAAATCTACAAACAATAAATTCTGGAGAGGGTGTGGAGAAAAGGGAACCCTCTTGCACTGTTGGTGGGAATGTAAATTGGTACAGACACTATGGAGAACAGTATGGAGGTTCCTTAAAAACTAAAAATAGAACTATCATACAACCCACCCTTCTCACTACTGGGCATATATCCTGAGAAAATCATAATGCAAAAAGAGTCATGTACCACAATGTTCACTGCAGCTCTATTTACAATAGCCAGGACATGGGATCAACCTAAGTGTCCATCAACAGATGAATGGATAAAGAAGATGTGGCACATATATACAATGGAATATTACTCAGCCATAAAAAGAAATGAAATTGAGTTATTTGTAATGAGGCAGATGGACCTAGAGTCTGTCATACAGAGTGAGGTAAGTCAGAAAGAGAGAAACAAATACCATATACTAACACATATATATGGAATTTTTAAAAAATGGTCTGAAGAACCTAGGTCAGGACAGAAATAAAGACGCAGACATAGAAAATGGACTTGAGGACACAGGGTGGGGGAAGGGTGAGCTGGGACAAAGTGAGAGAGTGGCATGGACATATATACACTACCAAATGTAAAGTAGATAGTGGGTAGCAGCCACATAGCACAGGGAGATCAGTTCAGTCCTTTGTGCCCACCTAGAGGGGTGGGATAGGGAGTGTGGGAGGGAGACGCAAGAGGGAGGGGATATGGGGATGTATGTATACGTATAGCTGATTCACTTTCTTTTACAGGAGAAACTAATACATCACTGTAAAACAATTATACTCCAGTAAAGATGTTAAATAAATAAATCTTCCCCCTAAAAAAAGTTGCCCATGGATTTCTGGTGTGAGAAACTGCTCTCCTCAGCCACATGGCAACTGGGGACTGCATACTGAGTGCCCTGGAAACAGAGGTTCTCACAGGCCCTGAGCCTTTGCAGCTCCATACTTTTCCATGGATCAGGGAGGCAGCCTTCTATAAGCTCAGATCAGCCATCAAGGCCTCCTTGCTAAGCAGAAGTGTTACCTACAGGATAGAGCTAAGTCTGGGTCCTCTGGTGTACCCACCTGCAGGAAAGGGTGGCCTCTTCTGTCCTCAGTCTCTTACCAGTTGACTAGGTGCCAGAAGAGGTCACTCCTCTCTGGAACCCTTGGCTATTTGGGGAGCCCCTTGGGATCAAATGAGTGAACAGCAATGGGAGTTTGTACACTTTATGGACAGCATCAAAACTGCACGTCATGGGGGCTTTCTGGAGATCTGCTGCTTTTCATTCCTTAATCCAGACATCCTTGATAAAGGATGGGATCCAAGCACCTTCAAAACTAACTGAACCTCAGGAAGTCATCTTACCCTGGCCAATAAGTGGCTCCATTGGTGCGTGTTTATAGACTCTCAGGCCATTGCCAATGGTCTAGCCACCTGGTTCCACCAATGGTCTAGTGACCTGGTTCCACCAATGGTAACCACAACAATTACTTATCCAAGGCTTCCATCCTTGGGGAAAATAACTGTAGGAGTCTCTTTCCTCACAGATACCCAAAATATAAATCAATGTGTCATATTAAAGCCACAATACAGGCCTCACTTTATCCACTTTGGCATTCCAGATGTTAAGGGTGACCATTTCACTTCTAAAATTATCCAATGCTGGGCTCTTGAACAAGGTGTTCAGTGGAACTTTCCCCACCCTTGTCAGTCTCAGGCTACAAGCCTCACAGAACTCCCTTACGGCATACTCAAGCAAGATAAAATTTAATTAAATGAAACGTGACATTTTTATCATCAAACATCAGGGATGACCTGTAATAAAGAGTCTGATTCCATTTTTGATGTTTGATGGTCAGAAACTTCCAAGGCCCATCGTCCTGCTCCACCTTTGGACTAGCTGATAAGAAAGCCCAGGTGTCCCTCTGGGACTGGCAGGAAGTTCAGACCATGTAAGCCCAGCCCACAGATGGGAATCCTTACCTCAGCCCCCCTCCTTAATCACAATAAAAGGCAAACCAGTCCTCTTTCCTCTCTGCCTAGCCATTTTTAGATCAGCTTGGGAGCTTGCCCTGTGCCCCCTGGAAGCTCTCATTACATGAGTAATGGACCTTTTCATACCTTCTCAGGCTTTGTGTGGGGTCATCAATCTTGACATCCAAAGCAAACTTTGGGTGGAATGACCACAACATACTTTCTCCTAAACCTCTGTTAATACCTCAACAGTGGGCTCCTCAAAACTAGGCTTTAGAATTATTTGAGTCACCCTGATAGAATTTTGCAATTTCCACTGTAATTTGAGTCTACTGAAAATTGTGAAATTCTCTACTGCAAAGGGTACTATCAACTGAGAATTCAGCTATCTTTTCTTTTTATGTTTCACAGTTAACTATTTGTGTATGTACTTTTCATTTGTCAACTCCAGAAAAAATTGGGGGAGAGCCCACACTCATGTAGAGCCACAATTCTTATTTCTTTGCAGCCTGTTTAGCTATGTTGCTGCAGAAAAAACTAAGTTACTATATTAGGCTTCATCATGAAATAAACTAACATGCTTAAAATTGGAGGTATTCAGAGCTGGGTGTCCCAAACATTCCTAAACAGTTCTGAGATTGGAATCTGAATGACTCAGATGTTCAGGACCGAATTTTCTTTCTCTCAGCCTGACACATCACTTAGTTCTGTTCCAAGGATTTCGTTTTTCTAACACTCGTTAAATGCATAGATTTGTTTCTTAGAGCAGAAATTTTTTTGATAAAAAATCTAGATAAAAACATAAACTAAATAGATGTGTATTTATATAATTTATATATTATAGTTATATAAATTGCATATTTGTATAATCCTGTACCAGGTTGCCAGATACAATTTTTTGCCAGATACATTTTTAGTGCATTGGGGAAATAATGGTTTCTTAGCATCTGATCTGATGGACTTTGTTTTCCAGCTATACTGGAATCTCTTGGGTGCAACTATAAAGAGTCTGGAGAAAGGATATTCATTCCTTTTGAATTTGTTCAGAGACAATAAACACTATTCTCAAGTTTGAGCATCAAGAACTTGTACCTCTTTTCAAAATTGCAAAAAGTCATGAATTATCTTTAAAATTAATTCACATAAATGTTTTTTCTACCTGAAAATATGAATTCCAGAAAGATATTTTTATATTAATTCTTTTAAATGAATACTGTATTAATTGGCTGCATAGGGAAAGCTATCTTATCAAAAACTTTTCCTCTAATTTGTCACTGAGAAAAAGTATGTATATACATGAAAAAAAAAGGGAATCCAAGCCATGGAGAGAGAAAAATTACAGAAAACAGCTACACAAAGGCAAAACATTGACAGAAAAGAGTATGCTAGATTATTTTCTTCTTTTGATGCAAAAAACATATTAAATGTCATTATTTGTATGCACTTCTTCTTTCATCCGTGAAACTTGTTGAGCACCGTCCTGTGCCAGGCATTGTGCTAACCCCCGTGGACATCATGTAAGATGGTATCAACTCCATCCTCCAGTTGCTCACAATCAAGTAACAAAGAAAAGATTATTAAGACACAAGTGTTATAATATGAATTTATATTTGTACCTTAGCATACAGACTACAGCCTTTAATTCTGATTAGTCAGTGTTTCATGGTTATGGGCTGAGTCCAAAGAAGGTGAGGCTTTAGACTGGGATAAAGAGTACATCAAACCACATGATCATCTCAACTGATGAAACACCCTTTAATGAAATAAGAACATTCAATAAACTAAGAATAGAAGGGAACTTCCTCAAAATGAAAAAGACCATTTATGGAAAACCCACAACTAACATACTCAATGGTGAAAGTCTGAAAGCTCTTCCCCTAAGATCAGGAACAAGACAAAATGCCCACTTCACCACTTCTATTCATTATAGTACTGGAAGTTAGAGCCAGGGCAATTAGGCAAGAAGAAAAAAACAGTATCCAAATCAAAAGCAAGAAGTAAAACTATCTCTGTTTACAAATGACATAATCTTCTAGCTATAAAATCCCACACAATCCATTTTTTAAAACTGTTAGTGCAAATCAATGAATTCAGCAGCAGTTTCAGGATACAAAATCAACAGGCAAAAATCAGTTGTATTTCCATGCACTAGCAATGAACATCCAAAAAGAAACTGGATTGGAAAAAATTCACTTACAATAGCAAACAATGGAGTAAAATACTTAGGAATAAATTCAATAAAAGAGGCACACAACTTTTGTATGCTGAAGACTATGAAACATTTCTTTCAAAATTAAAGAAGACCTAAACAAATTCTAAAAATCTCTTGTGCATGGACCGGAAGACTTAGTTGACTAAAGGGTGAATTATGACCCTTAATGGAGAAATTATTCAGCGTTTTGATTATGAGAAATGTGAATATATTAAGATGGCAAAGATAAAGCAAGATGTAACGTGAATTTCAATAAAAAGTTACTGTGAAAATGGTAATGATTTTATTTCCCATTTTATTTAGGAATGACTAAAAGAAAATACACTAAGTTTTTTGGGGAAAAAAAGAGTATCTTAATACATAAATGAAGGTCTAAAGGCAAAGAGTAATATTGACATGATACAAAGGTTATTTTTTGCTGATACAAAGGCTATTTTTTTGCTGATTTTTACAAATTTTTGACCGTGATAGCTTAAGTGTTAGACATATAGAAAAATTACCTCTCCTGCTTTCCCTCCACAGCTAAACTTCAAGCAGTCTATACCTGTATTCCTCATTTCCTTAGCTTACATTTATTCCTCAATCTACTGTCAGTCAGCCCAACTTTTATGAAGTTGCTGTTGTTAAGTCAAAGAAGCCAACACATGACTAAATCATCTGTGAACTCTGTTGCATTGGCATGCTTAGACAACCCATCCTTCTTGAAATGTTCTCTTTCTTCGGTCTCTCTGATACAACTCTTTCCTGGTTTCCTTTATCCTTCTATGATGACTTCTTCTCAACCTCCTTTGCTCTCTTATTCTCCTCTACCCAGCCATTAATTGGTGGGTAGAAGTTCTCAGGAGCTGGTCATAGCCCTTCTTCTCCTGTCATTCTCCTTTCTTCTAGAAGAGCTCACATATATGCTCACATATCATGACATATATGCCAATGATCCCCACCCCCTCAAGACCTTTTCTCCAGATCGCAAGCACAAATAACCAAATGTTTCTCAACCTCTCAGTAAGAATGTCTCAAATATTCCTCAAACTAACGATGTCCAAATAATCACCCTCTTAATCAAACATCATCGTCTTCCAATGCTCCTATCTTAATGAATTATCATTCATCCAAATGCACCAGTCAGAAACTTAGTAACATTCTTTTTTTTTTTTTTGAGGTACGCGGGCCTCCCACTGTTGTGGCCTCTCCCTTTGTGGAGCACAGGCTCCGGACACGCAGGCCCAGTGGCCATGGCTCACGGGCCCAGCCGCTCTGCGGCATGTGGGATCTTCCCGGACTGGGGCATGAACCCGTGTCCCCTGCATCGGCAGGCGGACTCTCAACCACTGCGCCACCAGGGAAGCCCATTCTTAACATTTACCTTTTATTAACCCCCCCATATCCATTTCTTCACCAAAGAATGTCAATTATTACCTCCTGAGTACTTCTTAGATCTCTATTTCTATCTGTACTGTCAAAACCCTAGTCCAAATTGCCAGCATCTCTCTCCTGCGTTGTTATAAAAACTTTGTAACTATTCCAACTATAAAATGTTGCCCTCTAGAATCTGAAAATACTGGGTGGAAAGTCTTTAGTCCTCAAATCTGTGAAGGAAGCACAGTAAACTCTTAAGTTTCCAGAGTACCTGTAGAAATATTATGAAACGCAAGTCCGAGAGCCCAGCACACACTGCGGCCAAACAATACCAAAACATCAGGGTTTGGAGCAGAGAAAGGTTTATTGCAGGGCCATGCAAGGAGACTGGTGGCTCATGCCTTAAAAACCCTGGACACCTGGAAAGCTTTCAGCAAAGCCCTTTTATAGCCCTTTTATAGGGAGGGGCATGGTTAGTTGTTACAAACTTCTTGGTGTTAGATCCTTTGTTCTTGAGGCCAGGTCACTGTGTTCTTATAAACCTCCATCGAAACAAATGTTATTCTCTGTTCTGACAAGAAAGGGCAAGGTCCCAAGGCTCAACTTTCACCCTCCGAGGTCCAGGCCCTGGCTTACAGGAGGGGGTCCCTGCGCGGGCCAGTTACCCTGCCCAGGAGCTTTCATCCAGCACCCAGTCTGAGTCCTCCCGCCAGCGTCCAGGCCTGGGTGAGGGGCCAGATCTCAGGTGGCAGCGCCCTCAGGGCCAGGTCCCCAGACTCTGCCCAGCCATCATCAATGAGGGAGCCAGGCGGCCAGGACCCAGCCGGCCCGGACCCAAGCCAGCCCTCAGGCTTTTCATTTAACCTGGACAGAATCATTTGTATACGATCGACAGGAATACGTGTTGTAGCAAATGCCCATCAGGTGAATCCCCAGCTCACAGAAATTGCCCTTCTTTGAGAAGAGCCCAACCACTGAGGTGGACCTGAACTAACGACCTGCAATGTCCGTGCAACTTAACCCTGGCCTCTGGCCACCTCCTAGGGGGAGACAACTGATCTAAGCTGAACCAACTTTTGAAACCTGAATGGAGAGACTGAAGCAGGTTGAAGCTGTTACCTCAACGGCAGTGTCCATATACTCCAGTTGCTGAGGCCTCCACGGACTGCGACCCATGAAGACCGCCCGCCGCCATTAGGTTGCAGACGTTGGGATGGGGGAGGGGTTCGCTGCTGCTTCGCTGCTTCAAGGTCTGGGCCTGGCTAGCGGGCGGCTGCGGTGAGGGCCCTGGGGCTCTGCGGGACCCGGCCCTCGGCCTGTCCCGGGCCCTGCCACCGCCTCTCGCCTCTCACCACACTCTCTGCCGCGAGCACCACTGCGAGCTGACTGGTGGCTCAGGGTCTCGCGATAACGGTCGTGCTAACGGTCAGGCCAAATGCTCTGCTCCTATTACAGAAATGATGATAATTATTCAAATACACAACAAAACATTTATCCACATTACACATTATCATTAATAAACACCATCCCTTGTTTAGTTAAGAGTAAGAGGTTTGAAAATTGGCGGACAAAAAGGCGATGACAAGCACTATTTCCATTCTGCTACATCTCCTGCTTTATATCTGACCTTTCAAAACCAGAGTAACCAATTTGACTTTTCTCCTTCAGTCTTTCCCAGATTATTCTGGGGTCATCGGAAAGCCTGGGAAGGCTCTGATGTATTTCTCCAATAAGGGTAAGAAAGTCTTTCATATGAAGATGTTCATCTATTTTCTCTTGGAGTAGAAGTGACTCCAGTAAAGTCTTCTTCTGTTTCAGGAAGGCAGATTGGGCCAGTTCTGCTCTTTTCCTGTTACAGTTGGGACACCGAGAAGAAATGTGTTGCTTAGCTGTTACCACCTCGTTGGGTGTTGTCCTCATGTTTTTAAAATAGATTCTGTTCAGAAGCTCATCGGGGACAGTACAGTTTAAGGCATCTACCTCTGGAGCCTCTGCATCCGATCCAAGCTGCAGCTTTTTATGTCTGCTGCTCTTTTTCCCCTTAGAGGTCGCACTACGATGGATCAGGTTTATCTTAACGGTGCAGAAAGACTGCAGGGCATTCAATTCTTCAAGGGATGCCTGAGTGATTTCTGTTTCAAGTTTAGTGTCTGGTTGGTACTGTCCAGAGTTCATTTCCTTGCCCTTGAGGTTGTTGATCCATTTTCTGCTCAACTTCTTTTCATTGTTTTTGAAGTGTGAAAACTCAGATTGGTTGTCTCCATATTGCAAGCGTGGAGTCGGCGTTCCACTCTCGTATTTACTCCCAGAGGCATAGGACCAGGGCTGCCGTCCTCCAGAGGAACTGAATGAACTGGAACTCTGTGCCTCATCAGTAAAGGACTCAAAGGTCTCCTTAGAAAAGTCTGCCATAGTCCCGATGTCTGTCTGGGTCAATTTCCCCTGCTTCTCTGAATCCTCGGGCTTCTAGGCGGATGGCCATCACATTGCATCAGGCTCTGCTCCTCATCTGCTTTGCGGTGGTCAAGATTGCCTCAGGAACTAGTCAGTCCTGAACCCCTGGGGATGGGTTTTGGAGCTGACGGTTCCGTAAGTAAACGCTTCCGGGCAACGCCTTCCCGCTGCCTTGGCAACCAGGGGCGGTCATGCGCAGTAGGTCGCTGAGGCGCCTCGCTCCTCCCCTTCCCCGCCCTCCCCAGAACCGACTCTGCCTGCATTGTTCCTGTTGGGTTGTCGGCGCCGCCCTCTCCGTTCGCTCTCCGGAGTCTTCTCTTTAGTGCTATTTTAGTACAAAATCTAATAATCCTCCAGAAAACGTTGCAAACTCCCCTTCCCTAGGGGTCAAAAAATGTACATGTGTGTGAGGGCAACAGGGAAAGGCGGCCTCTGACTAATCGGAGAGTGCACGCCTCGCCTTCAAAAAAAAAAAAAAAAACCCAAACAAAAAAACATCCGGCTGGCCAAAAAACACAAGCAAAAGGTATCTGCCAATCAGATAGACAAGAGATCATCTAATCGTAAACCGCGCCTTAGGATAAAATTCGAAATTCTGAAACCATCCTGTAAGACTCCTGAGTGGCACGGCTCCTACATATTATTTCTCCAGCCTCATCTTGCACAGCTTTTTGTGCTGTAGCATTTTGGAACACTGCAGTTTTCCCAGTCACAGTTCCTCAGGTCTTTGTTCAGGCAGTGGCTCTCTGAATGGCACTTCAACACTCCTCTTCCCTCTTCGTAAGGTTAATTACCGCTCCTCTTTCAAGTCCCATTTTTTCAGGAAGTGCTTCATACCCATCCCTGCCCCCAAACACTTTACAGCACAGCCTTTCTTTCCGGGTTTGCAACTGTGTTTTATGCATACTTGAGAATGCCTTCCACATCGCCCCCAGATTAAAAACCCGGTGAAAGCAGAAATCCTGTCAGTGTTATCCAGCAGTCAGCAGGTACCTGATACATAGGAGGTGCTCGATAAATCTCTGTTGAGTAAATGTGCTGAATGGTTATGGAAACAGAAGTATTACCTTACAGGTCCGCGCCTGGATCTTGTGGAATAAGTACTAAAAGCTCAATGAACTTCCGTCTTTTCCTCTTCCTGAACCCCCCAAATTAGGCTGCTACTCATAATACATCCTTTTACAACAGACTTTTTAAAAATATGGTAGAGTTTTATTAACTATTCTCAGAAATTATAAAATGTTAACTCTGAAGGTTGACTTTTTCTAGATCTTAATAAATATCTGAGTCTAGCTCTTAGTAAATATCTGAGATAATTTCAAGAGAATGGGTTTCCTTGCTCATTTCCTTCGGTGTGTGTGGGGGTGGTAGTAGCGGTGTTGGGAGGGGTGTTATTCGAGTCTAGCCAGATATATTTAATATTATTCCCAAAGTGCTCACTTTGGCAAAGAGTCAAAAGTCTGAAACGTTCAAAAAGCATCTCTCAAATATGAGCCAGCTTCATATTGAAGAGATTCCAACTTCATATATTCCACCCAAATCATATTTTATCCTATAATATTAATCTTTAAAAAGAGGTAATAGATAATTTGTGGTTAATTCCAATTAATTTCCAGTTCAAGGTTAAAGATTTTCATTTTTAATTTTTGTTTCAAAAGTATCCATCATTCTCTGAAATATTTACACATTCATATTTACACACAATTCACTATAGCACACATTTTCCCCAAAACATTGAGCAAGGGAGCTGTGCTTTAAAGTATATTCACATCTAGTAATATGCTAAATATCTGGAGTAATCTCTTTTAAATTTTTAAAAATATACTGTTATAAATACCTCGATTTTATAAAAATAACTTTATCCTAGAAGCAAGTAAATTTGCTAAATTAACCAATTTCTTTGTAATAACCAGCTGGACCCAGTAAACTCTTCAACATTCTAATATATGTATTATCTAAGGAAGTAAAATAGCTCAACCGTACTATCATTATCAGAAATGACTCATGAAGACAGAAGTCAGTTTGATTTTAAACACAGAAACTTACTCTTTGTATAAACCTATTCTCTTTACGTTTCAACTCTATCACAGAATAAAGCTTACAGATGACACTACTTAAAATCCACACTCTTGTTGTCAGTCTTCTATATGTGAAATATAAATAATATTTTCCTATTCTCTTCCTTGTATATGAGAATTGTCAGTGATATATATGTGAAAAGAAAATCTCAGAACATTCCTTAAGCAGTACTGGCAAAAAATATATATATACATATATATATTCCATATAATTTAGAAATCCTTAAGAGAATTGTGAACAAGTGTGTTCTCTTAAACTAATTTGTTTACTTTAGATGTTTCAAGTGAGAGAAAAAAACAAAACAAAACCCAGGAATATATAAAGGGGAAAAGGGAGTAGGGAATTGCAACTTTCCATCTTATCTAAAATCTTTTTACTATCCCAATGGATACAAGTCACTCCTACTCACTATACTGAAAGCAGATTTTATCAAGCTTTGCAGGAAAAAAAAAAAGTAGCATGTCATTTTAAACATTTTTTTGTTTTTATCAGGAAAAGAAAGATCGAGGAATTAACAGGAAACATTTATAGCTGTCCCAGAAAATTCATAGAAATCTTTCAGTGTTTCAATAACTTTGTTATATAATCGCTTCTTTATTTAGCAAATACCTATGAAGTTCAGAATATTTTGCAAAACTGAAATTATCTAAAACTAAACTTAACTAAAACTAAAAAAAAGTTATAAAAAAGAATTATCCAATCAGCATCTACATGTGCCAAGAACATGCTGCATTTTAATTTTCTGTTATTAATGTTATCTTTTTTACAAGTTCTCACTCATTTTAGTAGCTATGGAAAACCATTAACCTGATAATTAAGCATATGCCAGGTATTCCCATGTTAGTCAGTCTCATTTTGTCAAATCTTCAGTCATATGACTTAATATGACTCTCTAACAGAGCTATCCCTTCCTTCCCTCTCCTCCTTCCCAAGACAGTGCTTTGTAGAAAGGAAATCTTTATTATCTTTGGGGCAGTTGGTGTAGGGGGCCTTAACTTTGTGCAAATCTTTTTGTTGGTCTCCACGGCACGGTGCAGGTGGTCCCTGGATGTGTGCTGTTTTCCACCAAGGCACAGTTAGTCTGGTTCCTTCCAGGACCCTGACACAATCCTAGGCTACTGGAACTTGTCAAACCCTCTCCTGGCTCTCTTTCCTGTATCTTGACACCCACAGGTACGTTTCTTTCAAAGACCTGCTGAGACGTGATAGAGGAAAAGGGGAATGTGGTCTGGTACACACAGCATAGCCTAGAACCCTTGCAACCTGGTCATCACTCAGGCGACTTCCTGTGGCCAGCCCCTCCTCCAGAAATCTCAAGCATCTTGACATCTCTTAGGGGCTGATTGGAACGTTGGGGTCCTTTAGAAACCACATTGTGACTGAAAGTTGCCGGGGTGGATGCGGAAAGTCATAGGAGGGAAAGAGACAAATCAGGCCTAAGCCTGCCATGGCACTATTTTTATTGTCCTGCTGTCACTGTCTCTTCTCTCCATCGTTCTTAATGGGGAGCAGGGCAAAAGCTCTCCTTCCAGCTTTTCCTCAACAATCAAATATGCTTTGCAGCTATGGAGCTTAACCCCAGAGACAGGAGGTCAAAACATATTAGTCTTCCTATCGGAGTCCCTCTCTCTCTCTCTCATTTCTCTTTCCTTGGAGGGAGAAAGGCAAACTTTCAGCTTCTTCCTGCCAGGCAAGCACTTCTCCTCTGAGGGATCACAGTGGCCTCCTTGCCAAGGTGGCATTTGGTCTGTACCCTTTCCCAAAGCCTTTGTGGTGGACAGAATACCAAGAGGGAATCTAGTTTATGAATAAGGGAAATTAACTTGACAGATCCTTTAAAAATAGCCTGCCCTCTACATAAACTACACAGCACTGTGCTTGGTTCTGTGAACAAGCAAAATGAAAAATTATTTCCTCTCCTAAGGGTCTAAGATGAATGTATCAGAAATCTCACTGTGAGACACAGTTTTTGTGGAGTAAGGAATCTTACATCATTCATGATACAAAAACAATTTCCATTTACTGTGCAGTGGCTGTTCTTCATATTTGAAAAATGTTATACCAGACAAATATCTCAGTCTTCACATTCTTTTTTTCCTGTGTCTTCAGTTTTGTTATATTTCTGAAATTGATGAATTGCCTTATGAAGAGCTGTGTTTTACTTTAATAGCTATTGTTTTGCAAAGATAACGTTTAACGTTAAGGCTTTTGAGATATCTATCCCCCTCCTCAGTTTTTTACACCCTCCCTCCTGCAGTATTTAAAAATACAAGATACGCTATTATTTTGTCCGTAATAGCTCAGTTTATATCTCCAGCAGGTAAGGCCTTTTAAAAAACATAACCAGGTTATTATGATTACCACATCTAAAACACAATAATAATTCCTTAATATCACCTAATAATTATTCTGTATTCAGATCTTTCTGGTTGTCTCGAAAATCCATTTTGCGAGTTGCAGTGTTTGAGTCAGAATCCAAACAAGGTCCATTCACTGCATTTGGCAGATACTGTTCTCGTGTCTCTTCCACAAGTTAAAAAACTGAAAAGAAAAAAATGGAGCAGGCAGAACTTTCTTCTCTGTTTATAGTTATATTCCCTATAGAACATCATTATTTTAAAGTTTTTGATTTATCCTTACAAGTTTCTTTTTGAAAATATAAATCAATGTATATCTGAATCCCCTTTCTTACCAAAAAAATTATATATGTATATCTATATGTTCAGCATATTCTACATGTTGCTTCACATCCTTTTCGTTTCTTCTCTTAAAAATATATTCTGGATATCACTTCATATCAACCTATAGACATATCTCTGTGACTACATGGTATTCCATTGTGAGAATGTTTTTTCCCACAGTTGTTCCCACATTTTGATGGGCTTTTTGTGATTATAAGAAATCAAATTTTTCTTCGTATTTTTGGAGGTGTATCTCAAACAAGATTCCTAGGAGCGAGATTACTGGATCAAAGGATAAAGGTATATGTAGCTTTTCCAAGTATTTCCAAATTCCTCCCTATAGGGGGTGTACATTTTGCAGTGCCGCCAGCAAACGCGTGAGAGGAGCTCTTTCCAAGAGCCTAGACAACAGGAGATTGCTCAAATTTATAAATTATTGTGATGCTAATGGAAGAGAAATGGTATCTCAGTGTAATTTTAAATTGAATTCTTCTTATTTTAAGTAAGATTAAACACCATTTCATGTGTATAAGGGACATCTACATTTCTTTTTTTTTTTTGCCTCTCACTGTTGTGGCCTCTCCCGTTGTGGAGCACAGGCTCTGGACGCGCAGGCTCAGCGGCCATGGTTCACGGGCCCAGCCACTCCGCGGCATGTGGGATCTTCCCGGACCAGGGCACGAACCCGTGTCCCCTGCATAGACAGACGGACTCTCAACCACTGCGCCACCAGGGAAGCCCCTACATTTCTTTTTATGTGTACTGTCTATCCACTTATTTTACCCATTTTCCATAAGATTCTTTTTTATTCTTCTCAATTTTTAAAAAGCACTTTAATATCAAAATATTATTTATTTTTCTGTGACGTAAGTTCTACATGATTTTCCCAGTTTGTCTTTTTATTTGCTTATGCTGTTTGCCATGCAAAACTTTGATTTTTTATTTCATAGAGCAAATTTATAAATCATTTTCCTTATTGTTCTTGGATTCTTTGTCACATTTAGAAAAAATTTCCCTACCCCCATTTTATAAAGAAACTCACTCTTGTTTTCTTACTGTACTTGTGATTCTTTTTATTCCCTTGCTTTAAAACTCTGATTCTTTTATGGTTTCTTCTCTATTACAGTATGAAGAATGAGCTTAATTTTATATTTTTCCATATGGCTAGCCAGTGAGCCCAACAATACTTACTAAAATGTTCTTTGTTACCCCACTGTTTTTAGGTGCTGCCTTTAACATAAATTCCCATATGCACTTAGGGTTTTTTTTTTCTGGACTTTCAACTCTAGTACATTGGTCTGTTTTTCTATTCACATACCAAACCATACTGTTTTAATGGGCTCTGTAATGTTTTAACCTCTCATAAGGCCAGAGCCCTCTCCTCCATTTGCAAGAACTTCTTGGAAGTTCTTGTTTACTTTTCCAAATGAACTTTATAACCAACTTGTCTTGCTCCAGGATAAAAGAAAAGAACGTATGGTTATTTTATTGAAATGCAGTGAACTTATAAACATTGGGGATTTTTAAAATTGGGTCTTCCTATCCAGAAATATGGTATCTTTTCATGTCTTCAAGGGTATTTTGGCATCTTTTAGGTAATTTTCTTCATTTAGGTTTTGTCCCTTTCTTTTTAAGTTTATGTATTTTATTTTGTTTTATATTATACATTTTCTTTTAGTGATTGTAACATACATTATTTCTTCTACTATATTTTCTAACTGGTTTTTATTTGTGTACTAGAATGATACAGATTTCAACATTTTTATTTTATAGCTTGCTAGTTTAGCTTTAGAGTAGTTTTTATTTTATTAAGGTTATTTTTTTTTAATTGGCTTGTTTCTTTTTTTGCTGTACAGTTCTATGAAGTTTAACACATTTAACACATTCATGTAACCAACACCAAAATCAGGATACAGAATCCCCTTGTGCTATCTCACTGATAGTCATCCCCTCAACCTACCCATGATGCTGAGAGCTGTGAAGGAAGGATATCTTCCAGGCCTCTCTCCTTGACCAGTAGCTGGCCATCTTCATGATCATACAGCATCCTCCCTGTGTGCATGTCTCTGTGTCCAAATTTCACCTTTTCTGAAAGACATCAGCCATATTGGTGTCCTACCCTAATGACCTCATTTTAACTCGATCACCTCTGTAAACACCCTATCTCCAAACAAAGCCTCATTCTGAGGTACTGGGGGGTTAGGACTTCAACATAAGAATTTGGGTGGGGGGGGAGATAATTCAACCTATAACAGGTGATTTATATGAAAACCAGATCAAGGGCTAATTAGACAGTCTGCCTCTGGGGTAGCTGTTTAGTATAAAACTGCTTGTGATTTGCTATGTGAGAAAAATAGAATTGTTAAGTACAGGGACTTAAGACAAACTGCCTTATAGGTGTACCTAGAGCTACATTACAGTAAGTATCACTTTATTTCTCTGTAAATTAAGCATATTTGTTTTATTTAGGAGCCTTTATGAGTGCAAATTATAGTTCTGCCACTATCACGAACTTGACTGACCAGCCTGTAGATTGTTTACATCTAGTATTTTAAGTTAGAAATTATTGTTCTTATTGGAAAATAAGTAAAATTTAAATTTTTAATTTTATGTAGTTTTTTAAAGATATTTTGATTGGTGTATTTCAGGCATTTTAATGTTTGTAGGCATTAAACAATGACTTCCCACTGCTTCATCTGAGTATCTGGTAAAATTCCAAAGAAGTGTAGGTCATAAATAACTCAGTTATTTTAGAAATAAATATCTTCAATATATTTAAGGGCATCAATGGTGATATTCTTCACAAAAAAAATGTTAAGTGTGAATTTGAATTATATGATATCTTTTGCCATTTTGTTTTGAAAATTCTATGTTAACAACACATTACATAGGTTTTCTAGCCTTATTTATTTCCCCTTCATTGTAGTTTAACTTCAGAGCTGTTCTCAGCATCTTTATGCAATTTTATGCAGTTAGGTTCCTGAGCCTTCTGGCAATACTATTACAGATTGACCTTGGCATCTAGCAAATTCATATAAATTTGAACCTAAATATAATGTATTTCTCTTCAAAGCACAGAGGATATATGAAATGAATTCAGAAATTTTGCCACTGATTTGAATTTGAGTTAAATAGTTTTGTGTTCTCCTTGAGGGACAGAGGTCTGTGGCTCTGGATGACTGGGGAAAAAGATCAAAATTCACAGTGGTTTTCCTGAAAATTACTGCATAGAATTATTTTTCCTCTACTCAATATCTTTGTAAAGCATGTTACTGTAATTTTCCTACTCACAAATTCAGCTTTCACTGTACAATGAATATTCATATGATTGCATAGGGTTGAATGACAGAAATTACAAATAATTTCATCTGAGACCAATCTTTCTGTAGAAGTATTTTATTGAAGTCTTCAAAGTAATCATAAACATATCACTGTGCTCTGGAAAGACATCTAATTCTATAAATTGAGCTCACAGGCTTAACTTATTTTATCTCCTTATTTTAGATAGGCATTTTCCAAAAACAAACTCTATCACTGAAGAATGTAGGACTGTTTCTTTAGAGCCTTCCATGCTTAACTTGAAAGCTGTCAACCCAGGAGGCTGAAACAGAGCAAGATTATGAAACCTAAGTGAATAGCTCATTCTTTGCGCCCATGCCCTTGCTGCGTGCTGCCCCATGGTACAGGCCTGGGAGGTATGCACTGTGATAGCTAATGAAGCACTTCCTTTATGTCCCACTGACCAGAACTCTTATTTGAAGCCCGCATATTATGCCACTGAAATCGTACAATGTCAGCCTTTGTTCTGGCTAGTAGAAGCTGTTTCTTGTCTTTTCTGTGGCTAAATTTTATGCATCAAACTTGTGAGACCCTTTATTAATACATGTGGCTGTCATTAAACCACACTGCCGTTTGTGAAGTTGGTCTTGTTTGTTTTTTTTGTTGTGTTCTCCCCTCTTTTATTATAACACCCTCCCCAAGCCACAAATTTATCATTTTGAAACCACTCAGAGACAAAGGCTTAGAAGTGAAAACCCTCCTGCAAGGCCCTCCTCTATGTTAAATATAGTGATAACAAGTAACATTATAAGAATAAAATTCACCCAGAATGAAGAGAACAGCATCAAATGGATCAAAATTAATTGGACTGCCTAATCCTAAATGTAGTTGAGAAGTATTAAAGTGGTCTGCTTGTTATATTTTAACATGTTATTCTCATACGGTGTTATCTGATTAGGGACCTTCCTTCCTCAACTGTTAATTACATAGATATGTCCCAACGCAAGCTTCGATAAAGTGAGCTAAAGAACAATCAAGAGTGACTGCCATAGAGCTCTTAAAATATGGGCTTCAGTTTACCTAAATACACACAAGAAATGTTGAAAGTTTCCTCAGAGCATATAAATTTTAAAAAGAAAAAAATTTGAAGGAGTTGCATCAATTCCTTCCTTTTGCTTCTTGTAATGTGATAGGGACAGCAGCAGCCGTCTCTTGGGGTGGTGTTAAGTACTGTAAGTAACAATATGGACAAGAGCTTATTACCCGGGACTTCCCTAGTGGCGCAGTGGTTAAGAATCCGCCTGCCATTGCAGGGGACACAGGTTCGAGTCCTGGTCCAAGAAGATCCCACATGCCGCAGAGCAAGTAAGCCCATGTGCCACAACTACTGGGCCTGCTCTCTTGAGCTCAAGAGCTGCAACTACTGAAGCCCACGTGCCTAGAGTCCACGCTCCACAACAAGAGAAGCCACCACAATGAGAAGCCCAGGCACTGCAACAAAGAGTAGTCCCCGCTCGCTGCAACTAGAGAAAGTCCGTGCACAGCAATGAAGACCCAACACAGCCCAAAATTAATTAATTAATTAATTTTTTTTAAAAAAGAGCTTATTATCCAATACATGGACATTGTGGTCACCACCATCATTACAGTTCTGGAGTAGATTTAATAGTGAACCTGAAGACTGAGATCCTTCTAATACTAGCTCTTCCATTATGAGTTATCTAATTTTTAATAAGCGTTTTACTTTTCTGATAAAGTTTCGTATTTGTATCTTACCAACCCAATAAGATGGTCCAAAGCACTATCTTGCACTTGAAAATACTTTGAATGGCAAATAACTACAAGTTACTTCCTCCGATGAAAAAAATTTTTAAAGTTTTTAAAACACGTGAACTCCTTGGGTCCTACTAGTTTAACATTGCTACCATCCTCATATTTTTTCTGATTTTCTAATCTCCCAATTTTAATGAGATTATCAAACTTTTCAGGTCAATAGAATATAAATGCCAGAAAAGTAAATCTCACAATGCCAGCCTTTGTTCAACTAGCAGAGGTCAAGTTCTGTCTTTTCCTCTGCTAAAATGCATGCACCAAACTTGTTAAACTCTTTAAACATAGATGAATATCCCTACATAGAATTTATTTTGTATTCCTCCTTTCATTTCATATTTTTAGCTTAAAAAATGTAAAAATGTTTTCTATCAAATAGTATAGTCTTTGATTAAGGAACATGTTGTTAGTGCATAAAGCTATAATCTGAATTAGTTTCAGATTTTGATTTCATGTTAGAACATATGTATTAACATTAGAATATATTCATAGACTGTAATATTAATAATAGCATTAATGCATTTGTGTCAGACCCGTAGTATATCCAATAATTGCTTAATCAGCTCTCCACACCACACATTAAGATATTTTTGAAGTATACCTAAAAAAACTATTGAATTCTCATAAAATTTCCCAAAATATGATGATGTCCCTCCTTTACATTCCTCACCTAATACTTGTATTGCTTAGAAGTATGTCAGAGATCAAAATCAGTTTTGGAGAAGAAATCATTTGGAGTAGGAGATTAAAACCACAAATACGGTTCTGCCAACATTTTCACATTATATGTAGGTCTCCTTTTCTAAGTATGTCACTGTCTCACAGAAAAAGATATCTCGGGTAAGTATCTATTTTATACTTGACAAGTTTATCTGAACAAAATTATTAAACAAAGAGAAATTCCATATGAGATTATAGTGCTATTTAGTCAATATTTTTAGCAATTTGTATTTGAGTTCCAAATTATCATCTTGATTGGGTGCTTCTCAGGAGAGATAGTATTTTTTCCATCTATTTGGCATGCCCACCCTCCACCCCTCAGCGTAAACTGTATCTCACAGTCAGATCTGCTGTAGCCCAGTGACTCAGAAACATCATGTTCTACGACTCACAGAGCAAAAGGAATTCAAAAGGATACCTAGCAACATACTTCCACTTATATAGTAATCCATTTCCCACAAAAGGACAGCAAATTTTTAAAAATTTCTATGTAATTTCATTTCCTACAGTTTTTCCTACCACTACTATTTGAAGACACTTGTGTCATTGAAAGTCTAGAATTATTAGATATTAAAAGTAATCAGATAATAATAAAAATTGAGTAATTGGAATATGGACAAGAAATTGTGGTTATGAGGTTAGAAACTCACAAAAGAGCCCAAGAGTCTCAATTCTAGGAGTCATCCGAGGGTGCTTCCTCTTACCCATCACACACTTCCAATCAGTCACAAAATCCCGTGACAACACCTCGGCAAACTGGCTGCTTCCCTTTTGTGCCTTTTCAAATCCCCTAGCCAAGGATGCCACCATTTTCCACTGGACTTAATGCACCTATCTTCAAGTTGCATTCACAAGCTCTCAACTCTTCTCACGTTCTTCACTTCATTTCTTCCTTCCTTCCACTTCAACTCCTTTCTAAACAATTATCCTCACTGTAACCACAATGAGGCACAACTCAGACTCTGTCCCTCCCTTTCATGTTTCTTACTGTTTCTTGTCATTTTGTCTTGTCTGAAACCACTGGTTTCAAGTTACTTCCTCGAACACGGATTGGCTTTTTCAGATTGCAAAACAAAAACAAAACAAAACAAAAAAACAGTGAAGCATTCGGGATAATACTGTTACTAAAGGCTTTCTGTAAAAACACTTGAGGGAGGAGGAGCTTCCAGACGGCGGAAGAGTAAGACATGGAGATCACCTTCCTCCCCACAAATACATCAGAAATACATCTACATGTGGAACAATTCCTAAAGAACACCTACTGAACGCTGGCAGAAAACCTCATACCTCCCCAAAGGCAAGAAACTCCCCACGTACCTGGGTAGGGCAAAAGAAAAAAGAAAAAACAGAGACGAAAGAATAGGGACGGGACTGCACCAGTGGGAGAGAGCTGTGAAGGAGGAAAGGTTTCCACACACTAGGAAGCCCCTTCGCAGGTGGAGACTGTGAGTGGTGGTGGAGGGGGGAAGTTTCGGAGCCACAGAGGAGAGCGCAGCAACAGGGGTGCGGAGGGCAAAGCGGGGAGATTCCCGCACAGAGGATCTGTGCCGACCGGCACTCACCAGCCCGAGAGGCTTGTCTGCTCACCCGCCGGGGTGGGCGGGGCTGGGAGCTGAGGCTTGGGCTTCGGTCGGATCCCAGGCAGAGGACTGGGGTTGGCGGTGTGAACACAGCCTAAAGGGGCTAGTGTGCCACAGCTAGCGGGAGCGAGTCCGGGACAAAGTCTGGACCTGCCAAAGAGGCAAGAGACTTTTTCTTCCCTCTTTGTTTCCTGGTGCGCGAGGAGAAAGGATTAAGAGCACTGCTTAAAGGAGCTCCAGAGATGGGCGCGAGCCGCAGCTATCAGCATGGACCCCAGAGATGGGCATGGGACGCTAAGGCTGCTGCTGCCGCCAGCAAGAAGCCTGTGTGCAAGCTCAGGTCACTCTCCACACCTCCCCTCCTGGGAGCCTGTGCAGCCCGCCACTGCCAGAGTCCCGTGATCCAGGGACAACTTCCCCGGGACAAGGCACAGTGCACCTCAGGCTGGTGCAACGTCACGCTGGCCTCTGCCGCCACAGGCTCGTCCCGCATCCGTACCCCTCCCTCCCCCCGGCCTGAGTGAGCCAGAGCCCCCGAAGCAGCTGCTCCTTTAACCCCATCCTGTCTGAGCAAAGAACAGACGCCCTCAGGCAACCTACATGCAGAGGCGGGTCCAAATCAAAATTCGAACTCCAGGAGCTGTGCAAACAAAGAAGAGAAAGGAAAATCTCTCCCAGCAGCCTCAGGATCAGTGGATTAAATCTCCACAGTCAACTTAATGTACCCTGCATCTGTGGAATACCTGAATAGGCAACAAATCATCCCAAATTGAGAAGGTGGATTTTGGAAGCAATGATATATATATATATTTTCCCCCTTTTCTCGTTTTGTGAGTGTGTATGTGTATGCTTCTGTGTGTGATTTTGTCTGTATAGCTTTGCTTTTACCATTTGTCCTAGGGTTCTGTCTGTCCAGGTTTTTTTGTATGTTTTGTTTTTTCTGTTTGTTTGGGCTTTCTTTTAGTATAGTTTTTAGTGCTTCTTATCATTGCTGGATTTATTTGTTGGTTTGGTTGCTCTCTTCTTTCTTTTTTTTAATTACATAAAATTTTTTTTGAATAATTATTTTTTATTTTAATAACTTTATTTTATTTTATCTTCTTCTTTCTTTCTTTTTCTCCCTTTTATTCTGAGCCATGTGGATGACAGGCTCTTGGTGCTCCAGCCAGGTGTCAGGGCTGTGCCTCAGAGGTGGGAGAGCCAAGTTCAGGACATTGGTCCACAAGAGAACTCCCAGCTCCACATAATATCAAACTGCAAAAATCTCCCACAGATCTCCATCTCAACGCCAGCACCCAGCTTCACTCAACGACCAGCAAGCTACAGTGCTGGACACCCTATGCCAAACAACTAGCAAGACAGGAACACAACCCCATCCACTAGCAGAGAGGCTGCTGAAAATCATAATAAGGCCACAGACACCCCAAAACACATCACCAGACGTGGACCTGCCCACCAGAAAGACAAGATCCAGCTTCATCCACCAGAACCAGGCACTACTCCGGTCCCCTCAACCAGGAAGCCTACAGAACCCACTGAACCAACCTTAGCCACTGGGGTAGATGCCAAAAACAACAGGAACTATGAACCTGCAGCCTGTGAAAAGGAGACCCCAAACACAGTAAATTAAGCAAAATGAGAAGATAGAGAAACACACAGCAGATGAAGGAGCAAGGCAAAACCCCACCAGACCTAACAAATGAAGAGGAAATAGGCAGTCTACCTGAAAAAGAATTCAGAATAATGATAGTAAAGATGATCCAAAATCTTGGAAAAAGAATGGAGAAAATACAAGGAACGTTTAACAAGGACCTAGAAGAATTAAAGAGCAAACAAACAGTGATGAAAAACACAATAAATGAAATTAAAAATTCTCTAGAAGGGATCAATAGCAGAATAACTGAGGCAGAAGAACGGATAAGTGACCTGGAAGATAAAATAGTGGAAATAACTACTGCAGAGCAGAATAAAGAGAAAAGAATGAAAAGAATTGAGGACAGTCTCAGAGACCTCTGGGACAAAATTAAACACACCAACATTTGAATTATAGGGGTCCCAGAAGAAGAAGAGAAAAAGAAAGGGACTGAGAAAATATTTGAAGAGATTATAGTTTAAAACTTCCCTAATATGGGAAAGGAAATAGTTATTCAAGTCCAGGAAGCACAGAGAGTCTCATACAAGATAAACCAAGGAGAAACACACCAACACATATTAATCAAACTATTAAAAATTAAATACAAAGAAAAAATATTAAAAGCAGCAAGGGAAAAACAACAAACAACACACAAGGGAATCCCCATAAGGTTAACAGCTGATCTTTCAGCAGAAACTCTGCAAGCCAGAAGGGAGTGGCAGGACATATTTAAAGTGATGAAAGGGAAGAACCTACAAGCAAGATTACTCTACCCGACAAGGATCTCATTCAGATTCCATGGAGATTCAAAAGCTTTACAGACAAGCAAAAGCTAAGAGAATTCAGCACCACCAAACCAGCTTTACAACAAATGCTAAAGGAACTTCTCTAGGCAGGAAACACAAGAGAAGGAAAAGACCTACAATGACAAACCCCAAACAATTAAGAAAATGGTAATAGGAACATACATATCAATAATTACCTTAGGGCTTCCCTGGTGGCTAAGTGGTTGGGGGTCCGCCTGCCAGTTCAGGAGACGTGGGTTCATGCCACGGTCCAGGAGGGTCCCACGTGCTGTGGGGTGGCTGGGCCTGTGGGCCGTGGCCACTGGGCCTGCGCATCCAGAGCCTGTGCTCCGCAGCAGGAGGGGCCGCAGCAGTGAGAGGCCCGCATACTGCAAAAAATAATAATAATAATTACCTTAAATGTAAAAGGATTAAATGCTTCAACCAAAAGACATAGACTGGCTGAATGGATACAAAAACAAGACCTGTATATATGCTGTCTACAGGAGACCCACTTCAGACCTAGGGACACATACAGACTGAAAGTGAGGGGATGGAAAAAGATATTCCATGCAAATGGAAATCAGAAGAAAGCTGGAGTAGCAATTCTCATGTCAGACAAAATAGACTTTAAAACAAAGAGTATTACAAGAGACAAGGACACTACATAATGATTAAGGGATCAATCCAAGAAGAAGATATAACAATTGTAAATATTTATGCACCTAAGATAGGAGCACCTCAATGCATAAGTCAAATGCTAACAGCCATAGAAGGGGAAATTGACAAGAACACAATCATAGTAGGGGACTTTAACACCCCATTTTCACCAATGGACAGATTATCCAAAATGAAAATAAATAAGGAAACACAAGTTTTAAATGATACATTAAACAAGATGGACTTACTTGATATTTATAGGACATTCCAACCAAAAACAACAGAATACACTTTTTTCTCAACTGCTCATGGAACATTCTCCAGGATAGATCATAACTTGAGTCACAAATCAAGCCTTGGTAAATTTAAGAAAATTGAAATCGTATCAAGTATCTTTTCCAACCACAACGCTATGAGACTAGATATCAATTACAGGAAAAAATATGTAAAAAATACAAACAAATGGAGGCTAAACAATACACTACTTAATAACCAATAAGTCACTGGAGAAATCAAAGAGGAAATCAAAAAATACCTAGAAACAAATGATAATGAAAACACGACAACCCATAACCTATGGGATGCAGTAAAAGCAGTTATAAGAGGGAAGTTTATAGCAATACAATCCTACCTTAAGAAACAAGAAACATCTCAAATAAACAACCTAACATTACACCTAAAGTAATTAGAGAAAGAGGAACAAAAAAACCCAAAGTTAGCAGAAGGAAAGAAATCATAAAGATCAGATCAGAAATAAATGAAAAAGAAATGAAGGAAACGATGACAAAGATCAATAAAACTAAAGGCTGGTTCTTTGAGAAGATAAAAAAATTGATAAACCATTAGCCACACTCATCAAGAAAAAAGGGAGAAGACTCAAATCAATAGAATTAGAAATGAAAAAGGAGAAAAAAATGACACTGCAGAAATACAAAGTATCATGAGAGATTACTACAAGCAACTCTATGCCAATAAAATGGACAACCTGGAAGAAATGGACAAATTCTTAGAAATGCACAACCTTCCAAGACTGAATCAGGAAGAAACAGAAAATATGAACAGACTAATCACAAGCACTGAAATGTAAACTGTGATTAAAAATCTTCCAACAAACAAAAGCCCAGGACCAGATGGCTTCACAGGCGAATTCTATCAAACATTTAGAGAAGAGCTAACACCTATCCTTCTCAAACTCTTCCAAAATATAGCATAGGGAGGAACACTCCCAAACTCATTCTAAGAGGCCACCATCACCCTGATACCAAAACCAGACAAAGATGTCACAAAGAAAGAAAACTACAGGCCAATATCACTGATGAACATAGATGAAAAAATCCTCAACAAAATACTAGCAAACCGAATCCAACAGCACAGTAAAAGGATAATACACCATGATCAAGTGGGGCTTATCCCAGGGATGCAAGGATTCTTCAATATATGCAAATCAATCAATGTGAGAAACAATATTAACAGATTGAAGGAGAAAAACCAAATGATCATCTCAATGGATGCAGAAAAAGCTTTCAACAAAATTCAACACCCATTTATGATAAAAACTCTCCAGAAAGTAGGCATAGAGGGAACTTACCTCAACATAATAAAGGTCATATATGACAAACCCACAGCCAACATCATTCTCAATGGTGAAAAACTGAAACCATTTCCACTAAGATCAGGAACAAGACAAGGTTGCCCACTCTCAGCACTATTATTCAACATAGTTTTGGAAGTTTTAGCCACAGCAATCAGAGATGGAAAAGAAATAAAAGGAATCCAAATCGGAAAAGAAGAAGTAAAACGGTCACTGTTTGCAGATGACATGATACTACACATAGAGAATCCTAAAGATGCTACCATAAAACTACTAGAGCTAATCAATGAATTTGGTAAAGTAGCAGGATACAAATTAATGCACAGAAATCTCTTGCATTCCTATATGCTAATGATGAAAAATTTAAAAGTGAAATTAAGAAAACACTCCCATTTACCATTGCAACAAAAAGAATAAAATATCTAGGAATAAACCTATCTAAGGAGACAAAAGACCTGTACGCAGAAAATTAAAAGACACTGATGAAAGAAATTAAAGATGATACAAATGGATGGAGAGATACACCATGTTCTTGGATTTAAAGAATAAACATTGTCAAAATGACTATACTACCCAAAGCCATCTACAGATTCAATGCAATCCCTATCAAACTACCAATGGCATTTTTCACAGAATTAGAACAAAAAATTTCACGATTTGTGTGGAAACACAAAAGACCTCGAATAACAAAAACAATCCTGAGAAGGAAAAACAGAGCTGGAGGAATCAGGCTCCGAGACTTCAGACTATACTACAAAGCTACAGTAATCAATATAGTATGGTACTGGCACTGAAACAGAAATATAGATCAATGGAACAGGATAGAAAGCCCAGAGATAAACCCACATACATATGGTCACCTTATCTTTGATAAAGGAGGCAAGGATATACAATGGAGAAAAGACAGCTTCTTCAATAAGTGGTGCTGGGAAAACTAGACAGCTACATGTAAAAGAATGAAATTAGAACACTCCCTAACACCATACACAAAAATAAACTCAAAATGGATTAAAGACCTAAATGTAAGGCGAGACACTATCAAACTCTTAGAGGAAAACATAGGCAGAACACTCTATGACATAAATCACAGCAAGATCCTTTTTGACCCACCTCATAGAGAAATGGAAATATAAACAAATGGGACCTAATGAAACTTAAAAGGTTTTGCACAGCAAAGGAAATCATAAACAAGACGAAAAGACACCTCTCAGAATGGGAGGAAATATTTGCAAATGAAGCAACTGACAAAGGATTAATCTCCAAAATTTATAAGCAGCTCATGCAGCTCAATATCAAAAAAACAAACAACCCAATCCAAAAATGGGCTGAAGACCTAAATAGACATTTCTCCAGAGAAGATATACAGATTGCCAACAAACACATGAAAGAATGCTCAACATCATTAATCATTAGAGAAATGCAAATCAAAACTACAATGAGATATTATCTCACACCAGTCAGAATGGCCATCATCAAAAAATCTACAAACAATAAATGCTGGAGAGAGTGTGGAGAAAAGGGAACCCTCTTGCACTGTTGGTGGGAATATAAATTGATACAGCCACTATGGAGAACAGTATGGAGGTTCCTTAAAAAACTACAAATAGAACTACCATACGACCCAGGAATCCCACTACTGGGCATATACCCTGAGAAAACCATACTTCATAAACAGTCATGTACCACAATGTTCATTTCAGCTCTATTTACAATAGGCAGGATGTGGAAGCAACCCAGAGTGTCCATCAACAGATGAATGGATAAAGAAGATGTGGCACATATATACAATGGAATATTACTCAGCCATAAAAGGATACAAAATTGAGTCATTTGAAGTGAGGTGGATGGATCTAGAGTCTCTCATACAGCATGAAGTAAGTCAGAAAGAGAAAAACAAATACCGTATGCTAACACATATATATGGAATCTAAAAAACAAACAAAATGGTCATGAAGAACCTAGGGGCAAGGCGGGAAATAAAGATGCAGACCTACTAGAGAATGGACTTGAGGATACGGGGAGGGGGAAGGGTAAGCTGGAACAAAGTGAAAGAGTGGCATGGACATATATACACTACCAAATGTAAAATAGATAGCTAGTGGGAAGCAGCTGCATAGCACAGGGAGATCAGCTTGGTGCTTTGTGACCACCTAGAGGGGTTGGATAGGGAGGATGGGAAGGAGGGAGACGCAAGAGGGAAGAGATATGGGGATATATGTATATGTATAACTGATTCACTTTGTTATAAAGCAGAAACTAACACACCATTGTAAAGGAATTATACTCCAATAAAGATGTTAAAAATAATGAAAATAAAAAATAGATAAAATAAAAAGGACATGAAAAAATATTCAATATCAAGAATTATTAGAGACATGCAAATTTAAACTACAAAATGTATCACCTCACACTAGTCTGAGTGGCCATCAGAAAAAAATATCTGCAAACAATAAATGCTGAATGGGTGTCCGAGAATGGGTACCCTCCTATGCTTTTGCTTCGATGTAAACTGGTAAGAGCCACTAATCAGAACAGAATGAAGGTGCCTTTAAAATGTAACAGTTGAGCTACCATATTCACCTGTCGAACCACTAGTTGGCCTATAACCCAAGAAGACCAGAATTCAGAAAGACACAGGCACCCAAATGAGCACTGCAGTGATATTTACAATAGCCCGGCATGGATGCTACCAAAATGTCCATCTACAGATGAATGGGCAAAGAAGTAGTACATGTACACAATGGAATATTAGCCATGGAAAAGATGAAACAATGTCTTTTGCAGCACCACAAATGAGCCTAGAGATAATCACACTACGTAAAGTAATTCAGAAAGAGAAAGATAAATATCCGATGATATCATTTACTCGTGTTACCTAAAAATTGATACCCATGAACATATTTCCACAAAGAAAGACCCATACAGACTTAGAAAAAGGTGAAAGGAATGGAAAAATTAGGATGGTGGGGTTTACATACATTTAATAATACATATAAAATATATAATCAAGAAGGACCTACTGGTTGCCAAGAGAGGTCTACTCAATGCTCTGTAATGACCAACATGGGAAAGAACCTAAACCTGATTAGATATATGTACATGTATCTAATGAACCAGATTCTGTACACCTAGGACAAACAAAACATTGTAATCAAATTTACTCTGATAAGAAATAAAAATTAAATTAAACAAGAAGTAATGTGGAAAAAAAAAAACACTTGAGGAAGAAAGAGAAAGGAAATTGTTTAAGCAGCTGAAAAGTCTCCTGAGAAATAAAGTAACACTTAGTATTCAGCAGCTACTTCCCCCCGCCTCCTATCCAGTTCTCCTAACTGATGACCACTCATCCTTCAGGCCTCAGCTTACCTATCATTTTTTCAGACAAGCAGTTCCCTCATCCCCTACTGCTCATGCTTTCAGTACCCAGAATGTGCATAGAACAATTACCACCTTATCAATAAGTTCACAGTTGGGTAATAAGTTGTTTACTGTCCTTCATAACTAATAGCCTGTAAGCCCTACCAGGCCTGGGAAAAGTCTGTCTTCCCCATCATTAAATTACGTGCTTTGCACATTTCCAATCGTCAATACATTTGGAAAATAATAAATAAATGAAATGATTAAATAATTGATTTGATAGCCTGGCAACAGTTCTGGCAAGTCAGCAGCATCTCTGATAGCTTTCTTCTCTGAAGTAGGCATATGTTTTCCCTACAGTTGCATTGTATATAAAGGTGATTTAGGTTCTTGAAATAATTGACTCGTCAGGCCTTCTTCAGGAAAATGCACACCCATCAGGTGTCTAGCATAGGCCTGCATTTGTGTTCTAATCTCTGGCACATGGCCTTGCCTGGGCAGCAGCATCAATTGGTACAGTCTAGTGACCTCTGCCCCAAAACCCCCCAGGAGAGAGCAGGAAGCAGGCATCTCGAAGGAGTCTCATAGGAGGCAATGCAGCAGGAAGGCACCTGACCTAGACCCCTTAGAGTAGCTCTCAAAGTCTGCTGCACTTTAAAATAACTTCTTGGGGGGTGGCCAGCCCACAATCGATGCCAATTAAATCAGAATCTTAGGGGTTGGACCCAGACATCAGTATTTTCTACAACTCTCCAGGAGATTCCAGTGTGTAGCCAAGTTAGAGATCCCACACTACAGCACCTTGTTACCAGTGCTCTAGGACCAGTGTTGGGCATCACCTGGGGCAGTCTTACAAGGTCAGAACCACAGCTCCCCCCAGACCAACTGAACTGGAATTTGCATATTAAAACAAATCCCTCTGTGATTCCCATGCAGGTTAAGGTTGAGAAGCACTTCGCTATGATGCTTGTTCTAACTATCCCTTCATAAAATAGTCACACTTAGTGCCACCGTTACTACCGTATACCTGGCCAGTGTCTTTCTTTTCTCTCCTTCTGCCATCTCTCCCTCTCCCCCACCCATGCTCCAGCCATTCATAACTACAGCTCTGATGTGCCCCCTCCTTCTTTCTCAGTAAACTGTTTTTGTTTAAAACATTATAAAATATTTTAAACATTCAAAAATTTCAGAGGAAAAATACAACTAAAACCCTTGTACCCACCATTAATATGTTATAGGAATAAATCCTTACCATAGTTGGGACCTTTATTATTAAAAACAACACATTAAAAATAATAAAAATAAAGCCACTTCTTCATTCCCATCCCACTTCATAATGTCCTCATTTTTCCAAAGCTGGTATGTACATACTGTATTTTTCCAAACACACCTTTTTTTCCCATTTGGAATACCATAGCAAATAAAACACACAAGAAAGCCTGTCCTCACAGAGTTTATATTCTAGTGTGGGGAGAATCGTAATAAGTATAACACTAAGTACATTACTTTAGGAGCGTGAGGAAGTTCTGAAGAGTGTTGTAATTTTAAATACAGTGGTTTTAATTTTAAATTAAATTAGATTTTAATTTAATTTAAATTAAAACCAAGTGGTTTTAATTTTAAAAACGTACTGCTTTTCCATAAAAGTAAATAATTTTTCCCAATGTATCAAATAATAAAAGGGCTATCTTGGAAGATGATATAGGAAAGGTAAGAGCAACCTGCCCCTACGATCAACCTACAGACTTGTCCTTAAAACAAATCAATTTTAAGAAACAGATATGGAACTAGATTCTCTTACAACTACCTATGCCTACATATGTCAGGAAAATCCTTAAGTGCTCTGAGAGATATGTGTATGCAAATTGAAGACAGTGGTTTAAAAGAATGAGGGCTAAATGAAAATCTAAAAGTGAGATTCTTAGTCTTGGCTCACTATAACTGATTTTGGATTGTGTAAATCACTTCACCCACTGAATCTGAATTCTGTCTTTGCAAATTAAGGGACTTGGGCAAAGGCAATATTTTCCAAAGAGTTTTCCAGTGCATATTCCCATGAAGTGTTCTTGGACAGTGTGTGGGTGTGTGTGTGTTCAGGGTAGTTTGGAAAATACTATAAACTGTGCTATCTTTTAGTGGAAAAAACAATACACATTGGTAGAGTAAATTCACTGAAAATTCTTTTAGGAGAAAAACCCATTTAACTTCATTTAGCCCATTGATTTCTATTTGACTGTATTCTATTTGACTGCAAAAACTTTTATTTTGTATTATAAAACACACTTCAAGAATCTCTGAACTGGAGTTGTCCGTGATTCTTTCTAGCTTATGATTCCATGATTAAACATAAAACATGTAGCTAGATTCAAGGGATAAGTGTAGTCACCAATCTGATTAAATGGTTTATCTATTCAATAGGGTTTAAGCTTATTTTAAAAGAGTCAAAGCTGCTTTAGAAATAACTAAAAGAATGTACATAATGATATTTTGTTTTAAGATTCTGTTTATATCATCTCTTTTCTATTTTTACAAAGTACTTCTGCAGAAAACCATATGCCTCCCTATCTATTTCATCACCATTGGATGGGAATGAGGATTATCCTCAGCTTGAATTTTAAAATTCAGATTTCCCTTAAACATCTCAAGCAGATCATGTAAAATCTGCCTGGGTTAGTGTCTCTTTCTCTTGTGTGGTTAAGATAGTTGCCTGGCTCTCAGACCGGGCTCTGGAATCTCAAGGATGAAGATACACCACTAGTTTCTCTAATATCAGAACTGGCCTGGCACATAGTAAGAACAATAAATACTTCCTAATGAATGTGAATGTTTCTGCCTGTTCCTATGTATCTCTAAAACAAGCCAGATCACCATCTTTGAAAACAATGGGAAGGATAAAAGGATAACGCATTGCTAGACTGACCCTTCAAGCTCCAGCATTTGCATATGATCCTTGAAAATCCAAATGTATTACATCCTTGAACTGCCTTTGTCTATTTTGGCAGTAATACTCTCAGAGTTCTTTTGGAGATTAGTTTAATATGATCTTCCATTTCTGAAACCATGCAGGCCTATTTCAATCAACCTGTTCTTTTCCAGATGTTTTTTTCTGCCACATCTTTAACATGGCTTAAAAATTAATTCCTCTGCTGTTTAATGTATTAGCCTTTTTTAGACTAGTTGTGTCACATACGTGACTTACGCTGTGAGTATTAGCTACGCAGCAATGTTTCTGTGGAATTTCACTGGGATATCTTATGAAAATGTAGAAGCACAGATAGTGGAAAAGATATTGTAGGGTTAAAACGGTTAAATTTGCTTACCTCACCTAGTGCTCTACAGAGAGTTTTTGAAATAATTTTCGACTCAGCTAAAAGAAAATCAACAATACCAATCCATAGAAACTAGATTACATTGATTACCAGCTATCTTGTTTATTGATATGTTGTCATAGAAGTAGATCATATTTCTATGCTATTAAGAGGTGGTGTGCTCTTAAGATATGCAGTCAACTAAAGCCACTGTATTGCTAACTCCATATGAGAGCTGACCAGGGTAAGAATAGTTTTCTGAACCTCCATTACAATTTTTATATCAAACTTCTTTTTCCAGAAGTGGTCATGTGTATGCATATTTTTACAGTTATATTATTGTTCTTAAGGTCAATACTTGACACTATTTGTTAAGCACCTGTTATATGCCAGATGATGACAATAAAAAGAATTATCTCAGGCTTAACTGAGAGTTTTTTCCTTGAAGAAGCTATAAACAAGGCACACTGACTTTGAAGAAGAAGTCTTGGCAGTTGATGTAAGGCAGCTGAGTAGCTCTAATGGAACTGGAGTAAAAGGATGAGGGAGTAAACTCATTAATCTAACAATTCTCTACCATTTTCAGATGAATAACCTCTTGGGGGCATCTAAGAAAATGCCTCAAATGTCCCTTCTTTTACTTTTGTAAATATTTATTTTATATTCCTCATAGCTTTTTAATTTTCTTTCAAAATCCCGTAATGTTATGCATCGTCCTTATGTCTACTTCTATATTCCAGACCCTTACATGTCTCTGCAAATCTCATCTCCTATTTTTCCCTCTGGAAACTAATTTGTTAATTCAGTTTGATAGTGGATGCTTGGTTTACAAGAATGAATGAGACATACACAGAAAGACAAGTATTAGTTGAGTGTGTGAGTGTTAAAATCTGCCGATATTGGAGTACAGAATGCTATGGAAACATACATAGTGTTAGCTAATCTGGTATGCGGGGCGGGTGAGATGAGGGTAAGGAGAGGGTAATTAAATGTAACAAAAAGAACTAATAAAAACAACAGCAAACATATTGAGTTCTTGCTCTGTGCTCGGCACCACACCTAATATATTAGCCTCATATATATATAAGCACTTAACGTTTCAGAACTTAATATTAGCACTTAATGTTAGTATTTCATATTTTAAGTGCTATTTTAGATCAATCTATGGTGAAGTGTGGGGTTCTTGAGAAAATTTCAAAGCAGTGTTAACACCTGAATAGATTCTTGAAGATGAAAAAATTTCATCCAGAAGACAAGGAAGGAAGAGAGGTTCCAAGAAAGGGAACAACCAGTGAAAAGTGAGTGAGAGATAAAGGTGTTTTAAGAAATGGCAGGTATTTCAAAATGACTAGATAAAGTGTTTAGAGAGACAGGCGCTGAGAGAAGAAATTAGCAAGAGAGGAGGAGTCAGATATATGAAGGTGGGACTTGAGGCAGATGAGAATACAAATTGAGGCTAAACATTTAAGCTGTAAGTCAAGCTACCAAACACATAAAGTCTGCTGTATTTTCCAACCTCAACAAATATGCCCTCTTAATTCATGAGCCATGTCTGTCTCTGTTGCCAGCAGAGACAAAACCCATAAACCTTTACAACATTCAGGGCAATAGGATGTACCCACCTTTCTTTTTCAGACAGAGAAAAAGAGATGGAGAGAAGTATTTCCCTGGGGCCTGAAGAATGTTAGTCAAGAGAGTGATATCTATGGTTACAGTTCTGCTGTGTCAAAGACAGATGTATCGATTTTCTTCTTCAATCAATGTGACTTACTAGGGAAAGATCAATAATAATTATCAAGAATTTCCAGAAGGCTATAAAAAATCAGTTTGGTTGTTTATTATAAGTTTTGAGTTGAAAATATTATTTCCCAATTAAACTGCTTTTGATATAAGGTAATACTGTACTTTCATTATATCATCAGCTTTCTGTCAGATAATGTGAAATTTCCCTCATTATTTTATTGAACAGTCACATGCAATAAAAGTAGTTGATTCGTCCAAAGATTTTAAGGAATTATTTGTCATAGACATTTAACACATGATTATTATTGAGTATTTTTTTATACTTAAGTCAAGAAGCAAGAACTTCTCCAAAGATTTCTTCACTCTTGGACACATAGAATGTCTATTTCAGGAAATGTAGGATTGTTTTAACAATATACAGCATTCTAGAGACTTTTGCCAAGTTATGACAGAAAACCATGATTGATGAATAAAATATGGACGATGGAAAGAAGCCTAAACCTGGGATGTAATATTCCAGAGTAATTAGGGCCAATTACTAAGATGTTGACCCCATTGGAAGCACGGCCTATCTCCTAATGCTGGCTTTCATTATCAAAAGGCAGTACAGACTGAGTGGATCCTATAATAAAAGACCCAAGAGAACAGAGGGCTCTGGTATTTCCTTAGTTTGCATGAAACTTCAATGCGGAAGCAAATGACATGCTGGTGATTCATGGATGGACTAGTCATATTCCATAAATGAGACATTTGGAAGGTGATTTCAAGTTGCACCTTGAACATAATCTTGCAAAACTTCGCAGCTAAATATGGCTTTTTAAAAAGTTCCTCTGTTGATTCCAATATAAAGGATGTAATTCAACCCTGTTATGGCTTTTTAAAGTGTTCCAAAGTATTTCATCATATTAAAATAGTTCTTCAAGATTGAGATTCATAAGCATTTTACATTGCAAATGATTAAAAGAAAACATATTCTCAAATTCTTGGTCTATTTTTAATGCTTGGGCATTAAAGTGCAGAATAATTTCAGACCATGAGATTCCATGCGTATTTAGAATTTATGGTGGTCTGTGATTATTGCTGAAGTAAAGATTAATGACCAATATGAGAAAACCATTACATCTGACAAGATGACCATGGGCCCTATAAATAGCATATCCTTTATAGGATTTTCAAAACTATTTTTGACTTTATAATAGATAAGAATTCCAAGATGCCATAAAAAATGTTTTCTTAGTCTGCTCTCCTATTCTCTTCAACATATCTTTTAAGCCAATGCACACATCTAATGACTATGTATGAACACTTGTGCTTGGCTGGTATCCCAACGTGCCCTTAAAAAAAAAATCTATAAACTTAAAGTTGCAAAAATGGTTAACTTTTAATATGTCTAACAGAGTTTGTACCATTTTATTCATCATGAAGTATGGAAATACTGGATTCCAAATTGCTTAACTGTTATCCATAATAGTATAATAATGCTGAAGTTTTACTAACCTTGTAGATAAATAAAAGATACCAGACAAATACAAAGGTTTTTTTCCCCCCAAATATAATATCATTTATCTTAGCATAGATGGTTTAGCCAGATGTAGAATTTTCATCTCCAGATTCCAAATTCAATGTGTTGTCATCATTAGTAACATCATCTGTCTAAATGCTCTACATATATGGTAGGAAACTAGAACTGACAGAGTAAATTAAGCAGAGTTCACCACCACCACAGAATCAATTTACAACAGACTGAGATTTTAAGAGCAGAGAATGAGAAGGGTAAACCTTGTCCATGCGATGCACCATGATCCAATCCTGGGAGTGCAGGAAGCCACCTTGGGCCCCACTTTTGGCCAGGAAAGACACTGCAAACCCTGGCAGGCAAAAGTGACTTAGAGGAAAGCCCCAAGCTTTCATCCAAGATATTCATGAAGTTGAAGCTTTCCCAGTTCTTTCCTATCCTTTATAGACACCTCTTTGTTACCTTTCAATCACATGTTCTGCTCTCATTTAAATAGGATGTCCTGAATGTTTTGGCCATCTAATAAATGGGCATCTAATTAATTATTCGTTTTTCTGATAAATAGTTCTTCAAATATTCTGTTTCTAAATGTTACAGTTTTAATTTAGTTACGTTTGCATTCATCCATAATTAACTTTTTAAAATGCTATTATGTACCTACTATGTACCATGCACTATGTCCTAGCACTGGGGATATTGACAGGGAACAAAACAGAAACATAAAATCCCAGCCTTTGTAAACAGGACTGCAATACCGCACAACTCCAGAGAGGGAGTACTATTAAACTTGACGTTTATGTAAAGAGCGCCCCCTTAGTTTGGCACTGTACAGACTGTGTGACCCTTACGTGGTGGTGACTGCTCCGGGATATACCAAACTCCTCATTTGAGCAGCGTTACTGAACAAAGAGATGTTGAAGTGTATCTTCCAAGTGAGTTTCCCAAGAGAAATAAAGCTTACTCCAAAAAGTGCCAAAATATTTTTAACTATTTTAACGGACAGCTTTTTAAAATGGATTGTACATTTCTATGCCTTGCTGAACAGAATATACTGATCAGACTTAACTTATTTTTAATGACTCCATTTCATCGTCTTAGAGCATAGGCTATTAGACTGTGCTAAAATTCTGTGATTACACTCAGGGGCATGAATCATGCACAATAGAATGCAATCACTGAGCAGCCCCAGCTGCTACATTTTCCAGTTCTTTTGTCTGCTTTTTGTAATCTCTCCCTTCGTGCTGTCTCTCTCAGATCCTCCCATCTCTGCACCTATTACTAAGTTTCATTTTCTCATGCTAAAGTACTGTGTTTAATCTACGATGTAAGGATTGCCACATAGCCAAACTTGCTCCAAACAATTATACCACATTTGCTATCATATATATATCATATATAAATCAATCAGTGTAATTTATGATGTCAAGAAGAAGGAAAAACCATATCATAATTAGAGTAAATTATAATAAATCACAAGTATATGTTTGTTACATAAACATTTGACAAATTTCTTTTGACATTAATTACAATAAATTACAGTACATAACAAGTATGTATTTGTTAAACCTTTGACAAGTATATAACTGAAATTTGACAAATATGTATTGAATAAAACTGTCTTTATTAATAGACAACATAATCATCTAGGTAGAAAACTCTAAGAAATACACAGAAAAACTATTAGATCTAATAAGTTATTTAATCACATCTCAAATTACAATATCAATATACAAAAATCAATTGTGTTTTTATATATTAGCAACAAACAATTAAAACTATTAAGAATAGCATCAAAAATAGAAAATGTTTATGAGTAAATTTAACCAAAAATGCAAAACTTATTAACCAAAAACTAGAAAATATTGTTGAATGTTTAAAAAGACCTAAATAAATCTAGAGATATCTCTGTTTATTGACTGGAAATCAATAGTGTTAAAAGGTGTATTTTCCTCAAATTGATCTACAGATTCAACTCAATCCTAATCAAAATTTCAGAAGACTTTCTTTTGAAGAAATTCATAAACTGTTTCTAAAAATTATGTGAAAATTCAAAGGACCTAAAATAGCCAAAATAATTTCTGAAAAAAAAAAAAAAGACTTATTGTAAAGTTACAACAGTCAAGACAGTATGGTATTGTCGAAAAGATAGACTTATAGGCCAGTAGAACAGAATAGAGAATTCAAAACGGGGTCCAAACATACATAATCAATTTAATGTCAACCAAAGTACAAAGTCAATTCAGTAGTTAGAGGATTGTCTTTTCAACAAATGTTAACAAAAATTTTGTATATCCATGTGCAAAAAATATATGTATATATTTATATATTATAAAATATATTTCATATATATATGAGCCTCATAACATATACAATAATTATCTCTACATAGATCACTCATAACATATATAATAATTATCTCTACATAGATCACTGACCTAAATATAAATGTTAAAGCTATAAAACTTTTAAAATGAAACATAGGGGAAAATGTTTGTGATCTTAAGTTATGTAAATATTTATTAGATGAGACAGAAAAATCTCAAACCACAAAAGAAAAAAAAAATGAACTTCATCATGATTAAAAACATTTGTCCCACCAAAAGACACTCTTAAGAAAATGAAATGAAAGTCACAGGCTGGGAGAAAATATTAACAAAATATATAGCGACAAAAGACATATTCAGAATATATTAGAGATCTTACAACTCAATAATTAGGAAACAAAACCCAAGTGAAGGGCTTCCCTGGTGGCGCAGTGGTTGAGAGTCCGCCTGCCGATGCAGGGGACAAGGGTTCGTATCCCGGTCCGGGAGGGTCCCACATGCTGCGGAGCGGCTGGGCCCGTGAGCCATGCCGCTGGGCCTGTGCGTGCGGAGCCTGTGCTCCGCAACGGGAGAGGTCGCAGCGGTGGGAGGCCCGTGTACCGCAAAAAAAAAAAAAAAAAAAAAAACCCAAGTGAAAAATTGGCAAACTATTTAAATGACACTTCACCAAAGGCTATACATAAATGTCAAATAAGTACATGAAAAAATTCTCAACACTATTTGGAAAATGAAAATTAATATCACAATTAGATACCACTACACACCCACTAGAATGACTAAAATTTTTAAATTTGACCATACCAAGTGTATTTAGGATGTAAGTCAACTGTACTTTCAAGAGATTGTTGGATATCAAAATAGTTCAGCTAGGAAAATATAATCAATATTTTGTAATAACCTATAAGGGGAAGGAATCTGAAAAAGTATATATATATATATATATATGAATATATATATATATAAAATATATATATGTATATATAAACGGAATCACTTTGCTGTATACCTGAAACTAACACAACATTGTAAATCTTTTTTTAAAAAAAGTTCAGCTACACTAGAGAACAGTTCAGCAGTTTTTTATATAATTAGAAATACACTTAATATGTGACCCAGGAATTCCATTCTTAGGTACTTACTTAAGAGAAAGAAAACATATCTCCACATAAAGACTTGCCCATGAATGTCTGTATCAGCTTTATGTGTTATAACCCCAAACTAGAAATAATCCACATATCCATCAACTTGTGACTAGATAAACAAATGGTGGTACATCCATACAGTGGAATCCCACTCAGAAAAAAAGGGTTGAATTACTGCCACATACAATGATCTCAATGAATATCAAAACCATTATCCTGAATGAAAAAGTCAGATTCAAAAGAAAATATAATGTATGATTTCACTTATATGAAAATAAAAACTATAGTGCCAGGAAGATTAATGGTTGCCAGACCCAGCAGTTAAGAGAAAGGAATTCTTGCAAAGGGTACAAGGGAAATTTCTGGTGTAAATATGATGCTCCATAGCATGGTTTTGTTGGTGATTACAGGACTCTATATATTTATCAAAGCTCATCAAATTGTACACTTGAAATTGGTGACTTTTATTGTATGTAAATTATAACTCAATGAAGCTAATAATGATAATAATAAAAAATTATTCTGTTAAATTGTTTGTTTGATAGCACAGTAATTTGGAGTATCAGTTCCATGTCTCTCAAAGAGAATTGTGATAGTTCTAAACAGTTAAGATCCTGCATTTATTGTATAAAAACTAATAACACAGATTTTGCTAAATCCTGAGAGGATAGTCTGAACTCTCTTGTCTTGGATTTCTTCTGTGATCAGGGTCTATTCTGACATTCAAAACCATGTTTGTAGATGGCTATTTGAACAAATCCCCAGATGAGTGATGGTCATGTCCCAAGGCTTCATTAACTAACTGTTTGGGGTTTCTTATCTCATCTTAACAGCCTCATTACCAACTTCAGAAATAATTAATTTTGTACTTCAAGCCTAACAAGCATTTTGGTGATAACAAAGATCGACTGAGCTGAATGCGTGCTTTTTGAACACTACTTATAGAGAAAATGTGTGACACAGCCAAAGCCGAAGTTGGTCCAGACAAACTTTGTAAGGGATAGTGCTTTTCTAGTGTATCCAGTTCAAGACTCAGAATGTTGAGTGGAATTTTCTGTTGAGTACCAGACTTCAATCACCTCACTTTAATCATATCTAAAAAGGCTCATTAAACCTGGGATTTCATAAAGATCACAAAAGTCATGCACTAAGAAGTATTGAAACTTTACTGTGGAGTGGGATATATGAATGGTTGCTTTAAGTTTAGAACTGTTTTTAATCATAGCAATACTTCCTTAAGGTAGTAATGAAATGCTTATCTGGGATGACAGAACTGACCACAGTGAATTTTGACCAGATCTTCTCAGCTCTTGCTATTTCTCAGCTGCCTATTTGTTCACTTATTTTTGATGTCTGTGCTTCTCAATATCCCATACTTGCCATTCCATTATACCTTCTTTTGATCAGGACTGATATATTGAGGTCAGCACATTCTCAGAATCTATGTGATTATCGAAAATTCCAAGTCCTCTGTGACTAGGTTTATAAAGCTCTAATCACTGTTATTTGATTTTGCACACATCTCTGTAAACCATGTCTCCTCTCCAGTTTTTAAAACTGTATTTGTGGCTAATGTTAATCTTCCTTCTCTTCACTGCTGCACTGGAAAAGATTTTCTAGTTTATCCTAGCTTTGGTCAAAAAAATTAAAACCACCTTCTAAATCACCACGACCTGAAATCTTTTTTTCTCTCCTATCACCCCATCCTACCCCACTACTTAGAAATCATTCACTCCACATATTCTTTCAATGTTTACTATAAAACACCCCGCCCCCACTCTCTAATGCCTCATCTCCAGGAACAGAAACAAAAGCTATTAACTTACTGACCTGCAGAGGTTTTGATATTTAACCTGAAAGACATTTCTGGGCACCCACTCTGCATCAGTCACTGGCTAAGGGCAGAAGGCATCCAGCCGCAAGAGATAAATTGGGGGGAGGTCAGTAAACGTGCATTTTTAAAGTAGCTTTCAGCTTTCTAACCTCATCTGAGCTTTCACTGAAACACAATTAGGAGATCTAGCAAACAAAAGCATAATTAAATGTCACCAATACGCTACATAAATAATGATTATTTATCATTATTAATGCAATAGTAGGATGTGAAATCATTCAAAAGAATAATTTTTTTTTTTTTTTTGCGGTACGCGGGCCTCTCACTGCTGTGGCCTCTCCTGTTGCGGAGCACAGGCTCCGGACGCACAGGCTCAGCGGCCATGGCTCACGGGCCCAGCTGCTCCGCGGCATGTGGGATCTTCCCGGACCGGGGCACGAACCCGTGTCCCTTGCATCGGCAGGAGGTCTCTCAACCACTGCGCCACCAGGGAAGCTCCCCAAAAGAACAATATTTTAAAAGATTTAAGAGTAAAGACTTACCTATGAAGAACAAAAGAACGTAAATGACTAAATAGAAAAAAAAAGAAAAGTGTTTAATTGGCCATGTATTTTAAGAGAGGAAAATGCAAAAATAGGAGAAATTTATGAGATGAACTTATTGCTTGTGTGCAAAATAAAAAATGTCGATAATATTGTTATGCACTTAGTCGGGGCAGGGGTGAAGGGGAGGGTCTATTTCCTCAACCAGTACTTTATTCACACAGAGTGAGGGGATAATAAGTGAAGAGTTGAGGTCAGCCATCCTCAGGCTGAAGCCTGCCTCTACAACTAATCATCTGAATGACTTTGGACAAGATACAGAGTGACACTAAGCCTCTGATTCTCCATCTGTAAAATGGGGACATTCACCTCACCCTGCTGCAGTGTGTCAGAAGTACTCACTGGAACAATGACAGCATATTGTCACATCCATCGATACATCACACGTAGAAGCAGTTAGAGTCAGCTCCTCATTTAAGTGGCCGAGGACACACCCAAAACATCTCTGAAGCAAAATGGCCACCCAGCATGAGAGCAGATGTAACTTGGCATCATATCCCGTTGAATTCAACATCCCTAATGAGGGCACGGAGCTGCTCTTGACACCATCTGCCATCTGCAGAGCAGGGTCTCACCAGATCTAGAAGCCCTAATTCTTGATGTGCTGCTATCCTTTTATGCTCAGTATTTGCATCATCATTCCATAAGGGCCTGTCCAACATAAATGTGTCCCTAGTAACAAGAGTGTTTACAAACGTTGGCTTCTCTATGCTCTTGAACCACATTGGATCTCAGCAAGTCCCCTTCCTCACCTGCAGGGAAAAGGTGGCATCCGTGCTCAGGGAACCGTAGTAATGATTTCTGCTCCCACTTGCCAGCATTTGAGACTATAGTTAACAATACTGTATTGCATCTTCAAAAGTTGCTGAGTGAATAAATCATGAAAGTTCTCATCACACACACAAAAAATTTTGTAACTGTGTGTGGTGACAGATGTTAACTAGACTTATTATGGCGCTCATTTCACAATGTGTACAAATATGAAATCATCACATTGTGCCACTGAAACTAATAAAGGTTATATGTCAGTTACACCTTGATTCTCTTTTTAAACGCCTACTTCCCCAAAGAACTTTGGAGGGTTTTGTGAGAATTAAATGAGATATCCTGTAAAGTCTTAGGCACATAGTGAGCATTCAATTATTTAATAATTATTTTAAAATAATATTATTTTTATTCTACTTCATAGAGTCTTTAAATGTGGTTCTTGATGTCACATGCCTAGTTCAGAGCCTGAGACATACTAAGCTTTCAAGAGTTAGCTGTTACTACTATTACTGTTAGAAGTAATGAATTCTTCTTCCTGCTGTTGTCGTCATTGTTATTATCATTCATAGTTGCCCTCACTCTGCACTAGTCTTGTGCCTAAACAGGCCAGAGTCCCATAGCCTGTGTGTATTTTTTCACTAAAACCTTGGTTCAAGACTTGATATTGTTTTGTTTTGTTTTGGTTTTTTGCGGTACGCAGGCCTCTCACTGCTGTGGCCTCTCCCACTGCGGAGCACAGGCTCCGGACGCGCAGGCTCAGCGGCCATGGCTCACGGGCCCAGCCGCTCTGTGGCATGTGGGATCTTCCCGGGCTGGGGCACGAACCCGCGTCCCCTGCATCGGCAGGTGGACTCTCAACCACTGCGCCACCAGGGAAACACCTTGATATTGTTTTATAGTGTAAACAACTGGTACTATTTTTTTAACTTTTTATTTTATACTGGAGTATAGTTGATTAACAGTGCTGTGATAGTTTTAGGTATACAGTAAAGTGATTCAGTTCTACATATATTATACATGTATCCATTCTTTTTCAAATTCTTTTCCCATTTAGGTTGTTACATAATAGTGAGCAGAGTTCCCTGTGTTATACAGTAGGTCCTTGTTGGTTATCCATTTTAAATACAGCAGTGGGTACATGTCAATCTCACATTCCCTAACTATCCCTCCCCCCGACCCTTCCAGAACAGTATGGGATCTTCAGCTTTGCAAACATTATCAGTGGCTTATTATGCTCCAAATGACAAAAGAACAATCAATGAGATTCAGTGCTGCCATTCATACTATTTGACAACAGTATGTGTTAGAATGATTAAGCCTAGTGAACATTAAATGGACCATGTGGTCACGGTTTCTCGTGGAGGGTATAAAGAACAGAACCAGAACACAACTACAAAAAGTGATTCTTGATGTGTTAATGGAAAAACAGAGCTTTTATCATCCTTGATTTTGTTTTCTTGATCTAAAAACAAGTAAGACCTTCCTAGCTTAAGTTTGTGTTCATATATAGCAGACTAGTGTGTTTTTACTTACTGTTAAGATTTTTTACTAAATATTTGATGTGCTTAAAACAGAAACGTCAAGATTCAGAAATAAACCACTTTATCAATTGCATCACTCTTATTTTTTATAGATCCTGTTAAAGTATAATGGCTGTTTTACAAGAAAGATATTAATGATTTTGGAATTTTAACATAAAATTTCCATTACATCTTATAATACATAACAATGATGTGTTTTCCAAAAATATGGTAACTTTGGAACAGATTCTTGGATGCACTGAGACATTTTTGAAGCACAGATGACCTAATACTTTATAGTTAACAAAGAAGCAAGATGAAGAAGATTGAAAATTCTCTAAATATATGACATGTCATCATGTCATATGGATATGCAATATACCTTCTCCAAAAGTCACCACTGGCTTAAAGCTAGGTCATAGTGCAAGGCTGGCCCATGATTTTGAAATCAAGAGGCTACCTGGGACAGTGGAAGGAGACTGTGACCATGGATAATGTAAACTAGGAACCTAGTGAGTTCCTACACTGAGTTCCTGCCCTGTAACTCACTAACCACCTGCCAGGGAGCAAGGCGCTTAATCCCTCCGATCACCTGTAAAAATAAAGCACGGGTGTAATTGCTTTGCTGCTTTATATAGTTAGTATAAAGTTCCAGTTTAGTACTGAATATGAAGAAGCTTGTTCCTTAAGACTTTCAGTCCTCCTTCATCGGAACACTCCTAAAAATACACACACCTCTTACTATGACTCTAAATGACACTAAACCAAAGCTTTGAACTCTGTAATTCTCTGTGATTATAACCTATAATCTTTAGAATTCCTCTCTCCCTCCAGTTTCACCTTGTCACCTCTCAAGATGGAAACTCTTAACTTCATTTGCCTCTTTATGGAATCAGGTCAGCCTCCCCTCTGTGTTATGTATGAAGTGTACCTCTTATTCTTCATTAATCTTGACATCCAACTTGCTTAGCTGGGTATCTTTGGTGTATAAGGAGGGAAAGGCTGTTTACTGTCCTTTGCTGTTACTGTCATTGGTGGTAAAAGGAATCTCCTTTCCCCAGACTAATTTATAAGCTACTTGAGAGCCAGGATCACACTTGTTACCTCTGTACAACATCCAATATGGATGTAGCATCCTGGATGGGTTAGGGGCTCAGAAGGGTCTTGCTAACAGTGATGTGGGTCTGCACCTCCACCTGCCAGTAAATATATGGCTGGTTCTATTGGGCTGAGAAGGAATATATAAAATGTTGGGTTGTCAAAATCTATTAATCAGATAAACAGAAGTAAACATATCAATAGACATTGTATAAATGTTAATATACTTCAAAATATAGTACACTTTTATATAATAATCCCTAATATTTGAATCACCATGTATAGCTTTTTGGTTTGGGGGTGTTGTCTGTTTTATGAGCAATCATACCCACTACCTCATTTAAATCTTGCTGTAACCGATTTGATAGTTTTGAGGGACAAATGGGTATTTTCAACAGTTATGTCCCTGGGGCTCACTTTATAAAGCAAATAATTGCTTAGGCACATAATTTAATATTTAAATGTTGAAATTTGCCTTTATAAATATTTTCTTGAGATATCTTATTTCATTTCTTTGTAAACCAGTAAACTATATATAATAGGAGATTCAGTTTATGCCTAAGACATGTCTGCCTTGAATTGCAGGGAAATCCAGATACTCCTGCTTGTGACATTTATGTTTGCTTCTCCCTCAAATGAAACCCCTTCCCCACACTTCCATTCAAATGCCACTTTCTCATAGAGGACTTTCTTCCTAGAGCCCAATCTAAAATAGGGCACATGCAGGGACACACATGGATATACACACTCGCACACACACACAAGCATGCATGTACAGGCACATTACTATTTAGTCCTTTGTTCTGATGTTTTTTAATAGCAGCTATCTTTACAGTTAATATATAGTTACTTGCTTAATATCTGTGTTTCTCTTTAGAATATAAACTCCAAAAGGGGGAAGCGGCTTTGTCTCATTCTTCTTTTATTTTATTTTAAATTTATTTTTTATTTTATTTTATTTTTTACGCTCAGCTCTCCAAGGTTGGCTCCCCCATGTCTCATTCTTGATCTGTGACCAAAACTTTGGTCACATAACGAACTGGCACGTAATGAACTTTCAATAACTATGTGTTGAATAGTTGAATGAATGATTATGAAGAGATAAGGCACCTCCTATAACTTATCAAAAGGTGAGTGAGAGTCAGAAGGACTAGGTCAGTTACAGGAATGTGGTCCAGTGTTGCAGGGGGCAGACGTGATGTTCAGTGTAAGGTCATATAGATTTTCCTCCATTACAAACCCCAAAGACTCAGGAAGGGATGCAACAACAAAACTATTTTAATAAAAATTAAATTACCTATAGGACACTAGGAGTACAAAATAATGATAACATTGGTTCTACAGTTTTTGCAGCCAAGAGGGAGAAGGCAGTGGTATGAGGGTTGCCAGTGGCTGGCTGTGACAGTGACAGATAAACATGCCCATGAACATATTCCCTGCCTGATCAGCGGGACTGGTGGCATCTTACGTGGAGATTAGTACCTTAACTTCCACTTAGGACCTGTAGAGCGAAGAGTCACCTGTGGCCTCATTTGAAGCAGAAAAGGAGGAAAATGGTGCCTACTATGTGGGAACCCAGCGTTTGCAGAACACACACACACACCACCTTCCAGGGACTTCCCCCAAACTGATATAATCTGCAAAACCCAAGTTACAATGTGCTGACCCATTTAGTGATTTGCAACTGTTGAAGCATATGTGTGTGTGTTTAAGAGTAAAATACAGTATCAACAAAAGATATGGTCCTTATCATTAATGAAGTAAGAGCAGGCACAGACACGTAACGTCTCAACAACCTCATTGTGTGTGTGTGTGTGCCAAAAATGGTGAGGAGATACAGTCAGCTAGGCTGATTAAGGAAAGGCTTTTGGAGAAATAGGTAATATATTCTGAAATTGCTGGCATAAAGGGGAAAGAAACCACTGAACAAGACCCAAAAGATTGGAAGGAATTTGGAGGTAATAGTCGAAAGAATGACGTGAAGAAAGGAGGTCACAAGTAATAGGAACTATATGAATGTAGTTTATAAAATATTTGTGATGGGGACTTCCCTGGTGGCACAGTGGTTAAGAATTTGCCTGCCAATACAGGGGACATGGGTTCGAGCCCTGGTCCGGGAAGATCCCACATGCTGCAGAGCAACTAAGCCTGTGCGTCACAACTACTGATGCTGCACTCTAGAGCCTGTGAGCCACAACTACTGAGCCCATGTGCCACAACAAATGAGGCCTGCGCGCCTAGAGCCTGTGCTCTGCAACAAGAGAAGCCACTGCAATGAGAACCCCACGCACCGCAACGAAGAGTAGTCCCCACTCTCCACAACTAGAGAAAAGCCTGCGCACAGCAATGCAGCCAAAAAAAAAAAAAAAAAAAAAATATATATATATATATATATATATATATATATATTTGTGATGGAGGAGATTTTAAATATCCTCTTTGAAAATACATGGTTTTGACTCTTGGTCCTCACCACCTACCGTTTGTTTCTTAAGTGCTCAGAAACTCAACTTCTTCATTCATAAAAAGTTGGCTAATATTGTCTACTTTTCATGATTATATGAAAGATTTTGAAAGTATATGTAAGTGAAAGTTACAATATGATATATGGGAGTTGTAATTAATATTTAGTCCCTTGTGCTCTTCTTACAAATGAGGAAACTGATATCCAAAGAAGTTATTTACCTGAAACCACACAGATATTTGTTGACTAAGACTCAGGATATCTCAGCTCTTGCACGTATACTATTTCTACTACACTTCAAATGTGTCTTATCCTTCCACTATTGAAGTACTATGTGCTCACTATGGAAAATTTAGAACCTACTAAAAAATAGATAAACGGAAATATCTCACCAGGATTCTATTACTCACTGTAATAGGTTTTGTTATTAAAAATATATATTTTTTGTTATTTTTTTCAGTGTTTCTATGGATGGATTTTTGAAAGTTTTTGTTTTTACTTCATAGTGATTTTATTGCCTCCAGCTTAATTAATTAGTATTCTAATGTAAGCATTATTAATGGCACACAGCATTTCAACTAATGCATACTCCAAGTTTATCAATATTTATTCACATTTATTCAACAGACTATTTCCAAATTTTTACATAGAATTATGCTGTCATAATGTCAAACATGATTTAAAAATAACTGGCACTTAAAGTATTTATTCTTTCTATTCATCTTGTGCCTTTCAATGTATACAACTGGAAGATTTCAGGCCAATATTGAGAGGAACTTGGTAAACGGACAAGCACAGTAGTTTAGAAATAGAAGGGTAAGGGTCAACAGGGTGAGAAAGTGTGGTGAGCAGTGTAACACACATACAGGGAAAGGCAGGAGTTAAGAGCTTGTGCTTTGAAGTTCAACACTTTCCAATGTGAGAACTTTGACAAGTTAGTTAAACACCTCGGCCTCAGTTACCTTATCTATACAAGGAGCATATTAATAGATCCTAGCTCCTAGGATTGTTGTCAGGTTTAAATAGCAATCCGGTACAGTCCTGAGAATACGATCTGACAATTAGTGAACACTCAATGCATATCTGTTATGATTCCCAAAGCTTTAGTAACAAAAAACAGAGTCGGGAATTATAGTTCCAAGTGAAGACAGGATTGAATGATGGCTTCCTCGTTTTAGGAGAAGTTGAAGTGTATGTGAGTATAGAAAGAAAGAAACAGGTGGAGAGGGCCGCGAGAGATAAGTCATCCTTACACTATCCCTTAGACAGTTTGGGAGAATCATATTCAGAAAAACCTTCTCCTGTTCATTTTCTTATTCCCATTCCACCCTATGGTATGTAGTTCAGTGCTTATTGCCTCGTGGGAAGAGACGTGTTAGCAGAAAGCAGGGAAAAATAGCCTCTTCTGGCTTTTGAAAGAAGCCCCAATCCTTTTTAATTTATTTATCTTTTGCCTTTTTTAGCTCTAATCAGGCCTTAATGAATTCAGAGCATAGACAAAATATTTCTGAGAAAAATGCCATAGGCTAGAGTTAGGCTTCTGCCCTGAGACTAAAAATACTTTCCTTGGGCTGGGAGGAGGGAGCCTTGTCACTAACTGGCTGAGTGACTGGATCAGTCACCTAACCTAATTGAAGTTCTATAACTGGATCTATTTTTAAAAGTAGCAGAAATATATGGTGTTTTTTTTTCTTTGTAATATAGGATGTCTTTTTAAAAATAAAGGTGCAAAATGTTTTAATTCATTTTAGAGATAGCAGAGCTAAGGATGGTGCATGTGGTCAATGTTCATAGCGCCAACATTTACTTAGAAGGAATAATAAAATTTCACCCCCACCTTAACTGACTTTCCCCCAGAAATTTTAGCAAGAGAGAAAGGATAATTCATTAAATTCCATCATCACACCACCATCATTAATACTACAACTACTACCTCTTATAGACATTGAGTTTCTAGTATCAAGTTTTACTTTAAATGCAACTCAGTGAAACTTCCAAACTTGAAAATGCTATGTTAGTTCGGGCTGCTGTAACAAAATATGATAGACTGGGGCTTCCCTGGTGGCGCAGTGGTTGAGAGTCCACCTGCCGATTCAGGGGACACGGGTTCGTGCCCCGGTCCGGGAAGATGCCGCGGAGCGGCTGGGCCCGTGAGCCATGGCCACTGAGCCTGCACGTCTGGAGCCTGTGCTCCGCAACGGGAGAGGCCACAGCAGTGAGAGGCCCACGTACCGCGAAAAAATATATATATATGATAGACTGGATGGTTTAACAACAGACATTTATTTCTCATAGTTCTGGAGGCTGGAAATCCAAGATCAAGTTGTTGGACAATTTGGTTCCTGGTGAGGGCCCTCTTCCTCATCGGGTATGCAGATGACTTCCTGCGTGTCCTGTGTCCTCACATGGCAGAGAGAGAGCTCTGATGTCTCTCCCTCTTTTTACAAGGTTTCTAATCCCATCATTACGCCCATGAAGGGTTCCACCTTCATGGCTTCATCTAAATCTAATTATCTCCCAAAGGCCCCCAACTCCAAATACTATCACACTGCAGAGTTAGGGCTTCAAAATATGTATTTGGAATGGGGGAGGGGACATAATTCAATCCATAGCAAATGCTAAAATACTTACATATAAAGTTAAAAAAAACCAAGCAAACTACATTTGGTGACTCCAATATTAAATTCTGTAATAGTTTGGATCTGAAACTAGATTTTGTTTGTATTTGAAAATCTTGATAGAACACACTCTTCCTTTCCTTATTAAAATATGAGTACTAATGTAAAATTGGAACAATATGTCAGCTGATTTACTATATTTTGGGTCAAGTGGTGAAAGAACTATTCAGACAACCTGCCAGGTTCTGTTAGGTTACACCCAGAGCTTCACGGTTTAAGACAAACGCAGGCTGAAGCTTTGACTCATAGGCATGTGGTCTGGCTCAAGAATATGCTACATGTTTCTGGAAAAACACACACACACAAACACACACACACACGGAACCAAGAAACACAAAAATGTCTTCAGAGAATGAAAGCAAAAACCAGAAACAGTATCTTGTCCTACCAATTTCCGCCATCCCTTAGAGAAGCAACCAAGTATTTCCTTTGTGGTTTGCATTTCAAGGAATTTTTAAAACTCAGCAGTAACTAAGTTACTTTCTGTATTATCTCATAATTCTTTTTTTCTCAAGAAATGGATGGATTAACCTTGTGACACCAGTAGGTTGGTAGGTAAGCACAGAAAATGTAGAAAAAGCATTCAAACATGTTATGGGAAAAGAAAAGTAACATACTAGTCAACTCCACATAAGGTTGCAAAACCGTCCTTGGTGTTTTTTGTTTTTGTTTTGTTTTTTTACTTTTAACTTCAATCCCTCAGGTGCCATCATGTTTCACTCGTTTCCCATAAGCCCCAAAGTGTAATTAGAGACCAACTGCTCAATCCCACTCTGTGCAGACTTGCCCCTTGTTCTAAATTACCTACCTTGGTTCTCCCCCAACCCTCCTGCCCACAGTCCACACTAATCAAAATTCCTGTTCCTATGGATAGGAGGGAAAAGATCTAATTAAATTAATGCTTAAATGTGATTCCCTGATAACTTTCCATCCATCTTCTCTCCAGCTCTTAACTGTGTAGTGTTAGGAATAGAACTATAAGTAAGACATGGCCTTGAACTCACAATAGGAATGTCAGATGTGATTCATCTTAGTAGGCAGGATAGTAACATATATTTGCAATACAGGAAAAACTAGGATTCTGGCAGTGACATCTCATTAATTTCTAGAATTTTATTGTTTCATCTTTCTGGTAGGATAGATGTTCCCTATTTCTTATCTATCTGCTTTCTTCCACCCTGATATTTTTCTTTCAGTTGCAGGGAATGACCTTCCTAAATGTAAGAGATCAGTCTTTAATTTAGGGTATTCCTTTAGCAAATCTCCCTTACAATATTCCTTAAACAAGAGGCATGTTTGAGTAGGGGTATAAATACAGTGTTAAGAGAAAATAAAGACGAGAGTAGCTGCATATAATTTTTGGATCATCTGGGAAGGCATTTACAGAAAAGCAGATACTAGAGTTAAGCCTTAGGATAACAAAAATTTGGACAGAAATGTTAAAATGACTTTCACTTAAAATGGAAAACAAAGCAGCACCAAATGCTTACAGGGTGCATGCATGTCCAAAATTTTTTTATTTATCAGATTATAAAGTAATTGTTTCCATTTTCTTTAAATTGTCACAATTATCTTTAAAATCATTAACAACCCTGGGCCTTGCTGTAGGTGCCAAAAACATCGGTTGTGTTTAATTGATCTTTTTTTTTTTCTAATCACTACTTGGAAAAAAACAGATTAATGCTAACAAACCTACTTGATCCACTTAATTATTTTTTAACATCTTCTTTGGAGTATAATTGCTTTACAACGTTGTGTTAGTTGCTGCTGTATAACAAAGTGAATCAGCTATACGTATACATATATCCCCATATCTCCTCCCTCTTGCGTCTCCCTCCCACCCTCCCTATCCCACCCCTCTAGGTGGTCACAAAGCACCGAGCTGACCTCCCTGTGCTATGCAGCTGTCCCTCACTAGCTATCTATTTTACATTGGGTACTGTATATTTGTCAATGCTACTCTCTCACTTCATCCCAGCTTACCCTTCCCCCTCCCTGTGTCCTCAAGTCTATTCTCTATGTCTGCATCTTTATTCCTGTCCTGCCCCTAGGCTTTTTTTTTTTTTTAGATTGCATATATAGGAGTTAGCATACAGTATTTCCTTTACTCTTTCTGACTTACTTCATTCTGTACGACAGTCTCTAGGTCCATCCACCTCACTCCAAATAACTCACTTTCATTTCTTTTTATGGCTGAGTAATATTCCATTGTATATATGTGCCATATCTTGTTTATCCATTCATCTGTTGATGGACACTTAGGTTGCTTCCATGTCCTGGCTATTGTAAATAGAGCTGCAATGAACATTGTGGTACATGACTCTTTTTGCATTATGGTTTTCTCAGGGTATATGCCCAGTAGTGGGATTGCTGGGTCATATGGTAGTTCTATTTTTAGTTCTTTGAGGAACCTCCATACTGTTCTCCATAGTGGCTGTATCAATTTACATTCCCACCAACAGTGCAAGAGGGTTCCCTTTTCTCCACACCCTCTCCAGCATTTATTGTTTGTAGATTTTTTGATGATGGCCATTCTGACCGGTGTGAGGTGATATCTCATTGTAGTTTTGATTTGCATTCCTCTAATGATTAGTGGTGTTGAGCATCCTTTCATGTGTTTGTTGACAATCTGTATATCTTCTTTGGAGAAATGTCTACTTAGGTCTTCTGCCCATTTTTGGATTGGGTTATTTGTTTTTTTGTTATTGAGCTGCATGAGCTCAATATTTTCTCCCATTCGGAGGGTTGCCTTTTCGTCTTGTTTATGGTTTCCTTTGCTGTGCAAAAGCTTTGAAGTTTCATTAGGTCCCATTTGTTTATTTTTGTTTTTATTTCCACTTCCCTAGGAGGTGGGTCAAAAAGGATCTTGCTGTGATTTATGTCATAAAGTGTTCTTCCTATATTTTCCTCTAAGAGTTTTAGTGTCCGGTCTTACATTTAGGTCGCTAATCCATTTTGAGTTTATATTTGTGTATGGTGTTAGAGAGTGTTCTAATTTCATTCTTTTACATGTAGCTGTCCAGTTTTCCCAGCACCACTTATTGAAGAAGCGGTCTTTTCTCCATTGTATATTCTTGCCTCATTTATCAAAGATAAAGTGACCATATGTGCGTGCATTTATCTCCGGGCTTTCTATCCTGTTCCATTGATCTATATTTCTGTTTTTGTGCCAGTACCATACTGTCTTGATTACTGTAGCTTTTAGTATAGTCTGAAGTCTGGGAGCCTGATTCTTCCGACCCCATTTTTCTTTCTCAAGATTGCTTTGGCTATTCGGGGTCTTCTGTGTTTTCACACAAATCGTGAAATTTTTTGTTCTAGTGCTGTGAAAAATGCCATTGGTAGTTTGGTAGGGATTCCATTGAATCTGTAGATTGCTTTGGGTAGTATAGTCATTTTCACAATGTTGATTCTTCCAATCCAAGAACATGGTATATCTCTCCATCTCTTTGTATCATCTTTAATTTCTTTCATCAGTATCTTATAGTTTTCTGCATATAGGTCTTTTGTCTCCTTGAGTAGGTTTATTCCTAGATATTTTATTCTTTTTGTTGCAGTGGTAAACGGGAGTGTTTCCTTAATTTCTCTTTCAGATTTTTCATCATTAGTGTATAGGAATGCAAGAGATTTCTGTGCATTAATTTTGTATCCTGCTACTTTACCAAATTCATTGATTAGCTTTAGTAGTTTTCTGGTAGCATCTTTAGGATTCTCTATGTATAGTATCATGTCATCTGCAAACAGTGACAGTTTTACTTCTTCTTTTCTGGTTTGGATTCCTTTTATTTCTTTTTCTGCTCTGATTGCTGTGGCTAAAACTTCCAAAACTATGTTGAATAATAGTAGTGAGAGTTGATAACATTGTCTTATTCCTGATCTTAGTGGAAATGGTTTCAGTTTTTCACCATTGAGAACAATGTTGGCTGCTGGTTTGTCATATATGGCCTATTATGTTGAAGTAAGTTCCCTCTATGCCTACTTTCTGGAGGGTTTTTATCATAAATGTTGAATTTTGTCAGAAGGTTTTTCTGCATCTATTGAGATGATCATATGGTTTTTCTCCTTCAGTTTGTTAATATGGTGTATCACATTGATTGATTTGTGTATATTGAAGAATCCTTACATTCCTGGAATAAACCCCACTTGTTAATCCACTCAATTTTTAAAAAATTTCTTCTAATTTACTTATTCTATTTGCTTATATATCTTGTACATTCTGTGGTTTCTATCCAGTTGGTTTTTAGTAGTAACTATGATTATTATTTGTTCCCATCTAGAAGAAAATCAAATAATCATCTTGGCATGGCTATACAGACATGTGGTAAAATAATTTTTCCTAGATGCAAATTTTTGAGCATACATGCTAGTGACAGAAGACTCTTCTCTCAAGAGCTTCAGTATCATCAGACTGGTTTCCTTGATGCATAGCCCAAAGAAAACAGTCCTGGGGTCCATCACTCAGGGGATTCTATCTCCAAGTTCAATGTGTCTGTTGCTCAAGATGACTTTGCATGTTTTTGTCCTAACTTTAAAGTCAAATGTCTGTGTTTTTGATAGTTCACACTTTCTTCTCAAAACCCAAAATATTATTTTAACTCATTAAAAATCTTGCAGCTCAGCAAGGTCCCAAATGAAATAGCTACTGTGTTTTTCTGATTCATTTGTCTACACAAGAACTTGGCAACTGTAATTGACACTCCATTTTGACCCACAAATAACTAATATAAAGAGAGGAAACTCTATTATATTTTATTCCACAATAGGATTATTTTCGCAGTGAAATTCAGCCTTCCAACATAAGGAATAGAAGAAACCTATTATGACAGATGTTTTACAAACTCTTTCAAACTATTTTTCTAACATTTGAATTTTGGCAAAGCTTTTGCTCTATTCTGCCCAACATACTTTCCTCCAACTTAAAATGAGATATATAATTTCATGAAAACATTAATTTTAAAGTTAAAAATTTTTTTTCTTTTCTCATACAAAATGGAAAACTGTTCAGTGAAATTCACAAAAGAAAACACTCTTGAGTGTTGCTTTATCCAAGAAAATAATTAAGACCAGGCTGTAGAAGTGATACTATATGAATGTGAACGTGTCCTATTGGATACTGAATAGAATATCAACATTTTTCTAGAGTTTGAGAAAGAAATACGTCTTTTCGGTTCTAATTGTGTTCTTTACTTCTAATGGCATACATGTCACTTCTATCAAGGCTGATAAGCAAAAGTGAAATAGTGATTTCTATTGGGTACTGAAACAGGCACATGCACAGATATGTTTACACTTTAAAATTGGCTGGATTCAATTGTCAGAGCTTTAGCGAATACCTAGCTAATACTCATTGCAAATATAAGTGATTATCCTACTGGTATGTAGAGTTTAAACTGGATAATGCTTAAAAATTCCAGGAGCAGGGTGACCTCTATTCCAAGAAAATATTAGGCTGCTCAGTGGGAATCCATTGAAACTAAGAGCTCTGTAAAGATATATCTCTAGTTTATATATAATGGATGCTACTTCATTCCTGTTTGACAGAATAGTGGTGAAAATTTTCCAGTTCTCTGGATTTTGATCAGATACTTCATCTATAAAAACATTACCAAAAAAACAAAAAAATAAAACCCCACACATTCTTTTCAAATGCGCCTACCAAAATGGACCATATGTTTGGCCATAAAACAAGTCTCAATAAATCAAAAAAACTCAAATTATCCATAGTATGTTCTCCAATCATAATGAAATTAAATTAGAAGTCAATAAGAAAGATAACAAAAAAACAGCAAATCATTAACCCTTTTGATCATAGATGCAAAAATTCTTAAAAATATTTTAGCAAGTTAAATTCAGTAATATATGAGATAATAATACATCATGACAAAGTATGATTTATTCCAGGAATGTAAGATTTGTTTAACGTTTGAAAATCAATTGATGACGGGCTTCCCTGGTGGCGCAGTGGTTAAGAATCCGCCTGCCAATGCAGGGGACACAGGTTCGAGCCCTGGTCCCAGAAGATCCCACATGTCACACAGAGCAACTAAGCCTGTGCACCACAACTACTGAGCCTGAGGTTTACAGCTCGCGAGCCACAACTACTGAAGCCCGTGCGCCTAGAGCCCGTGCTCCGCAACAAGAGAAGCCACCGCGATGAGAGGCCCATGCACCACAACAAAGAGCAGCCCCTGCTCGGCACAACTAGAGAAAGCCTGCGCACAGCAACAAAGACCCATTGCAGCCAAAAATAAATTAAAAATACAATAATTAGATTAAAAAAAAAGAAAATCAACTGATGAAATGCACCACTATTAACAGACTGAAAAAAGAAAAACTTCATACAGACTAAAAAAGAAAAATCTTATTCAGAAAAATATTTTGGGATTACACTATCCTTTCCTGATTTTAAAAAGAAAAAACTCTCAGCAAACTAGTAATAAAGCAGGGAAGGGTTTCTCAACCTCAACATTGTCGACATTTTGGTCAGATAATTATTTCCTGTGGGAAGCTGACATTTTGGGTCAGATAATCATTTGTTGTGGGAAGCTGTGTTGTACATTGCAGTATGTTTTGCAGCCAGAAGCACCACTCTGCCCCAGTTGTGACGACCAAAAATATCTCCAAACATCTCCAAACGTTCCTATTAAACAAAACCACTCCCAGTGGAATGGTTTGGAATGTAGGGAAATTCCTTCACCTGATAAAGGACATCTATTTATAAAAAATCCTTGCAGTTTATATCATAATTAATAGTAAAAAAAACACATGCTTTTTTCCTTAGATCCAAGACAACATGAGACTGTCCACTTTCACTAATGTTATTCAGCATTGTAATGCAGATTTTAGCCAGTGGAATAAAACAAAAACAAAGAGAAATCAAAAGTGTTCAAACTGAAAAAGAAGAAGCAAAACTGTCTTATTCACATACAACATTATCTATGTAGAAAATCTTAGGGATCATCAAAAAGCTACTGGAGGGATTTCCCTGGTGGTCCAGCAGTTAAGACTCTGCACTTCCACTGCAGGGGGTGTGGGTTCGATCCCTGATCGGGGAATTAAGATGCCACATACCCTGAGGTGCGGCCAAAAATTTTTAAAAAGAAAATTATTTTTTTAAAAAAGCTACTGGAAAAGAGAAAGACAAATACCATATACTAACACATATATATGGAATTTAAGGGGAAAAAAATGTCATGAAGAACCTAGGGGTAAGACGGGAATAAAGACACAGACCTACTAGAGAACGGACTTGAGGATGTGGGGAGGGGGAAGGGTAAGCTGTGACAAAGAGAGAGAGAGGCATGGACATATATACACTACCGAACGTAAGGTAGATAGCTAGTGGGAAGCAGCCGCATAGCACAGGGAGATCAGCTCGGTGCTTTGTGACTGCCTGGAGGGGTGGGATAGGGAGGGTGGGAGGGAGGGAGACGCCAGAGGGAAGAGATATGGGGACATATGTATAACTGATTCACTTTGTTATAAAGCAGAAGCTAACACACCATTGTAAAGCAATTATACTCCAATAAAGATGTAAAGAAAAAAAAGCAAAGAAGTCAATGTCAGATCTGCCTGAGTTAGTTTAATAATGACATTCTACACTTCCAGTGTAGAGTGAATTCATAGAAATAATGCTATTAATTGTGGTACTATAATCAGGAAAACTTTAAAATTAGAGAAAGGAATACCACTACCAGAAATATGTATGCTATTTATTTTATAGCCTTCTATTTCTTCTGTGTAGATACAATAACCTCTCATTACCTGAAAATACTAATTAAAATTTTGTAGAAATATCAAAAAAAAAAAAGCTACTGGTGTTAGTGAGTTTTGCAAGTTTGCAGGATGCAAATCCATGTACAAAAATGAATTGTGTTCTATGTAATAGTAATAAACAATTAGAAATGGAATTTTTAGAAAATACCATTTACAATAGTCTCAAAGATATGAAATACTTAGATAGAAATGTGACAAACATTGTGCAAGACTATTACAGTGAAAAGTAGAAAACACTGGTAAGAGAAATTAAAAACCTAAATAAAAGAAGAGACAGTGTTCATGAAACAGAAGACAATATTACTAAGATGTTAATTCTCTTCCAAACTGATCAAAATTCCAACAGGCATTTTTTTTTTTTTAACTTTTTGGCCGAGCCGTGTGGCATATGGGATCTTAGCTCCCTGACCAGGGATCGAACCTGTGCCCCCTGCAGTGGAAGCTCAGGGTCTTAATTGCTGGACTGTCAGGGAAGTCCTCCAACAGGCATTTTTGTAGAAATGGATGAGCTGCTTCTAAAATTCACATAGAAGTGCAATGGTCCTAGATTATCCAAACAACTCTGAAAAAGAACAGTTAGAATATTTACACTACTTGATTTCAAAACTTACTGTAAATCTACAATAATCAGTATGATGTGGTATTACATAAGAGATAAACAAATATGTCAGTGGAACAGAATAGAGAGTCTAGTAATAGAACCACACATATTTGGTCAATTGATTCTTGTTAAAGGGACAAAGACAATTCTGTGGAGGAAGACTGTTACAAGTGGTGCTGCAGCAATTGGGTATCCTCATTCAAAAAACAACAACAGAAAACAAACTTCAATCCATACTCTCACTATGGCATATAAAAAATTAACTCTAAATGTATCAAAGAACCTAAATGTAAACTCTAAAACCAAAAATTTCTAGCATAAAATATAAGAGAAAATCTTTGTGATCTTAGATAAGGCAATGAAACCTAATTTCTTTGCCTTGAGACAAGAAACACAACTCATAAAAGAAAAAGGTCGTTAATTTTTTTTCACTTATCAAAATTAAGAACTAACTTTACAAAAGGCACTGTTAAAAAAAATGAAAAGACAAGCGAAACTGGGAAAAAACATTTGCAAACCATCTGATAAAGATGTATGCAGAGGGCTTCCCTGGTAGCAGAGTAGTTGAGAATCCGCCTGCCAATGCAGGGGACATGGGTTTGAGCCCTGGTCCAGGAAGATCCCACATGCCGTGGACCAACTAACCCTGTGCACCACAACTACTGAGCCTGCACTCTAGAGCCCGTGAGCCACAGCTACTGAGCCTGTGTGCCACAACTACTGAAGCCTGCGCGCCTAGAGCCGGTGCTCCGCAACAAGAGGAGCCACCTCAGTGAGAAGCCCCGTCTGGCTGCAACTAAAGAAAGCCCATGCGCAGCAATGAAGACCCAAAGTAGACAAAAATAAATAAATTAATTAAAAAAAAAAAAAGATGTATGCAGAATATACAAAGTTCTCTCCAACTCAATAATAAGGAAACCACAACCTAATTTTTTAAATGGATAAAACATTTGGACAGGCATTCCCTCAAAGATATACTGATAATAAATAAGCACAGGAAAAGATGCCCCCAAATTATTAATTATTAGGAAAATGCAAATGAGATATGACTACACATCTATCAGAAGGGCTAAAATTAAAGAAACTGATCATATTGTGTTGGCACACATATGGGACAATAAAAATTTCAGGAACTTCTGGTGGAAATATAAAATGGAAGACCTACTTTAGCAAACAGTTTGACAGTTCCTGAAAAAGTATAAATATGCCTATCAAATGACCCTGCCATTCATTCCTAAGTATTTATCCGGGGAAATGAAAGAATATGTGCATACAAAGGCTTGTTCATGAATTTTTATAGCAGCTTTATTTGTAATGGTCAAATAACTGTCCCAATGTTATTGTCCCAAATGTCCATTAATAGGTCAACGGATTAAAAAGATTGTAGTATATCCGTACAATGGAACCCTACTCAGCAATAAAAAATGGACCATTGATACATGCAAGAGCATGGACGGATCTCAAATAATTATGCTAAATGAAAGAAGCCAGAAGAAACTGCATACATGTGATTTCATGTAAATAAATGTCTAGAAAATTTAAACTCATCTGCAGTAACAGAAAGCAGATCAGTATTTGTTTGGGGGTGGAGAGGGAGAAAAGGGCAAAAGAGAAAGATGACGAAGAGACAACTTGGAGGTAATGGATATGTTCATTATTTTGATTACAGTGATGGTATCACAGGAATATGCATTTGTCAAAAGCAACCAAACTGTGTACTTTAAATGCATGCTGTTTATTGTGTCAATTATATCTCAGTAAAAATATTAAAAATACACTTGAGAAATGCCAAAAGCAACTGAAATCTAGAAAATTGAGAGATGAATTGAAAAATAAAAGTGAAGAAATTAGCAGAAGGACTCAGAACCAGAAAACAATAGCAAAAATATACTATCTGAAGATGAAATACAAAAGCAATAAAATGATAGAAAAGCGAATGCACAGTGCCACGGGAAAAAGCCCTTCTGCACCTGCTGTACCAGGTGTCATCAGAGAAAAAACAGGAGGTAGGGAAATACAAAGAACCACAAGGACAAGCATATCTGCAAAATTTTTGTGGTTTTATTCCTTAGATATCATCTATTCAACCAATTATTTATTACGGGTATAATTTTTTTTTTTTTCCGGCCGCACCGCTTAGCATATGGGATCTTAGTTCTGAGACCAGGAATGGAACCTGTGCCCCCTGCAGTGGAAGCTCAGAGTCTTAACCACTGGACCGCCAGGGAAGTCCCTATTATGTATATAATTTTTATATGACTAAGAACAACAAAAAGTAATTGTAAACTGAATAGCAATGAAAACCATAATAGTGGCTGGCTGAGATTTTCTGAGTGACTAACTGAATCATGATATTGAATATCCACTAAAGTTTTCGTATGTATCGTACTCCTATCCAAAATCAGTCTCTGTACTCCACATTCTTAGTACTCTTCTCCTCCTCAAAATTTCACTCCAACATTTCTCCACTCTCTTGCCTACAACATCTTTCCTCTCCCTTTGGGAAGATGTCATGCTGATTTTAAAAAGCAAAAGAAAAAATTTGCCAAAATACTGTCATTCTCCCATCCTAATAGAAATTTCTCATATCCCAGACAGTTATCATGCCATCTCCGTGCTTTCCTTTGCAGTAATATTTCAAGGGTTGACTCTACTTGTGTCTTCAATTCCTTTCCTCAAATTCTCTTTTAAAGCATGCTAATTAGGCTTCTGTCCATATGATTCTCTGAACTTGTTCCTGTCATTATCAACAGTGACTTCTACATCATTAAATCCAATGTCCAGTTAGTTCTTTCTACTCTTGCTTTCTCCATTTACAGTACAGTTAGTCTCATGGCGATCTCGTTGTCTTTTGCTTTAAATTCCAACCATACGTTTAAGACTCCCAAACTTATTTCTCCAGCTCCAAACTCCTTTCCAAACTTGAATTCGTGTATCCAACTGACTCCTTGACACGCCTATTAGAAATGTTTAACAGATCTCAAATGTCATATGTCCAAAACTAAAATTCTGGTCTCTACCATGCAAAACTAGCTTCATCTCCAGGCTTCTCTTTTTCAGCTGATGGTAACCCCATCCTTGAGTTACTCAAGAAGCTTTTTCAACTCCTTCTTTTCTTTTTATGTAGCAAATCTAATTCTTCAGGAAAGACCAAAAAAAAGGATACCTTTCTCATCACCTTCATCTGAGCCATCCACTTCTTTCACCTGGATTTCCATAGTAACCTCCTAACTGGTCTCCCTGCTTTGGCCCTTAACTCCTTTTACCTTATCCTTAACACAGCAGCCACAGTAACCCCATTAGAATGTAAAGCAGACCTTGCCACTCAGCTTTGCCAGGGCTCCACTTTTAACTCAGAGTCAAAGTCAAAGTCCTTCCAGGACACCACCTAACATGCTTCTCCTCACCACCCTGAGCACATCTTCTTTTTCTTTACCCTTTTCTCCTTCTATCCCAGCCTCACTGATTCCCGTGCTACTTTTGGAAACTGCCAGGCACACTCCTTTTTTAGGACCTTGTTTACTCTGCTTGGAACTCTGTGACCCCCAGATATCTATATGGCCATCTCCCTCCCCTTTTAAAACTTTTTACTAAAAAGTCCCTCAGAGAGACCTCCCTTGATATCTCTTATTTAATTCTGTAACACGATTGCCCCTCACTCCCCATATCCTTTATTATGCTATGCACTTTTCTGTTTTCCCTAGTAATTATCCGTATACTAGATAATTTACATATTTATTATGTTTCTTGTGGATTACCCATCCTCTACCCTCCATTTAAGCTCCATGAGGGCAAAGCTCTTTCGTTTCTCTGTCTGGTGGTGTTTAATGATATATCCCAAGTGCATAGAATAGTACTATGTATAGTAAATACTCAGTAAATATTACTTGAATATGTGGATGGATATTAGGTATGTTCATTTGGTATGTATACTGAGGCTTTCCAATGGTTCCATTTTTAAGGGACAAAGATGAAAAGTATACTTGTATTTTAACAGAAGTTGAACAGATATTCCTTCAAGGCTACAAGCCCTTGTAACAAGTTCATGACCCTTGTCCCTTCCCTCCCACCCCACCCCCCAGTGGTGGACTGAGAATGCTGCCCTGTATTCTGTAGTAGAGTATAGGATAAGGAGTCAGGTGGAATGACTCTCAAAGCATAGACCTTTAACTGGAGCAAAAATTTTATGAGATGAAGGAATCTGGACACAGATAGTTTCACCTCTTTTTCCAGGCGAACAGAGGGTGTAAGCGATAATGTGTAAGAACAATAAGAACATTTGAAAGGACAATAGGAGAAGCTAGAGTGAGCATGAGCTCTCAGCCTAAAGTGAAGAGGAAACATTTTTTGGATAGACTGAAGATACAGGGAAACGAGAATTTCAGAGAACAATATGGTAACATTAACAAGGATGCTGAGGAGTACTGCATGGCGATGTTAGCGTACATTTTCATATAGAACAAATCTTTGCGTGACACAGAACGAACCTCCACTTCCACTAGCTGGGCACACCTAGCCTTCTCTGAAACATCCTTCATGGCTTGGAATCTCATGCTTCTGAGAATATCCTGGCCCTTTTGAATAGGCAGGGAGATTCTTCAGTTTCTGAGATCATATACACTCTAGTGTCTGTGCCAATGTAACTTTTTTTTAACTACTTGCTAAGTTTATGTTTTCATTTCTATTTGAAATTTATCAAGATACTTTTTTCATAGCTATTCTTGAGTTGTAATAATTTTCAATGAAGGGAAGCAACGTACATAAAAATCCAAGAAGTAGGTGTAACCGGTTTGGAAGAATTTATATGATTTTGATCCTTTTGTTAGTTTAACATCCAACTTAATTGTGTTCCTTTAATAAATTCTTCTGGATGAATACTAAATGTTTAGCAAAAGTGGGGTGTCAAAAGATTGCAAATTTGATCAAAAAACTAGTATGCATATGCAGATTATTAAATTAAAACTGCAAAATTGTATTTTTTCCTATGTGGGTATATGTCTATCAAAATGAAACTGTTGGAAGAAAGTACACATAAATATTACTGAAAAAATAACTAGAAATCTGTCAAATACATTCTATTTTTATTGCTTTGACACACATGTGGTAACTCTAATAAACTGCAAGCAAAGTTTTTAAACAGATTTTTGAAGGATCAGTTTTCGTAGACAAAGTGTTCCTGCATGTATTACACTAACTGTACTTGCACGGACACTTCTAAAGTGCTTTAAAGGCATTCCATCTCTCTATATATTAATTTTAAATTCATTACTATTAAGACAGTATTTTTTCATTAAAACAGAAAGAATAAAAGCCTACTTACACCCACAATATCACAAATGTTAAATGTGAGTGCTGAATTAATGATGCTTGCTACTCAATTCATAAAGAATAAGATATTTCTTTCAAAGGATACGTCCCACTTTGCACAGTCAAAATGTTGTTGGACTATTTTAGAGTCATCGAACAATTCTGTAGAAGTGCAGATTCAAACTTCCTAAAGGTGGCTGGGGATTAGATAGCGTTTACTATCAATCATAGCCAGTGTTTACTATTTAGATCCTAGTACAGGGGAAGAAAGTTGATCTTCACAATAGCTTCTAATCCTCATTCTACAATTCCTTTTTCTTTAAGAAAAAATGAAGTACCTAATCGTTCCACCAATAAAATTGTTCCAAATGCATATATTTAACTGAGCTCAATAGATAGACAGATTCTTCAGGAAAACAATCATAGAAAAGAGATGTAAACATGAAAAGGGCAATAATTTAAATGGCAAAAATAATTCTAGTTAACAATGAATACTGAACCAGCCATGAAGTCTAATGACTTGACATGGACTATTATCTCTAATTTTGAAAAACCCTTAGATCCAGAGGCTAAAACTGAGGTTTATGCAGGCAAAGTAATTTGCATGGGGTCATCATGATTGTTAGTTTTGGAGCCAGACTCCTTTCCTGATACTTTGTTTTCAACTTTTTAACTGCCTCTATACCATATTTTATTAGCTGATCAAGTATAGAGTAATAGGCAAACATTTAAGGGAGGTATGTATTGAGATTTACAAGCGGAAAGGAGAAGAGGACAAATATTTTGGACCCCTTCTATGTGCCTGACACTATGTTAAATATTTAGGAAACGATCTCATTAGTTATCTTTATACTCATATTTGGTAAAGCCTTTATGAGAATATAAGTTCTGGGATTTGTTTGGAGTCAGGCAACTGAAGGATGAAAAATAAATAAGAGTGATTAAAGATTTGGGAAGTATTCCTTCTAATAATAGAATAAATCATGAAGACTTATTTGTTTAGAGAAGAGAACGTTAAGGAGAAAATTACTAATAAGAGTGTCTAGATATCTAAAAAAGCACTTATAAATCTATGTGAATAGGGTTTTGTTGTTTCCTCAGGCCAATATAAACAGAAACAAGGCTAAATTATACAAGGGGGGTGGGGATTATAGTACTCATGAGAAGAATCTAGCTAAGAAGAATTAGCAGAGTGCGAATGTTCTAGCCCTCTATATACCAGAGGCAGGGCTAGAGGCAGATAGGGATAGAGATATACAAGTTATTTTAGGAAAGAACTTACATCAATTCTCATTCCATTCTGCTCCAGTGTTTTCCTAAGGGAAAGAAATATAATTTATAAATATATCTGTATATAAAGTTAATCCTGTTTTCCAATCTGGGAGTTATGTGGAATTGTCCCTATTTATAAGGAGGAATCTGAAACTCAGAGAGTTTAAGAAGTCTTCCCAATTTCACACAGCAATTAAGTGAGAGTCAAGAGAGACAGTGGGACTCAGGGAGTTAGAATCAGAAAATTTGGGTTCCAGTGTAGACTTGGCCACTCCATCATTTGATTGTGAGAAAATTACTTCCATAAATTTCTAATACTTTATCTGTAAAATAAAAATAAGAATACACACAACGATAGTTGGGAAGATTAAATGAGCAGTAGTTTCAGTGGAATTATTCCGAGTATGAACATAAATAACTCTTTAAAGAATTTATGAAATTATGGACTTCCTTCTTGCCATGTGGTTCAAGGTTAACTTAAAGGAATCTAAATGCTCATTTTTTAATCAGTAACGTTTTTTGACATAAACTTCTAAAAATTGTTTCTGCCTCCATGTCTTTATTTGAATGCTTCTCAACTGAAAAATCAATGTGCAATATGTCATTCTTGCCATTTAACCAAATTTAACATAAAAACCACATATTAAACATTGTTTAATATTTCTAGTCGTCCATGCTTTGCACTAATTTCAAGAGATTTTCTTCTCCAATAAGAAAAGAAATAATGGCTAGAACATAGTACTTCTCTGAGTTATCACCTACTCAGTATTCTCAGGAAGTACTCAAAAGATGATCATTGCAATATCTAGGTGTCTGCCAGCCTTTATAAAAATTAGAGCCAACTGAGAATAAACATGAATAATGAAAACTGATTACAATTTCAGAGATGTACAGCATAGATCTTAGGGCTAGCAGGTTTACTATTTCTTGTACCTCTTTATATGTTACTCATTTATCACATTGAAATTGGAATTGTTCTTGTGCCTCCCATTATTGGAAGTCTCTGGATATTTGCAAGCCCCATGTAGACCCAATAATCAGATTAATCTGGTCACTAATCACTGAAAGAAATGCCTAAGTCATAAACAGCAGGAGAATCCATTGATTGTAAAGGGAGACATTACTGAGCAGTTTCAACCAAGCAAGATAGTTAAACTCAGAGATGCTGTTTCCTGTTTCTCTGGTATAAACAACCAGGCTGCTCCACTGGCCTCTCCACAACCTGGATGTCCCAAAGCCACATCTCTCTTCTTTCCTTCCACTTTCCCTAAAGAGAATTCTGGGTCATAAAGGAAGGAGAATTGGTGCAACTTCTTTCCTGAAACGACTTGAGCTTCCTCTGCGTTTATATTTGTGTCATCTTATTATAAGACGAGCGAACATCTATTATTAATTGATGTACTAATTAAAGCCATACTTGCAGTTTCCATTAGCTTATTCCCTAAATTCTCCAGAGTTGGCTGTCTGGTTTTAATCAAAACCAAATGGTAGTCCAAGTTCCCAGCCCTGAGCAGCTAGGAGGAAGTCATCCAGTGGAGGCACAAGAAAGCAGAAAAGATAAACAGACGATAGTTCACAACATTTGTGTTGGAGGAAGGATGCAGATATTGTGAGCTGCTTTAGAGTGATTCGGGCACTCTGTCCTGCTGGATGGAAGCAGTTGCAAGTGGTTAATGTCAGCAAGATTGTAATAGGATCAAGATGGAGTCTGTCTTCTGCTATTCCAGCACTAGATGTGTGTAACTGGAAGATTCTGACCAGAGGCAATGCTGCCTATGCCATGACACAAACTACTTTAATTCCGGGAAGGATTCTTGGGGTCGGAGAGATCTGGGAGAAAACGTTCTATTTGCTGGATTCCTAGGATTTTACTTACAGACCTTCTCAGGTACAGTATATCAGGCTGCAGCATTTTAAATGAAGGAGCGTTAAAAAGGTTTTCAAATTTAGAAGAATTACGGTATTAAAACTAACTGCATCTTGCTCCCTTAAAAGATCTTTTGAAAGGAGCACTGCAAAGATATTTTGCTTACATTGTGTGTATACATTGAATAAAGTGGAAAAGTTGTAGAGGAAGGAGAGAACGATGTTTTCTTTCTTTCTTTTTTTTCATAAGCAGCGTGGGATAGAAAAAGCTCTACGGCTTTATGACTCTCCAGCTAATCACCTCAAGGGTTTTGACAAACTCACTTAAGTTCTGTGTAAAATCAGAACTCCTAAATCGCCTGGGCGGGCCTCTGCTCTGCCCCCCTCCCCTCCTCTCAGTTCAGTCTTTCTCACATGCACACCACTCAGAGGCAGGAAATGCTTCCCAGGCAATCTGGGCCTGGTTGTGGAGGCCCCTTTTGCAAAACATCAGTCTGAATTTACTAGACAGAAGTCACTAGGAACGCCTTGACAGACTCCGGCTTCAGCTAAGGCTCCCTCCAGCTGCGGAGGCTGTTTTTGTTAGAATCACACACTGCGCAGAACTGCTTAGAATAGAGCCATGATCTCAACCACGAAATGTGAACTTATATTTTGGAGAAACTAACGGGGACGGACTCCTTTCCTAGGCTGAGTGTTGAAGCATGTCTTGCCTTGGCGTTTCAGCTCCTCCTCGTCTAGGTAAGACGCTGTGGACTATCTATCTTTACGCTTTGAGGCAATCTTTGAAGAGGCAGAAAGATTGAGAGAAATGTTAGCATCTTGCACGGAGTGGTGATTTCCTAGGTTTTAGAGCTGAGCCACGATATCAGAAGTGGAAAAAGTTTAGTAAGTAAAAAACTGTGAGTCAAATTGTTTTAGCAAAATGTCAATTCTAAAATAGGCTCCATGGAGATTTTTCTCCGTAAACTAAGATCTTATTTTCATCCCTTTTTAATCCTTAACTTATTTATGACTGGAGCCAGAAGATAGACCAGTTTTCCTATTATATGGTTTATATGAAACAGATACATATTCTCACACATTGTGAGGTGTAAATGATTTTTTTTCTTTCCCCGTCGTTTGCCAACAGGAAAAGTAGATCCCGCTATAGAGTGACTTTTCTTAATAATGCATCTCCAAAGAAAATTTTGAGTCTCATTTAAAATATGAAGATTGGATTCCTCAATATTTCCCCACCCAGTTTCAACCACAGGTCAAACTGCTAATGCACAGCTTAAATGGTTTATTTTTAAAAAGAGTAAACACATGAAATTTTACAAATATTTCTATCCTAAACAGTATTTAATCTGATTTTTAAAAATGTAAAGATCAGAAGTGGATTTAATTTATATTAACTTTCTTGAATTCACTATTCACTGCTCAGATCATATTCTGTGTGAGTATTTTTGAATAAAGTAAATCTCAATGACAATGACATTCATTGTTACTATTTTAAGGCAGCTGGAAATCACTACAATCATATGAAAAGCTGATCTGTATTCATAATTCATGTAATCATAAAATTACATTTCCACTGGGCTACAGTATATTTAAGTTATGTTTACATGTGCAATATATGAGAAAAGAAATTTAGTAATGACTGACATAACAGAGAGTTTTAATGCATAACATACTGTTATATTTCTGAATATTTAGAATGAAAATCATTATTTTATAGAAATCATATGGAATGGTACGTGAAGGGAACAAATACCCGTGCATATTTCCAAATCTATTAGATGAACATAAGATATCCCAAATGAAATATGAAAGCTATTTGACAGTCGGATCATAAGAAATCAAGTGTTTTTATCATAAACTTTTACATAGTATAAGGTGACCATTTGCTGTATTAGCTAATTATGCTTAAATTTTATGCTAGAATAAGTTATATTGACAAATTTTAACTACTCACTAACAATTTGTTGTGTTGAGACTTCTAAAAGTGATAAAAAGAATCTGTTTTTTAAGTATGTTAAAAATAAAATATTGACTTGTCTAAATTATGATTTAATAAAATTCCTCAATAGAATTTTAAGGAAGGAAAGAATATAAGAGGTCACCTCTTCTAACACTGTCTTAAAGGTGCCAAAAAGGGAGGTGAAGCATGACATTCAAAAATGACCTGTCCAAGGTCACACCGCTAGTTAGTAGAAGAGATGACAGTGGAACCATAGTACCCTGTATCATAATTCAGGTAACTTAATATGACATCACCTTGTTCTCAAATAATAACTGCTCATAATAAAGTATGAATATATTCGTATCCGGTAGAAGGCTACCTTAAACAGAAAATTGTAATGCTTATTTTTTAACAAAAGGCTTACAGCTGCTACCAGCATTAAAAAAATAATGGCTTTAAAAAAGAATCAAATTTACTAAGTAATGAAATTTCCTCAAATGCAAAAGTTTTCTTACACCTTCAACAAACATTTTAAAGGAGTATCTTGTTTGTGACTGTTTTGTTACATTTCATGTTTATGCCAAGAAAATCAATCCATATGCTAATAATTATATTAATTTTAAACTGATGTTTCTTAAAAACATAGAGCTAGAAGGGAGGTTGTCTGATTCATATCCTTGCCTCCAAATGGTATCCTTATAAATCAACTTAACCAGTGGCATTCGGAAAAGATTTTACTGCCCCCCACTGGAATCGGTTTAAGAATCTCACGTACCCGGACATCCTTTTATTTATCTAACCTAAATCTCTATTGCTGCAGCCTGTTTCCAGTTCTGTGGGTTTCTACCTCAGTGGAAATGTGAAAAGCCTAAATGGACGTGTGAAAACATAAGTGTACATTTCTAGGCCAAATAAACCCACTTCCTTTCATCTTCCCTTCCACAGCTTATTTACAGTCTTTTAATTGGTTCATATATCTCCTCTGAGCCTTCTACAAAGTCCTTTAGTTGTAGAATCCAGAGTTTGTTATAGTATATAAATGGCTGACCAGTGCAGTGTCAAATGGAGGAGTTGGCTGCTTCATCTGTACATTCTTCATATATGACAGTATATGTTGCTTTGCACGCCGAAACATTGCACTTTCCGTGGCAAGAGCCCTTCTAATAAAGCTAATATGTGTCATTTCTAGTACATCCCATTTCTTTAGAGAAAATGTGAGTCATGATGCTTTTTCTCCCCATTTTTCTGAACCAGATTGGATTTCCTGATGCTATTACCACTTAAAAATAGGCTATTCAACACTTCCAGTGTCTCCACACTCTACATGATTGGAATGAGGAATAAATGCAGTAAAGCTATAGCCTATATAACTGATGGCATGATTACTAGAGGGCCTAGTACACCATTTTGTTTAATTTTTTCTTGAGGACGTTATAATAAAAAAGAGAATTTTTCTGGCCCTATCCAAACCTGCTCATACCATACACCTCACTACAAATACTTTAGGCATGGCTTAATCTCACTTACAGAGGATGGGTGTTAGAGGATTAAAACAAGTCTAAACTGGGACATTTAAGATGTGTCTTTTGTTTTTACTTCATTTGTTTCCTCTTGGAGAAGGAATGAATTGGTGTCAATATCATCTTACAATGAGGATTCTCTCTGTAGAAATCGTTATAGTACAACGAAGTTCCAAAAGAGAGATGATTTAGATCTGGATCAGAAAATTTTATTATCTGAATAAATGTTAAGAATTGTACATGAGAATTTAAAGAGGATGAGGGAAAATTCCTCCAGATTTGAAGGAAATAGCATAAGTATTATACCTTCTTCTCCCAGGTGAATGATAAGCCCCTTAGTTGCACAAATCAAACAGGTTTACAGAGAAGTCCAAATCCAGATTGACTTTGGGGTGGATATAGAGATACAGCATACTACTTCTAGTTTGGCATTAAACTGCCGGTCAGCTCATAGAGTGCTGAGAAATAGATGCGCTTAGTTTTTGAAGAAGGTAAACAGAATAAAGGTGAAGTGTGGATCTTGAGACCTAGTTTAAAAGAGATTATTGATTTTGATTCAGTGGATTATAGAGTATATAAGTGAACTTGAAAAGATTAAATAGGAATTCTGATGTAAAAAAAAAGTTGAAAGGCAATGTAAACAGCATGTGTATAAACTTGCTCATGAATTAAGATAGAGGACTGAAAAAAGCAGTTGTAGCTGCTTATATGTGTGAAAAGGTTTTCCTGTTAGACTGAAATCACAAAATGGTTTAGCAATACAGTTCAGATAATCCAGAGGAAATCAGTCCTTTAATAGAAATGAGATCCAAAGGAAGTAGGAAGATCAGAAAGCAAGCTTAGAAATTCAACCAGTGTTTCTTTTTATTCCCAGCAGTTGGCAAAATACGTAGCATGTCAGGTATTGTCAATACATGTTTGTTAATAAATGTTTGTGGAATAAATAGGAGGGAAAGAAGAAAGAAAGGAAAGGAAAACCAGCATTGAAATTGAAGAGTTGGTGTTGTGAGACTTTTTTTTAATTTTCCAGACATCCTGTAATGATAGAATAATAATTTTTAAAGAGGAAGGAAAATAAGAGGTTGGCAAAAGTCATCAGAGCCTGAGGCCAGAGGTTAATAGCACTCTCATAAGATGACATTACAAGTTCATTAAGAGCCAGGAGAAAGCATGAGTATCCAAAAATAGTTCAAAGTTAAGTTACAGGAGGCCAGTGAGAGCAGAGCACTAGTGAATTTTCCACAATTTGAATGGGGGTGGTGTACTGGAAAGCTCGTGGGAAGAGACAGAAAACTGGCTCAGATTTGCATCTTTGCCATTTGAAATCCTTGCTCTGTGATTTCAAGCATGCCCCATCCTACTTTGAGCTTCTGCTTTTTATTGGTAAAGTCTGGAAGATAATGCAAATATTTATATCACTGGGTCATTCTGAGCATTAGATGAGACTTTGTATGTACAAACTGGGTCGCATACAGTATAACAAACAAAATTTTGTTTTAAAAAGCAGAGGTCAAATGAATCAAGAAAGAAAGAATCATGGTGTTTCACCTTGTGGTCAAATCACTCATCTATATTGAAACAACATGGGCATGCAAGGGATAGTTCCAGCTCCTACTCAGCCATGGTTTCTGCAGCTAAGATCCGTCAAAAACTAAAGGAATCATTGCCATCACCATCTTTATCATCATCATCATCATTATCGTCATCATCATTTAGTATCTAGTGAGTTCTTGCAATAAGCCATGGATTAAGTGTTTTACATATATTATCAGCTCATTATTATTACAGTTCAATATTATTCTCTCTCAACAATTTTCATTATTCCCATTATAGAAGTGAGAAAACTGGGGAAGACAAAACCTAAGTAACTAATGCAAATCACCAGAAAAAAAAAAGTTTCTTTAACAGACATCTTGCCTTCACAAAAAATAGAGGTAATAATCACTACCCATCAATAGGTGTTAGAGATAGAGCTAGTTACTTAGTCCTGCCAGAATTTCTCCCTGTAAAATCAGGACAATGATAGTACCTACTTCATGGAGTATTTGTGAGTATTATTACTAAAGGAGATAGCGTAAGTGCAACACCAAATACAGGGCCTGATCCACAGTAAATGCTTAACACATGGAAGCTCTTTTACTATTACTATTATCACGATCATCAAAAGTTTCTAATGCACCTATTATTACTTGGGTATATGGGACACTTGGTAGTAAAAGCAAGCTCAAATGTACATAGGAAGATGACAAAATAAGATAAGAATTATAGATATTAAATACAGAAGAAAAAAGTTGATATCAGAGGCATCAATCCCTGATAGGATACCAACCTAACAGAAGTAGCTAAGTTCTCAGTGATTTCATGTTCCTGATTTCAATGAAAGTTGTACTTACCAAATGACTGAAATCTCAGTATTCTGTTGTCACCTAACTGTCTGAGCACCTGTGTTGCTGTAGCCCTCTTGTTTATATTTGGTGATTACTGTGTCTACCCTTAGAGTGTTCTTAGAAATGATAGCAAAGTTAAAAATAGAAAGTGGCCACTTAAAGCAAAGCCACATCTCACCATGCTGATGATAAAGCATTATAATTCATGTCCATTGTGGAATAGAAGTATCTTTTTTATAATAAGGCAAAACCACATTTCAATCATATTGCTTTGCCATTAAAAAAAAAACAACCAAACTTTTGATATCAAATTTAACTCTAAGCTATTTCCTGTTGCATGAAAAATTCCAAGTGAAATAAGTTAGGAGCAAAGGCAATACTTTTCTTTGGTTATAAGGGACTCTGCAGAAAAGAGATATGAATCAAAAAACCAAATGACTAATTATTCATTAATGAATTTATTTGCAGAAATAGCTAAAATACAATGTAGTTCTAGGTGCTCAAAGGGTTCTGTACCAGATGGAACACTGTTATTGAGAAGACTGTGTACTTTCTAAAAAAATAAAACATGGAATCCTGAAGGAAATACAGGTGTCTACAACTTACTGCATCCATGATGCAATACTGTCCCCCAAGACTGTGTTAATTCTGGGATCTCATAGAAACCAATTATCCCCAGAAAAGTCTTAGTGGTATCAGACAAATATGACATTTTTAAAGATTTACTCAAATTACACGTGGTTATTTAAAAAAAACGTTCTGAGAATCCGCAAACCTGGCTGACCTGAGCGGCAAAGTGGTGATAAGTCAAACACTGCCAGTATCTGCACTCCTCCCTGCAAGGGAATTAGAAACTACTGGGGCTACATTAAATAGTAGGAAGCCAGAGGTAAAAATAGGGCACCTCAGAAATATTAACTTGCAACTTTGTAACAGCCTGTTCTTTTCTGATGAGCTGACAGAATTCTAGTGGATTGACAGAGTTAATTTCAAATTTATTTGATTCTTGGAACATATCTGAGAGCTAAGAAGGAGAAAAAACTTACCAAGCTTAGTAAAACTAATATATACATAAAAATAGGTAAACATTTAAAAAAATATTTTAATTGGGTACCTATTTATTCATTCTTCTTCTAAAGACGAAAAATGATGGAAGGTTGGATGTGTCTCTCTCGGAAAAAGTGATGTACTACTCAATCCACTGACTTAGCTCATTATAGATGGTTTATTCTGTAATTTACTAAGACTTTTGATGATTTCCAGACAACCTAAAGACATGGAAGCTTTTTCATATATAATATTTTAAGCTTCGTTAAGTAATTTACCAGTAAAGAATTTTAACAGGAGTTTGTTTTTTCCACAGACAGCTAATGAGGCATAATGAGTAAATTCCAACATTTGACAAAGTATGTAAAAGTAGATGGATAATGATTTTGTGAAGGATTAAGACAAAGATTGCCACTAAAGAAAGGAAGTCTGCCTGTAGTCATACAGAGATAGGTTTTTGCATCGTTATTAAAGGTTTCTCTCTCCTAAGCCTAATTCTAGCCCTGTCTAATTTCAATTAGTTAGCATGAATATTTTAAAGAAAAAGCACTACTTGTCTTTTACTAAAAGTTGGCTACCCTGATTAGACTCTTAGAAATGCTTTCTTTGAATGTATTATCTTTTTTGTTTTTGGGTGTTTTTTTTTTGCTATTTGTTCATTAATTTACATAAAGGGATTAAGAATAATCATATCTGTCCTAGGCGTTCTCGCTGATCCTAAGCCTCTTGAATATTTGACAGTTTTGCGTTGAAAAGCATTCCTCTCGTGTTATCATTGAGTTGGGGGCAGTGGAAGGTGCCCAAATGTTCCACAATTTAGTTGGCTAGATAATTTGTTCTTTGACAGCTCCATCAAGAAAATGAATTTCATTTTGACCTCCGCAAATGCTCACTGTCAGGAAGATTTACTTGGCCATCAGTGAGCACACATTTGAAGAACTACAGTAGGCTGTGATCATGTCTGTTTATATGTTGATTCTGCTGTAATCGTCTAATTCAATAAGTGTTTGGGTGGCACTTATTACATGCAAAGGTGACTCCCTGAGCGTAGGCCAAGATACACTAAGATGTCACATCCCTCTAGGATGTCCAGATTCCCCATCTCTCCACCTCACCAACTTGACCCTTATATTAGCAACAATGTGGGCCATTGTAGAAATGCTCCCTTCTTGGTTCAGATGCATTCTCTATTCTTGCAAGAGTGCGTGTTAGGGAATTTAACCTACCTTTAATTAAAAGGAGATTATTTCCCTCATGTCTTCTCTTCTTTCTCCCAGTGACTGAGTACACGCTATGTGGTAGCTATTACATATAGATATGCATTAAAGCAGTAGTAGGAGAAGAGAGAAGAGTAGGAGAAGAGAGTAGTAGGAGAAATTTAACATGGGATGGGTAATTAAGAAGAAAGACCTGATGGGAAACCAGAAGTAACTCCAGCCATCTAAGGAGAAAGTAGGAAAATACAGAGAAACTGGCAGTACTATTATGCCTTCTATTAAATATGCAGCAGCTGTGTGAAGGTGTTTAAAAACAACCCAGGAGTCAATCATGTGCATGTGTGTGTGTGTGTGTGTGTGTGCGCGCACGTATTTATTTGTATATGTGTATGTGTATGTATCCATATACCTATATATGTCATCTGTTTTCTGAAAGGATAAAACAAGATAATATATACTTAGGCTTATATTCCCAATGTTTAGTAGACTGTCTGCAGCCCATTCGGCACTAAATAAACACTTGTTGAATAAATGATTATGATCAGGCAATGTTGCTCTCAGTTCTAAGGTACTGCCCACTTGATTTCAGCCACAAGTACTTCATCTGCACCGTGTTTTCCCAGGCTATAGTATCGGCAGTAGTGATTCCCATCAGGCTCTTCTTTCCTGGGGACACTTGCCAGGTCAAAATACAAGGTATGTGTTTATTTCAGGAGCAAGTGCAAAAGAGAGCATGATCATTTGATGTCAGACATAGGTCAGGGATTCTCAAACTAGAATATCTTCAATTGCTTTTTAGTACAGTAACATTCAATGTTGATTAATTTTAAAATATACACTGCATGCCACTGTATGCTTATGTTAAAGAGTGGTGTTATGAAATTAACCCAAACAATACATTTTAAATCACTCTGTGTCTAAACAGCCTATGCACTAATATCACAAAAAGCAAGTGTGGGCACTTCACAAATATTTTCCAGAATCATTACATGATTAGAGGTACACAGAGTTTCCTGTAATATTAATACAGTGGTGTTTGAACACACGCATTTAAGAAGTGAAAAATCCCCATGGAAATTCACTTCATAAAATCAACACCCTGGAATGACTTACACTTTTCCAGATCCTTCATCCAAATCCTCAGCAGCTGAGCTCATTCTGAATGAAACTGCGTAAAAGTGATTACAAGAAAAAGTAGTAGAAGTTTGCAAAATAAGTAGCCGGTAATTAGAAATGGTGAGAAGGCTCAAAGGGAAAGTGAGGTCTTTTACAAAGACTTCTAAATCTGACAGGACAGATTCTAGTCAATTCAGATGACTTAGAAAATGGGGCCGATATACTCCGATGTGATGGACAATATATTTTAATTAATACTGTGTTCAGCCTTTAGATCCTGAAGGCAGGTTTTAACTATAAATCTTACAAATCAGAATTAAAATTGGAAGTATGAATAAGGAAGCTTGTTGAGATAAAGTTTTTAAAACAATCTATCAGACCACAGGATGTGGAATGAACATTCAAACTGTAGTGATGATGGTGATAATGAGAGTTAGGAAATTTTATGTCTTCAAAATAAAGACACTATAAATTCACAGGAATGATCTGGAAATGTCCAAAGAACGTAGATTAGAAATTAGGACAGAAGGAGTTAATGTTGTGTCAAATCTATCTAATTTATAATCTCTCTTTGCAGCTCGATTGTCTCAGAACTTGTTGAACTGTCTTCCTTTGATGTTATAAAAATACTTACCTACTTGCCAAGGTTGAGTGCAGTAAGCTAATTAATATTATGGTCAGGACTTAAAGGCAAAATTTTTTATGTAATCTGTTCCCCAAGGGGTTAATAAAACTCTTTCTCCTTCTTCATCAGAGAAAGAAAACCAGAATTGTCTCAACTTAAATGTAAATGTGGCTTAGGAATGACACTAATACCACTTGGCATTTCTTAAGTTAGCCTGCTCTTTCTACACTGGATAAAAATAAAGAAAAGAAAGCATCTAAAACAGAACCGCCCTATTACAACCCAAATTTGCCCATGAAAGCAGAAATTTTCTGGCCTGCATCTATGCGTTTTTTCCACTTTTCCGTAGCCTCCCACACTATAATGACTTATGCACGGAATTCAGGGACTTTATATTTTCTTATGAATGCCAACATAGAAAATGTGAATGCTGACCATTTTCAAAGATACTCACAGACCCTTAAAGAAACGGAATAGTATCCAGAATGATATTTGGTCAGTCTGGCATACCAAAATTCTAGTACATTCCTGGTCTTTACAAGATGGGAATATTTACCTTTCTGGCATGTGCTTAGTCAGAATAGCTTGCGATTTTTGGTGGGGAGTCAGAGTCCTTTTCAATAGACTGAAGTGACCCAAACCCAGCACTTCAGTTAATCTTGTTTATGATTGAAATCAATAAGCCAATCCATGTCATGTGATGACAGTTCTTGTGTGGTGTAAAAACTGGAAGTGTCTGTTCTTGAATAAGATTTTTCTTTTACAGTCCAGTCATTAGGTTTCATTATGGGACAACATTTGGACTAGTCATTTTTATAAGGTTGAGTTTACATTGGTATAATTTGTTGCCTTTAACTAAGGCTTTGAATAATTTAAGGCAAAAGGGATGGATACCTGGAATGTGTTTATATTCTGACCTTATCTTATGTCTGGTTTTCTTGTTTACTTAAAATTTTATGGCCAAATGCTAACAGAAGTATACAAACTAAACTCCTTAGAAGCCAAAGAGAATGAGACTGAAATTTCTGAAGAATTATTTCAGTTGTCTTATCATGCTCACATCTTCTTTTTGGGTAACCCGAATTCCTGTCTGAAGAGTTTAGACTTTATATCTACTAAAGATGTGTGGAGGGAAGAGGTAGCAGTAGAATCGCATTCCATGGGTGAAGTTTGTTGGCTCTCTAAGCCTGGGTCTTAGAACCGGGGCCTACTTTGAATCCAGGCTTACCTCCTAGATGTATGACCTTGGGCAAGATATTTAATTGCGGTAAGCTTCAACAGTACTAGCTTGCTAGCGGGTCGTGACAGCAATAAGATGCATGTAAATGTATTTATCCTAAGACATTTTAAGTGGTGTGTGTTACGCTTTCTTATGCATGAATTATGTGTTAATATGAGCTAAACTGGATTACTCCATGTTTCTTAGTCACTCCCTGGAGTAAATGCATTCTGGTAGTTTGGGATCTGTATTAGCTCTTTCACACACTAATACATTACACATGCTGTCTCTATAGCTCAAGTTTTGCATGAACAGTTCCCTGGTGGCCTTCAGTGCAATTCAAACCAAACAGCCAATAGATTTCTGTAACGATTTGTGTCCACAAAAGTAAATCAGGAAAGCATCTAAGCTAGAGCAACTAGTTTCTTCCAGTGAATTTTGTTAGTATAGCAATCCAAATATTTTCCTAATGGAACTTTAAATATTCAATATGTATATCTTTATTCGTTAATAGATCAATCAATCCAGCTGCACTTAAAAGTATTGTTAATGATTTTTGACCAGAAATATTGAATGTGAAATTGTCTTCTACTATTAGGCTGCTTCTTAAAGAAATAACCTTATTGAGGCTATTAAATAGAAGCTTTATACAATCTCTTAATCTTTCATAGCACAGCTTAAGTGCTCTCTTTTCCAAGATATATTTTGACTTTAGAACTATATCCTGAACTATGTATATTTCTTTAATTTTTTAATAGGTGGTGCAATGACAAAACTTACTCTCTTCTTCAATCAGTGAATTTGAAGTAATCTTTCATCGTTTCATCTCCTTTAGTCTCATATGGAATGTATCCCTCTATCTGTTGTTAAACTACGATGACATGTCTGTAGCTATCAGAAAGAGAAGCTGGGAAGAACATGTGACCCAATGGATGGGACAGCCTTTTAATTCTGATGATTGTAACACAGCATGTCATCATGGACTAGTAGCTGACAGCTTGCAGGCAAGTATGGAAAAAGATGCAACTCTAAATGTGGACCGCAAAGAAAGGTGTGTTTCACTACCAGACTGCTGTCATGGCTCAGAGCTGAGAGATATTCCTGGGAAGCCAATGGGTCACATTTCAAAGGAGGTGGATGAAGATGACAGCCATGAAGGTGAAGATCAGTTTCTTTCTCTGGAGGCCAGCACGGAAACACTAGTGCATGTTTCTGACGAGGATACTGATTCTGATCTATATCTTACAGATGATAAACAGATTTTAACTACTCAAGGGCCTAAAACGTCAGACCAACATAGCATCAAAGGAGCAGGCTCCTTAGTAAAGACGCTGCCCATCATGGAAAGTAACCAAGGTTCTTATGACTCCTGGGGAATGGCTGGTGGAGCTGATTTAGTGCTGGTAGAGGAAAAGGGGGACAGAAAAGTTGCTGACATGGTGAGTAAAAGCCTGGAGCTTTGTAAGGATATAAGCCTAAGTGAAATAAAAGATGCATCCAAAATGAATGCATGTGACTCTTTGAATGTGAAAGATATTGTGCCGGAAAAGCAATTGCTTAATTCTGCTGTAATTGCTCAGCATCGAAGGAAACCCGACTTCCCTAAAGATGAACATGAAAGAAACACCTGCAATGCAGTACAAGATGAGTTCCTGGCTATTCCTTGTGCAGACAGAGGACTGCCATTATTAAAAACAGATTCTGGAAGCTGCCTTCTGCAGCCTCCTTCCTGCCCTAGTGGAATGTCAGCTGAAAATGGCCTGGAGAAGAGTGGTTTCTCAGAACATCAAAACAGAAGTCTTCCAAAGGTCAACTCAGGAGATGGCATGCAGTGTTTACACATAAAGGAGACTCTGGCCACCCATGAACCCACAGATAACCAAGTCAGACTTCGTAAAAGAAAGGTAAGACACATGCACCTATTATCTGGCTTTTGGAATTCTGTAAATATCCTTGTTTCTGTCACTTATTATTTTGCTAGAGTTAAAAAGATATGTGGACATTTCTTTTGCTCAGTAGTGTAGCTGTATGACTCAAAGAGCATCTTCTTGGAGAAATCATCAAAATATGTAAAAATTAAAACAGGATAACCTATCCACTTCACTAATAATATTTATATGGCTCATGAACATTCTATTTTGGAATTGTGTTGAAGACAGAACTGGTTTCACTTTCTTTGGCTGGAATTAAATAGCCACCAGATAGTTCAAAGCCTATCTAAAGAGTGATCTCTGATTTTTAGAAAGAATGTCATGGTAATTTTTAATTAAAATTGTTTATTTCAGCTTGCTTCTCTTCCCTTTAAAAAGTATATTTTACTATAATAAAAGTGGTATAAATCACGTATCTTAAATGAGCCCTTTGCATATATCAAGGCAACAGTACCCCCTCCCCCAAAATATGCTAATGCTATTTTAAATGATACCCTGGCACATTGGCTATCCATAGCTACATGGACATTTTTTTAAACTCTTGACCATAAAGGATGACTAACTGAAGTAAATTTTTATGCTCAGGCACTTTTGACTAATCCTGCAGATGCCATGATCCCCCAAGAAGTTTCCAAGTGAGAGACACAAGGATTGGAAGGAACCACATGGATCATGATTTAGTTAGAGAACTCTTGACCAAAGTTTGTCATACCTTTAGGATTTCCCCCAGCATTCTTCCCACATTGTAGTACTCTATAATCCTGATGTAAATACAAGTAAAATTTCTTCTGTAAATCCAACATGCCCATCGGCATCAAAAAAACCCTGCAGATTGGACACTTTAGTGCAACATTCTTGCCCTTCTCTTGATATAATACTAATCCATAATTCCTATTCTCCTAAGACAAAACTAAGGTTCTTAGTTCTGTTCAACTGGGGCTACCTACAATGAGAAAAAAAAAAAACCTTCAACTCTCTTTTGGTGAAGAAATCTGGTTTCCATAAACTGTAGTTTTGCTAACAAACCAGATCAGTAACATGTCATAAGTTAAAGTGAAGTCAAAGACTTTACAGCAAAGATCAGTGTGCTCAAACTACATGCCAACAGAGCTTTCTGTGCTTCTGGCGAGCTCTTCCTTCCTTACATAAATTGTATTAAAAAGTTAATGCTGCATGATGTTGTCATGATTGGACTGCTCAGGTCGCTTTTTCAGAAACGTCCATATAGTCCATCAAATCTGTTGGAGGGAATGTAATAATGACGTAAGAAAGTATTAACTGACCTATGACATAGCTTCCCTAAAATAAGACAGACCCTGCCCAACTGCCGACAGAAACATTAAACATTCCAGAGACATATGCTCACCACTTGGACATTTATATCAATACTAAGAATGCTGGAAAGAATTTGCTCTTGGACATGTCACTATAGCATAGTTGCATTACAAGAGCCATAATTATATCTCATTTACAAGTTCTAACTTAAATATTCTATTTTAAGCATTTCATCATTCTAAAGTGTTGTGGTATTGTCTGGTGGAGTATTTGTTTTGACTCTACAACTCATTTGGGATGCTTTGTAATAAACAGATTAAATGCAAAGTTTCAGGCTTGGAATTTACTCTGGGGAAGTATGATTATGGGAGAAGCCTCTAGAAGCAAAATGTGTAGGAATTTTTGTTCTATCTGATGTTGAACGAGTGCCGGAATACCTTCAAGTTGTGCACTAACCATTTTAGAACTTTACCAAAAGAAAAAACAAAATAAATTCATAAAAATATATGTACAGAGATGTTCATCATTGTATTATGTGTTACTGACAAAAAAGATACAATCCAAATTTCCATCAATAAAGGATGTATAATGATTGTTTAACCTATAGTTTGGAATGCTACGTGGCCATGAAAAAGATGGAGTGAGATCCATGTGCTCTAACTGAACGGTGCTCATGATATAGTATACATAGAAAAAGGCAGTGGCAGACCAATATTTGTAGCACATCCCAACCTTATCTGACGAAATGTGTGGATACAGATACAGATAGACATATAGATGGGTTATAAACCTCTCTAGATGACTAAATAAGAATATGCAAAATTCTAGATAAATAGGCACAAAATTGTTGACAGCAATTACTTTGAGAGAATGGAAGTAAAAGGATAGAAGCAGGGGATTTTCAATTTTTAGCCTATATAATTTTTATAAAAGGTGATAGTATTCTGGGTGAAATGCATACAATGAACAGAAGTACAAAAACAAAATAATATGCGATATATAAACTATTTGAAGCATTTTCTGCATGGCACAGAACAACCCTTTATCTATATAGTTATTATGATTATTATTACTCTTATGAAATGAAAACAAATATGAAGTTTTTCAAAATATCAACAAAAGTTTCAATCAACTACTCCAATTCTAATGCCAGTGCAACTAGTTTAAAACAGATAAACCTTTTGGAGAGACACATGGACCCCATTTTCATGTCTAAAGTGTTAGGGGACTGATTCTGAAAAGAGTTGGCTTAGTTGTATCTTTTAAACTATTTGTCAACCACTGTGACAGCTTTGAGATTAAGAGCTTAGAAAAGGTGAAATATAATATAAGCTAATAAAATTTTAGTTACGGAACTTTAATCAGCTCATTATCTGATATGAGTGAACCAAATCCTTCATAGAATTTATGAACATGAATTTTTTGTGGGAGGGATTCAGGATAAAATCAGGTTCTAAAACTTGAAAAAAGAAAGCAAAAACAGAGTTTATAAGGGTAATGCTCAGAATGCACTGAACTACTACTCTAGAGATATCATTGTACTTTAGATACAAATTATCATTCCTTCAAACCTATAAATATTGGCAGGCGTTGGTTGCTCAGCATGACGTATTTTTTCTTGTTTTCCAATGATATTTCTGGCCATTAAGGATAGCCACACATACTTATTAGGAGTGTCAATTGGAGATGACTGCGTTTGTAGTATGTGTAAATATTGACCTTTAAGCTAATAATTTCCTTAAATATGATGAAATATATCATTAAATTGGAGCCACTGAAATCAAAGGGAAACCAATAAATCATGAGCAGACATCAGTAAATGAGCCTGGAAGATCGTGTGGCATATGACCAGCGCTTATAGGGCGTGGGTGGGTCTTTGGGGTAAGGCAGCTGGTTAAGAGCAATTCTCAGAGACAAATTCCGAAGAAATGCGGAGGAGGGAGACAGTCTAAGAAGTGGTCTCTTCAAACCAAATGAGATGTGAAGATGGAAAATATGTAGGGAAAGACTTGAGGTTAGACTTTTTTTTAAAGAACTAGTGTATTTGTTCTTGATGGTGGTTTACTAATTAAAGAGAGTCCAAAATTCAGTCTTCCCTAGGGACTATTTAAATAGTTCCCAAACTTTTGAATAGCCATAATAGTTGTATAAATATATAAAATATTTTTATTGGCTTTCATAAAGCATATTCCATATTACCAAGCAAAATAAACACAAAAGATAGTATAAAAATGATTTGAACTTTGAAAAGACACCTAATTCCACATTTGAACAAAACCTCACATTCCAGCAGCCAATGAAACTGTATCATTTATGCTATTGATTTGACTGCTGTCACAGAAAACCAGTATAAAAGTGGCTTAAGGGCTTCCCTGGTGGCGCAGTGGTTGAGAGTCCGCTTGCCGATGCAGGGGACACGGGTTCGTGCCCCGGTCTGGGAAGATCCTACCTGCCGCGGAGTGGCTGGGCCTGTGAGCCATGGCCGCTGAGCCTGCGCATCCGGAGCCTGTGCCCCGCAACGGGAGAGGCCACAACAGTGAGAGGCCCGCGTACCGCAAAAAAAGAAAAAAAAAAAAAAAAAGTGGCTTGGCTAACATCTTTCTCTCACACATATATAATTGGGTATAGGTAGTTCTTTAACAATATGTAGGCCTTATGTTTTCAATACCTTAGACCCTCTTATCCAACTGCCCTGCCACTCTGAGCCTTTATCCATATTCAAATCAGTAAGAAGAGGAAAGGGTGCAGGAATGGCCACACCCCTGGGTAAAGGCAAGACCCAGAAAGAGTACACTTCTTTTATTTTCCTCAGATTTCATGCGCTAGAACTTAGTTGTATGGCGACACCTAGCAATAAGGGCTGAGAAATGGAGTCTGCATCCTGGGCAAGGTGTCTGCTGAAAATTCTATTATCGAAGAAAGAGAAAATATTTATCGAAGGATAACTCATAACATGAATATGTTGAGGAACAACACCTAACATAAATATATTCCAGTATATCATGGCACGTTGTGAGTGAAATAAACAGGCTGTGTATGTGTTCTGTGGCAATTAAGGATAGCCACACATACTTACTAGGAGTGTCAATTGGTATCTGTATAAATACTTGACGCTTTAACTTCACACTGCAGAATACCTTTCCATGTTAGGAAACTATTTTATGTGTGGAAGTGATGTGGATCAAATGCTATACTCTTTCTTATGGAAAAATTGCTCAGGACCAAAATATTATAATGTATATACTGTACTTTATCTGTGGATAAATGTAATACATTGATTAGCAATGACTGAAAAAAATCAAATATTATCTCCTTACCCTATCTTTAAAATATGTACGTATTTGATAAAAGCACACCTATACCTGAAAAGACTTTCTCATTTCTTGCTATAACCTTCCTGATCCTTTCTATGTCCTGAATGCCTATATGGGGGCTTTGTAGCATGAGAAAGCTAACATTGACCAATGGGTGACATAAAGTACATAGTAAATTATGCAGAAGATGGAATGGACCAAGATAGGAGGTCAGCAAGAAAAATATTAAAGGGAAGGGGAAAATTGTCTAAGAAATAAAAACCTAAAAGATGGTTAAGCTGTGGCCCCAACATTGAATGAAAGCAAGGACTAGTGGAAGAATTAGAGTTTGTTAATAAGCCTAGTATCAGTTGACAAAGAGGGAAGGGATGGGAAACAGAGTAAAGTATACACAGCTCTGCAGATAGATTCATAATGACAGTATGATTTTACATGAAGGTCACACTGGTTTTAAAGACACAGGCTTATTGAGCAGATTGTATTGTTTAAACCTTTTTCCCTAGTTCTAACATTAGGGCTGACAGAGAAAAGTTGTTACCAGGTGGAAAGTCAATGTGTAGATGGATAACATCAGGTCTTCTCAGCCATATTTTTAACTGGATTTGTGTCCCAGGTAAAGCTGGCACCTTTGTGAGTAGCTCATTTTGTGTGTTAAGCCACAGAAAACCATCAGATTTTTTTCATGCTATTTAAACTAGGTTTTGGGCTCATAAACAACTAGAAAGCCAAAAATATATCTGCAGGTATTTGGGGCTCAAATATTTTGCCTCATAGCAAACATAATTCCCCTAAATCCAACCAGAAATGCAAAAACGTTTAATTATATGATACAGGATAACACTAGATATACTGTCTGGTAAAATTAATCAGTAATTAATATTGAGCATCTTCAATATCCCAGGTCCTGTTCTGTGGACGTGGTACACCACCATGAGCCAGATGGTAGAGTTCCTTACATTGTGAAGCATATAATCCCTGAAACACTGCTGAAGTCCCCAAATAAGGGTTTTGTTTGACTAACACGTAAGGCCAGCACTGAGGCAGGAAGCATTAGTGAGAGAGAAGGGGAGTGAGGGCACAGGAGGAGTAGGGCCGGGGAGAAGAAGGAAAACAGGAAGAAAGAGAGAGAGACAGAGAGGGACAGAGAGAGAGAAGGATGGGCTAAAGTAGGGTACCAAGGGAAGCACCGGTCAATTGCAAGAAAAAGCAGTGACACAATTCCTTGACAAAAAGTGGATTTGTAGGAGGCTAGCATCAGATCCTATCTCAACATGACGCAGTTACGGTTATCACCAGCACAGGTTTAACAAGGAGACAAGTAACATGATTTTGACTTTCGCAATTACAGAGCAGGTGGAGACAAATAATATTTCCTGCCATTTCACAGGAGGAACTCTGCCGACTAGAGCCAGCCCTCGTGGGCTGTGTCTCCACCAGGCTGAAGGTGAAGACCGGATAAGCTCGTATTTCAGGATCCTCAAATGTCTTCACCTTGGAGGGACTTTCCCCAGTTTCCTCAGCCAAGTTAGTTGCTTGATTCTCTTCACTCACAGAGGACTTATTCCTATTAGAATGTTTACTGCAAATACATCTGATCCCACCGTCGCTAACGAAAATGTCAGCTCATTTGGGGAGAGTTTTATGTCTGTAGCAATTTAATTTTGTGTCTATAGCATCCATCTCAGAGCTTAGAACCCTGTTCATAAGTGTTTAAATGAATGAATAGCCATGTCATGGTAAAGGATTTACTTTCAGAAGACAATATCAGGAGTCAAGAACCCGAGTCATAAGGATACAGAAGAAATGAAGTCATACAACCAAAATCAGTGATCAGTTATCCATAACCTCCTCTCCGTTCTCCCTGCTATTTCCATGCTAAAACAGGGCATGAGGGGACAAGAGGGAGGGAAGAATTATGTAAAATCTGGGTCTCTGATCTCTAGTTGCTCTGGTCTCTTCAAATTTGAGATGATTATTACCCTTTGCCACAAAACAATTAATTGTCACTAAATAGTTATAAAGCAATCTGAGCGGTAAACGTTATTTAGAAACTACTCAGTTGTCTCCTGAAAGGAGTGGGCAAGGGTGAGTGTAAGGAGAAAAATATTAGAATATCCGTTCACATTTATTTGTAATTTATCCTTTCACTTTGTATATATTTTATAAGACATATGATATATTAAATGAAAGCATATGTTATAATTTATAAGTAAATAGCATACACGTCCTCCCTGAAAAGTACATATTCAAAAATGTTGGGAGGCCACTGGTTTAGAAAATCTCTAGTTTTTCTGGTTAATGTCATTGTGAGGACATTGGGAGTAGACGAGAGATGACAGGAATAACAGAGTAAGAAATTAAAAGACAAGTGAATAAGGGAGAGAGAGGGGCTCCTGTTCAGAGAGTGCCAGACAATAGTAAATTTATTTTTAATTTCTGTTGTGAAAACCACATCAAGTAGGGAGATTTGATGCTAGATGCCTTTAAGGCAGAAAAATATACTGTGAATGAGAACAATTAGATTTGAAATGTTTCTTGTTCCAGATATTTTTGAAAAAAAAGTAGTTATGATGTGTGATGGGCCTCTGATCCAAGCAGTGACTTTTGGACCAAAACTGCAAATTTACATTATTAGTAACAAGATCATTAATAAGTTCACATTAACCCAGCATCAGCTTTTGTTGGAGCAAGAATTAATACACTTTTATGATGTTATTTTAAATAATTAATGGGTATTTCAGAGCCAACTGCACCTTAGAGGCTATCGTAATAGTGAAACTGATTTAGTTTCTTCCTGATGGATTTCTGTTACTATAAACCAGGACCAACTAATTAATCTTTTAATACCAACAAAACTAGCATAGGTTTTGGCTGCCTCTCTCGAAGAAATGCCAGTATCCACAAAAGTGGGGATAACTAGCAAAACCTACAACACAGAGCCCTGCCTCTGTTATCTGGGCACTAAGCACAATGGTGCCAGTGGAATCTGTTCATTTTCTGGCTCGTGTTCTTAGAAATAAAGTACTTATCCCTGCTGCCAACAAGATCTCTATTCCACAAATAATTTTCTGTCAAGAAAATTATAGTGGTACTTTAGAGATAACCTCACAATTTTCAAAGGAAATACAAGCAAATAGGAAAGTCCACTTTTATTCTTTTTTCAGTTCTATTTCTACGTTGGCATAGGAATAAAACTAGTGATTAATGAACCTCTTCCATTTAGGGTTCTATTTTTTGAGCCAGTAAAACTTCAAAAGGATATACTGTTTTTCATATACATTGAAAGCTAACCCAGAGGGTTTTTTTTTTTAAGTTGAAATAGCATCATTATTTAGTCTAGGAAATGAATAGCTTTGGTCTGAGCTTAATTTTCTAACCAAGAAATTAAGCTGTGATGAGAAGTATCATCTAAATTGAGGGGTGTTATTTAATTTGTGGGCACTTTATATGTCCCTGAAAAATGGAGACAACAGTCCCTATATCACAAGGTCGTTAGGATTATTAAATGAGATGGAAAATATTGTTCAGCGCTACATAACACAACCACTAGAACAATCCATTACTTAACCAAAATTTGAGGTGAAGATTTGACAGATAAATAACTGAAGAATTGCAGAATTAGATCTGGGAATAGGTTACGTGCTAGTGGAATCTACAGTCACAGTATATATAGTCAACCAGGGTATAGTAGCTACTTTAGCTGGAGATTCCTCCAACGCTTCACAGCCCATGGTAAATCTCCACAGCTTCTACACTGTGGTGCTATACATAGAACGAGGTAATTAAGCCAATGGACTCTAAAAGCAAACTGCTTCCCTCACTCACAGCTTTGTAATCACGTAGATTACTTACTGTCTCTGTGCCTTGGTTTGTTCACTTGTATAATGGGATGCTTCGTTTTGTTCTTGGGAAGATTAAATAAGTTCATAAGTATAAAGTAGTTAGAACAGTGCCTGACACATAGTAAACACCATGTGACTTCAGCTATTAGGAGCAGGAGTTGTTGTTTTCTGTTTGTTTGTTTCTTTTACTAAATTGCTCTAGTTACAGATCTAAGAATAAGCTGAACTGTCTGGGAATAATTGTGGAAAAAGACTGACAACATTTGAGAGAGAATTTAGAAAGTAAGTCAACCCACATGTACATCTTTGCTATCTAATTATCATTATAGAATAGAGTCTGGAATATGCATTCATTAACTAAATAAATATTAAGTACCTTCTGTTCCCCCCATGCACTTTGCCACGTATGGTGTAGAATTTGAATAAGAATCATATATGCATCCTTACCTGAAGGAGCTTACACATTAGTAGGGGCAATGTAGCCAAAATAACAAATAACAAAATAATCAGTTAAACTAACTTTAACAGCTATTACTATTAGAACCTAATGTAATATTAGGTTTTGAACCACAAGTACAGAAACATCCTGGCTCAACCTAATCCAGGGTAGAAAGTATTAAGATCTGTGGAGCTAGAGCTTTAAAAGCTAGGGTAGGGACCCCATCCAGATGAGGTCAGGGGAGGCTTCACCAAGGGGTGCCAGAGCTGAGCTTTGAAGGATGAAATGACTTTGCATTTGTGAGAATGAGAGAGAGGGATCTCTCTGTGCTTACTTTAACTGTTCTTGGGAAATACAATTTTGTTTTTAAATACACAGACTTAAATCTTAGGGAATAAGTGAAATAAGCAAATACTTCCAAAAGGCCATTTTGTAAACAGACACTTTTAAATGCTAAGGTCTTCTCTTTACAGAATATTTCATGGTGATATGAAAATCAAAAGAGGATGGACAGTACTTCATATGCCAGACTTTAGCTTTGGCAAAACAGCTTTCTGTTTTCAAACTTAGATTTTAGCTAAGTAATTTCTGGGCTCACTTTATCTTAAATAAATAAATATATAATCTAGGTTTCAATATACTAATGGGTTCCGAAAAAAATGCTAGCCACGTTCATTTGCTCCCCAGCTAGTGTTTGATTAGTTAGCAGAAAATTGAAATGAATTACCGAAATTTGCTTGATGACTAAAGCATCAACAAAATGGTTTGACTATAAATTAATGATGAGAAGAGAGAGTGATTCCCACTAACTTTCACACCCTCATAGATATGTAAGGATCATGTAGGGAATGCTATTAATTTTTTTATAATTAAGGACGACTGTCACAAAGTTAGTTAAAAGCATAACTGCCTAAAATCATGAAAAGTAAAAGCAAGAGGATAATTCATTTTTTGCTAAAAATTAAATTGCAGTTGTGATGTTTTGTATTCCACTCACATACTGGCCTTTGGAAATTGGAAATTTTCTTTAGAGTGCTTCAAAGAGGTAACCAAAGTTGATTCAGTCAAAATGTAACAGATGAGAAATGTGCTTTATAAATATCTCATAAAAGGTAAAGCTTCCATTTTCATTTTACTTGAGTATAAATCAAGCAGTTCTTTAATAACATGAGCCCAGAGGTTCTATGAGTAATGGGAATTCTCTGATGGATGACAAGCTCAGAGGACAGCATTCAACCACGATGTGGCTCACAGTGTTGTTACACGACAGACTCTGAGTGAAAAAGACTAGTGCTCACGTTCAGTGTGCTGGGTAACAGCCTTCGTTTCTGACATTATAATTTAAATATTATTTAGATTAAATGTCTATGTATACTACAAAATGCATTTATGAACTTCTGAATGACTTAACCTTTTTCTTAAGAGAATTAGGAAATATATAAAGCCCAAACCTATAGCAGGAAATCTAAGGATAAAATAAGTTCACTTAACAAAAATATTCTATAAATATACAAAATTAATAAAGAATACATGTATATGCATATAAATTAAGTTTCAATATCTGCAATAATCAAGCACAATCTGAGATGCGATATTTGGCTACCTGCAGTAAGTACAGTCTCTACTGAGACTTGGAATAGAGGACAAATCACACAGGAACTAAGTGGTCTGTATTGCAGGGAGGTTAGTAAGTCAGCTGATGGTGCTCTGCTCCCATGAGTGCAAAGGACACCAGAAGCAGGCTCCGCCTCTGTGGTTAATATCACCTTTGAGGCCTGTGGACCATTTTCTCACACCCTCACCCCTCTAAGGCCCAGGGAAATGGAGTTTGAGCCAACGCAGCCAACTAGAGCCTACATTAAGAAACAAACAGCTGAATTCTTGGTGCAGAGGAATTTCTTACAGTGTGTATTTGCCATTGCGTACATGGGACTTTAATTTTCAATCCATCCCTCAATAAACTCCCTTGCATTTTGTCTCCATTGTGCTGTAAGATGGTCACATGATGTTGAATGTCCTGTCATGTGTTCATTTACCCAACAAGTAAGATGTTGCTCAGTCGACTAGTCTGTTGTAGGCAGCATCCTACGGACAGATAAGGGATGAGAGATGAGAATTTGCTTTTCATAGGTTTATGGAATGTTCCAGCAGGAAGAGGCTTAAAACATTCTTGCATTTCACTTAAACTGGAATAATGTGTGTGTCTTGACAAGGCCAAGGAGCTGTAATTTAGAGTGTTAATAGTGGTATGTCCTGTTACCAATGCAAAGTTGCTGCCCCACGGGGAAGAAGCTGACTTGCATATTATCATGAAAAGCTATAATTTAAAAGTAATCAGAAAGAATCGGCCAACATCGAAATGTAACACAAACCTAATATTAAGGTTTTTTTGAACGATGAAAGGAAATGTTTTATCCTCCTATTTCAGGCATTCGTCCACTTTGTGTGCAGGAAAAAAAAAACAACACATCTTTGAGAATTTAACTACCATTTCAGGTATATGCTGACAAAAATATAAAATAAATTTTTAGAAGCTGAAAATAGAGTCTAAAGTGAAGTTTTCCTCAGCTTCTCTTGCTTTCTAGTTTTATAATAAAAAATGGCTCTTTCCTGAGGCATGAATTTTCATTTAATTCAATTATTCTGTACTCTTTCCCTTGATCAACCTAGACTTTTATCATAAATATTATCTCTCTCCACTTAGAAGTTACAAAGTGCTTTCTCTCAGATGTCCACTGTGTTTGGGTTGAGGCATGATAAATTTTAAACAAGCTGAAAAGTATTTCAAACAATTTCCATACTGTGAGCAATCCTTAAGGAGGCCAGAGGAGAAAAGAAGCTAGCCAGCCATTTCAGCATCATCTTCATGCAAATTTTTTTAAAACATATTAGTAATCATGTAAAGCACTAAATTTTTATGCTTAAAATTCTATCTAGACTAGAAACAAAAAGCGTGCAAAGTTGTACATTGGCCTGTCCTGGGCAACTTACAACGGAAATAAATCCATTTTTCCCATGCAATACCCTATAGTTACTGTAATCCTGAATTTCCAACCCTGACCACTGAGAAAATGTATGTTCTTGATAGAGAGTGAATGGGCAATAGTTGTATTGCTTACATGAAGCCAGTTGATTAGGAAATTTAATTTCTAACTTTCACATAAATCTTTTCCTTTTTTACGGGGACCGCGTTTACTTGGGAGATGTATTGATACATAAGTGAGTGAGTGAGTGAGTGAGTGATGCGTTTGAGTTGCTGCTCAGTGTGTGTGCTCCCAGCAGTCTCTTCTAAAATCACAGGACTGTGCTCTGCTCAGCTGGCGCTCTGGTTGTTGTGCCAATCATCACAACAAAAATTGGTGCACGTAAAGTTGTTTGAAGCAGGGAAGGATGGGTGGGGACGGTATACGAGAACTGGGAGAGTACAGGGTCTAAGGGGGAAGGAACATTTTTAGGCTCCTCTTTGTTATCAATCTACATTGAAGTCATTTCAAATCTATGGTTTATGCTGAAGGACCAAAACAGAATATTGTGAATAATCAAAATGGCCACACCATAGTTTCCTACACAATATGGGGGCTTGTGGCACAAAAAGTAAAAGTCAGTCTCTCCTAAGGAGGAAATAGTAGATGTGTGTTAGTGGAAGCCAGGACCCCCCGCTACTGGAAGAGAGTATAAAGCAGTACAAAGTCATTCTTAAAATACCAAAGAGGTGTAGCCAACACACTTAAGGTGAATCATAACCTTGTCTAGGGATGTTTGATGTTGTTCTGCGTTTCAAATCTATGGGAGTTATACATGGCACAGTGTTTTGAAGTTAGTGTTACCATTTCAACCACTTACCCATAAAACTCGATTCTGGAAGAATTATTAGCAAATATTCCCCGCCCCCCCCCCCAGCCGCCCCGAGGTTGCTGGCCACTTTTAGATGCCTGGGAATCTCTCTCCTGCAGGTCAATTATTATACAAGCCCCGGTCGTGGTCAGTGGGCACCCAGGTGAGAGGAAGCAGACAGAACTGCTTATGTTCAAAGTGACATATTTACCTTCACCCCCTGCGGCTGCCTTGGTTCTTGCGGCACAGAATTCCATTGCCACGTTGAGAACACCCTTCTGCATTCCTCACCTTCTGCTCATGCAACTGTTTGAAACCAAAACAGTTAAACAGGTACAGACAGTTAAGAGTGAGTCACAAGCAGTACTCACCACTCAAACGTACAGTCCCATCCTTTCACTTAGGAAGGAGTTTAAATTTACTTTGAAGCAATGCAAATAAAGCTCTAAGAATTACTGGAAATTGATCCATGCGTCAAAGACATGTTTCAGAAATGCAAAATGTTTATGAAAAACTGCTGTTAGACGCATGTTGTTCCACGCCTATATACCTGTGGACTAATCATAGTTCTAGAAAGTTCAGGTGAAAATTTAGAGATTTGGAATCCATCTTTACTTTGTGCACACAAGCACCAGTGAGTTTAGCTGTAATGAGTAGCTGTTATGGAAATGATAATTCTACATCCTCATTATTTCTCGTGCCGTTCCTCTTAATCTTCCCACAGTCTCTTGCTCAAATTACTGCTACATCATCCTAACTGGTTTCTTTGTCTCCAGTTCTAATCTCTATCAGTCCATTATCTCTACTGCAGTTCAAATTATCCGTATACAATGCAGTTCTGTCACACTCCTGCTCATAGCTTTAAAATTGCAATACGCTAGACGAGGTTTTTCAAGGACAATCACACTCTGGGCCCTGTTTGCCTACATAGTCTCATTCTGCTGTGCTTCTGCTCACCTTATATTTTATAGCCACATTCAACTTCTCCCAGCTGCCTAAGCTCACCGTACTCTCTCTCTCTCACCCAGAAAGTTCTCCCCAGCCCACCTTCCTGTCCTTACCATTCTTCAGATTTTATCTTACATGTCACTTCACCCAAATAGTCTTCCCTGAACCCCTCAGACTGAACTGGGACCTCCTTCCAGGTGTTCTCTTTATACTGTAACCCCCATGTACCCTTCCATCATGCTTACCTCGCTGCGTTATCTATTATCTATTCCCTTCTTCATACTGCGTTAGTTGAGTTGTGGCCCCCAGAAGGCATGTGTGTGTCCTACACCCTGGAACCTGTGAATGTGAACTCATTTGGAAAAATGGTCTTTGCGGATGTGATTAAGTTAAGGATCTCAAGATAAGATCATCCTGGATTATCTGGATGAACCCAAAATCCAATGCCCTGTGTCTTTATAAGAGACAGAAGAGGAGACACAGACCCAGAGAAGAAGCCATTTGGAGATGGAGGCAGAGATTGGAGTGATGCAGGCCAACAGGCAAGGAACACCTGGAGCCACCAGAAGCTTGAAAAGGCAAGGAAGGACCCTCCCCCTAGAGCCTTCTGAAAGAGCATGGCTCTGCCAACACACTTTGACTGCTGGCCCCAGGAACTACGGGAGAAAAAATTTCTGTAGTTTTAAGGCACTGAGTGTTTGGTAATTTGTTACAGCATCCTCAGGAAACCAGAACACATATGTACACTTCAAACTAAATTCCTCGAAGGCAGAGACTAGGATACTCACAATTTATTCATTATTCTCTCATCACGCCTAGCACATGCCTGTCTAAAATAGTGTGCACTTATTAGACTTCTGTAGAATGAGTGATTGAGTGGAGACGAGCACGGTATTTCAAGCATCATCTTAGCGCACAGTAATAGTTAAAACTGCTCTTTTCACTGTCTTCTTGTTCCAAGTAAATCACTTAATCACCTCACACTATATTTCCTTATCTTTAATACTACCTGATAGCTCTTAGGAAATTGTAATTAAAAATAACTGTAAACTATAGTGAATAATATGAGGACTTTTCTACATAAAATATGCCTAATTTTGTTTGAGAAATAGCATGCTTTCCACAAGTAATTATATGAAGTCAAAATTCCTGAATTAATTCCAAGATTTAAACTGCCTCACTGTTTAACTCACAAAAAGGATGCTTTCAGTAAGATAACATTGGTTTATTAATCAACTATCCTTTTATTATGTAAGTGATACATGGCCAAAATAAAGTATAAAATGAAAAATTAAATTTCCTGATTTAGTCTCATTTTTTCAAAGACTACAATCATTAACTGTTTCCAATTCTGGTTCATTACCTATATGACTATAAATACAAGCTTTTAGTTATAGTTATTAATTAATGACATTACACAGAGTTTATGATGTCCATTTGTGAAAGATGAGGTATTTTATTTGTATATTTAACAAATATTCTTTTGCCATTATAACAAAGGACCTTAAACTATGCGCTTAAACAACAGAAATTTACTGTCACGGTTCTGAAGACTAGAAGTGTGAGCTCAAGGTGTCTGCAGTTAGTTCCTTCAGGTGACTGCTATGGAGAGTCTGTTGCATGCCTCTCTCCTAGCTTCTGGTGGTTTGCTGGTCATCTTTAGTGCTGCTTGATTTGTATAAACACCTGATCTCTGCCTTTATGTTCTAATGGTGCTGTGTGTGTGTGTGTGTGTGTGTGTGTCCATATTTCCTCTTTTTATAAGGATACTTGTATTGGAGTGGAGGCTCACCCTCCTCCAGTATAACTTCATAGATTTTCAGCATATGAATTTGTAGGGTGAAGGGAGCCACCGTCCACCCTATAACAACTGCTGATGTTATGCCAAGGACTGTTGATGTAATGGACTAGAACTGTGGGTTGACACATTTTCTATCACCAAAAACATACATTTCAATAGAATTTAGCATTTTCATACTAGCTCAAAGCTTCTCCCCGGCACCTACTGAATTTTATTATTTATGCTATTTATTTATTTATATTTATTTATATCATTTTTATTTCATTATTTACGTATTTATGTTCTAGTATCTGCCTTCATGAATATGCCTGCTAAATAAAATGCTTATTTCCTCTATTTGTTGATTTATCCATTTTAAATAATATTTATTGTATTACCATTTCAAAAGTTTAGAAAATTAGTGCATATCCATTGGTCTGTCTGTTCTCCCCTACTCTGTCTTTTAGTTTTTGTTAATAATATTATTTCTAGAGTTTCCAGACTTTAACATATATGTTCTCTCTTGTGACTGTAATTAATTGTTCCATGCTTCATCTATAGCTTAATTATAAAAATTCAAAATCCATAAAAGGCTTTATTATATGTAAATATTCACTCAAGAAAAAAACAGTGAAATTGGACCCACAGAGAAGCAGATATAACCTATATTATAAAAGGGGGATCACTCAGACACCAAGGTCTAATAGATTTTCTTTTAAATTTCTCCTACTTTGTTTCCATTTTCTGTGTCACACAACTGTCTTGTATCTATGTTCTTTATTTTTCTTATTTACTTTATGGTTGACATATCTCTTTGAAAAACTTCATCACATAGGGTACACATTTTTTAAGTTCTTTTACATCCATAAGAATCATTATTTTGCCCACATTTTAATGAGTAAACAGGTTTAGAATTCTTGGCTTATTTGATGGCATTCCTCAACTTTCCTGTGACCCTGTATTTAAACTATGAAGATCTATGTCACAGTGTTAACTTGTTTTTTGTTTTTGCTTTCAAGTCTCTGAATGTTTTAAAGATATCTTCTTTATCCTTGAAGATATAAAAATTTATCAGGATGTAATCTCCCATTGTTTCTGCCCAGAATTCCTATTAGATGTTTTTGAATAAACTGTATCTAAGTCTCTTAACTTCCATCTCTTATTTGACATTTATTTGTATTTTTTGCTTTATTTACCAGATCCGCAGCTTGGTCTTCAGATGTATCCATTTTATTATTCACTATCCATTAAACTATTTATTGTTTAGGTTATATTTTTAACTTACATAGCTCTTTTCCTGTTTTAACTCAATCACCTAGTCAATAAACAGTTATTGAGCACTTACTATGTACAAAGCACTCTTCTGGATGTGAGGGATACAAAATAATATCTTCTCTCACAAGGACTTAGTTTCTAGTGTAAGGAAGCATAAAATAAACCAACTAAGGAGTGAGCTGAACAAATGAAGGAAAAGAATCGAAGAGTAGGAGCCTAGAAGCCATGTAAAGAAGCTGACTCTAAAAGAAGAGGGAAATCAAACTTTTAAAATGCTATGGGTTGATCAAGGAGAAATTTGGCATTGAACAACATAAAGTCCATTGGCCAGCTTGTTTGTAGCAGTCTGGGTAGGAACAGATGCTTGCTTTCAGTGAGGTTGAGAGCAAAAGGGAGGACGGTAATTGAAGAAAGTGAGCAAAGCCAACTATTAAGTAATGATTCAATATTTGCTGTAAAAGAACATGAAGAAAGAGGAGGATGTAGTGTCAAGAGAGATTTTTTTTAAATTTTAATGGGAGGTATTTGGACATCATATTTGGAAGCTGATAGAAATGACCCAGTAGAGGAAACATCATTGATACAGGAGAGGAGGCCGCTCTAGGAGTGATGTCCTTGAACTGTAACATGTTCTCTTTGCTGGTAACATGTTCATGTTTTATAAATGCGACATTCTCTCAAATCTCTCTGAGAATACCAATTATGGAAACAATTTCATGTGAGGTTTTGAGGTTTTTAATGTGTTGTTGGTATTTCCTGAATTATTTCCTTTTGTGCAGTGGTCTGTTTCCCTGCTACTGATTTTTCTTAAAGATACAGTGATTTTGGTTAGCCTTTCCTAGTGTGGCGAAGGAAAATTGGTTAGAATAGGTGGCCGGTTTGATCTCTCTGTGATTCTTGTAGGAATTTATCACTTATGTGTGACCACTTCTCGTGGGTCTACCTTATCCACATGCATATCAGCATGAAAAGGTACTATAATAAATTCCTTGCTATCTCCCTGGATCTATTTTTTTCTCTTATTCTAGCACATTCTACATAGTATAATCAGATTTAACCTTCCTAAGAAAACATCATCACCAGGTGATTTCCCTTCATTAAAACAAACAAACCTAATCCAATCTTGGTTTTTATCAGAAAAGATCATATCCCCCAGCTTGTATTTTAAAGTCCTCTGTATTCAGTCCTTGTTAAAAGGTTAAGCCTATTCTCACTACTCTAATGAGTCCTATAGAAACACTACAGATCCATGCTCTTTGGCCACCGTGGGCTCTTAGAGTCTCTTAGCAGTTACTCTATACACTTACTTGCCTCACTCCAGCATTTACCACTTAAATGTTCCACACTCATTCCACTTTCTTTAAGTTCCCAAAGCTATTATCTTCCTCCCTCCGTCCTGAAAATGTCTTCATTGAGGAAAGAAGTAAAATGAATGAAGGCTAATATTTTTTTTTCATCTTGTTTGCGGACGAACCTAACAAATGCCCTCATTTGGTGGTACATATATGCTCACTGAGGGCAGAGAATATGTGTTTCCCCGGTGTAGCCTCAGTGACCAATGTGGGATAGTGAAAAACAGGAAGTTGTCTAGTGAATGTATGGATAGATGGATAGATGGGCTGGTGGACAAACGAATGAGTCTGTACTCCCCCATCCACAACTGACTACAGAACTGTCTCCAATTTCAGTAAGGTTGATGTAGGAGAAAAACACAGCTTCCCTTACTATGGAAGAAGGGGAAAAGAAATACTCACTATGCTGTCTTCTCATGTCCTTGACTCTGATGTTTTACTCTTTGATTTCACATACACGAAGGCGTGTATTCCACAATAAAATTATAATTGCATGAACATATAATTTTGTTAATTTACTCAATCATTAATTTATTCATTTAGCATTTTTTTTCCCATATAACATTTGAGCATTTTTATTAGTTGCCAGATAACCAAAGATGAATAAGTTACTGTCATTATCTTCAAGAAATTCAAAAAACTTGAAGGAAAAACATTTATAACTGCAGCTCTCATGGTACATTCTCCATTAACACAGTGACTGTTCATCCTGGTTGGTCCGGCTGCTCTGGTTATGTCGTTGTCCCCACATCCTGCCTGCTTAGCTCCCACTTTCACTCTGAAGTGTCCCATTTAGGTGACAGATTACTTATTTGACTTATGAACAAGCCATCCTAAAAAAACCCGTGGCATGGATGCGTATGTAAAAATGAAAATATTCCTTATCTCCTCTAAATTTAAACTTCTTCGAGGCATAAGAAAATTCTGTTGAAATTATTAGACTATATTTGCTTATATATTTAATTTTGCTAATATTTTGAAACCTCAATCCAATTGCTTGGACAGAGATTCAGCTGTGGATAACTGGTATAATGTTTTAAAACCATCATAAAAATAAAGCTCTTAAAACTGGATGTTCACAGAAAGCCATGGAAGGACCAACATTCACAAAGCAGTAAATGATTTGCACAGCAATTAGGTTGCTGAAGTAATATTAAAATAATTTCTCATTCATTCTATTTAAAGTTCAAAAAGAATAAATGCTTACTGCTTTTAAATGGATACATTTCCACATCACAATTCACTCCTACAGCTTCTTTTGTTCCAAGAGGCAACCTACTCACTTTTCTGATTCCCTGGGAAATAATAAATGTACTGAGAACTGATTCTTGTAGAAGTTTCTGTGTCACCCGTTTGTAATTCAGTGGAGAGCTGATTATGACATAAAGACCCAAGCATGTGGCAATGACAGAAAATACGGGGTTGAAGGAAATGATGAGAGCGTAAGTTCATTCTCTTTTTAGAGTCCACATCATTTCACTCTTGCTAATTAGTTTTCCAAGATGACATCCTTGTCTCTTTCACATCACAAACTCAATTCTTAAACCCAGGTACCCAACACTTGTTGATCACTGACCTCAGTCCTTAGTATATTCTTCTAAGTATTTAAGGAGAAGCCTCAGGGTTTGTTATTTCTTCCAATTTACCCTCAGGGCTGAAATACACCCAGGAGTCTCCCCATCTCTGGAAGGGATTTTGTGGTTACAGTTATGTCTTTCTTTTCATCATGAAACTAGTACTGTTTATAATCTTTATTTTCTATGGTTGCTATTCATAATAGAGTCTTTTATTCACTTTCATTCTTTAATTCACTAAGTATGTCCAAAAGTCTCCATGGCTTCTGGGCACATGCTAACAATAACAGGAAATTCATTATTTGAACCACTGTTTTTTAACCAAAGACCTGATAGGAAAGATGGCCTTTTGCTGGGCCCTCCAAAGTCAGAAGACTCAAGTCTTTTTGAACAAAAATGGAAAATCAAGGTTTTTTTCCAGAGTAAAGATTTTCAGAAACAAACTTTAATTATTAAGATATCTGTACTGTACTGTCAAAAACACCTTTTAAAGGCAGTTTTAAACGAATTCAACCCTGATACAACGTAAGCCAAAAAAAGAAAACTAGCTACAAATACTAAGAAATTTAAAACTGAAATTATAGTGTGGTCTTCTTTGTCTATTAAAAAGGCCATTATAATTATATCACTCACAAAATATGTTCTTATTCAATTGCCCTTTGATTTAGTGTAAAATCACAGGAAACTTAGTGACCAAATGAAAGAAAACAGAGGAAAAAAATCGGGGAATGAATCTCAGAGGTATTTTATTCTCAGGAAGCCAGATTCACATATTTTCACATACATACTACAAACAGCAACGATGAATCTGTCGTTGCTTCTTAGATTATAATGGAGGGGACACAGAGTTAGCTCAAGGAGGAGTGTTGACAATACCTCTGAAAGCACCTCTGAGCAAATCTGTCCCCTCCTCAGGCTTGCATCCTCATTATTCAAGGGAGGGCGTTGAATTAGAAACCTGCACATTTCTCCCAGCTCCTCACTTCTCTAATCCCCAACATACTTGTTTGTTAGTAAGTTGTGTTTGTGTCTCAATGTAATGATGGCTTATTTGTCAGTGTTTACTTTCAAGCATTAAATTTATCTCTCACAAACACACAAAGTTGTCAATGAAACTGAGAAGTTTCATTGTCACAAAAAAACTTAAAAATTTTCTTTCAGGGACTTCCCTGGTGGCTCAGTGGTTAAGAATCCACCTGCCAATGCAGGGGACACGGGTTCAAGCCCTGGTCAGGGAATATCCCACATGCCACAGAGCAACTAAGGCCATGTGCCACAACTACTGAGCCTGTGCTCTACAGCCCGCGTGCCACAACTACTGAGCCCACATGCCACAACTGCTGAAGCCCACACACCTAGAACCTGTGCTCCACTTCAAGAGAAGCCACTGCAATGAGAAGCCCACGCACCGCAACAAAGAGGAGCCCCCGCTCGCTGCAACTAGAGAAAGCCCACGCACAGCAACGAAGACCCAATGCAGCCAAAAATAAATACATTTTTTTAAAAAGTATCTTTCAAAAATCCATCTTCCTATTACATGTGGATGCTTTACTCAGAGATGCCCCCTGAGCACTGGGTGTCTGTCTTAGTCTGCTCAGGGTGCTGACCGAAATACCATAGGCTGGGTGGCTTAAACAACAGACATTTGTTTTCTCACAATTCTGGAGGCAAGAAGTCTGAGATCAGGGTGCCAACATGATCGGATTCTGGTGAAGTGTTTCCTCCTGGCTTTCAGATGCGTCCTCTCACTGTGTCCTTACATGGTGGAGAGAGGAAGCTCAGCTCTGGTGTCTCTTTCTTTTTTTGTGAGGATGCTAATACCATCATGGGGGCTCCAAACTCATGATGTTATTTAAACCAGCGGTCCCCAACCTTTTTGGCACCAGGGACCAGTTTCGTGGAAGACAATTTTTCCACAGACCGAGGCCAGCGTCAAGGGGATGGTTCAGGAAGTAATGAGAGCTATGGGGAGAGGCAAATGAAGCTGTACTCACTCGCCCGCCACTCACCTCCTGCTGTACAGCCCAGTTCCTAAGAGGCCAGGGACAGCCCTGGGGTTGAGGATCCCTGATTTAAACCTAATTATAGGTTTCCCCACTATAGGAAAGTAGAGCATTTCTATGAAACCTTTCCTAAACCAAAATGGCATAAAGCAAAGAAGCGATTACCTTAGGGCACATCTTGCTAATGGATGCACAAAATAAATCCAGATAAAACGCAGATGCTCACAGACACAATTCAGAGCTATGGGGGGGTGATGCTGAGATGCTGAGTGTAGTACCTGGGGAAGGAGCTTGGCAGTGCCATTCCACTGCTCTGGGGGCCTCTATAATGGTTGCAAAACCAATACTGAAAACTATCTTCACTTTGTGGCTTTTTTCATAAAAGCAAAAATCTTCTTCCGGTTTCTTTCAGTTAGTGAAAACAGGTACTAATATAGGTCTTTCTTAAAAGCGAAGTTCTGCAAATCAAACTTCTGAAAAGCCATGGATACCTATACTTCCCATAGCCACCCACACCCCTAATGTCATCATACTAGGGATCAGGACTTCAGTGTGTGAATTGGGGGTGGGCGCACAAATATTCGGTCCCTAGCAGTATCTCTTTTCACATACCAGGTCAGCATATTATCCTGTGCTCCACACTCCAGTGTTCAGCATCACATAGTCTGGCCCTTGGTGGTTCCTCAGAGATACTGCAGGTTCGGTTCCAGACCACTGCAATTAAGCAAATATTGCAATGAAGCTAATCACATGAATTTTTTGGTTTCCCAGTGCTTATAAAAGTTATGTTTAGGGCTTCCCTGGTGGCACAGTGGTTGGGAGTCCGCCTGCCAATGCAGGGCATACAGGTTCCTGCCCCGGTCCGGGAGGATCCCACATGCCGGGAGCGGCTGGGCCCGTGAGCCATGGCCGCTGAGCCCGCGCATCCGGAGCCTGTGCTCCGCATGTGCTCCGCAACAGTGAGAGGCCGCGTACCACAAAAAGGAAAAAAAAAAAAAAAAGTTATGTTTACACTATAGTGTAGTCTTTTAAGCGTGCAATAGCATTATGTCTAAAAAAAAAAGTACATACCTTCATTAAAAAATATTTTACAGCTAAAAAAAAGGCCAAAACTATTACAATAGCAATATAAAACACCAGAGATCAAGGTAACAGATATAATAGTAATGTAAACGTGAAATATCGCGAGAATTACCAAAACGAGACAGAGGCGCGAAGTGAGCAGGTGCTGTTGGGAAAATGGTGCCGAGAGACTTCTCCGCGCAGCGTTACCACAGACATTCAGTTTGTTAAAAAAACGATGCTATATCTGCAAAGCACAATAAGGCGACGCGCAGTAAAATGAGGTACGCCTGTATTTATCTCTTCAATTATAACGTCTTTAAGGTAGAGACAGGTTTTTCTTTTTTCCTCACTCCTATAGTGAATAGTATTCAGGCACTCAGTAAATATTGATTGATTGATTGATTGATAGACCCTTTGTAGTGCTGAGTGAAAGGTTTTACCGAAAGAAAAAAAGTAAAGTTAATACATTTGAATTTGTAAAGGCTGTACTTAGCACCCTGCTGTAATACCCATTAAAACCATCAGTATGTTTACAACACAATGTAATTTTTCAATAGTCAATCTTTGTGTTTCTTCTGAATAGGGAACCCTTTAGCAAATGGCATAGTTTTGTTTAAGACACACGCCTTCCCTGCCAGATGCAGCCCAGGGATGCTTTTCCCAGTGAAGCCTGACCCAGAAAACCATTAGGGGAGTACAACTGTGTCCTAGGAGACGAATGCTGAAGATTTCTGGGGACAGGCCAAGTCTAACAGCGGGTAAAGCATTCCTAAGGATTAATGGCCATTCGTTCAAGACAGTTAAGGAATTCCTATGCAGGAATATGAATTAATTTAATACTGTTTGGAGAAAGTTATAGAAAACTAAACATTGAATGAAAACGTAAATATTTCTGTAAAATTTCCATCTTCTCATTACCTCTCTCATTTCCGTCTCCCAAGAAAATGAACAACCACTCCCTTCACTTAATATATGTGTCTGTCTTACGTACATGTAAGTCTGTAGTGAGAACAGCCTTAGTTTCTTCTGGAAGAAGACTAAGATTCCTAAGGTGAAGGACACTGCTCCCAGCCTCTCAACCTTTCCCTGGGAAAGTTAAAAATAAGTCCCACTGAAAAAATAAGTTGGCACGTGTTATTTGAGAAAATTGCTTTATTCCAGGAACTGTCTCATGTAGCAGAAATTTATTTACCATCTGTGTGGACTTTAAAATTTTTCCATCTTAACTGATACACAACTGAAATAGAAACAGACTTTCCGTGCATAGGTTTTCCACAGGCCTCAATTTTTTTTTTTTTTTTGCGGTACTTGGGCTTCTCACTGTTGTGGCCTCTCCCTTTGTGGAGCACAGGCTCCGGACGTGCAGGCTCAGCGGCCATTGCTCACGGGCCCAGCCACTCCGCAGCATGTGGGATCTTCCCGGACCGGGGCGCGAACCCGTGTCGCCTGCATCGGCAGGCGGACTCTCAACCACTGCGCCACCAGGGAAGCCTCCAGGCCTCAATTTTTTAAAGGGTGTCAGCTAAGAAACTTTTGGGACTTTTATGGTCCCAGAGTGAGAGAGTCCCATGACTGCCTCTCAGCCCTGAGATCTTCTGGGGAAAGGCCCCAAGCGGCCCCAAGCTGATGTCACCCAGAGAAGTGGGTGAGAGTGGAAGGGGTAAGGGAATCCGCCAGGAGCATTCCAGGGACTTTACTGAAAGGCATTCTTTATACTAAATGGCCATTAGAATAGTCACCTAGCACTTTATGCTCAAATAATAAAATAAAAATAAAAGTCCCTTGCGCAATAAATTACTTTTTTTCTGAATCACTTTTAAGTGATGTAGTCAGATAAGACAAATGTGCTTTCCTCTTTTTCAGCTGTATCAAAGGATTATTTTATTCAAATGTCATATTAAATTCTTCCACAAGAGGAAGTAACTTTGTTCACTAAGGGGAAAAAAATGAGGTTGGATGGGTGGCTGAACACAAGTGGATTTATTGTTAGGCAGTGCTTTATATAAACAACAGAAAAATCAAGGGAAATCCAATTGCCACTTTTTATACAAAATAAGCTGCCCTGTCTGGATGTTCTACAATATTGAGCTATTATACCACTGTTCCGGTGAATAGAAACTAGAGTTGCTTATATATTTAATTTTCTTCAAAAATTATACTTTTCCTTCAGGAAAACTCAAGAGCTTTAGACTGTTTAGATGTCTGTATAGATCTTAGCAAAGCAATATCACTTCTCTAGACATGCAACTTCAACAACTAAAGTTGTTTAGAAGGTCAAAATCATGCCAAATTAGATAGGTTACATATTTCAGTAATATCTATCAATCATTTCTTATTGAAATAGTTCATGTTAATCTTAACTTCCAAATACAAATTTCAATAAAACTTTCAGGATATGGAAAATTATACTGCCTATATATACTTTACCTTTGCAAATACCTGTAATTCCTATTATTTGAGCATTAGCTATGTGCTAGCACCAGGTCCACTCTTTATGTGCATTACCTCATTTAATCATCACAACAACTTACAAATTAGGTACAAAGTGGCAGATGAAAAAACTGAGGAGTTGGGCTTCCCTGGTGGTGCAGTGGTTGAGGGTCCGCCTGCCGATGCAGGGGACGCAAAGCCCATTATTCTAGCCATGGTATGGGCTCTAGGACCAGGCATTAATGTGAAAACCCAATTCTAATGGAATACATAGGAGTTTTTAGAAAAGCAATATTAATCTCATTTTTTAAGGCTTTATTTAAAATATAAATGACTCCCAGAACTTGCAAGACTTGTTTATTTACAAAATCGAAAAGAAAGGAACTTTTACTCTTTGACCTATTCATTGGAAAATGGGCCTATGGAAATCTAAAAGTCAGTGCTATTCTTCAGACTATAATCACTGTCCAGTATTTTCACACTCCTAGAAAGCAGTGTTGCTGCACAAAATTAATAAAAGATAGAAAGTATAAGAGACTCGATTCTGGAAAAATTCAAATATCCAGCTTGATTCTTGGATCTCACCACATAGTAGATGGTGACGCTGAGGAAGTTATTTAATCGGTTAGTTGTATCTATCCGTAGGGTTGAAGTAACAATGAGACCTAAGTATGGAAAATTATTATCACAAAATCTGTCACAAAGGAGACAAATAAATGAATTCCTATGCAAGAGTATGCATTAATTTAATACTGTTTAGAGTAACTTGATGATAATGGTCTGACTCCTGGGAACTGATATTGGCAAGGGTTGGTGGTACTAGGAAAATATGAGAAGTAGTACACATGTGACTGAATTCCACATATTCTTTAAAAACAACAGTTGCTTCTACAAGAACAAAAACCCTGATCACATCCTGGTTCTGCCTCCCCTCAGTATTAGTGTGTTACTGCTTTGCACAATTATTTTTGTATGTTTTAATAGTTTTAAGATAAAAAAAGAGTATGGAATTGAATTAAAAAGCAAAATCAAGGGTCTTATAAAAGAAGAAAAGCTGAAAGATACTGAGGCAGGTGTATTAAGGAGTAAAAAAAGAATAATATAAACTCAATAAAAGTAAAGAAAGGAAATAATTAAGACAAAAACAAAAATTAAGGAAAAAAGCAAATATAAAATTGGAAGAATCGACAACAAAAGGTTGATTATTTGGAAAACTGAAAAATAAATATACCAAAACTTCTATCAAATCAAGAAAGAAAGAGAGAATTCACAAATAATATTAGAAAGTAGAATATAATGATTGATAAAGATTAATTAGAGAATACAATGCAAAACTTTAGGTCAATAAACTTGAAAAATTAGATAAAATAGACAAATTACTAGAAAATATAACAACTAAACTTAAGCAAGAAAAAATATAATCTTATAACACTTTGAAAAATAAAACGTCTTTAAAATTCTTCTACAAAGGAAACACCAGACCCAGATGGTTTTACAAGCAATTTCTAGTCAGCTCTGAAGAAACAAATCATTTCAACCTCTTGTAAACTCTTCCAAGGAATAGGAAAGAATGAATCTCACTCATGAACGCAGATGCAAAACCTGAACAAAATATTAGCACACAGACTACAACAGTATAAAACAAGATAAAACATCTTAACCAAATTGGGTTCATCCCAGAAAAAAAGGGTGTTTTAACATTAGAAAATCTCTGTATGTCATTTTAAATATTCCTTTATGGGTTAAAGGAGGAAAAAATGTATGATCATCTCAAGAGATGCAGAGAAAGTATTTGGTAAAATCCAACATCCATTTATGGTTTGGTGTCTTTAATTAAGAAGATAATTACACCCTAGAACTGTCTTAAACTAACAAGGTGTTATCTGTTTTTTTAAAAAAGCCTGCAGCAAACAGTATTTCTAATGCGGACACACTTTCATGGCCTGTCTTCAATTTTATGCTGGAGATCAGTACCAATGGGGGAAGAATCAGATATTTTGCAGATGATATCATTGCCTACTCAGAAATCCCCTCAAAAACAATCAGATTATTAAAAAGAATAAGAGTTTAGGAAACCCACAAAAATTTAGAAAATGTATATTTTAAAATTTGCCATTTATGAGAGCAACAAGAAGTATGTTACAAAGAAGTAAATCTTTAAGTGTTGTACCTTTTTATGTTATGCTTTATACAGGAAATTATAAAACTTGATTGAAATATTTTAAAGATGATCTAAATAAGTAGAGGGATGCATCATACTCACAAATAGAAAGACTCAATATTGTAAAGATATCAATGTTTCCAAAATTGGTCCATTGTTTCTATGAAATTAAAGTCAAAGTTTCAAGAGTTTTTCAAGAAGCTCTACAAACTGATTCCAAAATGTATATGGAAAAGCACTAGACAGAGTATAGCCAAGAGATTACTGAAGAAGCAGCCCAAGGTGAGAGAACTGACCCACCAAATGTCAAAAAATTTTAAAGGTATTGAATTAACATAATGTAATACTTATGAAGGAATAGACAAATTAACTAGTGGAACTGAAGAGAAAGCCCAGAAGAACCCCATGTAGATAGAAATTTATTGTAGGGTAGAGGTGTTTTTGAAAGTAAGGGGGATGACACCTGGAAAATTGATTATCTATATAGAGAAGGTAAAATTAAATCCATCTCTCTCTCTCATACACACACACACACACACACACACAATTATGGATGGATTAATGATTTAAATGTGAAAAGAAAACTTGAAATATTTAAAAAGCATAAATAGATAAACTTGTGACTTTGAGGTACTATAGTAAGTAGTTAATAAATGATATAGAGCAAACACTAAGTACATAAGAAAAGATGGCTATATTTAATATATTAAAATTTAGAAATTCTGTTTACCAAAACAAAGTATAAAGGAAGCATCTTAAAGTGCTTTCAAATCAGATAAATGACAATTAAAATCACAATGATTTACCACTTTACCATCTCTAGATTGGCATTCATTACAAAGTCTAACATATCAAGTGTCAAGAGTTGACTAGGCTCAATGGAAACCCCTATACATTCTGGGTATCAATATAACTGATATAACAAATTTAGAGAAAAATTTGGCATTATGTCTTAAAGTTAAATATTCACATACTCTAGAAATAACCAATATTACTCCTAGATATATATCCTTAGATCAATATTGAATTTGTCCTCCAAGAAATGTGCACAAGAATGTGCATTGCATTAATGTTCATAATAGCAAAAAGCTAGAAAAATTCAAATATTCATTGATAAGAAAATAAATACATTGTGGTATATCATCACAATGGCATATTATGCAGATGTAAAGTAAATTAACCACCTCAACCCACAACACTGGGTGTTTGTAAAATAATGTTGTACAGAGTGAGGAAGGCAAGTTTCAGAAAACTACGTAAAGTTCAATACATTTATAGAGCTCAAACAAAAGCTAAGTAATATCTTATTTAGGCATACATATACAAGCAAGTTAAAACATATTGTTTAAAAAGCAAGGGAATGAAAAAAACAAAAAACTTAAGAGTGGAGGGAGGTGAGGAAAAGATAGAAGAGGAGCATATAAGTGGATTTAAATCATTGGTAATGTTCTAGTTCTAGAGTGAGATGGTGGATTCAGAGGGAATTGTTGTAATATCATGCTTTATAATTTACATATATGGGATATGTTTCATAAATCAATTTATATATTAATGTACAATATGGAGAAATGCTTAAATGTGATAACAAATGTGAATGTGCTTTAACCATACAGATTTAGAGGAATTTTTATTGCCACGTTTTAAATCCTTGTGTTTGAGATCTATTTTCCCTAGTTGAGTTGTAAACTTCCCAAAGGCAAAGATTATGACTTTAATTCTAAGTAACATTTGGTAAATGTGATGCATGAGTGCCTTAAGTTGGTGAAGAAGAAAGAATGTCTACCGTTGCCTTTGGTTTGTCTGCGTTGCTTTTTCGCTTGTGTGAGTCTAGATGATATTGGACCCCGTGTGCTTGGTCACAACACACCCAGCTCTCCAGACTAACATGATAAAGGTCTCTCTTCCTAAGGTGCTCAGGGCTTTAAGGAAGCTTTATTCTCTGTGTCCTCTGGCACCAACACTATAAGTTGCCCCAAGGCCTCAGCCCACATCAATGAAGCTGAGTTTTTGCTCACTTTTAGCATTGAGCTTGAGTCTTTCTTGACTCTGGAGAAAAACTTTTCACTGTGTTCAAATTTCATCTTTTTTCTCCTTTATTGTAGTTTGTCCCTCTGATTTATTTCATCCCTTGGACTCCAGAGAAGGAAGCATTTTGGCTGTCATTTTCTCCTTCTAGCTCTTCTGAGCTCTTTCATGTCCCCACAAATAGAACTGCCACTCTAGTCCCAGATGGCCCTCTTTCCCTAACAGACATCTCTCTGGGGAAGGGTGATAATCCCAGTCTTTAAAGACATAGGTCCTGGGAATCCAGCAAAATGTCAGATTTCTGTTTCCTCATCAGAGACTAATAAACCAAAAATAATAGCTCTAAACAGCTTTTAGAGCAATGTTTCTTTTTCAAGACCAGAAACGACTAGTCCCAATTTGGAGACAATTAGGCACAAAATCAAGATAATTTATCTAATCTACATAAAATCTTTACCAAATTCACTAGCTTCAATAGGCCTATTCCAAAAATAACACAATTCAGGCTTTTTTTTATAAACAAATATCTGTAAGTAATCAATAGGAAAAGCAAAATAGTGAATATCCAAGTACTCTGAAAATGTATCAAATTAGTCTTTTTTTCCTTTCTTTTTTTTTTTTTTTTTTTTTTGCGTTATGCGGGCCTCTCACTGTTATGGCCTCTCCCATTGCGGAGCACAGGCTCCAGACGCACAGGCTCAGTGGCCATGGCTCATGGGCCCAGCCACTCCGCGGGCATGTGGGATCTTCCCAGACCGGGGCACGAACCCGTGTCCCCTGCATCGGCAGGTGGACTCTCAACCACTGCACCACCAGGGAAGCCCAGTCTTTTATTTCTTGAATAGATCTGAAGAAAGTAATTCATGTCCTATCAGGTCTTATTTTTAAACATTCTCTTTCCATGATTCCTCTCTCTTACCTTATAGCTAAGAGGTCAGAATCACCCCCAAGCAGTTATTCTTCTTTGCAACTAATAGAATCTGAAACTGTGGTCCTAATCAAGGCCCAAATTCCAGTGATCATTTTCCCACAGAATGGCAAACCTAATATATGTTCAGTCACACCAAGTTATCATGCTAGATAACAGTCTTTTGTGAAGTTCCTTGAATGTTGGCAACCAGATAAAAAACATCACCCGAACTCCTTTGCTTGCTTTTCTAAGAATGTATAAGAGGCTATCTTGGATAGTTGAGATATTTCAATTCAGAACTGCTAGATGTATGTTATCTGTAATGACAAAGAAGGAGGCCAGTAACTTCTGGTTTATTTTTATTCTTTGCACAAATGATACCTATGCATCATAATGATCAACAATAAAACCATAGGGTTATGGGAGCTCCAGAAGCAGCTAATAAAACATGTTCAGTGCTCTTCTCTAAAGACTCTGGGTAGAGCATGAGCTTCAACACCTTGTAAAGTTCTTTGATTACAGCCCTGTTCATTTCTTCTGCTTTAAAGGGGTATTATATCAAGATGTAAAGAACACATACATCTGCAATAAGAACAAGAATGGCAAAGGTATTTTATTCGTCTTGTTCAGGATGGATTGCCAACTGAGTTATAAAAGAAAGGTTCCCAGGTGGACTCAGGGTTTCTCAATTATTCTTGGCATATGTGGTATATGTTACTATAGACTACAGGATGAAATGACAGGTGAAGAATTGGTAGATCTTTAATTAAAATGATCTTGAACAGATTTGGATAGAATTTGTATATTTGTATATTTCTAAGTTGAAAATATATTTGCTGAATGATAAGGCCTGTGTAGCCCATGGCTTTGCAGTTGTAGATCTGTGCCCTCCTATGAAAGGGCTGGAGTGGAAGGACACTAAGGATCTCATTCTGCCCCATCTGACCCTGTGATATGGCTTTCCCCTTTCCCCCGGTAGTGCAGATATGGAGCAGGGTGGTAAAAGAAGAACAATGCTACAACAGGACTTTCTCTCCACTATTGCTAAGGTAAAAAGAGCTAAATGTTAGCAGAGATAAATGCCCCACTACAGTTGTTGCTGCCAGACATGCAGAAGCGTCACCCAGTCTGTCTCAGGCAGCAGCCTTGCACACCATGCCTATTGACTTGTATATAAATCAGAAGATACCATGGGGTGACAAAAGAGCACTTGCGTCAGAGGAAAGAGGTGAGGCTCGTCCCAGCTCTACCACTAACTAGCTCTGTGATCTTGGGTAAGTCAGTGAACTTGCTCCTTAAACTGCAGAAAAAAGGAGACTGAATATAACATTTTGCAAGGTGTTAAGCAGGGTTGGGGGAAATGCCCTCTTTAAAGGACCATGTGTAGTTTGAAATCAGTACTAAATATAATTTTATATTTGAATAAGGGACAAACAACTATTGTTTTTTCATTTATTATTATTAAAAAACTATAGGAGATAAATGCTACAAAAATCTGGCCAGATGGAGAGTGACAGGATACATAGCGTTTACCACCCGAAGGCAGAGGCATGCCGTGGGCAGGGCAGGGGTTGAAAGGGAAGGGCAGGGAGAGGCTGAAGATGTGAATGTTTGTTAAAGAGGTAGAGGGAGATGACTGTACATGTATTTAAATGTTGAGAAATACTGTGTGGACCCAAGTGCTGGATCTTCACATAAAGAGGTGGTGAAATCATCCCGAGACACATTGACATGGGAAACTAATTCACTGGCATGGTAGTTTCCATCATCGCGTTGTTTCTACACATATTTTTATAGCCGTAGGAACCTGTTTTTCCCTCACACTGTGAAGCATGAACCACCATAGTTCCGCAGAAGAAAGGAATCTGTCTTTAGTATTAGCCCTCACAGCAGTAGTGTTTGCTGTATCGTTATGATTCTGAGGTATGCCTGGCCTTAGACTCAGACATTTACTCCTTACTAGTAGTGATCATTTTTACCCTTTGAATAGCAGAAATGTACCAGCAGGAAACACAGGAGGAAAGTATCTCCTTGTCCCCCTAAATTTGATCCACATCACCACCTCCCCAAGTGTCTCCTAACCCATACTGTGTCCCATCTCAGAACCTTACACTCCCACAGCTGTACTCTCTTACCATTAGACTGACACTTGTGACCTTGAACTGTCAATGTTTATTAACTTTGTCCCTACCCTAGGAGATTAGACCCTCAAGGTAAAGGCCATTTTTTGTTTGCCTTTGTAACTCCAGCCCATAATGAGGTCTAAATAACTGTCATGATGACTAAATGAATAGATGCATAGAACATTTACCGTGAGCTTGAGGAAAATCATTATGGAAATCTATTAATTAGACAACCAACATTAGCTGAGCTTTTATCATGAACTAGGAAGGCACTTCACAAGGAGCTATGAGAGTTAAAATTTTGCTAAGAAGAGAAGAAATAACCCTTTAAATGCTCTGAGGCAATTAGACAGATAGACCTGTTCAGATGTAAATGAATACAAAGCAACATACTTTTAAAATCTGCAAAGGGCACAGCACAGACAGTACTTCTCAGGGTAGGGCAACCTCACTGGCTATTGGGATTCATTTGTTCATGTGCTCGACAATCCTTATTAAGTGCTCAGTACCTTCCAAGCACTGCCCTAGGTGCTAATCCTTCAGCAGTGAGCAGAATCATCTGGGGAAATTTCAGAGGGAGGAAGTCATTTCAGTTTCATGGAAAGATGGGTCAGTTCAGGAATAGGCAGAATGGAATCAGGATGGCATTCCAGGCACATGTTGGGTGAGTGGAAGGGGTGTTCCCCAGGCAGTCCTCCTACTCATAAACTTATAAAAAGAGCTGTGCATAAAAATCTTTTTATAGAGGATGTTCTGTGGCATTTGTATCTTTCTACCTTTATTATGCTTATTCACAGGAAGCAGTTTTTTCATAACATTTCCCTTTTCTGAAAATCAAAGAAGCCACTCTTTAGACCGGATGGGAAAGGGAAATCATAACAGCAAGCTTTCAGAAACTTCTCTGTGCTGCAAAAGTGGGTCCAACAGTACTAGCATAGGACACACTGATGCCAGGGAGTCCAGGGCCTCTGGACCAGAGGGCTTGTCACTGTGCACCCCCAGCTCCAGCCCCCGCCCCTCTCAGGAAGACACAGTGCAGTTTCAGTGAACAAAGAGATAATACTTGTTTCTCTAAGAGCCTAGTAATTAGTCTCAATGGAGTTGCTTGGTGATTTTACAGCTATGGGGAAGGAGGAGGAAAAAATAATTTAGAACTCATTTATTGACACAATTATCTGAAAAATAAAATCAGGAACAAGTCTACGATCAGGAATCCTTTTGAAAAGACCACTTTCTGAGATTGGGAAAGATCCAGATGACATCACCACCCTCAACTTCCTGTCCGGGGGAAAGAGTTAAAAAAAAAAAAAGAAAAAGAAACAATGAAAGAGGAGGGAAAGAAAGAAATCTGAAAAACATACAGCTTCACAGAACTTAGAAATCCTCCAGAGATCAAGGAAAAAAAAGAATTTTCAAGAGAACTGCTTTAAAGAACTTTTAGAAGATGTGCTACATTTAGAAAATCAAACTACAGTTCGGTTGGTTTAAAAATTATATTTTATTAGGAAAGAATTCTTATTCACTAGCTGGACACAAGAAATATATTGATCTGGGCTATTGGAACTGCATTGAAGGCATTACATTTTTAGGTGGTTAGTGAGTTAGTTGGATTTTATTCTATAAAAGAATATATTCTTATGTAATATGAGGATTTATCTTTAATACCCTAATTTACGAAATTGGTTACAAACTTAATAATACGTAAATGGGGGGGGGGCTTTACCAAAAGTAATAAGCAAATATTTTTTTCTAAGTGAAGGAAAACTATGGGCTTGTTTTTTTGTGTGTTCATCATAAATGACAGGGGTAGGAGAGTGGTGGAAATGTCACCAAATCTGGTTTGAGAGGGAAAAAATTGCAATTATAGATTGAACCCATATTTCAAAAGGTCATTTGAAGTACTTTCAACTACTGACTTACGATGTGTCAGCAACATCTGTGATTTCAAAATTGTAATAGTGACTTAATATCAGATCACTGTTTTTGTATGCTGTACAGTGCGAGCTCTGTGGTAACAGAGAACAAAGTATTATTTCGGAGTTTTCTCAAATGTCAACTTAACATTTCAAATAGCAAGGGAGTTCTTTAACTGGTTCACCCCATGTTAGAATATTTTATTGACTATATCTTATCAAGGCTCCAAGAATATCAAAACTTCAATTAGTAGAAAAAGCAGTGGGCTGAGAGTTAGGAGTTCTGTGTTTTACTTCTTACCCAGTTTGACCCTGGGAAAGTCACTTTATCTTTCTGAACCTCCTGTCCCTTATCAGAAATGCAAAGGAGTGAGACTAGATGATGGTTAAGGTTTCTTCCAACTCCAAAATTATGGATCTTGCCAAAATGCCTCCATTGAAGTTGTGCATCTAATGATAATAAACTTATAGCACTCAAATTTTGAATAAATTTAATTTTTTAACTCTGTTAATATTTGATTGTTTTATATTCATATATGACTTAAACTTTGTATTCTGTAGTTTCTAGAAGCTTCCTATTTTCTTTTTGAAAGGAAGAAGACTTTGCACTAGCCCTTTCCCAGCATTTAGAGGTTTTTTCTAGTGCCCACTGATACCTTGAGATTTGCACTGAGGCTCAAAATTCTCTTTACTATCCAATGTTGTGGTCTGTGTTGGTTCTTCTTGAACCTATTCTATATTTTAGTAAAGTATTTTGGAGAGGATGATAAATAATGATAATTTGGAGAAATGACAAATAATTCCTCTTTTCAACTATTCTCATACTCTACCATAATACAGAGGTAAAAAGTAAAGGATTAATTACTTCTTGGCAGGGTAAAAGCATGAGTGTGACTAAATCTCATCATTAAACTAAATCACCAGATTTCCAGGGAGAGTTCGTGTGAACTTTGTTTTTACTTTCATAGTCTCACTTAGCATTATTTGTTTCTACATTGGTTTCCTCTAGAAAACTGCTCATATTTCATTCTTAGTATCCTTAGAATATCCTATAACATCAAGTTATTTAATTAAATCATTTGTTCTTGCCTTGCTCTCTTAAAAATAACTAACTATAATGCAAGTTTTCTGTTTTTTCCCTCATGACTGATATACTTATTAAATAATTTTCTACTTCATTTTATACATTTTGTAAGACACATTTTACTTCTAGCCTCATTTCTCCTGATTTAATGTCTAAGAAACTTCCAGTCGTTATTATAATAATATAATAGGACAGGAGTATATTTTCTAATATACCATAATTTTTGTTTGACAGGAGAGTATTTTAACTAATTCAACAAAATAGACATAGAAATGGTGGTTTTTAAAATATTTTGTCTTCATTCTTTCATTTAGTAAACATTTGTCAAACGACACGAGCCCAGTGGTAGATTCAGGAAAGGAGTTCACAATACTCTGAGAAAGAGAGACACATTTTTATTATTTTCTTCCAGTTTTTTTGAGCTATAATTGACATACAGCACTGTAAGTTTAAGTTGTACCGCATAATGATTTGATTTACATACATCATGAAGCGATTTTCACAAGTTCAGTGATCATCCATCATCTCATATAGTCACAAAATTAAAGAAATAGAAAAAGTGTTTTTTTCCTTGCGTTGAGAACTTTCAGGATTTAGGCTTTTAACAACATTCATATATAACATAAAGTAGTGTTAATTATTTATCAGGTTTAACATTATACCCCTAGTACTTATTTATCTTATAACTGGTAGTTTGTACCTTTGACCACCTTCATCCAATTCCCCCTCCTCTAACCTCCCACTTCAGGTAACTACAAATCTGATTTCTTTCTCCATAGGTTGGTTTGTTTGTCTGTTTGTTTTTGAAGTATAATTGACCTGCCACACTATATTAGTTACTGTTACACAACATAGTGATTTTCTATTTCTGTACATTTCAAACTTATCACCACAGTAAGTCTAGTTACGATATGTCATCATACAAAGATATTACATAGTTATTGACTATATCCCCCACTCTATACATTCATACTCATAACTCATTTATTTTGCAGAGAAACTCATTTAAAAATGCTAAATACAAACAGAGTCATGCACAGAAATAGAAATGTATCAAGAACAAAGACTTTAAATCCACTTTTTGAGTTGAATACAGATAACCTAGTCCACAATTAAGGTTGTATTCTAAAATGGACAGTGTTTTCAATTATGACAACTACAAAATAAACAATGCCGCCATTGAAATCCATTGATAGCATAGCAGATTTAATTATGTCATTATGAGTTGATTTTCTGCAGCTTGATATACAGCCAGAATAGTCTGTGCAAGCGCTCAGAACAGTGCTGTAGTACGAGCTCAGTCAACGTTAGTAGAATCTATTTGGAGCTGATTCCAGCTTTCAAACTTGAGGGTCACAAAGGCCATCTTATTTGGGGGATCTACTACCTGTCAAGTCCCATATAAAAGAAAAGGAAGCACATAGTTCCTGCTTTCGAGGGCAACATAGGCAAGACGACTTTCACACGTGAAACTATTGGCCTACAAGTACTAGACTGTACAATTCTGGATTTGAAAGCAAAAATAATTGAGAAGAGAGGGGGCAACGTGAACAGAAATAGTAGAGGAATGCAACATAAAGGAGTCACCTGTAGATGGAAAAGCCAAAAATTTTATAAACCACATAGCGATGTCACAAAATGCTTCTAAAACTTCATTTTGCTTGAGCTATTTACTGTTTAATTGCTCTACATATTTACTTGATAGCATTGAAAGATTCAATAAATGTCTTGAGTGTTACTGGAAATGTTATGGCTGCTACATTAGGAATATCTCTGAATTCTTTATGGAAGAAGCTCGTCAGAAAGTATACACATAGAGTAAAAGAACCCTGGACTTAACTTTAAGAATTAGGTCAGATCACTTCTCTGCAGCATCAGTTTCCTTACCAGGGCACAAAGGAGAAGCTACCTACCTTTATAGGCCTCACTGGCCTCACTGGCCTGCTGAGATGTTAAGTGACACTATGTAACCTTGAAGACAGGTGAACTGGTTATCACATTTCAGGGGGTCACAACCCACTGGAAGCAGTTAATCTTGAAATAAAATTTTGATTAAAAATCAACTAGAAAAATTGCTGCAAAATATGTTATCCCAGGCCCATCCGCCAGAGATTATGGCTTCAGTATGTCTGTAGAGGGCCCAGGAATATACAGTTTTTATAAGCACCACCCCCCAACCTTGGTTATAGCACTGTGGATGGTAAGTTTACTTTTGTAAACACTGTCTTTAAGTATGTGGCAAAGGCTATAGTTTATCTTACCAGAAAAACAAGTACTATACATAATACAAATTAGCCTAAAAATATACAGGTTCAGAGACTCCTTCTGAAGTTGTTAGAGATCCATGAACCCCAGATTAAGAACCTCTAATTTAAGATTTTACTTTTACAGAAAACTGTGTTGCATGAAATCTGCAGAAGAATTGATATTTTTCCTTTTTTGGACACAAAGCTCTTTTTCTCTTTTTAATTGTTGCCATTTCATGCTGGAGAGGGTGTGGAGAAAAGGGAACCCTCATGCACTGTTGGTGGGCATGTAAATTGATACAGCCACTGTGGAGAACAGTATGGAGTTTCCTTAAAAAACTAAAAGTAGAACTGCCATATGACCTAGCAATCCCACTACTGGGCATATACCCTGAGAAAACCATAATTCAAAAAGATATATGTACCACAATGTTCACTGCAGCACTATTTACAATAGCCAGGACATGGGAGCAACCTAAGTGTCCATCGACAGATGAATTGATAAAGAAGATGTGGCACATGTATACAATGGAATCTTACTCAGCCATAAAAAGAAATGAAACTGGGATTTTTGTAGTGAGGTCGATGGACCTAGAATCCGTCATACAGAGTGAAGTAAGTTGGAAAGAGAAAAACAAATACTGTATCCTAATGCATATACATGGGATTTTAAAAAGCGGTACTGATGAACCTAGTGGCAAGACAGGAATAAAGACGCAGATGTAGAGAACGGACTTGAGGGCACGGGGTGGGGGAAGGGGAAGCTGGGATGAAGTGAGAGAGTAGCACTGACATATTATGGGGAAGGATGCACACCTCTGTGACTGTATTAAAAGTCATTAAAATGTACACTTTTAAACGGCCAAGAAAAAAATAGTTGTCATTTCACCTTAATTGTCATTTCAATCAATTTGCATCTTTAAAACTTTTGGAAATGAAGGAAAATAGATGATGAAATTAAACCAGAAAGCTTCAAAATTTCTGTTAATTTGGTTAATTTATTCATTTGCTCATTCATTAATTCAATAAGTGCTGTCTTTCAAACAATGTTCTAAAGGGTTAGGATACAAAAAATAGACACAATAGCTACAAAACAGACAAGAATCCATACCCTCAAGAAGCTTACATTGCAGCGAGAGAGATATAACATCAAGGGTATCAATATATAAGTAAAATACAGAGGAAGATATATAGTGATATGTGACAATAAAGCATGAAAAAAGATAGGAGATGCAATTTTAGACAGGGTGGCAAGAGAATGCCCTGTTGAGAAGGTGACATTGGAGTAAAGACCTAAAGCAGATGAGGGGGTGAGACAGCTTTGCAGGTGGGGGTGAGGGTCAGGGAGCTGTAGTGCCCACAGTTACAGCCAGCAGGAAGGGCTTGAAATAGGAGCTGGGCAGGCAGGTGTGGCTGGAGCAGAGTGAGATAGATGCAATCTGGAGGAGAAGAGGTCCAAGAAGTGAGGATCTTTGAGGACTTTTGGCCCTTACCCCGAATGTCATGTGAAGCTTTGGAGGGTTTCCTAGGAGAGGAGTAACATGATCTGATGCACACATTTTAACGGGCCAGGCAAGTAGTTTTCTCTGTGGGCAACACATGTACAATGTATACATCTGAACATATATGATTCTGGTATTACAACATTCCATCTCCTGACTTTTCTTTACCAAAGGCAAACATTTTCATGCTTGTTTATATTTGTTTGTAATATTTGTTTTTGTAAACAAAGGAGTCATTTCACCTCATTTGTGATGACCCGTCCATAGGTTCTGATATCAAATCAATTCTCACACCTTTGTCTAACTAAATTGTTTGCTATTTACTAATTCAGTCATTCAACAAAAATTTGTTGAGTCTCCCATGTGTCAAGCATTCAGTGGTGAATGAAGCCAACAGGATCCCAGACCTGATAGGAGTCACAGCCATGCTTGTCTGTGCTGCATAATCTTTCCCACCTACATACCTCCACCACCCTGTCCCAGTACTGCCCATTCTACAGATGTTATGAAGCTCTTTCATACCCGCTTCTCCATGGGCAGCCATCAGGCAGTTTTGTTCCCAGTCTAACTCCTCCCTTCTCTGTAAAAATGCTGGAATTTGATCATTACTCTTTGCCTTCTCAGGAATGTTAGAAATGATCTTTTAAGAAAATAATGTACTTTGTGAATGCGTTTTGCATATGAACTATTATTTTAAGAAGACAGTAACTTATTTTTTTCCTTAATAGATGTTTCAACCAACAGAATCACATTTTTTCCCCAACCACCTCTTTACTTTCTCATATTACAGGCTAGTGCGCTTTTACAAGATATTTTTATGCTCACGAAACTATGACCTTGTATAAGTTTCCCAGGAGACATGACTCTCAGCATTTTCTTGGACAAACATTTGTTTTTTGTAACTACATGAACAAGCCGAACTGCACGTAGTCCAAAAAATAATTCTGCCTTTTTCACCACATTCTTTTCTAATGCCATATTCAAGAAATTCTAGTATAATGGCAATTGAAACATTTTACCATTTAATCATGAAGAGGATTTTAAAACAGCACATATAATAAAATAATTTAATATTCTCAGAAAGGTTTCGCAGTGTGTTCTCAATTTTTGGTTGTCATCTGAGTGGACATGAATTAAAAACAAGGCAGCCATGTTTTGCAAATTCAGAATGTATTTATTTGCTTAAACAATTAGCAGAAATCAGTATCTTTTACATTCTAAAACATTTTAGCAGACAAAGAAGGCATATTTGTAATTAAGTTTAACTGTAAAATAATAACATTTCTACAGTGGTAATTGAGTACTGTTAAGTTTCAAAATACAGGAAGTCGAATAAAAAAATCTAGCCAGGCTAGTGGCATTTCTATAAATTCTTTTGAGGGTAGTCATGATATTTCCAGTGAATTGTGCTTTTAAACCAGTCAAATGAATTGGCTGCTCAATTTAGACTCAGTAAGCATATCTATCTGAAAAAACCCAAAACTAAAATATCCTAGGCTGTGTATTCTGTTAATAAATATGTAGGGAATTTCTCTCTATTTTTATAATTATAACAAACAAAAACAGGAATATCTATAAATGACAATGATTTATTAATCTTTTTTATAAAGCAAATGTATTACTTATTATGTATACCTAATTATATTCCATTTCTCTTTATTTTTAGAACCAATTATATATATTTAAAATATTTAATCTTTTGATTTTGGTGAAAATACTGAAGACACTCGTTGTGAAGTGGGCTAGTCACTTACCTGTTTCCCAGTTCTTCTGTAAAATAAGAATTAAATTGCCTGGTAGGGTTATTGTGAAGAGCAAGTAAGGTAATGACTGTGAACTCTTTCTGATAAGAACAAAGAAAAAAACTGTGAGCCACAATTGTTACTTCATCATTATTATTCATACCATACCCATTCTCCCCTGTAAGCTGGAGTCAGCTCAGCTATGGAGGTAGCTGAGCAAACACAGCAATGGGAGACTATCTTGACATTAGAATATCCCAGTGAGGAAACCCAGCAGTCCCAGAACCACCAAGCATGTATGATTGTGGACTAACTCTAACCCCGAGACTCCAGATTTGGCCCAGTGAGCAAAATAGTTTGGACAGATCAGATGTATAGCCAAGGCAGCATTCTTAGATCTAGGTTACCACTGTTGCTCTATACTGTTTTCATTCTAAGATCAGTTGAGATCAGTGTCTTATACTGAAGCAGTTCAAGTTGGAGAACAGAGCAATAATTTCAATTAACCACTTTATTTTCTTCCAGCGATTATATGATAGTTATTTGTATATAATTCTTCAGTTAATGGTTGAAAAGTAAAAATCCTTGTGAGATATAGCAATCACGTCACCAATTTGGCATGAGGATATCTGGATATTTTGATATTAAGTAGAAAATATTTCAGTATCTCCACCAACCATACATAGGATAACAAGAGTTGAATAACCCTTTTACTCTCACTTTATGATGTTTAATTTCTAGAACAGATTTAACTACTGAGGTCAGTCAAATTATAGGCAGATATAGATATAATTATGATCTGGTACAATTTTTTAAATTAGCTAATGTTTAATATATTTATAAACAATTATATATATTTATGAAGGAAAAATATTATTTAAAATATTAAATTTACTTTACCTTTTCTCATTAGATAACTCTTCAAATGTTGCTGTGGTCTTATTGCATTTTTATGTAAGGTTTCTAAAGACTATCTCTCAAACAAAATTTGATGCTAGATGCTGCTGCTGAAAAGCAAGTCGGGCTTAATGGCAGTAAGTCTGATTAAGAAATAGCCAGTAAATGAATTCAGTGTAACCTAAACCAGGCAAAAGATAATTATATACCTTTCTTTTCTCAAATATATTTACTATTTTCCTTTATCTTACAGTTATCTTAAGGAAATTTGACATATATATGTATAGGCTTTCATTTTTATTGTGATGATAATGTTCTTTGGAAAAATTTGTTCATGGCCATTAATTTTGCAAGATTTTTCACGAAAACTTTTCATCAAAATGTTATTTTGATAATATATTATCAAATAATATTTGATATAATATATATAATTATATAATATATAATAATAAATATTATTTTGAATTTGTTAATTCATCAAAATATTATTAAATTATATGCTAGAAAAAGAAAAAATTTTCAGAAAATAAAAGAGTACAATTTCACTTAAAACTAAATCACTTTTCATATTCTCATTCTAATTTTATTTTTATACTAAACCTTCTAACTTTCATTATCTCTAATTTTAATATGTTTTATTATAGAATTTCTCCTTGATTCTTTTTTTTTTTTTTTTTGGTACGCGGGCCTCTCACTGCTGTGGTCTCTCCCGTTGCGGAGCACAGGCTCCAGACGTGCAGGCTCAGTGCCCATGGCTCACGGGCCCAGCCGCTCCGCGGCATGTGGGATCCTCCCGGACCGGGGCACGAACCCACATCCCCTGCATCGGCAGGCGGACTCTCAACCACTGCGCCACCAGGGAAGCCCTCCTTGATTCTTTAAAAACATGTTTTCCTAAGTTTATAAGAAAATGATATCAAAAGAGTTGTGACTTATACTTAGGTTCAGGGACTAAACCCTGAGAATCCCAATGGCACATATAATTACTGAGACTTTCACAATAATTCAGATTTGGGGAAATTTATAATCTGATATTACCAAGTTTTAGCCACCACCAAATTAAAAACTTTTCCTCAGTTAGATAATACCTCACTGCATTCTTGATCAAAATTTTGATTTTTCTTCACATCACATCACAACCTACCATTATTAGCATGCAAAGTTACAACATGGCATTCATGTCTCCTGTGTCAGATTCCTAAATCCTGTCAATGTTTGCCAGTGATGCATACAATATCCAGTAAATAACAGGTAAAGTTTGAAAATTGTACTTTAAAAAATATATATATTTATTTTTTGGCTGCGTTGGGTCTTTGTTGCTGCGTGCAGGCTTTCTCTAGTTGTGGCAAGTGGGGGCTACTCTCCGTTGCGGTGCGCTGGCTTCTCATTGCAGTGGCTTCTCTTTTCGCAGAGCATGAGCTCTAGGTGCGTGGGCTTCAGTAGTTGTAGCACGTGGGCTCAGTAGTTGTGGCTCGCAGGCTGTAGAGCACAGGCTCAGTAGTTGCGGTGCAGGAGCTTAGTTGCTCTGCAGCATGTGGGATCTTCACAGACCAGGGATGGAACCCGTGTCCCCTGTGTTGGCAGGCGGATTCTTAACCACTGTGCCACCAGGGAAGTCCTGAAAATTGTACTTCTTGAGTCAATTAAAACAAACACCAATATATTCTTCTCTGTGAAAGAGACAGTTATCTCTCATTTGACACTGGAAATGTTGTCTCATGAATTCCAAAATGACCTTCCCTTGTTCTTTCTCTTGCAAAGGCTAAAGGTTACCTCTATTTCTCTCTATTATATCAGCTCCATCGGAGCTGAGCTATCTGCCAATCTCCACCTCGCCAAAGACTATTATTACTCAAGTCCAACTGTATACTTAGCTTTCTACATAAAAAGAGTCTTTGTTAAGCCCAGTGATCTCTGATTCTAGGTCATTTCACAATACTGGGATGATTTTTCTTAATTGCTTCGTAAGGTTAACCTCTGGAATGATTGTGGCTTATAAGGTACAAGATGTTCCTTAAATTGGTTTTTTCAGTAATCCATGAAGTGCCAGCAAACTGGCCTGAGTTGCCTGAGTTCATCTTGGTCTCAAAACAGAATGGCTAAAGGGATCTTAGTAGGAAAGCACAAATGCCCAAAAACCCCTTTAAGTCCCAGAAAATGATCAAAAACAATGGTGTTTCCCTGTTGCCAAATCTGCTACTGTGTATTTGTGGCAGTATATTAGAAACTGCATCACGTACACCCAAAAATATTCTAAACCAAGATGGTGTATTATTTCTGAAATCAAAATGAAAAATTAAACGCTGAACACTGTGGAGAAAAGAGAGGGGTGGGATTCATGTTAAGGATAATGTGGACACTACCCCTAAAAGAAATTTTAGGAGATACAGGAGAGAAACTATTCTTTCAACCCTGGGAAATCCCGAGAATATTGCTTGAAAATACGCTTCTATTCCAGGACTTCATGATTCATTATCAAGCTTTTTTCCATGTAAGTGTCAGTGGATACCCACAGTGATATACCATAGATGGAGCAATTGCTAATGGGAGTGAGTCACCTGGTAAGAGGCCTGCCCAGCCATAATCGCTGATGTTGACCAAGTTGACTGGAGGTAGTTTCCAAGTTGAGTTTTATTTCAAAAATTGGGCTCTTCAGAGTAAAAAATATATTAACCTTTCGTTATCCATACTGCCAATATCCTGGACCTTGAATCTTTCACATATGTCACTATACTAGGGACACAGTTTAGGAGGAATTACCCATATACCATTCAAAAATATTCAAAAGTATTCTCAAAGGATCAGGAAAACCAATTTGATTGGTCTAACTGAAAAAAAAAACAATAAAATTCAGAAAATAAAAATAAAAGACAAGGAACTGTAACCACATCTTCCACTCCAGAATGGCAGCAAATATTAGAAAAAAGTTTTCTTATATGACTTGTACCTTAAATCTTAGTCTATCCTCTGCATAAACCAAAATTGACTAACTCTAAAAAGAAGATTTATTGTAATATTTATCACCTAGAATAGAGATAGTATCTAGCAAGCAACTTTTTTCTTTTCTAATATAATACTGAGAAGCAGTAAAGAGCAAAGGCTCTGGAGTTAGATTACATGGACAAAAATCCCATCTCCACTACTTACTAGTTGAGTGAATCTGGTCAATAAAGAAAAAATATTTGAAAATGTATGGCAGACCAATTCTTCACAAACACACATTCACCTGAACCAAATCTAACATATGCCAAGTTGATATTACTCAATGTCACAAAAAGAGTTAGTAGCATAAATTGTATACTTAATAAGAACATATAAGAATTACATGAATGCACAAAAAATATTTAGTAAAAAACAGCATATATTTTAATCTCAGTGTTGGAGATGAGTCAACTTCCAGGGACATTTTTTATTTCTAGGGAAAATGAGTTGCATTCTGATTCTAAAAATGAACATTTGGAAAATAGGTTGCTAATAAATTGAGACTCATAGAATACGTGTTACTCAGTGCAGTGGAGGCTGGAGCCCTGAACACAGTAAAAGTTTGGGGAACTTTTTTAAAATCACAAGAGACATTAGAACTGAGACCTAGTTGTTGTTCTTTTTCTTTTTTCTGGTTTTTGTTTAGTTTTAATTTACATAGAGCCAGAAGTTTCTGCCTCGAGTATATTGATGATTTAAAACTTGGTCATGACTAAATGAACAAGCTCAGGCCATGGTTTCCAATAACAATTTTTCCCATTGGGAAGGGTTTGTGGAACAAAAGAAATGTAAACAAAAAATGAATGTTATTTTTTCATTCCTTGCAATTTGAAAGTAATAGAGTAAGGAAACAAATAAGCTTATTTTAAAATGCCCAGAAGTACTATATTATGCATGAAATTAAATTCTGTTATAGTGTTGCTGAAATATGTTATATCATGTATTTTATATCCCTGAAGATTGTTGCTTGAGTAGCTTCACGACAATAAGATGAGCAAGGTAGAAGTTTCATTGATATTGTTAATTTCTATCCTCATTTGTCATGTTTCTTTTTTCTCAGTTGTGGAACATTTCTTGTCATTTTTTATTCTTTTTGGAGGGAATTTTACAATTCTTTCACTGAGTGTTATAAAGCTAATTCAGGGCTAATTAGTCATGGGGGGGTTGTTTGTGTAAGTTCTAGAAAACAAATTAAAAGTCTTTTGTGATATTCTGCTTTGTAATTGACATACTACTAAATCTTTTCAGGTCGTGAACATGGATATAAGCGATTTTACCAATGGGCTGATCACTATTTCAGTTGACAACCCTATGGTTCAGTAATGACTTACACCATCTCCTAACTCTTTTCTTAGGATTTTCTAAGTCTTCCTTAGAGATGAAGTATACTGACTATGGGCACAAGGGTTTGAAATGTATTTCTTTGTATCTCTCCGTTGCATGTAGATATGCTGAATTCGGTTTGGCTCCTTGGAAAACTCTTAGGTGCTGAGTATGTAGATTCATCAGGTTTTTAACCTAGAAAAAGAGAGATGTCTGGGTTATTCTTGCTTTTTTTTCCTTTCTTTTATAGCTGTTGCACCTCAGGGTAGGATGATATCATTCAAAAAAAAAAAAAAGAGGCCTTCCTACAGTAATGTTAATAAGTCTGTAGTCACCGGCGTGTCATAGATACTAATTCCGTCCCTACTCATTACTGTGGCTTTTGTGGAATTAACCGGATGTTCTGTTTCTTTGGGTTGTTCTAGGTGATATCTTTAATAATTGGTGGTTCCTTACTCTGTGCCTATATTTATATCTTTGGGCTTAGGGTGGAAAGTCATACTAGAAGCCCTGCAGCTGTTGTTCCATTCCCTGGTTTACAGGCTCTGTGAAGATCTAGACTGTGTATTTGTGCTTGTCTCTGAAGTACAGGCTTTCATTTGTTAGTGCCTAGAACTTCCTCCTTCTTTCTTCAGATCACTCATTTACCCTCCTGCCTCTCTCCTCTCCAAAATGATTCTACTTTCTGTTCCTGGTTAAAGAAGTAACGAGTATAGCGATCTGTGGCTAACTGCCTACTGACTTTTGGACAAAAGTGGAAAGACACCAATAGCATGCACTAAGATCAAACTATGAAGCTGTTAGCCAACTCGCTCGCTCTCTCTTTCTCCCCTTCCTCCCTTCTTTCTTTCTTCAATCTCTCCCACTTTCCTTCCTCTTCTCTTCTTTACTCCTCTCTTCCTCCCTCCCTCCCTGCTTTTCTCCCTCCCTTCCTTCCTGCCTTTCTGCCTTCCTTCTTCTATCTTTTAAATATGAAGTTTGGAGAATACATGACCTTAAACATGAATGTCCTGGCCTTTTCCCTTTTTGGTGGAATTTGTGAACTGAGTGACTTCTTTAATGCAGGGAGTGTTTTACATTTGAAAATTTTGTAATTACCTACACAAATAATACCCTTAAATGGAATTTCCTTTCCATGGTTGCTCTGTGTTGCACACAAGTAAGATGTTTTGTACTGCATTTTCATTTGTCAGATCCCAGTGCTTTTTTAAGTCAATTGAGTCCCTTGTCACATGACCATCTTGGAGACAGGCTTTGACTTCCACTTAGTTTAAATACCATAGCTTCTGCCTTTTTCCCCCACTTTGCTGATATTGATCCAACTGACACCCCATAAAATCCAATCCAAAATAAAGGTATTGAAAAATCATCAATTACATGAATATTATCTTGGAAAACATCAAGCAAATAATTTTATCTAATTGTATTTCCATATATTTTTCATATCTTGATTTTGTCCTCCTTACATCCATAATTTCCTAGTAAATTTTTCCCCGAAAGAATATATTTATTTATGTTTTAAGTCACTTTTACCACACTTTATGATTCAGTTTGTATATGTTTTTTCAAAATGTCAGATTGATACATCTTTGAATATCGTGGTCAAGAGGTTCATTCCAACTTTTTCCAGAACTATGACAGAGAGTTTGCTTTCTCAAATTTTCATAGTCTCTGAGAATCTGTCAATTCAAAATCAAATAGGGATTTTTAACTTCTCGCTATAATGGAATAGCTCATAGCAAACCAATGCTCCCACCAAAAATAATAGTAAGGCTAAAAAATAATTTTTTTTAACTCTGTATGTGAAGGCATCAGAGAGCTATTGAGGCAAATAGGAATTAGTGTCCAAGATATCAGAAAGAAGGGAACTCCACAGTATGTGGAGAGATAACTCCACATACTGTGAGGTGCTGTTCTTCTCAGAATATTTCCTCATCCTCTCAAGCATTTGGCAAGGGAAAAGAGACAAAGGCAGAGAGCCACTGCTAAGAGGTAAGAAGGCAGCATAACTTTAAGCAGTCGCATAGTTAGAGAAAGAAAAATATTGGCATTGAGAGCTATCATCACATCCAAGACATGAGGGGATATGACCCATGGAGAAAGAGGACCAGGGAAACAGGCCTGATATTCAGAGGTTTTGTGTTTAAGGCATTAATGAATTCTAAGTCCGCACAGGACCAAAGAGTGAGAAACCAAGAAGAGCTTTTAGCAGTCACATGGAGCTGAGAGAAAAACTGAAGTTTAGGTCTAACTAAGAAGAAATTATTAAACCTCTCAGGTCCTCAGTCGGGACCCCTGAGGGCAAGACACCTGGAATGGGAGTGAACAAAGAGAGAAAATCTTATCAAGACTTCAACCCAGCCAAAAGGTAACTCAGTTCCCAATTGAGTTGTGATTGGCCCCCACTATAGCTGCTTACCAGGAAATAGGCTGAACTCTCTCTGAAGGGAAAACATATTATCCAGAGTCTCCACAATATTTCATGCAAAATTCCTAATAGATGATCAAAAATATCCAGGCATACCAAGGAACAGGAGCAAAGAAAAACAGATACTACAAGTAGACCCACAAGTGATCTAGTTACTAGGGTTATCGGTTATGGACTTTTAAAAACTATAACATTCAAGAAAACAAACAGTAAAATAGAGAATTCTAACAGACGTATCCATAAAATTTACCAGAGACATCTGTTAAAAACAATCAAATGGAAATTCTAGATATAAAAACTACAATGATGGGCTTCCCTGGTGGCACAGTGGTTGAGAGTCCGCCTGCTGATGCAGGGGACACGGGTTCGTGCCCTGGTCCGTGAAGATCCCACATGCTACGGAGCGGCTGGGCCTGTGAGCCATGGCTGCTGATCCTGCGCGTCCGGAGCCTGTGCTCCACAACGGGAGAGGCCACAGCAGTGAGAGGACCGCATACCGCAAAAAAAAAAAAAAAACAAAAAAACTACAATGACTAAAATTAAGGTTTCACTATATGAGTTATACAAAAGGTTTAACCAACAGAAGAAATACTTAGTGACCTGGAAAATCAGAAGTAGCCAGACTTATACACAGATTAAACAATGAACATTTTTAATGTGATATCAGCACAGAGAAAATATCAACATACATGTAATTTGATTTCCAGAAGGTGAGTAGTTTGAGAAAAAAGGACAGAAACAAAAGTTGAAGAGAAAATGGCCAAGAATTTTCCAAAGCAGGTGAAAGACAATTTCAAGAACTGCTACAAATACAAGTAAAAATAATTGCAATGATATCCACTTTTAAGCAAGTCATCATTTAAAAAAGCAGTCAAAAAGATAATCTTAAAAAGTAGAGAAAAACATGAAGTAAGCCAGACAAAGACAAATATCATATAATCTCTGTGTCGAATCTAAAAGAATGATACATATGAATTTATGTATAAAACAGAAATAGACTCACAGACATAGAACACAAACTTATGGTTCCCAAAGAGGAAAGGTTGAGGGGTAAGGATAAATTAGAAGTTTGGGATTAATGGATATACACTGCTGTATATAAAATAGATAACCAACAAGGACCTACTATATAGCATAGGGAACTATACTCAGTATTTTGTAATAACCTATAATGGAAGAGAATGTAAAAAAAGAATATATATATATGTATATATATTTACATATTTATATACATATGTAAAAATATAAATAGAAAAAACCAGCCATTACTGTTTAAAATTAAGTAGAGAAAAACAGCCATACATTTAAAAGGCAACAATAAGACCTAAAGGAACAAAAGTCTCAAAAATGGATAAACGTGCAGATTCCTGCATTTTATTAGTCAGATATCATGGAGCATACTTTTGGGGAGAAATAAGGAAAAAGGCTAGAACTATGTGTGAGTGTTATAACTATTGGTTTATAAATGACATATTAATGAAGAAAGTGGGACTAGATCTTATACAGCCTCCAGTTAGAGAAGAAGAAAATTGAACTGTACAGACTAATAAGAAGTGTAATTAGAGATAGATTACTGTAGATAATCACCCTGAATCTCTTCTAACACTGAATGATATTTGCTTGTATTCTTGTAATTTTACAAATCAATACAGTGGAATAATATTTCATACTAAAAAATAACTGGATCATAACAAATGTATGAGAAGAGAAATATTGGAGCTTGTATTAATCAAAAACTCAATATTATTTTGGTCTTAAGAATAATCCATTAAAGTTTTTAACATAGTAATTTTCTTCATTCATTAGAATGCACCTAAACTTAACACATCAATCATTGAAATCTTCTGTCACTCGTTTGAAACGATCTTAAGACTGGGAATTCTAAACCTATCCTCTGAGCTTATGATTCTGAAATATTTTTGCTTTGTTCTGTAAGAAGAAGTTGTGCATTTTGTATTTACTCTAGAGTTTAAACAATATATTGATGTATTTACAATCAGGGATATGACTGATAATGATGCTTTGCAGATTCTGGATAACTATAGTATACTGCGGACTAAACTTCGACCTCAAATAAGAACAGTAAATCCTGGGTAAAAGGGATAGATAAAAGTTCCAAACATTTGTCATTAAGAAGCAGAGATACTCCTTAGTGAAGACGTGTTATAGAATTGTGATACTACAGCTGCCTTTTGGAACTTCATAAAGCTCATGATCACACAAAGGCTGCGAGAAATATTACAGGTTCTCTGAGATCTGTTTGCCTGTATTTAACATAGTGGTTCCCTAATTAAATAGCCCCCAGAATCCTTTTTTTCATGAAAGACCTTTTATATATATATATATTTTTTTGAAATTAACATTCGATGGAACACTTTGATACTAAGTAGTCTAGAACTTCAGCTGCCCTTGAAGCTTCCAATGGCCATGAGGGGTGATTTCATATTAGGTCAGCATAATTTAACAGATCATGGGGACCAATGTGTCTAATAGACAAATTCAAGACATTGGAATTACAACATTTTTATATATTATTTCTCTAGTTTATTTTTTTAATACTAAAAGGACTGTGGATAATAAATGTTAAGAGGAAAGCAAAGCTGATCTCTGTGCTCCTAATATTTCCCTCATGTTCTCCTTTGGTTTCAACTCAAATTGGGTAATAAAACAAAATGGGGATGAAGGAAATATATAGAGAATACCATGTTTCTTCTGGCTCTCAAATCAGACACATTTGTCCATCTGGGAGTTTTAAATATATTGAAGATGAATGAAATTCTCCATAATGGTAGTTTGGTAGAATTATCCCAGGATATATTTCAAATTTGAACTGTTTGACAGTTAATATCACTTATCATAATTAGAATTCACTTTGTGAGGAAGTTGAATAAGGCAGTGTTCTTGCAAAATATTTCTAAGCATATATGTAGATAGTAAGTAGGAAGTAAAAGCAGTTCAACACAAAATGCTAGGTAGGAAAGTGAAAAGGAAATTACTGCTGAAGAGAAGTAGTTTTTGGCTCTTTCTGCCTTTTTAAACTGACTGACTTCCTTCTACTAGTCAGCATTGTTCCTTTGGTTTACTTTTTCACCTAAAATTCCATGAACATTACTCTCTTACTGAGCTTTAATTTTTGAGGAATCACTACGACGACCTACTTTGAAATATTTCTGTATTACATGGAAATAGAACTAAATGCATCATCTCAGAAAAAAATGATCAGGGTTCCTTTAATGTCCTTTAATGTTTTTATTGAAATTTTAAACATGTAAAAGCAGTATCACTATGTTTGGGCATTACATTGATATATGTGATATATGTAGCTATTCAACAAGACCTAAGATAGGATATTTGAGATTCTTATGGGCAAACTACTTCACATATCTATTTATATTTATTAACATGTTTTCAAATAATAATACTAATCAAAGCAGTTTGTATCAGTAGCATTTCCAGAGGTTATTAAATAACTTTTAATGGGCACAAGATTTAATTGTTTTTCTTAAGGTAGATTCTGTGATACCCTATTTCTGAAAGATATACCATAAGTTTCTATGATCAAAAAAGAATGAGAAACCTGTACATGCTCTAGTTCCGTCTTGAAAATTCATAATGGATAAAAGTATCCATTGAAATTTTAATCCACAATATTCTGAAAACCCTGCAGTAAAGAAACTAGTATTTCCCAAATTTATGTGACCAAAGAGTTTTTCCATCCTAAATCCTGTTATCTCACAAATCCAATGTTCAGTGGAATACACTTTGAGGAACACTAAACTATATTTATGGACATTTCATCTTCCTTCTGGGAAGGATATTCTTAGAGTAAATTCAAAAAGCTGATGGTTCAGAAAAAATGTCTACCAGGTGATTGTGTTTATCATAATCGTCCTCATCAAAGATGAATTGTGAAGGGAAGGACATGCTTTCTTATACTAAGCAGGTTTAGGAAAAACAGAGACACCAAGGGATGTTCCAGCAGTTGGTTAGTAGTACTCACAAGGTGATGTAAGTCTTCTTTCTGTGAAATCACAAACAACTAGCTGTAGTCTTTTGATCTGCTATGAATCCCCAAAATACTGGAGAACAAATAGCTAGTTTGGGTTTTATCCCTCAAAGGATTTTTAACTCAAAAAAAGCATACAAGATATATGTTTCCATTAGAAGTGGAAAGAATGCCGGGATTGGTTCAAATACTAATTACATTTGAAGTTTGCTAATTTACACTTGGTTCATTAATTTGGATTTTTTTTAAATGGAGAGGAGTGTATCAGCAACAGAAAATGCAGTACCTAAACCCCAGTTTCAGTTACCTGGGGTAAACTGTGGTCTGAAAATATTAAATGGAAAATTCCAGAAGTAAACAACGCTTAAATTTTAAACTGTGCTTCATTCGAAGTATCGTGATGAAATCTCTCGAGGTCCAGCTCCGTCCTGCCCAGCGGCCCGACCTTTAGTCGCTTAGTAGCCGCCTCAGTTATGAGATCAACTGTTGTGGTATTACAGCACTTGTGTTTATGTGACTCTTGTTTTACTTAATAATGACACCAAAGCTCAAGAGTAGTGACGCTGGCATTTCAGATATGCCAAAGAGAAGTTGTGAAGTGCTTCTTGTAAGTGAAAAGAAAGTTCTCGACTTAATAAGGAAAAACGTCGTATGCTGAGGTTGCTAAGAGCTATGGTAAGAAAGAATCTTCTGTCCCTTAAATAGTGAAGAAGGAAAAAGAAATTCATGCGGTTTTGCTGTTGCACTTCAGACTCCAAAAATTATGGCCACAGTGCGTGATAAGTGCTTTAGTTAAGATGGAAAAAAGCGTTAAATTTGTATAAAAGATATTCTGAGGGAGAGAGAAAGAGGCCATATTCACCTAACTTTGATTACAGTATACTGTTATAGTTCTATTTTATTATTAGTTATTTTTGTTAATCTCTTACTGTGCCTAATTTATGAAGTAAACTTCATTACGGGTATGTATATATAGGAAAAAACATAGTATATAAAGGCTTCGGTACTATTGTGGTTTCAGGCATCCACTGTGGGGTCTTAGAAGTATTTCCCACAGATAAGAGTGGGACTTATCTGTTGTAAAAGTTTATTGGAACATAGTCACGTTCATTTGTTTACGTATTGTCTGCAGCTGCTTTTTTTTCACCTAGGTTTTTTTTTTTTTTTTTTGGCTGTGTTGGGTCTTCGTTGCTGTGCATGGGCTTTCTCTAGTTGCAGCGAGCGGGGGCTACTCTTAGTTGTGGTGCGCGGGCTTCTCATTGAGGTGGCTTCTCTTGTTGTGGAGCACAGGCTCTAGGTTCCCAGGCTTCAGTAGTTGTGGCATGCAGGCTCAGTAGTTGTGGCGCATAGGCTTAGTTGCTCTGTAGCATGTGGGATCTTCCCAGACCAGGGCTCAAAGCTGTGTCCCCTGCATTGGCAGGCAGATTCCCAACCACTGCGCCACCAGGGAAGTCCTAACCTAGTTTTATTAAATATTGCTTCTTTGAGATGTGTTTATAACAACTCCCAGAACATTTTCATGTAAGGATTCAAAGTGGTCATATTAAAAAACAACTTCATTATAAAGTTTGTTTGTCTCAGTTTTACAGTATTGAAAATGACAGACCTGCCTTAAAATCAAAACAAAAGCCAAAAAAGGACTATTACACCCAAAATATAAGAAAACCATTAAATAAACAAGTTTGGCATTTCCATAACTTTGTATCCATCTATTCTTTTTTTTTCTTTTTGGCCGCTTGTGGCATCTTAGTTCCCTGACCAAGGATCGCACCCAGGCCCCTCAGCAGTGAAAGCATGGAGTTCTAACCACTGGACTGCCAGGGAATTCCTTTTTTTTTTAACAAATACTATTTTATTATTTACAAAATACATAGTGATCATAAGGGTACATGACACAAATTACAAACAGGAAAAGTACAAGGAAAAGTAGAGACAAATACGTTAGGGTTTTTTTTGTTTGTTTTTTTTTTTAGTGACTTAGGAAAAATTTTAACTTTTTTTTTTTTTTTAAGGAAATGAAACTACATAATTTCTACCAGAGCCATACTAGCAGTGAAACATTTTTAACTGTGGAAATTGTGGTTTTGGTTCAGAAATAAGTTATATATTTTTCACCCCTGATGATGGGGAAAAAAAAGTCAGTGCTATGTCTTTGTGGGTTGCTCGTCTATGGAGATCAGCAGTTACTGCGACAGAGTCAGCCCATTCTGTTTAGAAATATATTCTAAATGTTTAGTAATTGACATGCATGGTTGTCCTTGATTACATTCATAGATTTCACCAAACAGGCACACTGATAACAGCTAAGTTGAGTAGTTGTGACAGAGACCATATGACATGTGAAACCTAATTTATTTACTTTCTGGTCCCTTACAGAAAAATTTGCTGTCCCCTGGTTTTAAAGGGTATTGTTTTGGGGTTTTTTTTGCGGTATGCGGGCCTCTCACCGCTGTGGCCTCCCCCGCCGCGGAGCACAGGCTCCGGACGCGCAGGCCTAGCGGCCACGTCTCATGAGCCCAGCCACTCCGCGGCATGCGGGATCCTCCTGGACTGGGGCACAAACCCGCTTCCCCTGCATCGGCAGGCGGACCCTCAACCACTGCACCACCAGGGAAGCCCAAAGGGTATTGTTGTGTGTATTGATAAGTGCAATGAATGAGGGTTAGTGTATGAAGAGTAATCATGGAGGGGAGGTGGCTGTTTTGGACAGAAAATGTCTCTGTATGACGATGGCATCTGAGCGTAGAAAGACCTGAAAAAGTGAGCAGGTCAGCCTATGAAAATCCGGGGAAGAGTTTTCTTGGCAATGGCATTGCACTTGGCATGTTTGAAAAACAGCTGGAAATCCAGTGGGAGGCGAGTGATGTGAGAGATGCATGAATCTTAGGAGATGTGGTCTTAGGGATGGGCCAGATCACAACATCTTTTTAGCCACAGTAAATTTGGATGTTGAGTGATAAGAAGGCTATGACTTTTGAGTTAGGGAAATAACATGAACTGATTTGTTTTAAAACAGTCATTCTGGCTGTTTTGTTGAAAACTGACTGCAGAGAGACAACTAAGAAGGAAGCAGGACAATTCCCAATTCAAACAAACAAACAAGCAAACTGTTCTGAACAGTTTTAAAATCAGACTGGGGACCCATTTGTCTGAAGCAGATGTAACTCTGCTTAGGAGCTGTGTCAGGATCAGATGGCCTTTAGAGGCCCCAGGCAGCCTTCTGATTCTGTTATTTGAATCAATTTGTACTACATTTATGACATGATGGTGTTTGCTGGCAGGAAATGTCATAGTTTTGGAGTTTTAAACACCATCATCTGCACCCAGACCATTCCCTAAAAGACAGCAAAGAGGCCCCTGCAGGTCCACGTACACAGTGGTCCCTAGGAGCTAGTTACCAGAGTAATACAACAATATTATTTGCTATACGTAAGCATGTGGACCTTCTAAGCCTCAGGCATAGCCATTACATGAGGTCATGTGTGCTGATGTGATTTGTTGAAAGAAATAAACATAGAATTAATCACCAGAAAGGAAACCTTATTACTTAATGTGAAAATGATTCACTTGGCTTAGATCATGTGTAAGATAGAATTCTGTTTTGACTGTAAGAAAATAAAAGACATATTTCAATGTTCAAAAGATATTCAATGGACTAAAATATCCACCAGCATGTCCTAGAAATATAAGAAATCAACATGAACCAAAAAGAAAGCCAGCAGCATGTCTAATGAAAATCAGGCATCAGGCCTTAAAATACACTCTCTCACCTTCATCTCCTGCCCCTGTTTTTTCTTCACCTTGATTAATGTTTTCATTCAAGGGAAAACTGAGTCTGTTGGCTAAAGCCTTCATTTCTCAACTTGTCAACTTGAGAAGCAGTAGGAATGGCACAAAGGAGAGAAGGAGGGCGAAAAGAGGTGGGAGCTGTGTAAATTTTGAGGACAAAGTCGAAGTTCCATGGGCCATCAGAGCTTTTGGAAAATCTCTGAGAGATGACTGAGAACTATTTTAATGTCTTAGCTTACATTAAGATGCCTCAAGATGATCAACTGAAAAACTATGTGACTGTAAATTCAAACATATTCTCTCAAAGTTCACCTTTTAATATATAGATTTTTAGAAATGCAGATTTTATAGAATATTTTATACAAGAAACCCTCAATCGTTTTTTAACACAGAGCTGAATCACTAACCCCGGTCCACCCTCCACTACCCTCCCACCCCGGCCCTGCCAAAAGCACAAAGATATAGGGAAAGTTCCTTTTTTAAACCTCAAATCTGTGAGTACAGTGACCAAATACATTTTCACATTTCTGGTAGTATGTGAATTTTTTAATATTCTATGCATTTTGGCAAGGGGTCAAATAAATAGGCCATTATAGCATCAAGCGTCTTTCACATGGTACTAGATCTTACAAGATAGAGCAATGAAGCAGAGTTCTGGGAAGATACAGTTTCCTCCTTAGCTTGTATGTTATCTGCATTTTCCAGTTGCTGTGTGTTAAAAAGCTGCTTAAAAAAATAAAAAGTTTTTTGTTTACTCCTAAAGGAGCTTTTAAATTTGTAAAGCCCCAATTGTCCAGACAATGATATTGATATATATATTTTAGTATTAGTTGTTTTTTTGTTTGTTTGTTTTTTTATACTGCAGGTTCTTATTAGTCATCAATTTTATACACATCAGTGTATACATGTCAATTCCAATCGCCCAATTCAGCACACCATCATCCCCACCCCCACCGCGGCTTTCCCCACTTGGTGTCCGTACGTTTGTTCTCTACTTCTGTGTCTCAACTTCTGCCCTGCAAACCGGTTCATCTGTACCATTTTTCTAGGTTCCACATACATGCGTTAATATACGATTTTCATTTTTCGCTTTCTGACTTACTTCAATCTGTATGACAGTCTCTAGATCCATCCACATCTCAACAAATGACTCAATTTTGTTCCTTTTTATGGCTGAGTAATATTCCATTGTATATATGTACCACATCTTCTTTATCCAGTCGTCTGTTGATGGGCATTTAGGTTGCTTCCATGACCTGGCTATTGTAAATAGTGCTGCAGTGAACATTGGGGTGCATGTGTCTTTTTGAATTATGGTTTTCTCTGGGTATATGCCCAGTAGTGGGATTGCTGGATCATATGGTAATTCTATTTTTAGTTTTTAAAGGAACCTCCATACTGTTCTCCATAGTGGCTGTATCAATTTACATTCCCACCAACAGTGCAAGAGGGTTCCCTTTTCTCCACACCCTCTCCAGCATTTGTTGTTTGTAGATTTTCTGATGATGCCCATTCTAACTGGTGTGAGGTGACACCTCCTAGTTTTGATTTGCATTTCTCTAATAATTAGTGATGTTGAGCAGCTTTTCAATTGCTTCTTGGCCATCTGTATGTCTTCTTTGGAGAAATGTCTATTTAGGTCCTCTGCCCATTTTTGGATTGGGTTGTTTGTTTCTTTAATATTGAGCTGCATGAGCTGTTTATATATTTTGGAAATTAATCCTTTGTCCATTGATTCGTTTGCGAATATTTTCTCCCATTCTGAGGGTTGTCTTTTTCTCTTGTTTATGGTTTCCTTTGCTGTGCAAAAGCTTTGAAGTTTCATTAGGTCCCATTTGTTTATTTTTGTTTTTATTTCCATTACTCTAGGAGGTGGATCAAAAAAGATCTTGCTGTGATTTATGTCAAAGAGTGTTCTTCCTGTGTTTTCCTCTAAGAGTTTTATAGTGTCTGGTCTTACATTTAGGTCTTTCATCCATTTTGAGTTTATTTTTGTGTATGGTGTTAGGGAGTGTTCTAATTTCATTCTTTTACATGTAGCTGTCCAGTTTTCCCAGCACCACTTATTGAAGAGACTGTCTTTTCTCCATTGTATATCCTTGCCTCCTTTGTCATAGATTAGTTGACCATAGGTGTGTGGGTTTATCTCTGGGCTTTCTATCTTGTTCCATTGATCTATGTTTCTGTTTTTGTGCCAGTACCGTATTGTCTTGATTGTCTTGATTACTGTAGCTTTGTACTATAGTCTTAAGACAGGGAGTCTGATTCCTCCAGCTCCGTTTTTTTCCCTCAAGACTGCTTTGGCTATTCAGGGTCTTCTGTGTTTCCATACAAATTTTAAGATGATTTGTTCTAGTTCCATAAAATATGCCATTGGTAATTTGATAGGGATTGCATTGAAAAGACAATGATATATTTTTTTTAAATCTCAGAATCTGTTTTTATGGGAGAGTCTGGAAAAGTGAAAATAATGAGTATTGAAATACAGTCAGTCCTTTTGCAGCACCAACACAGTCATTTCAAGGATTAGTCTTGATTGGTAATCAAATAGTGGACAGTAAAATTTGATACGTTATTTTTAAGAAAGCAACAAAACCTGATGAACAAATACAATAAGGCAAAATCAGGAATAGAAGTAGTCTCTTTTTCCAGTATAGCTCTACAGAGCACAACATGTTTCCTATGTACATTTGGACAATATGGGAAAAAGAAGTTAGGATGGGAGGAAGTAAGATACCTGGATTCTGGTCCCTGCTTCCCAATAATCAGTTTGGGGAAAGTAATTATTATCTCAGTAGTCCTGAATTTCCTCATTTACAAGTGAGAAAGTTGTATTAGAGCTCTAAAATTCCTTATCTATATCTTATTCTTGGTAAACTTCACATTCGTATCCCTTTGGTGGGTTATCATAAAATGTGTGTATTAGTTTCCTAGGGCTGCATAACAAAGTATCACAAATCGGGTGGCTTAAAACAACTGAAATTAATTTTCTTACAGTTCTGGAGGCTAGAAGTCTAAAATCAAGGTGTCAGAAAAGCTACGTTACCTTTGAAGGCTCTAGGGAAGAATCCCCCCCTTGCCTCTTCCTAGCTTCTGGTGGTTGACAGCAATCCTCGGCGTTCCTTGTCTTGAAGGTGCATTGTTCCATTCTCTCCCTTTGTCCTCACATAGTCTTCTCCCCAATGTGTCTGTGTCCGTGTCCAAATGTCCCTCTTCTATTTTGTAAAAAGAGCAGTGGCTTAGAAGTTATTCTTCTATCTCAACTCTATTGTTAGCTAGTTATGGGAGCTCTATCTGAAATAGCATCCTCATTTGTAATACTTAGAGTTTCTCATCAAATCCATGGTTCTGTATGTACATCCACTTTTCTTTCTACCTCCAATCAAAACATTGTAATTGGAGGAAACTTTGTCATTTTCTTTTTGTATTTGTTCCCCAAAAAAGAGAGTTGTTTTTTTTTTTTTTTTTGAGTCAACAGAGCATGTCTTGCAAAATTTATAGGACCAGAGTACCCTGACATCATACATAATTGAAGATAACAGCCTGCATATTATTGCATAATCTCACTTTAGCCTGTCAGTTTTAGAGATAAAACAAAAGTCAGTTACTTGCCATTTTGAAGGAAGAAAGCTTAATAGTCTTACAAATTATACTTGGATTTATCATTTAGATATTTGACAGTTAACCAGAAAACCAGACTAGGTTGTTAACTCTTCCCACTTGGGACAGGCATTTGTGATTGATTTGTGTAAGAATAGCTCTTAATCCATGACTTTTCCTGACCTGCAGCTACCTTAATAGAAGTTTCCTTTGTGGAAATATGACACTCCCCAGCCCCAGAATGACTATGCCAAAGATTTCTTTCCCCACATCCCTCAAGCCTTACTGGGCACCCTTGCCCCAGAACACCCTCACACACTTTCAGCAGTGAAACTTGCCTCTTTGTTCAAAGAGAAATTAGAGTCATGGGTCAGCTAATTCCTTCAAGTCCCTGTCCTGTCCCACACATGTACATGCCTTTTCATGAATTCTTCCTTTCAGCCTTAATGGAATATGCATCCGTCTTCCCTTCCACAGCAAACACCTTCCCCTGTGCTCTGCATCGCATCCCCTTTACCTCCTCAGTGGCTTAGCTCCATCACTTTTCCTACATTCTATGCTATCGACAACTTTTTCCTCTGCTGGCTCTTTGTCTTCAACTTGCAAATTAGATATAGTCTCCCAATCTTTGAAAGAGGAGAAAGAGAGAGAGAAAAAAAAAGGAGAGGCAGGATGAGGCAAGAAAGGAAAGGAACCTGCAGCAACTGAACATAACCAGCTAGCAGCTACTTTTGAACATGTTTTTTCTTCTCAGCCCAGCTTTTTGTAAGGCCGGTCTAATATCATTGTCTTCATGTTTTCACTTCCTATTTATACTTCATGCACTGTCTCACAGCTTCATTACTCTACTCGAACTACTCTTACAGATGTCGCTAACCATCTCCTAGTTGCCAAAATTTCAAAACATTTGAATCTTTTTCTTGCGTTTTCACTGAGGCAGTTCATACTCTACATTGTCAATACATCTTCCTGTAGGTAAAAGAGATTTTCCAGCCCTGAATGGTGTAAAGCAAAGATCAGCCTTAAAACTGATTTAGAGTATTGCCTTTCTTAGTGAAAAGAGAACACTTTTGAACACTTCTCCAGTAATGTTTAATAGAATGTAAATAAACCTGTTATGTATATAGGATTTATAAAACTGTAGGATTAAAATGAGAATTCTAATGTTCTTTTTAGCATGAGTGTATATAGGATGTATTATATCATTTAGTGATTGGTGATAAATTGTTTTATAATTGTTCACACTAATTTTTCTTGGGTGTATGTTTTGCTCTCAAACTAGATCACGATTACCATGTACACCATTTTTTAAGCCGTCATCCATCTACATTTGCTTTTAGCTAAAGAAATGCAATAAATATCCATTATGAAGCTGACTATAGTTAATTAGGTTTCATTTTCAACATAATGCGTTGTTGAGTTGATTACAATTTGTGAGAAAGTGGATTTATTTTGGTCAAATTTAGTAGCCTGTTGATATTGTTAAATTTGCTCCATCATTTTTAAAATGTCAACCTAAGAATGCTTTCCAATAAATACATATTTTGTTACTTTTAACAAGAAAATATAATAGGGAGGCAGAAAACCACTAACTGAAATAGGCAGATACAAGAGCTGTGATAAAATGTTACATATGAATTTCTAAGATCTGGTCAAAAAATATTCCTTTCTTTGGACTCATTTTCTATACTAACTATTGTGGGGAAGCCATTAACTTTTATTTGCCCAGAATATTTTTATTTCTATATCTGCTCTACTTGGCCTTAGGAGACTGTCAATCACATGACCCCCTTCCCTCCACTCTGCACCCCCTGTTTTCCCACCCACAACTCTCTATCCCAAGCCCTAGACATGAGTAAGCATGTCACCCATTCTGGCCAGCCATAAATTATCCCCCTGGCCGCAGTTATCTCGTTTTGTTTTGCTTTGTTTTGTTTTCTGAGAGTACTTTTTTTCTAAGAAAGATTATCTTCAAAGTATCTTGAGCTCAAATAAAGTCTTGAGCCCCAGGTGGCCATGTTTGGTATCACATTGAGAAAACTTACCTGGAAATGAAGCCATCACAGAGACAAGGGAGACAGAGTTGTGATAACTTTGGTATTCCCTAAAAAAATGATACAAATGAACTTATTTACAAAGCAGAAACTGTCTCACAGACTTCGAAAACAAACTTATGATTACCAAAGGGGAAAGGTTGGGAGAGGGACAAATTAGGAGTTTGGGATTAACATATATACACTACTATATATAAAATAGATAATCAACAAGGACCTACTGTATAGCACAGGGAACTCTACTCACTATTCTGTAATAACCTGTAAGGGAAGGGAATCTGAGGGAGAATGGATGTGTGTATACGTATGACTGGATCACTTTGCTCTACACCTGAAACTAACACAACATTGTAAATCAACTATCCTCTAATATAAAATAAAAACTAGGTTTTTAAAAAACTCAGTGTACAAAGATTAAAAAAAAAAACCCACAAACTTTGGTAGATTCCTAAATGCATCTGTGCCTGCATCCACCTCCTGGACCTCTTACTGATATCCCCCAAACATTTCCTTTGTACTTCAACTAGTTTGAATAGTATTTCTGTGAGGGACTCAAACTAATGCCATAACCTAATCAACCCTCGCTTGACTGACATGCAAGAAACAATTGTGGATCTTAGAGTTTATCCTCACATTGTTGAGGATTTTATAACTTATCCTCATTTGTTGTCTATTCATTCTCTCTTATTTTTTTAATTTATCAGTGTCCTTCATGCAACTAGATATGATGGCAGTTAACTGCACATGCCATGTTTTAATGCTTTTAAGTATCAAAATATATTGTGAATTTTTCTATCTCAATAACTATTTATCCATAATATAACCAATTGTTGGTAATTTAATGGCCATAAAATACATTTCACAAAAAATCTAGTGGTTTATAAAATTCTGTTTAATAACATTTAGTTTTAAGATTGAGAATTTATATAGAGAATTTATATATTAAGCAATATAATATTGATTCTTCTCAGCCTTCCCATTGAATAGAGTTTTTTAAATCAATTGCCAAATATCGTAAGTCAAAATATTTCAGGTAATTTTCCAAAGTTTTTATTTCATCGAGAAGGTGCATTTCCAAGTTGAACCTCTACTTTTTACCTTCCAAAGTTCAGCAGAGAAAAAAACAGTGAGCAGCACTTCAAAATATAACTAAAAATCATTCTTCAGAAGATTGACTTAAGGTGTCTCAGTGGTCTGTTGTCTTTAAGTGTGTCTCCTGCCGCACAGTTAGTGGGTAAGTGAAAAGCTTCCAGGACTCAAATGTGTAATTGTGGCCTAGCATCTATCACAGATTAGAGGTCTCCAATCATGTCCACTGGTAAAGGGTAATTAAACAGCATTGGAGCGATAGAGCACATTTTTACTTCCTATGCCAGCATTTACTTTTAGATTTCTTTTTAGAATTTGTTTGATTTTTTTTCATGGGCTTTGGTTTCTCAAATGCCACTTGCAGCACAATCACATCTAAATTTTCAGATAAACCTACTGGATCAGAATCTCAGTTGTAGGAGAGAGGGGAATTTGCACTTCCAATAAACCCTCCAGGTAACTTTTATGCATTCTCTAATATGAGAACTATTGATTAAAGCTGGAGCCTTGGCTTCACATTGGAATTCCTGAGAGAGCTGTATAAAATACTGGAGGTAGGTCCCACCCTCAGAGATCCTGATATAATTATTCAGGAGTGTGGCCTGGGTATCATTAGGCTTTAAAAAAAAATGTTTAGTCCAGGTTGAGAACCACTTAGATGCTCATGTAGACATCAGGTAGCATTTAAGTATGGCATGTATAAGTAAAAATGAAAGCTATCAAAAACAAATGGGGATTTAACCTTTGGATTTTGTGTTCCCCAATAATTAATAAAAGTATTTAGGCATTATTAATCATCAGCATATTTTTCAAACAAATATTTTGGTATTCTTAGAGTTATACTTAGCTGACAATATTTTCATGTGCCTTTTTGAGCAAGTAGAATAATTTTTTTAAATTTATAGGTCTTACCACCACAATAAGAGGCACCAAAAAAGAAATGCAAGAGTTCTTCCAATAAATAAAAGCATACTTATTGAGCATTACTTTATGCTCTGCACTGCAATGAGCATGGCAAAAAGATACATAAAATAAAACTTTCTCTTTTTTGCTTTAACTAGTAGGAAGCTCAAAGCTAAACTTGCTGCATAATGACAGCACCTGTGTACATCTCGGCTTTTGGTATTTTACCTCTCTTTGAGAACACTGGTTCTCAGATGTATACAGAAAATCACTTCTGAAAGTTTTTAAAAAGTACAGATGCCTGGAACTCATCCAAAATGTATTAAATCAGAACTTACGGTAGGAGTAGCCAGATACTTACATTTTACAAAACGTAATAGTTGATCCTTATGTGCACCATTGTTTAAAGTCACTATTCTGGTTGGTTTTCATCATTGTTTTTCAAACCTCCATATTTATACAAATCACCTAGGGGACTTGGTAAATGGCAAATGTCCAAGTTTCACCCACTATGAATCAGTTGGACTCAAAGGGGACCAATGATCTGGCATCTCTAACAGGCATCACAGTGGTTCTGATGCAGGTGTTCAGTGAACTACACCTTAAAAATTGTTATGGGGTATGGATTTATTTTATGATTTTATTTATTTGTCATGATGTATTTGTCCATTTTAGCATAAACCACTAAAGTTCCTCTGATGATTAAATTCAAAATCTTTAAGGTCTTAAAAAACCTTAGAGATCATTGAATCCAGTGGTTTTCTGGATTTCTGTGCAACTTTATGATTAGACAGAGACTCTACAAAGAGTAGAGGGATGTGCAAGAGGAAGGTCTCTGCCTTCCTCACCCCACTATGTTGCCCTGCAGCCCTACCAGGGTCTACTTTGATCTCTTCCATATATTGGGTTACTATGTGATATATTCCTGGAAGAAATGTTTCTATGTCTCCAAAGTATTTGAAAAACACGGATTAGTCCGATGTTTGTGTTTCACACATGAGATAACCAAGTGCTTAGAGAAGTTTTCTTTCTGCCCACAGCATGAAAGTAGAAAATGCAAGAGGCTAGAAAAGCAGAAAACAAGAAAGTAAAATTAAAATTTACAAAATAATAAGATGTACCCTGTTCTGAAAGAACCCCAAGTGTAACTGTGAGCCAAGAATGCTCAAATAGCAAATGAAGAGCAGTAGTGCCAGTTATGTTCTGTAGAATGTGCTTTGGGATGATTAGGAGAGGCTTCATGAAGAAAGCAGAACTTGAGCTAGGCTCTCATTTGAGTGAGAATTAGAAAGAAAATGAAAACATGGATGGACAGACTGTATCCTTGCATGAAGGAGGAACTTAGTATGGCATGTGAGTAGGCTAAGGAAGAGACTAGACTAAATGGGTCTAAAAGCTCTGGATTGAGGAAAAGGAGAAATTGAGTTTGAATTGATGGTTTAGGATGGAGGATATATGGAGGACCTTTTGAAGAACAATATGAATAATTCCTTCCTAACTTATTTCCTAATTTCTTAAACTTCCCAATTCCTCTTTGTCTCTACTCAGAAAATTTGTACTCAAAGACTGTCAAACAGAAGCCAGGCAGAACACTCATAGACTTTCTAGAATGGCAGATACTGGGGAACAAACAGACAGGAGTGGCACCACTGCCCATCACACTCAAGAACAATACCTTGGAACGGACATCAGATTCTGAGAAAGTCAGAACTGGAACGAAATAGCCGTATGCCGTTGCAGAACCTTGGCCTTGATCCCTGTTCTGCCATTCCAGCATTCCTTGCTTGGGGGGTACCAACCCTTTCTCTGGAATCCTAATGGGGCTGGGGTCTGTGATAGCACAGTGGCTCCCAGACCTTATCTACCATCTAAACACTCTACTGCCTTGCTACTCCAAGGGCTTTTTCAGGACTAACATCATCAGTATCACCTTGGAGTTTATTAGAAATTCAGAATCTCAGGCCCCAACCCAGGCCTACTAAATCAGAATCTGCATTTTAACAAAATCTCCAGGTTATGTGTATGTGCATTAAGGTTTGAGAGACAGCGCTTTATTAAAATTGATTTACTTCAACATTAGCTGTAGCCAGTCTCCAGAGAGCTCTTGTCTTGGACAACTTAATTCTTACCTCTCAGAGACCCAGCAGATGGAGAAGGGGTGACCTACAATCTCCCAGGGAGTATCTTTTCTTCCGAACTCAAGTCACCCTGGAGTAGTTGGGCCAGCATTCCTCAAACTAGTGTTCTGTGAAAAACAAATGAATGGATAAATGGATGCCGTGCTCAGATATATTTGAGAAATAAAGCTAAATAATTTTATTTACTTCAGGACTTCTCAAAGCTTTCAATATGCTAATGAACATTATAATGCTTCAGCAAACAATTATAGGAAATAAATATCACAGAAAAGAGAATTTCACAAATTTATTTGTTTATTCAAACATTTTTCTCAAGTCAGAACTATTTACATCTCAAATGAAAAGTCCCTGCTAAAATCCTCAAATATCAGTTTGGGGAACATTAAGCTAGGCCCACGTATGTACTTGAAACCCAGTCATGATTAAAGTAGAGCACACAGCATCTCTTGCCAATGACATGTTTTCTTATCCCAAGACTCCAGTGGACCCAGTGAATGTGTTTCTAACTTCCATTCCCTTGTTCTCCTTTGCTACATTATCTTTCTACACCAGCACACATCCACACAAAGACCTAGGAATGCTGAGATTAAAAGACTGATAAGAAAAACTAAATTCCTTTCTTCCTGAGCCCTAAATTTTAACCAGGCCCTTCCCTCGTTCCCAAATCCATTTGTACAGAAGGTTTTGTCTCTCTAAGACCAAACTGAGAACTCTGATACCAGATTTCTGGCCAAATGGTCAAGCAGTCAGTATACCTAGTGACCACCGTGTGCTCAACATTTTGTTAGGTACAGTGAGGGGTGCAAAGGAATAAGAAGACATTATTCCTGCATCTGAGAGCTTTAGTCTAATAAAGGAGTAAGAGTTTGTTTTCTAGAAAGGTTAGAAATTGTAAAAGGCCCTAAAGAGAATCATACAATTTAAAGGAACAAGATTTTTTTTTCTTGACCCTGGGAGCTCACAATTTTTTCAAGAAAATAGACAAAAATGACTATAAGAGAACAAGGGGCCTATGAGTGCAAGGCAAAAGGGTTGATTAATTCTGGGGGAAAAGGGAATAGGAAAGGAGTCATAGAGAGGACAACTAATAAATTATGCCCTGGAGAACGAATAGGATTTTCCACACAAAGTAGGAAACGAGGTCAATTCTGAGCTGAAGAGTAGCATCAATTTCAAGCTGACAGAGAAACAGATTAAGATTTTTCTCATCTTCACATGTTAAAAAAAAAAATCTCATTCTGTACGATTAGAACTGGTGTGAAATCATATTGCACTCACTAGACTAGTGATACAAATTCAAGGAAAGAAGAGAGTGATTCTTGGGAGCTGAACTGGCTGTCCTTGTATGGGAAAGCAGAGCACAGAACAGAACAGTCCAGTGTCAGGACAGTGCAAGAGTGTGGAATCAAAGCAAAGAGCAGGAAGTCCCAAAATACAGATTAAACTTTGGGCCACATCTGCATCAGACAGAGGCCTTAGAGATGGCAAGTTATAGGCTAACACTGGACAACATTAAGAAAAGCCCACGTAACAAGAAACTTTTCAGTAAGGTCTCATTATAAGTAACCTTGAGAAGTTCTAATGATGACAGGGAGAATTGGAGGATTTCCTAGGGTGAGAGATAAATGTAGGCAATTTTTAAAGAGAAGGAAAAAATATATGTAAAATAAGGCAATGGCACTATAAAGTCAGGAGTCCCTCTGAGATATGAAGTACATAGGAAAGTGGTGGAACACATCTGGGAGGAGTAAGGACTGATTTCTGGATCAGACTTGTCCTGACTAACCCTCTCCTTGGCCTCAATTGTCATACCTGTTTAAAGATAAAGATAATCTAAATGGTCTCAAGTTCTCCTTCAAGCTTTAAATTCTATGATCCTCAGAACAAAGATGGTGCAGAGTGAGAAAATGAAGCAAAGAGGCTTAAGCACAAGGTTTACTTGAATGTAGAGAGTGAGTCAGAAGAATTATATCTGAGATATAAAAAGAAGGTATTTATTACAATACAGAAGTATTCAAATGACTGAAAAATATTAGTATGTACTTACTACTGCAATTGTTGCTAATACTACTAATAAAATCCCTTCACACCTGTATCGCCGTGTGTGTAACTTAGAAAATGCTATTGAGGCTCAGAGAAGAAGGGAAAAGAAATTTTTTGAGTGTCTACTGCTTGCCAGCTTTATGTTAGAAGTCTGTACATAATGCCTGCAATTACTTTATGTGGAAAAAATGACTGTTACTTCACAATTACTTGGAATATTAAGCATAGACATCCGTATACAGATTGTATACAGATTGGTCCATTCAAAAAAGGGGGGAGAAATAGTTTTTAGGTGTTTTGGGGGGTGTGGGGTAGGTTGTTTTTGCTTTACATGTATTAAACTACAATTAGTTTGACCATGCCAATGTGACATAGTTTTGCTACAATCCAGTATAATAATGATATTGATCCGATACCTCAGAAATTCCAGCAAAATCCAATCTCTTAATCACCAGGAGGGCTTTGTAATACCCCAAGTGACCTTCTGCTGAAAAGGAACCCTCTGCCCCCCAGGGACTGTATAAATCAGAGATGGATTGAGATAGTGACCCACCTTCTCACTGTACATTAATCTAAAGATGTCAGACAGACTGTTAGTGCTGCTTGTGTCGTTCCCACCACTGTTCGTTTGTTTTCTGAGTTTTCCTCTTTGGCTGAATAAAAATACTCTGTCCTGTGAACTCTGAGAGCAAGATGTGCCACTCTCTTGACCCCCCACATGGCTCCATCAATATTGATTTGAAACAAACCCTCTAGGGTCATCTGCGTTCCTGGCAACGTTTCAATACTAACATGTGGTTAATTTTTTAGAGGATTTTTCTTTCCCTTCCTGTGCTCAAGAGGAGCCGTGGGGTGTGTGGGAAACAGCAGCTTGATGTGTGCGTCTGTGGCGCTTGCATATTTCCCTTAGAGATAGTGGCTCTTTCTTCCTAACCGTTCTTTTACTGCACGTTGTGTCCTAGGAACTCAGAAAGAGCCATCTAAACGCTTGGAGGGCTTTTAAGACAATATTCTTAGCGACATGGTATGTGAGAAAGTTCATAGAATTCTTACTACTCACTTCCTCACAAAATTTAGCAATTAATATTATGATAATATGTAAATATTATCATATTTACAGCCATTTATATTCAATATGCATTGGCACGCTTTGTTACTAAATGCAGAGGCTGTTATAAATACTTGCTCAAGGATGTCAGTTCTATTAAATAACTAATTTCTGACCAAGAGCACAAGAAATATCTTAAGGCAAATAATGGAGATCTGATTTTTTTTTTACCATTACTGTTATCTTTTCCAGGTAGGACAATGAGTTGTATTGTTTTAATTTGCAAAACTTGTGAGAACCGTCAGCCAGAGGAGTATTGATGTGTTTCTATTTTCAATAACATAAGGAAATACCCACCTTAAAATCCTATTATATGGAATAAAGACATTTCTTAAGATTATTTACTTCTTATTTTTATAGATATACTAAAATTCACATTTGGGTTATATTTTGCTCAGCAAATAACAGTCTTAAAAATGAGATCATAATTCTTATTTTCCCCTTGGTTGGACTTTCTAAGTCTGTAATGGATCAATGCTTTCAAATTCAGAAGGAGACGTTTAGAATAAAAACATCCAGTCCTTTCTTTAACTTGCTCGCAGTAGAAAAATATGTACTTCAAATTATTTTATCAGTAATGGTACCAGGTTCTACTAAAAGATCTATGCTTTCTCATGTATTTGACCATTTATTCATCAGCAAACATCTGTGGTTAAATAAAATTTGAATAGAATTTTATCAAATTGAATAATGACATACACCAAAGCAGAAATTCTCTGGAAATGCCATTTCTGATTAAATAACCACTGAATGTTTAAGAAATGCCTGGAAATTTGGTAAATGTAAAAAATATTTTAATGCTTTATCCTAGGACTCAACTGCTACCAAAAGAACAGTGAGGTGAAACTTTACCGACCTAGAAGGGGCCCCTCCTCACCTGCTTATAAAACAGATCTACTTCTGCACATCACTTCACTGGTAAATTTAGGTTCATCTTGAAACAAATAGGGGAAATATATTGTGCCCCTAGAAACCCCAGACAGAGATGACACCATGAGGCAACGGGGATTTCAGAGAGAGTAGAAAGAGATCATTTGCTTTTTGTACTTTACAATTATTTACCTTGTAAAAATATCATAGCGAAGACCTGGAAAAGGGAAGTTGGTGGCCGAAGAGAAAAAATAGAAAGGTACATTCATGGTAAGCTTGAGGGACAGGACAGACCTGTGGAGTTCAAGTCAACTGCTCTCTGTGCATTTAGTTTATCTTTTACTGTGTTTTGCACAAGCCTTTAGCCAGAGCTAGTCTCTCATGCCTCAACTCAATCAACACAAATCTATTTTTCAAACATGTTTCATGTCCTATGATATTCCCAGCACTCCTTGCACTTCCATGCCCTCCATCCCTCCGAGTCTTATTCAGTTTCAAGGCTGTTTAATTGTTGCTTTCTCTATGAAGCTGACCCCATATCACCCAAACAGAATCTCTTCTTTATCTTCTTTTTGCTTTAATAGCACTTTACTCTAGCACTAAACTCGTACTCATCCCATTTTGTTTTGGCTGCTTGTTTGCATGGCAGTCTGCTAGGTGTAATATAAACTTCTTAAATGAAGAGAAGATTTGTTCTATCTCTTGTATGCAACACAGTGTTGTTGATCTAATAGTTGCTCAATATGGGGAAAATTTTATACAGCCCCCTCCCTGAAACCCAGACTAAAGGAGAGACGGGCCAAACTTTCTCCAAGAGTTACTTAAACACTCAAAAAGAAGAGATTCACATTGGCTAACATACCCATTTGTCAACTAATGTGTACATTAATTGTGTGTAGTTTTCTAGGGTATATATTTTAACCTTCTCTCCAACTACCCTCTCTTGCAGTCAAAACCTAACAAGCCAATTGCTTCTTGATTTACTAATCTTAGACAATTTTTTCATTGGTAAAAAAGCTACAAACATCTGAAGTCCTTTCCAGCTCTAAATTACAACTCTGTGGTCTCTTTCATAATTCTACCATGAAAATAACAGATTTTTATCACTAAGTACTAGTCCATCTCCCTTGGGCTTCTGAGAAGAGTGATACTATATTGTCTTAAACCCCACCTTTTGAAAACACAGAAAGTTACTTTTATTCGTTGGTTCAACCCTCATTAAATATGTACACTATATATATATATATATATATATATATATATATATATACCTCAAATTATAATATTTTAAGCAAACCTAAATCCTATTTTCAAATGCTATTTAATATTATTCTTTAACTCACAAGCTTTATCGGTCACATTCTACTTTGTGCTTATTTGTGTTTATACAATAAGTAGCTAAATAATTACTACTCATTATAGGAAGTAGGTGCAAGACAACTCCACAGGTGACTCATGTTATTGAACATGACCATTTGAATTAAAAACCATAGAAACTTATAGGTTCCTTTCACGGGCCCATGGTTTATATGGAGAACAAGCAAGACAAAAATCCTCTTCAGTGTGCTGGAGAGATTCCCTAGGCAGAAATTTGGGTTAAGAGTTATGGCCATATTGGGAAAGAAGAAGGCATTGTTTGGTTTCCTTATGCACAAGAGAAAAGCAAACAAACAGGTCTTAATGATCTCAGGGAATTGGAGGATGAGTAACCTCAATATTTTGGAAGCAAAAGGCTACTTTTCAAATGTCCCTTTCCCTCAGAAATATTATACCACAAAGACGTTTTTGAGTTTTCACTAAGTCTTGTAAGGACACAAACAATGAACCACTCTACTGCCAACACATGTTCTAATCAGTGCATCTGAAAAGTTCTCTTCAATTAAAAAGGAAATTTCCCATAGTAGCTGTTTATGCTTTCTCTCTGTAGAACTTTACTTTTTAGAGATTGACAATATTATGTGGATGCTCACTAAAGATTGGAACTTAGTAGATAACTAATTGTTAATTAATCAAAAGATACTTTTGAGTCCTACTATGGACAATTTCTCTGCTAGGTCCTTTGGTAAGGTTACAGAGAAGCATGAGGCCCCATCTCTTCTGATGTGGGTTTTAAAAATTAATTGAGGAGGCTATATGTGCATGAAATACTTGATAATATAAAGGAGCTACTACTCACTAGCTATTCCTTTTCAAATTAGTAATCATCAAAAAGAGATCAATGAAATACTTATGCTATAAGTAAATGATCTAAACCCATGATTTTTTTTAACTTTACTGAGGAACAATTGATAAATATATTTGTATATACTTAAAGTATACAATGCAATGATTTGATATTCATATACATTGTGGAATGATTACCAAGATCAAGATAATTAATACATCCATCACCTCACATAGTTAACTCTTTTGTGTATGTGTGTGTGTGTGTGTGTGGTGAGAATTCTTAAGATGTACTCTCAGCAACTTTCAAGTATACAGGACCATATTATTAACAATAGTCACCATGCTGTACTAGAGTCTCAGAAATTACTATTCTTATAAATGAAAATGTATGTACTTTGTATGTATGTACTTTGATCTACATTTCCCCATTTTCCCCTCCCCACAGCCCCTGGCAACCACCATTATATTCTCTATTTCTGTGAAATCAGCTATACTGAAAAGACTGTCTTTTCACCGTTGTGTGTTCCTGGTGGCCTTGTCAAATATTAGTTGACCATATATTCATTGGATTATTTTGGGGCTCTATTGTGTTGTGCTGGTCTCTGTGCCTATTTTTATGTCAGTACCATACTGTTTTGATTACTATAGCTTTGGTATATAGTTTGAAACCAGGCCATATGACACCTCCAGTTTTGTTTTTCTTTCTCAACATTGCTTTAGCTATTCTGGGTCTTTTGTGATTCCATATGAATTTTAGGATTGTTCTATTGCTGTGAGAAATGCCACTGGAATTTTGACAGGAATTGCACTTAATTTGTAGATCACTTTGGGTAGCATGGATATTTTTATAATATTAATTCTTCCAATCCAAGAGCATGGGATATCTTTGCATTTATTTATATCTTCTTCAATTACTTTTATCAATGTCTTATATTTTTCAGTGAACAGGTTTTTCATCTCCTTGGTTAAATTTATTTCTAAGTAATTCATTGTTTTTGATGCTATTGTAAGTGAGATAATTTTCTTAATTTCTCTTTCAGATAATTCGTTGTCAATATATAGAAACACAACTGATTTTGTATGTTGATTTTTTATCCTGCAACTTTACTGAATTCATGTATTAGTTCTAACAGTTTTTTTGGTGGAGTCTTTAGGGTTTTCTGTAAGTAAGGTTATATCACTTGCAAATAGAGATAATTTTACTTCTTCCTTTCTGATTTGGATGCATTTCTTTTATTTCTTTTTCTTGCCTAATTTTTGTGGCTAGGACTTACAGTACTACATTAAATAGAAGTGGCAAGAGTGGGCACCCTTGTCTTATTCCTAATCTTAGAGGAAAAGCTTTTAACTTTTGACCATAAAATATGATGTTAGCTGTGGGCTTGTCATATATGGCCTTTATTATTTTGAGGTACATTCCTTCTAAACATGATTTGTTGAGAGGTTTTATCATTGAAAGGGTGTTGAATTTTGTCAAATGCCTTTTCTGCATCTATTGAAATGATATGATTTTTATCCTTCATTCTGTTAATGTAGTGTATCACATTTATTGATTTGCACATGTTAAACTATCCTTGCATCACAGGGGTAAATCCCACTTAATCATGGTATAGAACACTTTTAATGTGCACTTGAATTCAGTTTACTAATATTTGGTTGAGGATTTTTGCATCTATGTTCATTAGAGACATTGGCCTGCAATTTTCTTTCCTTGGAGTGTCCTTTTTTGACGTTGGTATCAACTAAATGCTGGCCTTGTAAGATGTCTTTGGAAGTGTTTGTTCCTTTTCACTCTTTGGAAGTATTTGAGAAGGATTGGTTTCAAATATTTCGTAGAATTCACCAGTGGAACAATCTCATCTGGGCTTTTATTTGTTGGGAGAATTTTGATTACTGATGCAATCTCCTTGCTCCTTGGTCTGTTCATATTTTGTATTACTTCATGATTTTGTCTTGGTAAGTTGTATGTTTATAGGAATTTACCATTTTTTTAAGCTATTTAATTTGTTAATATAGAATTGTCCATAGTCTCTTATAACCCTTTGTATTTGTAATTTTATTAATTCGAGTCCTGTAGCTAAAAGTTTGTCACTTTTATTTATGTTTTCAAAAAAACAACTCTTACTTTTGTTGAATTTTTCTATTGTCTTTCTGGTATCTATTTCATTTATTTCTGCTCTAATCTTTATTATTTCTTTCCTTCTGGTAACTTTGGGCTTAATTTGTTCTTTTTATTTTTCCTTGAAATATAAGTTTAGATTGTTTTCTGTGGTCTTTCTTTTTTCTTAATGTAGGCATTTATTGCTATAATATTCCCTCTTGGAATTACTCTTGCTGCATTCCATAAGTTTTAGTATGTTGTGTTTCCATTTTCATCTGTCTCAAAACTTTTTTTATTTACCCTTTGCCCCCTCCCAGCTACACCCCATTCTCCAGTATGGGTATCCTTCCAGATCTTTTTTTTCACATCTATATGTATGCATATAGAAATACAGAATTTTACTTTGGGGTGTGTGTGTGTGTGTGTGTGTGTGTGTGTGTGCATGTGCGTGTTCATTCAGTACATAAAGGGTTTCATGCTATAGGGTGTTGTTCTTTACCTTTCTTTCTCCACTTAACAAACCCTCTTGAAGCCCTTTCCCTATAAGTAGCGGGGCCCTAAGTTCATTTGTATAGGCTGTGCCCTACACAAGGACACCAGACTAAAGCACTTAGTGGGGGCTGATGGGTAATCTGAGTTTTATTCATTAAGCCATGAACCTTGGCAGGGGCTGCATCCCTCCCAAGGGAAACAGTTTTCTAACTCAAATTGAAGTGGTGGATAAGTTATTGTGGCTCTGTCAGTGCATGTGAATCTACCTCATATTTGTAGCTACTGGGTAGTGATCTAAGGGATTATGGTACCATTACATTAAACAGTTTTCTGTTGATGGCCACATAGGATATTTCCAGTTCTTAGACCACTAGGAAAAAATTCTTTAATGAGTAGTATTGGGCATACTAATTTTTTGCATGTATGCAAGTAATTCTCTAGGCTAGGTATCTAAAATTAGATTGCCAGGTTGAAGGATACTCCTACTTTAATTTTAATAGATACTGCTAAACTGCCCTCCAAATAAGGCAGAAATTTACATTTCTGAAGATATGGTCAAGATATTTTTTTCTTTTTTGACAATCTGATAGGTGAAAAACAGTAATTCTCATTCTTTACTTAATTTGCATTGTTATGATTACCAGTGCAGTTTAAGGTTTTAAATCATTATAATTTTTCTGTGAATAGCCTTTTTGTATGCTTTGACCATTTTTACTAGGTTGCCTTTTTATAACTTCTTAATTCTTCATTATATATGATCCAAATATTTTTGCTCAGTTTGTCAGTTGTATTTTAACTTTTATCAGTCTTTTCATTTGTAGGTTATTATACATTGTCGTGTCTCATAGAATATTTTGATCTGTTTTATTTTGTTTTGTTTTTAAGATATTTATGATTAATACTCCTTTCCTCTTGCAAGAGAATTTTAAAATCAATTTATCGTATGTAAGCATTTGTGAGTAAAATATGTTTTTTTAAGTAGGGATAGATAAATAAAGTAAAATTGACAAAATAATGACAGCCTTTAAGCTGACAGGTACACAGGGTTTATTATATTATCTTTCTCTGTTTTTGTATATGTTTAAAGATATTCATATTAAACAAGACTTTTTGTCTGCTTCCTTTGGGATTTTTTCCTTATCTTTATTTTTGCTCTTTAAGAATCATCTTTCCAAGTTCCATTAAAAATCTCATGGGAGGGCTTCCCTGGTGGCACAGTGGTTGAGAGTCCGCCTGCCGATGCAGGGGACACGGGTTCGTGCCCCGGTCCGGGAGGATCCCACATGCCGCGGAGCAGCTAGGCCTGTGAGCCATGGCCGCTGAGCCTGCGCATCCGGAGCCCGTGCTCCGCAACGGGAGAGGCCACAACAGTGAGAGGCCCGCATACCGCAAAAAAAAAAAAAAAAAAAAAAAATCCCATGGGAGTTTTGGGTTAGACTACTATGGGTTTATAAATTAATTGAAGGACAACATTTCATTCATTCATTCATTCAATAAACCCTTATTATGTGGCAATATGCAACCACTGCTCTAGATTCTTGGGTTACATCAGTGAATAACAAGCAACGATTGCTACATTCTAGTGGGGAAAGAGACAATATACACAACAAATTAGCTGTGAAGCATATTAGAAAGAATTTTCCTATCCAGAACAATCATATAGCTCCTCATTTTTTCAGTATTCTTTTAGGTCTTTTGATGATATTTTTGGTTTTCTCCATAAAAGATCTTGATTATTTCTCATTCAGTTACTTCTAGATATTGTATAGTCTTTGTTGTTACTATGATTGTTTTTTCTATTCCGTTTTTTAAATGGTTACACAAGAATGTTCCTGTGTTTTTCTTTGTTGAGCCCAATCCTTTTGTTGTTGTTGTTCTAATAGATTATCAGATTATTCTCTGAGATTTTCAAGGCACAAATTCTCTTCGTTTGTAATATAATCGCTGTTTTGTTGTTGCTGCTATTGTTTTTGCTGTATCAGCCAGAACCTCAAGTACAATGTTGAATAGAATATGTGATAACAAGCATTCTTACTTTTTCTTAATATTGTAGGAGTGTTTCTAATGTTCCACCATTATCCTTAATATTTACTCTATTGTCTGATACTCCTAATCAAGTTAAGAATGTTGCCTTCCAAATACTTGCTACCTGAGAGAGTTTTTATTGTTGTTGTTCTATTTATCAAATCACTAACAAGTGGTCTGAGATAGGTTTTCAATGTTATAAGTGTCTTTTTGACATTTTTTGTTGTATTGTATGTTTTCTATTAATCTGTTACCGTAGGGAATTAATGGATTTCTTATTGTGGAATTACTCTGTGGGAGAATCTAATTTTTATTGTCCTAATTTTTGTCTGAAGCCATGAAATGGCTTTCTCTGAAATATATTTCCGTGTTCCTCAACCCCCACTATGCTTTGAATACATCTGTGGAACTTTTAAAAAACACACTAGCTTGGTCCTGTGCTACACCAACTGAATCTGAATTTGGTGGGTGGAGCCTTAGCATGTGGAAGTTTTCAAAGCTACACAAGAGTACTTATAATCAGCCACTATTGAGGACTTTTGCTCTCCTGTGTGTGGTCAGAGGTTCTCAAAGTGTGGCTCCCAGCAGCAGCAGCGACAGCAGCATTACCTGGGAACTTGCTAAAAATGTAATGCTCCATCTCCATCACAGACCTACTAAGTCAGCAGCTCTCTGTGTTTAACAAGGTCTTCAGATGATTTTGATGCTCACTAATATTTGAGAACCACTGGTAGAGTTTGTTGTTGACAGAAAGACAAAAAGAAGGAAAAGGAGGAGGGAAGGGAGAGAGGGAGGGAGGGAGGGAGAGAAGGAAGGAAGGAAGGAAAGGGAGAGAGAAAGAAAAAGAAAGGAGGGACAGAGGGAGAAAGGGAAGGAAGGGGGAAGAAAGGAACAAATCATTAATAGGATGATTTATCTTCTAAATGTATAGATTGATAACTATAAGAAGATACCACTCACGTGTGACTAAGTCTGTTTTTTAATCTACGTGTATTAAGCCCAGATCTCTCAATGCATGTGAATTTGTTTGGGAAATATAACCTTTGGGGTCACCTGTAGAGTTGAAGAAAGTGCCTTATAGGAGTAAAAGTGTTAGTGGCTACCTGTTTAACAGGAAGCAAAGCTGAATTGAATCAGGAGACTCAGATTTTCCAGTTCTGCCATTAGCTGTCTTAATTTGCCAAGGTTACTATCACATCAGAAAAAAATGAGAGGATTGGGCTAGATAAATAGTTCCAATACTTCTTCAGTGTGAGGACTCTTCATTAATGTCAAAAAAGCCACAAACACACATCACGTAATTAGTAGTTAGAAAATATTCAGTGGCAAAAAATTTACTCTGACTTTGCTCACTCATGGAAGATTTAGTACCAAACATTAACAATTTAAGTAAATTTGTAATCCTAAAAATATCACAAGAGCAGCCTTATGCATTTTTCACATTTAATTTTGCTACTAAAAAGAAAAAATGACAAGTCTTAGATTTACTTGGAATTATTATAAAACTGAATAAGATACTGAGAAAAAAATTTTACATTCTTTGAAGTTGTATAATGAAACTTTAGAGGCAGTTGATGTTCATTCATTCAAGGAAACAACCTTGTGAAAGACCTCTGCATTGGAATTTGAAACCAAGGAGTTTCCTCTGATATACCCAGGCAAGGGAGAGGCGTGTTAAGCAGAAGAAGCATTATTACATGAGTCAAAAATAGAGTTGCCAGATAAAATACAGGATTCCCAGTTACATTTGAATTTCAAATAAACAACAAAACATCTTTAGTATAAGTATATCCCATGCAATATTATCCCATGGAATATTTGGGACACATACTAAAAAATATATTTTGCATTTATCTGAAATTCAAATATAATTTTGTTTGCTAAATCTTGTAATCCTAGCTGCAAATGAGAGAGAACATGGCATATTTGAGAACCCAAAAGTTCTGTACTTCTAGTATAGTATTTCCTAAAATATAGTGTGGTTTATGTGAGATTACATCAGATAGTATAAGGATTTTTTATTTTGATAATTTTGGCATTTGATACACATTAGAAAAATATAAGATTTTCACTTATATTTTATACAGCACTTATATATTAAAAATTCATTGTTTCAATTGAGATATAATTGACATATAGCATATTAGTTTCAGGTGTGCACAGTAATGATTCGCTATTTGTATATATTGCAAAATGATCGCCACATTGACTCCAGTTAACATTCAGCACTACAGATAGTTACGGTTTTTTGTGATGAGAACTTTTAAGATCTATTCTCTTAGCAACTTTCAAATACACAATACAGTATTATTAACTATAGTCACCACGTTTTACATTACATCCCATGACTTATTTATTTTATAACTGAAAGTTTGTACCTTTTGACCCCCTTCACACATTTTTCCCACCACCCTCCAACCAGCCTGACTCTGGCAAGCACCAATCTGTCCTCTGTATCTGTGAGTTCAACTTTTTTTTGTTGTTTTTTAGATTCCACATTTAAGTGAGATCATATAGGATTTTTCTTTCTCTCTATGATTTAGTTCACTTAGCGTCATACCATCAGGGTCCATTCATGTTGTCACAAATGGCAAGATTTCATTCTTTTTTATGCCTGAATAATATTCTGTTGTTCATTTTCTTTATTTTCTTTATTCATTCATCCATTATTGGATGCTTACCTTGCTTCCATGTCTTGGTTATTGTAAATAATGCTGCAGTGAATATGGGGATACATTTATCTTTTTCAGCTAGTGTTTTCGTTTTCTTCAGATAAATACCTAGAACTGGGATGGCTGGATCATATGGTAGTTCAATTCCTTTATGTTTTGAGGAACCTACATACTCTTTTCCACAGTGGCTGCAACCAATTGACATTCCCACCAACAGTGCACAAGGGTTTCCTTTTCTCCACATCCTCACCAACACTTGTTATTTCTTGTCTTTTTTGTAATAGCCATTCTGACAGGTGTGAAGAGGTATCTGATTGCTGTTTTGCTTTTCATTTCTCTGATAATTAGTGATATAGAGCATCTTTTCATATACCTGTTGGCCATCTGTACATCTTATTTGGAAAAATGTCTATAATCAGATCCTAAAAATGTATTTTTGGCTGTAAAAATTGTCTAATTAAAGAAAAACATTAAGAAATATATAGTTGTCCTCAGAATGATTGAATTTGAGGAACACTGGGCAGGATCAAGGAGAATGATGAGAGGTAAAACTAGAAAAGTAGACAGAAGCCAGGTCAATACAGGACTCTTTTTCTAAATGAAGTCATGTATTTTTATGGAAAAGGAATAAATTTTTACTTATGCCTTTCTTTATTATCCACACCTAAGGAAAGACCATCACATTCCTGAAAATAGCTTATGGAATTTTAATGTTAAATAGATGTTTTTCATATGTTTTCAAACCAGAAAAAGTCCTGTCTCCTTTAATACATGAGCCCAAGCAAAGAACTACTGAGAAATGCTAAAGGAAGGAAGGAAGGAAGGGAAGAAGGGAGGGAGGGAGGGAGGGAGGGAGGGAGAGAGGAAAAAAGAAATGAAAAGAAAAAAAAAACTGCAGGGATTTGCAGATATCATGTAGGCATGATGACACAGGAGAAATAACCAACCCAGAAAGGCTGACTTTGTGTCTATAAATGTATTAAGTCTGCATCCAAGGTAGATTGACATCCAAGGTCACTTAATATATTAGTACTTAGAGTGAAGACTGGTTTCAGAATGCTTACCAAATTACTTAGGTAGAAATTATATCCCAGCCAAAAATGGGACTTTAAAGCCAGTGGAGGAAGTCATCCTCAGGTTCCACTGGACAGAAAGGAACTGCTGCCCACATAGCTCTCTCCCGGTTCACACCTGCCACTTCTAGGCGCTCCTTAGGACCAGTTGCATAAATGTCCTTCTAAATCGTTCAGGAGACTTAGGCAATTTACAAAGTCCCAGCTAAGAAATGCTCCATTTGAAGCCTCACTGGAGTTTAAAAACTGAACAAAGGAGAGACCAATTTTCTTCACCATGCCTTTTAAATGAAAGGAGATAAATAGGGAGTGAACATAAACACTTAATGTAAAGCCACCATTTACCTATCAGTTAAAAGATTCCTTGTAGTAACTTTAAGTGAGGATAATATTTATCTCTCTCCACCATCTAATATTAAAAAGATATTGCATATGTTATTATTCATTAAAGATAATATACAAAGATTTTTGTGTTTGAACAGACTATATCTGGCAAGTGGAAGATAGTAGCTGGGTTTTTTTTTTATTACCTTTATTACCAGTCTACATCAATTTCATCTTAAAATGCACCCAAATATAAATTAAGGCTGACTTATTTAACTTGCCTAGAAATTCTGACATAAAATAATTACATTATTTTTAGCTTCTGTGGGTCAACTCAGATGAAAATCTTCACTGCTTCTAAAGAAGCACAGATTTAATAACTTTCTGGTTCTTTAAGCAGGATATTATGTTAAGAAAGGAAAGTCTAGAATGAGGAATTTATTGTCAAATGAAATTTATAACACTGATATGAGATTTCATACTAGTCCAGCTGGCTGTAGATCAAATAATTTCAGAATGAAATTGAGCCAAGCTTTTTGCTAAAAGGTCCCTTTCTTTTACGGGTGAGCAAGGAGCATTAGTAGCCCAGAATAGCAGTAAGATGTGTATGGAATCAAAGGCAGTGTACGGACCAGAACCTTGGATTAGGAATCAGGAAGTCTTAGTTCTATTCCTGGCCTAGGCTTTAATTTATTATGCCTGTCTATGTGATGCCACAACTCATTGACAAGCAGAACATTCAGGCAGTGCTGTATTTGCTGAGCCAAATATCTACTATTTGGAAGCATCCGGGTATTTCACCGAATTTTTTGGTTTTCTTCCAAATGCTTGGCATAAGAAAAACAGAGCCTGTGCGTCTCTGAGGGAGGCACCCTTTTCTCTGGACCTCATGTTTGCCCCGTCTGTGAAATGTCCAGTAACGTACAGTTCCTCCCCACTCCCCGTGTGTGCTCTGTTCTATGTTGTTCAATAAAGAGCATTTGGAGAAAGAGGAGGGTCAGAATTATATTCTTCAGATGGAAGGAAAGAAGGAGCATAGAGGCTCGGGTTCAAAGGATTTCAGTTTATGTCCCTGTAGAGAATAGCCCCCTAAAAACTCTGTTTATCTCCCCCAGATACCATGTGATCAAAGTGACTTCACTGCCCAGGACTAAGTAGCTCTTGGAAGTAAAGAAGGAGATCTTTCAGATTGCCCAATGAACACCATGTGGCTTGGCCATTTTAGGTTTTGACAACAAATCAAACTGAAAAGAAGTTTCTAGCGTAATTTTCCTAAGTATCCACTGACTTGTGTTTGAAAAAGATACAACTGGAGATTTCTTCCACAGTAGCTACATATATTATCTATGCCTTGACATCAGCTGGTTATAGTCTCAAGACAACAGGATGTTTCTGTTCTTAGCAAGACACAGACACATACTGGGAAAAAGAGACATATATCATATCATTGACTCAAGGTCAGCTCACAGCCAACAAAATACTTTTCCTCATTAAAAGAACAGATTGTGGCTATCCCATTAAGAATAGCCTGTTCATATTCTAAACAGGCACTTAATTCTTAGGCCGCATTAAAGAGGGTGTACAGAACATGGGGAGATACTTGTCTTCTCTGTCTTCATGGTCAGAGAACATGTAGAGTAATATATTTAATCCTGGAACCAACCATTAATTGGGTCATTGACAATTATATCCAAAGAAGAGTAAACAGAACTAATAAGGATTTGAAAACATGTCATATAAGAAGTAAAGGAACTGAGGATGATTTACCTAGAAAAGGAAGAAAATGGGCACAACATAGTTTTTCAAATATTTGAAAGGCTGTTTCATGGAATAGGCACTACTTATGCTGTCTGGTTCTGGGGGGAGAAACTGGGAAGTTAGAGGAAGGCAAAATTTGTCTCCATAACATTTCTAAAAATTATAACTGTACAAATATGAAATTGGTTGCTTCCTATGAAATGATGTATAGCACGTAGTGGATGGTCAATAAACATATCTTGAACGATTGTTAAATAAAAGTGTAAAGAATTGGACCAGATGCTTCAAAGGTGTCTTGCAATAAATTGTGGTCATTGGTGTTCTTCCAAAACATAGTTTCTGTATGCTGGAAAGAATGGAAACCAGGGTGTATTGGTCGTGTGGCATTGCTGGACATAAAATATGGTGAGGTTCCAAAAATGTTTGGTTGTCAATATGTGGTGAGAACTCTAAAAGTTTTAAAAAGCACAGTAAATCACTCATTTGCTTACATCCTGCCCATAGCCCCGTAGCACACAAAGAATAAAATTGACCTCTTTATAGTGCCCTTCATGACAGAATATAATTTGACTCCTCTTTATATTCAACCTCATTTTGTCCTAGCACCCACTCACTCCCTCACTCACTTTCCCTCTCCTGGCTTCTCTAACCTTTTTTCAAATCCTCTTATTCACCAAACTCATTCTTACCTCAGTGTCCTCGTATCACTCTTCACCCTGCGTGGGACACTGCTTTCCCAGTTCTACTACTCCTCACTCCCTCCCTCCCTTCCTTCTTTCCTCCCTTCCCTTTCTCTTTCTCTCTCTCTCTCTCTCTCCTTTTCTCTCTCTCCATCTCTATCTCCATCTTTCTCTCCTCTACCTCATTTTTTTCACCCCATCATGGTTTACTCCCACTTCTTCTCTGACCACCCTCTACAAGGTGGGACACTCCACCTGCAGTTACTGTTTACCTCATTACCCTATTTATTTTCTTCTTACACTTGTTCCTATTGGAAACGATCTTATTTATGAATTTGTTAACTTTAATTATCTGTCTTCTCATGTTGACTATAATATTCAGGACAGCAGAGATTTTCTGTCCCTTGTTCATTGATGAACATTTTGTCCCTTTCATAGTGCTTGGCCCAGAATAGCTGTGACTGCAGGAAAGAAGGAAAGAAAGATGGGAAGGGAGAGAATTTCACATCTTGGCTTTGATTTAAGGGGGTTAAGTTAAGTTACTGAAATACCTAGAACTAAGGCAGCTTCGCTTATTAAGAAGTTCCTCTTCCTGGCCTATAGTGACAGCATGAAATGGAAGCTCCACTGTAGGGTTCAACCTCGCCAGAATCTGCAAATGCACAACTCTGTTTTCAGGCATGAGCTGTTCGCTGGAGTTTAGCCACGGACATATGAAAGGTTAGAACTTTGCGAAATATTCATACTTGGGCTTTAACAACAAGGATAAAAAATTTATCCAAAGCATCTGATTTGTAGCCAACTCAATTTTGTGACGTTTAACTAATGTGTAACATACTATATGAGTCTGTGTACTTGACACTTCGGGCTGAACGTTGTAATAGATGGTGAATAAGGAAGCATCCATGAAGAAAAGGGAAAATCAATAGGCTTATTTCTCTAAAGAAATATCTTAGACCAAGGCTGTTTTGTTTTATCCTTTTGGCAGATAATTTAAAATAATTTGATGCTCAGCCAATGGATTTCAAAAAGTTTTTAAAGCACAAACTCAGCATCTAGTTAATTCAAAAACAAATTATTTCTGAGGCTACTACTGATAGGTCTAGGATAGCTGCAGGGTATACTGTTTTTTCCAACATTAACTTAGTAGCTGGAAAAATATCAAGATATATTTTCTAAGGCTTTGGGAAGTGTTATTTCACTTGCTCCTGTTGATTTCACTGTTATTATTATTCCTGAAAATGTATTGCGTATGCAGTGTAGAACTTGACTCTGTGTCTGCCATGTAGAAAAACTTCATCTTTGTGCTTAAGGATGTTATTATTGGGGAATGAAAGACAATCACACAAAAACATACGTGGATATGTGTAGAGATGCAAAGAACATTATCACAACTTTGGTTTAAAAGAGAAGGAAATTATATAAGCAAACACATTGGGGGAGTAATTAAGGGGACTTTGAGTCTTCTATTCAGGCAGACTCTTCCATTTACTGGATTATTTAGAAGAGAATCAAACGGAGTAATCTCTAATATGTCTGGGACTCTATTTTAAGGTATAAGCAGGGTTTTACTATAAATAACATTCTTTTAAATATAACAAAGTTCTGTAGCCTTGAGGAATATGATGTATAGTAAGGTTCAGGTCTGTTTGCAAATATCCTGGTCCTTCTTAGGCACGATAAAACTTTATCATGACAAAAGTTCTGTAATTCTCTGTCAGAGCCGCATTAAATGTTTTAGACAGCAGGGACGATGGAAGGAAATTGAAGAAATAATCATAGCATAGTACCCTAAAGGAATTAACATAACTCAAAAATATTCTTAATTTATTCTCAAAATTAATGACTTTGTGGAAACAGGACTAGGTCTTTCAATTCGACATTAATCTTTAAACCAAGCACAAGTTCAGCTTACACAAATAACTTGTCCATGTTAGCTGAATTAATGATTTTTTGACCAACTTAATCTAATTAACCAATTATTTGACATGTGAAAGATAATTATTATTATTAACAGTCTGCTATTAATATTAACAAATAGTTATTATTAATATTAGCTAATCTAATTTCATCTATAGCATTAGATGAATCCATGAAATTACCCGAGTCCTTGTTCTTTGGGTCCCCCCTAATGGTGACTAGGGAATTTAGGGTGATTAAAAGTAAAAGGCCCAAAACAAAAGATCTGATTCAGACAGTCACCTCATTCATACCACTACTAATCCCATCACCTCAGCAAAGCCTCCAAATTACTCCCTTGTGCCTGCACCCCTCAGGCTTCCATCATGGTATAGTTTCCCTTTGAGATCACCACTGATGGTCCTTTTAAAGCTGATTTCACCCAGGTAAATATCTCAGACAGATGAGAGGATGGCAAGGGCAACATGAGTCACAAATGATGACTTGCCTCAAAAGGGCTGGTCCCGAGTCTGTGACATCCCTCAATAGATTATGCTTCTAAGGAAACTTACAGCGCTTTCCATGTTTTGTTTTGTTTTGTTCTTTTACCCAGTACTCTGCCCAACCCTGATATCTTGCACATTACAGAAAGTCTGAAAGTTTTCTAATACTAACTGACTTGATGTGAACACCCAAGAATAGTGAACAGTCATGCCCAAATAACTCTATATGGTCAGTAAGAAGCTTTAGTTACTTTTAAAAACAAAACTATATCCATAAATATGTCTATATTATAGAGAGCTCAGAATAAGTAACCATTATTCATACGATTGTGGAGGCTTTTTTCAGAAGTGTGTGAAAGAAAAGAAGCTTGAAAATAAATACTGGCAATGACATAGCTTGAAGCAGCAGTAAGTAAATGGCCCCATGCAAAAAAACAAAACTAAACTAAACAATCCTGCCTTGTTTGATTCTTTTCCTATGTTTTACTATACTCAGAAATATTCATCCAAAAATATTATCTTGTATGCATCCTTAAATATCTAACCTGCAAACAATTATTAGTATGTTATAATTGATTTGTACTGTGACAAAAGAAGAGTAAACATACAGCTTTTCTCAAGAATAATTAATCGGAAATTTTAAGTATCAGTACTGATATGATGTTATACTTCCTTTTCATTGTGCCTTGCTCTAGAAAATATATATTTAATATGCATGTAAAATGCTTTCTTGGCAGGTGGTCAGTATCTTTCCAATGAAGAGCACATTGATGGTACAGAATAGAACTTCCCTTCCCCCCTGAAGTAGAAGACTACCTATTATTCAGTGTCCTTTTTGTCACATTGAAGAACAGAGAACTTTTTATTTTTTCCAAGAAATGGCCTTTCAGATTCAGTAACAACATGTTCTGTTCCTCAGGAAATAAGAGAAGATCGAGATAGGGTGCGGCTAGACTCGATGTTGTTGCTGATCATGAAACTGGACCAGCTTGATCAGGACATTGAGAACGCTCTCAGCACCAGCTCCTCTCCGTCCAGCACACCAACCAACCTTCGGCGGCAAGTCCCTGTGAGCTTCCCACTTCCCACTTCTTTGCATATGAACGTGATGTCTCTACTTTGTATAGTCCCTCTTGCAAATGAAACATGTTGGATGGCCCCACTACCCACATGGGACCCTGATAGTGTTCCATAAATGTCACTCAAATCATTCTAGGCTTCATGCAGAGTCCATAAGAGAAGTGTGTGATTCAAAAGAAAATGGTTATTACTAGACAGGAAAGAGGGTCATTTTGGGAAATTATTTTGCTTCCTACTGATCAGATTCTCTTCATTGTCATTGTTTCCCTAATTGTTGGTCTTCCTTGATATGCTATAAATGCCATTAGCAGTGCTCTGTTGATCTTGTTTAGTGTCTTATTTCCAGTGTCCCACAAATTTACATTGCATATAGAAGATGGTTAATAAATATTTGCTGGACAGATAGATGAATGGTTGGATGGATGAATGGTTCGTTGGATGAATGTGTGGGTCGATGAATGGATGTATAGATGGGTGGGTGAGTAAGTGGATGGATGGATGGAGGGATGGATGGATGGATGCTGGTTGAACTAACCAAGCATATTACAAAAAAGAATTTAGATGAAATCAGCTTGAGAACACTCTAAAATTCACTTAGTGAAGCACAATGAATAGGACAGAGGTGAAAATTTTATTCTACTGTGCATTAGTTTCAAATAAGATAGACACTCCTATCAGATTCTAACACAACATAAAATTTAGAAGACATAGATTCCAAAATGTCTATACACTTTACATATTTAATATTAGCTTCAATTAAATGGCTTAGTTTTTGCAGATCTAGCAAATGTGATGGTAGAATTTACTTATAATTAAGCCATGTATTCCTTTTCAATTAATCTATCACTTTTGATATTCAGTAATCAACACGTTAATTCAAGAAATTTTGTAATTACCTAAGATCAAAGGGGTGGAAAATGTTATATATATATATATATATATATAAGCACCTTTCAAAATAGAACTATTCTGTATCAAATTCTTTAATTTGTATAGTTCTACTATTGACTCTGAAGTTATTCAAAACTCATTCTGACTGTGGTGCAGAATATTTAAAGTCAATAAACAAGTTAAAATAATAGCTAACCTAAGTATAAACGAAGTATTAATACTATTCTAGATGCGTTATGTATGTTAACACAATCATTCCTTACAACATTGTTCAGATGAGTAAAAAGAATAGAGACAGTAATTGTATGTGCCAGAGCTGGCACAGAAGCCCAGCCAGTCTTGATCCAGAGCCATGTCACTCAACCACTATCCCATACTGCCTTTCCTAGCTGGATATAATGGAAATCTGATAGCTTGAGCAAAAAACATTTTTGATTAAAAAATGAATAGATATGAAATTAAATGCTTTGACCTAGAAAGCTGGTAGGAATGACATTTTTCTTTTAATAATTTTTCTTCATCCTTCAGGATTCATCTCAAATGTTTTCTTTACAGTGAAGTCTTCCCTAAATCTCCTTCTGTCTTCCCAGACAGAATCGCTTACTCCTTCCCTGGTGCCGCCATAGCGTCTTGCATATACTTTAGTAGGACAGGCACCCAGATGGAGGAAACGCATTGAAAGTGATCTCCTGAGGCCAAAAAGAAGGGATGTTTTCTCGTTTACATATGAAGGGTGTAGAAGCTTCAAACTCATTTTCATCAACACTTTAAAGCCCAATTTTTCAATAGGAGGTGCTTCTCAGTACTTTTGCCATTAATGTAGGTGTGGAATACATTTTCTCTTGAAAGTTTTCTGGTGTGAATTGCTGATCTCTCCCTATCTCTTTACTTGCTCCCCTTTCCCCTCTATATTGACCTTTCCTCAATCCCATGTATTTAGGGAAAAAAGCACAGCCCAGATTTCTGCTAAATACAACTCCGTATTGTTGTCTCCATCTCAGAGAGCAAAACAGCCCTTACCTGCTAGATATGGTTCTTTGTTGAGTGGTAAAGACAATGCAAAACAAGAGCCAAGGTGGGTGATGATTAGGGATTTGTCTGCATCTACATCTCTGCCTCCATTTAAAGTGTAAACTGGATTTTATATTGCATGCACTATCTCATGGACCATCACCACCCTTGCTGAACAAGGGTTAATTCTGTAAATAAAGATGTATTTCTGAGTTTTTAGTTCAACAGATACTTGAAATAGGCCAAATAATACAGTAGAAACATAAACTTTGGAGTCTGCAGGCCTGAGTTCACATGCCAGCTCTACAACTGAATATCTGAGAACATAAGAAAAGTATTTAATTTCTCAACTTCAGGTTCATGTAAAAAGAGGAGACATTGTTTCCTACTTAATGGCTTGTTGGGAGGAGTAAATGAAAGAACACGTGTGAGATGCATTGCAAAGATCTGGCATGGAGTACATATTTAGTATTTGTTAATGCCATTGGCTTCTCTCATGTGCTCACTCACACCAGACACTGGGTTAAAGGTAAATAAGACATAGCCTGCATCCCTAGAAACTTCTTTTTGTGTCTGTGTTTTTCTAGGTTGTCCCTTTTTCTTTATTTCTGTTCCTTGGTATTTAAAGCTAATTTTAACATTCTCTCGTCATCAGAATTTTTTCCACATGCGATTTTCATTCCTTTTGATAATTGTACCATGGAATAAGTGGATTATAACAAGTAATTATGACCTTGATTGTCCACCAAGGAGTACTGTCCCAGATTCAGAGGAGAAACCCCCTCTGCCACACCTTCATACTCCACTGTGAACGTACAGTTTAGCAAGGAGGGCAAGACATACAATGAAACAGTGACCTCAGTTTGAGATTATTTGTAAGAAAATGCTGGAGTGAGTTCTACATATAATAAAGGGGGTAAAGAATAATATGGGCTGGAGTCTTTAAGAATAGCTTCAAAGAGAAAAACATATTAAAATAAGGGTAGATGTAAAAATGTATAGAAGGCTGCCTTGATAGAGCCTGACAAGTGAGGGTCAGGCAGATCTGAGCTTTAATGTCAGCAGCCCTGCCACAGAACATGAATTTGGTCAAGTTACTTGCCATAAGCTTTGGCTTCATCATCCATCAGGTAGTGATAATAATATCTCCCACATAGAGTTTGTGAACATGGAAACAGAGAATTGCTGTACAGTATTGTCTTTAAATGGTAAAAAAAAATTTTAATATTTATTATTTTACCTCAGAATTCTTGTATTGTTAGAAGGATGCAAGGTTACCCTGTTATTTGCCTAATCAAATCATAAATAGGAAAGCAAAATTAGTGCAAATGATTTCTGATAAACATAAATGTAAAATATAAATGGCTTATAAACTACCTGCTACTTATGATTATGCATTTGATGTTTATAAATTGCCTGCTATTTATGACTATCCATTTGATGTTGATTCAATTTGAAATCTTAATGAACCATTTTTCTCCTATGGTAAAATGTAAAATGTCTTTTCCGTGCAGAAAAAAAGGATAGATGACCCTTAATCTGAAAGCACTCAGGGCATGAGAAATTTGGTTATGGTTATATGTTTTACACACACACACACACACACACACACACACACACACACTTAAAGAATTTAGTATTATGTTTCATATTTATTATTGTTATGTATGTCTTTTATACCCTTTTTTATGTTTGTTTTCCACTTTTTTCTTTTCTTTTTTTTTTTGTAGCTTTATTGAGATAGAATTGACATATAACATTGTATAAGTTTAAGGTATACAATGTGATGATTTGATACAGTTTTTTGTGCAAAATAATTACCACAGTAAGGTTAGTTAACACATCCATAAACTGGTATAATTACAATTGTGTATGTGTGTGTTGAGAACGTTTAATATCTACTCTTACAACTTTCAAATATATAATACAGTGTTGTTAACTGTAGTCGCCAAAATGAAGATTAGATCCTCAGAACTTATGCCTCTTATAACTGGAAGCTTGTACCTTCTGACCAGCATGTCCCCATTTTCCCCACATTCCAGCCCCTAGCAACCACCACTTCACTCTGTTTCTATTTTGACCTTTTTTTTTAGATTCCACATATAAGTGAGATCATACAGTATTTGTGTTTCTCTGTCTGACTCATTTCACTTAGCATAATGCTCTCCAGGTCCTTCCATATTGTTACAAAAGGCAGAATTTCCTTCTTTTCTATGGCTAAATAATATTCCATTGTATTTATATACCACATTTTCTTTATCCATTCATCCATCTATAGACACTTCAGTTATTTCTGTGTCTTGGCTATTGTGAATATAATGCAGCCATGAATATAGGGGTGCAGATGTCTCTTTAAGACAGTGATTTCATTTCCTTTGGATGTATATGCAGATGTGGACTTACTGGATTATATGGTAGTTCTATTTTTAATTTTTGTTTTTTTGTGGTTCGCGGGCCTCTCACTGTTGTGGCCTCTCCCGTTGCGGAGCACAGGCTCTGGACGCGCAGGCTCAGCGCCCATGGCTCACAGGCCCAGCCGCTCCGTGGCATGTGGGATCTTCCCAGACTGGGGCACGAATCCGTATCCCCTGCACTGGCAGGCGGACTCCCAACCAGTGCGCCACCAGGGAAGCCCTATTTTTATTTTATGAGGAACCTCCATACTGTTTTCCATAGTGACTATACTCATTTACATTCCCACCAACAATGCACTAGGATTCCCTTTTATGATAGCTGTTCTGACAAGTGTGAGGTGATATCTCATTGTAGTTTTAATTTGCATTTCCCTGATAATTAGTGATTTGAGCACCTTTTCATGTACCTGTTGGCCATTTGTGTCTTTGGAAAAAATGTCTACTCAGGTATTTTGCTCATTTTTTAATCAGATTATTTGTTTTTTGCTATTGAGTTGAATGAGTTCCTTATATATTTTGGATATTAACCCCTTATCTAAGTTTTGCAAACATTTTCTTGTAATTCTATAGGCTGCATCCTTCATCCTGTTGATTGTTTCCTTTGCTGTGCAGACGCCATTTAGTTTGATATAGTCCCATTTGTTTATTTTTGCTTTTATTACTTGTGCTTTCGGTGTCATACCCAAAAAATTGTTGCCAAGACCAATGTCAAGAAGCTTTTGCTCTATGCTTTCTTCTAGGAGTTTTACAGTTTCAGATCTTACATTTAAGTCTTTAATTCATTTCAAGTTAAGGTTTGTGAGTGGTGTAAGATAGGGGTCCAGTTTCATTAATTTGCATGTGAATATCCAATTTTCCCAACACCATTTACTGAAAGGACTATTTTTTCCCTGTTGAATATTCTTGGCCCCCTTGTCAAATGTTAGTTGACTGTATATGCATGCTTTTATTTCTGTGCTCTCTGTTCTATTCCATTGGTCTGTGTGTCTGTTTTTATGCCAGTACCATACTGTTTTGATTACTACAGTACTATAATTTGAAATAAGGGAATGCGATGGCTCCAGCTTTGTTATTATTTCTCAGATTGCTTTGGCTATCCAGGGTCTTTTGTGGTTCCATACAAATTTTAGGATTGCTTTTTCCTATTTCTATGAAAAATGCCATTGAAATTCTGACAGGGGTTGCACTAAATCTATAGATCACTTTGGGTAGCATGGACATTTTTCACAATTTAAATTTTTCCAATTCAGGAACATGAGATATCTTTCCATTTATTTGTGTCTTCTTCAATTTCTTTCATCAGTGTCCTGTAGTTTCTAGTGTGCAGATCTTGTGCCTCCTTGGTTACATATTAATATTTGTCAGTTTGGTTGTTCTTTCATAAAACAATACTTATGAGCATATTCTAGGTGCCAGGCACTATTCTAAGCCTGGGGAATGTATCAGTGAACAAGACAGGTGAAGCCCCTGCTCTTGTGATGCATAGATTCCAATAAAGGGAGATAAAAAAGATTTGAAATAGAAATGAATGAAAGGTAGATAGATGGTCAGATAGAGAGATAGATACATACGTACATACATAGGTAGAGATGATGGATGGATATTGTTGATACATGGTAGATAAACAAGGTAATAAGATCGTAAAATAGAAAATGATACACTGTGGAGGTTGAAGAGAGGAAAATATTTTAGCTTGAACTGTCAAAGGATGCTTCTCTGAGGTAGTGATATTCCAACTGAGAGCTGAGTGACAAGAAAGGGACAGCAAAGGGAAACACTTGGACAAGGGACAAGAAAGGGCATAGTCCCTGCCATAAACACCACCTTGGTGTACTAGGAGGACTGACAAACAGCAAGTATGGCAGAGCATACAGAAACAAGAGAATGATAGAGCATAAGGCCAGAGAGTCGGGGTGCAGGGTAGATGATATTTAACCATATGGGCCATGGTGAAGTTGAGATGTAGAAAGAGTGGACATAAAGATTATCAAATCATAATTTTCTCAGGTTAACATTATAGAGTGATGTGTGCCTTCACTCCCTCCCCTTTGCATTCTCCTCACCCTTGCCTTTCCTCTGTGTTCTCACGTATAACACAAAGATATCTTTTGGTAAATTAAATGCACAGCCTTTGGAGGGATTACCGTGTAATTGCACTCATTCAACAGACATGTCTTATCCACATACTGTACACTAGTTGCTCAGAAGGCATATGATGTTAATAATAACAATATTTACAGTAATGCCCAGCATTTAATGAAAATGATTATGTGCCTGTTACATGCACTTTGCATATATTTTGCTTAATCTTCATAAACCTGTACGAGTGCATGCTATCATTACACTCATTTTCAAATGAGGGAATTGAATCACACATGACAAAGTGTAATTCCTGCCCTCAAATAGCTTATAGTTCGTTAGATAGACATACACTTCAGCTAAATGATTCCAGGCTATTATGGTAGGTGTCACCATGGAGATCTGATGGGAACATAGAAGAGAGTGAGGTGAGAAGAACTGAGAACTGTCTTTTCATTTGACACTCATAACCCTGTTGCAAGAGGGAGGTAGAGTGAGTTTCTCAAAGTCACACAACGAGCAAGGGTTGTCTATGGGCTTCTTCCTCCTGACTTATTGCAGTGTCCCGGCTAGCTGCCCCTACTGCCCTTTCCAATGCACAGTCAGCTGTTAAATGTTCAAAGTAGTTTGCTACCTCTTTTTCAGTATCTGCATTTCAAAATCAGACCCTGTAAAGAGTACAATTGTTAATACAAAATAATGCATGGTTATGGGTGACGTGTCACTGTCTGTTGTCATAACTGTGGTGTGTCCATGTGTGTTGGGAGAAGGAGGAGGTGGAAAGGTGTTGGAGGTGGGAGAAAGGCATGTAGAGAGTATGGACATGCCCTTCATATCAATGCATTTTTTTCATAGGATCTGGAATCAGGATCTGAGAGTGGAGCAGATAACACTTCGGTAAATCAGACACAAATAAATCCGTCTTCTAACACCGAGTCCGCTGACCTAACATCTTCCACCTCAGTGGCCAGTTCTGGAACCAAACCCAAGTCTATGGTAAGTTGTTAATTATAACAGTCAGTTTCCACATGAAGTGTTGATTATCTTCAGGTAAGAGTTGATATCTCATCCATTCAGTTTAGAAGAAATACTCTTGGATTCTTAGTTGCAGTGACTTGATAGTACTTAATTAAATACAGCCCAACATACGCTGTTTTTTTGTTTTATAAATGCTTACACAAGTACTTTACTAACATAGGTCATTGTTCCAGAATTATGCAAAATATGGTGTTAAATTTTATTACTGGATACTCAGAACTTGAAAGAACCAAGAATGCAAAATGTAAAGATGATTCTCCCTGTATTATTATTCAGACTAAATGGCTTACCAATGGGAAAATTAATGGATGGATGGATGGATGGATGGATAGATAGATAGATTAAAAAGTAGAGCTATATAAGATCACACACATGATAAGTTTTATGTGGGTATTAAATGACATAGCACATGTCAAGTGCTTAGTGAAATGCTTGGCACAGAAAAAATACTGAAAAGATGTAAGCTACTATTGTTACTATTATGATGCTTCCTAGACTTTACAATGCTACCAGAACAAATGAAAAGGAGAATCCCTACATGTAATAGTATAGCACAGTGACTTGTGAATAGAAGACATTTTCCTTTAAGTAAAAAGTTGAACTGCAACAGGAAAGCAGTATTTGACTCTAAAGGTAACATTTATGGAGGAAGTAATTACTACTTCAAATATCTAAAGTCCCAGCAGCTCCAAAATAACCTTTCCTAGTTTAGTGAAAATCATAGTGTCGTATTATTTTTTAAATGCCCATGTTAGCTTAACACAGAGAAACAAGTTTGGATTGCTTTTCTGCCTGCCTTTAAAATAAAAGGGAAATCTGAAATAAAACTAAAAAGAGAAAACTTGAATTTAAAATGTAGTATGTATGTTCAACTGCAAGAATATCTAGAGTATTTTTGATGGAATAAATATTTATTGAACACCTACGATGTGCCATGTGTTATGCAAGATAAAAAAGACTTGGAGAGCAATAGAAATATATTCTCTGTCTTTAAATATCTCACAGTCTAGCAAGGGAGGGAGGCTTGTAAACAATGAAATGCAATGACATGCTGTATGGTAGTGCTGTATATACAGGAAATAGGAGGAACCAATGACATACTACCCAATGCTATTTTGCGGTACACTGAAAAAATAGGGTCAAAAATAATGTGTGCCAATGGGCAGACTGCAGTGACGTGTTGCTCTTCTTTTCCACAATCGCTAGAGAAGGTTGAAATGCAAAATTCAAATATGAAACTCAACAATCTCATTTTACCATGTTCTTATTAAGGGAAAAGATAAAAGCCTCTTAAGAGTTTTAGCTTGGGGCTTCCCTGGTGGCCCAGTGGTTGAGAGTCCACCTGCCGATGCAGGGGACACGGGTTCGTGCCCCGGTCCGCGAAGATCCCACATGCCGCGGAGTGGCTGGGCCCGTGAGCCATGGCCGCTGAGCCTGCGCGTCCAGAGCCTGTGCTCCGCAACGGGAGAGGCCACAGCGGTGAGAGGCCCGCGTACAGCAAAAAAAAAAAAAAAAAGTTTTAGCTTGAAGGTTTGGGAACAATTGGAGCATTGGCTTTTTGAACACTGGGGACAGGTGTGGGGCTGACATATAAGAAGTAAGTAGAGGGACTTCCCTGGTGGAGCATTGATTCAGAATCCACCTGCCAATGCAGGGGACACAGGTTCGAGCCCTGGTCTGGGAAGATCCCACATGCCACAGAGCAACTAAGCCCGTGTGCCGCAACTACTGAGGCTGCGCTCTAGATCCCGCGAGCCACAACTACTGAGCCCACGTGCCAGTTACTGAACCCCGTGCGCCTAGAGCCCATGCTCTGCAACAAGAGAAGCCACTGCAGTGAGAAGCCTGAGCTCTGCAACGAAGAGTAGCCCCCGCTCGCTGCAACTAGAGAAAGCCCACGCACAGCAACGAAGACCCAATGCAAACAAAAATAAAATAAAGAAATAAATGTATTTTTTTAAAAAAAGAAGTAAGTAGAAAGGAAGGTGAATTCCCTTTTTTAAAGGTATTTATGCTTAAATTAGCTTTTTAAAGCACCTTCTATTGTCCCTAAGAGTGTTCTTTTCACTCTAACATTTATTCTGTGTTCATCTTTTACTTTAGAATAATTACTGTTGGTATCCACTATTTCTCCCTTGAAACATACATATATTAGAGTGTAGTCACCTTATAATTTGTAACCATTGCTACAACTCTGTGTGCAGTTCCTTAGTCTTTTTTCAATGCTCCCATGCTTATAAATGTGGTCAATATATTTCCATTGAGCAATGTACGTATTTTTATGGTAACCATCTTCAGTAAAGTTTTAGAATGAGAAACATAAAACCATCAGTTTTCCTAGGGCTTTAATCCCTTAGAGTACTTTATAATGGGTCCTTTTTCAAATTGTTCGTGTTTTGCCATATCAGTTGACCAAAGTATTCACCCCACAGGCAAAATTAAGAAATAATTAAAATCAGTTGTTGAACAGAAACATATTTTTTCATGCACTGCAAATCAAATATTAACTGAAAAGTTGCCAACTTGGAATAAAATCAGAAGTGAAGATGTATCCAGCTGTTCAGGTGTGACCTGGGCACACGATCACAACTTCGTAGTGATGCCACAACTCACTACTCAGTGAGTGATGAGAATCATTATGCAATTGACTCAGCCTTGAAATACAATATTCCACTTCCAGACACCCAAAACCTATTTAACACATCTTGATCAATACTGCAGGTGGACTTAGACAACTGGAAATGCAACTCTGTTCAGCTACTGAACTCTAATTTAGTCAAATTCTCTAACTGACTACAAGAAGTACCCAGAGGAGAAGAAAACACTCTGCTATCAAAGGCAACTGACTTTTAGGAAATTTCGTAAAGAAAATGACCAATTAAAAAAGTAGCTTGGGAGACTGGGATTGACATATATACACTATTGATACTATGTATAAAACAGGTAACTAATGAGAACCTACTGTATAGCACAGGGAACTCTATTCAGTGCTCTATGGTGACCTAAGTGGGAAGGAAATCCAAAAAAGGGGATATGTGTATACATATAGCTGATTCACTTTGCTGTACAGTAGAAACTAACACAACATTTTAAAACAACTGTACTCCAATAAAGATTAAAAAAAAAAAGTAAGCTTGAAAAACAGGCTTTTGTGTTGGTGGAAGGGCTGCTTTAATATGAGCATGTGTGTGTTTTATTTTTTGCTGGTTTTGGTGTTATTATTATTTTGAGTATTTCCTTTTTACTAAAGTTAGAAAGTAAGTCTTGAGCCATGGATCAATTTTATGTTTTTAGTTTTTCCTGGGTTAAAATATTAGAATGAAGAATTTTACCTATTTTTATGAGATATTAAACAGACACTTTTCCCCTCAATTTGGAGCTTTGGGAATAATGGCAGCCTGGCTACTTTGTGAAAAGAAAGAAAACTCTAGTATCCTACAGAGCTGTTCTTTTCACTATGAACTAAAATTTCAATTTTAATATTAAGTAGAAACATTAAATTCAAAGAACGCCTACTTCTAACATCCACCTAAAATGAACCAGCCTTCTGCTCCATAGTGTCACATTTTTACAGAATGCTTACTTTCATTTCAGAATTATTTAAAGTTACATTTTGATTTGCTGCTATGAACCTATTTATAATGGTGACTGACTACCACAAATATTTGGCTTTCCTTTTGTGTGTAAGGTCTTTGGATTTCTAAGTGCCAACTTTTCAATAAGATTTCTACTTTTATATTTATTATTAGAAGGGGACCAATGAGTAATCTTCAGATTTTTCATAAATACTGTGTATATATCATGCTGAAAATTGAGCATTAAAGTAGATTTCTGAAATGTGTTTGACACAAAAAAATTTAAAAGTTAAAAGGTAGGATATCCACTACCAAAAAACGCATTAGTAAAAACAAGGTCTGGTGCTTAATGCCAAAAATATCATCAATTTCTTTCTTAAATTCTTGGTTTTGTTCCTTTGAGGCAGTCTCATAATGCCTTTCACACTAGACACTTCTGCGAACAACGCACGTGCAGTCATATCATTTTTTATACAGTGCTTTCATTCACTGCAGAGCAATATTCTGACATCCCTCTAACCAGGGTACTCAGTTGCTTGAGTTGTTCCTGCATTAATTAATATAGGGTTGTTACATGAAAGATTTTAAAGCTGGGCACTAAAACCCCACAGGTTTTGTTGTGGTTGTTATTTTTCTTAAAGATACTGATTAGTGTAGGTGGTCATTAAATTAGTATTAATCATACATTTGTGAAGAAAGAGACCAAGGCTGAGATAAGAAAAACAACATATTTTATTTGTAAAATAAGTACTGGAGGAACAGAGAGGGTGTTCTGCTGTGTATAGTAACATCAGCTTCATAGAGAAGACAACCCCACTAGTTGCCATGTGATAGAATTCTAACAACCAGAATGAGAACCTCAATCATTTGGGAACCCCAGCTAGATAGTTTTGAGTGTATCCTAAACTATCTAAAGGAATGTTGGAAGATACTAGCATTCATATCAGAATGTATTGAATGTTGGAATTATAAAATAACCCTCCTTTTAAGATGTTAAAAAACAGCAGAAATTATTAACCTTCATTATAGTAATTGCTACAAGATGAAAAAAGACAAATATATCTTATTCCAGTTCAAGTTGGCAACAGTAGCTCTAATTCCACAGACCGAATACACCCCTAATCTTTTCATCATTACCACCAAAATATCCATGAGATAGATGAGGGTGGAGACAGCAACTCATGGAGGGGGTGGGAGCTGAGGGCAGGCTGAATGCCAGAGACTGCCAACTCCTCCCAAGAATGGTTCAGAGTAAATCCTGCCTAAATGCTGCTGGAGTGTGACCGAAATAAAGCTTCAGGAGTATGTCCTGACTGCAAGGTCATGATCGTTTCTAGATGACTTTAAAAAAGATGGTACTCCAATGCCACAGTCAACCTGATATTTTAGCCTGTTTTACCAACAATTTCAAAAATTGCATGGTCAGTGTAACCTATTGTTGAAGAAAAAAAAAAAATCTCTCAATGTGACTCTGAAACACAACTGTTTATGCTATAGTCAACTTAGTGAGACACTTACATACAGTCTATTATCTTTCTCCCCTCTGGCATGATGGAAGCAAACAATAACTTTTGGGTCTGACATTCACTTGTCGATAGTATTGTCCTCCCTAAAAAGCATAAATATTTTGAAGTAGAGGTAAAAAGGAGGGTGATGACGTTGTGTATGAATTTTGACATTACGTTATTTTTAATGAATGCTGTTAATGTTTAAGTCATTTAAAAACAGGATCTTATTTTTTTCCTTTTTTCACCCAGTGAGATATGGTCTAATCTGCTATGAAACTATAAAATGTTGTTGGCATTAGTCCCAATTATACAGCATATTAAGGAAATTAAGGCTGATTCAAAAAAGAAGAGAAAAACCATCAGAGGTTCCTCATAATTACTTTCAGTGTAAACCAGGTTTTATATCTAAATGCAATCACATATCTCATACATGTGATCATTTAGCTGAAGTCATTATGCTTGTGACATATTAAATGGTAGGCACTAAAATTGAAAAATAGCATGTAGATTCAGGAGTCCAAATCACATTACTCTCAAGTATTTAAAACGCAATTCATACGCAGAATTTTAGTAGGTCCGTATTTTGTTTTACCAGGATATTCTATATTTTTGCTTAAGTGATTATCAGATTTTTTTAACAAAGCTAGTGATTTTCTCTAATGCTGCTCACTATTTAAAACAAAATAAAGGGATAAAACATTGTCTTTTTTACAAATGGGAACTGCAAATACTCCTTTTTACTGAACTCTTGGGGGGAAAATGTTAGGTAACATATAAAATTGACTAGAATTTAAAGAGTATTTCATAATGTCACATATGATAAGTAAAGAAAATAGCATAGTAAAAGGAAAAATGACACACATAGAATTCTTAAAGTTTAGTCTGAAGCATCAAAAAATTTGAATTAGTACAATTTACCACTTTGCAAACAAAAATGTAATGGTCTTAGAAAAATGCCTTTGATTGTAATGCTTTTGAATGTGGCAATTTAATTTTGACATAGCCAAGCAATAACATTAAAGTATGTGGATTTTTAAAGAAGTATTTATTCACTAAGATCCTCTTTGTTTATGAGAAAGAAAAATAAGCCAAATCTTATAGCTTTTTTAAGGAAAATTGAGCCACCAGAGAGCTGGGGAAAAAATGTTTCTAAAAAGGAAATCATTCTGTGATTATTATAATGAGATATTTCTTAGAATTCTGATTCTAAAGTGTAGAGGATTCCATTCACATATTCTGGATTTTGAAATAATAAATATGTAATTCATTAACTTTGGGCTTTGAAAAATAGAAACATTTTTCATAACCATTTGCTTTTCTATTTAAAATTATTCAAAATTCTCTCATTTCTTGTGTTTGAAGATACTGATATCTGTTTCCAATCTATTTACATGTTAACTCATGACAGTCTTGTTTGGGATGGATTTTTTTTTATTATTATTTATTTATTTTGCGGTACTCGGGCCTCTCACTGTTGTGGCCTCTCCCGCTGCGGAGCACAGGCTCTGGACGCGCAGGCTCAGCGGCCATGGCTCATGGGCCCAGCAGCTCCGCAGCACGTGTGATCCTCCCCGACCGGGGCACGAACCCGTGTCCCCTACATCGGCAAGCGGACTCTCAACCACTGTGCCACCAGGAAAGCCCAGGGATGGATTGTTTGATCTCCACAATAACCTCCTCACTTAAGACTTTTCACTCAGAATCTAGGAGTTTGATTGTGCCAAGAATAAGTACAACTTGCATCCAGATATACTGATCCTTAATACTAGAGTCTGAGCACATGATGTTTAAGTAATTTTTTGAGTTGGAAAAATTGTTTTTCTATTTTGTTTGTGTTTCATTTATAATAACCTGGCTAATTAGACGTCTGGAGCAGAACTCCTGCAACCAAAAGAATGATGGGGAAAATGGAACCTAAAAATGAGAGGACAGTAAGAATTGAACAGATTCTGTTAGGGCAAGAAACAGTAAAAAAAATAATAATCTCTGCAACCTAAGATTTGGTCATATGAATAGTACTTTTGTATGTTATCATCATTACAATGAGGAAAATTTAGTTTTTCCATGTGCTGATGTTACTTCTCGAATCCAGCTCATATTTTCATCCAAGAGAAATAACAACTTGCAGTTATTTCTGGGCAATGTAAAATGGCAAGCCAACGGCATGCCACATCACAGCAACCAAGAATATAATTCATAGCATTGAGCAATAATAATAACCCATAAGCCATTTTCACAGAGCTCTCTTCATCTCAAACAGAGTTGTCCCCAAGTTCTAATTATATATTTAGTGTTTCCATTCTTTTTCTGATTCCCTACTTTGATTCTTTGACTGATAACTAATGCTGCCCCTGGCATTTGGTGGCCTCTACCCTCACTTCTTAAAGACAGTTAAAGTCAGTTGAAATGTTTAACTGGGGATTCCGTGTGAATATTCAGTAGATGTTGTACAAAGTTTATACAGAGGGCTTCTGTGACTATAGTTTTGAGCTGTCTACCACATACCAGATTTCTAAATGAAGAAGTAAAAACAGCAACCAAGCATTTGAGTATTCTGAATATCACACATCTAAACAGTTGGTGTTGTAACAAAAATATGAAGTGTCATTTACTCTTTATCTTCACTCTTTATCTTTTTCAAGGCACAATCACTTGAAAAATATCAATATGCTTGATATTCTGCTTATTTAATGAGAATTTTATATGCTAGTTTCTTTTTTTGAATGAATGAATGGTTCATATTCCTTAGATTATTGTTGCCACTCTCACTTTTTAGTGATTCTCTGTTCTTTCCACTGTGACAACTTGGTGTAATCCAGGCAACTTCTGAATTAGTAAACTGCTTCAAAGGAAAATCAATTGACACTCATGAAAACAGCTGTGTCCTTTTTACTGTAGATTGCTTTATCCATTTTATTTTGTTGTTGTTCTGCTGATTCATGTTGAAGGCCCTACCTTTGTATAAATGCTATAGTAATTTACTGAATGGGAATTTACCACATTAGTCATTCTGTGAAATGCAGAGAATCATACAAATAGGCAATAATAACAATAAATCAGTGCTGTTCAGATTGTGCACTCTGGGCACCCCCAGAACTGCCTTCCTCTCCCTGCCCCAGCCAGACTTATTTACCTTTACCCCTTTTATATATTGGCCTTCTGAATAAAATCCTCTTTGATCGATCCATAGCATTAATTTTGTTTAAATCCCAGACTAAACGACTTATACGGGTGAGGAAAACATTGGAGAATTTTTTCTTGGGTCCAGATAGCCTCTGATTTCCAAGAGCATCCTGGCGAAGTTGCCTCCAGAACTTCTCTGTTGCTAGGGCAACAACCTCCGGGTGCCAATAAGAAACAAAGAAAGTGGGAGAGAGAGCAGACTCTGGTTCGGAGCAACTCGACTTAGCCTAGGTCTGGAATTCTGCTGAAGCAGATTATTAAATTCTATATTGCAGACACTGAGCTGTAGATAGATAGTTTTGCATTATTTTTTACTGTCTATTGGGGAGAAAAGTCAGAATTTTAAATAACTTTTAATAGATAAAAACATTTAGAATTCAGAACTAGTAGAATTTCCACTTAAATGTATTTCCTAAGCAAATATTAACTAAGTGTTAAATTTTACAGTTTGAATTTTGTGAATATATCAAAATCGTGCAATTATTTCCCTACTTATAGCACATCTGTAGTTTTTTTCTGTATTAAATACAGTATTATATAACACTATGATGATAGTTCTACAAATATTTTTATCTGAATTTCTAATATCCTCTTATGTAGTTACATAGACTAAAAAGGACTTGTATATTTGTTAAAGAGCAATTTTTTTGTTTCTAATATTGAACTTTTAAAATATTTATTAGAGCACCTTAATTTAATCAGAATGTAAAGAAAAATATTGTTATCCATGTGTAATATAAGTGATGTATTCATGTCCTTATGAAATTATTCTACTTTTTATTAAACAAAAGCCTTTCTAATTAATAATGTAGCTGAACTCTAATACTATTAATATTGTGAACATTAATGTTATAAAACTCAATTCTTTTTTTTTCCCAAAAAACTATAAGAACCCACTATGGCTATGTGTAAGCAGCTGTGCTGGACACTGGGATAGAATTTAAGAAAAAACAGAGGGGGGAAATGACATGATTGGAATCTTTGGAATCAGACTCCGGGACCAGGAATTGGCCGGAGAAGCTTTATTGGTGAGTGTTCTTGGGAGACAGACATGCATAGAAGTGAGGAAGGCAGAACTGGTCAGACAGCAGAGTTGGCTGAGCTGCAATGCAGTAACAGTTGCAGCCTCGGCTAACTCTCTGCAGCTCTCTGGAGCTTGGATGGCCCTTCAGAGCTGTCCCAAATTGAGACAGGGAGGCTGGATCTCTGTATCCCTGCACTCTTAGGCTGCCCCTAGAAACTGATGTAGTCTTGAATGAGGCAGTTCCTGGCTGTCAAGGGCATTTCCCAAAGAGGGAAACAGATGTAACCATTGGCAGCCACTATTCCCAGGAGCAGGGGAATCAGCCCTGGAGGGGGAATCTGGGAGTAGCTCTGCAGTCTCCACCACACATGTCATGGCCTTCACCTTCATGGGGAGCACTCTGTGATGTAAGCAAACACGTGGTTATGAAAAGATGTAATAAGTACCAAATTAAAGTTATACCGAATCTAAGGATTAAATGTTTAAGAAATGTATTAGTTCTGTTAGAGAAGATGGGAACCCTTAGGTAAGACTTCCCAGAGGAAATGACAATGGAATGTGGTCTTTAATAATAACTAAGAGGGCTTCCCTGGTGGCGCAGTGGTTGAGAGTCCGCCTGACGATGCAGGGGACACGGGTTCGTGCCCCGGTCTGGGAGGATCCCACATGCCGCGGAGCGGCTGGGCCCGTGAGCCATGGCCGCTGAGCCTGCGCGTCCGGAGCCTGTGCTCCGCAACGGGAGAGGCCACAACAGTGAGAGGCCCGCGTACCGCAAAAAAAAAAAAAAAATAATAATAATAATAATAATAACTAAGAGTTTCCCAGGTGAGGAAAGGGGAAAAGGAATAGAGTGTAAAAATATCAGAAAACAAAAAAGCAGTCTCCTCACAGCTTATTGGTAATTGAGTAAAGAATGGGGTACATAACTCTACCTGGCAGAAAACGTATCTAGAATAGCCTTTGGGCAAGTTTGTGGATAACTTTCCATGCCCCGTCCAAAAAATCTACTTTAAGGGAAATGCGAGGATGGCTTTTAAATAAGAAAACAAAATGATTTGATTTATGTTTTAAAGAACTAGAACTCCACAAATGCAGGAAAAAATGGAATCAGAGTGTAGGGGCTCTAGGAGACATTGAAAGGAGCTAGGAAGAGCAGATAAACTTTTGTGACAATGATTTAGGCCAGGGGGAGTGATGACCTGAAGGGAACAACAATAAGGAACAGGGAAGATACACTATTGGAGGTAGAACTGATAGGCTTTAAAAACCGAGCTTTTGCAAAAAAGACGAGAGAAAGGAAGGATTAAGTGTGGATTCAAAATTTGTGTCTTGGAAAAGTAATACAACGATAGGGTCGTTGTCTAAGATAAGGAATAAAGAAGCAGAAGTAGGTGTGAGGAGGAAAAGCAGTGTTTTTTCTTTAAATCAACCTTATTAAGATAAAATTTACATACAATAAAATGTACCCATTTTAAGTATACATGCTTCCAGGATGTTTTTGATAATAATGGAAAGAAGGAAAGACGGAGGCTAGCAGAGGAAGTTTTACTGAGGGAAGATTTATCATCTTTTCTTGCACTGTTTAATTTTTTTAGGAATGTAGTCTTGTTAAACATGTACCACCTAATGGAAGAAATCACAAAACAAATTAATTTTTCCACAACAAACACCCATGGCAGCTACTTTTCTCCCTCCCTGCTCAGACAAAAACTTAGGGACTCTCATGGCTCTTTCCAGATATTGTTAAGTAACACAATCATTTTAAATTCCAAAATATGGAATTTTTGGAATACTGCTGTCTTGAATCAGAAATGAAAAAGTTCTGTCCCTATAATAATCAACATTTCAGTCTTCCTTTTCTGTAAGGCTCTCCCTCTCTTCTAGTTTTGTTCTGCTAAGGCAAGTGTCTGCTTGCAGCCAGGGAAGATTGGGGGTGGAGGGTTGGCTTCCTTTTCTAGCTCACCACGTACGTCACTTGCCAGCAGCTGTGTCGGGGAGGTGAAAGGGAGAGGAGCACAGAGAAATCCTCACTGGAAGAGCATGAGTGCTCTGTGGGTCCAGGAGATATTCAAGGATCTCTCACCTGCTGTATCAGTTATCTTTTGCTGTGTGAAATATCATATTTAAACTTTGTGGCTTGAAACATAATTTATTACTTCTCATGGTTTTTAGTAAGTTCGGAATTTGAGAGAAACTCTGGTTTAACTTAGGGTCTTTTATAAGGTTGCAGACAGGTGCCTGCTGGGATGCTGTCATATAATAGCTTTACAGGGGCTTCAAGATCCACTTGTAAATTGACTTATGTGACTGGCAGATGAGTGCTAGAAAATTGGTTCTTCTCTATGTGGGTCTCTCAGTGTGGCTACTTGAGTGTCCTCATGACATGGCACCTGGCTTCCCCCAGAGTGAGTAAAAGAAACCAAGGAAGTCAAACTGGCATGCTTGCCATATTCTGTTGGTCACACAGACCAGCTCTGGTTCATTGTGAAAAGGGACTAAACAAATGCATGTTTACAAAAGTGAAAATTATTGAGGGCCGTTTTGAAAACTGGATACCACAATTTTTCATGTCTCTCCCACATGCAAAGACATTCACCTCCTCCAGACGCCCCCTTAAGACTCATCTCATGACATCTTTGCAAAGTCTGAGGTCTTGTCATATAAATCAGATCCAGGTTCAGATGAGACTCTTCAGGTACAGTTCGTCAAGTACAGCCCCTCAAGTATAGTTCCTCTTGACCTGAAGACATGCGAACACACCCAACATACAATGGTTTGACAGACACAGCAGAACCACTATAAACTCCCCCATTCAAAAAAGGGGAAAATGTGAGGCACTTAGAAGCCACTTGTCTATAGAAAGTCTAAAAAACAGCAGGGCATATGCTTGAGGGTTCTTGGCTGGGAATCATATCTACTACTACGTGGTTTCTGGTTCAGCCTTCTGAGATGCCTTTAGTTCTGCCTTTTGACTCGTTCCTTTTTCTTATGAAATGACCAATGTTTTTGCAGCTGAGCAGTTTTCATCTTGGTTTCTGCCTGTAGAGGGTTGGGAGGTTCATGACCTTCTATTGCTTTTGCACTGTCTCTGAATCTTTTGATCCAAGGTCGAGATGTTTCTACTAGTGCAATCTCTTTAAAACTTTGTACATTTCCTGTTTGTCTTATCAGGGCTCACTCCATTAGACAAAAGCCACACTTACAGATCTCTTCAAGATAAACCTTTCTCTACCTTAGACACCCCTATTGAGGCTTCTGAGAGACAATGCCCTGGTGATTCTTAAAAACTCTATTATTTAATGTAAAGGATCTGTGACATATACCCCAAAAACCCTTGGAGAGCTTTTTGTCTGAACAGTTCTCTGAAGTATTAGCTTAGATATATCTGAGGGCTTTACCTTTAGACCATACTGTCTTGGCTGTAACCTGGATTTGATCTTACCAAGAAACCACTTAATTTTAGCAACATTTATTGTCTGGAGAGACTGGGAAGAAACTTGTCTCTCCCCTTTTGCATTTTAGTATAATAAGAAGTCAGGCAGCACCTTTAACCCAACTTGGAAATCTCCTTAGCTAGATTACTAAGTACCTGAGGTACATTTTCTACTTTCCACATTACTACACAACAGTACTGCTAAACTTTCTGCCACTAGATAGAAAAGATCCCTTTTCTCCTAATAACATTTTCCTTGCTTTCCTTTAAACTATAACTGAAAGTTTCCTCAAAGGCCATCCAGCTTATGCTTATGCAACAGTATCTTTGACGTCCTTTAGTCTTTCAATATCACTCCCCTCATGGTACATCTAGCATTCACCTGCCACCCGAACCCAAAGCCACACCCACATTTTGTCAGTTTTTAGGTTTTTTGTTATAGGAGCACCCCATTCCTAGTGTCAAAATCGGGATTGGTTATCCATTGCTGCATAACAAATCAACCCTAATTTAGTGGCTTAAAACCACAGTGATCATGTGTCGTGTCTCATGGTTTCCATGGACCAGGAATTCAGGAGTAGCCTGTTCACGCAGTTCTGTCTAGTACTGTAGGGCCTCTCATGGGGTTGCAGTCATGTGTTGGCTAAGGATGGAAGATCCACCTCCAAAATGGCTTACTCACATAGCTGGCAAATTGCTTTTTCTTTGCGTGAGTCTCTCCATGAGACAGCCTTAGTGTCCTCACACCATAGCAGCTGGCTTCTCCCAGAGTGAGCAACCTAAAAGACCAAGGCAGAAGCTCCAATGCCTTTTATGAACTAGTTTTGAAAGTCCCACACCATAATGTCTGTTATATTCTATTGGTCGTACAATACTGATCAACGTGGGAGGGGACTAACCAGTGCACGTGGACCAGGAGAAAACGATCATTGGGAGCCATCCTGGACATTAGCTACTGTATCTCTAATTCTCTTAATGTAAACTCTCTTTTCTATTTTTGCAGGTCCCTTATTTTTCCTGCAGCCCCGAGGAATGTAAGGACATTTTTAGCTTCTCCCTGCTAAGGCCAGTTTACACCTCTAGTCAGCCCTCTGAGCAGGTCCTTAAATGATGCCATGTGGTACATCTGAGATCCATAAGAAACACTAACACCACCTTTTCTCTGAGCAGTCTAGGAATTCACCTGATACTAGGACAGCCACTTTTCCTTTGGCTCATCCCCAGCTAGGCAGCCCAAGCAGGTCTTGTCAGGCTCCCGTGGACCCCATGCTGTAGCGACACATATCCTCTCCATGTCTGAAGGATCCCACTGAAGTCCCTTTAACCAGCCTTGAAATTAGAGCAGGCTCCCTACTCACCTTTCCTTATAGGGAAAGATGTGGGAGAGAACTCATAGCACCCCCAGATCTCTCTCCAAAATCACTTTATCCCAAATATCTTCTGATTCCTGATGCTATTAGATTCTTCGGGGGAAATTTTGAGAGTTCTCCAATGCAGTGGTTCCCAACCTTTTTGGCACCGGGGACCGGTTTCGTGGAAGACAATTTTTCAGCAGACCCAGGGTGGGTTGGGGGTGGTGGCGGGGATGGTTCAGGCGGTAATGCGAGTGATGGGGGGATGGGGAGCGTAAGATGTAGCTTTGCTCACTAGCCCGCCGCTCACCTCCTGCTGTGTGGCCCAGTTCCTAACAGGCCGCAGACCGCTATCGGTCTGTGGCCCAGGGGTTGGGGACCCCTGCTCTAATGCTTTCTCCTCCAAATACTTTTTGCAAGATCTACTCTTTTTTTCTGTCTCACAACTCACTTTGATATCGAATCTGTCACCTTAGGGTTTAAATCACAACTTCAATTTTAACATCCTATCACAGGGATCTGTGTCCTGAGCTGTGATTATAACTGCTAGGGAACACATTTCCTCTCTGCTGCTGTCTGAGAGATAAGAACACTGAACAAGATGAAACCACAAATTCAAGGTTATGGTGGTACTTTTTTGTCAGTCACTGAAACTGTATTCAGACAGGACTAAAGATAGGTACACACAACCCAAAATTGAATGAGTACCACTCTTCAGTTCCTCGATAGGCCCAGCTAAAGGCAGAGCTTATAACCCCCAAGGGAGGGAAAAATATTTTAAAATGTGTTTTCTTTAAAAACATTAAGTCAGAACACAGGCTGATCAGGTGACATGTTAAAATATTACAAAATAATTTGTATGTTGACCAACAATTGAGCTGTAGATTAACAAATTTGAACACAATAAAAAAAAACTGATGATGACAGGTTTAAAATGAATAATTGTATTCTTGCAGAGAGAATAAAATGTGTTTAGCAGTTTGCCTAGACTTTCACTTTTTTCTGCTTTGGGGTCTACATGACATAATTTTTTGTCTGTTATGGGGCTTGATTTCTTCTTCTGCTCTAAGTACTGAAGAAACATCCTTCCCATAAGAGTCCATTTCTTGGGAATTGTGTTGGGAAAGAGGTCCAATGCAATGACCAGGGATGGACCCTGCCTGGCCAGGAGTACTGGACGTTCAGTTTGGGGCTGAGCTCTAGAAACTTCAGTAGCTTCTTGGGACAAAGAAGGATGGGTTTCAGTGATAAGTACACCTATTGGGTCTCAAATGGTCAGATCAAGCATGGATGGAGGGAATTAGGTCAGGCTGATTCAGGGGAGTAAAGGAATATATTCTGACAAGGGGGATGCCTGGGCAGCAGGAATAGGCCCCAGGGATACCTGCTTATATTCAGACTCAAGCTGATAGACTATTTTTTAAGCTTTTTGAAGTAGTAGGATACTAGATGTAATTTTTTCTTACGAAATACCTGAAAACTTTCATTAAAATATTGCCATCAAACCAGAAAATAATTATGTGGCAAAAACTATACGATGCCATTTAAAAGCAGGAGGCACAAAATTTAAATCATTTCAGTGTTTTTCATTAGTTACATCATGTATTTATTATTTTTTTTACAATTATGCTAGCATATTTCTGAGTTACATAGAATAAACAACATTACTCACTTAACTGGCTTGAAGAATATTGTCATAGTGAATTGTCCATAATTCCATTTGCTGTATAAATTGCAAGGGACATTACAAGGACATGAGCTGTATGCTCCCCTGTGCATCTTTTCAATTCAATTCAAGTTGTTAGTAAGTTACACATATAAGGGAAGTTCTGTTTCTCTTTCAGGCTGATGTAGGGCTTTTTTCTTCTTTTAAATATTTCTAAATAAATAAATTTACACCTAGATATATAGATAGATAGATAATTCTCCATGGAAGAATGTTTTCATGTTTTTTAAATTATGTTTCCATATAATGCATTTACAGCATACAAGAACATTCCTTCAACCCAAACAGATATTTTGGAGAAAAATTCTAACACATTTAATATCTTTCTGGAACATAAGTTTGAGTTCCATATGTATTATTTTAAGATATTATTTTTACTCCAAGAGAAGTAAAACTACACTACTAACTTAAAGTTCTATCTAGAGGGACTTCCCTGGTGGCACAGTGGTTACGAATCCGCCTGCCAGTGCAGGGGGCACGGGTTCGAGCCCTGGTCCGGGAAGATCCCACATGCCGCGGAGCAACTAAGCCCGCGCACCACAACTACTGAGCCTGTGCTCTAGAGCCCACGAGTCACAACTACTGATGCCTGTGCTCCTAGAGCCCATGCTCTACACAAGAGTAGCCACTACAATGAGAAGCCTGCGCACCACAACGAAGATCCAACACAGCCAAAAATAAATAAATAAAATAAATAAATTCATTTAAAAAATTCTATCTAGAGATAATTATTGTATCTTTCAAAGGACTTTGATGAGAAAATAGTACAGGTAGGCTCTTACAATTACTCGTTATTTTTCTTGGAATGAGGAAATCTTAAACCTTGAAAAGAATAATATACAAAAAAAATTAACCCTAATTAAAATAGTGTCCTCATTAAGACCTTGAACAATAAAAAGCACGGTAATTGCTGTATCTTGCTTTTTGTTTTCATGTTTGCTTTGTTTTGGTTCTCTTTTTTTCTTTCAGAATGCTGCCATCTTCTGGTCAAATTACATATCACTTCATAAACAAAATAAGAGATCCACACTAGGAGGCAATTTAGGTTATATAAATTCACCTTTCATCATTAGGAGTCACCTATTTAAGAATTGTGCTTCCAATGTTCCAAAACCAGAGAACTTTAGGTGACTTTTCAGGAACTTTAAGAAGTTAAATTCACAGAGGATATTTGAGGCCTTTCAGTGCTATCAAAAAATGTATATTGCATAGTAAATGCCAATGGAAGTACAGGTAAGGCAGAGTATCTCTAGGGCAGCAGTCCCCAACCTTTTTGGCACCAGGGACCGGTTTTGTGGCAGACAATTTTTCCATTGAATGGGGGGTCGGTGGTGGAGTGGGGGAGATATGGTTCAGGCGGTAATGTGAACGATGGGTAGCAAGGGGAGTGGCAGATAAAGCTTCGCTAGCTCATCCGCCACTCATCTGCTGTGCGGCACAGTTCCTAGCAGGTACCAGTCCACGGCCCAAGGGTCGGGGGCCCCTGCTCTAGGGGATATTTGGTCTTGCAGTATTTCTGTAAGAATCTATGGCTTAGTATGATTAGGGAATTTTGACATATATTTGCCATTTCCTCTCTACAAACTTTTAATTTTCAAAGTGGTTCCCCTTGAAAGAATCTTTTTATAATATTTTATAAACACCCTTAATAGCCTTCTTACAACAAAGAGGATTCTTGTGGCAGACATCTGTCTTCTTGTCATAGAGTTGTTCATATTTATAACTTCTTTTAGAATGATTCATTAAATGATAAATAATTTAAAGGGCTAGATTTGATAAATTACTTTTTGATTACTTCTTATTTCCACTAGTTTTTATTCCTTTTCACTGATTCATTGAACAGAAAGTGGGGTTCTTACCATGTGCCGATCTCTATAGGCACTGAAAATTGAAGGAGAAATAAGATGCCGTCCCTGGACTTAAAAGCATGCAATTTCGTAGATTCTTTTTAGCCGAGTCCTAAAAATCTCATTCTACCACACTGTCCTTAACTTATCTACCAAAAACATCTTCATCTACCAAAACCAAAAACTAGTAAATCACAGTGCAAGAGTTTGGAACAACTAAAAGACTCATTAGCTATTGCTTTTTGTCACTGATGGTTTCTACCAGATTTTCTTTTTTTTCTTCCGTGATATTTACAATCTGCTGACACACATAATCCATGCTGAATAGCCATGAAATCAGCCACGGTCATCAATATTTAACAGGTGGAGAATACTGACACAGACCCACTGATTTGAGTTACTTGACAAGAGCTAGGATTAATATTGGCTAAAAAGAGCAGTCTTGTCTTACTTCCGTCATGCGGAAGACTTTTGTAGGTAAAAGCAGGCAGTTACTTTGTCAGAGTTTTGGAATGATATCATGAGACAGAATCCTCAAGAAAGATGAAAAGTGTACTGACAGCTCTAAACTTCCACTCTCCCTGTGCTAGTTATGAATCCATAAAACAAAGCACTCCTCCCCTCTCCCCCACACCTTCCTGCCTTATTTCTTAACATTTCTAACTCTATTATCCCCAAATCACACTTTCTATTCTAAGTATATTGTCTCTCCTATATTCAAAAATTGCCTGATGAGTAGGGTGGTCATGGGCGGGGAGAAGGGAAAGGAAAGGGTGCTAGGCTTTAGGTCAGGGTGTGACCAGAGGGTCACCCTGTGCCCTCTCAGTGCCAGGTCCCAGGGAGGGCTGCCCCATTAAGGGGGACTTAGAGGCAGGAGGAACACACATCCTTACTAATCCTCCCAGCTGCACTGGCAGCACCTCACTGTTCTCTGCCTTATTAAAAGAAAGCAGGGAACTGATCACATGCGTTGTTGAATGGTGTTTACTGGGTGGTGTGAAAATCCTCCCCATATTCTCTATAAGAGAAGGTAGGAGCCACTGCACAGACAGTCAGTGTAATAGTTCACAGGATCAGTTAGAAGATCATTCAGAAGACAGAACTAAGACTACAGGGGCACATCTTTCTTCTTTGGGATACTTTTTCTTGGAGTAGTAACTAGAATACAATTTAAACTTTTTCAGATTTCATGCTGGTGAGAAAATCAGGAGAAAATTAGAAAATCTGCAAGACACTCTAACAAGAATCCTAGATATCAATATTTCCTGATATTTTTAAGTTGACAATATACATATAACACATAATATATATTTTAATGATAATATATAAAATATTATATATGTATAATCTCCAGGGCTTTTTTAACCCAAGTTTAATAAATGACTCATAGTTACAAGTACATTATGCTCTTCTTTGAATTAGAATGGTAGCCAAGCTTTGAAGTATATAAATGATTTTTAAAATTTTAATCATATGCCCAAAAAATAGCTGTTGAAATTTCCAATTTAGATAGTAGATTTAAAGAATTAAGGATTGAACCAGCTTGCCCTTTGGCCTCTTGAGTCAGAGGTTAAGTTGAAGCTTGGATTTGAAATGCTCACTGTGGGGGATCTAAATCCATAACAACTACATGACAATTAACAGAGCATTTCTATTCCACTAAGACCTATTTTATTTTATTTATTTATTTATTTTAAACATCTTTATTGGAGTATAATTGCTTTACAGTGATGTGTCACTTTCTTCTGTATAACAAAGTGAATCAGCTGTATGTATACATATATCCCCATATCTCCTCCCTCTTGTGTCTCCCTCCCTCCCACCCTCCCTATCCCACCCCTCTAAGTGGTCACAAAGCACCAAGCTGATCTCCCTGTGCTATGCTGCTGCTTCCCACTAGCTATCTGTTTTACATTTGGTAGTGTATATATGTCAGTGCCATTCTCTCACTTCGTCCCAGCTTACCCTTCCCCCTCCCCGTGTCCTCAGGTCCATTCTCTATATCTGCATCTTTATTCCTGTCCTTCCGCTAGGTTCTTCAGAACCTTTTTTTTTTTTTTTTTTTAGATTCCATATATACGTGTTACCATATGGTATTTGTTTTTCTCTTTCTTACTTCACTCTATATGACAGACTCTAGGTCCATCCACCTCACTACAGATAACTCAATTTCGTTTCTTTTTATGGCTGAGCAATATTCCATTTTATATATGTGACACATCTTCTTTATCCATTCATCCGTCAATGGACGCTTAGGTTGCTTCCATGTCCTGGCTATTGTAAATAGTGCTGCAGTGAACATTGTGGCACATGACTCTTTGAATTATGGTTTTCTCAGGGTATATGCCCAGTAGTGGGATTGCTGGGTCATATGGTAGTTCTATTTTTGGTTTTTTAAGGAAACTCCATACTGTTCTCCATAGTGGCTGTATCAATTTACGTTCCCACCAACAGTGCAAGAGGGTTCCCTTTTCTCCACACCCTCTCCAGCATTTATTGTTTGTGGATTTTTTTGATGATGGCCATTCTGACCGGTGTGAGGTGATACCTCATTGTAGTTTTGATTTGCATTTCTCTAATGATTAGTGATGTTGAGCATCCTTTCATGTGTTTGTTGGCAATCTGTATATCTTCTTTGGAGAAATGTCTATTTAGGATTGAGTCCTGTTTTAAGAGGCAAATTTTTAAATATTAAAAATCACAACTTAAGATATAGTTCTTTCATTTATAGCATTTCCACACAAACCTCTTGAGCAGATAATGTCACGTTATAGGTACATATAATTTGTCCTTCTTTAATGCGTTTTCTATTTTTTTGAATTCTTTTGGAAAATTATTAGATTTAGGTTAAAATTCAATAAAGCACTCCAAGCCTGGAAATTATAGTAAATATTTTCATGAACCAGAGCAATACAGATTTATATATGTTCTGTAATGATAATGTATACTATTATATTATAATAATTATGGTAATTATAAAATTTCTTTTTATATGAATGTACATTTACGCATTTTACCTTTTTTATTATTTATAATAAGCTAGTTTTAAAATATTTTTATTTTAATTAAATAATTTAACTAGCCCCTTCAAAAGGTTATTCATGAAGATTCAGTGATTTATATAAGTAAATTTCTTATCAGAGTGCTCGATGCATAGTAAGCCCTCTACCAATGATAGCTGTTATTATACTTCAGTTTATACAACAGATGTGCTCTTTAAAAGGAGTACATAAAATTATTTTGGCAAATTTACAACTATTTTAAATAGCATGTTTGCATTTTGCTTAAATCCTATGGAAGATTTTTCTGTGAGCTGAATCAAATTCTGGTATTTTCTGTACTAGGGTGAATTAAGGCGACTCACATGTGTGAATTAGAAGGGGAACAAGTAAGCAAATCAAGAGTCCATAAAGGACCTGCTTGTCCTACATGTCCTATCATAAGATGAGGAGCGCTTTATAGCGTCAAGTTCCCAGAAAGATTGGGATATTCCACTACAGGGAAAAGTGAAAGAGGAAGGAACCCTTTCATCATTGGGGAAACCCCACTGTGCACTTTTGTATTCAGAATGACACTAATGAATGTGGTCATTATCTGGGAAGCTGAGGATGATGAAAAAGATTAATAATCCAGTCACCCCTCTCTGCATCCATCTTAATAATTGCCATTTGGGTTTCAGTTATAGCCATCTTTGCTGCTTTCTGCAGCTATGCTTCTTCGTTGCTGTTCTCTGAGCCATACCATGGTGGCTGCTGGTTTGGGGGGCATCCCAACCATCTTACCTCATTGGGAATATTCTAAAGTATATATATTATAAATTTGAAATGCATATGTTCCTGGAAAATTTGTTTATCTGGCTTCTTAATGGCTTAACACATAGGCTTCTTTCTATATGAGCAAAAATCTTGTGCTGAACAGAATATTAAGAGTTCTGTGTCTTTTAAAATGAAGCATATTGTGTACCTCTATTACTTGCCTGTTTCTATCAATGGTGTGTTCCTTTGTGCTTGAGAAGATGAGGAAATACTTTACCCTTTGGTCAAAATATGACAGAAAGTTCACAAACCGTATTTATCTCATATTTGTAATAATTCAGATGCCAGCAAGTAAGCATCCATTTTATCAATGATGAATAGAGACACTTAAAAAAGGGATTTCTGTGTTAGCGCCTGTGTTGGCACCTCTGAAGAAATGATGTTCTTGTTACACCATCATAGAGGAATTTGTTTGGACATTTTCTTGGAATGATAGTGAACTGACTACGAATCTTAGAACAATACTGCTGTTTGTGTACAACATGGTTGTAACATGTAAACAATGACTTATATTGATTGCAGTTCTCTCTATAAATGTTTAGTCTTTATTGGTAATTATTAAGGAAAGCATGAGTTTGAACCTTTGACTTGGAATTTTCTGGAGCTTTTAAAATTATGGATGATACAGGTCAGTTCCCTTTAGCCCCATTTTTTTTCAGACATTTAGTATCCTATTTCCCATTATCAAAATCACACATGCACACATGTTAGAAGGAAGTAATAAATGAAATGTAAATGGTAAGGAGCTATAACTATTTCCCAATAAGCACAATCTCAAATCGCAGGTCAAATGAATCCTCTCTCAGTCTATCTTAATGCATCTGTTACCTGCCTCCGTCACTCCCCAATGAATGTTTACAAGAGGATTTGGCCCTTGAGAATGAATCATTATAGAACCACAGCTTTTATTTGATCTGTTTATGATGTATTTGCTCAGTAGTGAAGATGCTTTTAAATACCAAATTTACCTTTTGTTTATTTACAGTTTATTTCCTTATTCAGTAATCATTTATTGAGTGCCTACTATGTGCCAAGCATGTGCTAGATACTAAGATAAAACAGACTTCATCAAGGAGCTCACAGTTAAATAGGGAAACACACTAATAAACAACCAATTCTAACTTAGGGGCGGGATACCTAAACTAGTTTTGAGGGAATCAGGGAAAAACGATATGTAGGTGAGTGCTCAAAAGTATTTCTTAAGTATTTAAGGACTGACGGAGCTACCCTGGTGGAGGTGTCAAGAGCCAAGGGAAGAACTTTTCAAGCAAAATGGTCAGTGGGAACCATGGCATGGAGGTGAGAAAGCAGGTGATTCAGTCTGGCCTAAGTGCAGGGCTTTGAGCTCAGAGTGGACGCTGCAGAGGACGGTTACAGTCAGATCCGAAAGTGTCTCCTACAGCATAACAAAGATGAGGGGGCTCCATCAGAGGACACTGGGAGGAAGGGTTGCGCTGGAGACCATGTGTGCATTTTGGAAAAAGTCTCTTTTGCATGGGGATAGAACACATCGGAATAATTCTAGGAAGGGATGTTATTTTAAAGGCTTTTACGGTGATCCGGGCACACAAAAAATAACTGAAACATGAATGAGGTCATAGGAATGTGGAGGAGGAGGCATGGGTGGGGCCAAGATATACTGAAGAATTGTAGTCCGTATAGTAAAGTAATGTATCAGATGTAAGGAGCAAAGAGGGTGGAAGCAACACCTCTTAATGACTGAGCAACTAGAAAGACTGAGCAGGGAATGTTTTGACATCCATTTCTCCTTCTGAAAACCACCCTCAGTTTTCATTTGAGGATCCTTCTGCAACATCCAGTTCATATGGTATGGCAAGGCTACCCCCAAGAGTGCAGCATGTAAGCCAGACCAGAGTCACTAAACATCCTGCAGTTCTCCTGGCCCGAGGTGGGGGTGAGTGTGTGTGTCTGTGTTGCTGGTGGCTGATTGAGGGGGGCTGGGCTCCACCTGTCCTAAGCCTATCCCATTAGAGGTTGAATATCATGAATTTTGTGGGACCTACTAGAAAAGAGGCTCTCTCCTTTGCACTGGATTTAGAGTCACAAGAAGATGAGGCTAGGGCTGCTGTAGCCATCTTGCCACCCCTGAAGGAGAAACTAAGAAGGTAGCCAAAATAGAGAAGGAGAGCTGAGTGAGGGGGCCAGAACAGGCAGGTTTTGTTGACATTGAGCCCTGTTCTCAGCCACACCTGAAGCCAGCCCTACAACTGGACTTCTCAGTTATGCATATCAATGTGCTTAAGTCATTTGCAGGAGAAGGAGTCCTATTGAATACAAATGCCAAGGCCAATTCCTGGGAAGGAATTTAAATACACAAGTCTGGAGCTCCAAGAAGGAGAGATCTGCCATAGAATGTTATCTGCAGATAGATGATTTTAAAGGTGAGATAATCACCCAAGTGATGTGAGAAAGGACTGAGAGAAAACCATGGGAAACACCAACATTAGGTCAATCAGTCACTCAACAAACATTTATTGAGCACATGGCAAACTCTACATCAGTGAACAAAAGTGACAAAAATGATAATAATTATTATAAGTCCCTTCCCTTTTTGAGCTGATAGTACACAGGAGGAAAAAAAGCAACAAAAAGGTAAAGTATATTAGTATGTTTAATAATGATATGTTCTCAGGAAAAAGAGAGATAGGCAGAATGGGTGAGATGTGGGCTTTTGGTGATCAGGGTGGGCCTCACTAAGAAGTTAACATTGTTTTTTTTGAGTAAAGATTGGAAGGAAGTGAGAAAGCAGACCATACATGTTCCTGAGGAAGAACATCTCAGGTGGGGGACCAGCAAGGGCTGAAGGTTGCAGGCAGGAGGACACCAGGTATGCTGAGAAACCAGCAAGTGAGTCAGTGAGCTAGTGCTGAGTGAGCAGGGAGAGGAACCAGGGCATCGGAAGCCCCGTGGGCCATAGTGAGGACTTAGGCTTTGATTCTGAACGAGATGGGAAGCCTGGAGAAGGTTCTGTGTAGAGATGTCACCGGATCTGACTTGGGCTTAAAATGGACCACTCTGGCTGCTGTGCTGAGAATAGCCTGTTTGCACAAGGGAGGAATCAGGGAGGCTGGTTAGAAGGCAAGTGTAACAGTCCAGACAGGAGACGGAGCTGGGCCACGGTAGTGGCAATGGTGGTGGCAAAGATGTTCATATTCCAGATATATGTTCAAGGGGGAGAAAACATACTCTGATGGATTGAATGTCATCTGTAAGAGAAAGAAAGAAGTCAAGAATGTCTTCAGAGTTTCTGTCTGAGCCACTGGAAGAATCAGAGAAGACCCCAGAAGAAAGTGAATTGGAGTATCCAAAAAGTTATCAGAGAGCATTGTCGCAGAACACAAAAGATTGTTTTGAGAAGGAGGGCATGGTGAATGATGTTAGATGCCTAAGAAAAACCAAGCAAATAAAATAGAGAGTAAAAATTGCCTATTTGATTTATAACAACAACAAAAAAGCAGATCTTTGATGACTTTGGTGAGAAAAACCACTTTTTTTTTTGCCGGAGTCAATGATACCAAACTTACTAGACTATGAAAGAAGATGTGTCTACAGATTGAATAGAAAGAATGAACCTATTTGAAGCTCAACCAAATGCAACAAATCTACTCTATGCACAGCACGCTGGGAGATGGGGAGAAGTTGAAGACATGATGCCCGCTCTCTAGGTGTTTAGGGACCACAGGCTACATATATGAATATGAACACACCATCATACACAGTAAGCATTATTGGAGAAGGGCCGAGCAGAAAGAGCATTGCTAACATCAGTACCACTTCTCTTTCCTCAAAAAAACTTCTCTTTGTTCTAGAAACTGTGAACCATTTATTTCAACCCTCACCTGCCCTCTGCAAGGGCTGTTTAGCCTGAAAGCTCAGAACATATGTGCTCTGGAGGTGAATCCAGACCACCTAGATTCACCTCCCAGGAATCAACTCAGTACACACATAAGAATGGCTAACATGGAAGGTGCCCCCCACAGCTGATAAAACATTAATATTTTGTAGTATTTTTTTTTCCATGTCAGGAAGAACCGCGTTGCATTTTCAGTTGGGTAGGGTCCCTCTGTATCAACCTCAGGTCTTTCGTGACTTCCCTGCAGCAAATAAGAACTTGACCTTATTATTGTGTTGCTGCACGAAGGGTAAAGCCAATGCTTCAATCAGCCAAAGATGCCCTGACCTTGAAGGAGAAGGGGCCAGGGCTCTGTGGAAAGAAAGACGGGAGGTGGAGAAGGGAAGGAAGAAAAGAACACCACATGAACCTGGATTTGGTGTCATGGAAAATATACTTCCCGAGGAGACAGACGACGTGGTGCTTAAGGCCCTTTATCACTGTGGGACATTCATCTCTTAGCTCTGAAGTGGAGATCAGAACCTTATCTGAAAACTCCCTATCACTTATTCCAACAAAACAGCTCTGATTTTCTTTTCCACTCTGAGTTAGACATTACTGGAAAAAAAAAAAAAATTAGCTGTTTGGAACACAGTGGTCACTTGAGGCCAGGGTCAAAGATTTGGTCCTTGACTGGACTGATCAGCTTACGCACAGAAAACTGTCCAAAAGCCACATTCAAATCCCACAACGTGATTGATAATCGGAGCCAGAAGACAAGGTTATGCTTATTTCTGTAAAATTGCTCTCTCAATTGAAAACCTCCCCAAAACTCCTGTCCTAATTATATCATGTCATCTTCATTTGCCAATTTAACTCAAAAGAATCTCTCGAAACTCATTTCTATCGTGCCTGCTTTGCACTCGTGCTGGTGGGTAGGCAAAGCACCAAATTCATCCTCAAACAGTCCAATGTGATGAAGGAAAACACACAAAAGGGACGAATAAACCATAGAATGTTTCACTTCTACAGACAATGTTAACTAAAGATTATGGAGAATCTGATTTTAGGATTTCAAAGGATACAGGAGAGATTCAGTGTGTTGGACTGTAAAGAAAACAAACTCTTCTTCTCAAAAACAAATAAGCACTGTTTTGTTTTGTGCTCTAATAAAGAAGCAATATTGTACAAAGAAACAGTTCATGAGAAGCTCTTTGGTAGGTGGAGGCTGCTTTTTCCTTTCCTTCCATCATGCCCCCTAATGAGGACTGAGCGATGTGGGCTAACATGTAAGCAGCTCCCCCAAACAGGATGCTGAATGTATTACAGGATCTTTAAGGACAGCACATAAGAGCACTGCCAGCAACTCTCTGTGTCACACGTCTCAGCAGGTCAAGGTCTGGACTGGACGGACTGAGTAAGGAATATTCCATATCCTGAGTCATAACACATTGCAGGTTGCCCTTCCACATGTAAAAGTCTGATCAGATCTAACCTTGCTGGAGACAGGACTGCAGATGGTTGCAGATGTGAAGGGGAGAGAGGCACAGCAGGCAGGACGAGCGACCAGGACTAAATTGATACCCAACATTTTAAAAAGAGTGAGGGGGCTTCCCTGGTGGTGCAGTGGTTAAGAATCTGCCTGCCAATGCAGAGGACACGGGTTCGAGCCCTGGTCCGGGAAGATCCCACATGCCACGGAGCAAGTAAGCCCGTGTGCCACAACTACTGAGCCCACCTGCCACAACTACTGAAGCCCACACACCTAGAGCCCATGCTCTGCAACAAGAGAAGCCACCGCAGTGAGAAGCCACCGCAGTGAGAAGCCTGCACACCACAACGAAGAGTAGCCCCCGCTCTCCACAAGTAGAGGAAGCCCGCGTGTAGCAAAGAAGACCCAATGCAGCCAAAAATAAAATAAATAAAATAAAATAAATAAATGTATTTAAAAAATTAAAAAGAGTGAGGGCATTTAAACAGACAGTGAGAGAACAAGGCAGGAGTGCAGAGTCAAAAGGAAAGCACACTGAATTGTATCCCCCCCATCCTGGTTTTCAGCATTATAAAAGTACAGTAACAGAGCCCCAGGGGGAACAGAGAAAGGAAAGGAAAAGTGGCAAAGGTCATGGCTGGGAGAATGAGCAGCAGGAATGGGGGTTGGGGAGAAAGTGTTCCGGTGCATGCAAGAGGGGAAGGAAGGAAGTGATGCAGGGCAGCGAAGAATGCAAGAGAGCCCCAGCGATTTCCACAGAAACCTGTGCAGAAGGGGCCGCATGAACACAACGGGACTGATGGGGAGGCTCTTGGGAAGAAGGGCAGCCAAATGACCTCTGATCGGAGGTGAATCGGAGACAGTGGCCTGGAAGGAGTGAGGCCCATGCAACTGATTTTCCCCAAGCCCAAGAATGGGTGTACAGTTTCACTTGCATCTTGAGAGAGCACTTGAATGAATAGAAAGGGAGACAAGACCCAGTCATGGACCAAAATTCACATCTTCTGCAGTTGAGCCATTTCTACACTTTTTTATTCATTCTCTTCCAGTGTGCTCTGAGCTTAGGAGGAGGAACACTGAAATATAAGTCATGGCATCTAGATTCTATCCGCAGCTCTTCAGTTAATTATTTGGGGGGATGTTGTCTGGGCCTCAGTTTATAAATCCTCAAAATGAGGTGTTAGCACTCACACCATCATGGTGTTAACACTCACGCACCTCCCAACAGCCCACAAAGAACCTTGCAGAGGCCACAGCCTCCTTGAGGCCGAGGCCACGTCTAGTCTTGATCACCATCACATAGACCACACTTGGAAAGTGCCAGCATCACAGTAAATGCTCAGTGAGTGTGCGTTAAATGAATTAAATTCGTCACCACCACAATCCATGAAGCAGCTAAAAGCAGAGCTGTCCTGGCTGCAGCAACATGGCATCTCCTACTTCAGCTGCCCTCTGCACCCTGGGGTCCCGGGGGGGAACGCCAGGACTGCAGGAAACGCCCTGCGAACACCACTGGACTGGACGTAGAGCCTTCTCCTCTACAAAGCATAACTCTATGGTCCTCATGCAGCACACGTTGAAGTGTAGAAATTAATCTGGTTTGGCCCACATTCACCTGACTGGAAGATCACTTTTCCCACTTCACCCTCTACTTCAAAGTCTTGGTCTTTAAACCTTCTTGCTGGTACCATTCCCCCTCCTTTGCAGAAGATGAAAGCATTTTTCCAGACAGGCCTGCTGTGAGTGACTTCATGGAAATGAATATCTTGTGTCCCTAATGTGCCTCTCACACGAGGAACTTCTAGTATTTATTTATTTTTAAGAATAGGGCTGGGAGGTTGACGTTTCCATTAGCAGTTGAGTGATATTTTTTTTAAATAAAATCCCTCCTCCTCGGTGAGACATGCCTCACATTCCCGTCTCCCCACTTCAGGCAGTTATGTGCTACTAAATATGCAATGGAAATGACACATGTCTGGAAACCCAGCAGCAACACCGTCTCGAGGCTGCTTGCTCGGTGCTATACAATGAAGGTGCTGTAGGAGGTTAATTGAGGAAGGCAGACTCCCGGACTCTCAAAGCGACATGTGTGGCACCTTATGCATTTGAATCCGATGTACTCCAAGGCGCCTTTTGTTTGAGGGCTGATCACACCTACAGCAGGATGAAGGCACAGAATCACCAACCTTCCAGAGGATCCTGGAAATATCTTAGTGTCTTCAGGTGAACTGAGACCAGTTAGTCCTCCTACAAGGGAGGATAATACACCACAAAAGGGGATGGGTCAGCTCCTCCTACATAACATTGGGTATCAGCAAGCCACGTGGGACTTGACTGATTGGATTCTATGGCCCCGTGTGCCCCTAATTCCAAAGGACAGAGGTAATCAGTTTAACTCAAAGTAATTTTCCTCAATTTATGTCAACAAATGTATTCCTACAGGGTACTCTCTTGACCTATGTGAAAGCTAGTAATAGGATAGAGGTTATGAAATGGAAATTAAAAATGGAATTGGATGGCAAAGGATTATACTAATGGAATGCAGATTGGATTAAATGTAAATTAAGTATCAGAACAGGAGGACATTTGTCCCAGTTGAAGAAAGTGTTGAAAGTCTTTGGGCACTGATTTTTCATCCAGTCTCAAACATACCAAGTTTAATCCTCGGCAAAATATGAGGTTAATTAAGCATGAGGGGAAAACTTTTCAATTACCTTTTAACAAGCTCAAAAGAGATTCGTAGACAACAATTAGTTCTTATTGTTTTGATGGTTTACAGGTAAATGAATTAGAAATATGAGATGATTTTTCTTAAAATATACATGGTTTTATTTAATTAGAGAAAAAGTGTTTAGTTTTGACTGATTTTTGAAAGGTTTGGAAAGAAGTCTTTAGTACGTGATAAATTTAAAAATCACCTAACCCTATGCCAAAAAGGGAATCTATGTAAGCTTAGAGATTTTTATGCCAGTACTTAGGGCCACCAGGCACAAGGGGAGCTAGGAGTGGCATAACCCAGAGACCTGGAAACATAAAAACAGTGCTTGACTTGCGAGGAGGGAAGCAAACTGGGTGGGGCAAATCTGAAGAAAAAGCTGATGGGCTGGCATTCCATGCAGAGTTCAGAGTGTCATCTGAGAATCTGAGTCAGAAACCACTTTATTAGTGTTCTCTGGCTTCCCCTGAGCTCTTGCCTTTTCTCTAAAGCTGGAGGCTAGCCCTATTTTATCCAAGATCCGGAAGGAGAGATCTTGGAGGAATTAAAGGAGGATATAAAAGCAAATATGTGAGCAAAATACACACCTGCACATGCATACACATGCACACGCACATGCACGCCTCTCCTTGCTAACACGTCATAACTAACGAAGAAGCCACTGTAGGAATTTCTTCCAAATTTCAGAGAACTTCTTAGAGTGTAGAAAGAGTTAAGAGAGTATGTACCTTTGTACCTGGTTTCCTTTAGGCGTCTCAAGCAAATGCCACACAAGCATACAGCTTTGTTCTTGATTGTTCAAGTTGTTGTTTTGGTGCCAGATACAAAGAGATCCAAACGAAATACAATTTTGCAATCACCAAACCCTAGAAATATTTGAGGTTGCTTGGTGAAGTTAGATCTTGTTGGTACTGCAGTGCTATTGGAAAATAAAGTTGTAGGATTCTTTTGCATGGTAGTAGGTTTGTTTGTTTTGGGTTTTGCTTTTGATCTTATGAGGACACACGAAAATAACTAATGTGCTTAGTTTCTACATCATTGTAAAGCCATTCACAGTAATTTGTTCTTTGCCTCTCCCATGCCTTTTGTGGAATGGAAAGGGAAATGACTTGGGATAAGAACGAGGTTCAACTTCTGGTTCTGTCACCAGCTTCATGATCTTGAGCTAATTTCTTATCTGGGCTTCAAGCCCATTTATCCATAAAATAGGGATAGTTGTACGTAGTTCTCATGGTTACCATGAAGTTTAACGGAAAGTGTAGATGTAAATGCTTAGCATTCATTTATCCAATGACACCTATTAGGTCCTCACAATGTGCACGCTGTGGGTCTACAGTGCAGAACCAGACAAAGCAAAGACTCTGCCCCTAGGAAACACACATTCAAGTGCGAGACAGATAACAAACTACAAAGAAATCCAAAGTCGGATACTTACAGGTTAGTTCCGTGGGCTCTCATTCATAGATCTTGACAGAATTAGGATTTTGCAATGACTTATGAGAGTGTATGAGTCATGTTTCTATCCCCTACTAAAGTGTAGGCTCCTGGTGGTAGAGACCAACTATTGTATGCCATTAGCATGCACAGAATAGGCAGATACGCATAATTCCAGAAAAAAGGAATGACTGCATTGTGATAAGGGGGAAAAAGTTGAAAAAAAAATAGAGGTAAGAGGGAGTAAATCTTTTGGTAGGATAGTCTAGAAAGGCCTCTCTAGGATGCTATACTACTTGAATGATGAGAAGAAGCCATCCATGTGGATGAAAAGAGCCAGAAGAGGAGAGGTCTAGGTAGGAAATATCCAGAGCAAAGGCCCTGAGACAGGAAAGTGTGTGGAATGCTTGGGGAATGGGAAGGGGCCGGCAGTGAGTTCACACAGGGCCCGCAGACTATGGTAAGTTTGAGTTTTATTCTAAACGTAATGTAAATTCCTTTCCCTCTTCCACACCTCCCCTTGTTTATAGTTTTGTTGTAGTAAGAAGATTAACATACATTTAAAAGATAGGCAACAATACTAGAGGACAGATAATTAATCATGGATTATGAGAAACAGAGGTGCCTGTTCAAAAATGGAAGAGTTGTGAGGTAATGCATCCAGGAAAGGTGAACCCTATATCCGAGTTTACCTCTCACCTAAGGCTTAGCCTTGAGATGATTGCATTATCAGGTACTTGGCTCCCACTTTAGAGAGTACCCAGAAATCTGACTGCACCAAGACAAGTGTTCTAATTTCACACTTTGGTGCCTCCACTCTGGAGGATGTCGAGGAAATTTTTCCAAGCCAGACTATTTACAATGCCCCCGAACACAGACTGTTTCTCCAGTTTTACTGGTTAACTTTCAGCAAGTCGTTAAATCTTCACTGCTCAGCTTCTACATCCTTTAGTGTCACTGAGTTCATCTTCCCTGCAAATTTTATCCTCAGCTTCTAGATTGATTCCGCAGACTAGGTGAACCTAGTTTGTGCCCATTCATCTTTGCCTGTAAGCAGCTTCAGTTTAAGCCACTGCTCAATACTTTCTTCCGTACGGGCAAGAAACTGGCTCGTTCTGTTGATTTTCTCAAATGCTGAGTAGTTGACAATCTACTGTGTCCAGAGACTCTGGCTCTGAGTTTGGATTTATTTCTTTGGTTTTAGGACACTTTCCATTCATCCATCTTCTTCCTGCCTTGACTGTTGGAGGTCTATCTTAGCTTGGCATTCAAATCATTACCTGGCCCATTGCCCAGCATCCAAGGCCGTGACTTCCCTTTAGAAGATGACTGATAAATGGGATTGATGAGGAGGACTTGGGCAGCAATACCAATGTCAGCTTCTTGAGTTCTGCCTTGAGCAAGAAGCTTGAGGCTACTCCTTCCTCAGGGAAACTTGATTTTGGTAGGAGAAGTTTGCCAAAAAGTTCCTAGATAATTTGTCTGGAATTTTCTTTGAGATATGCAAAATAATAATATGTAATGGAGTTTTTTTTAAGGTAGGTTACTTCTTTAAAATGATACCTGAAATGTATATTAAATGACATTGAAAAATATTGTGTTGTAATGTAAAATAAAAAAAGAGAAGGAATATAATACTGTGTATGCAGCATAAGCTCAACCATGTAAAACAATCAGCGTACAAAGACGAAATGAACCAAACTGTTGACGATGTTTCTATCTGGGCAGTGAGATTATGGATTGTTTTAAATTACTATCTTCTTCACAGTTCTCTGCATTCAATAATTTTTAAAGACACGGATTACTTGTATAATCAGAAAAATTACACTATTTATAAAAGAAAACACATTATGCAACCAGAACACACAGGATAAGTGTCATCCTCCTAATTCTTTGTGGTCCTCAACCTGGGGCACGTTAGAATTAACTGGGGAAAAAATAAATAAAAATCAACAAAGGGGGCTGGAGGAAACTTTTGGAGGTGATGGATATGTGTGTGACCTTGATGGTGGTGATGGCTTCAGGGTTGTATACTTATCTCCAAAGTCATCAGTTATAAACATTAACTATGTACAGCTCTGTGTATGTCATACTTCAGTAAAGTGAGATTTTAAAAAAATAATTAACTGAAGAACGTTTAGCACTTCCGGTTCCCAAGCTGAACCTTGTATAAATTAAATCAGAAACAGAAAGCCAGGCATCAGTATTTTTTAAGTTTCCAGGTGATTTCAAAGTGCAGCCAGGGTTTAAAACCACTGTTAGACTAATTAGATAGCTTAGATCAGTGGTTTGCAACCCTGACTGCAGTTAGAATCTCCAGGGGAGCTTTTATAATACCAATGTATGTATGGTCCCTAACCCCAGGTTCTGATTTTAATTGGTTTGTAGTGGGGCCCTGGAAATAGTATGTTTTAAAATTTCCCAAGTGATTCTGATGTACACACACCCCCTTAGGTAAATTAACACGCATTGCGTATTCACCCTGGGCAAGGCCCTGTGCTGAGGGTCTTATGTTCATTTAATTCTCAAAATAATCCAATGAAGTGAGCTTTATTATCCTCATTTTACAGAAGAGGAAACTAGGACTCAAGAGACATACAATAAATTGCTCAAGGCAACACAGCTCATTTGAACCCAGGTTGTTCTGTCTCCTGTGGAGATAGGCAAAGAATGTATTCTCTCCAGTTCTGGGAGGATGCTTTCTAAGTACCCTAATGGAGAACCCAGTTTACCCACTTTAAAAATGTTGATACAGTAGCTCTTCATAAGTTTTGCCTTTAGCAGTTGTCCCATTCCTGTCAAACTCCATCAAGTGTAAACATATCTGCAGTTTGCTGGGCATTTCTGTTTATTCTTTCCGTGATGCCTAAATAGTATTAGTTTAATTTCATGTATGTTTTGGTACATATTGTAATGCTTTAGAACTTAAACTTCCTACTCGTTAAAAGTTACAACAGCATCTCATTGCTTAACTTTATGTCACTGTCCATCGTCTCTCCTGAAATCGTGGCATGGTTGATATTTTTATTTTATTTTTTATCCTTTTTTTGGAAATAAACAGTTAAGAATATTTCTAGAATTCCTTTAAGAATTTTGCAAAACTCCTTAGACAATTGAAAGCACTCTTGGATGTCACAAAACCAGTTTTTGGATTGCTGTTCCACACAAATTTCAACATCACTGGATTTGCTGAGATTTCCTCTCTGATGTTGTATTTAGAATAAGTTGTGTTTTGCTAAACCGGTTGAAAGTAAACTTCACCTCTTCCAATAGTAGCAATTACCCCTGACCTCAAGCAGAGCTGCAGGTGCACATGGACAGCAGAACTGGGCCCTTTTCATTTATAATCTGAGTCCGAGGTCTTGAAGTAAAACTCATTTGCCCAGATTTACGTAGCATTACCTGAGCATAACATTACCCAATAAAGCCAAATTGATGGGTTAAGGATACAAAATAAGCCACTTCAGTTGCCAGGAATTCCAGATCAGCTTATGGGCCAGGTTTTGTGAGACAGCAGAGAGGACAGAGAACAAATACTGTTTAAAGAGACAATTTGTAACTGTTTTGCTTTTGCATAATAAAATAGGCATCATCTTTCAAATAATTTGGAAACAAATATCTTCCACAAGCTTGCAATGTAATAGTCTTCCTCTGAGTAACTTTGTCAGTGAGTATATACAAAAAGGGAAAAGAAAGAAAATCTAAAAGTAATGGCCATCTTGTGTGCTTGGGTTCAGATCAAAGGGAATCTTTTCTACTCACCACCTCTCTTTTATTTCTTTTCTCTGTTAGCGTTTTCATCTGACTCCTTCCTTGGCAGGAATTTTATGTTGTACTTTCAAGGATATTGTAACCCTGTGTTCTGTGATTATTTGGGAAACGAAACTATAATGGATAAAATGGAAAAATATTCAATGTTTGTTTCTTAAAAGAAAAAAAAAGTCTTATTATATTTCTTTCACCTATTGTAGACCAGAAGAAAATGAAGGAGGTAAATTAATAATAGTCTATGCTGCTAAGCAAACCCATAAGAAAGAATACTTACCAGAGAAATCAAGCACTTTTTGGAGTAAATGCAAATCAAAGGTCATCCCTCTGTCTTCGACTTGCATATTGGAAAAGAGACTTGTTCTGATAACATTGATTTCAGTTAATTAGTAAGTTAGAATCTTCTGACTTACAGCTATTAGTTCCAGAAAAACTTAAGATGGATAGGAGAATGTTTTTTATAGAACAAAATGTTATAGCTCGATTAGCTTTAAAGATTTAACTGGGGATTTTAAGAACGTCCTTATCTCTTTTAAGATAATACCTAGTTTATGAGAATATATACACAGGTATTTTTATAAAATGTGTACCCTAAGTGGAATTTATATTTTTTATTATTAAGTAGCCCTCTTCTAATTTCTTCTGGACATTTTTACATCTTCAGAGGATGTAAAATTTCTAATATCTTATTAATTTCTATATCTTATTAAAATAAGAATTTTACTTTCTTATTAAAATTTCTAATATCTTATTACTTCTGAATCTTCATACAACATTAAAAAATAGGTGCTTTTTTTTGTCCATCTCGATTTTCATAAGACTACAACACATCTGTTGCAAAATATCTCAACTATTATAATTCCCAGGACAAAAAAAAAAATTTGAAGATGAAAAGAATTGGAATTTGAATCATGAAAGGAGAATCAACCTGTCTTCTTGTAACTTTATTCAGAATTTCACAATCCTTGCTAAACACTAAGGGAAGGGCCAAAAGCAGTAAAACAGCAGAAACCCGGTAAGAATGTGCCAGAGTTCAGAGAACAATTGCCCCAGGCTTAACTTCATGACCTTTAATCTGTTTGAGGCATCCTACAACGTGACCGTGCTCAGTTCCTGCACTATTTCTTCCCGTTCTTCCACAAGCCAGAGTCATAACAGTAAAATTCAGACTTGACTTTTGGTGCTGAATTCTTGGAGTAAATTTGCCCCCTGAGAAATGTAACAGTTTTCTTTGTTGTGGTGTATTTGAACTATGTAGGCGTCAGACAGTGAATTAGGATGTCGTGTCTAACGCAGGGAAGGACTTTTGTGAGGCTTCTCTGACTTACCTTTATGAAATTCTGTGCCCTCGATGACCTTCCAGAATGCTAAAAGAAGTATCTGAAGAGTGAAGTGTTATCTAGGAATAAGAAGAACATTAATCAGGAAGTCAGGAGACCCAGATTTCCATTATTGACGTATCATTTATGAGCCACATGACCTTCAGAAGGGAAGTTGGGAAATCATTTATTAAGGTCCTATACTAAGCTCATAATTTAATGAAGAATGTAAATTAACACAGATTGCTTTTACATAATTCAAGAAGTGATATGCAAGCATTTGGAAAAATTCTAAAGAGACAGAGAGAAATGAGTAATCAATTCTGTTCGGGTGGTGCAGACAGAATTGTCTTGGAGAGATTTCAATCAGGACTTTGAAAAGTAGTTGCCAAGTAATCTGGTATGGTGAAAATATACAGTGCAGGAGAAGGAAGGACAATATAGATAAAATGTAAATTGAAACAAATTATGAAACACTTTGACTAACTTGCTAGGTATTTGGGCAACTCAAGCTCTTTGACCTAAATTTCCTCATCTTTAAATAAAGGAATTGGACTGAGTGACTTCTGAGTTCGTGACCAGGTCTAAAAGTCTAAATAAGATGACATTAAAAAGTTCAAGAGGAAATGCCTTGTGTGGTATCTGGCCAAATGATATCAATTCCTGTAAAGATAATGCCAAGTCAGTAACTATTACTCCAAACTCCAGAAAAATAACTTCCCTTGCATCATAGTAACAGTGCTTAATTGAAAAAAAAAAAAAAAAGATTTCTTTTTTTAATGAATCAGTACTACTTTGTGTAATACACACCAAAAAGAATTCTTTCCAGGGCTTCAAGTTGTATTACTTAAAATGTTATTCTAGAATGATAAAGCTATGAACTGCGTTGGGTGCCCCAAAATTCATATCTTGAAGCCCTAACCCTCAATGTGACTGTATTTAGAATATTGAAGTAATTTAGGTTAAATGAAGTCATAAGGGTGGGGCCCTGATTCGATAGAATTAGTGTCTCTATTGGAGGAGACAAGAGAGCTTGCTGTCTTCCCTCATGTATTCAGAGGAAAGCCCATGTGAGGGTGCGGCAAGGTGGCCATCTGTTAAGCCAGGAAGAGAGTCGGTACCAGGAGTCAAACCTGCTGGACCTTGATCTTGAACTACTAGCCTCCAGAACAGTGAGAAGTAAATTTCAGTTGTTTAAGCCACCCAGCCTATGGTATTTTGTTATGCAGCCCATGCTGACTAATACAGGTAACCGATAAATGATTATGTGCTGTGGGATAGATTTTTTTAAGTTTCATTTCACATAGCAAAGTGTTTTTAAAATGTGATTGCAATATTTAGAATATTTGAATTATTCTTTACGGTAACGGTCAAGCTCTAGAAAATAATATATTTTAACTGATATGCAACAATACGATGATTATAAATAACAACCCTCCCAACGATGTCTTATTTCATTTGAAATGAGAACAGTCACTGATTTTATCAATGATTTATCAAAACCATTGATTTTCTAATTTTCTACATATCTGAACTTTTTCAGTGAGCTAAATATTAAACATGCTATGTGGCTAATGAACTCGGTGCATAAATGAATTTCAAACCAAACGTGTTCAATTTTCAGTTTTCTTTTTTCTACTTCTAAAGGAGTTCTGTTTATATTCATACCTATACTAAAAGCTCTGGTAATTATTTTTGGTGTTCACTCAGTAAGAATCTTTTCACAACTGCTTAGTGCCAGATACTGCATTGGGCCCTGGGAAAAGACAAAGGTGAAGATGATAGACCCATTCCACGTTCTCGCTAAGCTCACAAGTCAAGCCCATATGACAATGAAACTGGAAGTGATGGACAATAAAAGGGCTATGATAGAAGTGCACGTTGCTGTGGGAGGCTGTAGCAAGATCATCTAACTAGTTAGAAGAGCCAGTAAAGGCTTCCTAGAAAAAGTTTTATTTAAGCAAAGCCTGGAAGGAGGTTGGCATATATAAGGTAGCAGTAACTATGTCGAATGAAGAACATTGAATCAGTAGGAATTAGCCAAGCAAAGAAGCAGAGTATGAGCTTTTAGGCAGAGTAGACATCGTGTTCAAAGGTCTGAGGTGGAAGAGCATTGCCAATTACAATAACAAAAGGAAGTTCAGTGTGGCTGGAGAGCAGAATCCCAAGAGGCTGAAACACAGAGAAGCAGGGATCCATTAGCCTGTTTTACTCTTGACCTTCACCGAGTAAATCGAGAACTGTGCCTCTGACTAAGCACTGTAGAACATCAGCATTGGAAGGGCTTTAGGAAAACAAGCTTTTGTTGTTTTAAGTAAACAAGCAGTAAAAGGTTGTGAAACCTTTCACAGGTTTTATATATGAGTTCAAACATATTTTTTCCATCTGACTCAGAAGAAATGCCACATATGTAGTTGAGGAAAAGAATTCTTTAGATGGTCTGAAACCCCTGACCAGAATGCCCATCTCCACTTCCTCTCCCTGGGAGTTCCTCTTCCAAGAACTGGACAGGGCAAGCCTCCCCTTGGCTTAACTCTTGTAGCCTGTCTGGTTTGTAGCCTCAAAGAGCAAAGCCACCCTGGCCACCATTCAGGGCAAAGTGATCTATGTTAACAAGGACAACTTAGAAGGCAGAATATCATCTGGGACATGAAAATTATATAGTATCTTTGGGGAAAAAAGGGCTTAATTTTCTAATAAAACGAATTTACTGTGGGGCTGTGTTGTTTTGCTAAGATAGATTTTTCTTTAAGTAGATGTCTGTGCATTTTGGCTTCTGTTTATCCTCTCTACAGAACGAGCAGATTACTTGGGTGAGTTAGAATACTGGTATTACCGATAGGTGTGGAGTCAGTGTTGTAAATGTTCAGGCCACAAATTTAATTTATTTTTTCCAAAATCATAGTTATCACAATTGGCTAATGATTCTTCTTCCCCAAAAGACAATGTACCATATACATATTAACGAAAAATAATGACTGGGCTAACAGATTATTATTTTATTTGTTTAAAGTAAATTCACATAGGGAGCTTCCTAGACAAAAGGATCCCCCTATATTTCCTTTTCCATCTGATGGCTTTCTAGGTATGCATATGTGAATATAAGCCTATGTTCACAGCACACGTGTGTCACGTGAGTGCACACACACACACACACACACACATACACACATCACAGGTAACAGTGACCTGCCTTTTAATTGAAAAGTGTTTTTAAACAATTTTCTTAACGCAAGTGCCCCAAGAAGCTAAAACTTAAAAATAAATCATTGTTTAACAGGACATAGACTTTATTTTAAATGAAGACTCGTGAGTATTTTCTCATGCAATGTCTTGTTGATAGTCTCTTAAAAGACTATCGATATTTCAAATGTATGTCTTTATTAAAATAAGTATTTTCATATTACTGTCCTATCGATATAATAAAAGTTAAAAGTCTACGTGCAAAATATGTCCCCAAGAAGAGCTATTACCCATCTCTACAAATCTCTAAATGAATCATGTTTTGGATTGGAGAATAAAGGAGGACTTTCCAACTGTTTAGATTTGATAAAAAATTACTCAGCTTTAACTATAGTTCTGGACAATTTGTTTAGGAATCAAACTCATCTCTACTGTTATATATTTTTCACTTCACTTTGAAAAATGAAAGGACCAATATGCTTATCCACGCATGAGTGAGGATTCTGCTTTTTAAAGGAGGACAAAATAATTCATCTAATATTACAAAGCAATGGTTAATGCTTAGCCAATGGTAAATATTTATTTGACCTCGTTCTTATCTCCTTGTTATCCCACATCACACCAAACAATGTCTCTTAATGGAAATGTTAAAAATCAAAAGCCAGCGTATCTGTTCATAAAATCCTTGAGACCTTACAGATCCTTTCATCTCAAGCACAGAAGTCTACAGACGAGGAAACTGAAGCCAGGAGAGGGGGTGATCTCCCACCCTAGGGCTTCCATGTGTAACTTGAGTAGGAACTTAGTAGCATAGCAGGTTTGGAAGGCAGACAGTCTGGCTCCAAGACTGCCTTCAGCTGCAGTGCTCCATTGCCTCTTTCTAGTTCCATTAATGTTTTACATTTTTTAAATCATAAAGCTCTCTGCATAACTTCCTTTTATCTCTTTATAAGCATACGGAGCCATTCAGCACATAATGGGAAACACACTCTATGTGTAAAATGCAACAAAATTAATTACTAATAAAGATTTATTGATCTCTTAACAGTGTGGAAAGCACTCTATAGATGTTTTTGAGAGCATGAGAACTGACAGTAAAATAATGATACTAAAATTTTTATTTTGCTCTTTATACTTTCCTTTGTTTTCTACAAGCAGTGTCTGGCATATATGAATTAAACATTTCTTAAATGAATGGATATATGTTATATGCCATGAAAATGAATTTAATTTAAAATAAGAAACGTCAAATCAAATCACTATAATATAAACTACTAAAACCAGTTTCTTCTGGAATTTCTTTTGAGAAATATGTCAGAACATAGACATCCACAAAAATATTATTTTTCTAAGTCAGGGGTCAGCAAACTTTTTCTATAAAGTGTCAAATAGCAAATATTTTAGGTTTTGCAGGCCATTTGGTCTCTGCCACAACTACTCAATTCTGCTGTTATATTGCAAAAGCAGCGTGGACAGTACATAAAGCAATGTACGTGGTTGTGTTCCAATAACATTTTACTTCTGGATACTAAAATTTCAATTTCATATAATTTTCATGTACCACAATATATTCTCTTTTGTTGTTTTCAGACGTCAAAAACTGTAACTTACAGTACAAATCATGGAAAAAAACATCATTATATTATCATTACTTTATTCATGAAAACTGTTCTTGAATTTGTCCGTTTCAAAAATCTAAATCTAAATCAAACATCTTTACCAAAAAGTTACTTCAAAAATTCTGCTTCATGAAACCTGTCACTGGATTTGACTGTTTAAAAATGTAATTATCTTGAAAAGGACAAATATTTCAAAAGAAGATATCAAAAGAATAGAGAACAATCTAGTGGTTACCTGTGGGGAGAGAGGGGGAGTGGGAGGTGCAAACTGTTGGATGTAAGATAGGCTCCAGGATGTATTGTACAACATGGGGAATAGAGCCAATATTTTGTAATGACTGTAAATGGAAAATAATCTTTAAAAATTGCAAATTAAAAAAAAATTTTATTAAAAATATTTTTTAAGAAAAGAATGAGTAGTAAGTTCAAAAACAATTACCAAGAGGGCCTTCTAGGTAAGCTGTGAGTAGCGGAATCATTAAAATCTGCAGACTTCCCAGTTTACTATTGGACATTCTTATTTAGATAGAAACCTTCCAGTGTTTTTCTTCATAGTTACATTTTACACTTTCACATAAGGAGCTTAAAATCTCAGAGAGGAGATATAATATACACACATAAAAAAATTCAACTGAATGCAACAAATGTTAAAGGACGTACTAGGTAATAAAGCAATGGGTGTCATGAAGGAACGTTAAATGAATTCCAGTTGAAGTAGTCACAACGTCTATCATTCGGGTATATTTTGAGGTGGGCCTTGAAAGAAGGGAATACAATTTTTAAGAAAAGTTATGGATGTGGTGTATATTACTTTTCTCTTAAGACACCTTCTTCTGGTAACACATCCAGCCTCTGGCCATGAAGGGGAGCATGTCATCATCCAGCTTAGATTGCATAATATCTCAAGAAATTTTCAGACCTGTCAAACGAGCCTGCATCCTTTAGTTTCTGGTCACAGACTAAACTATGTAACTCTCAATATGCTTACAGCCATATCGTCTGCTGCATGGAGAAGCTCTTCTCAGAGATTAAGGTCAGCAAACAAAAGATAAGCAAAGAGGAAAGATAGAATCCTGATACAGTTTGATCAAATCATCCTGAGGCCACACGCACCTTCAAACTCAGGATATCTAAAATGCAACTTATCTCTTTTTCTTCCTCATAGCTCTTGCCACCAGATACCTGCTCCTTTCCTAAAATCAGCTTCACATTGCCTAATCTAATCATTCACGTAGAATACTCTACCTTTGTCACCTCACCTACCCAGCCAACTTCAAATCCAGATGATTTTCCCTTTGTTTCCTTTTGTGATATTTATTTTTTATTTGTATCAACAAAAAACATGCTCATGTTTTAATGGTCAAAGTAGTATAACTACATGTATAATGAAAATTAGCAACTCCCTACCCCATCTCTCCCCCTCCTGATTTCTGCTCCCCAGAGCAATCATTTTAAATGTCTTGCTGTTTCTATTGATATTTGCTTCTATGTTTCTAAATAACATGCTTAACTGAATTTCGTGATTTCCCCTTTTAGTTATTTAGCTGTAAAAGATAAGGATTTATCTCCTATACCACATACACACACATACACACACACACACATACACACACACACACACACACACACACACACACACCTCGTAATATTATAATATGATTATGTTCCTTTATTGGAAACAATTTTTCCCCCTTAGTTGCCTCCTTTGAGGGAAACAGGGCTTATTCTCTATATTCTTCTCTTATTCATCTCCAAACTCTTTGCCAGAATTGTAAAACTTTTTTCAATATGTTGACATGATTGATCTGGTAATCCATCTGGTTGGTTTTGTCTTGTTTTATCTTTTTCTTGAAGGTATTTCTCATGAAGATTTCTATTTTTCTGCTTCCCTGTGGATTATCTGTTATCTATCCTTCTTCCCAGCTGTCAGCCTGTCACCATTATCCAGGGGGTTTTCTTTGACTCATCCTGGGATGGATCCCCTGCTTCCTGGAATTCATTTATATTCCCCTTTTTCAGTTTACTTCCTTGTTATGATGGAATAGATTTTCTAATGGCTTCCTAAGAAATAGTTTTTGGAATATATCATTTTTAAAATTAATTTCCATGTCTGAAAATGCTTTTAATCTGCCCTGACAGTTGATTGATAGTTTAGATAGGTATAGAATTCTTGGTTGGAAATAATTTTCCTTTAAAATGTCTAAGTATTGCCTTCTAGCTTGCAGTTTTGCTCTTGAGAAGTCCAATGACACTCTTATTCCCAGTCCTATATGTGAACTGTTTTCATCTTCCCTATCAAAAATTTAGATTCTCTATTTATCTCTAGTGGAGTGAGAATTTACAGTGATATACCTTAATGTTAGTCTGTTTCTTTTTTTTTTTCCTCTCTCTTTTTTTTTCTCTAGTTATCTGTTTGTCCCTTTACATCTGAAAACTCATTCCTTCATTTCTGGTGATATCCTTGTATTTTGAAAAATAAGTTCTTCCTCTTGGTTTTCTGTGTTGTCTTTCTGTATCTCCTATGATTTAGATATTAGACCTCTTGGACTTATCCTCTACTTTTTTAAACCTTTGTCTTCCATATTCTGTGCCCTTTTCATTTTTATCTTCTTTCTGAGAAAATTTTTGCTAATTTATTTTCCAAAATTCTATTGAATTTTAAAATTTTTGTTTAAAAAATATATGACCATTCATGTTCTCTAGATAGTCCTTTTCTATGGCATCCTGTTCTGATTATGGTATTTTTAAATCATTTCTCCATTGATTCTAATTATGGCTTTCTCTGCAGTTTTCTTTTCCTCCTTGCATTATCTCTGTTTTCTCCAGATTTCATTTTTTTGTATGTATTCTTTTTCTGCCTTTGATGTTAGCAGCCTTCCTTATATATCTGGTGAGCATTAGCTGTATTTTTATATATAAAGATAAGTCACTAAAAGTTGATTGGATGCTCTATGCTGGAACGAAGATGGGAGGGGGCCGCTCTAAGACTTGTTTACTGGTGATGACTAATGATCTGGTTGAACTGCAGCTCTCTTTGGGAAGTTTCACAAATGCTAGGTGATTTCTTGTTGTCAAAATCCAAAGGGGTGAGCAGGAGAAGGGAGTGTCCTGTGTTACTCTCTATTTCCATTCCTGCATCTTATCCTGCCCTCAGCTCTGCCCAGTTTCTTTGGGTCCAGAACCTGTGTGATTAGTCTCTGGAGAGAATAAACTTCTGGTGCCCTGTTGAAGTGGTAGACAGGCAGTTAACTGGCTATGCAGCATGGGCCGGTGGATCTAGGAATCTAAGTGCTACTAAGATTCCTCCTCTTTTCATCCCCACATTCCCATCCCTAATAACTGGTGCCTCCATTCTTTGAGCAAGTTCAGGTTTCTTTAAGCTCAAGGAATCTGCTTCCTTCTTACTGACTTCCCCCAGGAAGGCTGAGAATACAGCTCTCTGTAGCCTCTATGTAGCTACCAACAGTCCATCTATCAATACTTTACAGAGTAAAAATATTATTGATATGGCTTGCATTATCTCTGTGTCCTCCTTTGTTTCCATTTTCTCTCTCTCTCTCTCTCTCTCTCTCTCTCTCTCTCTCTCTCTCTCTCTCCTATTACAATTTGTCTGGGGGAGGGATCTAATCTAAGTGAATGTGTTTATTCAGTCATATTTTCCAGATTATTTTCCCTTATAGGTTATTATAAAAGATTGAGTATAGTTCCCTTGTTGGCTTGCTATTTTAATCATATAGAATTTTCTGGAGTTTCCTCCAAATTTCCTATGTACTTTTAAACACTTTTCCCTGACATATGAATAGTTTCTTAATAGAAGCATTAAATAGTTTGTAAATAGGGTAGTTCCTATCACCTGTTGTGGATTACTTCACCTTTCTTACAGATAAGAAAAGGTAGGGCTTTGCTTTCATTTTGTCATAGCTCATCAATCATATTTAGATTCTTCAAGATCAGAAATGATTTTTAGTTTGGAATTCACAGATTGAAAGCAAATAAACTTTTAATTCACACCGGCTAAATGTACCCTCTTGATGTGATACATTTCAATTTCAAAAGTCTCTTTATTGCTAGGATAATTACTGCCTGGCTTATACAGTGGCAAACAGTTTAGGTATTTTATTATTTTACTTATTGAAAGATTGTTCAGTGCTCTTGTGTTCATGTGTGATTAGAGAATCTGATGGATGACTTTTGGACCTTCACACTTTGGGTATAGATGTAATCAGTCTGCTCTTGACTTGCCTTGATGGGGCCTATTCTTCCCTGGGGCACCAACCTAAGAGCTGCACAGTGTCTGAAAAGCGTCTTGCATCTCAGCAACTGCATACCAAGAAGATGAGCCTGCCTGTTCTACTTACTGGAGTCACCACCTTGGCTGCCCTGTTTTTAAGGCCTTCTGCAAGGATTCCTTATGACATTCCAACTGCTGCGACACCCTCAGCAGCCCAGTGGCAGTTCTCCAATCAGGAACTATCTGGGAATTCTCTAAGCCAACAGTTCTCAAAATGTGGTCTAGTAGCATCAGCGTCATCTAGAACTGTTAGAAGTAAAAACTTTTGGGCCTCAGAGACTATGCCTGGGGCCCAGTAACCTGTGTTTCAAGAAGCCGTCCAGGGGATCCCCATGCACACTGGAGTTCAGGGACCCTCAAAAGTTTCAGTACCTGATCTAAGCTAAAGGCACAGCGTGTGCCCACACCCAAAGTGTGAGTGACACTCACGGTTGCATTACAGGTCCACTGATTTCATTCCTGTCTGCAGGCTGGTCTCAGTTTTGCAGAAGACAGTAGACAATGGACAATTCCCAGTGATTCTGTTCTCTGTGGTGGCATGCGTCAAGCTCTCCAATATCTTAAGGGCTTTCTTTCACTTTCCTTTCTTTTCTTTTCTGTTTTTTTCTTTGTCACTAGTTCCTTTTGTATGATGTTGTGATTCTAAGTTAGAGAAATTGGTTCAACAGGAAAAACAGTAGTTTTGCTGAAATATGACCCTCCACCCATTATTTTTATTCCAGTCCTACCAAACACCTGTTTCCCCCAGCATGAGTCTCAAAGGAGCAATATTGATTCTGGACATCCCTGTAGCTTGAGGAGGTTATGCCTTTTTTTGGTGCCACAAAGTAGGGAATTTCAGACAGACACTGGTGCTGGCAAAACCACCCCGAGGAATAAGAACAATTCTTTACAATTGGATGCAGGCATAGAGCACAGCTGAACGTTCCAGGAAGTTGGTTTTGGTTTTTTTTGGCTGCGTTGGGTCTTCCTTTCTGCACGCAGGCTTTCTCTAGTTGCAGGGAGTGGGGGCTACTCTTCACTGCAGTGCAGGGGCTTCTCATCGCGGTGGCTTCTCTTGTTGTGGAACACGGGCTGTAGGCACACAGGCTTCAGTAGTTGTGGCACGTGGGCTCATTAGTTGTGGCTCGCAGGCTCTAGAGCGCAGGCTCAGTAGTTGTGGTGCATGGGCTTAGTTGCTCCGCAGCATGTGGGATCTTCCTGGACCAGGGATCAAACGCATGTCCCCTGCATTGGCAGGCGGATTCTTAACCACTGTGCCACCAGGGAAGTCCCCAGGAAGTTTATTGCTGTCAGATTTTAAGCTCTTCAGAGGCAAGGGCATACATTTTACTTCTTTGTGAATCTTTGGTGGATGAATTAATTATGGAATGTATGGCTTAGGCCAAATTGTCACTGAATTTGGGAGAACTCTGAAACGTGAAGTTTATAAAAATAATAAAACAACAGGTAGCACAATATGTTAACATGTTAAGGAACCAGCTTGTCAAACACCCTCGTCTTACAGGAGAGGAAATGGAGAGCCAAAATTCACATGCATTGGGCCTGTGAAAAAAAACAACCAAAAAAAGGAGCAACAAAAAGTAAACAGGACCGCAGACAAGAGAAAGGTCAGCGTAAAAAATTGAAGATGACTTCTAGCTTAAAAGAGTGCCTGGAATAGTCCTCACCACTTAATGTGAATGGCTTTCTCCTGCCTTTCTTTGAAGTCTTTGCTCTGAGGACACATTACCAGAGAGGTTTCCCTGAACCCCTGGTTTCCCACGCCATACCAATCATGCTCTACTCCTGGCTCTGCTTTTTTTCATAACGCTTGTTGCTACATGATTTTATATTGTATTTTATTTACTTTAAGTCTGTCTCTCCCCTCTAGAATATAAGTCCAATGAGAACAGCAGATATTTTATATGCTTTATTCACTGCTGTGTTCCCACTGCTTTAAGCGCATAGTAGACATTCGATCAATATTTGTTAAACAAATAGAAAAAGAAAGAAGGAAGAAATGAATGTGAACCCTTGAACCACGAATGAAACATATCATAAACTATTTCATTGTTATAGACTTTCTATACCAATAATTCTTAATTTGGAGAGAATCATAATCCTTGTGTGTATTTAATGAAAGCTGAGGGATTGTTTTCTGAAGAAGTAAACGTACACATGCAGGAATAGATTTGGCATGCAATTTTAGGGGTTCGAAAATGAGGGGCCCCAGGTTAAAAAACCCTGCTTTATGTGCTTACAGATTTACTTTTGTAAAAATAAACTTTTTAACTTAAATCAGCAATAATCTGTAATTCTTAATAAAATTTTCAGGCAATGAGAGCCATCTACTCTTTTTATTTAAGAACAATGAAGTAACGACAGGACATATCTACCCTGTATCAAGTCAGAAATGAAGGGTGATTTTAAAGCACACACAAATGTCAACAAAAGCTCTAAAATAAATTGTGGTCTGTTGCCTGATGTACCCTATAAAAGGAACAAGCTGTAAACTGAGGCTAGAGAATTGAAAAGATAATACTTTATTTCTTGGGTACTTGTTTTTTGCCTGGTGCCCTGCTAACTGCTTCACATGCATCATCTCATTTTTATAAATACTCTAGAAAAATTGTTACCAGAGGCCTGAAAAATCACACCTTGGGCTTCCCTGGTGGCACAGTCATTAAGAATCCGCCTGCCAATGCAGGGGACACGGGTTCGATCCCTGGTCTGGGAAGATCCCACAAGCCGTGGAACAACTAAGCCCATGTGCCACAACTACTGAGCCTGCGCTCTAGAGCCTGTGATCCACAACTATTGAGCCTGCATGCCACAACTGCTGAGGCCTGAGTGCCTAGAGCCCATGCTCTGCGACAAGAGAGGCCACCGCAATGAAAAGCCCGTGCACTGCAACGAAGAGTGGCCCCCGCTCGTCACAACTAGAGAAAGCCCACGCACAGCAACGAAGACCCAACACAGCCAAAAATAAATAATTAATAAATAAATTAAAAATCACACCTTGTCCTCTCTGACTTAGAGGTCAATTACTGTATCATTTGAGCTATGTTCACCCCTTTGTTATAGCCGTTTTCACTTTGAAACTTGTTCTTATGTGCATCATCTCATTGTCTTTTAACTTCACAGCAACTCTATAATAAAGGTAGTTTAGTCTGTAAAATTCCTATCTGACGAGCAAGAGGATGATTCAGTTAATTCAGGGGTCCCCAACCCCCAGGCCAAGGACCAGTACCAGTCCGAGGCCTGTTAGGAACCAGGCCATACAGCAGGAGGTGAGTGGCAGGCTAGCGAGCGAAGCTTCATCTATATTTAGAGTCTCTCCCCATTGCTCCCCATCGCTCGCATTACCGCCTGAACAATCCCCCCCACCCCATCCTGTCCGTGGAAGAATTGTCTTCCACGAAACCGGTCCCTGGTGCCAAAAAGGTTGAGGACTGCTGAGTTAATTAATTCATTATCAGTCATTCCAAAAATATTTACTGATCTCCTGCTCTTATGGAAATTTCCCTCTCTTGTTACCAAACACATGTATAGTTATATATGAAGTGCTTCTGGTAAAAAAAAAAAAAAAAAAAAATCCAAATCCATAAATGTGTTTGATTTAATCACTTGATTAACCTACAGACATTTTATGTGGAAAAACAAAAATCAAACAAAGTATACGAAAGTAGAATTCTAGATGTCCATAACTATTGCTGATTCTGTAGAATGGTTTGATTTCTGCAAACCAACAATAAAAACTATTTATTATTACTCCACTGTCTCAAGAATTGAGTAAGCAGAGGCCTACCATTTGCTGGTCAGACTAGTAACTCACCTGTGATGTGGGCATAGAGCCACAGCATGTTATAGAAAGAGGTGAGCAAAAGAATGGGACTTACTTCTTGACACTAAGGGACTCTTGCTTGATTCAATAATTTAGTTAATACTGTATTAAGTTTTTCTTTACTGCTGCAAATCTATCTCTGTTAAACGTCAGTAATGTTACACTTCCTAGTCTCATTTTACCAAATTTATGGGAAAAGTGCTTTGTAGGTACAATTATGTATATACATATTGTAATATATATATTACCTTGGAAATTCAGTTTTCTTTATTTTGTCTTGTCCTCCTAAATTCTCTCATGTATATGCAGTAAAGTTAAACAACATGACAAGACACCAGAATCCACCCACTTTTTTTCTGTTTACAATTGGTGATGCTAATATGGTTATCAAACCAAAACAAGGTATTAAAATTAATTAAAAAATACAAATTTTCCTAGAATATGTTACTACCCTGCATCATGACCTTTGAAAATATTGGACCAATTATTTTATGTAATTACGAGTGAATTCATTCTTAATTACAAATGAGGTAATTCATTTTTCTGAAATGAGGCAGATAATGAGTAATTTAATTTAAAAATAATTCTAATTGAATCAGAAGTATCTTTACTTGAACTCAAAAACCATACTGCAAATATTCAATGCTTGTTATGGAAATAATATCCATTTACTATACTCTTTCATATAGACCTTTTAAGTGCTATATAATCAAGATTTTAGGATAGAAGAAATATAAAGAAATTAAATGCTCTTATAATATTCTGGAATTCAGTTCTACAGTAAGGTATCATCAAGGTAGTATTTGAACAAGTCTCCATTCTATTTCTGTTTTCATTGAGGAAGGAGGTTATACTTTCCCTTCTGCCTTTGGCCAGAAACAATTGGTTCTTTTTATACTTTGTTTATATTTTCTATTTTATCTCCTTTAGCTGGTTATTTAGTAAATCATTCACTTCTATTCAATGACTTATTTATCTATAGTGTATTAGAAAAAAATGACAAACCTGACTCCAGTCTTAATGTTTTGGTTTTGTCTTCTCGAGGTACCATTAATGTCACATAGTAGCAATATCAGTTTACATTTGGGTGCATATTACATAGTGTTTTCAAAATTATTTATTAATTATCACAACAACCCTGCAAATACTGTGTTATTCTTATTTCATAGATAAAGAAGATGAGGTTAAAGCCAAGAACATGTGGCTAGTAAGTGACAGAGCTCGTATTCAAACTCAGCCTTCTGATAAGTCCAATTCTTTTTAACCACACAGCAGCTCCCCACAGTAGAACACATGGCTTACCTGTGTGCGCTAATACAATTGCTTAATCTTGACTGCTTTCTCTCTCTAAGGTCTCAATAGCTGTATACTTAACTTCAAAGCAAAAGCTAATCTCTTACGCTGAGAAAAATAGGACTTCCCTTTTTGAAGGTTAAAAAACTTCCCTTGGAATTGTTAAATTTCCTAGTCTGAAATATTAAAATAATTTAGCAAATATCATAACTCACCTTGATACGTTATAATTTCTACATTGTAATTCAACCTCTAGACCCGATAATAAATCATATTATCTCATAATCAAGCAACTTCACCTTAGGACTGTATATTTGTTAGAAAAATAAACTTTATTAAAGGTTCTGTTTCCCTGAATTTTAGCAGAAATGAAATATGCTTCATAGATTTAGATGAATGATCTCTAGCTCCTATTGGAAGGTTTAGAAGAAAAATCTCTCTCAATTATATTTTCACAAGAAAGATGAGCCTTTGGAAATATGCATTCTTTCCAATTTTTGGAAGGATTCTGCATATCATATCTTTTCCTCTCCCAGCTATAACTCAAGTACAATAAGTGCTAAAATGTACCTTCATAAACAAAAATATAAAGTAAAATTTTTTTTTCATAATTTGCAAAGCAATTGTTTATGGAAACCTATCTCTTGTCAAAAGGTCAGGTTGTTTTGAAATTAATAAAGTTATAATTATACACGTCTCAGTATAGGTCCAGTGAACAATGGCTGATTAATTTTTCTTCTTCATATTGTCATGCGCCATGACAGACATTATGTCGTGTGGATGAGTGAACTGGTGCTGTGGTTTTATGGAACATAGATCTAGATTTGGCTTGAACATTTTGTTGACAGTATTTTCTCTAAGGCAGAATATGTGATATATATTATCCTATACTTCTTCAAGTCTGTTCTTATGAAAAATAGGGATTTTTCATCAGCTTGACCAAGGGTTGACTTTACCATGAGGGAAAATAGGATGTTAGTTTCAAATATACTTTGAGAAATTCAGTCATGGTTCAGATAACCCTTCCTTAATCGTCTTCTACCCTAACCTCAGAAAGCCTCATGACTTGATAGGAAACATGAAGTTATCTGGAAAAGAAATTCTTGTGTGCTCATGTTGCTTTCTCTAAAAATATTAAAATCTCATAGAGAAAAATGTTGGACACACATGTCCTTGGTTTCCATAACTTCTGAACATGGTATTTTTTTTAAGTTTTATACTTGAATGCCAGTGAACTTTGGACAGATTCTATATCCATTTGCCTAATTTCCTCCAATCACACTAGCTGCTATTTCTCACCTTCCTTTGCTCTTCCTTCTTCGAGAGACCTCTAAACTGCTGAAGGCCCCAAGATGCTGCCTCCAGCCATGTTTTCCTCTCCATCTACACCTTTTCTATGGGAGATCCCATCCTGCCCCATGGTTTTAAAGACACCTTGGAGGCTGATGACTCTAAAATGTATGTGTGAAATTTAGATCTCTCCTGTAAGCCCAGACTCTCCTCTCTTCCTTCAGCTCAGCACAGGGATGACCAGCTTGGATCCTGAGCCAGGTTTTCTGGGGACTAATTCAGACCATGCCACTTATTATAAACGTAGCAGTCATAATAGTAGCCCCTACTTGCAGCTATCACTGAGAGGACTAAATTAGCTATTGTGCCTGAAGGGGCTTAGAACAGTGTCTGGTGCATAGCAGACATGGAGAAAGCATAGCCAAAATTATGACCTATCTCCGTTTGGATATCTACCAAGCATTTCGTGCTTAACATGCCAAAAGCAGGACATTTGGTTTCTTCTCCTCTACACACCCAGGTTTTCAGCCAATATCCAAGCCAAATACCCAGAAGCCATCTCTGATTCTTCACTTTCCTTCAAATGACCCATCTAATCCATGCCTCAGGAAGTCCCGCCCACTTCCCTAACAAAAAAATTCCGCTATTTTCCCCTTTCCTTATCCTTGGCCAGAGACAAGTGATGTTTGTCTCCCACAGTCCCAGTTCAAGTTTCCACTGTTTCCCAGTGTCCCAGCTGGTCCCCTGCCTTCCCTCCCACCCTCAGTGGATCCTGGGCACAGGGTAATCTTTCTAAGCACTAATCAGATCAAGCTACTCTTCCTGCTTAAACCCTCCCAGTCGCTTTCCCCTGCAGCCAGCATAAAATTCCTCCAAGGGCTCACAGACTCCCTGACCTCTTCCTCTCTTCTCCCCTGTCTTGCACTCTGCTAAACCGACTCTAACCTAGTTTCTGTACTAAGAGCACACCAGACTCCTTTCGATCCCAAAGGTTTTGCACCTGGTGGTGCTTCCCTGTATCTCATTGCTCAGCTTGCAACTCTAATGCCACCTCCAGAGAGTGGACTTCCCTGACTGCCTTGGCTAAAGCCACCTCCCATTCACTCTCCCAGCCTAGGTCACTCAAAACCATGTGGCCTTATTTTATTCTCTTCCTCATATTTATCTGAATATGACATTAACTTATTTGTTTTGATGTTTCTAGTCAATCTCCCTTCCTGCAAAGTTAGCTTCCTGAGAGAAGGGGCTTTTCTGGTTCTGTTTGTCATGGTTTTCCCAGTACTATAACAGTGCCTGGCACACAGAGAAGATGCTCGAAAAATGCTTTGTGTCTGACTAACTCTGGGCTTGCTAACATCTTATAGTGAGTTTCCTACGCTGATGTAGAGCCTAAGAAAGTGACCGTGTTTGTAGATATCTGACAAGTGGATGTTAGGTAATGAAGGAGAAGGAGGCATTCTGAACCTTTTAGGAACTCGCATTGAGTTTGGGTTGCTGTGCGTTTTGTTTTATATATTCTAAATAAAGTCCTATTTTAAATGGGAAGAAATGAAGGACAATCTTGTAAGAAATTGGAGAGCCATTTCCACCACAGCTTTAATTCTCCTTTTGAGTAAAGGTGGGGGGAAGGATAAATTAGGAGCTTGGGATTAACATATACACACTACTATATAGATATAGATATAGATATAGATAGATAGATAGATAGAGATATAGATATAGATATTTATAAAATAGATAATAAAATATATAAAATAGATAATCAACAAGGACCTATTGTATAGCACAGGGAACTCTACTCAATATTCTATAATAACCTATATAGGAAAAGAATCTGAAAAAGAATGGAGATATATATATATATATATATATATATCTGAATCATTTTGCTGTACACCTGAAACAAACACAACATTATAAATCAACTATAATGTAAAAATTAAATTAGATGAAATTAAATGGGAAAAAATAAATAAATTCTCCCTTTGAGCAGTTTGAGTCACAGAATTCTTATTCTGCATCTCAAAGAAAAACTCATATAATATTGGTAGGGAAAAGATATTTTGCAAGAATTTTTCATACATTTTAATAATAATAAAGACAACAAAAATATTTTTTAAAAATTATATATGAAGAAGTAATAAGTCCTATATGAAAATACTATCATCTTTTAAAAAAATAAATTTAATTAGTTATTTTACTTAAATAACTTTTACTTAAATTTTACTTAAGTAATTCTAGACTCACAGTGCTGTAGAAATTCCAGAGAGGTGATTTAATCCATTTCTCTGTCTTCAGGGAGGATAAATAGAGATCCCATTTTTGTTAACTTCTGGACAGGAGATTCCAGAATCACAGAATCATCCTTATGCATCCATTTTAGTAGAGACTCAGTATAATTCAGAAAACATCACATTTAAATATATTGTTGTACACAAACTATCTTAATTCTCGAAAGTGTCAGTTAACCTGGGTTAATTGATGGGTTAATCAAGGTACCTATGATTTACCTCTCAGACAAAAGGCAAACCCAACAAGACCACCTACAGTGTATATTGACTATTACAACAGCTTCCAGGGTATGCTGTGTGTACTCTGCTCATTCTCTGACCCTCACAGGCACTTCTTGAAAACAGAGGGTGGGGTGTGTAGCTCAGATGATAAGGAGCTGGACACACTACAAGAAGGAAAGTCTTCAAAGAAAGAGTGCATTGTGTTCGTTATGCTTTATTTGCTAGGGCAAGAAAATATCCTGATCCACTTTCCAGTGATTTTCCACAATGGCTGAAATAAACTTTTCCTTTTTTAAATTTAAAGCTACGTTAAGGAAAAAATACAATTTATGTTCCATTTCCAAAATAGTCTGGCCAATCAAGATTTTATTATGTGCAACTTAAAGGTCATTAAAAATGCTGAAGCTAATCCTTTTTTTTTTTTAATTAATTAATTAATTTATTGGCTGTGTTAGGTCTTCGTTGCTGCGTGCGGGCTTTCTCTTGTTGCAGTGAGTGGGGGCTACTCTTTGTTGTGATGCGTGGGCTTCTCACTGTGGTGGCTTCTTTTGTTGTGGAGCATGGGCTCTAGGCTTGTGGGCTTCAGTAGTTGTGGCACATGGGCTCAGTAGTTTTGGCATGCAGGCTCTAGAGCGCAGGCTCGGTAGTTGTGGCACACAGGCTTAGTTGCTCCGGGGCATGTGGAATCCTCCCAAACCAGGGCTTGAACCCGTGTCCCCTTCATTGGCAGGCGGATTCTTAACCACTGCACCACCAGGAAAGTCCGCTAATTCTTAAGTTTAAGAAAATTCTGTTGTATTTTATGGAAGCTGAACTCAACCTAACGTGGTTTGAGTCTTCATCCTCAGTAGTTACACACATTGTCCTGTGGTCACATTCTCAACGCATTATGTCAAGGAATAGACTAGCAAAAAGCAATAAGTCAAGGAAAGGATAATATTAAAGCCACTTAAAACAAGGAGCAAGGCCTGACTTGATGCCAATATCAATATTTTACTCTTTTTGGTATGTAAAAATATTTATGCTTCTAAAATCTTAGAAATTTCAAAAAAAATAGGTTGTATTTTTCAAGAAAAAGTGGAATATCCTGAGTTTTAGCATTTTGGGTTTTTTGTTTTTGTTTTTTTTTTTTTTTTGGTTTGGGGATTTATTTCTTTTTTGATGTTTCTATCTGCATCATTTCTAAATTAGAACATAGACATTTTACGTTTGAAGACATTCTAGAGTGAATACAGCTAAATGACAAAACCAGGCCTGTTGATTTCTTTCCCTTTCTTAACCCTCCACGACAATAGCTATTTTAACAAAACAATACCGTATCCTCAGAATTCCTCAAACTAGATGGTCTTTATTTTAAGCTTTGGGGGGCATATTCTTTGCTTTATCTTTTTTCCTTTTCGTATCTATTCTTTATGTTCTTTTCAACCTAATTTCAAGTGTGCAAACATTTTTCAGAGAGAGGAAACCCCACCTGTAAGGCTGACCTGTTCATAGGCTCAGGACACTCTGCTGTGAGGAAAGTATTTTGGAATAGCTGTTTTTAGCCGGTTGTTGCACAGAGAGTCTGGAGAAAAGTTAAACAAGCAAACAAAAATAAAATTTAAAAGGTGAGTATTGAGGAAAGACAGACGTATGTGATCGTAGCCCCTGACTAGATGGTCACCTCATAACCTCTCCTTGAGTGTTGTTACACACCTGGAACATGGGGGCCTGGGAATGTGATGAGAAGTATCACAGCCACACAATAGGAAGGTCCCTGTTGGCCAAGAAGACTTGGAGAAAGGTAACTAGTTACTGGTTTGAATGTGTTGGCCTCAAAACTATTACCTATAACTAACATTTTCTCAGAGCTCACAGAATATTCAACATCCTACTCAAAAAATGTGGCGCAGAGAAAGAGGCGCAGACCCCACCCCTACTTTAGTGAGGTAGACGTTCGTGTTCAGTCAAAAGTTCACAAGTATTGAGTTAAATATCTATAATCAGTTTTCTAAAAATAGACTGTGTGCCCACAGTCTGCTAATGCTTCACCTCAGCCAGATTTTTGCTGGGTTTTTTAGTTTCAGGTGAGTCCACCAACCAAAGGCAAAAATCAGTGTTGATTTTAAACATTAGATAAGAAAGCAATGCTTTCTCTTCTACTACAAACAAAGCCTGAACATGGATTTCACATACCTGTGTGTGTATCAATCAATAAGCGTTACCTACTGCGTGCAAGACACTACACTGCAGGGCAAAAAGAAAGAAAATGTGTCCATAGCGCCTGTGCTTGAGGATCTTAGAGTTTCAATGGAGAAATAATAAATATATAATAGGAATATGTAAAAAGATTTTTAAATAATAATATATATCAGATAAATACTACGTTAGTAGTGATAACATTTCCTACTCATAGAACAGAGGAGAGGTCAAGAAAACACCCAAAAGCCAGGCCACCCCAAAACTCAGTAGAAAATTCTTTATTTCTGGAAGAGTTTTCTTTCCACTAGGGCTGTTGAACCATAGTGTTGATGGCTGGAGTCTAGATGTGAATAGAACAGACCATACCTGGGTTGAGGTGACAGCAGACTGAACCAGTCTGGGATGACAAGGATTCTGCTTATCCCACAGGCTTGAGCCAAGGATAGGGGTGTGTTTGTCTAGGACACAACTCCAGCCTTAAGCAGCCCTGCTAGTCAACTCAGTGCTCTGTACCAATATTATCATTTTTTTATGTATGTCTTGACATGAAAATATTGGGAAGCTCTGTGAGATCAGCAGATAGTCATGACTCCAGAAAGTAATACTTGTTTGAGGAAAGTCTGGGGAGAGGGGGAAAGGAGAAGGTGTTTGCTGTTTTGTCTCCACTTGTAGATTGTAATGAGCCACTCCAAGGCAGGAACCCAATTCTTCCTCTTTTCCGCAGGTCTGAGCTCACGTAATATTTGTTTAAAACTGAATTGGATGAATCCATGGCTGAATCAATGACTCAGTGAATAAACGTCTTTGATTCCTCCCTTCCCTCTCACTCTTCAGCTCTCTCAGTCCAGCTTCTCTTCCCCACCAGGTATCCACTTCGCCTCTGCTGATTTTTCCAGCCTTCCCCTACTTCCTTGTTGCTGGATGAAGTGATCACATTTGCATTCTCTTCCTTGACCTCAGCATCACTCCCATCTCCAGACTGCTCCCTCTCGTTTCAAAAACGTTGCTTCTTTCAGCTTCCACGCCATCATACACTTCTGAGTTTTCACTTTCTTCTCTTCCAGTCCTAGTCAGTTCTCCATGCTGGCTCCTTCTTGACTTGGCCCTTAAATACAGCGTCCAGGCCTACTCCCTTCCCACATTGCACCCCCATACTCTAAAGCCTCATCTCCCAGCTTCAGGTCCCACCAAACTCATATTTCAGCCCAGACCTCTCTTCTGATCTCCACACTCCTGTAACCAGTGGTTTAAAACAGTCTAATTGAACTTGTCCAAAATAGAAATCGGCTACTGCTACCACCCAGCCCACCCACCCTGCAGTTTGCTCTGCCTCCACTACTCCACCTTCTTAGATCCCTAAGACAGGAGGCTGACCGTCTTCTTTGGCATCTGCCTCTCCCATGCTCCCACAGTCAACCCATTGCCAAGTGTCTGCTGTTGACTCTCCCTCCAAAATGTAAGTGATGTCTGACTACTTCTTCCCACCATCATCACCAGCCCTGCAGCCTAAGCAGCAGTCGTTTCTCTTCCCTGAACCGTCGCCTCTTACCTGTCAGTATATGGGTCTGATCCTCTTCTTCCCAATACGTTCTCCTCAAAGCAGCCAGTGTAGTCTTTGAAAACTGCACATCAGATCACATCACTCATCTACTTAAAACCCACGGAGAGATTGTCAGGGCTTAACATAAGCTACAAGGTCTGTATAACCTAGTTGTCACCTAATTCTGTAGCATCATCTCATGCCATCCTTTCCATCAACTTACCAGACTCCAGCCACAGATTCTGTTTTCAGAACTAGAACCAAACCACTGTGGTCTCCTAGCTCAGCAGTTCTCCAGGTACAGTCGCTGGAGCAGCAGCAGTGACATCACTTAAAGAAAATGTAAATTTTTGAGCCCCACTCTAGACCTACTGACTGAATGAGAAAACTCTGGGAGCAGGGCCCAGCAGGTGATTCTGATGAACACTTGAGTTTGAGAACCACTGATCCGGTTAATTTGAGATGGGAATGCCTGGAAGTCCCAGTTTTACCTGTTTTATTACCTAGACATACCGATTAGTCAGGCTTTTTGGGGGAGCTTAGTGGAGGAAAGAGATTGGGGCCCAGCGTTGCTTGTCCAACTTAATAAGTTGACTGGGGAAAGCAGTGGGTGACTTTTGAGTTCTGAGTGACAAGATATATATATACACTTATGTGTACTTTTTTGTGAGCCTTTAGGTGTTCTACTATACCACATTCCAAACTCTAAGTAGAGGTCAGCTGCTACTCATAGAATAATCTGAGTGCAAGTCTTCCTTAAGTAAAGAGCTAGCCCCTCTTACTGTCAAATATCACCTTAGTTTATTGCATTGTTAGTGAAATTTGCATGTGGATGTCTTTTTCTCTCTCTTAAATCTCAAGTTTCCTGACACTAGGAATTATACTTCATAATTATTAATATCCTCCTCATTGCCTTGTAATACTAAGTTTTGGTATATATTGAGTGAGTGGTTGATAGAGCCATTTTCTTAGTTTAATTTGGAATAAATATAAACCACCGGATGTTTTAAAATGTGATGCAAGAAGGCAGTCTTTTCCCAGAGATCATTCAGTCCTAACTTACATCTGTTATAGTGCCAAAGTTCTTTTTCAATGAATTCTTAAATCTCTATAGAATTTTCCAAAAAGTTCTAGCAGCTGTTTGTCTTCACATGAAAGACCAATTATTTACTGAAAATTGTTTACTCAGCCTGCTTCATTTATGTCTCTACCTTATGATTGGTCCTTAGAGACCACCCACTTGTCAGCCTTTCATGTAGCAGGACAACATTTATGGCCTTTCGAGATTTTCTTTGTGTATGTATAAAACTGTTGTTCCAGAATACGTTTAAATGTTTGAGAAGTGTTGTTGAAGGATTATACAATTTAGTAGGACTACTGGAAGCAAGACAAAATTTTTTTCTATGTATCATATTATCCTTACTCACCATACTTGAAATAATCCAACAGTGTCCTCAAGGGACCGGCTCTGGTCCAAAAACCAGAAGCTCATTAGCCTCACTTTTACTTCCTTTCCAAGCTATCAGGGCTCTAAACAAGCTACACAGGCAAAGACTGACCAACTTCTGAGATTTCCCTTTTCTTGTTTATTTTTTCCAATTGTTTTGTAAAATAATTGCCATCAGTTACAAGGTTCTTAAAAAAATTCTCTGTTATGATCCTCACTCCCAGTTGTGTCTGTTTTCTGTGTAGTCATATACATGCCCATGTAATTTCAAGAAAAGCAGAACTGCTTTTAGCGCTTAGTGTTTAAACAAATCGAACAATCAGTTAGATTATCTTATGGTAAATAATCATTACATAGCATCACCAAGGTATCGTCAAAAGACTATCTGATACTCTAATGATTGCCTTAAAATGTATACATGTGTATATATTTAAATACAAACATGCTACACGCAAACATAACACTTTTGGTATTTATCAAGGAAAACACAATTATAATTGCATTTTGGTTGCTTTAAATTCCAAATATTTTAGTTTAGTAAAGACTCTACAAATGCTTGATGTGCAATAAGATTCTAATCTATAAAAACAATCTTCCATTTTTTACAAGTACTTGGTTTGAATTTGGTTTGGAAGCTAAGGCTTACTCAGATTAACACAGAAAAGAAAACGAAGAAGGATGCTGTATCCTATTGATCAAGTTAGAACTTATTTTAAAGTCACCTTTAAGGAATTTCCCTAGAGACATGTCTCCTACATGTTCCTGAATAATATGAGCTACTAAAAATCTTCTGTTTGCTTTCAGTTGCATTTTAGAGCATTTCCTTATGAACACATTTGAGAGAGAACAGCAGCAACAACAAAAAATTTAAAAACACATGGCCAGATCTCTGTCTGATGTAAGACTCAAAATTCAGTCTGATTTGTCAGATTCTGTAGGGAGTGTTTTCAAGTAACAGACTGTCCCTACTGTGCTCAGTGGCACCTGCTGACAGGCTCTAATGAAGCCACGGAATGGGATGCATTGAGATACAGTAGCTATTTCACATGATTCATAAGCCAGCTTGCTGGGTTGATTTACACTAACACTGCATTAGGGTATATTTCCGTATTTTTTAAGTCTCTAAGATAACTTAAAACCAGAAGAATAATCAGAAGAAAATCTATTTTCAAAAGAAATAATACCACCAACGAGTGAAACGCTTTTTGGATGCCTCATAGGATTACTGTAAGGATTACTTAAGATACTATATATATATATATAATGACAATAAGGCATTCACTTTGCTGTGTTACCTAATCTCTGTGTATATGTCAGTATGGTATGAACACCATATGCCTGTGTATGCTCACATCACTCTTGGATTGAGAAATCTAAGTTCCTTAATGGTAGAACTAAGTTTTCATTGTATTATGCTGCATACAGCTCTTATTTTTGCTTAAAATGTGCAGAGGAATTCACTAAATATAAGTTAATAAGTGATGGCCATCAACCCAAGCAGAACACTTAGTTGCAAAGAATGATGAAAGAGAAAAATAATGAAGAATAGAGGCCAGTTGTTGTGCCTATTTCCACCAGGTCTGCCATGAAGAACGTGCTATTTAATTGTAGCAGGGGAAATTTGTGATTTTGTACATTAGGGGTAAATTACTGTCTTTGAGCATGAAACAGTCTTTTAAAGGAGCATGACAAAATCTAGATCTCAAGGAAATAAGGTGAATTTTAGTTTAGTTATAGTTTTGCAGATGTGTACAAAAGATATTCATAAACTCCTTATTTAAGTATATAGGTAAATGGATTTGTTATTTATTGCTGCATATCAAATTACCCCAAAATTTAGCAGCTTAAAATAACAATGAATAATCCCACACAGTTGCTGTGGGTCAGAAATTCAGGAGCAGCTTAGTTGGGTGGTTCTGCTTTAGCATCTGTCCTGAGGTTGCTGTCAAGATTTTTGAAGGCGTGACTAGGATCGGAGGATCTGTTTCCAATACGGCTAACTCACTTGGCTGTTGGCCGGAGACTTTGGTTCCTTGCCATGTGAACCACATAGGGGGACTTAAGTGTCCTCATGATGCGGCAACTAGCTTATCCCAGCGCAGGCCACACAAAAGAGAGCGCAAGGGAGAAGCTGCAGTGCTTTGTATAACATCATGTCAGAAGTCACACTTCACCATACCTTATTAGAGAAAGGAATGAGTCTCCACCTTTTAAAGGAAGGAGAGTCAAAGATTTGTGAACATATATAAAAACCATCACAGTAAACTCTATGGGTGATACCATCTCTATGCAGTAAAGAAATATTACTTCCTAGAACTCATATGGTTTCAGTTTGGCTAAGTTTCTTGGTGACAGACATTTTCAAGAGAAACTCTGACGTTTCAGCACAAATTAAGAATTATTTAATGTTTGGAAATTTAAAGATATGCTAAAACTTTATAACTAAAAAAACTGTGATCTAAAGTGTTTAATTTTCTTGAGGCTGCAGAACTAGCTCTGAGTTTTCTAAATACCCAATTTAAGTCCTTTGGGGGTTAATTATATGGTAGAATGTTAGCTCTATATGAAATCCAAGGTAATAATCTAAATCCAGTGTAACAGTTTGTGCCCATCAGAGTACGAAAGTTTTACAGGGGGTAAAAATAGATAAAAATACTACAGTCCTTGCCTAAGTAGAGCAACATGCTTCCAAACATTTAAGTATAACAACTAAGACTATAGTATTTATTTATTTTAGCAACTGACATATGGTTGTTTTTCAAAGGCAAAATGATCAAGGGTATTGTGTAGCAGTAGGTACCAGCTAGAAGAGCCAGTAGATATTATCTTAAATATCTTGATTAACAAATTAAAGCGTAATAAAAGCAATTTTGATTTATTTTTATTCTGAATTTTGCCCATCATAAGAAAATTTACTAGAGTTCTTGAAAAAAATACATGTTCAAAACCCTAATGGAAATAAGGCATTTGAACAGAAATATTTCTCAGGCCTACTTCAGTAAATCTTTCATTTTCCAGTACTCAAGGTTCTCAACGTGGAGAATATATGGAAAAGTACTGTTCATTAATTGAATTTTGACCCAAATAGTAAGGAAAACAGTTGTGGGAATTCAAAGTAGGCTTACCAGAGAATGTAGTACATTTACTGAATTCCTACAAAAGACACTTAAAAATAGGTCACTCTTTCATCTGGGCCATGTGGATTTGATGTGAATCATTATCAGGAGAGCCTGCAAATAACAGACACTTTAAAAAGTATATTTGTTTCTTACCTAACTAAAGATACAAATTTCAGAAAACCCTGAGAACTGGATGAATTATGCTCCTGAGTCAGGGCTCATATAATGGTAACTTCCTACAGAAAAGACAGTGGCTCATAGGAAAGAGCAAAAAGGCCTCATTACAGAGGGAACTGTTCTCTTTGTCACCCAAATGCACTGAACTGCTTCACTTTGGAATCACTTTACCATCTCCAGTCCCTTTATTGACTGTTTCCCTGTTGAGTGCATAGATTAATAAATATTCAAAGATGTGTTATTCTTTCCTAGTACTAGATTTTGCATTTTAAGTAATTGGGATGATATCAGTTTTGTGGTTTGGCGAATTCACTGCATTGTAATCCTTAAAAATGGAAAATATGACATTGTTTTCATATTTTAATTTTAAAACATGTTACCAAATATGTTTGTTTGTTAAGTACAGAAAATAGATCATTGGATGAAGTCGGGCACTCAGTACAAAGGTTTAGAGTTACCCCAACAGGAGCCTGAGTTCTCAAAGTGAAGAATTGATAGAACAAGTTTTTAACCCATTTCACAGAGAGCAGAAGTCACCAAGAGGCCAAATATTCCAAATGGAGATCAGGAAGAGGTTTAAGATAATAAAGCAGCATTTTGCTGATGTTTAGAATAGAAATCATTTGACTTAGTGCCAGTTTGATCATTTAAAACCCAAACCAACTTTTTGTCAGCCTTAATAGCAAGTCACAGAATTGAACAATGTTTGGAGGAGGATCCTGAAAGGAGTGGGTTGGGGAAAGCAGACAATAATGGGGTGGTGTTGAGGGCACGATGTTTCGCAAGCATTCTTTGCCACGGGGGAGGATGGGATCCCAGTTATCATGCAGTTACTTTCTAGGGTCAAGTGTCTATACTATGCTTCCTATATTGCTTCCATTTTTGTGGGATGTTTTTATTTTGTTGATGTACTCATAATCACAAACATGTTTATAAACAACCACTAAACCAATTACTTTTGACCTTGATGAAAGGTATACCTGTTCTAAGTATAAATCAACCCTTGGGCATCCCTGCTGATGGATGAAATATTCCAGATCTGCAAAAACTAGCTCCATTTGAAGTGCTCCTTTGTCAGCACCGGCTTTGGATAGAGCTTCACTTAGTTGTGATTCTTTGGAAGAGAGACATTTCATGAGGCTAAACTACAGAGCATTCAACTGTCTCGTGAAAGTGTATAAACATCTTATAGTGTGGTCATAAAAATTAAGTGATTTCTCCTTTTATTCCAGGACATGAACTCTTAGCCAGCAATGTCTGATTGCAAAGGAAGAGGGGGAAGGGGCAGCCTACCCAGGACTGACATGTAGAAAAGGAAAATGTGCCAGGGCTCACTTTGTATAAAAGTTCCCTGCTCCTTTCAGATCCACAGCACCCACCTGTTTAGGCATCTCAAGGATGATGAATGATCAATTACTCCTTTAAGCCCACATTCCAGTTAGGTTTTTTTCTTCCCCAGTAATTAAAAACAATACCAATATCTTTGGTTTCTAACTTCCTTTTTTTTTTTCCTGTTGCTACCTATGGTGGAAGGTATTTACAGAAAAGTCCAAAAGAAGCTGTGTAGTATAGAGGTTAAGAACACAGACACTCTGGGCTAAAGTATTGCATTCAGTTCTTGGCTTGACCGTTTACAAATGGTGAGACCTTGAGCAAGTAAGTCGCCTTGTCTCTATATGACTTGGTTTCCTTATATATAAAGTGGAATAGTGACAGTTCTCCCTTTGTAGGATTAGTTATTAATATTATATGAGTTAAAATGTGCCAAGTGCTTAGAAAAGTGCCTGGCACAGAGGATGTGCTGGATAAGGGTCACCTCTTACTATGTGTTGCCTATTCCCTGTGGCATTGAGGCATTTTACTATCATTTTGTCTAACTATTCATGAAATGCTGACCCCACTGATGCCTACTTTCACGTGCCTCTTCTTGACCAGCTTCTCTCTCTGCCTTTCTTTTCTCAGCCTCTTTCCCTTCTCTTCGGCTTCTGCCTGCCCTTGTAAATGCAGGTCTCTTAATAGTCCAGATTCAAACATCTCCCCTTCTATACTCTCCCTTCCTATTTGGCCTTGCCTAGTGCCTTTAATCCAGGCCCTCCCCCCCACTGCCTTTTTTTTCCACCTCTATACACAGCCCCCAAAAGATGTGAGCACTCATTCCTTAGTGATATTGGTTAAAAAAGTGCTGCATGTGGTCATTTCATCCGTGTCTTTTCCCTAGAACTCTAAATCATTGCCTTCTCCCACCATCTCCTATCTCCTACTCAGCCTTTGATAAATATTTGTTGGAAACATATTTGGTAAAACATTTAGTTAATGATGATGTCAAATTTTTATCTAACTTCTAAAGTTATGTGTAAATTTCAGTTAGCCGTGCTGTGTCTACAAAGTCTTCACTTTTATGGCTAATGTGCGAAATACACTTAACAAGTTTTCTACAGAAAATTAGTATTGAAGCAATTCAGCTGGGACACTAATGATTTCATGCTTGCTATGGATAATTATTCTTGCATCTAAGTTTATAAACAAAAATGTGGCTAATTGTTAAGATTATTACTTAATCTTATAAGCTTTCATGGCCTCTCTGAGTGCATTACTCTCCCCAAATATTATACTCAACGATTCTAACCTTGTCAACATTAGCATAAGTGGAAAATGTGTCAGTGTCACAAATTTCATCTCACAGAAGGCTCAGAATTCACTGACCATTTTGAAATGCAATTTTCTGGGACTAAGTTAGACATTAAAGACACATCAGTGGTTCTTAAGACTTTTACATTTATTACAATCTGTGCCCTACATAATGCCCCACACAGAGAAAGGGGGACAGGAAGAGAAATGGAATTTTCATGCACATTCATAGAAGAAAGAAAGGAATAGAAGTGTACCAATCAGGGCTCCAATAAGAAATAGAAGGAACACTTAAAATAGGATTATATGGAGAAGGATTAGTTACAAAAGAACTATTTACAAAGGTGTGCAGAAGGAGAAACACAAGGATTAGTGCTGTAACCTGTGGGGCTTAGTCCTAGGTGAGCCATCACCACCTCAAGGCCCCAAAGAGAAGTAAACAGTTAACAGAACCCAGAGGGAAAAAGTCTGCAAAGTCAGCTGCTTGAGAAGAGCAATGACCTTGGGTAAAAGGACACAACCAGTTCAAGGCAACTATGCCATGTAGGATCCAGAGGAATAAATACTCCTTCCCCCTTTGAAGAGGTTCTGGAACCAATTCCCAATGAGGGAGAGGGTTTCCTCCACACCACCAAGCAATTCTCCAGACACCTCCTGGGTGTCCTACCATTCAACTCAATCCTGACACTATCCACCTGGAGATCGCATCAGATCCCTCATGTTAAGGGCTCAGTCACACAGACTACACCCCCCTCCCTACTTCAGTTGCCAGTTGCAAGCCCAGATTATCACCTGTGCTTCAGACCAACAGGCTATAGATCGGATGCTCCTATGACCCCCTCCTTGGGTTGAATTAAGCTGATAGAGTGGCTTACAGAACTCAGAGAAACATTTTACCTACTACACTACTGGTTTGTTGTAAAAGGATGTAACTCAGGGACAGCCAGATGGAAGAGTTGCAAAGGGCTAGGTACGGGGAAAGGACGAGGAGCTTCTATGCCCTCTCCAAGTGCACCAGTCTCCCCAAATCTCCAAGTGTCCATCAACCCAGAAGCTCTCCAAGCACTGTCCATTTGGGTTTTCATGGAGGTGCCTTACATAGCCATGATTGATTAAATCATTGACCACTGGCAATTGAACTCAATCCCCAGCCCCCTCCCCTCCCAGGAGGCTGGTTGGCTTCGCTGGCAGCCAGCCCCCATCCTGGGTGGGGTCAAAGAGCCACCTCGTTAACATCACAAAAGACACTTTTATCACTCTCCTAACTGAGGATATTCCAAGGGTTTTAAGAGCTCTGTGCTAGGAATGAGATGAAAGATCAAAAAGGTGTATTTCTGGGCTTCCCTAGTGGCGCAGTGGTTGGGAGTCCACCTGCCGATTTAGGGGACGCAGGTTCGCGCCCCGGTCCGGGAAGATCCCACATGCTGCGGAGCTGCTGGGCCCGTGAGCCATGGCCGCTGAGCCTGCGTGTCCAGAGCCTGTGCTCCGCAACGGGAGAGGCCACGGCAGTGAGAGGCCCGCGTACCGGGGGGGGGAAAAAAAAAAAGATGTATTTCTTATTATAAATGACAATATCACAGCCTTATATCCCCTACTGGGGCTCCCCATAGGCCAACCTACCCTGAAGCCAGAGACATGGGATGCTGTTGATGGAATCCATGCAAAGTGTTCCCATATAATTTATCATCCAAACTGGGACACTTTTGAGAGTTAAAGGAGTTGTTAAAATTGTAACTACTGCAAAAAAAAAGAAAGTTGCTACCCAACAATTACATAACTTGTAGATTTTTATACCATTCAATAAATGACGAATACAGCTGTAGCAGGAAAGCCTCTACTACTCTATACATTCTGTGACGAAACTGCTCCACCTCTGCCTCCCTGCATATTTAATATATGCATATGTCACATATACCTAACCCACAATTCCCTCCTACCCCATCAGACTCTGTGTATCCTGCAGGCTGCAGATGGCACCAGAGCACATCTAGCTGGTGCACCAAGGATGGGTAGGGCATCTGAAATCAGGAGTCAGCTGTCCCAAGCCACTTGGGTCTGAGTGCATTTTGTTAAACCAGTGAGCAACCTATGTGCTGTTCTTGAAAGGGAGTTGTTTGTTAGATTATATCTGGGAACGGTCAGGGAAACAGTCAGTTTATCGCTAGTTGCCTTTAGAATATAACCATATTCATGTGCAGAGAACAAAGTCAGAACTTTGTTCTCTGCACATGAATCTCACACACTGTCACAGACGAGACCGTAGAAGTCATAAAGGCAAACCCACTCTGATGTATATTAAAACAATTATTCATAATTTTATGTCATCAAAAAATGAACATTCCAAAACTAAACATACTCTTACAGCAATTGTACTCTTTGGTATTTATACAATGAAGTTGAAAGCTTATGTTCATACAAAAACTTGCACATAGATGTTTATAGGAGCTTTATTCATAATTAATTCCCAGAACCTAGAAGCAACCAAGATGTCCTTCAGCACACATTGAAATATCATCCAGTGCCAAGAACAAATGAGCTACCAAGCCATGAAAAGACATGGAGGAACCTTTAACTGCATATTACTAAGTGCAAAAAGCCAGTCTGAAAAGGCTACATTCCATATGATTCCAAACATATGACATTCTGGAAAAGGCAAAACTATGGGGACAGTAAAAACACCTGCGGTCACCAAGAGTTAGGGAGGAGAGAGGGATGAATAGAGCACAGAGGATTTTTAGAGCGATGAAACTGTTGTGTGTGATACTATACTGGTAGATACGTGTCCTTATACATTTGTCCAAAGCTGTAGAGTAGGCCACACCAAAAGTGAGCCCGAATATAAACTATGGACTTGGAGTGCTAATAATGTGATGGTGTAGATTCACCAGTTGTAACAGATGTGCCGCTCTGCTGGGGGCTGTTGCTAATAGCAAGGCTCTGCATGTGTGGGGCAGAGGATTTAAGTGAAAAACTCTGTACCTTCCTCTCAGTTTTGTTGTAAACCTAAAACTGCTCTAAAAATAAAGTCTATGTTTTCAGTGAAAGAACGATGACTGTCAAAGCTGGAGAAAGACTTCGTAAACCAAAACAGATGATATCAGATTGCCAATCAGACACAGCTTCTCAATGAACTTCTTTGTTCAGATGAAAGCAAACAGAAATCATTGACCGGTTAACAATATCACAGACTGGAGTGATTTCAAAAGAGTCTTTAAATAGACATGGAAACAAACCCATTTTCCAGTGTACCTTCTTTTCTTTAATGTTGTCTTTCATGTGTTCCCAAAAAATGTGACTCTCCAGCCTCTTCCTGTTGTCCATTGTGCCCACAATGGGCTCTTGTGCTCTCCTCTGAGACGGAGGGCATTCCATCACTGAGGGACAGTTGCCTGCAATTTCTAAGGATGTAATTAACCATTTTGAAATTTACTGTAAAATATTTTTGTGGGAATAAAAGTGAATGTTTTCAAGGGAAAGGAATAATTTACTGTCACTGATTCTTCCCATTTTTAAAAAGGCAAATAGAGGAAATTCCTATAGAACAAAACAGAATATTCCAGACACTTCTGCATGAGCATCTCTAATATTTGAAAACATGCAAAACAAGCATTACCTATAAAGAGAGAAAGCACAAAATAAGTGCTAGCATTTTTTCCCTACATGGAACCTACAAGTAGAATCTTTCAGCCTGTCCGTTATTTGAAGGGGTTGACTTTCAAAGGGGCTTTTTTTTGGACGTGCTGCGTGGTTTGTGGGACCAGCCAGATAGAATCCCGTGCCCCCTGCAGTGGAAGGACAGAGTCTTAACCACTGGACCAAGAAGACCCTCAAAGGGCCTTCTTAATGGTAGTAGTCTATCATCCCGATTATAAAACACTAAGAAGAAAATAATTTATATAGGTGATATATAAATACATTTATATATTATATATTAATTTATATTAAATAATTTGTATGACATGACATATTAATAAAACTAACATGTTAAAGAGGAAAGATCCTACTCTATTTTCACCTGAAATCATGAAGATGAAATTGAATCAATTAGAATGTTTCAATTGTCATTATACGAAAATGGATTCAGATACGACACCCATTACTTATGTTACCATTTATGTTAGCAGCTTCTGTGTAGTTGGTGTAAATTCCTAAAAGGTATCCAGCTGAGGTCCTTCTGTAAGTGCAGAAAGCCATTCTAGCAACAGACCAAATGAATCAACATATGTCTACAACATTTCCGCAGCGCACGTCAAAATGAGCATTTCCCCAGCCACATTTCATGTCTAAAAACATAAACAGACACACACACAGTCCAGGCTCCCACACACAGCTTTAAAAGACCTCATTTAGAGAAAGCAAATTGTTTCCTCCCCTTTTACTAAAAAGTTTCTCTTTAATGGCTTTTTAAAAATTCAATTGTAAAATACCTTAACAAATCAACATAAATGAAAATCTTTGCATGTGGAGAACTACAGGAGGGTCAGTACAGCTATAGGAAAAGTTGTTATCCTATCATTTGAATATCACAGAGAAAAATAACAAAAGACCATGAATAATTTTCTTCTCTCATTTGGAAGTTATTAGTAGACTTCCCTTTGTTCCATTGAGAAATGAGAGAAGAAAATATGAAGTTACAGCGAACCCATATGGCCAGCAGGAAAATCCTCTTTAATTGCTTTATTGCCAGAAATGTTAAATCACTTCCTGAGGATACAGTTCAAATGAAACATATGGCAGCTATTAACAAAAACCCCTAATGAATTCAAAAATATGCTTTTTATGGGAGCTTTCTCATAAGCAAGTCATACATGTTATTTAAACTATATATACAAATACACACTTGGCATTTTAATCCCACAAAGGTTTGACGAACACCTACTCTGTACCAGATGACACAGGCAGCTTGCATGAAATGTTTTTTCCCCAAACCCAGGAACAGATATTAGACAATGAAACCTCAGGACATGATCCCAGATCTAGCCATGCCACTTCTCAGAAGTCAAAGACAAAAAGAAATCTCCTCACCAGCACTTCCTCCCCATGGGTTCAATGTCCAGGAAAACCATTCCATTTCCACCCAGGTAGTCCTAATTACCTACTATCTTCCTATACCTATTAATGTCACACCAGTGAGGGTGCTAATCACTGTCATTCAGCAACCTCTGCTTGGAACTAGTCTCATGTATCTTCTTCAATTGGATTGTGAATTCCACAAAGAAGAAAACTTTGCTTACAGCTTTTGTACGTAGAATAATGTGAGGCATCTAATTAAGAATCAACCAATAGCTTTAATTAATTGAAAACCAAGTGTCAGCATTTTTTTTAAGTTAATGCCTTTCAACACTGGGAAATTTCACAAATCTAATCAATGTATTCATAAACCATTTTCTAAAGAGACAATTCTCCCTCAAATTCAAAGATAAATCAGCTGAGGGATATCCAGCTGTTATTACTATGTGGTTTTACTTTAAAAGAGAAGTTATTAAATCTTGGGTACATTAAACTTTGACTTTTCTTTCTCCACATAATAATATGGCCATTGAAGTTATTTAATGGAAGTGAGCTTTGGTAGCTTAAAGATTCATGCAGAACATGGGGTAAGCTTCTAAAGTAACTGGCATTCTCTACATGACGTATTGGCTTTGGCTATATGGAGGCTAAAATATTTTTGTTTGTAGGGTAACTCATTGATTAACATCTTTATTAAATATTTACTTATCCATGCTTGGTTACACATTTTGTAATCAAGTAGAATAAAATATGGAAAAGGCCTGTCACTGGTCAACTTGTGATTTGGTGTAAGACATTCAATTTGCCTAAAATGCCTTAACTATAAGAAGAGAGAGCTTACTTAGAGAATTTCTAAATGTCTCATACAGATACTCCTGCACAAATATTTTGTAATCTAAGTCAATGTCTTCTCATAGGACCTCTTCAAACCTTTCTCCTCCTTCATTTCAAAATATTCTGATTAGTATTTTGAAATTAGTGTTAGTGATCTCAGAGGTCAGCATGCCAGTTGTTGTGTCCTGGCTTCCATTCCATTACTGTGACCTTGCAAAAGTTACTCTAGTTTTTAAGACTTCACAGAGTTGGTCTAAGGATTGAGTGAGTTTATGCAGGTAAGAGCTTAAACTGTACTTTGTACATTCTAAGAACCTAGTAAGTATTAGCTCTTCATACACTGAGGGACTTTCTCCATGAATGTCCTTTAATTACCTATCACCAACCTTTACAGTCTTGTCAATGAAAGGGTTTCTGTTTTGTTGTTTATTTGCTTAAAACAAAAGAGAAAATTTAATTTAAAAGCCCTGATCTCCAGTCAGGGGGCAAATCTAGGGGCTAGGCTTAAAATATGTAGTATGGATTTAATTCCATTTTTAGACCTTTCCCCAAATATAGACATAAAAAGTAATCAAACATCACTAAAACTGTAGAAAGACTTTCTTGTCAGGGGAGTATAGAATCAGAGAAGTTCTTGAAACAAAGGAAAAATCCGATGATCCTGCTATAAATGAAAGGATGCTGAGGAAGACGCTTACAGCCTATACAGTCCCTCTGATGCCCTGGTCTCTGGACATGGTTCTCCACTCTGCCATTTAATAACCTAGTATTCTCTTCATGGCTGCATCTTTGCCAGGACACAGAGTCAGTGTTCACACCCAGAGAATAAAAAGTGAACAACTAAATGGAGATCAAGATTCAATCAAAATATGCTTTCACTATAGATCAATCTTGCCAAAAAAAAAAACCCCTCTATTTTTTTATCTGTAGAAAGATTTTTTCCCTTATTTGAAAAATTACTTCAATCTCCAAATCCTGTAAATTCCAAAGGTGAGGATCTCAAAAATAATCAATATCTCACAAAGATATAGGTGTCTTGATCTTTAATATTTCCAGAAACGAAGATTGATATTATCATTTCCTTAGGCTGATCTACAACAGAGGTGCACGTGAGCCTTCCTCTCTCTCTCTCTCTCTCTCTCTCTCACACACACACACACACACACATATGTGCGCACACACACACACTTGCAACAAAATTAATTACCCATTTGAGCCTAGTTTTCTTACTTCAACTCTGAGGACTTTGTCCCCTAAATAAGGGAAGAGAGACATGCTTGTAGACATCTTGTGTGGTCAGTGGCTGTGGAGTGGAAGGCGTCAAATCCCAGTGGGCCGGATAGATTTATAAAAGGCTTCCAATAACAGTTAATACACTCATGTTAACTGTATTTTAATCATGAGTAACTGAGGTGAATGGCAACCAAAAGCTCACTTCCTTAGTTTGTTTTAGTGTATTGACAAGGAGTAGAACTATACTGTTCTACTTTAAAGTCTGTTAAAGACCTCTCATTCTGAACTCTATTTTCTAAATAGTAGGGATAGATAATAGATACTGGGAATTGAACTTCTAAACCTCTCATATCAGTAATTTGGCCCATTGGCCCAGTGCCCATAGTAACAAATAGTAAGAGCAGCTCCCTTTTCCCAGGGACCTCATGTGCTTTACAGAAGCTACTACATTTAGTCCTTTCAGCAGCCCTGTGAAGTAGAGGTGTTTATCCCCCTTTTATAAGGGAGGAATCTGAACCTCGAGGGGACAGAGCAGAGACTTGAAAGCCCAGACACTAACCAAACAATTTACTTTTTCTGCCTCCCAAAATAGGACAAAGAAATCGAACTACAAAAATTCAACCCCAATTCAAACGTGTTTTTAGTCTCATTTATTGCCAGTATCTTTTAAGGGTAAGATGGGTCTGTCTTCAGAGAGGAAAACAATTACATGACTGATTTAGCATTAGCATAACTGGCTCTAGTGACTTTACCAATAGTTCCACAACTCTTTTTTTTTTTTCTTTTCAGCTTTATTGAGGTGTAGTTGTCAAATAAAATTGTAAGATATTTAAAGTGTACATTGTAGTGATTTGATATATGTATACATTGTGAAAGGATTCCCCCTTTAGTTAATTAACACATCCATCACCTCATATACTTTTTGTGGGGGTGGGAATATTTAAGTTCTTCTCTCTTAACAAATATCAGTTATATAGTACAATGTTACCAACTGTATTCACCATGCTTTCATTAGTTCATCAGATCTTATTCATCATACAGCTGAAAGTTTATACCCTTTTACTAATCCTTCCCTATTTCCCCCACTCCACCAGCCCCTGGCAACCACTTTTCTACTCTCTCATACTATCAGTTGCACACTTTTTTTTTTTTTTAGAGAATCCACATATTAAAAATACCATGTTGTATTTGTCTTTCTCTGTCAGGCTTATTTCACTTAGCATAATGCCTTCAAGGTACATGTTATTGCAAATGGTACGATTTCCTTCTTATTCATTTTTGAATTATATACTGTTATACACACACACACACACACACACACACACACACACCCCACATCTTCTTTACCCATTTATCCATTGATGGACACTGAGGCTGTCACCATATCTTGGCCATTGTGAATAATGTTGCAATGAATATGGGAGTGCAGATACCTCTTTGATATCCTCTTTTCATTTTCTAATAAATTAATTCATTTATTTATTTTTGGCTGCCTTTGGCTGCACGTAGGCTTTCTCTAGTTGTGGCGAGTGGGAGCTACTCTTCGTTGTGCATGGGCTTCTCATTGCAGTGGCTTCTCTTGTGGTGGAGCACGGGCTCTGGGCACGAGGGCTTCAGTAGTTATGGCACACGGGCTCAGTAGTTGTGGCTCGCAGGCTCTAGAGCGCAGGCTCAGTAGTTGTGCTCCATACTGTTTTCCATACTGGCTGCACCAAATTACATCCCCACCAACAGTGCACAAGGGTTCCCTTTTCTCCACATCCTTGCCTATACTAGTCATCTCTTGCCTTTTTGATGATAGCCACTCTACAGGTATGAGGTGATGTCTCATCGTGACTCTGATTTGCATTTACCTGATGATTAGTGATGTTGAGCACCTTTTCATGTACCATTTGTATGCCTTCTTTGGAAAAAAAATGTTTATTCGGTTCCTCTTCTCTCATATTTCTAGTGTCAGCTTCTATTTAATTTTTGCTTCATTTATGGGACATCATTTTGTTCCTAATAAAGTTATTTGCTGTTTCCTTCTAATAATACCACAATTTTGTGGCTTTTTTTCTCTTTCAGGCTATTCCAGGTACTTCAGAGAAGGAAAAGGCTGGTAAGTTGACATTGGTTGTGTTTTCACTCCTACCTATTTTAGAATAAAATTCCATCTTCGTATAGATATTTTATTAAATATCTAAAATGTATACATCTTGTCAGTCTCTGGGCAAAAGTTATGGTTGAATTCCTGAAAAATAAGTTTTGCTCAAAATGTAGGAAAAAATATGGTTTTCTAGCATAGGATTACATTTTGTTAGAATAAGGTGTGTACTTCTTGTAGCATTAACTGTAACTGCAACCACAACTTTTTTCTTGAGGAAAATAATTAGATGTCATTCAGTGTACTGAGGAATGGTCTTTGGACATCTGTTGTTAATACAGTTGGCCCTTCGTATCCATGGGTTCTGCATCCACAGACTCAACAAACCTGGGTTGAAAATATTTGAAAAAACAAAAAATTCCAGAAAGTTCCAAAAAGCAAAACTGGAATTTGCCATAAAGGCAACTATTTACATAGCATTTACTTTGTATTAGGTATTAGAGGTAATGTAGAGATGAATTTAAAGTATACAGGAGGATGTGTGTAGGTTGTATGCAAGCACTGGGCCATTTTATATAAGGGACTTGAGCATCTGTGGATCTTGGTGTCCATCAGGGAGTCCTGGAACCAATCCCCTGCGGATACTGAAGGAAGACTATAATTATCAAGATTTTTAAAAATCTTAGTAGCTTATTTAGTAGTCCTAGAAAAAGATGTACTTGTTTAAAGCTGATGTCATACCATCAAAAATATAATTGTGAAGCAATATGAACAGTTGTACTAGAGAAAAATTATAATATTTTCTATGCTTTGTGCTATGATTATAACTACTTAACAGTATTATGGGAAATGGATAAGGACTAATGAGAAATACAGAAATATGAAAAATCAGACTTGAATTGATGGAATTATGTGCTTTTTAAAAATCTTTTGATCCTCCTCAATATTGTCTTATGTTTTCTGTGTAATAATAATCATCTTTTTAAAAAACTGATTAAAGGTGCTTTACCAAACTTGAAGCATATCACTTAGCTCTTAGACGTGTGTAATTTTTGAGCCAATTTAAAAGTTTAGAGTATCATCTAAAAGGTGTTACGACTCCAAGTGACTTTACACTAACGCATTTGAGTTGGTCTGATAGGATTGTTATATGGGGAATGTTCTCTGTCAAGTTCAGTGATTTGATTTTTGCTGCCAGATAGTTTTCACACACAAGTTTTCATAGTTTGTGTTCTTCCATGAGCTAAAGTGTTCTCCTCTGTTTAGGCTGTGTCTGGCCTCTTCTCTCTAATACGTTGAAAGATAAGCCTTCAGAATAGAAGGAAGATATTGAACTGGCATCACGTGTCAGTTCAAGAGAAAAACTGCTTAGTTTATCTATGCATTGGTATTACTTGGATTAATAACATATACTAAACGAATTCAAATGACCATTCCAGAGCTCTAATACCTTCAATAATAGATGTATCAGCTATCTCATTAGGACAAGACATAAATGGTTAAGAGAGAATTTGCATCACAAAGAAAAAGAAACTTAGCCAAAGTTGTGCTTTATCTTGAGTTGTGACATTCTCTGTAATTCGCAAAAGTGGCTGCAATTTAAACAAAGTGTGTAACAGAGCAAAGTTGTCATCTTATTCCAGAAAATCAGCAGATTCTTTCATACCCCAAGGAGAAAATTAGGATAGGAATTCTTGGCTGGAGGGAAAGAGTGAGGAGGGATGGAAATGCCATTGCTTGAGGGACTGGAGAAGCAAAGACTTCTCCCTCTGCCACTAAAATGATGTCAATCTGATAGGAAGAAGCATTTCAGTTATCAAGCTTCTCTTAAAGATAATTTTATTAAAACAAAGAGCTAATTAAACAGAGAGCATAAATATAATGCAACCACCACTTTTTGTCGTAATCCTGGATATTTTCCTCCCCAACAAAAACAAAAACATGAAATTAATTGTCACTATTTAATGATCTCTTTTGGTCATTTCTGTACTGCTGGGGCACAAATTTTAAAAGTTGATAACTTCCTTTCACAGAGGTTCTGCAAGACGATCTGTGAAAGGTAGGATCCACCAATGGATATGTATGACCTAACCAGGCCCCTGGATGTCCCATCTCTGATGCTTAACCCAGGATGGGCTGATTTCTGCAGAACCTGGCTTCTGTGTATTAAAATATTAGAATGATGGAAATTTACTCCACAATGGATTTTAATTTAGATTTCTTGAGAATGTACTGATTATTTTAAGAGGAAATACAATTTTGTTTGACAATATAAATATAAGAAAGAAATGATTTTTTTAATCAATGAATTTATATGTCAAGATAAAGGGTTATGTTTGAATATTTTATTCAGTTGGTAACGGATTTGCCAATTCAAAAGACAGTATGATTTATTTCAAAAAGTTTTAAAGGACCATGAAAGTCCAATCAATTTCTTCTATTTCTGAAATTTATTATGCCATATTTAAAATATTTTGTGTGTTTTATGCACAAATGTGAATCCCTTTATTCCTCTTTATGAATCTCTATTTTTAAGCTCTGCTAGACAGAGGAATGGCAAGGAAGGCAGAGGACCCACTGAATCTTCTGGGGGTTAATTGAGCCTCTAAATAGGGTTAAGCTTCATTCCCACCCATAAGGCCTGTCATTTTTTTTTTCCCTCTGTTTTGCTAGATGAATGTAGCCTATTGTTTCTTATTAAGAAAATCTATTTTAATCTATGTGACCTCTCATCCAAGCCAACTGGAACCAACTCCACCAGGCTTTGTGAAGCTCTAAACAAAATCATTTTGGGAACATTCCATTAATAATTCTTGAGTTGCAGTTGTGTGGTTGCCCCAGTGTGTGCTTTATTTATTTATTTTTTCATAAATTTATTTATTTTTTGGCTGCATTGGGTCTTTGTTGCTGCACAGGGCCCTCTCTAGTTGTTGCGAGCGGGGGCTACTCTTCATTGCAGTGCGTGGGCTTCTCATTGTGGTGGCTTCTCTTGTTGCAGAGCACAGGCTCTAGGCACACGGGCTTCAGTAGTTGTGGCACATGGGCTCAGTAGTTGTGGCACATGGGCTTAGTTGCCCCACGGCATGTGGGATCTTCCCGGACCAGGGCTCGAACCCATGTCCCCTGCATTGGCAGGCGGATTCTTAACCACTGTGGCACCAGGGAAGCCCCAGTGTGTGCTTTAAGTAACCATCTTCTCTTCTGATCCGTGCTGCTGTATAAATTCAGCCTAGTGGAATCATTCTGCTGCTTGTGACAAAACCCTCCAAGGGGAGACTATTTTGAAACAGCATCCCATTGGTTCATTTATTCCACAAATACTTACTGAACAGCAACATATAGTAGGCATCATATTAGGTTTTATCAAGGAAGCAGTTATGAACAAGGCATGGTCCTTGCCTGGAAGGAACTCAAACTCTAGCTGAGCATATTTCATTGGGCCAGCGTCCCCCTTTTCCTCTTCTCAATTGAAAAATTCTTAACCCAGGTTATTCAGAAAGCTTCCCAGGAAAAGAATCAAATAAAAATATTGTTCTCAAGAAATTCTATATCGGAATGTGTATTCTCCAGATCTGAAATAGAGTCCAATAAATTTGTTTTTAAAAATCAGAATTAATCACACAAGTATCAATATGTGTAATTGTATCCAACACAGAATAATTTCATTTAACTTCCCTTATGCCACCAGAATCTGTAAAGAGTGGGCCCAGTGCCATTGGTATATTTTCCAGCACATCTGCTTCCTATCCATGTGGCCTTGAGCAAGTTACTTAACCTCTTCATTGTCCCATTTCTAAAGTATAAATAAAGAAGTTGCCATGTTGTTATTGTAAGGCAACAATGCTTGGCACAAAGTAGGCTCTAAAACATGGTAGCTGTTTCTTATGGTAATGAGTTGTGCTTATAACCAGTATGTGTGCCAGCCAAATAGAAGCTAGCTGTGTTACTGCTGCTCTGGTCTGCTCCAATTCTTTTTTTTTTTTTTTTTTTACATCTTTATTGGAGTATAATTGCTTTACAATGGTGTGTTAGTTTCTGCTTTATAACAAAGTGAATCAGTTATACATATAAATATATCCCCATATCTCTTCCCTCTTGCGTCTCCCTCCCTCCCATGCTCCAAGAGTTCTTAAATGCTTCCTCGGGGCACCAATTAACAGCTGAGCCAGCTGTCCACGTGGAAGAAAGAGATCACTTTCTCCAAAAGCCTCTGAGTAAGTTAATTCAGACAGAGGTCATCATAGCATAGGCAGACTTGGCCATATTGTAACATCTCTTTAGAAATTCCTAGTCAATTAAGGTGAAATTCTCTCTAGTGAACAGATAATCTTTGATTTTCACAAAAGGTTAGTCCCTAAGAAATGTATACCCTGAGTCCCATTTTCCTAGGACTCCCCAGCATCCCTAGACCCTGGGGTAATTGGATCCTGTCTACCCAGCTCCCATCCTCCCTCCCTGACCTCCTGCACACAGTCCTGTCAACACTGCCACCTAATCATCCTGTGTCCATCCTTTCTGCCGTTGTTTTTAAAGCAGCCTTCACTTTGCACTGGACTTTGAAACGGCATCCAGAGCTGTTTCCCTGCCTTAACTGGTCATTACACCTGTTCACTCTCTACGCCGTCACCGAAGTTATCTTTGAAAAGCATCACCTGATCATATCGTCTTCTACTTCAACTTTTGTTGGGCCTCCTCACTAATGACAGGACAAGATCAAACGTTCCTGCTTGACGTAGCAGGCCATTTGTAATCTGGGTGTGGTATATGGTATTGGATAGGCCCAGTTCACCCCTCAGACCCACCCTCCACCCTGCTTCTCCCCAGCTCTGTGACCTGCAGGCAGACCAGTGTGGGCAAAATCAATGGGCTGCCCTCCTTTCAGTTTTCCTGTCGCACCAGTGAGGAGGCCCAGCAAGAGACTGACGACGGTTGGGAGGACAGTACGGCTGTGCGGTTGGGTAGTTTACTCCCTGCTCGGCTTCCCGAGGAGTCACTGCTGGCCTTTTCCACCCAGGTTACCAGGTTCTGACAACCATTCTCTCCTCTTGCCTTGTGGTTCCCCTACACCTTTATCAATAGTTCTGTTACTAAACTCCCCTCAGTTTACCCACGGTGCCATCTGTTTCCTGCTAGGAGTCTCACTGATAAACCTACCAATGTTTTCTCTTCTTTCTATTCCTTTGTGTTCATTGGTTGGTTTGTTTGTCCAACTTCAGCCACAACATACAGCCGCAGAACCCCTTCTAACTTTGGATCTTTCTACTTCTACGTAGATCGTGCACTGCCTTTTTAAAAATACAGATGATAGGTAAAGATAGAGGGAGAAAGAGAGAAATGACTTATCCAAGAAAAAGAGAAGATACGGACCGTGTTTTTCTTCATCCTAAATGAATATAGTTTCATTCAATCACATGAAGGAGAAAAATATCTACCCTTATAATTTAGAATGTGTTCCCTATTGCCTAGAAGCATGTAAATTAGAAAATTAGCGTTGCATTTTAATCACCAAAATGTGACTCTCTGAGTGTATTTGAGAAGTAGTATTAAGGAGTAATACGAAATCTCTCATTCTAAAATTAAATCATAGAACACAAATTTTGTCAGACTACATGGCAGCCCATAGAAAACAGACCACAGTCATGAGCCAAAAATGGCAAATTTCTTTTTGCCTTTTCTGTCTTGAAAATTCTACTTGTCCAACAATAACACCTCCTTAATGAATTATTTCCCAGGCAGGGTTAGTCCTTGATTTTTTGGTGTTCCTAGAACACTCTGTGTTTTCAATTACAGTCTTATCATCTTGCTTTGCTGTATGTTCTCTTCTCTAGGCTGTGAGCTTTTCTAGATCAGGAATGTGGTCTTTGCATGGTCTGTAATTAAAACAGCTATTAGCACATAGTGGGTGTTCTGTAAATACACGTTAACCAATTAATTATAATTATCACAAAGAGGCTTTGGCTCCCATCTTAATCATTTAGAATTAACATGGTTCTAAAACTGCCCCCCCCCTTTATGCCTATTGCCCCCACAACTGCCAAATATCTCAGCTGGGCAACTACTTAATGATGTTATTTGGGGATCTATCCCATACAAGTGTGTGAAGGGCACCATTGAGAAAGGTGACTCAGAATCCAACTTTGGTTACGTTCCTTGGTCATTTTTCTTAGAATGTTTGTTCTCCTGCCTCTAGGTTATTTTGTTGGCCAGAAAATGTTAAAAATCAAGATAAAGAATAATTATAGCCTGAAACACTTGTGAAAGATAGCTTTCAGAAGCATATGACAGGTTCATAGCCTCTCCAAACTTTGTGTTGTGGCTAGTAAGGCAGAACATAGAAATCAAGCACTTCTTTGTGACTCGTGTGAGGGGGAAAAATAGGATTTTCATAATTTCATTCCAAGCTCCTTGTAAACATACTAAATAACAAAGCCCAGACTTGGCGCCTTTTGGTATTAATTTTCTTGGCAGCTTTTGACCACGGAGAAGGGAAATGCAGAGGACCAAAAACAAACAACCAAAAAAACCCACAAAAAACTGAAATGCAAAGACATTCCTCGTTTTCTAGTCTGATCATCATTTCTTTGATTCAGAGAATTACCAGTGTGATCTATTCAACTCTGTCATGTTCCAGTATCAATAGATCCAAAGGGATTTGATGAAAAGACAAAACTAGAACTGCTAGATTTCAGCGTTGTTCTTTGAAAGATTGCCTTATTTTATGTCTCTATTTTAGTACAGATCAGGTCGTTTTTAGTGCTGTCTCACTCACTAGCCCGAAAGCACCTTGAAAGATGGAATTTTGTTTCATTCAATTCTGTTTCCAATGCCTGGCATTATTGTAGTTGCTTGATGTTTGGGAAATGAAAGAACAAGTGACATATTAAAAAAATCGGCAAAGGGGACTTCCCTGGTAGCACAGTGGTTAAGAATCCACCTGCCAATGCAGGGGACACGGGTTTGAGCCATGGTCTGGGAAGATCCCACATGCCGCGGAGCAACTAAGCCCGTGTGCCACAACTGCTGAGCCCACAAGCCACAACTACTGAAGCCTGAGCACCTAGAGCCCATGCTCCACAACAAGAGAAGCCACTGCCATGAGAAGCCCATGCACTGCAACAAAGAGTAACCCCAATCACCGCTGCTAGAGAAAGCCCGTGCACAGCAACAAAGACCCGACGCAGCTAAAATTAAATAAATAAATTAAATTTAAATTAAATAAATAAATAATTTTTAATTAAATAAATCAGCAAATACTTTATATGCACAATACTCCCAAAGCTAAATGTAGAATCCTATCATTCTATTGTAGGTGAAGCACTTTCTATAACTGCAAAGATCCCCAGCTGTTCTACAGGGTTGGACAGGATCTGAAAATTGTCTTTATCAGGCCAGGCTGGATTTTGGCCAGCATTCCAAATTCTTTATTCCCTTTCACCCTCAGAAAATGAAATTCATTATTTCTTTACTAATGGCTTATGAACACTCACTTATTTCATTTTTCTTAGTATTATGGTCTCTGCTTGCCTGCTTTTTTATGAGAAAGGAATTTAGGGTATGCCCACACATAACCTCTCAGTTTTTCTGAAACTTAATGTAAACTAATCCATGAAAAGTTGGCTGTGCTGAGCGGGCTGTTGAGAGGAAACACATTAGCTTTTAGGTATCAAGGAATTCATGAAAAATACAAGTAAGCTCTTCTTAAATGCCAGAGATCTCGAATTCATAGGATATTTTTCAATACAGATCATTTTTAAAATCTATTTCTTAACGTTCTATTGATATTTCTTTTATTACCAAGTAGGTAAAACAAAGCTACTGTATCACCAGAACCAATCAAACATATTTCCTTTTCTTCTCAATTATACTGCAAGCAACATGAGTACACGATAATTTTTCTTTTAGCAAGTTGCAATTCAGATATTACCGGGCTTCCCTGGTGGTGCAAGGGTTAAGAATACACCTGCCAATGCAGGGGACACGGGTTCGAGCCCTGGTCCAGGAAGATCCCACATGCCACATGCCCGTGCGCCACAACTACTGAGCCTGCACTCTAGAGCCCGCGAGCCACAACTACTCAGCCCACGCACATAGAGCCCGTGCTCCGCAACAAGAGAAGCCACTGCAATAAGAAGCCCGTGAACCACAACGAAGAGTAGCCCCGCTCGCCAAAACTAGAGAAAGCCTGCACACAGCAACGAAGACCCAACACAGCCAAAAATAAATAAATAAATAATTTAATTAATTAAATTTTTTTTAAAAAGAAAAAAGTTCCTTTAAAAAGAACTGTTTAAAATTAAAATATATATATGTATATATGTGTGTGTGTGTGTATATATATATATATATATACACACACACACACACACACACACAAACACATATATATATACTACCTCCTGCACTTAGAGTGGTTATCCAAAGGCAGCTGTATCTTTCTACAGCATTTAGTGATTCCTAAATTTGATTCATGTATTCTCTTCCCTGTCAGTCTGTGACTTCCTTAAAGGCATAAACCCCACATTTCATCTTTGTCAGCCCCTCACCCAGCGTATGATCTTGCACAGAGCAGATGCTCAAGAAATAGTTCTAAATTAATCCATTTATGTGACATACCAAACAACTCATGCAGGCACTTTGTTAATCTCTGGTCTGTCAATGACCATAACTTTTCACAGTATCTGACAGCCTTGAAATTTCTTCCTCGAAAAAGTCTTCTGCACATTTTGCTCCCCCATTGCTCCCTTGAAAGAATGGCTTGTCAGCTTTGAAGAGGTGGCTATGAACTACCAGAACAGGCTAATAAGGCAGTTCTGCATTTCCATATTTTAACTCACATTGACCTTTATTTTTTAATATCTTTATTGGAGTATAGTTGCTTTACAATGGTGTGTTAGTTTCTGCTTTAGAACAAAGTGAATCTGCTTTATAACAAAGTGAATCCCATATCTCCTCCCTCTTGCATCTCCCTCCCATCCTCCCTATCCCACCCCTCTAGGTGCTTACAAAGCACTGAGCTGATCTCCCTATGCTATGCGGCTGCTTCCCACTAGCTAGCTATTTTACATTTGGTACTGAATATTTGTACGTGCCACTCTCCCACTTCGTCCCAGCTTACCCTTCCCCCTCCCCGTGTCCTCAAGTCCATTCTCTATGTCTGCATCTTTATTCCTGTCCTGCCCCTACGTTTTTCAGAACTATTTTTTTTTTTTTAGATTCCATACGTATATATAGCTTGTGGTATTTGTTTTTCTCTTTCTGACTTACTTCACTCTGTATGACAGACTCTAGGTCCATCCACCTCCCTACAAATAACTCAGTTTCGTTTCTTTTTATGGCTGAGTAATATTCCATTGTATATATGTGCCACGTCTTCTTTATCCATTCATTTGTCGATGGACACTTAGGTTGCTTCCATGTCCTGGCTATTGTAAATAGAGCTGCAGTGAACATTGTGGTACATGACTCTTTTTGAAATATGGTTTTCTCAGGGTATATGCCCAGTAGTGGGAATGCTGGGTCATATGGTAGTTCTATTTTTAGTTTTTTAAGGAACCTCCATACTGTTCTCCAGAGTGGCTCTATCAATTTACATTCCCACCAACAGTGCAAGAGGGTTCTGTTTCTCCACACCCTCTCCACCATTTATTGTTGTAGATTTTTTGATGATGGCCATTCTGACCAGTGTGAGGTGATACCTTATTGTAGTTTTGATTTGCATTTCTCTAATGATTAGTGATGTTGAGGATCCTTTCATGTGTTTGTTGGCAATCTGTATATCTTCTTCGGAGAAATGTTTATTTAGGTCTTCTTCCCATTTTTGGATTGGGTTGTTTGTTTTTTTGATATTGAGCTGCATGAGCTGCTTGTTAATTTTGGAGATTAATCCTTTGTCAGTTGCTTCATTTACAAATATTTTCTCCCATTCTGAGGGCTGTCTTTTCGTCTTGTTTGTGTTTTCCTTTGCTGTGCAAAAGCTTTTAATTTTCATTAGGTCCCATTTGTTTATTTTTGTTTTTATTTCCATTTCTTCAGGAGGTGGGTCGAAAAGGATCTTGCTGTGATTTATGTCACAGAGTGTTCTCCCTATGTTTTCCTCTAAGAGTTTTATAGTGTCTGGTCTTACATTTAGGCCTTTAATCCATTTTGAGTTTATTTTTGTGTATGGTGTTAGGGAGTGTTCTAATTTCATTCTTTTACATGTAGCTGTCCAGTCTTCCCAGCACCACTTATAGAAGAGGCTGTCTTTTCTCCATTGTATATTCTTGCCTCTTTTATCAAAAATAAGGTTACCATATGTGTGTTGATTTATCTCTGGGCTTTCTATCCTGTTCCATTGATCTATATTTCTGTTTTTGTGCCAGTACCATACTGTCTTGATTACTGTAGCTTTGTTGTATAGTCTGAAGTCCTGGAGGCTGATTCCTCCAGCTCCGTTTCTCTTTCTCAAGATTGCTTTGGCTGTTTGGGGTCTTTTGTGTTTCCATACAAATTGTGAAATGTTTTGTTCTTGTTCTGTGAAATATGCCATTGGTAGTTTGATAGGGATTGCATTGAATCTGTAGATTGCTTTGGATAGTATAGTCATTTTCACAATGTTGATTCTTCCAACCAAAGAACATGGTATATCTCTCCATCTCTTTGTATCATCTTTAATTTCTTTCACCAGTGTCTTATAATTTTCTGCATACAGGTCGTTTGTCTTCTTATGTAGGTTTATTCCTAGGTATTTTATTCTTTTTGTTGCAGTGGCAAATGGGAGTGTTTCCTTAATTTCTCTTTCAGATTTTTCATCATTAGTGTATAGGAATGCAAGAGATTTCTGTGCATTAATTTTGTATCCTGCTACTTTACCAAATTCATTGATTCATTCATCCCTCTATGCCTAGTTTCTGGAGGGTTTTTATCATAAATGTGTGTTTGAATTTTGTCAAAAGCTTTTTCTGCATCTATTGAGTTGATCATATGGTTTTTCTCCTCAATTTGTTAATATTTTTTATCACATTGATTGATTTGCGTATATTGAAGAATCCTTTCATTCCTGGGATAAACCCCACTTGATCATGGTGTATGATCCTTTTAATGTGCTGTTGGATTCTGTGTGCTAGTATTTTGTTGAGGATTTTTGCACCTATGTTCATCAGTGATATTTGCCTGTAGTTTTCTTTCTTTGTAACGTCTTTGTCTAGTTTGGGAATCAGGGTGATGGCGGCCTCGTAGAATGAGTTAGGGAGTGTTCCTCCCTCTGCTATATTTTGGAAGAGTTTGAGAAGGATAGGTGTTAGCTCTTCTCTAAATGTTTGATAGAGCTCGCCTGTGAAGCCATCTGGTCCTGGGCTTTTGTTTGTTGGAAGATTTTTAATCACAGTTTCAATTTCAGTGCTTGTGATTGGTCTGTTCATATTTTCTATTTCTTCCTGGTTCAGTATCAGAAGGTTGTGCTTTTCTACGAATTTGTGTATTTCTTCCAGGTTATCCATTTTATTAGCATGTAGTAATCTCTCAAGCAGCTCTCATGTAGCTGCTTGTAGTAATCTCTCATGATCTGTGTGTTTCTTCAGTGTCAGTTGTTACTTCTCCTTTTTCATTTCTAATTCTATTGATTTGAGTCTTCTAACCTTTTTTCTTGATGAGTCTGGCTAGTGGTTTTTCAATTTTGTTTATCTTCTCAAAGAACCAGCTTTTAGTTTTATTGATCTTTGCTATTGTTTCCTTCATTTCTTTTTCATTTATTTCTGATCTGATCTTTATGATTTCTTTCCTTCTGCTAACTTTGGGACTTTTTTGTTCTTCTTTCTCTAATTGCTTTAGATGTAAGGTTAGTTTGTTTATTTGAGATGTTTGTTGTTTCTTGAGGTAGGATTGTATTGCCATAAACTTCCCTCTTAGAACTGTGACACTGACCTTTTATTAGTAGAAATATTTATTTGTCATTTTCAATCTCCCCTGAAGAAAGACAGTTTATGAAACGGCCTCTTTCTATCAGTTTTATTTACAAAGCGATGCAACTTTCATTTAGTTTGAAATCATATCTCATCATATCAGATCATCTGATGCCTTCAAATATTTACCTTTATAGACTGCCCAGTTTGCAGTTCAGTTATTTTTATTATAGTTTGAATATATACACAAATATGTACCCACAAGTTAATTGTACATTAATTCTAATTTCTTCAGAGAGGTACACTTACTTTGGAAAAGTACCTATAACTAGGTATTACTTCGACCTGTCTGAGTATGAAATGACCTAAAATTCTGCCAGTGTGACTGTACTTTCTTTCTCTTATTGACCTTCCATTGGTTTGAAGGACTTTGATTTGTGTTTCTGTAGGCAAAAGTTTGAGCTCAACATCTTTTCCAGACTGATCCATAAACATTTGTCTTTTAGAATTAATATATGGTTTTGAGATATGATTTATCTAAGTGGGAAATCTAAGACAGTAATTAACAACCATAACAAATTAACCAATGCCCAAGAAAAGGCTGGTGCCCATATTGTTGTATTCAGGCTGTCCAGAGCACCAGTCTGGCCATTTCAGGAGAATGGATTATGAATACAAGAAGCTATTTTGTTCTGACTACTGTAATCAGGTAGAAATGATCTTATAGAATTCTACAAGTGATGTTTAAACAAAATGGTCACCAAAAGCCCACACTCGCCCACAAAATTGGGGTTTGCTTTTTGTTTTGTAATTTTTCTAACCATTGAGCTTCCCCAGAAAACACATTCCAGTGACTCCCAACTGCTAATTTTGTAAACTGTTTCTTTTTTCTTCCAATTTTGAGATATAATTGACATACAACACTGTGTACGTTTAAGGTGCACAGCATAATGACTTGACAGAGATACATCATGAAATGATCACCACAATAAGTTCAGTGAATATCCATTATCTCATAAAGATACAAAATAAATAGGAAAAAAAAGTTTTCTTGTGATGAGAACTCTTAGGATTTACTTTCTTAAGAACTTTCATATATAACGTACAGCAGTGTTAATTATATTAATCACATCGTACATTACATCCCTAGTATTGATTTATTTTATACCTGGGAGTTTGCACCTTTTGACCACCTTCATCCGATTCCCCCTCCCTGCCCTTGGTAACACAAACCTGATCTCTTTTTCTATGAGTTTGTTTGTTTGCTTGTCTGTTTGTTTTTGAAGTATATTCACCTACAACACTTTGTTAATCCTGGTGATAAACTTCTTCTTAAAACAAATGTTAAATCAGTTCTTTCCTATGGATTTAAGGAAATAGATAAATGGAGGACAACACGGTACACTTCATCATTTCTTTATCTACCTTTTTAAGTCTGTGGTCTTCTATATATTTATCCAAACGTTTTCCCTGCTGTGCTGTGATGTCCTGAAAGGCAGACATTTTCCTTGCACCTATGTAGTGCCAGCCTCTTAGGAGGTTTTTGACTTAGTGTTTGTCAAATGAATGGTTGAATGAATAATAATAGCAAACATTTACTCTGTGCCTGCACTTTTCTGAGCACTTTATAGATATGACCTCATATAATCCTCTAGCAACCATATAAGGGAGACGTAATGTTTTCCACGTTAGAGAGATGAGGAAGCTGAGACTCAGGCTTCCTAAAATAACCAAAGTCACCCTATGGCCAAGGCAAGATTCAAAGCAAGCAACACAGGCTAGAGTGCTTGCTCTTAACCACTGTGCTGTACATAGTGGTTTAAGTGCCAAGACTCCTCAGGCTGATGAACAAATTTTTCCTTAATCAGACCTTTCCCTTCCTTTCCAACCTTATCTCCCATCCTCCCTAACTTGCACCTTCTGCTGTAACCATGGTAGCAGCCTCGCTTTTCTCCTGAATTTGCTTCTGCATAACTTGACCTTTGTTTCAACTGTTTCCCTTCCAGAAATTAACTCCCCCATCCCCCAAGGTCTCATTTGGGTCCCACCTTCACCCTGAAGTCTCCTATGACAACTCCTGCTCATGATAAGTTCATATTTTTTGAAATGATACACCTATAGCATATATAGTTTGTACTGGTCGTTTTCATTCTTAATCACATGTGGATTGTCATTGTCCACTGAGTGTGTTATTTGTCTCAGCTTTGCCTCCCAACAGTCTTGTCAGCATCCTTTTAAAAAGCACTGGGACTTCCCTGGTGATGCAGTGGTTAACAATCCACCTGCCAATGCAGGGGACACGGATTCGAGCCCTGGTCTGGGAAGATCCCACATGCCACGGAGCAACTAAGCCTGTGTGCCACAGCTACTGAGCCTGCGCTCTAGAGCTGGCAAGCCACAACTAATGAGCCCACGTGCCACAACTACTGAAGCCCACATGCCTAGAACCCATGCTGTGCAACAAGAGAAGCCACCGCCATGAGAAGCCCATGCACCGCAACAAAGAGTAGCCCGTGCTCGACGCAACTAGAGGAAACCCGCATGCAGCAACAAAGACCCAACACAGCCAAAAATAAATAAATAAATAAAAGCAATCATTAAAAAAAAATCTAAAAACACTTAGCATGCACCAAAGAGGAGATTATTGAATTAATAGACTTTATTTTTTAGAGCAGTTTTCGATTCACAGAAAAACTGAATGGGAAGTATAGTTCAAATTATATGACCTTCTTTTAAAGCAAACTATGGACATAGTAAAAAGATCAGGAGTTGCCAGGGGTTAGGGAAAGTGAGGCATAAATCGATGGAACGCAGAGGATTTTTAGGGCAGGGAATCTACTCTGTGATGCTTTAATGGTACAGCATGTAGGCTTTTCATACTGGCTTCTTTCACTTACGCATATGCATTTCAGGTTCCTCCATGTCTTTTCATGATGTAATAGCTTGTTTCTTTTAAGTACTGAATTAACATTGCTTTGTCTGGGTATACCTCAGTTAAAGGTGCTTATTTAATACATTTTTAGTGTAAAAACTTTTTAAACTCACTGATCATAAAATATATTACACAGTCCACTTTTGTTAACTTTTATCCTTTCTTCTTTAGGCAAAAGTAACTCTCTTCTCTTAACCATTGATCATGATTTCTTCATTTCTCTCCTTCGGAATTCTCCAAGTTTTCAAAAGAAAAATACTACTACTAAATATGTTATCAACAGCTGTTATTTGCCGTGTACCTACCTTGCCATCTCTGAGATGCTTCCTCTGTGTTATCTTTAGTACACACTAAGCTCCACAGCACATGACTCTCTCTTGCTCCAAAGCTGATGCTTTTTCTACCTCTTCCTACCATTAATTCTATTAAAAGTATGACCAAAATTAATAAAACTGTAATAATTCATATAGTTTATATGATCTACATATTTCTGCCCTTATGCCTTTGCTCCTGAAGTTTAATGTCCCCCAAATACTCTTCTATTATTTTTTTTGCCAAATCACACGCTTCCTTCAAGGATTCGCTTGAGGGCCTCTCTTTGCCCAAGGCCTCCTCAATTGCTCTTCTCTTGGATGAACTCTTCCTTTGAATCAGACAGATTTCACTGCTCATTTTATCTTCCGCCCTGGAAAGGGGCAGCCTATGTGCACTGTGACCCCCCCTATCCTAACCCATGACCAGAGTCCACTGGACTGGGGGCAGGCAGGTGGGGTGAGGGGCACATGTGACTCAAGGTCAGAGAAAAACTGAGTGACCTGACAGGTAGACAGTCTCCTTCTCTCTCTCTTTCCCTCCTCCTCGTCCTCTTCCTCCTTCTCTCTCCCTCTCCCTCTCCTGCATATTATGATCCAGACAGACTCAATCAACCTGCAACAGGTGCTTTGGCTGAAAGTTCACATATAGTGCTAGGTGGAGTCACAGAGAAAACCATTCTGCAAAGAGGAGCGGGATAATGGGGCAACTGAACCAATAAAGTAAAGTTAGAGACAATGCAAACTAGAGAAAGAGATGGAAAATTTAGCTGCATCTGTCCCAGGTGACTCCCTAGGTGTCAGCTGCAACTCTCAGGAGGTCCCTACCCCACACCTGCAGGGTATCTCTGTATCCTCGCGCCTCAGGCTTTTAGTTAGACCTAACATGAAAGAGTTCCTTGCACTCAGATGATTAGACATCCTTCTCCAAATTCCTATTGAATATAATTAGTATCAAAAATAGTCTATCATTTAATTTTACCTGCCTCACATTATTTTCTGCTTCATATATATATGAAGCCTTCAAAGTATAAGCAGCCACAGTGAAGAACCATGGCATATTTTGGTCTCCTGTTTATAGTTTACTCTAAAAGATCTAACAAGAACTACATATATAGTGGATGTTCAATAAAATTATAATTTTTCACAGTTATACTGCCTTTTTAGGCCACAGAACTATATCACTGCTTTGTAATTACCTTTCAGCCCATAGAACGTGTCTCCCCTCTTTCAGCCACCCTCAACCACATCAACACCATCATATCTTGTATTTACCTTTAGAAATCCCTTAGCGTCATCCTGACCATGCCATTGGGTTCAATGTGCGTTGTAATTTGTTTGAGTCAAGTGCTGTTTCCCTCAACAATTTCATCTTTTCAGTAGACTAGCTTCACATTCTCTCATTCCACTAAATGTAATTAGTAAGATATTAAATAATAAGAGTTAACAATGTAAAACCAAAAGAGGAAAGAATACAAACAAACGAATGATCAGGGAGTGAGACAGTTGATACGTTTTTTAAAATAAGCTGCCTTTAAAAGAAAAAATCTGAATTCTACTAGACTTACTTGTATTTTATGACTTAGCATTTTTTTATTTTAAAAACTCACCTACATTTGTGGGATGTGGGGGCATTTCTATGACTTTTTTTTCCCTAAGACCACCAATGACTGCATTCCAGCTGCAATGAGGGAAACAGTAGCTTTCCTCTGTGTAAAACAAAGTTCAGCCAGGTGACCGGAAGGGGGAATATAAGGGTTTTCTTATTTTGTGACTTTGGTGAATCGAGATGCCAGCTTATTTATTATATCATGAAACTGTCATTGTTTTGTAATATTTTTGAGCACCAAATTTGGGGGCCTTTAAAAAAAAGTCTGATGTGTGGCCCTGACTCTGAGATGGCAGTCATCGCTCTGCAGCTAATCAGGAGCCATGCTTCCAGATGGTCCCTGACAGCAGAACATAAACAGAGCAGCGACCCTGCCATCCTCACATGCAGGCAGCGCCCTGGCCTTCTGTGATGTGGACACAAGGACTGTGACAAAGAGACGTTAGAAATGTCTTTCGCAATGGAGATATCCGACACACAGACAAATACCTTCAGGCGTTCCAAAGGCGCTCCCATCTGGAATGGAAGCTAGTTTTTAAAAAATAACTGCAGATCACAGATAGCAAGACTTTTTCCTAGAGGAAACAAAATATAAAATTTCAGCAAAGGAGGTTTAGTTAGATTACATATAGAAATTAGAAGGAAGCCTTTTTTTTTCCTGGTAGAACTTAAGTGAGCCAGGCTGACAGCACAGATCCATAGGAAGAATTCCACATCTGGAAAATCTTTGCTCCATCTGTGGTAGGTTTCCAGCCTCTTGCTCTTTCTTTACCATTTCCCATGACTTCAGCTTATCTCCTTTCTGTTTTCTTTAGTGAAATTATTTAACCCTTAGGGGTTTCAGGTTTTTGTTTTGTTTTGTTTTTAAGAGGAAGGAGAGCAAAGGAATACCTCATAATGTTTTTGTGATTCTCTAGAATTTAGCCTGGTTTATATTTGTTTAAGTGTCTGCATAAGTGATATAGACGTTAAAAAAATATATGTGTCTGGTCAATTCTATGGAATTATATTTTAGAAATACCTTAGGTAGACAGTGCTTTGATTTTCATTTTAATAGATTGAATACTGGTGTTAATCTTACAATTTGGGAGTCTTATTTTGTTTGCCTCAAATAATAGATGTTAACATCATAGAGCACAAAGAAATAAAGTTACATATTCGTATCATAGAACTCATTGATACCATATTTAATATAATTAACAAATAATATTTATGATTGAATCTCACTGAATCCCCTCCTAAGCCTTAAAAATGTTACATGGCTTAGATGTTTGGATTTTCTTTTCTTGTCTGTCCTTACACTTTCTCTTAGGAGTCTCATCCAAATAAAGATATGTCTGCACAATCTCCAGCCCTAGTTACTCAGCCAAACGACCCACCTCATTTCCAACCGCCCCTGAGACTCCATCACAGGAATGCCCACACGCTCCACATCCTGCACTTTCTACTGCAGTGTCTTTGCTAATACTGTTACCTTTCCTAAAATTTCCTTTTATACTATCTCAAATTTCCGTATATACCTCCTCTTTGAAAGCTTCCAAGATTTCCACTACTCTGAAATGAGCCCTTTTTCCCGGAACTCTCAATACTATATTTGAAGTTCTCATAAGGTTTTTATCCTTTTATGCCTTTTGTTATGATTATTAGGGCTTATTTTTTCATATTATATAATAAAATCCATGTCTGATTTATCTTTGAATGTCTTACACATAAAGAACATTTATAAATTTTCTGCTTGAAAGAAAAATGGACTTTTTAATTGAAAGTAAAAGCATACTCTCTTAATGTAAGATTTGTTAAAATGTGCCTCAAATTTTTCTAGAATATTTGTTTTAAAACGCAGATACCTGGATTCCTCCACGCTTCCTGAATCAGAGTCTCTTAGGCCCAAGAATCTTCAATGTAATCTACTCTCCAGGGAATTCTTATCCACACTGAAGTTTAAGGATCATTGCTTAATGTCAATGAAGGCTTCCCATTTATTCTTCTTCCACATGCATATAAATTTCATTATGTACTTCAGAGTTTGTACTGCATAACAAAATCCTAAGGCTTAAGAAAAATTATCATGACACTGAAAGACTAGAGAAATGTCATATTTTATAAATATAATCAGAAATATTTCTGAATATCTATTTTACCAAATAGTGTGCAGGGCTTATAGAACTGTTTAAGACACTAGCCTCAGAGAGCTTATGGTAAAGGTGAGAGAAAAGATACACACATGTGAGAAGTTGATTGAACAAGCAAAGTAATCAAAGATGCCCTATTGTGTCATATAGTTTCACATATTTGCCACTAGCCAGCCTACTCATTGCCTAATCAAACAAAAATAACAGCATTTTAAAGCAGTGGAAATAACTCCAGATGCAGACATGATAGGAGGAGATAAAAAGAATAATGACCGCAATGAGGAGCTAGAGGTCCTGGTTGTTTCCTCACTCACATTTGATAAGGAGATGTTTATCTGGACCAGGTTCTTGTTTTAGATATAAATTTCTATACAGCCCTACACCCCTCTCCTCCTCTCACAGAGCTGACCTTCATCTTGGAATCTCCCAGCAAGTATTAACAAGCACCCCATAACAGGAATTCCAACCACTGTGAGATGGAGGGTATTTGGAGGTGAAGGAATAAACTATGCAGTGGTGACTCTGAACAGTCAGATGACAGAAGGCCTGGATGACTTAAGGAAAAGGAAGAGATTTCAGGAGTGAAGATGTTCAGAGAGGGAAATGGAAGAATGACACAAACATACCTTATTTGCAATTTTGGAATCCTAGAAACAGCCCAAGTGACACTGAAAAATCACTACCATATATTGCTGACAACTGATGTAAATATTATAATTATTTAGTACGTCTACGGTCTTTAGCTTCCCCTCAGTGGACCCTATTATCCCTACTCCAGATTAATCCAAGTCCAGGCAAATGTCAGCCCATTCTTACCCTCTTTCTCTCTCTTCCTTCCACCAAAAAGCTGAGGGCCAGGGTTAAAGGCGGGGAAGGACTGGGAACAAGTGATGTCGATGTATCTTGCTTTTCCTGCCTCTTCTGTTTAGTTGGCTCAGGATTTCCTTGTTCTAGACCTTGAGGACACATCCCTTGAGAATGCCTCCAGGCTGCTGGGCAAGATAAGTAGCAACAGCTAAGTGGTAAGAAAGTCAAGAGATTCTAGACATTTAGCTGAGAGAGGTCACCTGGGCTGGCGTGATCCAGAAAGGATCTGGGGGAACAGAAAGCTGTGAAAAACTGGACAGGAAGACCTGAGCCATTTCTAGGCAAGGAAAATGGTATTGGCAAAGTTAGGCTAGTGGGAATGCACAAGGCACTGTGATGCAATGGTGCAGCCCAGCCAGCAGGAGCACAGAGTTTGTGTTTGGAAGGAGAGAAGATTGGAGAAATGGGATGAGTCCAGACTCCAGCAGGCCTCAGAGAGTAATTTTAATTTTCACTAAGAATAGTCAATCTTTTAAAGTTAATCATTGGTATTAACCCAGCTGCAAAGATCTAGACATCCGTATTCTTAACTCTTTATTAAGCAGTTTAGAAAAAGAGACAGAAACGGTTTTCAATGATGAGCTACAATACCAGAAACCCATTAGATAGCAGCTGTAGTCACTATTGAAAAGGACTTTTAATATGTATACATCACACTGGAGTTAGTGAAGAGGTTAGAAAAGAGTCAGAAGATTTTGAATTATGTTTTTGTTTTGATGATACACTTTTGAAACTTGAATTCTGCTTTATTATAATTCGACCATTGCTCATGATAATAAATAACAAGTGACACCATTAAGATAAAAAAGAGATAACATATGAATTTAGAGAACTAAAGAAAACAGCTGCTTCTAAAGATTTTAGAGCAAATCATCCTCCTAAGAAATGCTAACCATTTCTTAAAAACTAGCTAGATTAAAAGGAGGCTTACTTTAAAACAAGCGTGTTTCACACTAAATGACAAAATCGCCTGATCTGTTTCCTACCATCACCCATCCTTTGTTTTTCTTCAAATATTTCATTTTTGGATGTTCTTGCATCACCGATGATCTATAGTCTTGGTGGTAGACATGAACCACTTACTGTGCATGAAATTTCCAAAGGCAAAAAATACTTCCGTTTCCTTTAATGTTTTTTTTTCAATTTCCAATTTGAGATATTAACAATTCTTTCCATGTTGCTTTATTTGTAAGCAACAAATAGCAAGAAATGTGCAAATACTGACAATTGTTTAATTCAGCGGCTGATTAAACACTTCACAAAACAAATTTTTACCTTTTCTCTCTATGTAGATGCAAGATAGCTGAAGTACCACCCCCTTGAAATACTCAAGCAATCATTTTCTCTAGATGTGTTATACATACATTAGAGCAGGGTTTCCTAAACTATTTATGGTGACCAACTGTTTTTCAATCTCTCATGGACACATATCATTTCAAAATACAATGAAGAAAAGAGTGCTAGAAAAATAAAATTGGGGGAAAAACACAAAACAGAAAAAAATAGAAGCCAAAGTATGTTATTAGATTCAACAGACATAGAATTACTCTGTCAAACGACTACAGATGTTTCTAAATGCTTCCTCTTTATTTCTGTGCTCATCTCTGACCATCTGTCCAGACCCTGACCATCTGGACAGATGGTCAGAGATGGCCACACATTGTGGCCACTGGCCACACACTGAATGGTCTCAGAGACCAAGAAGCCCAAGGCAACAATGAGTGTGAGGGAAAATTAGGGTCAGAACTTCCCAAGTCTCCAATTCACATTTAGAGAAGCAGTGCAGGAACAAACAAAAGTAAAGGAATTTGTCCAAAAGAAGAACTTGCTAAAAACTCCACTGCCCTTCACCATCTTCTTTGTTTCCTTCAGTGGGGACCAGCTCAACCTTCACTTCAGATGCCCCTTTTCAGTGAAGTTTGCACACTGTCATTTCCTGTACAGCTTAATTTATGCAAATGATTGCTAATGTTCATCTCCCCTAATTCTACTATTTTTTTTCTCAAGGCTTTTCTTTTTTACTTTCTTCTTCTGACTTGTCTTTCTTTAGCTTTTTGTAAGCCAGTCAGAAGAATAAGAGTTTCACTTTTTTCCTTTTTTCTCTCTTCTTGTTTAAAATGTTCAAGAAGAGATTTTTGGCTTTTTTTTTATCAGGAAGAAACCATATGTTCTTTTGCTGACATTGTTAGAGAAATGCCTGTTCACTTAAATAAGCCTTTTTAAAAGTTCCATTAGGTACGCTGAAAAGGAATATATGGCCACACAATTAGGATATATTATATCCTAATATAATAGTGCAATTCAATAATAACCTATCATGATTGAGTTGAAATGTTTTTATTGTTTTGGTTACTAACATGCCAACACTAATAACACTGCATGAAATGATACTAATAACTATTCATAGACTAAGTCTTTCATGATACTATTCAAATCCATTTTGTTATTGATCACATCTGAAGTGCCTTATTATAATTCTCTTATATAATTTGATCTAATAACACAGCACTGGGAATGTCATTTCTGTAGGTACATACTCCGAGACAGTGATCATTCTCTAAGCAGCAATTCCCCACCCACCTCTCTGTGAAGGCGTGTATCTGATTTTCAGAGAATTCAGAGTTCTGATGATTTGCTTTTGTCAGAGAATTTTCAGCAAGATCAAAATTTGAATACTGGGTTTCTATTTCCCAATTCTGTCACCTCCATATGTTCTGCAAAATGCTTGTTCATAAAATCCACTGATTTTTTTTCAGTTGGATGGTTTCTTTTTTGCTATTTTTGATTTGTAGAAGTGCTTTATTTATTATAGATAGTAACACTCTATTGGTTACTTATGTTGCAATGATTTTCCAATTTGCTTTTTTTCATTACCCTCAAAAAATCCCTCAGGTACTTTATAGCATATCTCACCCCACCTTCACCCCCATTCCTAAACTCTGGCAAGCCCATCTCTGTCACTCTAGTCATGCCTTTTGTAGAATTACCTATAAATGGAAAAAGGTGCTGTATATATTCTCATACAAGTATTGTGTAAACACATGTTACTATTTCTCTTGTGTTATACCCAGAAGGGGAGTTAGTTGGTAAGGGCATATTTAACTTAATAAGATACTTCCAAACTATTTCCAAATTGGTTAAACCATTTCGCATTCCCACCAGCAATGAAGAAAAATTCCAGCCGCCCCATATCCTCTCCAGTACTGTACTTGGTATGGTTAGTCTTTTTAATTTTAGTGTGTAGTGGTATTTCAATATGATTTTAATTTTCATTTCCCTAATGACTAATGAAGTCAGTCATCTTTTCATGTACTTATTGGCTATTCATATATCTGCTTTTATAAAGTATCATTTCAAAACTTTTGCCCCTTTGTTAAAGTCTGGTTATTTGCCATTTTGTTATTGAATCATAAGGGTTCTTTATATATTCCGAAAACAAATTCTTTATTAGATGTGTTTTGCAAATATTTCCTCCCAGCCAGTGGCTTGACTTTTTCTCTTCTTTGCAGTGTTTTTAAAAGAACAGAGGTTTTTGTTCCATTTTGTTCTCTCTCTCTCTCTCTCTCTCTTTTTTTTTTAATGATTCGTGCTTATTGAGGCCTAAGAAAGCTTTGCCTAACTTAAAGTCACAAAATTTCTTCTACAGGTCTTAGAGTTTTACTCTTCATATTTAGATCTCTGGCTCATGGTCCATTTAGAGTTAATGTTTAAGGTGTGAGGTAAAGGTGGTGGTTTATTTTTTCCCATATGGTTACCCAGTTGTCCCAACAACATTATTGAAAGAGATTATCCTACCCCATTGTCTTCCTTGGCTTTTTTATAAAAAAATCAACTGAACATGTGGTATGGACCTATTTCTGGAATCTTTATTTTGTTCCATTGGTCTATATGTCTGTCCTTAAATCAGTATCACCCTTCCTTGATTACTGTCAATTTATAGTAAGTCTTGAAATCAAGTAGTGTAAATCCTCCAAAATTGCTCTTCTTTTTCAAAATCTTTTTGGTTCATTTAGGCCCTTTGTATTTCCAAATAAATTTTAGAATCAACTTCTCAAGTTAAAAAAAAAGAATCTTATGGAACTTTGATTGATTCTGTGTTGAATCTATAGATGATTACAGAGAGAAATGATACCCTAACAATGTTGAATCTTCAAATTCATGAACATGGTATATCTCTCTATTTATTTAGGTCTTTAGTTTCTCTCAGCAATGTTTTATAGCATTTAGTGTACAAGTTTTTGTATACATATTTGTTAAATCTACCTCTAAGTATTTTTTAATATCATAAATGATATTTATTTTAATTACAACTGTTCATTGCTAGTATATGGAAATACAATTGATTATTGTATATTGACCTTGACTCTTGTGACCTTGTTAAACTTACCTTTTATTTCTAGTTAATCCATCTAGAGATTAATCCATTTTATTGATCCTTTCAAAGAAACAGATTTGATCTTCCCTATTGTTTATCCATTTTCCATTTCCATGATTTCTGCTTTTATCTTTATTATTTCCTTTCTTCTGCTGGCAGATCCAGAGCAGCCATTTTTCTGCCACTAATTTAGCCCCACTACTGAGGCATGACTCTTTTGGGGATTTCATCCAGTGCCCCAGATTACACAAGGTCTCTTCATGCCAGCTGGTGGGAACAGAAACTAATCCTAGCCTTGTGTGACCAGGAAGTTATCTGCCTACTGACTTCCAATACCTCTTTCCTCGGCTTGGGAGAGTTCCTTCTTACACCTGTGCCAATCAGTATTCAGTCAAAGCTTTGGGGAGATCCCCCTGCAGATCTGCAGAGCTCACTCTCTATGCCGCTCCCTTTGACCTACAAATTCTAGCTGCCTCAGTCTCCACGAACTCTGATCTTTTTCACCTCAAGACTGCCAGGTTATGTTTGGTTTTCCTGTTTCTACTCTGTGGCCCAGAAACTTCTCCCAGGCAGTAGGTTGGGGCAGTATAGCTCATCTATTTTTTTTTTTTTAACTTTCTTTCAGAGATTACAGTCCTGCATTACCTATTTTACATTTTCTGAAAAACAGTGTTTTGTATTTGTGTGTGTGTGTGTGTGTGTGTGTGTGTGTGTGTGTGTGTGTGTGTGTGTGTTGTGTTTATGAGCAGGATCCCTTTGTGGACAAAAGCTAAGTCAAACTGTAAAAGAGTTTTTTTACAAAAACATTCAAGCCTGTTAGTATTGGCAGTGTTTTGGGTCTTGTCACAATATATGACATTTATTGGAAGGGTGTAATCAATAGGTTACACTAACATAGACAAATATTTGGATTCCTATTTCATCTGACTTTGAAATTATGCCTGAATGTATATGCTTGATATACCATTCCGCCATCATCCAAAATTGCTTTTGATTTTATTATTAGTGTAGCATGTTATTTGAGGTTATTGTTGATTGTTATAATCCAGAGGATAATCCTATCTGGCATTCTTTACCGAGATTTGTGGCAGTGGACTTACATAAAGGTAAAATAAAACATTTGAATATTTTATTTATTTCTCAGAAGGAAGTCTTATAATTCAGAATCAGCAAGAGGTTATTTTTTTTTTTGGTCCCAATCTCAATAAAAATATACATAAAATAGCTAGTATGAATTGAAATTAATACAATTTAAAAGCAATTCAAGTAGTCATAATATACTTCTGAGTAAGCAGAGAAATCACTGTAATTCTATGTCATAATGCTAGACTCCTTTAATTAATAACATACTGGAATTTTACACTGAAGAATGAAGGATAGGAAACTAAAAGGATAAAAGGAAGAATTTTAAATTAAAAGAAAATGAAGAGTAAGAAAAAGGAAATCATTTTCTTCTGAGGTTTTTACTGTACCTAAAATTTATGGTACCATTATTCCTATTCTTTTATAAGGAAATATAAATTATAGATGCATTATTTCTTTAGTCTTAGTATTGGTGAGGTATCCTTGTTGTTTTTTCTATAGAAATTAAAAATATTTTAACCTTCTGAAATCATAACATAGAAGAAAATCTGAAATTATTACATTAAAAAAATTCTGGGAGCATCATTACTTCCTCTTCCTATTCTCTAGTATCTTTTATTTCCTGTGTCTTTGCCAAAAATTCCAGTATAGAAAATGAGTCAACTACAGAAAATAAAAAAGAAATAATTGAGAAAGGAGTAAACCAAAATAAACAAATGAATAATTCCAAAGAAATATATTCAAATCCACTTGAAAATAGCTTGAGGAAAGGATAAAAATGGGCAATTAATTTACTAATAGTTAAGAATCTGTTGAGGTAATTTTTAGAAGTAGAATGAGACCATCTAGCCCAGTAGAATTATTTAACCTTTTTGTTCCACTTCAATAGGAGAGGCCTTATCCTGTGTGATTCTGATATTCACCAGTTCCATCTTCTGCTCTGGGCCAGAATCAGTGAACTAGTCAATCCCCTCTTTAGCAGTTGTGAAAATGCTGTCTCAAGATCACAAAGCCGTCAAGGGGCAGGACTGAAATGAAGCCTGTTTCTATCTTAGTCTGTTTTGGCTGATTTAACACAATACCATAGACTGAGTGGCTTATAAACAACAGAAATTTATTTCTCACAGTCTGGAGGCTGGGAAGTCCAAGATCAAGGTGCAAACAGATTCAGTGTCTGGTGAGGGCTGACTGCCTGGTTCATAGACACCATCTTCTTGCCAAGCCCTTACATGGCAGAAAGGATAAGAGAGCTCTCTGGGGTCTCTTGTATAAGGGCACTAATCCCATTCATGAGGACTCCACCCTCATGACCCCATCACCTCCTAAAAGCTCTACCGTCTAATGCCATCACATTGGGGATTAGGTTTCAACATATGGATTTGTGAGGGGGGCCACAAACATTTAGTCAATAGCAGTTTCCTTTCTCACAAGCAAGGTGAATTTTCTCAGCCCAGGTGAACTTTTTGTTTCAGAAAGTATAGATAGTAATGAGATTCCATAGTTGAAAAGGAAATAAAGTATTGTTGCATCAGTCAAGAAGAAAAGGAAGTCTTTCTCTCTTTCCTTATATTCACTTCCTGTTCTATTACACCCTTTCCTCTTCTACATTTATTCAACACTATGCCCCAAACAAGTTGATTTTACTCTGAAAGATAGTGTGATTTGGTATATATCAGTAGTTGCAGAGAAACAGTCTCTGAACTTCTTTGATCACTAACTCCCATCAGTAAAACTTTCTGAGCATATACATTTGTTTATAATTAGATCATAAATCACTATACTTATGTCCTTTGCACATTTGACAAAAATAGAAATATTTAAATAACTATATACATAGATACAGATTCTAAGATTTTCTTCCTGCCTTCTAAGGAGGATCTTGTCTGCCTCCAGGTCAGATATCACCAATTTGAAGAAAATTGTCATTGTGGTCTATTGGTCTATCAAGCATAAATAGATACCTAATAGTGTACACAACCTTGACGTGAGCCCTTTGAGAACATTTGAGTTTGTCACAAAAGAGATTCTCAATGAATTCAGTGTAACCCTTAGGGTCCCAAATGCAGAAGCAATTAAGAAATAAAGTTGCCAGAGCAAGTGTACTAATGATGGTCATGCTAACTAAACAAAATTCAAAGTGAAACAGTCATTGGCAGCATGTAATCTACATGCTAGATGTTGTTCACTGGAGCAAACAGAAACCATTTACACCTTCCGCAGAATTTCAGAAGCTTCATATTATGAATTCTCCTTTGTCATGGGCTTCTGGATACCTACCTAATGGAAGAGAACTCCCTTTGTGGAGTTACAGCCCTTGAGGCCGACCCCTGTAGGGCCAGGGTAGACACTGTCATTCACTAAACCTGCTGTCCTGTTGCAGGGGCTGGATCGCTCACAGGACTTAACCAAATGGAGTTTTAGTAATTTCCTTCCTGCACCAAAGACCTAGATCCATGCATGGCAGTGACTCTAAATAAACATTCCATTTCCCTTCATTATTCACATTGTTTTGAAGGAACCTACCAGAACTTCAGGTAATCCTAAATGTTCTAACTGCTCCAAAGAAGGCATAAATAAGTTACATCAGCAAATGAGAGTGGTCATAAGGCCCAGGTGGATTTAGCAGTTGTGAAAATCTTCTTGGAAAAGAAGATGTCCCTGTCATTAGATCGAAGCACACAGCGCCTAGAAACACTATAAAATTAAAAGGTTTGTTTGCAGTAAGAAGATGAAATTTATAAATTAGACAAAATTAGATAAAATCTGTAATACATTACCAAAGTGGGATGATCTTCTTAGATGGACAATACTAGAGATGTACTTAAGCCAGAATCTCTAGCTTAGTATTCTGACAAGAATCTCTGTTCTCCAGGGATCTAGAAGAGTTTGCAAAGCTTCCCCAGGTCAGAGGGCAGCTCCACCAATGGCTGAAACTAGCCCTTTATCACAAAAAGAAGGCTCTGAAAAGCAATCAGAGCATAATGTTGCTATTCTGACTGCTCTTAAAATTCCCAGTGGGATCTTGAAAAACACCAAATGGCTTCTCATATTCCCACTCCTCCCATCTGCCAAGCTGAGACCAACACTAATTATCACATACTATCTTCACCTCTCACAGTTACAGGAGATTTGGATTATCTCAAATTTGTAGAAATAAAACTTGGGGAGTTATTCTATAAACAGTGAATTCTGAAAAGCACTTTTTCTGTGTGGAACATTTCTAACGGCCAATAAACGCAGACAGAAAACAGAAATAAAAACAATTTAAAATTGGCTGTCTATTAGAATGGATTTTTACACTATACCCATGATATGTGGCCAAGATTCATCCATAAGACTTGAAATAGCCTCACAATGAAATTTGGATTTAATGAGTTTTTAGAAATGAGGGACCAAGTTGCCAGCCCCACTTTGGGCTATTGTTAAATCAATAATGAAAGCCCACCTTGCTGGAAAACATTTAGCTGTGTTCCTCCTCTCCAATCATCGATCAATAAATGTTACATTTATGTTGGTAAGTTTCCTTTTTTAAAAGACATAAAAACCTTTCAGATAGCTTAGGTCATTCTACCTAATGGAACTTGTACTTAGGATAAGTAGATTTTTTTCCAAGGAGAAAAGTACTAGGAGTATTGTCCTGGAAAGCAAGTGCTGCAGAGGAGAAGGAGGGTCATTTGGGAACACTTTGGAGCTCAGACTTGAATCCTCCATCATTAGACAGTATGTGTTGCCTTGATTGTCTTGGTTCTTTTGACTCATTGCCCTTGAGTTTCCATAGCTAGCATCACCTAAAACTCATCTGAAACTCAGGCTTCTTCCTCTACACCATGGGTCCAGCGGTGATTTTATTTGGATAAGATTATGGAGCTTTGGCCCATAGCTTAGTATCAACTGAGCCTAGATAGTTTTAATGAGTCATTACCATCACTATCATTCGTTCCTGGCCATTCAAATTGATTGGGAGGCTAATGAGCTTTGGATGCAGACAGTTCTGGGTATGAATCCTGGATCTGCCAATTACTATCTGATCTTTTCTCTCTGTGCTTCAGTTTCCTCGTCTCTAAACTGGAGATAACAACACCGATAGTGGTCTGTATAACAACAATAGTGGTCTATATACATGAGTCTATAGCCAGTGCTAGAAGAGTTTGTGGTACATCATAGGTGCTCAGTAAATGCTATTTCCCCTTTATTGCTCCCCCTTCCTTTCTGCATTTGGGTATAGAAAATCTTTGTGCCATTATAGTCAGTCACTTTGCATGACTCAGACAATCAGTTGTTGATATCGGTGCTAGGAATGACTGTATGCCCCTGACTCTGTCATAGTTCTAGAAATTCAGGTGAAGTCAGTGCCTAAGACGATTTAGGAATCCAGGCTACCTTTTCCTTCTTTGTGCTCCTTTGCACATTCTTTGATCATAGAACTAATCACACTATTTTGAAATTATTTGTGGCCAATGTGATTCTTCCTCCTCAGAGACAGAGCCAGTGTCTTATTCATCCTCAACATCCCCATGCCTAACACAGTGTGCGGTTTGCTGCTCGTGCTATGGTTGCTTTATGCTGCTTCTCTGCAAAAGGGGTCCACATAGACCTGTCCTGTTCCATGTGACCAGGAAATGAGTCAACCTGCTTCAAGGTACCCAGACTTCTTTGAAGGAGAAACACACACACACACACACACACACACACACACACACACACACACACACAGACTTTGAGTACTTCGCTTTAAAATGGACCCGGGTATTAGGCAGTCAAATTTTTTGAGATTTTATGGAGAATTTTCCCTTGGGATTGGCTTCCACAGGCACAGAGGTCTACACGCCTCAGCAGCTGGTACTTATTGCCTCCTAATCTATGTCCGGCCCAAAAATAAGGCAAAGAAGTAAGTATCTACCAGAAGCACGTTGGTAGAGCATGAACAATCTGGAAACAATACAGCTTAGGACACATGGGTTACTAACAAGCAGTGGTACTAGTGTTAGTTGTAACTCATGAGCACAATTGCACTAATTTAATCATCATCCTTTGAATAATTCAGCTGTCAAAGTTGATGGGAAAGAGGATGCACGCTGTGACAATTTGGAGACTGAAAGATGATTTCATGTATAAAAATAATTACGATAATCATTAGCATTTGCGTGGTGCCGTGCAATTTATGAAGTGCTTTTACAGCATTATGTAATTTCGCAAAGGTGACGAACTAGCCCTTAGATACTATCTGATGCCATAATTAAGCCTCCATGCCAAACACTGAAAATTATAATATTGGATTTAGGGGACAATAAAAGGAAAGAGAGGATTATTAATGCATTGAAAGGTAAAAAATCAGCCAAATTCATTGGCAGAGAAATTGATTCATTTGGCATTTTAGAAACTCAAGAACATATCTTGTAAAAGAAGCAGTTGGCCAATATTTTGATTTCATGGTGCTTGGCACTACTTATTTTTTAAATTCTTTTGGGCAGAATTTTTGATGTGCAATTATAATGATGAAGTTTGCTTACTGGGAACCAAAAGATTCACAAAATCAGAGGACATTTGATCCTTATTTAGAATTATCTGATGAAACCACTGAATGTAAGTAGAAGCATAGTTAGAGGGGAATTACGAGGAGCTGATCAATATTAAGTTTAAAACTCAGGTGTCAGCTTCCTAGCCGGAATCCAGACCGATGTGAAGAACGTTCACTACAGCCTATCTCCTTCCCACAAACACGACTAAATGTTGGACTTTGTCCCGTAAACAGCCCAATCTGAAAACACAAGTGAGTTGATAAAACATAAATGTGAATGCGACTTATCCTTGAGAATGGAAGAGAACCCTACCTGCCACCCCTCCTCCCCCTCCCTCCCTTTTCTGCCTCCTGCCCGGCCTTTCCTTCAAAACTGCAAGGGGACCTGGCTTGCCAGGGCAGGGGACACGTTATTGACCAGAGCATCAGCCGAGCTCTACCAAGTCAAGTTACTGGATTACACAGGAAGCGAGAAACATCTAGACAGCCACGAAGGCAGCTCGAGAGCTGCGCGAGGGTGTCGTGGGCTCATTTGTAAGCCTTTCCAGATGTGGCTGCCGCGCGGGCCTGGCGGCCGGCCAGGCGACCGCCTGCAGTCGGCGCTCCCTGGGCAGCTGCGCGAGCCCAGCCGCAATGCCGGGCTCCTGAGGGCGCAGGGCTCGCGCGCGGCTCGCTCGCCCCCGGGCCCGGCGCGCACGCAGCCCGGCCGCCTGGCACGGCGACAGCCCGCAGCCGGGGAGGGACCTCCGCAGGAGCGGCCCCGAGGGATGGTCGCTGCGCCAAGGCTGCGCTGAAGTCCTCTGCAGCTGCGGCGGATGGGGGACCCCGAGGCCAACGTGATGGCGCGGCCCCTGAGAGCCCCTCTCCGGAGGTCCTTCAGTGATCACATCCGAGACTCCACGGCCAGAGCCCTGGATGTCATTTGGAAAAACACCCGAGACAGACGGCTGGCAGGTGAGGGGTGAAGGGTGGAGGGTGAGGACGAGAGGTTTGAAAAGCAAAACAATGAAATACACAGGCACAGTTATTAACTCGGGTAATTCATGATCTCATCAGCTGGATAAAGTTCATCACTGTCATGGCAATGATTTCAATCTCCCTTGTTCTGGGGCTTAACGTTTCTGGAGTGGGTTTGTTTTTTGTTTTTGTTTTCGTTTTTTAACTCCAATGCCTCTCTGATTTCTGGTCTTGTTATTTCTAGATAAGGTTTTATGAGAGGTTTTGTGGGGTTTTGTGTTTTTTTTTAACCTTGAAAAGAAAAGCAAGGTCCTTTGAAATGTCAGGAAATCAGTGGTGATGAACAACACCAGGCAAAAGCACCGAGGTCTGTTCGGCTGGTGAGGGTCGGCTGTGGAGCTTGTCTGGCGGAGGTGGCCTGGCGCGAGCAGGAGAGGGGCCTGGGAGGCTGAGTGGCAGGGGAGTAATGTGCCCTGCCTGGTGAAAGCCTGCTGGTATTTCCTCTGGCAGCCCGGGGCTGCTCTGAGGTCCGAGAGGGTGTCAGGTATGCTAGAGGCAGGCGTTTGAAATATAATAAAACATAAATACAGTGTGCGGTTCAAACATTCTAGGGCTCATGTGACAGCCACCAAATGGCAGCCTGTCTGAAAGGGTACATTAAGGAAAAGGGAACTTCTGCTTGATTCTGGTATTAAGAATATTCATAAATTGATTAAAAGAATAGCATCCCGCAATAAAAAAAAAATCCTCTCCGAATCCAGGGAAGGTATCCCAGTAGTGTTTAATGGCTCCTTCTTGTTTGCTAAGTCTGTATACTTATGTCATTTGCATAGATGGGTCAAAGATTGTGTTTTCTTAACCTTCTTGGTTAATCCAGTTGTTTTTCCATATATTGAATGAAGTTCTGAATGGTTAAAAATATTAGATGTGGCCTCCAAGTGTCAGTCCAGATTTCCGTGCTGTGTGTTCTTGATAAAAGGCCATTTGACTTTGACCTAATTGTCCTGACATTACTTGAAGAGGTGAAAGTTAAGGTTTGTGATTGTGATAAAGCAGGTTAGGAAGATAACATATCTTTGTAGGCTATAAATTTGTCCCAAATGCTCATGAATATCTTTCTCTTTCTTAAACTAAACCCTATTGCCCAGGACTGGGAGAGAGTAAACAATGTCAAGCCTACCATAAGGTAGGGGAGAGAGTAAAATATTTTAAATTTAATCATTTTATTATGGCTTTAGAGTAAAATGTGATACCTTAAAGAAATCCAACTTTACAATAAGTGGGTTTTAAGGTAGATTTAAGTGATAGCAATTTCCAGTTGGCCAGAGGAAGTTTAAGACATAAGATATGAGAGTATAAAATTCATGACTGTAATTGGTTGAGGCTTGGACAAAAAATCAAAATTGTTGCTTCACTGTTGTTTTTCTTGATAAATCCATCGTCCCAAATGGAAAGATTCCACAAATAATGCCTTGTTAAAGATAACACAGAAATATCTTATTGTGGCTTGGTGTTTTGATTTGAGACTAAGGTTGCTCTCCAGACCTCCTCTTAAATTTTCATAAATGAAGCGCTTTTGACAGCTGTTGACCTCTTTAAAAAAAAAAGATACTATCCCTGGAAAGTTGCTGTCTCTGCCTAGTCAGTTATCTGTTATATATTGAGGATCTGTATGGAGTCCAAAATATAGCACTGAATGAAGAGCACTTAGAGAAAAATAGTTACTTTTTACATGTGATGAAAAATTAAACATTTCCCCAGCTCTAACGGCAAGTAGGACTTTTGCTTCAGGTCCACTGAAGGAAGAAATTCTTTGTATTTCCAGGTTTCTCTAAGACAAATATGACCTCTTTGGTGATTCACACAGTAGAATATCCATACATGATACTTGAAAAGAAAGGACTTTGGCTACCACAACTGCCTCTGATTACTGGGCACTTGGACTCTTTCTGTGTTCTCTCTTATCCTAGGCTCATAGCTCAATCAAGTGGAGACCCATCTGGTACACATCCAGACCTCAAGACAACTTACTTCTATCCTTTCCCTCAAACTTCTCCTCTGCACCCCACCCTCTCACTGGACAAAGGCTAAGTATTAGCTGTTAATTATCCACAAAAAGCCACTTCTCTAAACATCAGATCCAATCTCTATTTTACATCACACCACTTTGCCCTCTCTTGCAGAATGGAGAGCAGTAGAAAGTCCAAACCTCCTGCTGCTCTTAGATTGTGAAATTAATGAGATGACAGGTAAAACATGTTTGGAAGCCTCTGGAGGTAAATACTTCTGTTAATAGTACCTGGAATGTTGTTTCCATGATGATTGTTACCTTGATGACTTTCACCAAGTTTCTCAAAAACTAACCTGAGATTTTAGTTTCTTTCAGAGGTTTTACCTGACTGGACTGTTTGGCCATGGGACAAAGTTTTGTTTCCTTGTTAGGTATTTTCTCAATCAGTTTAGCTCTCTATTTTTCTCTGTCTCTCTCTCTTTCACATACACACACACACACACACACACACACACACACACACACACACACACACACCCTACATAACTTAGAAGTTCCCAGTTCTTCTACCCCAAATGGTGTTATGTACGCAAACCATCATTTACCTCTGCTTGCCTTAAACTTCCTTATATATAAAACAAGGATTCCGTCTGTTATTTTTAAGGATTCACAGCCTTATATAAACAAAATACAGAATTGCTGCTAGGGAAAGGCCTTCTAGTCATGAGGAGTGGTGGAACAGACTGTCTTAATTGCATCTTCCTTTATATGTAATTGTTATGTTCTGCCTACCCACAGCCCACAGGGGTTCTCTTACTCCTGTTCCCTCTGCAACCATTATTCCTAAAAGCATAGGATGGCACTGTGTTTTCAGGGAATAAGAACTTTGAGGTTAACAGTGGGTGACAGATGGGGCCAACAACCATCCTCTGGGCAAACTGTGCGTCTTTCTTACATGTCTGCTGTGTCCTTGCCACTCCTTCCCTTGGGCACAAGGACATCTTGGCTCCAGGGAGCATTTTATTCCTGAAAACCTGTCACCCCTTAATCCTTTCATATAGGACGTCTTCACCTTTTTTGTGCCAATGGAGCTCTTTAGCATTCTGGTGAAGCATATGAACCACTTCTCAGAAGAGTATTTTTAATATATAAATAAAAGATATAGAATTATAGCAGAAACCAATTAGAATGAAATGTAGTGATCAAGGTGTTCAAACCAAAATTTTCTGATATGGCGATATAAGATGAATGAATTCTGTAACAGGAAAATATAGGGAAGTAAATGTAAATTTGATGTTTTTTAAAGATACCAGCGTGAAGATTGTTACTGCAGCTATAATTAATAGCATTAAACTGAACAGTCATCTTTGAATCGTCTCCTTGTCACCAACCATTATAGTAGAGAGGAAATCCTCGGGAACAACATCCATATCTAGGTGACCAACATACAGATCTTCAGCTTTCCTGTTTAGCAGCTGAATGGGGCCGGCAGCATCCCATGAACATCTGTGGAGAGAAAAACTGCAATCATGTATGTTCTGGAATGGGTTTGACAGCTACCATAACTGTGGAGGAGAGATGAATGTAAATGAGATTTTGTGATATCTGCAACAACTGTAATGTGATTTGGAAAAGTCGAATTTCTATTGGTGACAGAGTCACAGGACAGCTAGTACCATCGTGTGTGCAGGGATGGCAGTTTGTCAGCATTCATGATTGGAAGAAATGCTACCTTTCAATTAAAGTTTAGTGACAATAAAAATGTGATTTTTCCTCCTCCAAGTTCATGGACACCTTGAAATCTATCCATAGACCCTAAATTTAAAATCCCTGCTTAATACTTACTGTGGCTTTCAAATACTTATAGTCAAAAATTCTTATAGCCTGAGATGCTGGGCTGTCTTACATGAGATGGCTGGAATTCTTTGGTGTATATTTGACAAAGCTCCACAAACAGGTTTGGACTGACGCGCCAATAGGACTGCCTCTAAGGAAAAAGAAAAGAAACTAAAATTCAGATGAGAAAGACAGAGAGAGACTGAAAGTAAGGCAAAAGCCAGAAGACACATGTAGCTTTCATCAATTTGGAAAGTGGAATGAATAAATAAACCAAAAAGAAATTAAGTATTAGTTCTTATTTAAAAACATCTAATAAGGTGAGAACAACTTCTATAGCGTTGTTTTTTAAAACACTGATTTTTTAAAAAGTATTCAATCTATTCTATTAGGAAACATAAGGAGAAAAAAATCTAAACACCTCAACATGTTATGAACACATGTCACTAGTTCCATTGCTAAACGTTGAAGAGAAGGAAGAGAAACTGAATTGCCTATGAAGAAGTTAGGAAAATTTAGACCAGTCTCAGTCCAGATGATATTCAATGGACATAAAATAAATGCTTCAAGTATATATGTTAGATAGGACCCTCCTCCCACCCCTGCTCCTGGGGGTATTTTGTTGGAAGTTCAGCATCTTCTGTCTTTTGTGAAATAGATTTTTCCAGTTCAGCTGACCAGGTCTCCCATTCACCAGCAAAAAGAATGCTTAACATACTGTGCAGTATATTGGCTCCAGATTCAGTAGGGCATCCAGAACTCTGGGCCATTTCCCATGACAGGCAACCACAAACACTGACTCCTGTGAACTGTTTTCTGCTCATTGGTTCACCATGAAAAGCAAGTAAGGGCAAATAGAATGCCTTTTAACCAAGAGTGATGTATGCCTCAAAATATGCAGGCTCCTCCAGAAAACAAAGACTTCTCTAGAAGAAAGCAACACGATAGAACATTTCGAAGGGCCTGAGAGACAGCCATTAATGATGCTTCATGAGACACGGTCACATTTCTGGAGGGTGGATATGAGCATATATTAAATTAGATGTGACTGTTTCAATAAAAAGAGAAGCATGTTGACGTTGAGGCCAGCTCTGATGAGAGGAAATGTACTATAGTGGCTGAGAGAGCTGGCTGTGACATCAGACTGCCTGGGTTTGAATCCTGGTTCTTGTACTGGGTAACTTTGGGCAGGTCTGTTCCTCACCAATATAAAAAGGATGAATATAGTACCTGTGTCATGAAATTATTTTAAGGACCATATGAGCTACTATGCAAAGTACTCAGAAAAGTCATTGGCGTAAGTAAACCCTCCATCAGTTTTGGTTGGTATGACTTCTCTTTGCCTTATGCCCTGCTTGCAAGGAAGCTTCACCACTATAGTGTGACACTCCTATAATTGGCCTAAGCCTTTTGGGCAAAAGTAGCAAGCCCCAAAAAAATGAAAAGAAAAGGTAACACTTCAATGGAAATGGGATTTAATTCTGTACCTGCAGGGCAAAACAAAGAAGAATCTAATGAAGGTGACTTTTGTGCAGACCGTGTTGAAATCCAAAATGAAGTGACTAGAGAATCACTGTTTTCGCACATTGATGAGGGAATCAGTCCTTGCATATGACTTTGTCAGGCTAGGTATACGATATCTGAGAGTCTTCCCAAGCGAGTTGGAACCTGCTTTGAAAATTGCTCTGTAGATGAAGGCAAACATGGGACAGAGCAGCGGTACCAGCAGGTGAGATTTCAAGCACGTGGCCCAGCTCTGGGATGGGAAGAAGTGTGTTCAACACCAAGGCTGCCACTTGAAGGGATATTTCGCACGCCTCTGTTTCTGGAGCAAAACTTCTGTCCCTTTCTTCATTTAAAATCGTATGTAGGAACAGTCTGCATAGTTTGCCAAAGGTCACTATAATTACACAAATGGGATGTGTCCCAAGTCAAAGGCTTAATAGAAGGGATATATTAGTCACAGGTCTGCCTAAGCATCAGACGCTATATCATGAAGCCAAAACTGGATTAAAAAGAACATTCCACTGGAAGGTCTCTATTCCAGAGAAATGATTAAGGAGTAGATTGAAGTTAAGCTTGCCATTGTATGTGTTTTTCAGTTTCTGCTTCCCGCCACTTAATAATAATCTGCCATTCTTGAAGAAAGAGGATGTGCTGTCCAGGAGGCATGTGCTGGAGCCGTTTATTTGTGATGATGATGGGTTTGCACTGATCCTTCTCTGCTCTTCCCGCATTGCTTGTGAACAACCACTGATATTTTTGAAGCATTTGGTTGGAATTATTGATGAAGACCTAACCATGGAAGAAAACCAAAGTTACGCATCCCTTTAATAATCAAGCTCACAACTATAGTGCTACTGTTGCTTTTCTCAGGCACAGCCAAAGACTAAGCAGCTAATACAAACTAAATTGTTTTGTAATATGAACTAAACATGACACCCAGCCGTAGGTGGTTATTATCATTGGATGCATTCTTTATGACAAATAATATCATAACAATAATTAAGTTGTCATTTGATTGCCTACTAAGTGCCAGAATCTGTGCTGAGAGCTCCAAAGGCATCTTCCCATTTAATCTTCAAAATAATCCTGAGAGGTATAGACTGCTATTTTTATCCCCATTTAAGCTAGGGTATTTTTTGACAATACCTTAAAAATCCATTAGTGGGTGTCCACGGACAAAACTCAGTAACATCCAAATCTGCCCATAATTATTAATTAATCTCACAAATATTTATTGAGAACCTATCGTACACAAAACACTGTGCTAGGCACCAAAGGACAAACAAGACAGACACGGTCCTTAACTGCCAGCCATGAAGATGACATCTGAATTCTACCTATGAATTTAAGAGGGGCCCAGCTTGGGCAATGTGAACCCCATGTTATTAAGGAAGAACTATATAGTGTCTCTTGGATACTGAGGGGAGTCTGAAGTTCATCACTGATTTGATCTTTAAACCAGTGACTCTCGGGGGGGATGAGAAAAGACACACTTGGAAGGGGCAGTGATGGAAAGAGCACTTGTAGCTTTTAAAAATATACACGATTGATTTATTGTTTTCATAGTGCAAACTGCGTCTTACAAAATGCTGAAGATAGAGAAATCGTGGGTGGGTGGGAGGGATGGGACATGAGCATAAAGGTTGAGAAACACGTTTAAACTGCTCTGCACATCCCTGTGGGCCCAGCTCCTCTCATGAGCAGAATAACCTGTAAACATCAATCAATAAATCAGACCATCGGTGGGTGCCCCCGTGGAGCCAGGGAGACCCTCTCTGCAAAGAAGGATCAGACAAATGAGTGCGTCTTTCCTAAAGAACTGGCCATTCTCTTTATGGGACAAAAACTTGTTACTTCCAAAGTGCTGTGAGGTCATATCTTTAATCATTGTTTTAAGAGGAGATACTGATCTTTTTACAGAGCTGAAGTGTACTAAAGTTTAAAATATATTGCTATCTAAAACAGGGTGCTTTTTTTTGACTGATTCAGAAATCAGAATGAACTAAAGTTGGAGGTTGTGCTTTAAATAGTTTTGTTTATTGACAAGATAGGTCTCAGATCTCAATATACATGGGCTATAGACCTGAAATAGATTGTCCTAAGTCTTTTGTTATTTCACAGAACTTCTTATGGAACCAATCTGGAAGTAAGGACATCTTTTCTGCCCATAATAACTTTGAGAGAGATTCCTATTTTGGATCTTTTTATAAAAAAGAAAAATAATGATAGATGAGTTATTAAAACTATGACATAATTATTATATTCTTAAATGTTTACCAGTCACCAAGGTTCTGTCACACTCTGAGCAGAAAAATACTTGAGATAATAGAATTTGAGGATTAAGTATTCAATCATAGTGAAGCAATTCTATATTTTCATATATATAAAATGATATCAAAAAATTCTAGTTCATTTCAGATCAGTGACATTCTAGATTGCTTTCAGTAGTTTGAAAATCAATTATCTACTGAATGCAAAGGTTAATTAAATCAATGAGAAAATCACCAAAGAAGATATGAATTTGTATTAGTACTTCTTTTCTCAGCTTCCACATTTTAATTAAAGCATGTTTTGCATACTGACAATATGTTCATATATCATGGCCTTGTTTTTCTTAGAAGTGACTTCACTAATATATTCCAAAGAATATAGTTAATTGTGGCATCTTACTGTTCCCAGATAGAGAGGCCAAAGGATGAAAGAAAGCAGGAAAGTTTTTAAGGTTGAACATTTCATTTTCAAATAAGGGTCCTTAGAAACAGAGAAAACGTGAGACGTGGCTCAGACACTGTACAATCAAGAAGGCAGACAGCATCCACTGAAGCAAAGAGTAACAGAGGGTTTTTATGTTGGATGGGCATAACCTCGTGCTAACTACAAATTAGCTAATATTGATTGTGCACTGAGTATAATGCTATGTGGTAGAAAAGATAGAGATAAATTCAAAACTGTCTCCGAACTTCAGTAGTCTAGAGTCTATTTGGCAGGAAAAAAAGTAACCTACAGAGAAAACTAGCCTCTAAGGCATGGTGTGACAGATACCGTAAGGTACTTGCCGAGCCAATCAGTGTCTGTCCCCCCTCCTTCCTTCCCTCCTTTTTTCTTCCCTCCCTCCCTCTTTACCTTTCTCCCTCTCTCCTCTCTTCAGCAGGAACTGACTGCTGACCCAAGTTCATCATAACAAAGGATATCCACACTATTTCATCATTACTGGTTTTTCTGTACTTTGGTAGTCATGCTCATTTGTATCCCAATGAACATTATTTATAAGTGAAAATTTCCTTGACGTAACTAACTTTTCAAGTCATAATTATCACTTTCTCATTATTGCACATGGAAATGAAAACATTTGAATCATTGCAGAGAAGAGCCTCTGTGTCACTATGAGGATGTGACGGTAGTAGGGTGTGTGTGTATGTGTGTACGCCAGGAGGGTGGTAAATACGGGGATTACATATTGAAAATGTTTTTCACATTAGCGTTGGTATGTTCAGCCAGGTAAGTTATTTGGATGTTTCTCAACATTTGAAACAAGGCTCATGCTAGTAACTGGACTGATTTCACCTGGTTGCTTCCTCCAGTGAATGAAAATAAAAGCATAAAGGACTCCACCATGATTTTACTCCAGTATAGGCTGGGAAGCAGTAAGGTTTGCCGTTTTTTGAGACAGTTATTGACCCACATCTTGCATTCAGTATAACACAGATGTGTTCCAGGTCGAAAGTTCAATAAGAGCTTGAGAGTGGCAGCCAGGAAATGGAGAGAGCAGAAGGCCATTTTTATGACTTGCTGAGATACTGACCCAGTCTCCTCATTATTTGACAGTAAAAATATCTTCGGGTTGAACTCAGTATCCTGACAGAGAGGTATCAGTTTTGATCCTCTCCTGCAGGAATCTCCAATCAGTAAACTATTTCAGTCAAGAACTGAAACACTATTAATAAAAAACAAATTAACAACTTCTAGACAATGGAAATCAGCAGGACATAGCAAAAAAAACCCATGGCATATTATTGCTTGCTGAAAATCTCGCCTGGTGATCTCTGAACATCCTAACACTACAAATCACTTTTCTCTCTCTTCCCTCTCTGTCTCTTTAGAGGATTTATTATTAGTATGAACACATCTAGGCAGTTGTGCACACACACACACACACACACACACACCCTCAGGAAGCCATGACTTCAGGGAACCTCTCTTCATAAAAGATTAAGGAGTCCTGATTTACAGGATGCCGATGTAAAAGTCACAATGTAGCATCTGGTTGTTGACAACTTGGAGTGGGGGCAGGGGTTCAACTCATTTAATGATGTCTAGACTTTGTTTCATCTTTCAGATTTTTTGTGACATACTTAGTTTTTTGCAGACAACTCTCAAATCACTGACTCAGCATTCAGTGTGGTTCCGCTTATCATGAGCCATCATCTCTAATCTGGTTTTGAATAGCAGGATGTTGTAGGTCCAGATTGAAGTGTGACCTCTGAATGTTTTCCATTCGTGCTTGATTACTATATCCTAGAGGTCTAGACAGTGTTATTGGTTTCTCACCAACATAAACATCTGGCAAAAAAAAAGAGAACTAAACCAGATGAGTAAGGACATTCCTAATATACCTTTACAATATGCTATATTTAAAGTAAAACTTTTGAAAATGAACCCCATCTCAGGTTGAAAAGGATGCCATCAAATGTATTGCTTTTCAACTCAGATAAAGCAGACTTTGGACTATAAGTTTTCACTGATGGAAACAAGTTAGAACATGTAACTTTCAGACTGCAATAGAAACATCTTTCCTTCGTGCTATTACAAGAAGCTAGAATTTCATTTAGTGAATTCCAGCCCAATGAAATTAGCACACGCACGTTGACTCATGTGTAGCTCCTGGGTGGACAAATGAGATGACAAACCAATGGGGGTGAGAAGGGAGTGATGGGACCAAACCCAGAGCAATGTGGGTATGAGTATGATACCAGGCCTTCTCAAGTCTTATTTTATGTGGGTAGATTTTCGTATTCTAAGAGTTATTGATTTATTGGAACTATGCAGAGGGCTTATTTAAGAGCCAGAACCCAACAGAGTGGAATATTGTGCCACTGAGTTATAGGGAAAGACTGAGGCCCTTTCTTTTATGCTGGGGCTATAGACCACATGCAACCAAACACCAACAAAACTTGCCTGCAGCCAGGAGCACCACGGTGGAAAATGTAGAGGGGTGACAAGACAACCCAAAGTGTTTGCCTTGTGTCCTTTGTATGCAGATGGCACCGATAAGCAATACTATGAGAACAACACTGGAAATGTTACACATAGGATATTGTAAATTTATAAAATGTACGTTCAGTAATGAATTCCAACTTACGTACAACATCTTGTGCATAATATTGATTCTTTCTTCTTCTGTTTTGGCTAGGGTAAGAACAGAGAAAGGTTTCCTTCAGTGATACATATAAATTGATGACTTAAAACCCAGGCTGTGTTTCCAGCCAAAGCTCTTTGGCACAAGATAATCATTGCACAACTGAAGGTAAACATGGAGGGTAAACCTCAGAAAAATGATTTCAAAGCAGAGCCTGAAAATCTATCGTAAATGCCCTTTTGCCCCATTTAAGACAGTAACAACAGTCTGTGACTGGCCACTCTGCTCATACCCCAAGGATTAGCTGGCACATCAGAGCCAAGTGTTAATAAGCTGGGAAAGGGGGAAAAATAAACATTTAATTTTTTTAAAAAATGAAAGAAAGGAAAATAAGAAAATGGAGTCTGGGAAGGGCCCTAACGGGGAGGTGAGGCTAAACCCCCACCCGCTGATGCCACCAGGATGGATGGGTCAAAACAGCGTACCCACCTTCTCAGCCACCGCCACACACATTCCGAGTTCCCATTCTTGTGAGGTCAGTTCGCAGAAAATGTTTTGATTTCTGTGACCCAGAGCATGACTCCCACTTTGCCCGTGAAGTATTCCCGGAGTGAACCTTCCGTGGCCTTCAGTGCTCATTAATCCCACCACCGACCCACACAGACCCCGACTCCAGCTGATTTTGTGACTGTCTGCTCTTTTTCTTTACCCAATTTGCACTGACAGTGAGCTACTGAGTTGAATCAGCTCAGAATGCGTAATCTGTCCTGTGTGTGCCTGCTTTCTTGTCCTTGTTCCATATTCTTCTCCCTACTCAGACTTTAAGTATTTTAACTGATTAATAAAACACCATGACATGAGCTATCCACTTGTCTCTACATAAAAGTGCATGCTTTTGAATCACAATAACTTATGTAACATCTCTGCTTTTAAAAGGAGTCTAGGAAAATGACATTTTGCAACTTTTATTACAGTGGAAAAACGCTGACCCAGATCTTGGACCAGCTGAGCTCAAAGGGTCAAAAGCCAAGTGCTTTTATTAACTTTTTAAGAGTAGGTAATCCTTGCTCACTTTGAAGACTGAAGCATGTACTAATTGCTTTTGTAAAATGAAGGTGAGGTTGCTTTAGCTAATGGTCCATGCAGTCGTACCCTGGGACATTTGATCACAGTGTCTCATGTGGCTTTAAGTTGCTGTTTTCATAACATACTCGTTTTTTTGATTAGAAAGAGTTCAGGTAACATTTGAAATCAGTACCTTTGCTTTCCAAAAATCTTTTGTCCAAAAACATCTTTAGATATGTTATCAATTAACTAATAGCAAGATTATCATTATTAAATATTTTAGACATACAAGAAACCCATGTATCAACCACTAACTAAAGTAATAAAACATTAAAGCTACTGTTTTAACATTTTTAATTTAAAATTACTGCATGCCCCTCCTGGATCCCATTCCCTCCCTCCACTTCCTTCCCAACTCCCCCTGAAATTCCAATCCTGAATTTAGGATTTAATCATTCCCATGCTGGTTTTGTACTCTTACTACGTATGTAAGTAACCCAAAACAATAGTAATTATTGTTTTGCACATTTAGAAGTTTTAAGTGGGACTATACTGCAAATATCCTTCTGCAACGCATTTTGCTCAGAATTATATTTTTGATTATATTTTTTATCAATTAAATTTTTATTGAAATATAGTCGATGTACAATATTATATACAGGTGTGCAGTGTAGTGATTCAGAATTTTCAAAGGTTATACTTCATTTATAGTTATTATAAAATGGTGTCTATATTCCCTGTGTTTTACAATATATCCTTGTAGCTTATTTTATACTTAATAGTTTGTATGTCCCCCCTGGTAACCACTAGTTTGTTCTCTATATCTGTGAGTCTGTTTCTTTTTTGTTATATTCACTAGTTTGTTGTGGTTTTTTTTTTTTGATTCCACATATAAGTGATATCATACAGTATTTGTCATTCTCTGTCTGACTTATTTCACTTAGCATAATACCCTCCAAGTCCATCCATGTTGTTGCAAATGGCAAAATTTTATTCTTTCTTATGGCTGAGTAGCATTCTACTGTATATATATACCACAGCTTCTTTATCTGTTCATTTGTTGATGGACACTTAGGTTGCTTCCACATCTTGACAATTGTAAGTAATGCTGCTATGAACACTGGGGTGCATATATCTTTTTTAATTACTGTTTTTGTTTTTTCTGGATATATACTCAGGAGTGGAATTGTTGGGTCATATGTTATTTCCATTTTCAGTTTTTTGTTTTTGTTTTCTATTTTTGGCTGCGTTGGGTCTTTGTTCTGCGCGCCAGCTTTCTCTAGTTGCAGCGAGCGGGGCCTACTCTTTGTTGCGGTGCTCGGGCTTCTTATTGCGGTGGCTTCTCTTGTTGTGGAGCACGGGCTCTAGGCGCACAAGCTTCAGTAGTTGTGGCACGTGAGCTCAGTAGTTGTGGCTCACGGGCCCTAGAGTTCAGGCTCAGTAGCTGTGGCACATGGGTTTAGCTGCTCCACGGCATGTGGGATCTTCCTGGATCAGGGCTTGAACCTGCATTGGCAGGCGGATTCTTAACCACTGCGCCACCAGGGAAGTCCCCCATTTTCAGTTTTTTGAGAACTCTCCATGCTGTTTTCCACAGTGGCTGCATCAATTTACATTCCCACCAACACTGTATATAGGGGTTTCCTTTTCTCCACATCGTTGCCAACATTTGTTTTTTATGTTCTTTTTGATGATAGCCATTCCGAAGGTGTAAGGTGATATCTTGTGGTTTTGATTTGCATTTCCCTGATGACTAGCAATGTTGAACATCTTTTCATGTGCCTATTGGCCATCTACATTTCCTCTTTGGCAAAATGTCTATTCAGGTCTTCTGCCCATTTTTTAATCAGGTTGCTTGGTTTTGTTTTTGTTTTGATGTTGAGTTGTATGAGCTGTTTATATATGTTGAGTGTTAACCCTTTATCAGTCATATCATTTGCAAATATTTTCTCCCTTTCATTATGTTGTCTTTTTGTTTTGTTGATGCATAGCTTAAAAGCTATGCAAAAGTTTTTAAGTTTAATTAGCTCCCATTTGTTTATTTTTGCTTTTATTTCCTTTGCTTTTGGAGACACATCAAAAAAAAATATTGCCAAGATTTATGGCAAAGAGTGTTCTGCCTATGTTTTCCTCTGAATTATATTATTCATGTTGAAACATAAAGATCATTTATTCTTACTACTATTATATGAATGTGCCGTAATTTACTTATTCATCCTCCTGTTGGAAGGCATTTAGGTTGTTACCAGTTATGCACTATTACAAGCACTTGCTATTAGGAATGAATACTATTGTTTACACCTCTGTGTACATATGTATAAAAGTTTCTCTATGACACAGTAATTCATCTAAGGATGGAATTTCATAGTAAGATATGCACATCTTATGTGGCCAAACTGTTCAACATGTATTACACACCCACCAATAGTATATAAGAATACCCAATATAGAAGAGAATTTTTCAAGTACTATAAAAGTCATAGAATATTTACTTAAAAAAAAACACAAATGTAAATAGTATAGATATTAACAAAGTCAAATTTATATATATATATAAATATGCATATATAGATACACATAAATATATGTGTCCATATATATATACATGGTCATATACATATATAAATTTGTATATCTCACATATAAGTACGTCATGAAGAGTTTTAAAATTATTAATAGAATTAAGCAAAGACTAGATAAATAAGGGTTGGAATGAAGCTTGTAAATAATATTTCATTTTAGCATTGCTTTTTGAGCTAATGTAATTAAGTATCTGTTTAAAGGTGACAATAAATGTCAAGTTCATTTATGCCTGTTCTGGGCCTGTATTGGGTACAGATGCCACTTAGGTAGGTGATGGGGATAAAAAATGGAAGGAGAGTCTGAGAATTAGAGGAAGCAAAAAAAAAAAAATTTAGAAATAATATTCTCACAATAACCTATATTAAGAAATGCTTAGGGGCTTCCCTGGTGGTGCAGTGGTTGAGAGTCCGCCTACCGATGCAGGGGACACGGGTTCATGCCCCGGTCCGGGAAGATCCCACATGCCGCGGAGCAGCTAGGCGCATGAGCCATGGCCACTGAGCCTGCGCTCCGCGAAGGGAGAGGCCACAAAAGTGAGAGTCCCGCATACCGCACAAAAAAAAAAAAAAAAGAACACTCAACAGAATACCTCCTCTTCACCAAAAAAAAAAAAAAAAAAAAAAGAATCCGTTGAAGGCTTCCATGAAGACCAAGGGTTCTATGGAATTAAGTGAGAAAACCTGGCATAGGGGACCAACTATTTAAATGGCACTGAAGAGCAAGTCTTTCCTCAAACAGTGGATAATTATCCTCAAGTGGAGGAAGCATTAATTTGCAAAAATAAGTTTTGATTTTATTTTTTCATTCTTCTCTGTTAAATGAGTAAAGTAGCAATACTTTATTTCTAAGATGTCTTTTGTAGGCAAAGCATCATGCTTTAGAATGATACGCATGTTAAAAATCGGTGTCTCTCCCTCAACATTTTCTCAGAGATACATAACTAAAGAGGGTTGTTCACTTTTAAAGTTGAGACTGCTGAGTAAGGGCATGGTGACCACTGTGCGTGCATTTATCCATCCACCTAGCAATCTTTCTTCTTATCGTATCGACAAGTTGGGAGCAGTGCACTGCATGGTATTGTGAAGATCTCAAATGTCATTATGAAAACAGGCTCTTCAAAGTTGCCTGACAATACTGGTGAATTTACAGCTTTCTTAGTTAAATGATCTCTTTTCACGTTACTAAGTTGACCGCAAGTCATTTCTTTGAGAACGTGAAATGCAGATGGAAACAAGCCATGCTTGTAAAACATGTGTTGATTTTCTTCATAATCACATGATTATCGATGTTTCTCCTTATTTTAATGACTTTTATCATTTCTCATGGAATTTGTTCCCCTCAAGAAATTCTGTAAATTCTCTCTGTTCTTTTCTTCGAAATATAAGCTCCATCTCTTCTTTGAAGTCTCCTAATTGCAGTTAGAACGTCTCTCTAATAACCATCATTTTTATACTAAATTTACTTATTCAATGACAATCACCATCAAAATTATTATATTTTTAGCACACGTGGCATACTTGACATTTAGAACTAACACTCTCTCCCACAACAGTAGCACCCATACCCCAAAAGAAGGGTCATGGAAGAAATTGTAGCGAAGGTTTTTAAGCTTTTATTTTAAAACTCAGAAAGAAGGTAAGACTGAAGTGTTTTCCTCAACTTCCTGATATTTAATTTTAGCTGGGCCCCTGACATGCAGTGCAGGGCTCTGCTCAGAGCTTCTCCTGCATTGTTATTTAATGCTTACATAAGACGATGAAGTAGATTCTGAAGTAGATTTATTAGCGCTGTTTTATCCTTGTTTTACAAATGAGGAAACATGTCCAGAGAGGTTAAGTAACTTGCCAAAAATCATGTAACATGTCCAAAATCGACAAGTTCTTCCCTTTCTCATAAAACTTGTCTTTTCATCTCAGTTCATCGGTAACTTCTCTCTTCCTTCGTACCTCAAGTTCCTTCCATCCGCCAATCACGTCAGCTCTCCCTGCAAAATGCATGGGGAATCCGACCACCATCCTCAGTGCTACCGCCCTGGGCCAAGCCGCCATCATCTCCAACCTGTATTCTTACCATCGCCTCTTAACTGGCCTCCCTACTTGTACCCCTGCCCCCGTCCAGTAAGGTATTCCGAACGTGGTAGCCTGAGGGATGTTTTTAAATATAAATTATGTCTTGTGACTCCTCAGCTCAAAACCCTCCAGTATCCTTCTCTCACACTTAGAATAAAATCCATCCTGTGGCCAAGAAGTCTTTACCTGACCTGGGGCCTGCCTACCTCTGCTACGTCACCTTCTTATATTCTTCCCCCAGTTCACTCCTTTCCATGCACTCTGACCTCTGCTCTTCCTTGGCAGTTGCTGTTCCCTCATCTGGAAAGCCTCTTTTTTCAGATAGTCACATGGCTCTCTCCCTCACTTCATCCAGGTCTCTGATAAATGGTACCTTGACTGAGAGGCTATTCTGGCTCATTCTATTAAAATCGCATTCTCCTATCAACCAATTGCAATCCATTTATCCCGGTATGTTGTATGTGTGTTTATTGTCTCTCTTTCTCTCCTTCTAGAATCTACATTCTTCTTTGAAGCCAAAACCAAATGCACATACACATATTGCCAAATGCAGAAATGCATATATGAATATAATATATCAAAATATACAAGTACATTTTGTATAGGACCAACTAAAAGAAAAAAAATAAGTATCAGGGAGTTGAGGCAAAACGTCTACCTCACATTCTTTCTGAATCAACTACACACTCAGAAGCTATTTGAGTCAGTACCCTCCCCCTTGTACATCACATATATTGTTTTTTTGTGAATTATTTTTGGATTATATTCTTGCTTCTATGTTGATAATTCCTAAAGCTCAAAGTACCATATATACATAAATGATATGATAGTTACACTTGTATCCATCCAACATCAGTTGAGTCTTTCTCCTTTATCTATCTATCTATCTGTCTATCTATCGATCTACACATCTAGCTAGCCAGCTAGCTAGCCAGCTTTATCTGTCCTATCCTCACCTTTAAACTCTAATCCTCTATCTCCAACTGTCTACTGGACATGTCCAGTAAATGTTGGAGGTCTTGCAACATCAGATTAAACTCAACAATCGCAAGGTTAACCTCATAGCCTTCTATAGGTTGCCTCCCCAACCCTTCATCCCTCATACCACATCAGTGACCAAATCCTGTCAAATCTGCCTTCTGTGTATCTCAGTGTCTGCCCCTTCCTTTCTAGTTCCACATCTACCATGAGGGCACAGACTGCCATTGTTTTTACATAGATAAAGTCTAACAATTCTTCTAAGCTTGTCCCTATGACTCCGGCATCTTCCACTTCAGTCCATCTTGCATGACACTGCCATCTTCACTTTGTTACTGTTTTTGCTCAGAAACCTTGTGTGGTGCAATTTTCAGACTCATAACCAAAACACCTCTATGCATTTGTGAAGGTCCTCTGTTATCTAGACAAACTCTCTTTAGTCATCCTTTTCTCCTTATGTTCCACTAAAGCACTGTGTTCATTTCTCCTCCAACAAACGGAGCAGGATGCCCTAATCCAAGTCATCTCCACCTTTCAATTCTCTTGCTTTTATAACATTTAGAACAATGTCAGCCTTTACTGATGTTCATTTTATTTGCAGTCTCGTAACACAGAATTTTTAAATGTCTGTAATCAATTATATACTTCTTTTTATTTATTTCATCTCTTTGTTCCTATTTCATATGTTAGTCTTCTCCACCCAGCTAGATAGGAATCTACTTGAACAGAAAAAAACATCTCTGGTGCTTGTATATAGAGCTGGTATGCACCCGCCTAGCATACCAGTACTTTTTCTTCAGGCAGCAAACACACACACACACACACACACACACACACACACACACACACACACCAGTTCAAACAAGTCAACATCCCCATCACTTACTTAGAAGAAACAAGTTTACATGCCAATTCAAGTAGGGCAGGTGGGAAAAAAACAAAGGAAATATGATGGGTTTGGAGAGTTGTAAAATTTTTGAAGATTGTAGTAGCTTTATTTTAAAAATAATAGTAATAATAAAAAGCACTGATTGCCTACACCCCACAGTCCGAGGCAGATTTACATGAGGCTAATGACCTTCAGAGTCCCTCACTTGCCCACATCCCTCTGAGGTCGTAAGGGCATCCTAGCGCTGTGTTTAAATGTTTGGTAAAATTTGTTAAATTAAGGTATTTCTAACTTCACTCAACTCGGATCATTACAGTTCATTATGATTCACAGCACTGGTTTGTCTGTGGGCATTTGACATTCATAATTTCTTGTATTGGATAGTATTGGGGTGGCCAAGATCTTCCCTTATAGTCGTAATTTTCATGCCAAGTACCACTGGTGTAACTGAGTGGGCATTTTGTAATTATAATTTTTAAACTTTTTTATTTTGTCATTGTTTCCCTAGTTGCAAAATGAAATTGAGTGTTCTAAAGGCTAGCTCTAGACAGTCTCCTGCCCATCGGAGAAATCACAGGAATGAAATATCAGAAGAGAGAGAAACCAGTTTTCATTGAGGACCTGCTGTAGCCCAGTAGTTTACATGGGACATGCATCTCTCTGAGTGCTACTACAGCCGTTTAAGGCAGATAGCCTTTCCTCATTGACGAGTGAGCAAACTCAAGCCCAAACTGTTAAGTAACTTGTCAAAAGTCACATAACTAGTAAGAGTTTAAATATGGATGTGAGCTCAGTTCTCTTGAATCCCAAGTCCATGACGTTCCTATAACCTTATAGGAATGAAACAAAACTCAGGAAGCAGATATTATAAATAAATGGGGACATATGTGGGTAACCATTTTTAGAAACTAACAAAAGTCGAAATCGCTTCCTCTTTACATATTTTTTTCCATAGCATAGTTTTGTAAACCAAAAGTAAAAATGTTATTTCTTTCCTTACTTCTGGTTGTCCTCTTGACCTGTTACTTCAAGAGATCCAGAGTAAAGCTACAGTTTCCTCTGTGAAGTCAAGGATTTATAATTTGTCAGTCCCTAAAGAAAAATGTGAAGGAGTAGTAGTTGAAAGATCTGAAGAGTTTGGAGTGTGACACTTAGACTATTTATCTTCAGGTACTGGAATGTTGTGTTTCTATCACCCTTGCACTTGTGATTTGCTGGGGCGATTCAAGTTGAGATAGCAACCACTCTAAAAGCAGTCTAAGTGAATTGAAACTTGCTGTGTTTCAGTAATTACTTAATTGTGGCTCCTTGGCATTTAACATCCTTAGAGAAGTCTGTTGTTGGTATTTACATATATTTTGTTTCAAGTTGACATTTCAATATTTCCCTCTTACATTGCCTTAGACACTTTGGTAGCTAGAAAACAGCTTTGCCATTGCTATGGTAAAATGCATACAGAGCATGCTACTCACCAAGCACATTATAAGAGTCAGAGAAAGAGAGAGATTGCTATTAAATTCCCATGCATTCAAACAAGGACAGCTGGTTAGGATTAAGAGAACATTCTACCTTCAGCATACAGCTTTCCCACAGCTTCTATTCCTCTTTTAAAAATTTTTCTGTAGCTGACATAAACAAAGTCAGCATCATATCCTGTATGCAGTTAACATGTTTGATATAATCAGGATATCCCCCTAAAAAGCTTTTAATGCTGAATTCAGCAAACAATTTCTTATTCATGAATCTGCATTTTAACCAGAGCATCCATTCACACGATGACTAAAACATATAGATTATCACACAAGATCATCCATCCCTACCAATAGCTGTAGTGCTATTCACTTGCTCGATGGGTATGTCAGACTTTTGGCTTTTCTCTTTTAAGATAAGCATTTGCATTCTTGGGAACTGCCTGTGAAGATTACATAGAAAATTCTCGTCAGAAAACTTGGTCTTGCAACACAAGTCATGACCACTATGGACAACCATCCTGACTGCAGTGCTGCAGAAAGAGGTTCAGGGGAGAACTTGGTCCCTGATAATACCTTCCAATACAAACAAAACAGTGCACAGACCACAGATAATAGAAGGGTCAGAGCCTGCAAAATGTGTTTAAAGAGTATCCTTCATTCTGCATGTTAATCAATATGTTACTGGTTTTTATTCCAAGTCACCTATGGCCATCTCCAAGGAGGCTGCCCTTGCCTGTTGACTAGTTAAACTATTTTAGAAATCTGTGACCAAAAAAGCTGTTGTTTTTGCAATAACTTAATCTCAGTAAGACCTTGTTTGAGTTCTCAGGAATTTTGAAAATTTGAGTTACTTAGTAATAAATACATGTGATCACTACAAACCTCCTTTAGGACATTTTTTTTCCATCTGTTCAATCAAACGTGATTAGTCAAGAGGTCTGATTTGTATTCCCCACTCTGGAACTAGACCAGTTCTGTGAGACTTGAGCAAGTCGTTAACCTATAGAATCCTCATGTTCTTCATCTGTAGAGACGGGGTTCAATTACGTTATTGCCAAATATCCTTCAAATCCAAATATGCTCTGTGCCTAAGTATTTGTGCATCGTGATGCTGGGTGGCGGTGAAGAGTAGAGCAGAGGCCCTACTCTCAAGACAGGTACATTAGACACTAAACAACAGAAAAGACAATATTCTTTTATTTAACAAATATGAATAACTTCCTGTAGGTTAGGCATTCTGCCATGCACTGCAGAGATGACTTTGGACGACGTTAATGCCCAGCGCTGTGGGTATTACAAGGAAGGCGTCCCTGAAGTCATCTGCAAAGTGATCATGACAGGATGGGACTAGGCTAGTAAATTCAGGCAAAAGTGGGCAAGATGCAGAAAGAGGAGGAAACATTGTGAACCCTGGCAAAGGGCACAGAGACAGTGAAAACAATAGCCTGGTTAGTTCAGGAAACCTGGGATAAACTCACTTGACTACAGTGGAAGGCTGTGGTTTCAACCCCTGAATCTGTTCATTTACTCTTTGCTCTTTCATTTATGTATTCAAAAACTATTTGCTGGGCTTGCCTGGTGGCGCAGTGGTTGAGCGTCCGCCCACCGATGCAGGGGACACGGGTTCGTGCCCCGGTCCGGGAAGATCCCACATGCCGCGGAGCGGCTGGGCCCGTGAGCCATGGCCGCTGAGCCTGCGCGTCCGGAGCCTGTGCTCCGCAACGGGAGAGGCCACAGCAGTGAGAGGCCCGCGTACCACACACACACAAAAAAAACCACTATTTGCTGAACACTTATCAAGTCACTGTATATCGGGATACAAAGATGGACAGGACTTATCTCTGCCTTTAATATGATGAATGATGCTATGTATTGAACTTTTTTATGACGTACTACTGTAGGCTTTTCATACATTTATCACTAATTTTCACAAAAATACAGTAAGTTAAGTATCACTTTCCCCATTTTATAATACCTAAATCGACACTCAGCGATATTCTAAACTCCTCCCAGAAGGCTGTAACTCTTCTAAGATCATATAGTAAGTGAGTCAGGATTTGAATCCAGATCATCTGTCTCCAGGGTCTGTGCCCTTAACCAGCACTATTCTGCCTTCTAAGTATTCGTTAAATGAACTCTAAATATTTTGTTAAATGCAAAGTGACTTTTAGTCATGTCACAGCCCCAGAATATGAAATCACAGAAAGGTATATGTATTATATTCAGAACTTCCATCTATGAGTAAGTCAGATTTTTAACCATAGTTTGGTCTTTTTCTAATCAGTTTCTCCAGTGATATTTGACAGTTGGGAGTGTGGGTGGGTTAGGAGATAGGGAATGAAATTTGTTTCCATTTTATTTCAATATCAGCCCGAAGACAAGCCCATGTAGCATAGCTTCGTTAACTATACAACTGTGAAAAGTATATAAGGCGTCAATTACCCATTAATTCAATATAGTAATCAAAAGCGGAAAGAAATTTAAGATATAGGTTATTGTTTTCTTTTCCATCTGCATTCTAATAAGTCTTCCCTTGTTCTTCAACTGCCTAGAAAATGTGGAGACTATACATAAAACACGGAAATCTGGATGCTCATCCCAGCAGGCTACAACTGGACAAGACAGCCTGCCCTTGAGTGTGTAGGAAGAGTGTCCTGATTTATATCCACATGTCTGTTAAGGCTCAGGACTAGTCACTTCTCATTTTTACATTCACAATTTCCCTTCTTGCTATTCTTTCCAAGTACTTTTTTTTTTTTTTCATTATTCTTTTCCTGGGGGCCAGCGGGCTGGGGGAGTGGGATTCCAGGTAGGTGACCACAGCATGCCAAGGAGATGAATGCACATAGAAAGCCAGTGTATTTGTGTGATCCCAAAGTTGGTCTCCTAAATATTTGGTAGGCTACTTATATCCCTAAGCTGTTATGTTTTCAAGGATTTTTGCAAAAAGGATTTTGCAAATTAAAGGAAAGACCACATTCACCCAAACTTTAGATGGTTACTATTGTTAACATCTGGGCTGTGTCCTGACGTCAGGGTTGCAGTGATGAAGTCCAGATGTTATAATTTAGCCATGTTTTTGTTACTCCTAAGCATCTGCTGCCTTTGTCTTTTTTTTTTTTTTTTTGTAGTTGTTTTTCAGACTCTAACTTCTTAATACATGATGGTATTAGAGAAGAGGGAAAATGAAATTAGCGTATGGCAGAGGCCTAGAGTAACAATTCCTCCTCTTTTTAAGCACACTTTCAGGCCATCACAGGATGTGCAGTGGGAAGACCAGCCCCAGAACCTGCTCAGATAAGGATATTTCTAGTCAGTTGCTATTTTCAGTTAAAACAGGTTATGTGGTTTGTTAACTCTTCTTAGGTTCAATATCATGTAGTAAGGAAACAGGAAAAAGAATAAAATCAATAATAAATATTCGAAATTTTTGGTAGTTTTCTTTTAATCTGATGTTAGTTGTATGTATACACATACATGTACATCTGTAAGTATATAAACACAACACACACACACGCACGCACGCAATATTTATTGTTCTAGAGGAGAACTCACACAAGAGCAACCACATTGGAGCAGATCCACGTTACAATGAACATCCCAGAACAGTTGGAAAAAGCACTGTTACTGTTACTCTCCGACATGCATGCCCAGAAGTTCAGAAAATCCCCAATAACAATGTCTTCCTTCAAAACTCATTTTAGCTCTGTATCCATTAATTTATCTATAATATTTGCGTGGCTATTCATAATTTTAACTGATTTCACCTCTCATGCTAATGAATTCCATATGCATTCCGAACGCTTTCAGACTGGTGCTAATAGCTCAGCTTTGGTTTAACCTGAAACTATTCCCACTGTTTTCTGGGAGTTACCCCAAGTTCTGCTCTGCTATTGCAAGGTTTGAGGAGGGGATCATATGAGAGCTTCCCATTTCCCTCAGTCCTTCAGATGACTTTGTGTGAACATTTTATAGCTTCATGATAATGGACTTTAAGATATACGTGGTAGTTTAAGAGTGAACCTATGTGGTCTATCCATGGTGAGATTACCTTTCTGGTTTCAGTTCTTTTTTTTTTTTCTTTTAATAGATCTTTGTTGGAGTATAATTGCTTCACAATGCTGTGTTGGTTTCTGCTGTACAGCAAAGAGAATCAGCTATAAGTATACATATATCCCCATATCCCCTCCCTCTTGAGCCTCCCTCCCACACTCCCTATCCCACCCCTCTAGGTCGTCACAAAGCAAGGAGGTGATCTCCCTGGACTCTGCTGCTGCTTCCAACCAGCCAACTATTTTACAGCTCTTGATCAAACGTACCTTTTCTTTGTGCAAATCCTGAGCCTCAGTAGAAGTGTGCCTTTAGGGTCAAGACACTCTTCTTACTCACGGTATTGTGCTGTTACCGTTTGGTCAGACACCTTAGCAGGACCGTTATAATGGGACCATTCTTTGGAGCATCACATACAATGTTTGCTCACTTTTCTACGTGATGAACCATCAAATATTTGAAAGCAAGACAAGAAAGATACCATCTCTTATTTCCAGGGTGTATCTCCTTAATTATGTCAGCATTTTCTTACTGGGAAGGGTTTCAGGATCTTTAAACAGTCTCTTCTAGATGCTTCCTAGCTTGCTAGAAGCCCTGTGTAGTGAATAAGATACTCTCCATCTGCTCTGAGCAAGGTAGGATGTGGTAGGATTCTTTCCTTCCTTAGTCTAGGCCTGTGACAGTATTAATGTAGTCTATAATTGCTATATATTTATTCTTTGTCTTTTTATCACTTACATCATATTGACGGTTCATAATAAGCTTTGATCACCTATAAGCAAGAGGTCTTTTTAACAGGACATAGAATCCTCAAGCCTTTTCTCTTGTGCAGCAGGGTTTTGTTTTGTTTTGCTTTTTTCTTAATCTAAATATAGGGTTGGCATATGTCCCAGTTAAATCTTATCTTGCTTACTTTACATCCACCTCCCCTTACCCATCATTCCAGCCTATTGAGATAATTTTGAGTCTTTATCTCTTCATATACCAGCTCTTTATTTTAGCTTTGTGACATCCATAGACTTTGTAAGCATGCCACTTGGAACTGATAATCAAGGATTTTTAAATTTTATTTAACCAAAATGTTACTTAGGACAAGATCAATGACAAAATAAAGATTTGTCTCCATATTCATCCAGTCATCAATACTCTTAAAAGTCAGCTGCTTGGCCAAAATACGACTCTATCTAGTTGTTCCCAGCACCCATCCAGTCTGAAAGAACATCGTTAAACTTTGTACAATGCTTTGCTGAAATCAGGAGGCATGCCGTTTCCCTGATCAAGTAGTCTAATAACTTTATAAAGTGGATTGTGTATTATTACACAATTGCTTTTTCACCTAATTCTTTCATGTTTCAATATTTTTAACCCAACTATGTTATCTCTGATAATTATTATTGTACCTTTATTTGTATAGTGCTTTACACATTAAAAAAAAACTTCAACATAAATCCCCCTCATGGAATCCCTTCAAAGATATTAAGGAAACATATGTTATTATCTCTATTTTAAAAATGAAGAAGCTTAGTCTCAGAGAGGTGGCTAGAATCCAGATCTTATTATTTTAAGCATAATTTTCTTTCCATGACACCACAGCTGACAGGATTCAATTGCATCCTATTTACATGGTAGGTGCTCAGTGAATATTTTTGATAGGATAGATAAATTTGTCCAAGAAATCCTTGCATCCTAGGACTTTGCCTCAAAGCATTTTGCATTTAAAAGAAATGGAAATTTTCACAAAGAACAAAAATTAAATACTATATACTACCAAGAGGTACGGCAAAAAGGTCTAAACCTATACAGAAATAAAATAAGTAATTTTTTAGAGGCAGTATAGTGATATTTGTAATGTTTAGAACCGTGTTTCCCAAATCCTGGCCTACACATTCGTGCCAATCCAAGATGAAATTTCCAGTGACCTACAACAAAATGAGAAATGAGCAATTATTATGGACTGAATTGTGGCCCCTCCAAATTTATATTTTGAAGTCCTAACCCCCAGGACCTCAGAATTCAGTGACTGTATTTGGAGATAGGGCCTATAAAGAGGTAACTGAGGTGAAATGAGGTCTAAAGGGCAGGGTCCTAATCTAGTAAGGCTAGCGTTTAGAAGAAGAGTGAGAGGCACCAGGAGAGTGCACGCAGAGAGAAAAGGCCGTGTGAGGGCGCAGCTGGAAGGTGGCTGTCTACAGTCCAGAAAGACAGTCCTCACCAGACACCAGCCCTGCCAGCACCTTGACTTTAGATTTCCAGCCTCCAGAACTGTGAGGAAATAACTTTCTGTTGTTTAAGCCACCCAGTCTCTGGTATGCTGTTATGGCAGCCTGAGCAGTCTAATACAGCAACATACTGAATTTTTGAAAGTATTGAATGCACTAATACTTTATTAAATTAATACTAAATCAGTATTAATTTTTTAAGCATTCAATTTAGAGTTGTCCTTTATTCTGTCTTTATTCTTTATTCCTTCTTACTTTTCTGTTGTATTAGAATAGCCTAACTTCTGTGAAATTACAGTGATCTAGATGTTGGTTTTGGATTATGTGGATTAATGCACTTACTTAAGGTAATAAAAATTAGCAATCAAATCCTGTGCCCACATAGTTTGGAAATTTTATTAGTCTATGACTTCCCTAAGTGCAGAAGTCATCGGAGGAGAACACGTGAGTGAAGAAATGATGTTCTGTTGGCCAGCTGACTTCAACCAGAACTCTGAACTACAAAGAACTATCTAAGATATTTGCAGAAGCTTAATGAAGCACATGGGAGCAATATTGTTCTGTCAGGGAGCAGTGATTACTTGGTCAGAAATGATCAAATCATATTAAAGCAATAAAGAGGTAAAATGAATGGAACAGAGCCGTTTGGTAGAACTTTATATGGAAACATTTATTCAACAGACACTTACTGATGCTCTCCCATGTGCCAAGCATTGTGCTGGACAATGGAGATACAACAATGAACATGGCATGCTCCATGTGCAAAAGGGTCTTACTGCCTACTACTCAAGTAGAGTGAAGATAGAAATGGTAGAAGTAGTAGAAGTGAGCACAATGTCCCAAAGCAATTCCAGGGAGAAACCCCAACCCAGCCTAGAGGGTCCTGGCAGGCAAAGATATTTCAGGGAGAGTGGATGACACGTAGAAAGACAAGAAACAGCCAGGTGTGTCAAGGAAGGGATGACATTAGTGGAGGCTTGTCATCTGGAGACATTTGTCTGATATGGAAAAAGAGTGATAGACGGGGATTGTTTGAGATAGGAGAGAATTGGTTCCAGATATGTTTTGGTTTTCTGTTAATTGTTGCTTTTGTTATTTTGGTTTGGACTGTTTGTTTTTTAATCAGGATGAGACTTAAGCTGAAGGGGAAGTTGCCAGTTAAAGAGGATGAAGATGGGGAAGGAGGAAGAGGAAGGAAGGAAGAACGGGAGAGAGGGAGGGAGGAAGGAAGGGAGGGAGGGAGGAAGGGAGAAATAGAAGTTGAAACTCTGAGAAAGGGATAAGAAAATGGTGAAAGCAAGAATTCTGAAGACAATGAAAAGCACAGGGGAGAAGAGTGTTGCCTAGGAGAAGGGCATCCCTACCCTGAGACTAGGGGAAATGGGGTGGAGATCGTTGGGGTAAGAGATTACTTGGCAAGGAGTGTCTGGGGAGCTGACATAGAGCGTAACTGATAGTCTCAACTTTCTTAATGCAGTTCGGGCAATGCAATCTGCTAAAAATGGGTCAGAGCTTGAGATGAGTGGGGAAGGTTTGGAGGAATCACTAAGGAGTGGAGAGGGAAAGGTCCAGGAATGAGTCAAGAGCCCCACTGAGGTTAGAGAGCTTGGAGTGGTAGTGGCTCCTTGTCTGCAAAGCTATGGGATCTTCTCCAGCAGTAATTCACTATCGCAGGGAGGAAAAAGAAGGGGTGAATTGCAACTTTAATTCAATGTGGAGGTTTTTCTGGTTGAAGGCAGTAAGAAGCCGGGATTCCAGGGAATTGAAGGTGAGTGTCAGAGAGGAAGGAGTGAGTGGCTTACCCAGAGCCCAGCCGTGGAAGGAGAGAGATAAGATGGGAGGTTGATATCAGACTGAAGTATTGGAGCTGAGAACTTCTGAAGGAAGCCCTCTAGGTATAAAACGACCCAGACTATGTCCAGTGATGGTCTTGGAATTGCAAGGTTACAGCACAGATGGAATTGTAAGGTTGCAGTGTCTACAGGGACTTTGCCTCCTGGTGAGTCTGTCAGAGTTGGAGTGAAAGGGAAACGTATGAACTAAGGGCTAAAGTTTTCCATGAAGAAGGAGGAGCAGTAAGAGAGTAGATTGACATAGAGTTGGTGGCCTCAACTTCAAAAGAAGTGGGAGCCTAAGGATTAGGAAACAGCAGTTCAGAGAGAACAGCTCTTCCTGCAGATAACTTTATGGGATATGGAAGCAAGAGAAAGCTGCAAGAGAAGAGGTGTGCTTCGGGGAGATCCAGGTCTCTAGTCGGAGCAGAAACTGCAGCAAGCGGGGATGTAAGAGGATGTTAACAATTAAGTGAGGATGCTGATGATACAGGAACAAGAACTGGGAGGAGGATGAGAGCAAGGAGGCAGGTGTGAGGAAATGCTGGGCAACACGATGTAAGAGGTGCTTCAGTTACCTATTGAGCCCCCCGCTCTGTGCAGATACAGCTGATAACCAAGACTGACCAGGTCCCTGCCTTCCTGGAGCTTCATTATCAAATGGTTTGCCTTTTGCTTCATAACTAGAGGTGATAGAGAACAGAGGCATGGTCTCATGTGACTGCAAAACTACATCTAAGTATTTACATGTTATTTACTAGACTTGCCATAAACAATATCCCACTAAGATGAATTGCAGACCAGAAAGAACATTTAACTTTGAGCAGTTTCAGGTAGGACCACGGGGCTAGTTACAATACTAACAAAATATTGCCTAGTTGGGTTAGAAAATTATTTTAGCACCATTGTTAGCCTTCAGCATTTGGTATTTAGCCTTGGAGGTAAAGCAGGTCTGTTTTTTGCACCTGTTTGAGTGTACTCGTAACATGTCTTCACAGTCAGGCCTTTGCGCTGCATCGGGGCAGGCGCCGCTGTGGTTGTCAGAAGCAGTAGCGGGTGGCAGTTAAAAGCATGGATCTTGGAGGCAGACTTACGGGGCTTGAATCCCCGTTCTGCCACTTACAACGTGGGTAAGTATGAACAGGTTACTTAACCTCTCTGTGCCTTAGTGTCCTCATCTGTGAAATGGGCATGATATCAACACATCTTACCGCATAAGGTTGCTGTGAGGGTGAAAGGAGTCCCTTTAATCAAAGCACTTAGAAAGCTTCCTGGCGTATTCTCAGTGTTCTGTAAGTGTTAACAGTTATTGTAACTGCATACAATGGGTCGCTCTTTTAAAAGGTGTTGTATCTTCTATAGTGGATCCTGCAGGGCAAAGTATCGGCTGTACTAGCTTTGCAATTATAATCCTGACCTAGTAGCAACTGTGCCAAATTGCACAAGCAGATAGTGATGTCTGGCAGTGCCTGAAGTTTGGACTGTTAATGGAACAACTGGAACTGACTTTTACTTGGCATCCAGCCAAGTCATGAATCCTTGCCATCATTTCAGCCATATTTTTACCTCTTTTTCTCTCTACTTGCAGTGGTCTTGCATTAAATACTTACCTTAAAAAAGCGACTTGCTTGCTCCTTTCTGGGCAGTAGGTGAAACTCCTTGCAACGTGGTTAAGGGCACGGGATATCAGGATGGTATGCTCGTTAACAGAGGAGGCTGTTTCGGCCTGTGTTGATGGGAGACACTCAGTCTGGGTTTTGTTCGTTATGGTTTTGCAATCAAGGTCACTTCTAGGTGGGGCACTGTACTGACAACCAAACAGGAATGAACAGTATTTATGGTCTGAACGATGGGCTGCGCCACCTTACGCACTGCTTTATTCATTCAACAAATAATATAAATATGTGTCAGGGGCTGTGCTAGACCCTGGGACATAGCCCTTCTCCCCAGACTGTCTCCAGATATTCGGACGGTAACTCAGATAAACGTGGTAAAGAAATGAGTGAGGCGGTGGTCTGCAGGTGAATGTTGGATGATGGAATGTGGTCATGTAAAACGGTCATAGTTTCCTAGGTATCTTTATTATGAATACTAGATTGAGGTCAACCTCTGTCTCTGGACTCTTCATTCAATAAGATTTCTGAGTGGTCTTCATTTTCTAATGCTTTTGAAGCATCAAATTCTTCTATTTTAGACGAGATACACACACACACACACGCACAAACACACAATCCATAATGCTGCCATATGACTGAATCTACCCAGTAAACGGAAGAACACTGTATATGTTGAATTATCAATAACTTCACTCAACACTAAGGGTTGAGTAAAGTTATTGCCATCTTAATTCCTAATTCTCTCTTGGTCAAATCAGTCTTTTCTAAATAGTTACCTGAGAATCCTATAGAAAAAGAAAATCTAAGCTATTTTAAAGGCATGCTTTCAGACTTTTAGAAAGAAAGTTATTTTTTTCTCCAAATGAAAAATAAATGAAAACATATCATTAACCTCAATTCTTTCTTTTAATTTGCCATCTTTGCAAACGGCCTCTAAAAATCTCAGTTCTGGGCAAAAGTTGTTACTGGACTCCTTAAGCCTTTAGTATTTGGTATTTAGCCTTGGAGGTAAAGCAGGCTACTTTGCCTTCTCTAGTAATTGTGCTTTCTTAGGACCACTGTAGCTTGTTTAAAGTGTTACTTAAAGCATTTTTAAATGTTTTACATCCACCTGAATAACTTCTGAAGGTGGGGGCTGGGATTTACATTAACCTCTATTTCCCTTTTTAAAAAAGTCCCTGAGGGGCTTCCCTGGTGGCGCAGTGGTTGAGAGTCCGCCTGCCGATGCAGGGGACACGGGTTCGTGCCCCGGTCCGGGAAGATCCCACATGCCGCGGAACAGCTAGGCTCGTGAGCCGTGGCCGCTGAGCCTGCGCGTCCGGAGCCTGTGCTCCGCAATGGGAGAGGCCACAGCAGTGAGAGGCCCGCGGACCGCAAAAAAAAAAGTCCCTGAGACAATGATGTGGGTACATTAGCTTATTTAGGATGTGATTCCAGGAGCACAATGAAAGAATGAGGAGGAGAGATCAGTGAGGAGCCAATACAGAGTTAATGAGCAGATTACTGCTGTGGGTGTGTGTTTCGGTTACCATCGCTGCAAAGCCACCCCAAACGCAGTGGTGTAAAACAGTCATTAATGATGTTCCCAGAGTGTGTGGGTCAGGAGTTAGGATGAACACAGGGGCCTCGGCTTTACAAGATCTGGGGCCTCAGGTGGAAAGTTTCAAAGGCTGGTGGTTTTGATACTTGCGGTCAGCTGGCACCTCGGCTGGGGCTCAACAGAGCACCTACACGTGGCCTCTTCATATATGACCTGGGCTTCCTCCCAGAGGGCTGACCTCGGGGCAGTCAGACTCCTTACCAGGTAGAACAGGGACCCAAAACGAATGGCCCAGAGAACAAGGCCAAGCAGCATCACCTCTTCTGACCAAACCTTAGAAGTCATGCAGCCACATTCTGTGGGTCATAAGCAAGTGGTAATCTTGCCCCAATGCAAGGGGGTAGGGAGACTGGAGCTCAGCTCTCAATTAAAGTATGTCCAAAACTTCCAGCATTTTTTCTAAAATCAAAAAATTGCATCACAGTGTAGGCAACCATCTGTCTTCTTGACTGAAAGCATCAAAGGGAGGGGGTGTGGGAGGGAATATGAATTAACAGATAATTAGAATATAATGTAACATGCAGGTGATAAAAGACAGGTATGTACAAGGTATCATAGGGTTGCAGAGGACTGGCACTTAGCTTGGTTATAAGAGTCAGAGAAGGTGGGTTAGAGTCAATCAGATGAAGAAAGGTAGGGAGGAGATTTCAAGTAGAAGAAGAAAAGCAATCACTTGGTATGTGCAGTTTGGTGAAGTGGACCAGGGAAAGTGGCAGATGAAAGTGGAAACGGAAAGCCATGAAAAGTCTTGAATGTCACAAGAACAGGCAGGGACCTTATTTTTAGGCAGTGGAGAGTCATTAAGTGTCCCTGTAAGCATCCAGGGCAAAGACTACAAGAGCCTGCATGAAGGAAGTTTAGCTGGGCTCCTCAGTAGGGGATGGATTTGATAAATATTTAGAAAGTAAAATAATACCTGGAATATTAACATTAATACTCGAGAGTGTGGAGTGAAGGAAAGAGAGAAGTCTAAATTTACCACCAGGTTCCTACCCTGGATGCTTGAAGGAATGGTGGTCCCAGTGAGATGAGGAATTTTGGAGGAGAAGCAGGTTAAGGAGGAAGACATGAGTATGAGGTGCCTGTGACCATCCCGGTGCATATGGCCAGTGGTCAGGTGCATATCTGAGTCCAAACTGGAAAGAGAAGATGGGGCAGGAGATACCGATTTGGGAGTGATCAGCAGATAGGAAAAAATGAGGGAGTAAAATAATCCATGGAAAGACAAGAGCAGCTTTTTTGGTTCCAAGAATGCAGATGTCGCTAATAACTTGAAGTAGTTCACACCTGATCATCTCTGTTTTCCTGAGGATGAAGACAAAGTTATCTGTTGAGAGAAGATGGAGTCCAAATACTGAGAACAATTTGCAAAGCAGTGAACAAAGAGAAAACAAATATGGATCACAGCGCAGGAAAAAAAGTTTGCTCTTTTAGCACCATGCATGTTTTTGCAACTGTTCCTGATGTTAGCATGCCTTCTACTTGTACCCTGAAATTCTCACCCTGAGGCCAGTCACTGCCTAGGCAACAACATTGCTAAAAACACGTTAGGGTCATACTCTCCGTCATATCAGCACTCTACAGTTGATTTCAGTTCCTTTGGATTCACACATATATTGAATCATCACTGAGCAAGAAAATCATTTACCATCTTCAAATTTAAGCCTTCACACATGGAAACACCTATCATGAAATGGAAAGAGATTTTTCTTTCCTTTTCCCTTGGTATTTAGTTTTCATTATTCCAAAATATCTCAACAATCTGTATTTGTGTGTCAGTAAGAGTTTCCAACAGATGATAGATACCAGGCTTCTCCTGTAAATCTTCATTGCTTTGCTTGAATCTGAACCACAAGGAATTCAGAGTATTGATGCCCTAGGAAAGATCTCTTTGCAAGAGGAGTTGGCAGGGGAACAGAATGTGTTTGAAGACCAAGAAGACAAGATGAACAAGCCTTTCTTTTGTCTGAGCACATGCTCACCTTCCTCAACAGACGCAAACAGTATAATTACCGTCCTGTCAGGGTGCACAAGTTTTTGTTTTTGTTTTTGCTTTTTAATCTGTAAAAGAACTCCTAGTCAAAAGGGTTGAAAACCACTGGTTTAGATCATCCTAATCCATAGGTAATCCACACATATCCATTCAGTGGCTTCAATTGCCTTCCCCAAGAACACTCCCATCAGCGCCCCTAAGGGAGACACAGGGGCAGATCTGAACCTTACCCCTGTTAATGAAGCATGGGAGACGAGCAGAAGGCAAGCTGCTAAAGGAGGAATGAAAGGGACCAACAGCCTGGAGAGTCCAAACCGGCTAATTGGCCCCTGAAAAATAGTGAGTGGTATGCTAATGCCTCTTGTTTCCTAACAGCTCAGCAGGGTCCCCTAAGAAGGAGACCTCACCAACTGGGGGGGGGGGGTGTGGTCACTAAGAGGGAGATTCTCCACCAGCAGCCTTTGTCCCTGTTGAAAAGACTGAGTGCTGCTCTTCACAGTGTTCCTTTGCCCTTTAGAGAACATGGGGGTGGCGGGGGGGATGAAGAAGGAAAGGGAAAAAGCTTTTCTTCTGTTTTCTCTGCTACATCCATAGAGCCTCTTACCAAAATATTAATTTTCCAGATCTCTTCCTTTTATGGTCTACAGTTGAACCTGAGCTAGAATATAAAAACATACGAAAGGGTATAATGAGTTTGAAGACGAGGAACTGAGGAAAAACAAACCAAAGGAAAAAGAAAAATGTACCCCAAATCAGGCTGGGAATTTTAGCCTGGGAAAACTTGTATGCAAGTGTGATAGTGTCTCCTGCTTGTTTGCACGAAAGGTGTTTACCATAGAAATGTGCATAATAATACCTTCCTAACTGGCCTTAAGTCTTAACTGAAAGCCCTTCTCACCTCTTGGGATATTATCTGAACATCTGCTTTTATTTCAGATGAAGAGAAGTTCAAAGTGTGCATACAGGGACAATAGAAATCCGCAATTGGACCTCCCAAAGCCCCCTTGTGGAAGTGCAGTTTTTCACAACTAGACTTTGAGTCTGGGCAAGAATAACGTAGATGTAAAAAGCCCCAGTGCTTTTCTCCTTTCCCTCCCAGGTGTCCGCTTCTCTCTCTCCTCATAGATTTATTTATCCCTTTTCTCTTCAGTCCCTTCTTTGGCCTTTCTTACCCTGTCTTTCTCAGCCTCCTGAATCCGTTTAGAAGAGAGAACCTAATACTATCCAAAACTCTTCATAATTGAATAGATTGCATGCCAAGCCACCCTTACCTGCTGCCAGTGTGACAGTGGGAAGCAAACAGCCTGATCTATGCTGGTGATGTGCATCTTCAGGAAAGGTTCAGATCTTACACATCCGGGGGTTTTCCCCACCAGAGCAAAGATTCTACGAAATTAAAGAGAATGCCTATATTTCCATTTGAATAAAAATCGGTCATGAATAACTTGGTTATCCAAAGTTGCTAAAAAAAAAAATTGCCAAGTGATTATTGTATCCTTTTCCTCCACCAAAATTGAAAACGTCTTAAGGAAGGCTAGATGCACCACCACATGACTCAGGCAAAGGTCATTTTCCTGTTCCTTTGAACAACCAGCCCTTTCTGCGCCTTTGAATCTGGGTAAGCCCTTTACTTCTTTTAAAGCTTCTGTGGCTTAGAGGACACTATTATGGGAAAAGAGCAAGTCCAGTCTGGTAAACCGCACAGACATACACCCGGGTCTCCAGAAACATCTACTTCAAGTGAAATTTCCATAGTAGGCTGAAGTTTGTTCCTCTGGAAGTTTCCATAAAGGGCTAAGGAAAAAAGTCTCCCTAATCTTGTTCCCATGTGTCTACTGTTCATTTGAAGATTAAGATTATTTATGTTTAGAGAGCATTGCAGCCACTTAGATAACTTGCAGTGGCCGGAGGGCTGGAGGGATGCACTCATGTTTATCACTGGCACCAGAACAAGCGTTATAGAAATGCACGCTCCTTGGCTCACCTCCCAAACTCTGCTTTCTCTCTGACTGACTTCAAGCCACTTTGTAAATTGTTTTGTTGTTTGAGGAGAACATTTCTCTCTGGGTTACAATTCTGCAGGAGCCAATATTTTAACACTCTGCTTCTGGAAAACTTCCCATTTCTAATACTTCCCCTCATTGGATTCTTCTTTGAAGTAGAGAACATGGCACAGGCCTGAGATTACAGATCAGGATTGTTTCCCTGTTGAGGTGTGTGTGTGTGTGTGTGTGTGTGTGTGTGTGTGTGTGTGTGTGTTTCTGTGTCTGAGCTGGGTAATTGTTTCATTGGGTGCTTAGAATATGGTATAATGTTGACCAGGATCCTGAATTCAGTCCTGGAACATTTCACACTGAGGAAGGCTGCTCTATGGCGACAGATCCAACTTATGTCCCCAAACAATATCAAATCATTTGGCAGTTATGTGCCTGGGATCCGTTGGAGAGCATGGAATGGCAGACCCCAGTCTGGTCTTGCCCTACCTGCCTCCCGCTGTATAACCCAAGCTTGACACCTGCTTCAGTTACCTTGGGCTTTTCAATGTTTCACACGCATAGCAATTCCTATCTTTGTGCCTTTGCTCCACAGCATCCCAATACTGGAATATTCACCCCAGTCTTCTCCAAAGATTGAACATTAAGTCCTTAATCTCGGAAGCCTCCCCAGCCATCTGCACATCACAGCTACTCTTGTAGTTGTATCTTCACCACGAACACTAGATATGACGTGTGGAAATTGTTCTTTGTAGATCAGAGATAAGAAACCTATTGCTCTAGGTCGATACACTCAAAATCCTCCTGCCCAATCTCCTTTTTATATAAAGAAGAAAGAAAAACCGAGTGGTTGTGTATTCAGAACCCGACTTCCAATCACACCACGTTGCCTAGTTTTGTTTTGACTTTCCAGCCAGACTGTGCTCTGAAGGCAGGGACCTGTCTTCCCTTCACTTATACAGTCCCATACCTCCCAGCAGAGTGCAAGGCACACAGTAGGCTCAGCAAATGCCTGCTCAGCTTCTGGGGGTTTCGGAGAGGAACAGTTTTTATGAGCTTCCAGGAAATTAGGCTGACTCCAGTTGCTAACTGTATAACCCAGGGCCACGGTGGGGCAGCAGTGGCCCTGCTCAAGGGCTCCCAGCCAAGAGGACCCTTGGGAGCTGAAGTCCAGCCTGTCCTCAGATCTCCAAGCCTTGGAGGGGAGCAGCTCCACCAGAGAAAGGGAAGCTTTTTACTAGTTTGTTAAAAGGTACTAATACCTCATTAAGCCACATACTTATGGGGCAGTGGCTCCTGAGAGGGCACATTTTCTAATTTCCTCGATGGTTTTGTGTGGGTTAGCAGAGGTTCAAGTCTAACATAGGAGGAGGAAAGATGATCACAATTAGTTTAGTGAGCTGATAGGTTTTAGTTTTATATTATCACAGAGTATATATAGATTTTTTTTTTTTTTAGATTTCCTTTAAAAACATAAATTGCGGACTTCCCTGGTGGCGCATTGGTTAAGAATCTGCCTGCCAATGCAGGGGACACGGGTTCGAGCCCTGGTCCGGGAAGATCCCACATGCCGCAGAGCAACTAAGCCTGTGTGCCACAACTACTGAGCCTGCACTCTAGAGCCCGTGAGCCACAACTACTGAAGCCCGCACACCTAGAGCCTGTGCTCCTCAACAAGAGAAGCCACCACAGTGAGAAGCCCGTGCACCGCAACAAAGAGTAGCCCCCGCTCACGGCCAACTAGAGAAAGCCCACACACAGCAACAAAGACCCAACGCAGCCCAAAAAATAAATAAATAATTAAAAAAACATAAATTGCTTCTGTATACCAATATAAATACATGTGTTAACATATGCATATTTATACACACACACACACAAGAAGAACTTGATTTGGGGTAAAAATGAAAATACATGCAAACCTGAATGTTTAAGAGCATAGAGCTACCCGATATTTATTAACTTATTCCAGAGGATGTCAGAATGATACTTTTACCTGTTTATCCATTCATTCATTCTTCCAGCATATGTATTAGGTGCATACTGTTTAAAATTGATCAGTTATAACCCAGGAAGAGATGTGTGACTCTGACTGCTCTACTCTAGAAATACTCTAAATATTTCTCCTGTGTGGTCAGAAACTCCAAGAACATTTGAGAAATCTGAGCAATAGAAAGCTTTGTCCTCCCCTTGTACAATGTGAGTGCCTCCACCCCTGGATCGTTGTGCCTGGTTCTGTCCACTGTACTGCAGGTTCTTTGAACAATCAAAACACCTGAAAGGATGTAAGGGTTTCCATATGAGGATAATTGGTAAATAATCACGGAAGATTAGGGTTGGAAGGGACTTTGAAGCCATCTAAGCCATCAGTCTCTTCATTTCACAGAGAAAAAACTTGATATCTGAAAAGGCTCAATGCTTTGTATTTTATTTCTTATTTTGGAAAGGTCAAATTATTTTCAGAACCAACCACGTCTCCTTTATCCCCCTGACTCCTAGAAACCAGGAACATCTAGCTATAGCTTTGTTTTTCCAGAACCTAACAGTTCACCCGGGCAAGTATTAAATTCTTTTAGAGAGAGATGAGATTGTAATATCAACCTCAGGTTGTATTTATTTCAATAAACTCATAATAAAAAGTAATAATCATTGCCCTGCACAAAATTTATCCTAAATATCTCTAATTTATTCTTTCGAATCCATCTCCAAAACACATACAATAAGACTTACCTGGCTCAGAGTTGTAAAAGGGATATTGTCAGAGATTAATAAATTTTTAAAAATAATCCAAGAATCTGTGGTTTAATACACTCAAATGAATTCCTTTTTTTTTTTCCCCACTGGGGACATTATATAGGTAATTTCCTATGGATGTGGGCAAAGCAACTCTATGACAAGGTTGACAGCCTAATTAGGGGGTTGGGGATTTTAAGTTTTAATTCTGTTTTTAACATCAATTTACAAAGAGGAGCAGACAGAATCTTATAATCACATTTCTCGTTAGTTAAGGTATAATAATGTCATTCACTGATGGCAATCAACTGGAACTAAGGTTGTTACAAAGAATTGAAGTAATAAATATAATCCTTGAAGTTTACAGAAAATCAAGAATCTGCAACAATTTTAGAAAAGTGAATGAGACTTGAAGAGATTATATCCAAAGAAAGACTTACACACCTTGATTTTGCAGTATTTTCCACTGCTGGAACAGCACAGTAGAGCCTGCCTTCTGCATTCTTTTAATCTTTAAGTAAATTAATGATTTCTTCTATTTTACATGGTTTAAAATGTTTTATGTTAGCAGAATATATTTTAGATTTACTATAAATAAATTATTCAAAATTTCAAAAATGGGTTCCATCTTAACGTCAGAAAATGGATACTACCTTGCAGGCTTTTAAATTTCACTTTACCTTTTACTGCTTCTTCCTGCTTCCTACTATTAGCGTTTTGTATAATAAGTATTCAAGGTTCTAGTCTTCAAACAATCCTTCTAAAAACTGTCAGCTATTTATAGTCCTTTCTCCTCTCTTTTGCTTTAATGGATGCTTTTAAACCTGTTAGAAATTAAAGGCCGCCATGGCTGAATGTGTACATGGCAATTTGTCCAAATTGACTTATTACTGTGGCCTGGTGAGTAATGATGAGCCATCTGGCTCCATTTCTTAGGAAATATCCTCCAAGAGAGTGATTTCTGGGAGAAGGTTTAATTATCTTTCAGCTAAAAAAAAAGACTCTAGTTATCCTCTGGGTTAAACCTATGGATTAATTATTGTTAAATTTCTGTTTAGGAGGATCTGTCCTTTAACATCTCATCTATTTCTACTGCACAAGAAAATTAACACAAATTAGCCCCAGATTGATATTTTTATACACAGTCTCAGAATATCACTCATTGAAGAAATTTATCATTCTGCAAAGATGAAAATGATACGTTAGTTGAACATACAAATTTCCTTTTGGCCTTAAGCTTTGAGGGAAATGCAATACATTCTCCCCACATTTTCCTTATAGCTCCCAGAGAAAAGAGGTACCAGCTTTAGACAAGCATTTAGCTGTTATTACCTCATTTTATAAATGTAAATAAGGCCACCATTGTCTTTGGCCCATCGAATGTCATTCCATAGTCGAAGAGACATTAGATACTCCATCTTCATCTGTAAAATTAGAGTGAAAGATAAAGTATACCTGTTCCTTTTATTGCCTCACTCCAAGCTTTTCATTACTAAATGGATATGCTTATAAAAATGCAAGCAACTTCAAACATGCTTTTATTATTAAATGCTGTATAGGATCCTATCACAATAAAAATGACCAAAAGATATCAGCTATCATGAGTAAATTTCCTGTTAATCAACTGTGTTATACACCCCTGTACAGCTTATTTATATGCTCAAAACACCTTGACTTTCCTTTGGGGAAAACTATGACTGATATAATGCAGCAAATGTTAAAAGTACACAAATTAAACCATTTTTTAAATTTTTATTGCTTTAAATCTGCTAAACTTTACCTTACCTTTTTTTTTCTTTCTTTTTTAAAATTTTTATTGGGGTATAGCTGTTTACAATGTTGTATTAATTTCAGGTGTACAGCAGAGTGAATCAGTAATACATAATAGCAACTTATTTTTTGAATTTTATTTTACTTATTATTTTATACAGCAGATTCTTATTAGTTATCCATTTTATATGTAATAGTGTATACTTGTCAATACCAATCTCTCAGTTCATCACACCACCACGCCCACCCACCACTGCTATCACCCCTTGGTGTCCATACCTTTGTTCTCTACATCTGTGTCTGAATTTCTGCGCTGCAAACTGGTTCATCTGTACCATTTTTCTAGGTTCCACATATATGCGTTAATATACGATATTTGTTTTTCTCTTTCTGACTTACTTCACTCTGTATGACAGTCTCTAGATCCATCCACGTCTCTACAAATGACCCAATTTCGTTCCTTTTTATGGCTGAGTAATATTCCATTGTATATATGTACCACATCGTCTTTATCCATTCGTCTGTCGATGGGCAAATAGGTTACTTCCATGACCTGGCTGTTGTAAATAGTGCTACAATACAGCTGCAATGCAGCTGTAAATAGTGCTGCATTGGGGTGCATGTGTCTTTCTGAATTATGGTTTTCTCTGGGTATATGCCCAGTGGTGGGATTACTGGGTCATATGGTCATATGGAGGTTTTCAAGAACCTCCATACTGTTCTCCAGAGTGGCTATATCAATTTACATTCCCCCCAACAGTGCAAGAGGGTTCCCTTTTCTCCACACCCTCTCCAGCATTTGTTGTTTGTATATTTTCTGATGACGCCCATTCTAACTGGTGTGAGGTGATACTTCATTGTAGTTTTGATTTGCATTTCTCTAATAATTAGTGATGTTGAGCAGCTTTTCATGTGCTTCTTGGCCATCTGTATGTCTTCTTTGGAGAAATGTCTATTTAGGTCTTCTGCCCATTTTTGGATTGGATTGTTTTTTTAATATTGAGCTGCATGAGCTGTTTATATATTTTGGAGATTAATCCTTTGTCCGTTGATTCGTTTGCAAATATTTTCTCCCATTCTGAGGGTTGTCTTTTCGACTTGTTTGTAGTTTCTTTGCTTTGCAAAAGCTCTTAAGTTTCATTAGGTCCTATTTGTTTGTTTTTGTTTTTATTTTCATTACTCTGGGAGGTGGATCAAAAAAGATCTTGCTGTGATTTATATCAAAGAGTGTTCTTCCTATGTTTTCCTCTAAGAGTTTTATAGTGTCCAGTCTTACATTTAGTTCTCTAAGCCAATTTGAGTTTCTTTTTGTTTATGGTGTTAGGCAGTGTTCTAATTTCATTCTTTTACATGTAGCTGTCCAGTTTTCCCAGCACCATTTATTGAAAAGACTAATTTTTCTCCATTGTATATCCTTGCCTCCTTTGTCATAGATTAGTTGACCATAGGTGCGTGGGTTTATCTCTGGGCTTCCTATCCTGTGCCATTGATGTATATTTCTCTTTTTGTGCCAGTACCATATTGTCTTGATTACTGTAGCTTTGTAGTATAGTCTGAAGACAGGGAGTATGATTCCTCCAGCTCCGTTTTTTTCCCTCAAGAATGCTTTGGCTCTTCGGGGTCTTTTGTGTCTCCATACAAATTTTAAGATTTTTTTTTCTAGTTCTGTAAAAAATGCCATTGGTAATTTGATAGAGATTGCATTGACTCTGTAGATTCCTTTGGGTCCTTTCCATTTTCACAATATTGATTCTTCCAATCCAAGAATATGGTATTTCTCGCCATCTGTTTGTATCATCTTTAATTTCTTTCATCAGTGTCTTATAGTTTTCTACATAAATGTCTTTTGTCTCCCTTGGTAGGTTTATCCCTAGGTATTTTATTATTTTTGTTGCAGTGGTAAATGGGAATTTTTCCTTAATTTCTCTTTCAGATTTTTCATCATTAGTGTATAGGAATGCAAGAGATTTCTGTGCATTAATTTTGTATCCTGCTACTTTACCAGATTCATTGGCTAGCTCTAATAGTTTTCTGGTAGCATCTTTAGGATTCTCTATGTATAGTATCATATCATCTGCAAACAGTGACAGCTTTAGCTCTCCTTTTCCAGTTTGGATTCCTTTTATCTCTTTTTCTTCTCTGATTGCCATGGCTAGGACTTCCAAAACTATGTTGAATAATAGTGGTGAGAGTGAACATTCTTGTCTTGTTCCTGATCTAAGAGGCAATGCTTTCAGTTTTTCGTCATTGAGAATGATGTTTGCTGTGGGTTTGTCATATATGGCCTTTATTATGTTGAGGTAGGTTCCCTCTATGCCCAATTTCTGGAGAGTTTTTATCATAAATGGGTGTTGAATTTTGTCAAAAGCTTTTTCTACGTCTATTGAGATGATCGTATGGTTTTTATTCTTCAATTTGTTAATATGGTGTATCACATTGATTGATTTGCATATATTGAAGAATCCTGAATCCCTGGGATAAATCCCACTTGATCATGGTGTGTGATCCTTTTAATGTGTCGTTGGATTCTGTTTGCTAGTATTTTGTTGAGGATTTTTGCATCTATATTCATCAGTGATATTGTCTCTAATTTTCTTTTTTTGTAGCATCTGGGTCCGGTTTTGGTATCAAAAAATGGGTGTTGAATGGGTGATGGTGGCCTCATAGAATGAGTTTGGGAGTGTTTCTTCCTCTGCAATTTTTTGGAAGAGTTTGAGAAGGATGGGTGTTAGCTCGTCTCTAAATGTTGGATAGAATTCACCTGTGAAGCCGTCTGGTCCTGGACTTTTGTTTGTTGGAAGATTTTTAATCACAGTTTCAATTTCATTACTTGTAATTGGTCTGTTCATATTTTCTATTTCTTCCTGGTTCAGTCTTGGAAGGTTGTACCTTTCTAAGAATTTGTCCATTTCTTCCAGGTTGTCCATTTCATTGCAGTAGAGTTGCTTGTAGTAGCCTCTTTGGGTGCTTTGTATTTCTGTGGTGTCTGTTGTAACTTCTTTTTCATTTCTAATTTTATTGATTTGAGTCCTTTCCCTCTTTTTCTTGATAAGTCTGGCTAATGGTTTATCAATTTGTTTTATCTTCTCGAAGAACCAGCTTTTAGTTTCTTTGCTATTGTTTTCTTTGTTTCTATTTCATTTATGTCTGCTCTGATCTTCATGATTTCTTTCCTTTACTAACTGGATTTTCTTTGTTCTTCTTTCTCTAGTTCCTGTAGGTGTAAGGTTAGATTGTTTATTTGAGATTTTTCTTGTTTCTTGAGGTAGGCTTATATTGCTATAAACTTCCCTCTTAGAACTGCTTTTGCTGCATCCCATAGGTTTGGGATCATCGTGTTTTCATTGTCATTTGTCTCTAGGTATTTTTTGATTTCCTCTTTGATTTCATCAGTGATCTCTCGGTTATTTAGTAATGTATTGTTTAGCCTCCATGTGTTTGTGTTTTTTACGTTTTTTTACCTGTAATTGCTTTCTAATCTCATAGCATTGTGGTCAGAAAAGATGCTTGATATAATTTCAGTTTTCTTATATTTACCGAGGCTTGACTTGTGACCCAAGATGTGATCTCTCCTGGAGAATGTTCCATACACACTTGAGAAGAAAGTGTAATCTGCTGTTTTTGGATGGAATGTCCTATAAACATCAATTATATCTATCTGGTCTATTGTGTCATTTAAAGCTTCTGTTTATTAATTTTCTGTTTGGATGATCTGTCCATTGGTGTAAGTGAGGTGTTAAAGTCCCCTACTATTATTGTGTTACTGTCGATTTCCTCTTTTATAGGTGCTAGCAGTTGCCTTATGTTTTGAGGTGCTCCTATTTTGGGTGCATATATATTTGTAATTGTTATATCTTCTTCTTGGATTAATCCCTTGATCATTATGTAGCATCCTTCCTTGTCTCTTGTAACAATCTTTATTTTAAAGTCTATTTTATCTGATATGAGTATTGCTACTCCAGCTTTCTTTTGATTTCCATTTGCATGGAATATCTTTTTCCATCCCCTCACTTTCAGTCTGTATGTGTCCCTAGGTCTGAAGTGGGTCTCTTGTAGACAGCATATATATGCGTCTTTTTTTCTATCCATTCAGTAAGCCTGTGTCTTTTGATGAAGCATTTAATCCATTCACGTTTAAGGTAATTATCGATATGTATGTTCCTATTACCATTTTCTTAATTGTTATGGATTTGTTTTTGTAGGTCCTTTTCTTCTCTTGTGTTTCCCACTTAGAGAAGTTCCTTTAGCGTTTGTTGTAGAGCTGGTTTGGTGGTGATGAATCCTCTTAGCTTTTGCTTGCCTGTAAAGATTTTAATTTCTCCGTCAGATCTGAATGAGATCCTTGCCTGTTAGAGTAATCTTGGTTGTAGGTTCTTCCTTTTCATCACTTTAAATATGTCATGCCACTCCTTTCTGGCTTGTAGAGTTTCTGCTGAGAAATCAGCCATTAACCTTATGGGAGTTCTCTTGTATGTTATTTGTCATTTTTCCTTTGTTGCTTTCAATAATTTTTCTTTGTCTTTAATTTTTGCCAGTTTGATTACTATGTGTCTCAGCGTGTTTCTCCTTGGGTTTATCCTGCCTGGGACCCTCTGCACTTCCTGGACTTGTGTGGCTATTTCCTTTCCCATGTTAGGGGAGTTTTGACTATAATCTCCTCAAATATTTTCTCGGGTCCTTTCTCTCTCTTTTCTCTTTTGTGACCCCTATAATGCGAATGTTGTTGTGTTTAATGTTGTCCCAGAGGTCTCTTAGGCTGTCTTCATTTCTTTTCATTCTTTTTTCTTTATTCTCTTCCACATAAGTGAATTCCACCATTCTGTCTTCTAGGTCACTTATCCATTCTTCTGCCTCAGTTATTCTGCTATTGATTCCTTCTATTGTATTTTTCATTTCAGTTATTGTGTTGTTCATCTCTGTTTGTTTGTTCTTTAATTCTTCTAGGTGTTTGTTAAACATTTCTTGCATCTTCTCAATCTTTGTCTCCATTCTTTTTCCAAGGTCCTGGATCATCTTCACTGTCATTATTCTGAATTCTTTTTCTGGAAGGTTGCCTATCTCCACTTCATTTAGTTGTTTTTCTAGGGTTTTATCTTGTTCCTTCATCTGGTACGTATCCCTCTGCCTTTTCATCTTGTCTGTCTTTCTGTGAATGTGGTTTCTGTTCCACAGGCTGCAGGATTGTAGTTCTTCTTGCTTCTGCTGTCCGCCCTCTGGTGGATGAGGCTATCTAAGAGGCTTATGCAAGTCTCCCGATGGGAGGGAAACTGGTGGGTAGAGCTCAGTAATGGTGGGTAGTGGTGGGTAGAGCTGGCTGTTGCTCTGCTGGGCAGAGCTCAGTAAAACTTTAATCTGCTTGTCTGTTCATGGGTGGGGCTGGGTTCCCTCCTTCTTGGTTGTTTGGCATGAGGCAACCCAACACTGGAGACTACCCAGGCTCTTTGGTGGGGCTAATGACAGACTCTGGGACGGTTCACGCCAAGGAGTACTTCCCAGAACTTCTGCTGCCAGTGTCCTTGTCCTCACAGTGAGACACAGCCACCCGCCACCTCTGCCGGAGACCCTCCAACACTGGAATGTAGGTCTGGTTCAGTCTCCTATGGGGTCACTGCTCCTTCCCCTGTGTCCCGATGTGCACACTACTTTGTGTGTGCCCTCCAAGAGTGAAGTCTCTGTTTCCCCCAGGCCTGTCGAAGTCTTGCAGTCAAATCCTGCTAGCCTTCAAAGTCTGATTCCCTAGGAATTCCTTCTGCTGTTGCCGGACCCCCAGGTTGGGAAGCCTGATGTGGGGCTCAGAACCTTCACTCCAGTGGGTGGACTTCCGTGGTATAAGTGTTCTCCAGTTTGTGAGTCAGCCAGCCGACTGTTATGGGATTCGATTTTATTGTGATTGTGCCCCTCCTACCATCTCACTGTGGCTTCTCCTTTGTCTTTGGATGTGGGGTACCTTTTTTGGTGAGTTCCAGTGTCTTCCTGTTGATTGTTCAGCTAGTTGTGATCCCAGTGCTCTCGCAAGAGGGAGTGAGAGCACGTCCTTCTACTCCACCATCTTGAACCAATCTCCTACCTTACCTTTTAATATTAATATACCATGGTAATTGGTGCTTTGAGTGTGACGTGCACAGTAATGAAGATTGTCCTACCTGCATAGTACAGGTGACTCCTGTAGATAATACAGAGCGCTCACAGGTCAGCAGCAGGAGCGTGAAGTCTTCTCCACCACAGGGATGCAGAGGAGCACCACTTCCCACCCACTTCTCTGTCCCCACAACAAGGCCTGTCCCAGGTAGCCTGGCCTCACTGTCCCATGGGCTCCTGACTCCACTCAGAATTCAGCCTCTGCCTTATCAATTCAGACCAACTTTTAGAGGCTGCAAAATGTGTAAACAGCAAAGAACATGGGCTTTGGAATAAATAAGAGTTAGGTTCAAATTTTGTCTCAGTAGTTTAATAGCTGAATGGCCTGGGCAAGATACTTAACTTTTCTGAATCTTAGTTCTGTGATTCACCTCAAAAATAGGCACAATAATATCTAATTTATAGAATGGTGATGGTGTTTAAATGAGACAACTCCTCAGGTCATCCTCTGACTGTAGTGTCTGGAATACAGCCAACACTCGGGAGGTGAGGTTTTCCTTCTCTTTCCTTTCCTGAAAGAAGCAGAATAAGAGCAGCACTTAACAGATAAGGCTGGTCAAGACTACAGGCCCCAGAATTCAGTCTTGACCGTCCATACTTTTAACTAAAGGTCTCAAAATAATTTCTGGTTTGTCTTCTTCTTTTTTTTTTATAGTGTTTATTTATTTTTACTAGTTGACAGTTTGCTTTATTTATTTATTTATGCCTGTGTTGGGTCTTCATTTCCGTGCGAGGGCTTTCTCTAGTTGTGGCAAGCGGGGGCCACTCTTCATCGCGGTGCGCGGGCCTCTCACTCTCACGGCCTCTCTTGTTGCGGAGCACAGGCTCCAGACGTGCAGTCTCAGTAATTGTGGCTCACGGGCCCAGTTGCTCCGCGGCATGTGGGATCCTCCCAGACCAGGGCTCGAACCCGTGTCCCCTGCATTGGCAGGCAGACTCTCAACCACTGCGCCACCAGGGAAGCCCCTGGTTTCCCTTCTTTTAAAACAACATTATTTATAAGTCAGTAATTTGGACTTCTTTTTTCTTAATACATAACTCTTTTCTTTGCCAGGATCCCATGCCAAACCGACCCCAGAAAATTCAACTTTTCAGCATTTGTGCGCCTTTTCTGGTTGAGCGTGGCTTCAAATTTTAATCCGTACAACTCTCCAATGTTCATTTGACAAATGCAACGTACATGCACCATTGTTTTAAGTTCAACCTAAGATAGATGTTTAAAAAAAGGAACCAAGCAAAGGTATTTCTACCACTTAACAGATGTTCTCCTGGATAGCCTCCTTTGCTCTGAGATTCTAGTGCTTAGAAACAGTTTTCTTCATTTGTAATATTGTCTTCAGATCTCCATATATACAGATCTTTTCTTCATAGTCTGTGTCATCTTAAATTAACAACTACATAGCCAAAATATACGTACTAATTAAGGCTGATTTCAGGATGCTAATTAAAATTAGACTAGGATACCTATGTAAACAGGAAATAGGCTTGAAATAGACCTGTCCTGAATTACCCAGCTGCTTACTAAATGTTTTATTGAAACCTGTGTTTCTCTTCAACTAATGGATGAGGGACCAGTATCTAGCTTAGAGTGAATTGCATGCTGTTATCAGTTTTTTTGAATACACACAAATAAGTTGTGTGAAAAATAACTACAGTGTGATTCAAGGTTTTACATTGCCTTGAATATACCCCATTATTTTGATAATAAGAAAGAAAAAAAAGACAAAGAAAACATTAAATTGTTATAGCTTGTGAGTGGTTGAGACTTTGTGGCATTCAGTGTTATGATGTTAGCCTCAGAGAGAGACAGTAAACCAATAGAATTCATCTCCCTGCAACCAGATCCCCAATTCCAGACTCCCTTGCTCTACATATTTATGGCATATGAAGATCGTGTTTTTTTAATATCAAACAGCTTCATGAAAATGAACAATTCAGGCATATCGAAGTATCAAAACATTGCATTGATGAAATATCCAGATGACAGGACAAATTATTACACTTTCATTAATGTGTTTAAATATTTTATTGAAACTGAAGCACTGTGATAGAAGATGAGGTACATATTGATAGTGGGATTATAGGACATTTATTTGAAATTCCTACCGAGTACATTCTTATCCTATGCAAATTTCCTTCTATGGAATATACTCCATGATCTGAATAAAATATTAAAAATAATAGTCTTTAAAATACCTTATATTTTGAGAAAAAAATGTTAACTGTTAGGAAGAAAGATAACATACTAAAAATGTATTGAAATTTCTCTCAGTTGAAAATAGGAGTATCTCTGTCTGAAGTGGGGATAACAATGGCCAAGGGCTGTAAACAAATATAAACCAGAGTTGTAAAATACCTATTTAGCAGTAGTCAAAAATGTGAATAAATACTGTACTTTTAATACTTTATTTTGCTAAATATTCCATTATTTCTCCCAAAGTATTATTGCTCCTTCAGAGAAAACAAACAAACAGAACCAATAATGGAAGAGCTTTATTTCTTTCATGTTAAAAAGAATTTTCACCTATTACAGAAGAAGACAATAAAATGAAATAAATAGCTATTGTTAAGAACCCTAATACAATGTGGTATTTTATGAATGTACAGCTCTAACTTGTACTTGACTTTAAAATTCCAGAAAACGATGAGGCAAACGAGTCTTTTACAATTGCCAAGGCAAACTTTATGTCACTTGAAATGAAGGTGGGTAATGGGCGGGTGGCCTTTCAGCCACAGCTGTCTTTACACCCTGTGACTTTAATTGAATTGTCAGGTTAAGAATGGGAAATCAATAAGTAAGAATGGCTACACAGGAGCTTCCCTGGTGGTCCAGTGGTTAAGATTCCACGCTTCCACTGCAGAGGGCATGGGTTCGATCCCTGGTCTGGGAACTAAGATCCCACATGCTGCACAGCACGGCCAAAAAAAAAAAACAACACTGGGTACATAGTTAGTGTGTGTGGCTGACTGCAGAGAACGAGAATCTTAATCTGTCCCCACACATCATCCCCCAGCCCAGCTTCAACATTCATTGCTCCAGAACTGTCATTATCCCCCATCCTGTAAGCTCGGCTCTTTCCTCTCCTGATATTGCTTTACCCCTGACCCCATACTGTGTCTGCTGCAGACACCAGTGGCCAAGTGAGATAGGGTCACCTCTCCATTTAGGAGAACAGCTGCCACCACACTGATTAAAGAAATAAGAACTCAAGAAGAAGGGCGACTGTGACAGACTTAGAGTGAACCAATGTACACACAGTGGGCCAAATCGGATATGCCAGATATGCAGGGATTCTTGGGTTATTTGTGTTTTCTGGAGACGCCAGCAGCTGGACACAGATATATAGTTTTTTAAAAAGCTACAAAGATTCCCTTTGTGAAGAAAATGCAACCAAGCATACCTATATAGAAGAAATGATAGTTCAAATTTCCCACTTTTGTAGAGAACATTCAAGGGGAATATCAAAAAATGCCATTTGCAGACAATTAGGGGACAAGACATTTTAAACTAATTTGAGCACAGTGATGTGCTCAATCAAGTATGCTGTGCGACCTTGGAGAAGTCATATCTCAGTCTCCTCATCTGTTAAGTGAGAGGGTTGGACAAGATAACTGCTGCTGTACCTCCCTGCTCTAATAATCTTTGACTTGAAGCATACAAGATTATAAAGAATCAGTGACCAAGAAAAGTGAAAGAAATTTCCAACTCTTTGATTCTCTGTGCTTTCTAAATTTTCTGCGAAGAACACAGATTCCTTTTGCAAATTAGGAATTAATAACTTATCTGTATCTATTTTAATTTAAAATATTTAGAAGAATAGAAGCACTAGAGACCATCTCATTTAATAAATGAGGTTATGGAAGAGTAAGAAGGTTAAGTAATTTGCCCAAATGTATAAATGTATATACAGTAGTCAATGGTGAATCTAGGATTCTGACCAAATTCGTTTGACCCCAAGGCTGTTGCTCTTTGGTGATACATTAGACAGAAAATGGCAATCATCTCCAACAGTTAACAAAAATTAAAACCCTCTCCTGATTTTTTTTTTTTTTTTTTTTTGTCTTCCTGTCAGGATTTAAAAGACATCGACACTTAGCAGTAAAACCAAGAATTTAAAGAACTTGAAGGTCAGGCACTTATTTGTATAGTACACAAGTCCTGTGATAGGTGAGCCCCGCTTTCTCCTGTGCTGGGTATCCTGGCCCCAGTGTATCTCCCCTGTTAGTCACATGTGCATGTGACACAGTGACCCACCAGCCCCTTCTTCAACTACAAAGTGGCAAACTTACAACCCTCTGGTGTGGTGTTTCTTTGTGATGTAATCCTGAAAACGCTGTCTATCTGGATCGAAGCCACCTCTATACATACTCCATACACTCCACGTAAGCAGCCTGTCTCCCCTCAACTCCCCAAGTGTCAAAACCTAAAAGAGGAGTGACGTGTGCTCTCCTAGATGCATCACAACCTAACCTTGCTTTACGATTTACTGTTGAAATTACCAGGATCATGAGACAAACAATGACTTTTAAGCTTTAAAAAAAAAAAAGGGGCAATAAACTAGAAAAAGCAAACTGTTGCATGAGTCTGATTAGGACTTCCGAGGTGTTCTTGACTTTTGGCTGCAACACCAGCAGAGGCTAAATATAGTATTTCTGAAGATATCCTATAATCACTATTTACTGGTTGACAGTGCAAGAAATGGTTTATTGGTTAGTATCAGTAAAACTTCAAAGTCCCCTCTTAGAAGGCCGTGCAGTTTCCCGCCTGTTTGGTGCTCATGAAGTCAGTGACCCTAATAAGGCAGGGGAGGCTCATTAGGAAAAGCAACAGCCTTCAGTGTCCTTTAGGAGCTTGCAGTCACCGCAGAGGAGATCAAAGCCTCCCTTGGTGGTGTCTGTGCGTCTGTTTTCTTTTCATCTAACGTGTTATTTGCTTAGTTGTTTGACAGCATCAAAGCTTTTGACCATTAGTTTCTTTGGTCTGCACGGCACCAAATTCATTTTACTAATCCATCTGGTCTAAGATAGAAATGTTCCCGATAACTGCAAGTCACCAATTTGAAGGAAATGAACACTTCCCGAATTTATCATTAGTTTCTAGGGCCCGGGTTCTCTTCATCAGTCTGGAGGTAGAGAGCTTCTTGGTTCCTGCATCTTGTGAAGTCATCCATTATTCCTAATGAAAAATGCAATTTAGAATCCAGGAAAAAGAGGGATATTTCCCCTCCCCACCGTCTCTCAAAAGCTTTATTGAGATACAATTCACATACTATACAATTCACCTTTTTAAAGTGTATAATCCAAATAGTTTTTAGTATATTCAGAGTTGTACAATTTTAGAGCATTTCGTCACCTCATAAAGAAACCCTAGATCGAACCAACACGTTGTATACCTTAAATCAATTTTATAAATCAATTTTATCTAAATAGAGTTGGGAAACAAAGATAGAGGGAATAAATGAAAGGAAAGAAACCCTGTGCCTATTAGCAGTCACTCTCCTTTCTTCCCCCAAACCTCTCCCTGCCCCCTCGTCCTAGGCAACTACTCATCTACTTTTGGTTTCTATGGATTTGCCTGTGCTGAATATTTCATATAAACAGAATTATGCAAAATATGGTTCTTTACGACTGGCTTCTTTCACTTAAAGTTTTGAAGGTTCATAATATGTAGCATGTGTCAGTACTTTATTTCTTTTTACTACCAAATATTCCACATTTTATTTATCCATCTATCAGTAGATAGACATTTGGGTTGTTTCTGCTTTGGGCTATTATAAGTAATACTACTATGGACATTCTTATACAAGTTGTTGTGTGTACCTATATTTTCATTTCTCTTGGGTATATACCTAAGAGTGAAATTGCTGGATCATATGATAACTCTGTGTTTAACCTTGTGGGGATCTACCAGGCTATTTTCCAAAGCAGCAGCAGCATTTTGCATTCTCGTCAGCAGCGTATGAGAATTCCAAGTCGTCCACATCCTCACCAACAAATGTTACTGTCTGTCTTTTTGATTATAGCTATCCTAGCAGGTGTGACATGGTATCTTCTTGTGGTTTTGATTTACATTTCCCATTCTATATTCATGGCTAATACTGCTGATCATCTTTTTATGCTTATTGGCCATTTGTATGCCTTCCCTGAAGAAATGTCCATCCAGATCCTTTGCCTAATTTTTAACTGGGTTGTCTGTTTATTATTGAGTTATGAGTGCTTCATGTATTCTAGATATGAATCCTCGAATACATAATTAGCAAATTTTTTCTCTTTTTAATTTTGTTTACATGTTCTATGGTAATTGTGTGTTTCCTGTTAATATGAACAGGAAACTCCTTAAAAAGGAACCATGAGTCACAATAGAGGAAATAAAACATGTTTCGGAGCACCCTTTTGCCAAATATAGAGATTCAAAGAGAAGAAATCTCTAATAATAATATTAGAACAAGAAATTAGTAAGTCGTTACCATAGCCCCTTCAGTTTTGTTGCAACAAGAGCTATTCATGTCTGTTTATAGATTTAGAGTTTACAAAGTACCCTGATATACATACTCTGTTGTAGGCTTCCTAACAGCTCTCCGAAATATTACAATTATCCCATTTACTAATGAAAAAAATGAAGGGAAGGGAACGGGGTAGAGACATTCAGTAAAGTACCTTCTCACGCCTAAGACTAAGTCCAGCCTAAACACCCGCTACATAAATGCCAGAATATACAGGCCAAAGTCCATTCAATGAAATACAAAAGCCATCAAACTAGTTGTGTAAAATGATTTTTTAAATAATTTATCTCTTTGTATGTGATGCCTAAATGTGAGATGAGTCTTAAAACAGTAGCCAGTGTCACAATAAATTAGCCATGGTATAACCATAGATATTGAATATCCAAAAAACTTAATTTATCTTTTAATCATGTCTTGCAACACATAGGTCTATCCCCCTGAGAGTGTGCATTGATTGCTGTTAAGGGACTCAACATGACCATGGAGGCTGTATCTTGAGTTTTTATCTAATAGTAATGCAGGGACTTGAGAAAATAGTGCACACACTCTAGTCTGCCCTTAACTTACTGTGTGAAACTGGGCAAACCACAAACTTCGCCCAGCCTCAAATTCATCATCTAGGAAATCCACTGAGATTCCTGTCCCTAGACCCTCAGGCCTCTGGGCTTCTGCCCCGTGAGCTCTGAAATGATGTGGATTAGGGCTTAAATAAAAGGGGAGGGAGCATAAGAGAAGACGTGGCCTCCTGGTAGCTGCGTAGGAGAGAAGTAGCAGTAATGATATGGTGATACAGGTCTTGTTGAGTAATCAGCATGTGAGACTACATGTAGAACTAGGATGAGTTGTGTGTGTTAATATTTTCACTGAAGCAAGCAGGAAATTCAGATTAAGCTCAGTAATCAGTCCCTTCCCTGTTCCCCATAGTCTACACAGAAGACTAATGAACTGTTTCTCACTTGTGCCCAGTTATTTGCCATGGTTGATAGTGGCAGTTACTACCTCATAGTATTAGTCCTTGGGGTTCCAATCTGGTTTGTACTCAAGACTTTGATTTGAACCACTTGAGGAGAACTCAAAAGGAATCAAGTCTATACCCAGGACAATCTACTAAAGTGCACTAGAATCTTCCCTCAGACCAAAGTCCAGGCATTTCCCAAAGCTACAAAGAGTCAGGGAGACTCAAATTTGTGACAGAAAATCCGAGTAGCTTCTATCCTGATATAAAGAAAAATATTTTCTGAAACAAAATAGTTCACGTAGTCTTACAATAGAGAGTACTGTATATACAGACCACCCTGGAAAATCTAGGACCTATGATTGCCATGTTCTTGAGCCTGCCATTGGCATGTCCCCCAAAGGACAGACTCGGAGCCAGGAAAGAGAAGTCCACACTCCCAGAATTTAAGTTCTGAGACTTGACCATACAGGCTAACCATGTTGTCAGCTGTGGAAAAGGGTAACTTCTAAGTCTATTTGAATCCATCTATCAGCATTTATTAATATTAAATGAAACAATGGGGCAGATCTCTATAATGTATAGAACAATGTATAGGATATATATCTCATAAAGTGTAGTGTAAATGTGCTATTCACTACCATGTAAACAGCACTGATTTCTCTATATCTCTACCAAAATATGAAAGCATATGTGAAAGTACCTCTAATTCCCTAGAAAAAAACTCAAAATGTAAGTCAGAAATAATATTAACCAAGAGTGTTACATTCAAATCAAGTAATCAATTTTTGGAAAAAAATAATTCTCCAACTGCAGGAAAAAAGGCAATCTCTATTTTTTCCCCCAAAATGGACTCTTGGACATGGGCACCTCCCCTTCTATGTGCTGTACATGCCGTTTAGAGTCCTTAGCTCCCTTCTAACCAGCGGTGAGTTCAGAAATACCTGTGCAGGGGCAAGGGAGTGAATGAGCTATCTGCCCTCTCTAGTTGTAGATGCCAGCCAGGCTGTTCACATTCCTTCCTGAACTCTGTTGGACCAGTCTCTTGACTTAACCCTGTTTGGGAAATCTTCAGATGTAGATGTGATGATTACATTGATTGGAGTGCCTGGAGAATGAAGCCTTTGAAAGCATCCTGGGACTACTTCAACAGTCCAGGGGAAACATGCTCTCAGTCAAGAGCCACTTTGACAAAGAAGTATGGTTTTCTTCCCGGCAGAACCCCCACCTTTACAAAAGAATATCAGCTTTCTATTTAAAATCGCACAGAAGTGTTGAAGAGACAGACATTGCTGCCTATGCAACAGACTTTAATTAGTTGAGATTAAGTGGCTGAGCTCTCCAAGAATTCTTCAGATTGGCCTTTCATTTCCTGATATAGATAGGAAAACTCATTGAAAACCTAGCAAAGAAGTGAATGGCTGAGTCCCTAATCCAAGAGCCCATGTTCTGTAATTACCTAGAAATTTCCTAAAGAAGCTTCCATTTTTTGGTTTTGTCTCTGGTGGTTAACTTACTTTATGCATTATACTATTTGTGCGATGAGTAACTTGACCTTTGGCCCTGGAGGAGCAGCTACAGTAGACATAGTAGGAAGAGAGATAATCTGTAAGTACACACCCCTGTGGATACTGCCATATCTCACCCTTAGTGTACACACTGCCCTGTGCTAATTTGCATCAAGGAAATGTTGTTTAGGAAGAAGTAGCTCCTTAAGGAAGGAAGTGGGCAGTGCAGGAAAAACAAATCAGAGCCTTCCCAGAATAGAATTCACCTTTGACCACCACTTAAAACTCCCCAACCCGTATCCGAATCCTGTTGGACAGGGATACACATGTCAAAACCTGTCCAAGCCTGCCCTGCCCATAAAGAATCACAAATGTTTTAAAATCAACTTCACTGGCATTTGTAGCTCTCAGATACTACTTAGGCTCTCAAGTCCTTAATAAATAGATGAGCCTACACCATTTGTTCACACTTTGCAGAGAATTTTACATTCCTCCAATAACAGCCAAGAAGCAAAAAACATTAATGAGATTTAGTGGCCCCTTAGTTCATGAATAAGCTCTTCTGGCCAGCAGGACTGCCATCTGCTCATAGGCAATGAGATCCTCTAGAAAATAAGCTCTGGTTTAGTGTACATGTCTCAGAAAACTAGTAGATAGTCGTTGTTTTTACAGAAGATTCACTATTTTCATAAAAGCTTTATGGTTGCTTTAGGAGCAAACATATTTAATTTATTTTATTCTGAAGCCCAGGAAGTCCAAGATCAAAGTGCCGGCAGATTCAGTCTTTTCTGTGAGCTTACTTCTCTTTTCTTTCCGAGCTCTCATCAGAATTGGCCTGAACAGTCCATTTGTGACAGTGGCCTTTTTGCTTAGGCTTTTTCTAGCATGCACCTGAAAACTTTTCCAGCTTCTACTGTAGCCCAGCTCTGGTCATTTCATTCCCCAGCTCACACACCTTCAGAAGTTCCTCCATTGCTTTTGAAATAGAGTTCAAACACATTACTTGGCCCTGAATGTCTCCATAACCTTGACCACTGCTTCTCCAGGTTTCCTCTCATTTCTTATATTCTGCATTCCTTCACCCTGGCATAAACATATATGATGAGCAGGCATCATTTTTTCCTGCAATTTTTCCACAGTGGTAGAGCCAGGGAATGGGTGAATTGCCCACTAGCTCTTAAAGACTTCGACTTAGAAATGTTCTGTTAGCCAAAGCAAGCCATATGGACACATTTGTCTTCAAGGAGGTAGTGAAAGACAAACTTGACATACGCCCAGTAAAAGGAGAACTGAAGTTCTGATGGGCATCCCTAATGACCACCACACTCTAACATCATCAGATATTAAACAGAAACAGTGGCTGTGAAATACTAAGTAACTTCTTATAATCAGAAGATCCCAAATATTTTTAATCAAAAAGAAAAAGTTTTGTTGTCATGTATTTTATATGCCCTCAGAGCCTATAGTTATTCCAAAAACTAAATAATCTGGTCATGGCAATTCAGGGTAAAATAAATGCAGGAAGAAAGAGCTTCTTAAACATACTCTGTACATTTTCCTTTTTATTTGAGTTGGTTTCAGACATTCTTCACATTTTTAGGAAATCTGTTGATTTGTTTGTGTTTTACTGTGTAATTTAAAACCCTCCACCTTTTACTGAAATGTATTAACTACTGAAAAATTAAAAGCAATATAAAAGTAGGAACAGTTGAAGCCAGTTTTAAAGACTTTAAGGCTAAAATAAATTTTTCAAATTATAATGCTCTACTTTCATATATGTATGTATTCCTAGCAGACCAATAAAATGGGGCGCTTGTTGGTTAATGGAAATTGACATTCCAATGGTGTTAACCAACCAAGTAATTCTTTTTTAAAGTTTCCTGCTCAAAAATGTGTACAAAGAAATGTTTCTATACCAATTAATGTTGATAGTTTGGTTTGGAACACTAAGTTAAACTAAAGTTAGTTTTATGTATTCTCTTTTTACCGTGTTTAATGAATATCCTTGGTGGTCAGTTTCTTCTTCTAGACTTTTTAATCCTTGTGGCATTGCAGAAAAGTAGCAAGGGAATGATGAAAAATAGACATAACACAAAAAATAAGCTTCACAGACATAAACAGACATAAACAGATTACAACATAAACAGATTAGTTTAAATGAACATTTATTCTTCTTTCAAAAAAGCACAACTGCCTTATGTGCAGAGATACCACACAAGATATTAGGCACCAACTGAGAGGCTTGTGGGGCGGGGCCTGGGGGGGGAGGTATAGTTCTTGTCTGATGGGCCAGGGGAATGATTTTTATTGAGTTCCTACTGTGTGCAGTACTCTGTACTAAGTGACTTAAATATAGTCTTTCACACTATCCTTTAACAAACCTATAGTGTTACTCTCCCCAGTCTCCGCATTCTGCAAATGAAGGCTTTAAGGCACAAATATTTAGGAAGATTGAAGAAGGTCACACAACTAGTAACTGATAGAACTAGGATTTCAACCAGGTTTGTTTGATTCCAAATCCTAAGCTCCTCTCATTATAACGGAGAAAGAAGATGAAGTTCCTAGACAGCAGAATCGTGTGGAAGGACAGTATCACAGAAAAACAAGCGGCAGAAGCAGGAGGGAAGCTATGGTAGGAAGCAAAGAGTTCTGGAATCACCACGTGGTGTTTGGATTTTAGAAATACTTTTGAAGTTTTAGCAAGTAGATTTGGGGAGCTTCTGATGAAGGAGCAATCGGATGGCAAGGTCTTAGGGGAAAGTTTTTAAAATTAATATCTTAATTTGTCTTTTTAAAAGATGTATCTAACCTACATAAAGCATTATCAGTATACTCAACAAAACACTGATGTGGAATGTAAATTTCCTCTCTCAAAACACTTTTAGCACAATGGCTCAAAATCCAACATAGGATAATCTATACTAACTACCTTTTTTGGTTTAATTTTCTTACCATAATCTGAAGGGTTTCAAGATATGGTGCTTCCTCTACCCGCCTCTTATTTACAATAGCAAGGGTGGGTGGTTAAGTGATCTAATAAAAATATATGTTTTTGAGGATGGTCCTAAATTTCCTCATGTAATATGTCCGTGATATCTTGTGCCACACAGTACCATGAATGCCAAAGGTTACCAAATAAATATTAATTGATGAAAATAATAAAAAGCCCCTCTTGGGACTTCCCTGACGGTCCAGTGGTTAAGACTTCGCCTACCAATGCAGGGGGTGCGGGGTTCGATCCCTGGTCGGAGAGCTCAGATCCCACATGCCTCGCAGCCAAAAAGCCAAAACATAAAACAGAGGCAATATTGTAACAAATTCAGTAAAGACTTGAAAAATTGTCCACAGCAAAAAAATTTTTTAATTAAAATAAAATTAAAAAATAAAATAAAAAGGCCTTCTTAGACATCAGAATTTCAATCTTCTTCGTTGTCTCTTAAAAGAAGAACTAAGCCTAACTTGTACTTGGCAATGCTTTCCTTGGCGTTAAGAAATGGAAGCCTTTGGAAGCAATTTTTCCCATTGTGCGGAATGGGTCCCTGAGTAAGGATTCTGGTTGCCAGCCAGTTTTTGAGGCCTCTTTCCAATCTAGATGTCTCTGTTTGGGTGTGCTGCCAGCAGCAATCATCGGGGTCAGTGGTGTCTAACATCTCCCATGGAGAGAAAGCGGTGGCGACACAACAGCGTTTGTTTAGTTTGTAGGGAAAACTCATGAAAGGTGATGACCTTAGTTCAGGGCTGAGAAAACCCAATGAGTTTAAAGTGGCTAAGAATTGAAGACTTGAAAGCTAGTCCCTTCACCTCCTTGCGCACGGGAGTCACCTCCAGAACCCCCTTGGCCCAAGCCTACGCCATTAGGTTTAAAATGCAATCACCTAACACCTTCTTATGTGGGGCTGCCTTTCATCACTCAGCCCACAGCCCTTCTTGCCGACATTCTGGGCTGTGACTGTGTGGCTGTCACCGAGCTTCACCTACAGGACACAGTCACGCCTCCCGAGGCTATTGATCTCCACATGAACAGTTAACAGTCCCTATTTAAACTGTATATTTCAGGGGGCACTTTAATGCAACAGTAAATCAAAAACTGTATTTAGTTCCTAAAGCAGTGATGTATGGATCCACTCTGATGTAGAAAAAATAAATATGCTATGTGTGTCCACACCTCTCTCCTTCACAGGAACATAATGTTTATAAAACAAATGTTATAAAAATTGATGAACTGTGAGTGATCCTGAGGGTATTTGCTCCTTTTCTTAAGGGTAATAAGACAATATCTGATTACAAAATCCAAAGAATATAACATCCTGTTTTATGTGTTCACTTATTGATGGTTGTATTTAACAGTGTGGGAGCATTTGGTATCTGATTAATATATACTTTGTGTTTTGAAGCAATTCTTGCTTGGATCAAAATTGTAGAATATAAAGGGACTTTCCTTAGCATTTCTACACAAACCCCATGTGTCCTACCGGCCATTCTACCCAGGCCTCCACCTTTATCTGCGTCACCCTTATCTTTCTTTGCTGAAAATTCAAATTTTACATCTCCTCTGTGCTCAGAAACCTACCTTGTTCAAAAAAGTCCTTACTGACACCCCTGCCGCCAAACCATTATCAGCCATTCAATTTTGTTTATTGTGGCAGAATACACAAAATTCACCATTTTAACCATTTAAAAATGTACAATTCAGGAGTATTTAGTGTATTCACAGTGCTATGCACCATCACATTATATAGTTCCAAAACATTTTAATCACCCCAAAAGGAAACCTCCAAACGCAGTAAGCAGTCACTCACCGTTTTCATTGCTCCCAACACCTAGAAACCACTAATCTGCTTTCTGTATTTGCCTATTCTGCATATCTCATATAACTGCAATTATACGATATGTGACCTTTGGTGTCTGGCTTCTTTCACTTAGCATAATATTTAAATTTTCATCCATGTTGCAGCATGTACCAGTATTTCATTCCTTTTATGGCTGAATAGTATTCCATTGTATGATTATACTGCATTTTATTTATCTATCCATACAGTGGTGGACATTTGGATTGTTTACACTTTTAACTATTGTGAAAATATATTTTTTGTGAAATATGTTGGCTTGGCCAAGAAGTTTGTTTGGGGTTTTCCATAACATCTTATGGAAAACCCCAAACAAACTTCTTGGCCAAGCCAATAATTAACTAGCTATCGTTCAGCTGTTGTGAACATTCTTTTTTTTTTTTTTAATATACTTATTTATTTATTTGGTTGTGCTGGGTCTTAGTTGTGGCAGGCAGGATCCTTAGTTGTGGCATGCGGACTCTTAGTTGCGGCATGCATATGGGATCTAGTTCCCTGACCAGGATCGAACCCTGGCCCCCTGCATTGGGAGCGCAGAGTCTTATCCACTGCACCACCGGGGAAGTTCCCCTGTTGTGCATTCTTATACAAGTTGCTGTTTGAATACCAATTTCCAATTCTTTTGTATCTATACCTAGTAGAATTGCTGGGTCATATAGTTATTTATTTTGAACTTTTTAAGGAACTGCCAAACTATTTTTCAGAGGATGAACCATTTTACATCCACCAGCAATGTATGAGGGTTCCAGTTTCTCTACATTCGCACTGACATTTGTTATTTTCCATTTCTTAAATTCTAGCTCTCCTAGTGGCTGTGAAGTGGTATCTTATTGTGGTTTTGATTTACTTCTCCCTGATGGCTGGTGACCTGGAGCTTCTTTTCATGTACTTGTTGCCATTATCTTCTTTGGAGAAACGTCTATTGACTTGCAAATATTTTCTCCCATTCTGTGGGTTGTCTTCTTACTCTCTCAATAGTGCACAGAAGTTTTAATTTTGATTAAGTCCAATTAATCTCACTTCTTTTTTGTTGCTCCTGCTTTTCATGTCATATCTAAGAATCCATTGACAAATCCAAGATCATGGACCTTTACACATATGTTTTCTTCTAACACTTTTGTAGTTTTAGCTCTTAAATGTAGGTCTATGATCCATTTTTAGTTAGTTTTTGTATATTGTATAAAGGGTCCAGCTTCTTTCTTTTGCATGTAGGCCTCCAACGTGATTTGTAGAAGAGACTATTCTTTCTCTCAGTCGTTCAATTTTGAAAGCTTCTAGTTGAAAGCATTTTACTTAATAATTATACATTGTTTTTAGTAAGTTGTTCATACATGTAGGTCTTCTTTCTTTTAGTCTACAGGAACCCATTCAAGAGAGGAAACTTAACTTCTTTTATGTCCAGTATTTTATCTAAGGGCTAAAATGGTTTCCAGAGTAGGGAAAAAGGAACCCAAGAGCTTTTAAGCTTTTGACCCAGAAAAATCAGTAATTTATTTAAAAGACAATTTGTAATGCTTTTACATATAAAATTAATAAGACAGTCTCTGCCCTCAAGATGCTCACAGTCTAATGAGGGAAACTAGCATATCTGGTAGCCACTAGACACACGTGGTCATTGAGTACTTGCAACGTGGCTAACAGCCCTTGAGGTTTGCTGTAAGAGTAAAATACGCACTGAATTTCAAAGTCTTAGCACAAAAAGAAAGTCAAAGCTCTTATTAATAATTTTTATATTAATTACATTTTGAAATGGTAATATTTTGGTGTATTAGATTAAATAAAATGTATTATGAAATTAATTTCACTTGTTTCTTCTTACTCTTTCAATGTGATTTGCTCATGTTTCCATTGGTCAACACTAAGCATAGACAAACAGAAAACCAAGCAAGTATCTCACAGCTACAAACTAATAACTGAGAGAGGTGATATTAATGCCCATTTCTTAAAATTTCATAGCCTAGGCTCTTAATTACTATGCCATAGAATTTAAAATCAATCAGAAATGTGAAGATATGGTCAGCGGCTCCCATTTGAAACAGGAAGGGGAGGCAAGGGTCCATAACATATATTGAGTGCAGAACATCTTCAGAGAATACAAAGGAAATACATTCTGCCCACACTTCAGAATTCATGAGGAGACATACCAGACCCACATCATTCAACTAGAGAATAACTACAGGCTAAGCCGGTGACTCTTAACCAGGGGTGATTTTGGCCCCCAGGAGACATTTGGCAATATCTGGAAACGTTTTTAGTTGTCAACACCTGGAGGTACCACTAGCGTCTAATGGGTAGAGGCCAGAGGTGCTGATACACATCCTACAATGCACAGGACAGCCCCTGCACAACAAAAGTTATTTGTCTCAATATGTCAATAATTCTGAGGTTGAGAAACCCTAGGCTAATAAACCTTCACTAGAGAAATGTTTCAGAGAAAGAAGAGGCAACTGTGTGGGAAGACTACGGCAAGGAAGAGACCCTAAGAGTGTTGGCAGGTCCAGCTGGGACAGGCTTGGGGCAAATTGAGCAAGAGAGTATTACCAGCCAGGAGGAGTGTGGCTGGTGGTGGGAACTGGCAATGGACTGGAGCTAACTGGAGCAAAGTGTACGTCATGAAAAGGAGAAGCAGCGGCCAGAGAATTGGTTTGGAATTCAGAAGCATTGGGCTCTAACCCTGGTTCTTCCACTTGCCAGCTGGGCAGCTTGGAGCAAATCACTTGACCTTTCTGAAATTCAGTGTAACCCTCTTTCAATGGGGATCATTTTAATCAAATTAGATCTTCTGTGTACAATCGATTTATAAGAAAAAATACAAAATATTGCTGGTAACTTTATGATTGTGGTTGTTACCAAATTAAGTTGGTTGCAGAGTGTCAGGGCCTTGAAAGCCTGGCAAGGAGACAAGGTTGGGTCTGACGGGACCATCTGGAGCAGGAAAGGCGTTAGAGGAGAATGATGCTATGGGCGGTTTGTTTTGTCACAGTTTGCAGGAAAGAAGGGAGCAGGGAGAAGGTGTGGTGAGGACAACCATCTAGGATACCTTTCCGGGGAAACAGCATGAGCACAGGAGGGGCCAGAGTGGAGGCAGCTGGGGGAAGGCCCCACCCCACCATGTCAGGCAGCTGCTGCCCTGTGGGTGCACATCAGAGACCTGTCGGCAGTCAACTGACTCCAGAGGTTCTTCTGGGGATACGTTGGGGAGTGAGTCGTGGCCCTTTGTGGAGATGGACAGAAGCACAGGCAGACTACTCCACCAGCTTGTGCACCAGTCCTATATGATAAGGTGGAATTGAACGAGTGAAAACAATACATGTGGTTTCTAAGGCTGAGTATTTAATATTTCATAATCAACACAGAATTCTAAGAAAAGGTAGATTCTGAATTTTCCTTGAATTTGTCCCACCTTCCAGAGCACTACAATGGTAATATTTTTTGAAGCATATATAGATAATGGAATGTGTGTTTATAGCTCTTTGAGGTTTAATTTTCCCACATTCAGTCCTTAAATTCAAATTTCCCCAGCCTGGCACTGAGGCAGAAAATTTCACACGTGAATTATTTTTAATTAAAAAAATTTATTTAATGACATTTGAGAAACAGCCTAGTGGTTTCATCATGGCATTAAGACTGTTGAGACGGTTGAATGTAGGCTGCATTGAGATATAAGCTTTGAAAGGGCAGGGATTTGGGGCTGCTTTGTTCACTGCTATAACTCTAGTGCTTAGGACAGTGCCGGCCCACGGTAGCACTCAGTAAGTTATTTGTCAAATGAATGAATGAATGTACGAATGAACAAGAAGCGTGTGCTGTCTGTGCATTCTTCCTAGGTTGTGTGATTGATCAAATGCTGTGTGCATCTGTGGGGCTGGGTATGACAGTATCTGACCCCCATGGTGAACTAAGGCTGTTATCAAAGCTGTCCACTGAGACCCATCTGGTTCATTGCCATGGGCACTCAAATCAAGCGTTTTCCCCTCCCCTTTTTACCTCCTCTGGAACCCAGCAGAGGTAAATCAGTAACGTTGGAAGTGGATGAAGATATGAGCACAAAGGGATCAAATTTTCCCCTTCGGAAGTGGCAATTGGTTTGTCTTCTTACACCTTTCCCCAAAAGTGGCCTTTCCATGTTCCCGAGGAAGAAAACATCGCCCGGGCGGGTGCACGCCTGGCAGGACCATTGCACTCCAATCTCCACAGCGGCTACAGAAATAAGTGCTCTTCAGTAAGACTTGACAATACGTCAGTTCTACAATGATAAGAGGAGCCTGGAACACCGTCACCACAGGCCACAGGCTGTACTTCCCAAGGTAGGGCTGCAAGGCCACCAAACAAAGCAAAGAGGAGAGTTATCTCGACAGCTTGTCATCGGAGTTCTGAAAATGTAAAACGTGGCTTTCCTAAAGAACTACTGAAACAATGTAAGAACACTGACTCAATCATTTAAGGATGCTCTCCATGGTTCGAATGACCCACATTTGCATAGTTTCCATTCTCTTTAGCCATCTTGAGTATTTCCTAGCCATGAATAATGTTTCCTCACTTTCTACATCAGCTTGCAAGATGTTCTTTATGATACCTGAACTCTTCGTGTGGTGTGGGGGGAAGTTCTAGGATATATCTTCTTATAAAGGAAAACAAATAAACAAAAGAAGGTACTTACTCTAACATGCATTAAAGTACCAAAGTCTCATGAAACATTAGTCTGAGATGTTACTGCGTTGTTGGAACCTTACTGCAGACATAGCCAAGGCTCCTAAAAGATACAGTTTTATTACTGAGGAGGCGTCAAGGAGGGGAATTTCTTCACTGGAAACGGGAGCCCTCTATTTCAGATTTGATTCATGGGAGAAGCCAGCTTTATTAGTTTTCTTTCTTAATGTGCTGTCTTTTAAAATAGTATATCCTTGGGTTAAAAACCAATAACTTTCCAACATCTTCCCAGTTATATGTTTTCTGAAAATATGAAGATTTCTGATAAATTCAGTGAGAGCTTTTTTTTTTTTTATCTATTTATTTATCTGTTTTGGACTGCGTTGGATCTTAGTCGTTGTGCACGGGCTTTCTCTAGTTGTGGCAAGCAAGGGCTACTCTTTGTTGCGGTGTGAGGGCTTCTCCTTTTGGTGGCTTCTCTTGTGGAGCACAGGCTCTAGGGCACAGGCTCAGTAGTTGTGGCGCACGGGCTTAGTTGCTCCGTGGCATGTGGGACCTTCCCAGACCAGGGCTCGAACCCGTGTCCCCTGCATTGGCAGGCAGATTATTAACCCCTGCGCCACCAGGGAAGTCCCAGGGCTTCTTTTTCAATCTTTATGTAGAAATATAGAAGTATATGTTGTTAGGTCTATGTATTTCAAGAATATAATGTCATAGATTGGAACAGTGTCCTTGAGGGTGTGTGGTACACAACTGTGAGCCTGTACACAGTGGGTATGCATGTACATTCATGAGGTATGTATGGTCACTTTGCCTACCTATAGCCAGTAATTACTCCTGAGGAAAAGTCTGTTTTCTCAGTGTTTTTAAGTTCATTATTAGGGCATTTTTAATGTTGATATTATCCTACAGAATTTTTATTAGAAGTCTTTCACCTTGTCTCTGAGACTATAAAGAAGGGCAATAAATTAGTAAAATTAATGTGAATAAATGTTTCTTGTAATTGTGAAATTACAAATAAATTATATTTAAGCTCCCACCACATTAAACATCTCTTCTGGAAACTTAAAGATTCAAAAGGAAAGCATAAGCCATTTTTAAAATCTCTACTATAGCAAATAGAAAGCTATACAAACAAAAATGAATCCAGTACCTGGAATAAAGCAAATTTTGATTAGGTCAAACGAAAATGAGTGAAATCCAGAAGTAGAAACAAACATTTGGTCAAATGGAAAACATTTCTGGACTTCTGCCTTTCAGACCTGCCTGCCTCCCAGCTGTTATATGGTGATATTGAAAATACTTCACGTATCTCAGAGATAATACAAGGATGAAAGGCATGTTTGAAGTTCTTGAAACTATTCTGAGAAAGCTACTTGAGAAAACACAAGCACTGTCAATGATACCAGGCAGCCTGTCATTAAAACCAGACAATCATTTTTCATCCATTTCATCTTTCTCTCAAATTTATGACATTAAAATATCACATCATAATGAACATTTTCTAAATCAGTCTTCTTTGGTAAAATGAGTGCCAAAAGCAATACCAAAACCAAACCCTCAGATGAAGCAAGATAAGCAGAAAATATGGTCTTAGGAAATGAACAAACATGGATTCATTGTTCATCCATTCACTCATTCATATATGTCAAGCATTGTCCTAGGTGCTAGAGACGTATCAATAAACAGTGCTATCACAGCCCCTGCCCTCATGGGACTTACAATTCAACAGAAAAAACAGTTATTACTGAGTGTTCCAAAGAAAAGCACAGTGCTATTGAATTGTGTCTTAACAGTGACCTAACTTATTCCAGGAGAGAATAAGGGATACAGAGAGGGTAGAGGCAACTCTGGAAGCTTGGAAGGCCAGCATGGCTGGTCGTCTTATATGACCAAAATAAAAAGAATGCCATTTATTTTGTTGTTCAACAGAGATGGAAGTCTTTGTAATATTAACTTAAAGTTTCCCTAGAGTGTTTACATATTTATACCACTGTTTGTTTAAACGGAAGGCACTGATTATTTCTTATCCATCAGGCAAGGCGCCAACTGTTTGTAGGAGAACCTTTCTGTGGTTATGATTTATTTAACCTCACTCTTGATCAGCTTCAGTTTGCCAACATACAATGTGTGAGTTCTGTTCAATTTTCATTCTAGAACACTAATATATATAACACATAGGATTATTTTACCTGACAGGACTTCGTGTAGATTTAGAAAAAGCCCCCCACTCCTCAGTTTGGGGGTTTCTTTTCTCTCCCCTCCCCTCCCCTCCTCTCCTCTCCTCTTCTCTTCTGTTCTCTTCAATGCCAGCCTAGTTTTCATTTCTATTTTATAGCTATCATGTAATAACAAATAGTTTCAATGATAAGGAACTAGAAAAAAATTTGGCATTTCCCTTACCAATCATGGTATGGTATTATTATGTTATTTGTCTAGTAGACAGAGGAAACATGACTTGTATTTGTTGTTAACTAATACAGTGGCTTCCGATGAGTTTTAGTAACAGGTTGATACGCATCGTAAAAGTTCCCTGCAGAAGATATCGCTCTCCTTCTCTTTCCTTTTACCCCACCTTTTACCCCATTATTTGTTTGGTAGTTTTCAGTCTGGAAGAATGAGAAAACTAAAATTCTATTCGTTTTATATTTCTATTCTTACAGATGAAATGACCTAGATTAACAGATTATTTAAGGCTTATGTAAAGAGCTTCAAACCAGAGAAAGAGATTTAAAAACAGCAAGAATGACAGATGCTTTATGTAGCTTTCATTTTGAAGATAATGAAGGCATAAAACAATTTCTCCAAAAGATGTCAAAATACGTGTTTAACTATCAAGTCACTAAAGGATGGAAAATTTAAAGTGGTTCTATTGAATCACCAGGTACCAAATAACAAATAAGGACCATCTGCCTTGCGATACCAAAGTATCAATTTCCTTCTTTCTAAAAGTCTGAGAAAGAGCATTTCCAAAACTGATTTAACATGGTAAATGAATTTGCAAAAATGTTTTTGAAATATGGATCTCTATCGAAGATCAGATCCATTGTTTCTGTTCACTTTATATTCCAATTTTACAGTTTATTAGAAGCCTCAGTGTATTTTGATTTATTTCTTCTTCTGAAGTTTTTTGCTCCCAATAAATACTGTAAGCTTTGTTGATATATTTCAGTGCTGTAACCTTTGATATTCTCCTTTAGTGGATATTTTGGTATTACTAAAACACTATTTAAAAATAGCCATAATTGGGGGGAAAAAAAACCATTTGCTTAGCACAGAAGAACAGGAGAGAACTGTGGGAATATGGTGTGTTTTAACGATTTAAAAAAGAAAATAAAGGCAAGAAATTATTAGCAAGCAATCAATAATGACAGATGGGTGAACAAGTTTGTCATACTTTCCTACCCTTGCTGTAGCATTTAACTATGGAAACTTGAAAAGAAGATAAAAACACTTATATTCTACTCACCATCCTCCCCAAAATACTAAAATGTATCAACTGTAATCCTTGCATTGGAGAGCTCATAATCAATTTTAGCTCTAAACTTGCCATTCTCATATTGAACATTTACATGATTTTGTTACAGATACTTTTTCTATTTTCTTCTATGGTATTTCTGTGAGCAATGCCATAATCTCAAATAACTTTCAATTTCTTGTCAGAAAGATTATGGGCAGAAGTCATCTAGCTTGTGAGTGAATTTAACCAACTTCTCAACATCTATATTTTGTAACTTTATTGTTCTCTGGTTAAAGTTTCATATTTAGTAACTCTCCTAAAAACCTATGCTTTTTAATGGGGAAAATTATATACAATTGTGGAAATTAAAACTACATAGATTCTCAAAAATCTTGAGATAATCTTTATAGATATGTCTACATATATATCTAGAAAGAAAGATAGAATGATATTCACAGATGTACTCCTGCATATCAGTATATATCTACTAAACTGTAGGCCCTTCCTAAACAGGCAGTTCCCCCCTCCCCACTACCACCTAAAAATTTTTTTTCAAAGGGAATATTGATTTTTCTAGAATGTACAGGCTTTAGGAAAAATAAGTAGAAAAAAACAAAGCCATCAGTGACTCAGCATTCTCTTTCTTTCCATATTCTTTAACATTCTTTATATTTTTTAACATCAACTCAAACAAAATAATATATGGAATTTAATCAATACAGACAATTATAAATAACATTTTCACAACTTAAGTTGGTGGTGTTCAAAGTCGGTTTCCTTCTACCTTCCTCCAGATTCTCACAGGAATGTAACCATGCCCCATAGACATTCAAAGCTACTGAAGCTAAAATAACTCATTCCCCCCAACCCCAAATAATGAATACTACACAATTAATTTTTCTTTTTTGATAGAAGGTTTTTATGATCTCCTTCCTCCATCATCAACTCCTCCAGGTTCTAAGGAAATACTTGTAAAAACTATCTTCCTTCATTGCATTTGTCAGGCATATTAAAAAGGGGTGTGTGTGAGTGTGTATGTGTGTGTGTGTGTGTGTGTGTGTGTGTCTGTCTGTCTGTCTGTCTCCAACTGTCTGGTCCTATATTCAAAAGTCCATTGCCTTTTTAATTTTATAACTTAGTCCCTAAATCTCTGGTCCAAAATCATGACTCATGATTGATCTGAAACTCTGGGCATTGCAGAAAGGAAACAGAAGTTTGATAAACCATCAGAGAAGAGAAATTTAAAATTGGAGAGTGATTCTCATACCTCTGGTCAATTTTTAATCCCCAACCCCTACACCAAAGACAGGAAAACTAATATACTAGACTTTAAAACTGAAATTGTGAATCTGCAACTTTTTTGTAAGATTTAATACCCTTTTACTGGAAAAAAAAGTGATTGGTAACTGCGAACAATCATGTTTACCTGCACAGTTTTCTTGCGAAGACTGACCAAAATAGAGACAAAGGTCCTGATAGCAAAAACCTTCAGCTGCGTTTCGAAATTCCGTTATTCTCTGCCTGGGAACTCAGAGGTGATAAGATGAATAAGTTTTATGAAATTCACTGTAGTGCCCCTACCTTGAGATTCCATTTCTTGAATTCTGTATGCAAATGTATATATAACCTCATGAAAATCTAACTTTGTTTTAAACATTTTGGTACTTTAGAAAAACAACAACAAAACAGCTCTGAAGATATCATACAGGTGTGACCTTGCTTACTGAGAAGTCCTTCTCTTGTCAACCCACGATTTATAATTCACAGGGGTAAAAATTAGGTGAATTTTGAAGAAAAATATTATGGTGAATTGAAGCAAATACCAGATATTTTGCACTTTAAACCAAACAGCATCTCAACTCATAATTCAGCCTCTGAGAAGTCATAACTCAGAGTGGTCTGCAAACTTTTTAAATTGAGTACACACATGAGTAAAATATTTTTGAGTACATACTATGTATTATATATATTTATATTTATAGACCTCTAAGGTAGGGTTTCTTAGCCTGTGCACTATTGGCATTTTGGACCAGATAATTCTCGTCATGGCGGGTTGTCCCGTGCATTGTAGGATATTTAGCAGCATCCCTGGGCTCTACTGACTAGATGTCAAAGCACCTTCCTCAGTTATGACAGCCAGAAACCATCTCTAGACACTGCCAAATGTTTCCTGAGGAGCAAAATTGCCCCAATTGAGAACCACTACTCTAAATCACCTACATGTAATTCTATAGGAAATAATACTAATATATTATGTAAAGCGAACATGAAAAATATCTGGTTTTAAGGTTGAGTTTTACTTTTTAGTAGTGCTAAACATTTTTTTTTGCTTTCTATATAAATGTTATCATTAATAATTTTTAGGGAAAGAAATGTGACAGAAAGTGCTTCAACTTGTTTTTTAACTCTTAATTTCACAAGAGGTGGCATCCTGATTCAAACTTCAGTTTATTTCAGTACTTGAATTAAAGGCCATAAAGGTAGAAAAAGACAGGTAACTTCAGTTGGACGAAATGCAACTTTTTAACTCTATCATGATACAAAATTGTCCATTCAGTCTAACAAAAGGATTTTGCTGAAATTTTATTAATAAAACATCTTTGTGTTGATGTTTTAAGATTAAATAAGAAATTGCATTTTTATATTTTTAACATGTATGTTTGAAATTACTGCAACTGTTCATTTAGAAAAAAATTTTAGCTGGTTAGAAAACTGTATTCAGGTTGTTGTTTTTTTTTAAGTTTGCTTATGGGAGTTTTAATAGGTGACACATACACACCATTTTCAATAATAAATTCACATACCAATGCACACCAAAATATTTTCAGAATGCTTTGTAGATAACACAAGTTGTTGTTTGTCTGCTTTTAAAAGCAGTTACTTCCTCCCTCATTGTTCAAATGTCACCTTTATCTTTGAGAACAAATCATATAGGATTTTTTTTTAATGTATGCTCAGGTAACATAATAATAACAGCAACTTCTCCCATCACAGAAATGTTAGCAAATTTGAAATGTATACTTTTTTTTAAAAGAAAGATGAATAACTCATCTTCAGGTTCAAGTTCTTTCCTATGAAATAACCAATGAACCTCCGTATGGTAAAGAATGATTTTTGTGGTCACTCCCTACCTCATTTCAAATATTGTAAAGAATTCACTACACTTTATTAGATTTTTAAATTAAAATACTAGAATGTCACTATCATCCTGTAGCATTTTGTACACTTTTGGCTTTTACTTCTTTGCTAAAATAGTTCATCTATTAATTTTGCAATGTTATCTCTGTAAACTTAGCCTAGAATACTTTCTGTGGTTAAATTAACAGCTTTTTTGAAAAATATTATTTTTACTGAAAGAGCCATTTATTATTGAGAATACCACCTCATTGGTTTTTCTTTCCTTTAGTGACTCATAATAAAAGTGAAAAGGTAATCGTTCATATTCCATCATTGAAATAAAATTTAGCAAATACTATATAAGCTGAGACCTATTAGAAACATCTGTACTTTCATTTAACTATACCACATATCTTACACTACATAATTTGCTATAAAACTTGTTTCTTCAAATTTTAATAATATTTACTGTGCATTTTTATTAGTTTTTACTATCAAAGGAATGTAATCTAACTTGACATCATATTATTTTTCTAGGATTATTTTAAGCATTTTTATCATGGCAAGAAGAGCAAGTGTTTCCTTAATGTGTCTTTAGGTTATTGGCTATTAAGTGAAAATTTTCAAGTGTGGCTTCTAAACATTTAAAATTAAACATTAGATTGAGTATCACATAACCAATCATCATGGAAGAAATCAAAAGAGTATACTTTGGATGCATAGGACGGATACATCATGCTAATTATTATAACTTTATTCTATCCTTATCTGATATCTCAAGGCACAGTTTTCTCCCAGGTCAAGCTTCATTCTGAAAAATCATGAATATCAATATGTTGGTAGTCTTCTTGATAATTTCATGGTGGAGGCAGGTGGAGGCCGACATTTTGCCAAATCTGATCAGATTGCCAACATATCAAGAGTTTATATTAGGAGTAGAAGAAATATCAACTTCATCTTGTTTTTCATTATGTATTGACTGATTAGCATTATTTTCAGTCAAATTTCTTCTCAGGTGAGATAAGATATCTTTTAAATCTCTTAAGATTACCTATGTTTATTCATAGGTAAATTGAAATGTATATGTATATGATGAAAGCCGATGAGTAACGGAGACTGATAACCCATCCAAGACATGAAATTCACAGTCTTCCCAGAGTAGACTCTGAGTATTGTAAGTGACACATGACATGTGGATGAAGGTGGGAATCAACATCAATCTACGTATTAAATATTAGCAAAGCCTAATGTCATTCTCCATTAATCAAAAAATTAATAAAATATAAGTAGAAGTTAATCATGTTTTCTTCCCAGACCCCAAAGAATCATCTTGCACACTCACTGGGATGCAAGATCCCACTTTCAGGGCCCCTGCCTTACAATAAGTACTAGCTGTTCTTAGAGGTGCAAATGATGTATACTAGATGGCATTGCAGACTGAAAGGAACTCTGTTTTCCTATAGAAAATTAAAACTTGCAGTGCCGTTTTGTTTTTCCTAGTGTGACCTCTCAGTAATGCCATCTGGTCTATAATAGTTTCATTTTAACATGTGATCACAGAATGCTCCATTACAAGACTGGCCCGATTCAGGCAGTATGATCAAGAAGGTGCTAAGGAGCAAGCCAATTAGTGTCATAGTTACAGTTACGGTCCAAAATGCAAGACAGGTGCTTGTACCAGTAACCAATTGAAAAGCATTCTCTCCACTGAGTCATAGGTAAAGGCAATGGAGGAATTTGACCACAAGCTTTCTCATAAATTTTAAAAACAGTTCCCTGGCTGAGTTAATAAATGAATGGAATGGTTGAGAATTTCCAGCCAGAGTGTGACAAGTAATTGGCAAAATCGGGAAAATATCTAGTGACCATTTAAAAAGATGTTATGTTTTAAGATCATTAAAGTGCAGCATTTTATTTGCTGATGATTTATTTTATTTGTAAAGTATCCTACTCATAATAAAATGAAATAGCCATGACTTTAGCTTAATAAAAGATTTTATTGCTTCTAAAACCTGTGAGTATATGTGTGTGTATATATATGTGCATATATATGTATATATATAAATTACCCTGAGGTTTTCTAGGTCTACAGTAATTATTTATTTCTACCTAGAAATGTTTTTTTAAATCTGGAATTTGAGCTTTACCCATATCAATACTTATCAACAGAATACTAAAGCTATCTTTAAAGTGTGAGGGAAATAGTGTATTTAACCTTAACTTGTGCTGGGGGTTCTCATTACCTTGACCTTCAAATATCTGAAAGTAAGTGAACTGTGTAACGCGACGTTTACTACTGTCAGAGTTCAGCACTGTCCACAGGCCCTCTGTTTTCCAACCCCCTAGACCACACCCAGCAGAGTTTATTAGTCCATGGGTCCATTTGTCCTTGGAGTTCTCTAGACTGAATGAAGGCTTCAGAAATATTTCTGGCTTTACAGTAATATGTTTCTTAACAGGAGTTTTTCTCCCTGAGTGTTTTTGCCTCTACAAGCCTCAAGACTCTCTTCAAAGCCACTCCCATGATAGGTGCGCTGCAATGATTCTGTTGACCCAAAACACATCAAAGACCCAAGAATTTACTAATGCTTATGAGTATGTGCGAGACTTATAATGGTGTCTCCCCGCAGGCTAACAGCGCAGGCAGGGAAATGAGTCAGCAACAGCCTTTTAACAACTCCTCTGGTGAAGAGGTTGGATTTAAAATTAACACAAAACTACAGAGCTCTTTTCTTATCATGTTATTTCCCATCCATTCTCTTTTGTTTCCCAAAAGGTTTATTTCGTGTAAAGGACAAAAGTCCTATCACAAAGCTCTTTTAAAAGGAATTTCCTCTTCTGTCCATAACCCTGAGGAACACTAACCTTAAAAAGCAGGGGCCTGTGTTTACAACTAAGTACAGCAGGAGGGAAAAGATATTCTTAGCGTAAAACCAGCCAAAAAAACGGATGGGACACCAGTTCACTCTATCAGGCCACACAGACAGCTGACTCGTTTAGACAGGCTTATACACAGCTTCAGGTTTGTTCACTTTCTTCCTTTTCATAGAAAATTCATTCTTCATGTCCCTTTTGGGAATTGTCCAAAGTTACAAATACTCATCCCAGCATAATTCCAAAGCCAATAGAAGCTATCTAGACACTTCTTATCACCTCTTACTTATCTTCCTTATTTCTAATTTCTGAGTGAAATTCCCTACTCATTATCTTGGCTGAGTAGAGCCCGGGTATTGTTTTTTAAAAAAGTCATCCAATAAAAATTTTAAAAGAAGTAAGCATGGTAATTATTGACACTTCATGCTGAGTTCCTCTAGTATCTTACAACCTGAAACAGAAAACACAGAAATTAGTAATAGGACAGTATGTACGTGAACATCACCTAACTAACTATGAGGTCCACATGATCTTAGGTTTAAGGAAGGTCAAAGGTAAAGTGAGTGAGATGAGTGTTCAGGAGAGGCATAGGAGTGGATCCTACCTTTCCACTATTCATTTCTCAGGAAAGACTGACTCTGTAACTGAAATCTCAAGCTGTCCTAGAAAAAGATAACGAATGTAACCTGTTAAAAGGGGGAAGCTTTGATTTTGATAAATACAAAGTCATGGTGTAGGAAGTGAAATAAATATTGAATGAATGGGTGAATTAATAAGGGGGGAAAAGATGGAGAAGTGAAGGAGATAGACAAGTTAATAAAAATGTAGGGACAGAAAAGTAATTTAAGAAAGTTTGGAGAATAAAGAACCAGGTCATTTGGCCTAAATGTCTAGGAATAAAACTTTATGTATAACATTCAAGATGTGTTTTAAGGAAACAATGAGAGATGTATGTATATTCAGTATTGTTAAAGTATAGATGAGAATGTCCAGAATATATTTCAGGGATTTTGGAGACTCCAAAAATCTCAGCAGCATAAATTGTTTTTCCTTCTTAATTACTGAACTACAGTAGTATTTAAATAACTGTAATAATGATTGTGAATTTTATTTTAATATGTGAGAAATGAGAAGTTTTTCTTCCTGGACACATTCTCAGCTATATTTTATGGTTCTCGTTGTTCAATATTGCCTTATTAAATTTACTTTCTTAATAAAGTAAGTTCTGATTATTATCAAATGGCACAAAATATTTATGAAGATTTGTTCTTATTTGTGCTTTTAGTTTGTTGTTATTTAGGTTTTATACTCGGGTAGTCTTTACAAGGTAAACTGTAATGAAGATGTTTGCTCCACTCTTTATTGTTCTACATGTAAAGAGTCTTTCATATGGCAGCTTGTCACATGTTTTACAATTTTATTTTTCATCTCAAAGATATTTCAAAGGAGAACAGTTGCTTTGGACACTTGAAATGCAATTCTGAATGATTCCTACAACCTTGAATGGAGTCCCAAACAAATCAGAAATAGACTGTTTGCTTTTTTTTCTCTTTTTTCTTTTTCTCCCTCAATTGCCAGTTTCCTTTATTATTTGTAGGGTAGGAGGGGAAAAGAATTCAAAAATAAAAAACCTACTTGTTTCATAATAACTATCCACATGAAACTCAATGTACTCAATCATCTGAATCAACCCCATCTCTCTTTTGTGCTATATAATTATAGTTGAGGCTATAAATGGAAAACCAGAGCCAAATCTTGGTTCCATAGTAAGTATAGAATCAAAATTGAAACCAATCTTGTAGACAGTGTTCATGGCCAAAGTTCCACTGAGAGAAAACACCAGTAGTTAAGTCTACTTCCGTTAAGAATATGGGTGCCCAAGCCAGACCGCCTGGGTGTGAATTTCAATTCTGCCACTCTTTAGCTGGGTGACTTCAAGCAAGTTATCTCACCATTCAGCATCTCAATTTCCTGACCTGTAAAATAAAGATATTAATAGTACTTATAGGATCTTTATGAGGATTAAATGAATTAATAATCTAAATCTCTTAGACCATTTTGGGCATATTATAAACCCTCAATAAATGTAGACTGTTAGAATCATTGTTACTTATCTTAAAATTTTTAATTACTACAATTTTAAGAAACAAAAACAGTGGTGATACTTGTAATACTTAGCGAAATTGAGCATCCTACCATGCTATAAAGAGTAGTGCTGGGCTTCCCTGGTGGCGCTGTGGTTGGGAGTCCGCCTGCCGATGCAGGGGACACGGGTTCGTGCTCCGGTCCGGGAAGATCCCACATGCCGCGGAGCAGCTGGGCCTGTGAGCCATGGCTGCTGAGCCTGCGCGTCTGGAGCCTGTGCTCCACAACGGAAGAGGCCACAACAGTGAGAGGCCCGCGTACAGACAAAAAAAAAAAAAAAGAGTAGTGCTGCAGAGTAGAAAGAGCATGAGTTGGAGACAGAAGACCTAGTTTCAAACTCAGGCTCTTAAACTGACGAGCTCTGAGGTTTTACTCATTTCCTTAACCTCTATGTCATCATCCACAAATCCATAGAAATGACACCCTCTCCTCACTGTCTTGTGTGGAAGACTTTTATAAAATATAATTTTAATGTAAAATAAGAACTATTTTTAGTAAAAAAAGAATACTTTTTAATATAAAGTGAGAACTGTTTAATAAAAGTATGTACAAAACCGTGAGAACGAAAATAAGAGAGCACCAAGTGTGGACTAGTGGAGCAGGAAGAAAAGCTCCCGGGGAAGTGATGTTTCAGTTGTATTCTAAGGAATGAGGAGAAATTTGCTATTCAGTGTATTCAGTGGCATAAAAAAAAGTCACGTTTGGTGATGAGTGGCTAGGGATGAGTTTATGTGTAAAAGTTCATTATAAGCTGTAAACTGCTATTAGTTGTATAGGTTGGTTGAACTTCATGATCCCAATGCCATGCCAAGGAGTTGCGGCTTTATCTGAGGTGTTGATCAGTTGGGACAAAGTAACATCTAAAACCAGGTGCACCATCTCTACGCTGCCTTATAAACGGTACCAATTCAAAACAAATGGCAGAGCTATGATAACGAGACTTACTGACGTTAATTTGAGGAGTGAACATTTTTTTCTTTGTCCTCTCCCAACACTCTTTTTAAAATTAATATAGCTATAATTATTATATATCATTATATACTTTTATATAATTACTAATATATTATATGTTATATAATTAATAATAATAATTATTCCTGATTGTGAGTTTCTTCTAAGACTGACCTTAGCGTCTAGGAGATTTCTTCAATCTTTTTTTTTTTCTTGAAAACCTTTTTTCTTCAATCTCACTTCCTCTCTTTAAAATAAATCAAGGGTTTAAATAGCTACAATTAGGGAGTCTGATCAGCGTAGGATAGCTGCTGTTAACAAACTACGTTGATATAATTGCAGTTTTTTCCTGATTTCAGAGGAAATGTAAGATCTGAAAGAAACTGTAAAAGGTGTATCTGCTGAAAATTAAGAATCGTAGAACCGCAGACTCATGGGACTAGAGGATGCACAGACACAGTGCCTGGCCTGCAGTAGGCTGTAAGATACAGTTGATAAATGAAGACTCCTATCTCCCAAATAATGACCTGTGGATCAGTAGTAATAGAGAATTTCATTTACGTTAGTGCATGTTGAAATGAGAAAAAATACAGACAATGCAGTAAAGCTTGGTGTTCTGTTTTGTTTGGGAAGAGAGGGTGATTATTTTAATACAGAAAAATACAAAAGAAAAAGATAACAAACATTCTTGCTTCTTGCACCCAGAATTGACAAATGTGGACATTTTATCATATTTGTGTTATTTTTTACATAAAGAAGATAGTGTAGATAAAGTTGACGTCCTTTTTAAACACCATTCTAGTCCCATTTTCTCCCCCATCCACTCTCATGAGTTGACATTTCTTCTTCCATCCCCATTTGTGTGTGTGTGTGTGTGTGTGTGTGTGTGTGTGTGTCAACATAGAATGTACAGTATTGGTTGTTGTGTGTTTTAGGTTACATAGATGGTACATCTTTCATAGAGCTGAATTTATTTACTACTCAAAAACTATTCTTTGTTCTTAGATTATTTCTTTCCTATCCTTCTTGGCTTTATCCTTTATCCTGTTAAACGGTGGTAGTAATAAATAGCAATTAAAATATCCTTAAGTGGCAAAATTAAAAAGCTGCAGCCTATATTTCTATGATGACCCTTTGCTTATTTTTAGATGCTCCTTGAAATCTAGGAAAAGGGGAATACTTCTGTAGTTAAATCACAGTGTTTCTGCCACATGACCATCAAGCAGCTACTGGGCTGGCCAAAAGGTTCGTTCAGATTTTTTCCCGTAACATCTTACCTGGACACCTCCAGGAAAGGGCACGTCATTTGGTACTGTGGCATCATCTTTAAGGAGCTGTGTTACAAAATAATCCTTAAGTTGGTCTAGAATCTGTTTCCACATGGCTTCTGCTGTTGGCCATGTTCTATATTTTGAGGTCACACAGGCCAAAACATATTTAATTCTCCTTCTTCACAGAAGTCCTTCAATCACACAGAGAAACTACTAGATTTTCTCTGACTCTTCTTTTTTACAAACTAAGTATCCTCATTTCCATCAACTATTCTTCATGGGACATGGTTTCAGTAGCAACAAGCTGCATTCACAGTCCCTTCAGCTTGATGTTCACCACTGACAGGAGCTCTTTATTTATATATGAAGGTTCAGAAACGCCATTGCAGCTGTTGCGACTTGTAAGAACATTTTGATGAGAAGACTCATCTGCTTTTGATCTTGCACAGAATGACTGCCATCTCCAATTGCTACAAACTGTATTAGTCGACTTCGTCAGGTATCCCAGGGAGTCTGTGCAACAACAAGGCAAACTGGTGATGAGTTTGGCATTAGCGCCCAAAGATTTCGAGGTTCCAGCTATTCCTTCCCACATCATAGGATATTAAGACATCAGCTTTGGCCAAATAAATGAAAAATAGCTAGAAAAAGCACTCTCAGTATTTTTCTCAGTGTATGCTTAGCATTTTTTAAAGGAGAGGTTGTTTTCTTAGGTCTACTTTCTTATCCATAACAAAACGAGACAATTCAAGATCACAGTGCTCTTTCAAGTTGACTATGAAGGGGTTAAAATTCGTTTTTGTTTTGTTTTGATTTTTGTTTTTCATTCCCAAAACGGAGTCCTTGGGCTTTTGCCAGCACCACCAGCCTCTGCCTGTGACAGGCAGCCCTCCAGATCAGGTGTGTTGACTCAGACTCAGAATAGCATTTGCAAACATTTTTGGAATATATCCAATTTCAGGGTACACAGCTCAGCAGGGCCTGCTTTTTTTACTCTGGGACTGTCTAATGCCATCAGGAAAAGCATTCTTTACAAAAACGCAAAGTATTATTTTCATATAATATTCCAAGGAAATCAGTAATGATCAGTGTAAAGGGTGAGAGATGATTCATGGCTGCCCACTCAGCTCCCCTGGAAGTTTCCAAAGCTGAGGTGGAATCATTCCACACAGCAATTGGCACGAGGGCCTCGGAAAGCTGTTCTGATTGCAAAAGCAGGCCTTTCACTTTCCTGAGCTTGCTGATGGATGTCTCCCCTAGAGGACCTTGGTTCACTGGAAAAATATGGCATTTGATCAATATTTTGAACCCAGATATGTTTTCTTACTAGGAGAGTAAGTGTGCAGTTTCTCTATGAGTGGCTAATGCAGATTTGGGGGTGCTGTTATTCTGGGACTAAGCACTGGCCACTCTCTTTTATCAACCCTTTAATGAACTACTATATTATATTTAGTGCACATTTAAACCTGCACCCAAAACAGTGCTGATAAGAAGCGTAAATCAAGCATGCTTGTGAACTTTGGAAAGGCCACAAATATTCCCTATAAATAACCAAAATAGATACTCATTTCCTTTGAAGACTTACTTAAAATGGATTTGTTGGTTGAAATCCAATGAAAATTGGCAGATTTCCACATCCCAGGGAGTACCATGGTAATTACAACTTGTTGGCATTCTTTTCAGCAATTTCAGAAGGGATACCAAACCAAGAATTAAGCACTCAAAGAGGTTGAATCATCCTTTCACCCTTGAATGTACTCACTTCCTTTGGTTCTGGCCAAAGCCCTTTGGAAGATATTCTTGTGAACTTCCGTTACTGTTGTAAGCAGTAGAAAAACAGAAGGCAACAGCCAGGATTGGGTGGCTGCAGCAGAAACAAAGATAAATGCCCCTGACCCACTGCATTAGTAGGAAGCAGTGGGAGGGATTAGGGGACTTCAGCCATAACAGTTGTTATGCTGTTTCTATCTGTTTAGTGCAGATATAGCACTAAACTATCAGCAAATATGGTAGATTCCATTCTCCTTTAACTTTGAAAGTAACATTTTTTAAAAGCCCCCTTTTTTTTGTTTTATCATCCACAGCATTAGATGGGCCTCCTCCCTCCTAATTCAAAAAAGATTATTCAAGAAATGTTTGAGGGAGTTCCCTGGTGGTGTAGTGGTTAGGACTTGGCACTTTCACTGCCATGGCCCAGGTTCAATCCCTGGTCAAGAAACTGAGGTCCCACAGGTCGCGCGGCGAGGCCAAAAAAAAAAAGAAATGTTTGTAATGTTCCGATTTGATATAAGACATTGTCCCTGATAGTCTTCAAAAGACTCATCTCATAAGGGAGAAAAGAGATGTATTGAAAAGTCAAAGTAACACTGCGTGGGACTAATACAGGAGCAGTCACATGGAAACTCACGTTCCCCAGCCAAATGATGAGGGTCAGTAAGTGCGAGTGAACTCTGAGCCCATGAGGTCTCTCCGTTAGGAAGACTTGAAGGAGAGAAGGCTCAGGTTGTGTTGGATCGGAACAGACCGAGAGGAGGAGGGTGCTGGTTAGCAAGGGGATGAGGCAGGAAAGAGCAAAGTCCATAAGCAGAGGAAGCTTATCAAGAAGCTAATTGTACCACATCTTCTTTATCCACTCATCTGATGATGGACATTTAGGTTGCTTCCATGTCCTGGCTATTGTAAATAGTGCTGCAATGAACATTGGGGTACATGACTCTTTTTGAATTATGGTTTTCTCAGGGTATATGCCCAGTAGTGGGACTGCTGGGTCATATGGTAGTTCTATTTTTAGTTTTTTAAGGACCCTCCATACGGTTCTCCATAGCAGCTGTATCAATTTACATTGCCACCAACAGTGCAGGAGGGATGTGGTACATATACACAATGGAATATTACTCAGGCATAAAAAGGAATGAAATTGAGTCATTTATAGTGATGTGGATGGACCTAGAGTCTGTCATACAGAGAGAAGTCAGAAAGCAAAAAGCAAATACCGTATATTAACACATATATATGGAATCTAGAAAAATGGTACTGATGAACCTAGTGGCAGGGCAGGAATAGAGACACAGACGTAGAGAACGGACTTGTGGACACAGAGGGGGAAGGGGCGGGTGGGATGAATTGAGAGAGTAGCATTGACGTATGTACACTACCATGTGTAAAATAGATAGCTAGTGGGAAGCTGCTATATAGCACAGGGAGATCAGCTCGGTGCTTTGTGACAACCTAGAGGGGTGGGATGGGGAGGGTGGAAGGAAGGCCCAAGAGGGAGGAGATATAGGTATAACAAATAACTGATTCACTTTGTTTTATGGTGGAACCAACACAACATTCTAAAGCAATTTTAGTTTAATAAAGATGTTAAAAAAAAAAAAAAGAAGCTAATTGTATTAGTTTGCTCTGGCTGCCGTAACAAAATACCCCAGACTGGGTGGCTTAAATGACAGAAATTTATTTTCTCATGGTTCTGGAGGTGGAAAGTCCAAGATCAAGGTGCCGGCAGGGTTGGTTTCTCCTGCGGTCTCCCTCCCTGGTTTGCAGTCACCTTCTCACTGTTTTGTCCTCACACAGTCTTACCTCTGTGCCCTGTCCTCTCCGTGTCTCTTCCTCTTCTTAAAAGGATACCAGCCATATTGGATTAGGGCCCACCCTGATGACCTCGTTTTAACTCAGTCACCTCTTTAAAGACCTTATCTCCAAATGCAGTTACATTTTAAGGTACTAGGGATGAAGACTTCAACATGTGAATTTGCAAAGACATAATTTCGCCCGTTACACTAATGAAACTTAAACACTTCAGACACCCTGACTTAGATGGACCCTTGTGAGTGCTAGGAGTTGTACTGGTCAAGTTGGGGAGGGGAAGCCAGGTTGGAATCAGGAAACAGTTCTGTATAAGTGTGTCTGGTAAATTGCCAAGAGAGATATCAAAAGAAAAGGGCCTGAAACTTCAAATCTCCAGTAACTCCTTGTGATATCTTTTTTCATTCTAAATTGATATTCACTTTCATATCTAGTTTTGTATTAGTAATGTTGTCGTCCTCTTGTTAAACAGGGCATCATCCAAAACTGCAAAGCAGTAGGTCTCACAAATGAATCCACTCTTTGACATGTAAAATACACACCAGATTTCAAAGACTTACTGTGAGATAAAGAATGTAAAATCCCTCATTAATAATCTTTATATTGATTGCTTGTGGAAATGATGATATTTTGGATATATTGGGTTAAATAAACTATAGGTATTATTAAGATTAATTTCACCTGTTTCTTTTCTTAAAGTGTTTCCTAGAAAATGTTAAATGACAAAGGTAGCTACCTCATATTCCTGTTGCTCCAAGTTCTTGTAACACACCTATGTCAGGCCACGTGCTTCTCTCCTGCCCTGCTAAAGCCTGGAGCTTGTAGGGAAGCAAAGCCCAAGAGTCCCGTATTCCTTTGCCCCTGTGCTAGTTGTGTTCCCAGCTTGGATCTGAATGCATTTTTATTTAATTATAGTTACATTTAGTGGTTAGAGCCTGAGAATCATCACTAGAGTTCTTTTTTTTTTTTTTTTTTTTTATTTTTGGCTGTGTTGGGTCTTCATTGCTGCGCATTGGCTTTCTCTAGTTGCAGCGAGCGGGGGCTACTCTTTGTTGTGGTGCATGGGCCTCTCATTGTGGTGGCTTCTCTTGTTGCGGAGTATGGGCTCCAGGCACAGGGGCTTCAGTAGTCATGCGCGCGGGATCAGTGGTTGTGGCTCGTGGGATCAGTAGTTGTGGTTCGTGGGCTCTAGAGCGCAGGCTCAGCAGCTGTGGCGCACAGGCTCAGTTGCTCTGCAGCATGTGGGATCTTCCCCAACCGGGGCTTGAACCCGTGTCCCCTGCATTGGCCGGCGGATTCTTAACCATTGCGCCACCAGGGAAGCCCATCACTAGAGTTCTTTGAGTTAAATAGGCTTTTTCTCTCTTGGCTGCAATTCCAATCATATTGGCACTAAGAGAAGAATATTTACAGTTTAAAACAAATGACTTATAAACAAACAAACAAAAGGAATCTGTATACAACCTTCATAGGAAGAGGCTATTTTATTTTATTTTATTATTTTTTTTTTTTTACCATACTCGGGCCTCTAACTGTTGTGGCCTCTCCCACGGCGGAGCACAGGCTCCGGACGCGCAGGCTCAGCGGCCATGGCTCACGGGCCCAGCTGCTCCGCGGCATGTGGGATCTTCCCGGACCGGGGCACGAACCCGTGTCCCCTGCATCGGCAGGCGGACTCCCAACCACTGCGCCACCAGGGAAGCCCAGAAGAGGCTATTTTAGATTCTATTGTTGAAAGACTGTTTCCTAAAAGCTTTCGACAGGGAGAGCTGAAATGCTTACAATTATTTTACTGTGGGAACTTTTTATGCTATTGAAGTGACTTTGGTGAGTTTAATTCTAATATGCATTAAGGATCTTTAAATGATTGTTCAAGAAAAGTCGTGGTCCAGAGGAGCAGTTCCTTCTTTTAATATTTCATAAAATATGTCTCATAGAAATGTATTAAAAAGTAATAGCATATACTCACTATCCAGCTTAAGAAACTAAGTGTCTCCAATGCCTTAGAACGTTCCTCTCACCTTCCAGAAGTAAACACTAGTCTAAATTTCATGTTTATCATTACTTCCCTTATAGTAAAAATTTTACTGCCAGTGGAGCTGCTTTAAAAGCTGGTTTAGCCATTTAAAAGCTGCCTCTGTTGTATGGACCTGCTTAAAATAATTATCCTGGATTCTATATAGCAACTTAAACTCCAAAAGCAACTATTGTATTTTTACAAATACTTTTCCATTAAGGAGAAGGAGGAGGAGGAAAGGGGGCAAGAGAAAAAATATTACTAACTTTTATGATCTTACTTCTTGTATAAGGAAGTGTCACCACATAGAGAAATGCAATTATTCAGGCTGGAGCTAGAGGGGCGAGGGCCAAGAAAACACCAGTGGGCAGCCACTGGAAATCGTCCAAAAGTCTGGCACATAATAAATATTCCATAAATGTTAGTGGCTCTCCCGAAGAGGTAGTGATGTTAAATCCCTCAAATATTCCCAGGTAATTATGATTAATATCCTCACTCCCTACTCTCTTGATAGTAAAAGTCCGGAATCTCCCTAGCCTCAATTTATTTCCCAAATTCTGTCTACATTTTTATGTAATGTAAAACTTAATATCTGTGTATTTGTTTGTTAACTGAGACTTTCTCTGTCTCTCCTCTCTATCATGTATCCAGTCCTTCTGTCCATCTTGGAACACAGTACTCAAAGAATCATAGAGTGTGTTTTTTCTTCAACAGTTCACTTCAATACTAATGGCCACCTACCCTTTGCCAGATACCATATTAAACTCTGAAGACAGAAGGATGAACATGACATGATCCCTGCCTGAAAGCAATTTATGTTTATTCTAGTGAGAAAAGCAGAGAGGTTAAAGAGACTCTTTCATTCAACAAATATTTATTGAGCAGCTATTATGTGTCAAATGCCCTTAGGCTCTGGGGACACATCAATGACTGAAACAATATTTCTGCTGTCATGGAGCTTACAGTCTACTGGTGAGAGGCAAATCAAGGAGAGAATAAATAAGTAAATTATATATTTTGTATATATTATTATGTTGGTAGGTTAAAAGTGCTATAGGGAAAAAAATAAAACAGAGAAAAAGTAAGAGTACAGAGCTGGTGAGGGTAAGGAGAATGTGAGTGGCATTTGAAACAAGGTGGTCAGAGAAGGACCCTCTGAGAAAGTGACATTTAAGTGAAGACATGAAGGGTGGGGCAGCAGCCTTGTGGGTCTTGGGGGAAAGAGCTTTCCAAGCAGAGAAAAGAGTAAGTGCAAAGTTCTTGAAGTGAGAGTAAGCCTCAGGTCCCTTTTTCTCCCCAAGGTTCTTTCTTAAGAAACATCAAGGAGGCCAGTATGGGAATGAGAGTGGCGAAGGAAAGGGTGTAGAAGAAAAGGTCAGAGAGGTAACAGAAGGAAGGACCTGGTAGGATATTGGAAGGACTTTGGTTTTTACTCTAAGATAAGAAGCCAGTGGAGGATTATAAGAGGAGTGATGTTAGTTAACTTAAATTCTAATAGAATCACCTCGTTATACTGTAATAGACTCAAAGGGGGCAAGAGTAGAAGGAAGGAAACTAAGAAGCTATTGGAACAGTCGGGGCAAGTGATGATACTGGCCTAGACCAAGTTGACAGCAGTGGAGATGGTGAGAAGCGTTTAGCCGTGGCTTAAGGTTGAGCCAATAAGATTTACTGATGGATGAGGGTGGGGATAAGAGAAACAGAGGAGGCGAGAATAATTAGAAGACATTTTGAAAAGAAAATGGAGTTATCAGGAACCAAGATGGAAAAGACTGAGGGAGAAGCAGGTTTTGGGGGGGAGATCAGGAGTTCATTATTGGTTCAGTAATTAAGTTTTACATGCCTATTTGACATCCAAGTGTTTGTGCCGTTGAGTAGAATTCAGGGGAGATGTTTGGAGTAAAAATATGTATTTAGGAGTTATTAGCGTGTAGATGGTATTAAGGCCATGGGACTGGATGAGCTCACCAAAGAGAGAGTTTAACTAGAGAAGATGCCAAAGTTGTCTGAGCTTCAGGCACTCCAGCATGAAAAGTCTGGGAAAGTAAAACCCAGCAAGAGACTGAAAAGGCACGGCCAGTGAGGTAAGAAGAAAACTAGGAGAGGGTAGTGCTCTGGAATCCAAGAGAAACAAGTTTTTCAAGGATGACTGAAAGTGATTAACTTATCAGATAATGGTGGTAGGTCAAGAAGATGCAGACTTGAGAATTAACCATTGGATCCGGTAACACGAGAGTCAGTGGTGACCTCCAGATGAGCGATTCTGGTGGAGATGTAGAGTGGGTTCACAAGAGACAGGAAGGAGGGAATTGACAGTTGAGTGTAGAAGACTCTCCAGAGTTTTACAGTAAAGGCAACAAGCAGATGAATTGATTCCCTGAAGGGGGAAGCAAATTCGAGAGAGGGTTTTTAGGCTGATGGGAATGACTTAGAAGAAAGAGAGAATGTGGTGATGCAGGAGAAAAGGAAGAGGGAGGATCTCTGGAGCCCTTGAGTGGGCAAGAGGAGGGGGGAGCTAGTCTATGCTTACTCTTAGATGAATGTAGAGATGAGATTAATGACAACCTGGCAAATAAGCACAGATGAAAGAGATGAAGACAGTAGGAAATTATCATACTGAAGTGTTTCCCTCTCTCAGCTCCACTTCACACAAAAAAAACATTTGGACTTACATCTTACCTTTTAAAGCTTCGTGTTTTTCCCATTGATTATTTGTACCGCTAAGGAATCCCATACTAGACATTGATAATAATAATATATTTCAGCTAAAATGGGACCTTACTGCTGATAAATTTTATATGTGTATACGTATGTACACATATAAAAGAGATACATATCTTCAACAGCAAAAAATTATCAATTAATAATATGTAGAAATTCTGAATGAGAAAATAAAATTGATTCTTTATCTACATTTTATATCTGATAGTAAAAGTTTGGATTTACCCACATGGGGCAACTGACCATTTTCAGGGTTTAAATGCAGCAAATGTTCTAATTTCAGAAAGTTAATTTCATGTGATTGTTTGGTTTTAACAGGATTCTTAACGAGAAATTGGTCAATATAGCACTATATAAGCCTAAGAACTGAAGTAAACTGTACAATGAATATAGAAGGTATAGCAGGTATCTATATATGATTGACTTGATTTAGTGACCAGTCCCACATAATTCACTTTAGGAACATCTTAATTTAACTTGAATTGCCAAAACTGCACTCTTTCTATTCATGGTCTGTTGAACAGTGGCCCCCAAAGTGCTTAGTTTGGAGTTCATAACTATAATAGTTACCCTTTCCTGAGGTAGTTGGCCTCACAGCATTTCTGTAGGAAGAAGATTGTTTTTATCATTTTAAAGTGAAACTCCCTGAGTTTAAATAATTAGCCTAAGTTTATACCCTTGTGGAAATCTTAGGACCCTCCTCTATAGAACACATGCTATGGCCACAAAACAGAAAGCCTTGAAAACCAAAGGTAACTTCCGTTTGAATTCTGAAAGACACATAAGGCTTTTGGAGTCTAGTCATGATGGAGAACAATTTAAAAGGCGGGCTTACCTCATTGTACACTTGGAAAACAGCAAAGCATTTATTTGGTTAGTTAATCTTCAGCAGCTATTGAAGAAGAATTTTCAAATTTAGTTTAAATTACATTTCCTCTGTAAAGTTAAGCAAAGTGTATGAAAGTTATTTTCCTTTAGGTGTTACCGTTTAACCTCTTACATCTAACAATAATTTATCATTAAAGAATTCTGTAGGGAGAGATTGTGGGAAAGAGAAAAGGAAAAAGTAAGAATTGTCTGTTGAAGATTATCAAAATGCTTCCTTTGGTTCCTTTTATCCAAAATAATTCAATGGACTTTTTTTAACAAGGTCATTATTTAGGAATAAAGCGGGGTCATGGATGGATGGGTGGATGGATGGATGATTAATAGATATTTATGTAAATATGTCTTAATGTCATTTGAATGAGTGAAAAACTTCAAGAAAGTGCTCGGTTTAAGTGCATTCTGCTAAAATCCTTTTCAGATCAATTCCTTATTCCAAAGCTGTTTAAAACTTTAGACTTTTGCCATGCGGAAGCATGATCTTTCATGCAAGATGAGGCCCTGAAAAACATAGTTGAGAAGCATTTCAATCTGTATTCAGAATTTGTGTTCTCACCCCTGTATCTACAGATTTGTCAGTCTACCACATTCCCTGCTTCAATAGATTCTAATATTCATAAATAAGTCATAAATTGTTGATGTGATTGTGTCAATAAAATGCACAATCTGGTTATGCCTAAAGCAAATGTCAGTTTCAGCAGGGGTCCTTTATCTGAATTATTTATTGACTTATGGCATTGGTCTGTGCATTTCCTAAGACGAGCATCAGGAACACAACCAGAACAAGCAAAACAAACCCTCCTCCTGTCCTTCCTTCTGCACAGAATCTGTAGCTCCTTGTTTGCTTATATGATATGTATTTTGCTGACATTTCGTTATGGATCTCATAAAAAAATTAAGTGCAGCAATTCTGAAGGTTAAACTTAGGTTTGCTTTTTAGCAATGCCTGGCTTCAAAAGACTACAAATCTGGAGTCCTAAAGACAATCTAACATCTATTTCATATCTGGTATGTATAAGCCACTGTGCTCTGTGACTCAGAAAAGGTACTTCCCCTCGGGGAGGCTAACAATCTAGTGGGTAAGCTTAGATGCATAAACAACTAAGTAAAACTTCATAGGCAACAGAGTAGGTGCTATAACAGAAGTACAAACCAAGAACAATGGAAGCCAGAGCAAAGGACAATGAGTTTTACTGGGCTGAAGGCAATAGGGCAGCTTCAGGAAAGAGACAGCCTTTAGTGGATACTTTGAAATGTGAGTTTAGGAGGTATAGGAATGTTTGCAAACAGAATCTGCATTTGATAAGTACCTGGATTACTAATAATCTATATGAACTCACTGCAAACTCACGGTTTACATCTGGGGCTGCCGCTGATATCCAGTAATCCACAGCAAATCCAGTATCACAAAGGACATGTTTATGTAAAGAGAATCAATCCAAATAGGCACACCAGGCACGCATGCAAAGTAATTATTGCCTTTTTAGCTTTTTATTAAATGATAATATACACGCAGAAAAATGCATGTGTTAGTATTGAGCTTGGTAACTCTTAAAAACTGAACACACCTGTTTATTGAGAAGCCACTCCAAGAAGACGAAACATCCCCAGCTTTGCAGGAGACACCTCACACCCTCTTCCAGTCACCACCACTACCCACTACCAAGGTTCCTGGTTTCTAACAGTAGAGCTTAGACTGCTTTCACATAACATAGTCACACAGTCTGCACTATTTTGCGTCTGGCTTCCCTCACTCAGAACCATGCTTCTAAGATTCGTCCATTACTGCTGGGCGTCATTGTAATTTGTTCTCATTGCTCTGTGGCATTTTGTTGTGTAGACGTACAGTTGACCCTCGAACAACTTGGGTTTGAACTGTGCAGGATTTTTTTCGGTAGTAAATACTAGAATACTACACTATCCTAGGTTAGCTGAATCCTCTGATGAGGAACCCGGGATATGCAGGGCTGACTATAAGTTATATGTGAATTTTTGACTGGGTGTGAAGGTTTGGCGCCACTAACCCCCATGTTGTCCAAAGGTGAACCATTTGTTTATCTATTCTACTATTCATGTGCATTTGGATGGTTTCCAGTTTGGGGCTATTACAGACAATGTAAATGTTCTAGTGCTTGCGTTTTGGTGAACAAATGTGTACATTTCTATTTGGTATATATTTGGTAGAATTGCTGTATCACAGCTGATTAATACTACCAAATAGTTTTCCAAACTTTACCACTTTATCCTCCTACCAGCAGTTTATGAGAGTTTCATTTGCTACACATCCAACACTTGATATTTCCCATCCATTTCATTTTAGCCATCCTGGTGGATGTGTAGAGCATTGTCTGTCTCTTTCTTACTGATTTTTAGGAATTCTTTATACATTCTGGATATAAAAACCATTGTTGGATGTACATATAGTGAAAAATCTTCTCTCATTCTCTTAATGCTGTCTTCTGATGAACAGATCTTAATTTTAATATAAAACATCTATCACTTTTCTTCTATCATTAGTGGGCAGTTTTGGGGTTATCTATGAAGTCTGCCTACTTCCAGGTCAGGAGGAAGTTCTACTTTTTCTCCAAAAGCCATATTGTTTACTTTTCACGCCTAGACCTGCAGTTCACGGAATTGATTTTTTTTTTTAATTGCTGTAAGATCAGGGTTGAGATAAGTTTTTATCCTGTATGGATATCCAGATGACTCAGAACTATTTTATTAAAATAAGCAATTATTTAAATTCAGTTAAGTTGTTTTATATCCACTGAAATGAGTAAGAATCAATTGTATGCTATCATCTTAAATGTTTTCTGTCATCTGAAATCTTAGTTTAAGTGTCAGGGGCATTTGTGTGCGTGTGCGTTTGACTAACTCAAATTTCCAGCAAATAGTAGGGAGGAAAATTAGAGAAGGAATAAGTTAATTCCACTACTATAAATCTATCTTACAGTTATTAAATTGGAATAGTTCCACTGTGATTCTGCATTTTCCATTCTGTCCAGAAATAGCACGTGGTTTTTATGTGCTCCTCAGTCCAAGAACCAGAATTTCTCCTGGTTACACTAATGATTGGAAAAACATCTGAAATATAAAATAGCAAAGTGGACAGGAATGTTGGCACTTTTGCCCTAGACCACCACAATTTCATTTGCAGCCCTTGCTATCACTGTGCATTATTTCCTTCAAATTCCATTTGAAAGAGTGATTGCTTTGTAATTTATACACCAATAAGCCTCTAAACCTCAAGTGTGTTACCACATCTCTCATGCAGGAATTTGAGGGAAGTATGGTTAGAGACTACTGCACTTATTAAATTCTATAAGCAATACACTCAGTTTGCTGAGAGCTGCTATATTTAAGTAACTTAAATGTGCATTTTAGTTCTTTATAGTTCTTTTAATTATGAAGACAATGAAAATTTTTACTTCTCAAAGTAAACAGATGATACATAGAAGATTTAATGGCAATATCATCCACTATCCAGCTCTTCTTATAAAAAGACTTTCAGAGAATAACAGGAAAGGTGGGAAATATATTATGAAGTTTCATACAACCCAAGTATCCAACAAAATTTGTACCTAAAACAAAATTTAGACTTGAAACCCTCAAAGTCAGTAGACTCAATGTCTAATATATTATTGTCACATAAAAATATTTTGTCTAATATATTATTGTCACATAAAAATATTTTGTTCCACTCTGATACTCAAATGTAAAAAATAAAATTTAAAAATTGTGGGAGAGTTAAGAAATTTGAACATTTAATAGATATTATGATAAACTATCATTAAGTTTTTTAGGTGTGTTTATTGTTAAGTTTTAGCTTTAGCTTTCAGAGATACGTTCTGAAATACTTATGGATGAAATGATGTGAAGTTTGGGGTTTACTTCACAATAAGCCATTCAAGTTGGGATGGAGTGAGCGGGATTTGGACAAAACAAGACTGACAGTGAATTGATTGATCATTGTTAAAGCTGACTGTTTGGTACATAGAAATTGATTATATTATTTTTCTCTGTTTTTGTTTATGTTTGAATTTTTCCATAATCAGTTTCAAAATATTTTATTTCTGATACTCATTAATATGCTGAGGCAGTAACTCTTCCCCATTTTTGGTATTTTTACTTGAACTACTATTTAATGCTTTTCCTGGGTTCTACCAGTGTCTCTTACATACATACCTGTCTTCTGAAAATTGGCACAGGGGTATGCTGTTTCACTTTGGAAAGTTGTTCTATCTAATTTAAAAATAAAAATAACAACATTGTATGCATATGTATGCACACTTCACATATGAAATCGTATATCCATTTATTTATATATGTGTATAAATGCACAGCAGAGGTGCACTGACACAATAGAAATGTTTATTGTTTTAGTGGTTCAAATAGGAATTCATTTTTGCAGGAAATAGATTTTTTACTGAAGTATAGTTGATCTACAATATTGTGTTAGCTTCAGGTGTACAGCATAGTGATTCAGTATTTTTGCAGCCTACGTTCCATTATAGGTTATTGAACGATAATTGATATAACTCCCTATGCAAACTCACCACCAGTCTAAACAGGCAAAACTTTATTCTGTTCTTAAAGATCATGGAGAAATATTTGTACAAAATGTCTCCTCTAATTGTTTTAAGGTTGACCATTGTGTTAGTTTTCTAACTTCATATTACTTAATATTTCTAGGACTAAAACCAAAATGAATTTATTATTTGTATAAAAAATTACCACAAACTTTCAAAACCACAAATTTATCATCTTATAGTTCTAGAAAGCAGAAGTCCAAAAGGGGTCTCACTGGGCCCCTTTCAAGGTGTTGGCAGTGCGGCATTCCTTCCTGGAGGCTCCAGGGAAGAATCCTTGCATTTCCCACCTTCTAGAGGCTGCCCCACATTCGTTAGCTAACGGCCCCTTTCTTCATCTTCAAAGCCAGCAACAGCCAGCGAGCTCTTCTCAAATTGCATCTTTCCAACCTTCTATGTCCCTTGAATGTAAGGACCCTGGTGATTACACTGGGCCCACCTGGATAATCCAGGATAATGTCCCCCTTTGAAGATCAACAGATTAGCAAACTTACTTCTGTCTGTAGTTTAATTCTCTGTTGCCAAGTAACATAACATCTTCATAGGTTCCTAGGATTAGGACATGGAATTGGAGGCAGGGGAGGAGGGAGGCATTAATCTTCCTACCACAGCCGTCTTTTCTACAACAAAGAAAGTTCTTATTTGTAGGCGATTTTCATCCTTCTCTTGGCAATTTAAAACTTCTTGTTCCATTTTTTTTCCCCTAGAGGAAACGGAGAACAAATGGAAAGCATATTGAAATCTTGCTTCAGAAGCCATGACCAAACCAGGTCCTAACCTGACTGTAATATATTTTACTTTTTATGAAATACAATAAGAAAGTCTGTATCCAGAAAAACAAAGCAGAAAGCTAGAAATATAATTTAACAAAATAAGACCAAGTGAAGTTTGAGTTTTACAGATTCATGTCTAAAAAGTGGCTAAGTTTATTCTCTAGTCATAATGAAAAAGCGATACAAACTGTGTGACTCCATGTATATAACATTCTGTGGAAAGACAAAATTATAGAAATGGGGACTAGATAAGTGCTTGCAGGGGTTAGGAAAGAGGAGAGAGGGTGTGGCTTTCAAGGAGCAGCTGGAGAGAATTCCCTTGTGACAAAACAGTGGTGTATCTTGATTGTGGTGATGGTTATAGGAATCTATACATATATGTGATGAAGGGTCATAGAATTATACACAAAGGCTTTTTTTAAAATGAAGGTATGCAAAAATTGTGAAATTTGACTAAAGTCTGTAGTCTAGTTAATTGTATTAGGCCAGTCAATTTCCTGGTTTTGATAATGCACATTGTGAAAAGTTGAGTGATGTTTGTAACTATTTTTGCAACTTCTTGTGAGTCTATAATTATTTCACACATATGTTGACCTTTTTAAAATGCATGTTTATAAAACAGAAGTGAGAGTGTGGGCAGATGGTTAAAGGTTGAAGATAAGCACTTAAACATCTGTCTGCAATGTTTAAATTAGAAAAAGTGGACTTTATGGTTTAACATTTGGTGGAGACATGGACCAGCTAAATGAATACAGGTTCCAAAATGCATTCTAATTCTCAAATCATTCCAAATCTCTAGTCTCATATGTACTTTAAATTCAATATGCTAAATAGTTCTATCCTTAATCCAGTGGCTTAAAAAAAGAGAGAGAGAGAGAGAGAGAAACAGAAGAAAGAAAAAGAAATGTTATTTGGTTTCTTTAGAAGCACCAAAAGTTAACTAATCAGAGTGGTCTGAAAAAGGAGACCACGTGGAGTGCTTAAATTCCCATCCCACAGGAGCTCTGAGGGAATAATGGAGTGTGTCCGGAAAGAGGTTCCCCCACCAGTTTGCAAGAAGCCAGACCTCTGATGGGGACCTTTGAAAATAGGGCTCAAATCCTTGTTTGCTTTGCTATATTCAAGACAATTCCAGAATGCATCTTTCAAAAGTATGTTGATTTTTCAAATGTGTGTGTTTATTCAAAGTTCAGAACATTTCAGAACAATCATCCTAGCTGTGCTGGGAAGAAATGTTTAGTATCAATGATCACTAAACATATAGAGAAAAGGAAATGTTGTATATAGATTAATGGTTTTTGTGTGACCTGGTGAGGGTCTGAAATCAGAGAAGCAGCAACATCAATTTGACAAAGTTAGAGAAGTAGAAGAAATTAACAAGAGAAACTGAACTCAGGATGAAAGTAATCTGAGATTTGTTAAATTGAATCTTGCTGTCTCTGGATGATTCTGGTAGGTGATTCCTGTGTTCCTTTTGATAGGGGATTAGGAAACTCCTGTTAGATCACCTAAGCTACCAAAGAATAGAACTTACATTTTCTGATTTTTGAACAATCATACAGATCTATATCAGGACTTCCCTGGTGGCACAGTGGTTAAGTGTCCCCTGGCCAATGCAGGGGACGTGGGTTCGAGCCCTGGTCCAGGAAGATCCCTCATGCCGCCGAGCAACTAAGCCTGTGAGCCACAACTACTGAGCCCACATGCCGCAACTACTGAAGCCTGCGCACCTAGAGCCCGTGCTCCGCAACAAGAGAAGCCACCGCATTGAGAAGGCCACGCACCACAATGAGGAGTAGCCCCTGCTCACCAGCGAGACCCAACTCAGCCAAAAATAAAATATAAATAAATCTATATCAGAAGTTTGCTCAAAATAGTACCTATTCCTGACCAACTGAAGTGAGGCAGGTTCAAATCCCTGTTTTGTCACTTGCTAACTATGTGAGTTGGGGAAGTCTCTAAAATAAACTGAGTCTAAATTGCATCATCTATAAAAGAGAATCATAATAATGGTTGACATTTATTGAGGAATTGCTATTTTCCAAGTCAGATCTAAATTCTTTATACATATGGCCTCATTTAATCCTACTATAACAATAATACTAAAATACTACTACTTATCTCACAGGAAATGATTAAGTGTGAGGAATAACTGAGCTACAAAATGTTAAAAAAAAAACCCAACCCTTTGTGTTTGAAACATACTAGGTACTAAGTAACTGTTGATTTCCTTCCTTCAGTTTCTCTGATTCAAATACTTTCCTAGCAGGGATTTTGGTTTAAGGATCCGCAGGCCACAGTCTGTGTGGGTCTGTTAGTGAGGTTGAAAGTGTATTACTGAAATATTTGTGTAAGTGTCTTACAAGGCTAAGGACTTAACTCTTAAATAATTACATCTTTAACTCCCCAGACTCTATAAATTAGATATAAAAATAGCACCCCGAATGGTGTCTATAAAAAAGACATTTTTCCCAGAAGCATGGTGCCATATAGGTGAAGCATAATTATTGTTCCTATTGGGTTGATGTTATTAGGATCAGCTTTTTTATGGGGGTGATTGCATATAGACTTACTGATCTCAGACTTACTCCCGAGCCCATAAACTAATTCTGAGTTCTGCTCTATGATGGATGTAAGCTGGCTCCTAAGGTCAGCCATCCCTCTAGCTGCAGCAGTAGGATTCATTAGGAATTCACTTTGGACCCAAACTTCTTCCTTTCTCTCGTCCACAAAAAGTCCTCATCTGGAGCATCACCTTCGCTGGAAACACTGACTTCCCTCAAGGGATTTGAGCCTGAAAGTAATCTTGAGCAGTGCCCTTTGGAAGGACTTAATTAGATGCTCTGTGCTAGACCTTACATAGAAACCCGCTTTCTCCAGTATGTGACGATGTTTGAAGAGGAAATGGAGCACGTGTGAAAGCTCAGTGAATGCTCAGTCCCCACGGACTTCACATCTCTTAGAAACTTTTTAAAAGTCACATGGGACTTCCCTGGTGGCACAGCGGTTGAGAGTCTGCCTGCCGATACAGGGGACACAGGTTCGTGCCCCGGTCCGGGAAGATCCCACATGCCGCGGAGCGGCTGGGCCCGTGAGCCATGGCCGCTGAGCCTGCGCGTCCGGAGCCTGTGCTCCGCAACGGGAGAGGCCACAACAGTGAGAGGCCCGCGTACCGCAAAAAAACAAACAAACAAAAAATCTAAAAATCACATGAATTGAGAATAAGAATAAACCTAGGTTGGTTCAACCTAAATGGCATAAATCATACCATTCTGGAAATTTTCACTTAGTCCTTCATAAAAAACCCTATTGGGAAGAGATGACAATTTCATAGCAGCTCCTTATTTCTTCCTTTCTTGCCTTCATCCTCAATTGTAACTAGAGGGAGGATGGGTGTTCTCTTTTTCACCCTACACCATTGAAGGATTTCTAAATCTTTGATAAGCTTAGCAATTTACTTTCTCCCACTGTTTCAGCAACTCCTGAGATAACTATCCATAGCATGTTCTAATATCCAGTAAATAACAGTGAAATTAACATGCTCTGTTAAACACTGAGTTGTATTTTGTACCTCACAGAATTTGGGAGCTGTAGGGGACCCTCAGCCACAATGTGGTCTCCTGTGGATCTCACACCTCTTGAGCGGTATATGAAAGGTTGGGCCCATAGGCTAAAACCCCTAGGCTACATTTTTTTTCACAGACACTCTAAATGATGGTTTCCTCTAGCATTAGATGTCTGCAAAATAGTTAGCCCATGCGTTCTCTAAGATGTAGAAATATTTTCAAAGCGGTCTTCTGGAATCAATAGTACATGCCCATTTACATCTTAACTAACTCTCAAGTCATAAGACTTCTATTGATTTCTAACTGTGAAAGACTGTTTAATAAAATTTCTTCCCAGTGACTATGACTACGTTTTAAATGAGACATTCTACTATGTTTGACTCATCATCTGAGAACCATTGGCTCTTCAAATATTAGGGAACATGCAGAAATGCATCTATCATATCTTTTATCTCTAAAGAATTTTATATACATCAATAGCCTTGTCTAACATGGCCTGGCCTAACAACAATGAGCAAAAATTAAAATTTTATGCTAAGTAAGCTTTATTGAAATCAGATTTCAACTTACTGAAATCAGCTTTATTGTATAAATCACAGGATTTCAGTGCTTAAGTTATCTAAATCATAAAATGTTCTTCCATGTTCTTAATCTCTTGGAGAATTTGGTGAAAGGTAATAATAACAACAGGCTTTAAAAAAAAATCCTGATTTAGACCACCTCTTTCTTTTTTTGGAGAAGGCAGCTGAGGTTCCATAGGTGAAGACTTGACCAAAGCCACAAGCAAGTTCTAGGACCCAAGTAGGGACTGAAACCTAGGTACTCTGACACCTGACCAGTTGTGATTTTTATAAGTAAGAAGAGCTATTCATTACTGCATTTCTTCTAAAATCCAGGCAATATTCCAAGGTATTTTACACATATTAGCTCTCAATTTAAAAGCAATAAACCCCTACAAGGTAGTGATTATTTCCCCATTTTACAAAAACACTCAAGTCTGGGGGATTAAGTAAGTTGCCAAAGTTCTCATAAGTATTTCAACAACAGAGCCAAGGTTTAAATCCCTGTATATTCAAACTGCAAAGCAAAAAAAAAAAAAAGTATTGCATTCCAGTGCTTTTCTTTCTAGTTCTTAGATATTAAAACCTAAATATTCTGAAAACAGCGTCTCATTGGATGTCGTTGATCTATGAGAAACAAACACATCAAAACTTAAAAATGAACAGTGTTGTTAGGTTCTAACCTTGAGCTATCTAGAAGTAAAGCCCCCAAATGTCCAAGTACTACACGTCACATTTCCTTCTGACCCATAAAATGATGAAGATAAGGATATATGCTGGGACTTCCCCGGGGGTCCAGTGGTTAAGACTTTGCCTTCCAATGCAGGGGGTGCAGGTTCAATCCTAGTTGGGGAGCTAAGATCCCACATGCCTTGCAACAACAACAACAAATAAACATAAAACAGAAGCAATATTGTAACAGCTTCAATAAAGACTTTTAAAAAAAGATATTTGCCTATGTACTATTTCTGGACTAATAATAAACTTCACAGAAAATTCTAAATCCTATTTCCTATACCCATGACCTTTGCTGCAATGCGAAGAGGGGTATGAGCTCCCCCTAACATTATGACCATAAATTAGAGTCTTCCATCCAGCAGTCATAACTGCAGGGTCGCTATCAGGAAAAGCAGCCCTCTAATCATCAAGTCCATTTCCTGACTGCTCTGGAGGTTTGGGGAGGGTCCTTAGGAAAGCAGATAGATAGAACAACGAGAAGGTCACGTGTAAAATAGTGCCCACCAACAGTTGGTTTGGTGTGGACTTCACTTTGTTATAAGAGCAAATGTAGAACATCCAGTTGTTTACCTCTCCTTATTCCGAGAGGAAGATCAAAAGGAGGCTTATCAAGACTGGAGACGGTTTATTTCCATCTCAGAACAAAAGACAAAAGATACTGTGTCTTTTCCTTTCCTTTGAGGTTCCTCTGTTCCTCTCCCCTCCCTTTCCTGATTGGCAATAATATCCTGACCGTTAATCTATGTATTTTTAGCATAAAAATCAATTTCGAAGACTTGTCTCATTTATTTTCATGACAGGGACAATAGGAATGGTATCATGCTGCTGTTGGGGGTAAAAGAGAGTTTTTTAAACCCTGTTAGATTTTCCTATCTGGCACCTGATGATACAGTGAATTGACGTGTATCTGGGACAATATCTACATGCAGATTAGACCTCTGAGAAGAAGAGTTTCACCTGGGAAGTAATATTAGCTTGGCCAACCATTGGAATTTTGGAAAGCCATCTAATATTCATATGAGTAAATTTTCTTATAGAGGAGCAACTCTAAGCTAAAAGCTATTCGTGCTGCTTTGCTTTTTTAAGAAAAGCCTTAATGACACAGTTTTTGTCTTAGATGTGAGCTCTAAGAACTAAGAAATGGAGACTGAGTCCAATGCGGCAGCAGTAATAGAAATGTTGTCACTGTGGCATAGAGAGGCCTTATCTGCGACAACTTCTAGCCTGATCCTCATTTTCAGAAGCTTAATTTCCCTTAAAGCAGAAAAAAATGAAGAGAAAAGTTGGATTTGTTATATATATTTTTTTTTAGAAAACAAAATAAGCTTCTGCATGGACTAAGTAAATGGTACTCAGTGATACTGTGAGTCCTAGAAGACCAGATTGTTGGATTGAGTGGTCTAAAAATAAGTTTAGTTTTTGCTTTTGTTTTAAATCATGGTTTTATGAAATGCCCAGTTGGAGATTTAACAGCTAAAATAATCCATGCAGGTGATGCCGTAGGCAGGACTGCTGGACCCAAGAAATACTGTTTAGTGGGGTTCCTCCGTAGTTAAGTCACTGATCCAGTGGCAGTTGTTATTAGAAAATGATTTTCGTAGCTGCCATGGTGAGTTCTCACATAGCAAGGCTCACGTGAAAAGCTGTGCTCTCCTCGGGAGCTGGACTCTGATTTCGGGCATTGTCAATCAGGCCACAAATGACAGAGCCAAGACCCATTAAATAAAATACCCAACTTTCCCCACTGAGAAGCCATTCAGTTTTAATCCGTAATCCTCAGGGAAATGAGTGTAAGAGCTCCAGGTAAACCCAAGGGGAGCTATGGTCCAGGTCACACACATGATATATGTAATTCTGTGTAATCAGAGTCGCTTACTAAAGAGTCCCCAAATCCCTAACATAAAGATTAAAGTCCCTCGCAACCTTTCAGAAAAAGTCTCGACCAATTCGACTTAAGAACATAGGAAATGTTAAGACAAAGGGCGGTTTAGCAAAGTCTGCTTCTGTTAGCTTTTGTACCTTTTACCCTCTTAACTCCCTTTGTAACCATTTTCCAAATTATCTTCTTGCTGAGTGTTTACCCTAGAATGTACACAGATTCCTTCCACTAGAAAAGGTCTTCTGTTCATTTCCTCCCAGTTGTGTAGTTCAGCTCACTTGGAGCCTTCTGATTGTTCATTCAGAATTCAATCCATTTTCGGGGTTTTGTTTCCTTTGAAAGGAGATGAACTGGACAAAATTTCCCTAACTCTCTTCATTTTCATCATACGGAAGTGGGTTCATGGCTCAGGAAGGCTGCCTGCTTTGCTGCCAGTTCTGACGAATAAGGAATTCTCTCAAGGGCCACAGGGCAGCAAATTCCCAGTAGCCCCTGAACTCACCTGTCATCCCCCACCTGCTTCCTCTTCCATAGGTGGACTTAGTATGAGATGGGAAGTCTTTGGAGGACTTTAAATAGCCAAGCTCATAATCAGAGATGTGTTTGAGAAAAATTAGTCAGCAGTCTAAAGTTGGCTTATTTAATCAGTTCAAATAAGATGACTTAAAAGAGAGAGAAATAAGATACAAGGAGACTAGTTAATGGTCAATTGTCCTGGTGAAAAGTAATGATGGCCTGAATGAGGGTAGTAGCAATAACAATGGGAGATGCACTGCAGAGATAAAATGTGTTGGGGTTAATAACTCGTCAGCTGTGCGGGAAGAGAATAACATGCAGGGGTAGGTGGTCAAAAAAGTTGCCAGGGCTCTGAGCCTGAGTGACTTGTATGATATCATGCCATTAAGGAAAGACTGAGAGGAAAGATGGTAAGTTTAGTTAAGAATATGTTATTTGGGGGCTTCCTTGGTGGCGCAGTGGTTGAGAGTCCGCCTACCGATGCAGGGGACACGGGTTCGTGCCCCGGTCCGGGCAGATCCCACATGCCGCGGAGCGGCTGGGCCCGTGAGCCATGGCCGCTGAGCCTGCGCGTCCGGAACCTGTGCTCCGCAGCGGGAGAGACCATAACCGTGAGAGGCCCGCGTACCGATAAAAAAAAAAAAAAAAGAATATGTTATTTGGCCATACATTTTAAGATGCAGAGATACAACGTCTTCACAATCTCCATAGCACCCTTCCCACCTCTAAGGAAACTACCCCGACTCAGTGGCATAATTAGTGATATAGTATCTGTCTCTACCACTAGGGGGAGTAATAGCAACGGACCTGGATTAAACATTTTTTCCTGGGTTTGCTTTCTGAACTCATCTAACCATCTGAGTGACCCAGATGAGCCAATATAACGATGTGTGCTTAAGGACATGGACCCAAGGAGGCCATTCACCCTACTTCTAGTCAAGGCCACAACACTGAGTGGAAAGAGAATCGCTGCCACCCATGTGTGGTCAGCGCATTTCACCAGGGTAGGGGAATCCACGGAGGTATGGAGGCTAATGTTTTCACTGGAGCTTCCACTGCTTTGGCTATACTCTTCAGGAAAATGTAGCTGAAGTAGCAGCTGTTTAAGTTTCAGGGATCCAGGCCAAGTCTTTCCTTCCAAAAGAGCCACGGCAAACAGAAATCCTGGCCTTGCTTCCACCTTCACAACTAACAGTGCTGTGTTAGAAGTGCCAACAGAACGTTCAGGGAGAGACCACTAGCTGGCAGTTGAAACTAAGTGCTCAGAACTGGAGTACTTTGTGACAAGGTCAGAATCTCTCTGGAAATATGGAAATACTGCTTCTCAGTCCATATGCCGTTTATCTAGCAGCTGCCTTTTCAGTGCATCATGCCCAAACCACTTCAAGTTCTTTGCCCTCTGAATGAGGCCACTTATCTTTCTATCGTCTACTTTTTTTAACTTAACGTTGAGAACCCAGTAAGACCACAGTATAAAGTAACGTTGCTAGATCTAGCAAATAAAGATACCAAACACCCAGTGAAATTTGGATTTCAGATAAACAATGAAGTTTGGGGGGGGGGGTTAGTATAAGTATATCCCAAATATCACGTGGAACATACTTATGCTAAAAAATTACTTGATATATATCTGAAATTCCAGTGCCACTAGGCATCCTGCATTTTATCTTGCAGCTCAACTATAAAGAGAAAACAACTTGAGAACCAATCCCAGAACCAGCTCTGTCTCCATTCTGCAGCTTACCTGTTCTGATAGTGTCCTTACTGATCTCCAGGGCTATCACATGCACGTAAACCTGTGCTCACAAAACACAGCAAAACCCACCAGGAAGTGGAAAATCCCAGCTCACAGTCTCTTCAGATTTGGATTTAATTTCACAGTCATCATAGCTCCCTCTTCACTAAGATAGTTTTACAAGTTATTCTACTGAATTATCCAAGCCGACAAACAATTTTAGTCCTGGTCCAACACAGTCAAGTTTCTTTGTAGAACATTTGCAAAATCTTTGAAGGAGAAGTCTCTGGAATAAAACATAATTATGAAAAGAGTTTTCTCCTGGTGTATGAGGGTCTGCTCCAGGTATTCCTTGCTAGCTCCAGAGGGGTGAAGTTTTTAGACCAAGCCGCACCCTGTGTCCCATACCTATGGTCCCCAGTTAACATTTTCATAGAGATAAGATTGGGTTGAAGTCAATGCCATAGAAAGTCTTCAAAGGGAAAATCAGGAGGTGAGATGTTACAGGAAGATGCTAAGAAACTGAGGGAAGAGGTGAGGCCATAATGCCCAAAGACCAGCCCAATTGCTTTGATTGGATGAATATTATCTCACCACATTGAGATGATGAATACCATCCTGATCTTGCTAGCTCCTTCTCCCCAGACTGCCTTACTGAATACTTTCAGCCACCTTGTTCTAGAAGCAGTAAGAACCTTTCCTCTGCCTCCCACTATTTCACCCACCACAATGCACCACCACCCATGACCTCCCTACCCCACTCCACACACACAAGGGGCAGAACCATCCCAGTTGGTGCTGCCACAGGCACCTTGTTCATCTGGCTGAATTAATCCCTTACATGAGATTGGAGGAGCCACTTTTCCTCCACCTTAATGTCTGCCAACCCTAGACTAAGGAGCTTGCCATTCATTTTCAGAATCATTTCTTGGTCCTGGGTACTTTCTGGGAGGTCTCGCGGGTGGTGCTGAACACAAAGTGAATTATGTTCCTTTCTCCCAAAGTTGATCAGCTAATCATGCAGTTCACCAATCAAACAATCCAATACTAATAGAATGCAGGTAAAATGTGCTATAAAGGTATGAATTAATATTTGTGCTACATTGCAATTTTAAGTTATATTAAGGAAGTGTGGTAAAAGAGGATGGACTACTAGCCAGGTAACACACGTATAGGGTTGGGTCTAAAATCATACGCTACCTGGCTGTCCGTCAGCTGTTTGTGTATGCACGTAATGAGTATGCCTGTACTACTAATAATATCTGGTTATGACTTAGGGGGGCTCAGTCTTACTTGTGGAGGCTATGTGGTGTCAACCTCACACACCAGTGCAGACAATGGCTCTGAGGGAGATCTTCTGCCAATTTGATAAGCATTTAAGCATCCCCAAACCCAGTTATATAAAACTATAATCTACCAACATTTAGTTGCCAAGATAATAATTGCTTTACCTTTGATACTTTTCAATCTCCAGAATTGTTTCAGTTCCTCTGCCAGGGCCCTACACTTGTTTATCTTTTCCTGAAGTCCTTCTTATGATGTTTCTATTAAGCAGTAAAGCTATTCCGGTAACAGTAATGACAGTGCTTCTTTTATCAGAAGTCTCCCTTATCTAGGTAGGCACTCTTTAGTCTTGCTTCCTAACCTTTCAGATATACATTCTTTATTAAAGGAAAAAACTTTTGCAAATGCCTGCATAATTTTATCTTTCTTTTTATTTCCTGTTGATTGAAATGTGGTACCAGAAAAAAAAGCTGCTATAAATTTAGTACACTTTGAAACGAATTTCTGTTTTATTCATCACGAAAGCATCTACCTGTATTTTAATAAAAAGGTACATATCAGAATGAAATCGTTTGTCCCTTCAGTCTGTAAATACTACAGATATTGATTTATGGACCTTTTACATGAAGTGCGGGCCTCCTAATGTGGGTCCCCATTCCATTCTATTGTTTGATGTGTTCTATATGTTCTGTATCTCAGAAGGGATACCGGCCAGGGGCTGTTCTCTCTGAGGGAGGTTTTACATTGCCATAAGTGACAGAGGCACACAAACCAGTCAGTCTCACTCCAGAAGGAGCAGAGATGGGGAGTGTGGGATAATTTAGGATCAGGATGAGGACTTTTCCTTGAAAGAAGCCCGCACAGGTTATCCTAAAAGACCCCCACCCCTCTGTGCTCCATTGAACACTGCGCGTACAATTTCTGGTTTTGTTGTTGTTGTAGCTATTTATGCTAGTATTGTGAATGAATGTATTCATCGAGGTTTCAGTCCTGTTTCATGTACACATAGGTGGTACCTTTGAGGTGAGGAGAAACTAGAGTAGGTTAGGTTAGATAGAGAATAGTCTCTTATAGGCTTATCTCCCCCACTGCCAACACCCCAGATGCTGATCACCACCTCCTCCTTCACATAGTGTTTCCCCAAAACAGTGAGGGGCATTGACAATCATTACCTCTCCCCTCTCCTCCCTGGTAAAAGGCCTCTCTTTTGACAGAGAGTTAGAGTATGCAGTGAGCTTTGTGTGGTTTCAAAGCCAAATCATTCTGGAGGTTTAGGCGATGCTAAGTAAGAGGGAGAGGGAGAGGAAAAGAGGTAGAAAAGTAGGGAGATGGCTCCAGGGCCCTCGCCCTCTGAGTGAGGTGAAATGGAGATGGGACCGCCTAGCCACCAAGTCCAGGAGGGCAGCACCCCCGAAAGCCATGTGCAGATGATGAGAAACACGTCGTTTTTTGTTTTTGTTTTTTAATAGACTTATTTATTTATTTTTGGCTGCGTTGGGTTGCTGCGCATGGGCTTTCTCTAGTTGCAGCAAAGGGGGGCTACTCTTTGTTGCAGCGCGCAGGTTTCTCATTGCCGTGGCTTCTCTTGCTGCAGAGCACGGGCTCTAGGCGTTCAGACTTCAATAGTTGTAGCATGTGGGCTCAGTAGTTGTGGTGCACGGGCTTAGTTGCTCCGCGGCATGTGGGATCTTCCTGGACCAAGGCTCGAACCCATGTCCCCTGCATTGGCAGGTGGATTCTTAACTACTGCTCCACCAGGGAAGTCCCTCACGTCAAGGTTTTAAATCAAGCTGGGGCAGGTACTGGAATACTCTCTGAGTCAAACAGCATTTAGTCCACTCATCAGTCATTCTTTATGACTCAAATGTTCATGACTTAAAGCTGGCACTACAGTGCTTGTGGTCCTTCCCGTTACCCTTTTCTTGCCAGGTTTCCACTCCTCCCCCATGTCCCATCCTTTCTTCCTCTTTGCTGTTTGCCCTTCAGATTCACACACCAGTTGGAAGGACATTCCGAGGACCATGCATCAGCTAACCCACCAAGGGCTCCAGGATGGAGGCAGACATTGCCCTGGATGCCACCTGGAAAGATGGTGGACACGTGTGGGATCTGTTCCACAGGACCTGTGCCAGCTCACCCAAGGAGAACTATTTAGACGACAGGGGATGGGGGCGTGGGGAGGGGATAGCCCCTGTCTGGGTTTATATTTGAGGCGATACGCCTATAGGTTACAGAGGGAATGTTGAATGCCATGGTGCCTCAAGCAAGGGAGAGGGTTCTCAGGATTCATGTCTGGGCACAGAGCAAGGAGAGCCAATCAAGTCCCTTCCCCACTCCTAGAACGACCTCAAAGCGAGAATGTACAGCTGAGTCCCGATCCGTGATAAAGGACGCGGCTCTGGAGTCAGCCTGAGTGACCCAGTCCTGGGCCTCTGGGGGCGCTAACACCACTGCCTAACAAGGGGGATAGTGTGAAATGCTCAGCCTTGCTTCCCTTGCTTGAATTTCACTTGAAACTGCGAATCCAAAGCTTCGTGGACTGGACGCATGAGAATTTTCTGCCTCGATCTCTTACAGTTTCTTGGGCTCCTGCCACAGTCCTGGTATTTGAGTTAGAGGCCTAAGAGGGAAATCAGTCCCACGTGGGCAGATAACAAAAACACTCTCCACCTTGGAATCATGAAGTGGAATTTGAATCTGAAGCCAAAAATCCTATCTCTGCCTGCTTCGCTAATTACATAAATTTCCTTGCTAGATTCTGCAGCTGTTTCTATGAATACAGGTCTGGTTCCCAGAAGTAGCACCTCTCATCAAGGGGCACAGGGCACTCATGCCTGGTCTGGAACTCAGACTCTTAAGTACTGGTCTTATTTCTGTTGACGATGCTAGGCGACCCTGGATTCATTTCATGCTTTCATAAAATGAAGCTAATCACTGCCCTATGATACAGAGGTATCAAAGAAAAATGAGACAGACAGAAAGATGTGTGGTATGTGTGTGTGTGTGTTGGTTGTGAATAGGAACTAGCAATAAAGGTTAAGTGCAGAACCCTTACAGAGGGCATTGGAAGAGAAATAGGGCTGTAGCTGAAAATAAGTATATATGCATCTTCTTTTAGAATGTTCCAGATTTCACTATGGGAAGGATCATCAAGCTTCACAGATATCCCCCCCCTTATAAACTGTTTGACCTAGGGAAGAACAACCTGTTATTATCGGATGCATTTCCCCCTCTCTTATCTGACCCAGAACCTCACCTGCCTATCTGACAACAATGTCCATCTTAGATTTCATGGAGAACAAAGAAGTTAGGGGAAAGATTTAGCTGAATAACCATGACTTTCCCCAAAATATGCAAATTATTTCCACACAACTGTTTCTAAATTGAAGTGTAACCTGGTTACCCCACGAAGAGCAAGTGCTCTGTAAAATTTTGCTTCTTTTGTTTCTTGCATTCCTTTCTTTTTTAAAATAAATTTATTTATTTTATTTATTTATTGTTGGCTGTATTGGGTCTCCGTTGCTGCACGTGGGCTTTCTCTAGTTGCGGCGAGAGGGGGCTACTCTTTGTTGCGGTGCACGGGCTTCTCATTGCGGTGGCTTCTCTCATTGCGGAGCACGGGCTCTAGGCGCGCGGGCTTCAGTAGTTGTGGCATGTGGGCTCAGTAGTTGTGGCTCGCGGGCTCTAGAACGTGGGCTCAGTATTTGGGGCACACGGGCCACGGGCTTAGTTGCTCCACGGCATGTGGGATCTTCTCTGACCAGGGCTTGAGTCCGTGTGCCCTGCATTGGCAGGCGGATTCTTAACCACTGCGCCACCAGGGAAGCCCCCTTCCATTCCTTTTAATAATAGAAAGGTGAACAAGTCTGGCTAAATGTGGCTTCCACAAATTAGTACTGTATTTTAACAAAAATGAGACTCACAATTAACCCGTCTTGATGATATGGAGTGATTGGGCAGAGAACCTACAGACCTACTATGGTTAAAAATATTGAGGACTTTTTATATGACACACAGATGAACCAATAAAAATGTGACCTCTTGACATCCGTAAAAAAAGACATCTTGGGTTTCTTTCAGTGAAATATTGGAAGGTTTTAAAATTTTCAACAAAGCCCAGCTGGTTTATATGCACAAGTTCTAAACCCTGAAATATTCCCATGGTATCTAGTTTCGAAGAATGCTACTGCTGTAAACTAGTGGACAAACTAAACTGGTATGAGATTTTTCTTTTTTAAAAATTTGCTTTATTTTTGATATAAAGTAGTATGTGTGACAAGTAAAAGTTGAGAGGAAAAATGTGAATTGCTCTGGTGGGAAAGGAAAAAATATCATTGTGATCCAAATGTAGTAAAAATTATAAAAGCTAACTTCCCACTCTGAGTGAAAAGTATACCAGAGAATCTCCAAGGTTTTACATTTAGATCAAATTTAAATATAGTCACACATTTAGATTCTAGAGCTCAGAACATCATTTTTGAAGTTCCGTCTTTAGATCCCAGCCCCTGTAATATATTATTTTTGTGAAGGGACAGACGGTCTGACCTTTCTTCACTCAGCCTGCCTAGATTAAGCTCCTTTAGCCTATGATTTGGAAGCCAATAAATAGCCATGTGGTGCTTACCTACCGATGCTTTGTTATTTTTCAAATGCTAAATTACCTTTAATCAAGGCCTCCTCTTTTTTTTTTACTTTTTTTTTATAGCTCTACTTATTCCTATTGTTCCCTCTGGAGCTAACTGCTAGCAGGCTGTCCTGCAAAAACACATGTCCTTCTTCACAGTGGTGAATTTTCTTTTCCCGCACTGCTCCAGGCTCAATTTCACTTTCCACTCATGCACTTTCTCTAACCCCACCTGCTCAAGTTGCGTGTAAGTTTTCATTTGTTCTTTTACCTCCAAAGAGTCTTAAGTCTCTGAGTTCTTAATGTGTCAAAGTGTTGCAAACTTACTGGATGGTTTCTACCAAAACCGGGAAAGTAGTTGCAGTGGGCAGCTGCACTTAATTTGCAAGTAACAGTGTGGAGACGAACCCTGCCTCTTCTGACTTAGGAATTGAGCTTGTAAGGTCAGTGTGACATGCCTGAGAAGTCCCAAAGAGCTCCCAGTAAATCAGTCTGAAGGTTCTGAGTGAACAACATTCACACCATTGTTTACACTTCCTGTCTCGGAATCAAATTCCAGTCACTGCAGTGAATCCTGACATTTTCGTTATTCCCTCAGAAAGGCAATAGGAGGAAACTATTCTTTCTCTCGCTAATGTATTCTCTGAAAATACACATTGACTTCAGCCAGGTTTTCACTTTCAAAGGTAGATCTTGTAATAGTTACTACATGCTGGCAGCATCCTGCCCAGGGATGCTCTCTCAGCAAGCGTTTCGCCTAAAATCCCTGACTTTGGAGTTGCGAACATTCTCTTTAGCCAGAGCAGATACAGCGACGTTTGGACTTTTCATAATCTCTCATTCTAGAGTTTATAAATGTGGGAACCCACCCTTTCCTCCTTCAAACCAACAACTATGATTAAACCCTGGAAGGAAGGGATGGGAAGTGTGTGAGTACATAGCCCACCAATGACTCAAGAGTCAGAATTTCCGAGAGAAAATATCTGATGGGTTTTTCTAGGCTGTGGTGGGAAGGAAGAGAAGAGTTTTCCTCAGGGCGTCTCACAAGGCAGAACAATGTAAGGCAAAGTTAGACCTAATATATAAAAAGCATCTGGTGCATCCAGCACACTTTAACCTCCTAACCTTGTAATCATTTGGCACAGTGGGAAGACATTCAGAACAAAACTCTGCACTCAATATCCTTTGTGTGACTGTAACTTGGATCCTTCGGGATGGCCTTTGGGGCATCATATTGATGGTAGGAACTTGCTGTCAGACACAGCTTGAGGTAAGGGTTGGAGTGGTTGGTCACCAATGAGCTTAACAATATGTTCGTTGAAACTAACTTTCCAGTAGAAAAGAATAGTACCGTATTTTAGAGATTCTTCATCTTGAATACTGCAGCCACATCTTTGCTAGATTGCTGAGTTGATTCTCCTTGCTGATTAAGCAAAGCAACAGGAGAATAAATTATTACATTTTCTCAAATTTGAAAAGTCAAAAATGGAGGGATGCCATATTCAGAATAAATCTAGAGAGCATATTACTTTTTTTTAAATCTTAAAAATTAGGATTCAGAATGAAAAATTAAACAGGATTAGTCTCCATTTCATCTACTCAAAAATGTTTCATTTGGCGGGACTTCCCTTTTTGGAAGGTGGTTAAAAATCCACCTTCCAATGCAGGGGACACGGGTTCGATCCCTGGTCCAGGAACTAAGATTCCACATGCCACAGAGCAACTAAGCCTGTGCTGCAACTACTGAGCCGGGTGCTGCAATGAAAGATCCAGCATGCTGCAACTAAGACCCGCTCCAGCCAAATAAGTTAAAAAAAAAAATTTCATTTTTATCAAACAAAAACTAGTTAGGAGGTTTCAAATTCCATTATAGACATTTTGGCTTACAGTTAATATATTCAGATAAAATTACTACTGACCTGCAGCCCTGGGTTCTTTTATTACTCATGCGAACTATTAAATGATACCTTTATTGAGTTTTCATCCATAAGTATTATTTAGCAGGAGATCTCAAATAAGGAGTAACCCCAAATTAGCAAGATTTTCAAAAAGTTATTATGAGGGCCTTCAAATTACAAATTAGTACAGTAAACAACATAATTTAAAATACAGGGAAACTTATTAAACAAAGATTAGAATACATAACTTTAATTGAAAGCATTTATCACAATATTTTAGGGTACCTACTGAAGCATTGAAATTATCTGATTTTGGTGAACATGTTTTTTCTGTAACATATAAGTAGATTAAAAGTTTAAAACTGAAATAGTTTATAAACTATGACATCTATTATAACTATAGTATTTAAGATTCTAAGACTAAAAATGTTGATGTCCAACCACATAGTCTCACAAGCACTGGAATAGTTACTGAAGCAGGGTTGTAGCAGTAAAAACTGGGTACAGTACGTTAGGGATGGTCATCAACAGAGGGCTAGTTAAATGATTAGGATATAGCCATATAACAGAATTCTATACAAACTTTAAAAGAAATTGGGTACATCTATATCCATTGACATGAAGACATGTACATTATATACATGTATGTGTATATTTTTAAGCACGTTGTGGAACAGTTCACGTAGAAATTTGTGAACAAAAAATAATGTGTTTATGTAAATATAGAAAGAATATATAAAATATACTAGTAATTGCATAGAAAATTATTTGAATAACCATATTAGCTACCTCAATAATGGGGGAGTTTCACTTTTGAGTTCACTTGATTCTGTATTTGATTTTCTAAATGGGAGCGTATAGTATATGCACGTTTTTTCAATTTGCAGAAAAGAGATTGATACAATGTAATAGGGTTTCCTTATCTACGTATTAAAATATTAATAGTGCTTCTCTATATTTTTCTTTGTTGATCATTTGTATTGTTTATTTTTTCCACACTCTGTATGTGTAACTGTGTAATAAAGAATTAATTTTAAAAATGTTAAAGCAGAGAACAGAACATTCCCAGCAGAGGGAAAATGTACAAAGGCAACAGAGCAGGAAGAAAAATTCCTGAGTGTGTAGTGCCCCATAGTTCCAAGCCTTATTATTAGGTCATAAGCTTAAAGCAAATTCCTCTTACCAGCTAATTCCCCACAGCAAAAACGGCAGAAGCTTTTCAGATAATTGATGAAGAGGCCCCAAGTGGTTGCATACAGCCATTTCTTACACATAATAAAGATACAACATTCATTTCATTTCATATCAGAGCTTACAATCAATCCAATTTTTAAAAAACTGATATTTGGGAACAGTTCAGGTTGTTTCTCACTGCTGCCTCCGTATCCCATGCAAATTAAAACCGTTGCTTCCTTTACCAAGAACAACCTGTAACTTCATTAAATGAAGACGCTTTAATTAAGGTTTATTTGAGACATCATTAAAGCCCATCAAATTTACTGAGTCATTTCTTTTGGATATATATTTATAAACTCAGAATTATTGTGTTCTATCCGAAAAACTTGCAAATGAACCCAAAAGAATGATTAGTGCCTGTCAGGAAAAGCACACAAACTTGTCAACCATGGTGAGCAATGACTGACTACTATCTGCCGTTTGAGAGTACGTCTTGGGGACCAGGATGTATACTGCAGAAAATCTGGCATAATTGCCACTTTTTATAGGCACCGCACTTCTCCAAAGCATGCCTCAAATTCTAGCACTGTCTCTCGGTCAAAGCAACTCACACACTGTATTCCGTAACCTGGAGGAAAAGTTCATCCTGTTCAATTAATAAGAAAGTATAAAAAGTGAGCCATCTCTAACATCCCATAGGAATAGACACAAGACTATTACTTATTATTACACAGTCAGCTTTTTCTGGGTAAACCTCCAGAGATCTATTCCTTCAGGAGCAGGTCTGAATAGCACTAGCATTAATACACACCACACACACACACACACACACACACACACACCCACACACAGTTAGGAAGCCCTACCACTTTCTTTTCTTTCTCTTTTAAAGTAATTAATTTTAATGGACAATAAATGCCAATAGTATAAAATTTAAGCGTCTTCCCCCGACTCCTATCATTCAGTCACCCGGATTTTCTTCAGATGGTTTTCTTTTCATTTTACATTTTAAAATCTTCGATACATTTGAAAAATACTTTGGAGTAAAGAGTGGGCTAGGGTTCAACTTTATTTGTTTCCAGATGACTACTTAGGTGCCTCAACTTTAGTTATTGAATGATCATCCATCTTTTCCTCCCGTGTTATGAAGTGCTACATTTAATACCATCTAAATTCCTGTATTTGAGTCAATTTCTAGACTCACTGTTCAGTTCCATTGACTTGAAAGTATGGATGACAGTTAAGTTCTAGAGCCTGAACCCTTGGGTTAAGAATCTCAGTTCTACTGCTTACTGGCTGTGTGACCTTAGGCAAGTTGCTTAAACTCTGCCTAAATTCTTCATTTATAAAATAAGGAAACGAATAATCATAAGATTATTGAGGGATTGAACTATTTAAGAAATGTAACACTCAGAAAGTACAAAGTACTTGACATAACATGCAATACATATTAGTGATCATTACTCTTAAAACATACGGTTGTTGTTTTTATTGGTACTTTATTAAATTGATGGATTAATTAAGGGAGAACTGACATGTAAATATTGAGTCTCCCCAAGTAAATACCATGTGCTTGTTTTTATATATTCAAGTCTTCTTTTGTGTCAGACATATACCCACAGATCTTCATTTGTGTTTTATAAGGATTCACATTCCCCTCTCTACAATTCATCTTCCCTGGATATTTCGTCATCATATGATTCCAACCCCTGGAATTCTAGTTATTACCTCACAACCGCCTTGCTCCATCTTTAAACATCCCTTATCCAGGACTCTTAACAGAGGGCCTTGACTACCAGTCCCTAGTGGAGCAAGTTTTTGTATTTCTTTAAAACGATTGAGATTCAAAATCATGTACCAAGGCTCAAGCATTTTTAAGGCTGGCGTTTTCTCTAGTGAAAAAGTTCACTATTGAAATCTTTTTCTGGATGTGAAGTCTGAGTTTATAGAAAGTATCTTGAGGAATCAGACCTTTCAATATGATTTTATGCTTGAACCCTTTGTCTGAGTTTTTGTTTCATGGGCATTAAACTATTACTGAAAAGCATGGGTCCTTTAAAGTTCAGGGGAAAGTGTTTATAAAGATCTAAGACTGAGCTAAGACAAAGCTATAGCCAGAGGCCTGGTTGCCTGAGAAGGAAGGAGCTCCCCACTAATCTGTCATGCTTCTGTCTCACAGGATATTAAAGCCATCCCAGGCTCCTTTCGTTTACAGCCAGTCCTGTGTCTGAAAATCTCATGTCTGTCTTAGTGAGCCACATGACCAGGGTTCCACACCAGGGTTCCTCCAGAGCTCCTTGTAAAGGACCATACAGTAAGTCATTAGGGTAGGGGCGACAAAGAAAAAAAGAGAGACAATGAAACCCTTATTATTAGTTACCATCCTTCCAATCACTGTCTAATGTAATTAGAAGAAAGAAACATACCTTTAAAGGAATAACTGGGCCTGCTGGACAAGCCATTACAATTATTATTCTCTGTCAGTTCTCCTTGGTTATGACTCCTTGATTACATTTAGGGTGAGATGAATTTTAAAAGAAAGCACTCATTAATTAAACTTTTTCTAATTAAAAAAAATGTTTGTTGAAAATAGATGGTGTGTAATAAAAGAAGATCCTCCCCAGACCCAACCCGTAGTCCTGTCTTTCCTATATGTTTCTCTTAAGCTGCTAAGAGGGTTGGGGGGATATATATTCACACACATACACACACACACACACACAGTCCCCTACATACAAACGAGCTCTTTTCCAAGAGCACATTTGTTAAGTCCAGTTTGTTCGTAAGTCCAGCAAAGCCAGCCTAAGTACCCAACTAACACATTTGGCTATATAGTACTGTAATGTAATAGGTTTATAATTCTATCTACACAAATAATACATAAAAAACAAACACACAAAAAATAAAGAAAACGTTTTTAATCTTCCAGTACAGGACCTTGAAAAGTACAGTAGTACAACAGCTGGCATACAGGGGCTGGCATCAAGTGAACAGGCAAGAAGAGTTACTGACTCGGGGAGGGAGAGGAGGTGGGAGATGGTAGAGCTGAAGGATCGTCAGCAATAGGAGATAGAGGTCGAGCTGCAATTTCACTCACGCCAGACATTGATGGCACAGGTTCTGGTTCCTTGCTGGATTCAGTACTATTTATAAAGATACTGTCCTACTGTACTCTATTCAGTGCTGTACAGTACAGTACACACAAGCACAACCACTTGTAGAGGATGCACGCACGTGACAGTGTACGCCAGACACGTGAACTAACTTACGTGATTGGACATGCAAACGCATGCTCGCATCTTTGAAAGTTCACAACTTGAAGGTTCATATGTAGGGGACTTACTATACATACATGTATACACCCCAGACTGCAAAAGACATTTAGGTGGTGTTGGCCTTATGGCCAATACTACACCCTTCAGAGACAAATGCTGATCTAATCCTGGCCCAGTGCTGACAGATCTTGGGAAATGCCTGTTACATCCTTTGGAAGAGTTCTATAAACAAGCGTTGTGGTTACCACCAGCATGGAGTCTCAATTTCAGACTTTTCGAGTAATTCACTTAGGCAAGCCTTCCCAAACCAAGTGCAAACAAGAGGCCCGATGACCCTGGTGACTGTTAATGGAGCCTTTGGCCTCACAGTCACCTGTTTTATTCCAGCCCCAGCCAGTTGGAATGTAAGTTTGTTTATATCTCATTCCTTCCTACTTACAGATGTTCTTCCAGCTGGTGGGAAGGCTGACCGAGTTTACATATCTCTTTGCCTTTCAGAAGATGCAGGAAAAAGTCATCCACCATCAAAGAGCACTAGAGTAACATTACTGTTGTCTGTGTTTGTCTGGGGAGAGTGAAGTTGTAGTTGGGTCTGCATAGAGCCAGGAAGCAGGACACAGATCAGATTGTGTAGAACGAGGTGAGGAGTAGACGGAGAGAGGACAAATATGAATATTTTTACGAACTAACAGTCATCTGGTCTTTGCCTCAATAAAGGGCTAGGAGGCAAGAGAAGAAGTTGAGTCAGATAGTTTGTCCCTAGGAAAGAAAGAGATTGTTTCAGAGCGAGTTCTGGGAGTAGGAAAGGTGGCGATTATTAATGCTTAGACCGTAATGGGTCAGCCTAGTCGCACTGTTTTGGAATTTCAGGGCAATTAAAGGAAAACAATAGGGTTCATATATGAGCAAGAAGCTAGGGAAAAAAGAGCTTGATTCCTGGGTGGGATATGAATGAGGAAGTGCAAATGGAGGGGCTTTGAAAGTTTGTTTGAGTTAAGCTTTGTCAGGAGACTAGGAATTAAGACTGTGCCTTCTGTACTTTGTTTCTGCTGAGAGATTTCCAATCAGCATCATAAAAAAATATTATTCGCATTATTACTGATCAAACTGGGTGTTTGCTCTCCAGGAAATGCCTGGAAGAGTGAGAAATGAGAGCATCAGGGCTAAAAGCTTAAGGTTAAGTCTTTAGGAAAATCCCTCTTAAGTCCTTTATGCAGAAACGCCAGCGTGTGTGTGCCCCATTTATGTACCATGTCACCTGCACACAAACACACACACTCAGGGTTTAGTTGAAGTTTCTCCTTATAGTCCCTGCTTGGCTGTTAGTGGCCTAGAAACCTAAGTTGGATGTGCTGCATCCCTGACACCCTCCTTTTCTCAGTCACAGAGGGTCCCAGCAAACGCCGTTTAAACGTTAGCCTCAGTTGCAGTAGATCTGCTCCTTCACACATGTAATTTTCAGGTAAAGGCTCCTGCCTCTTCCTAATTGTGGAATATCCAGATGAAGCATTGTCAGCATGAGCCACAGGATCTGAAAATCAGCATGAAAGAACTTCCGTTTCTGATTTCAAGATTTGAGGTTGGTGATGGAATAAAAGCTGTGTGGATAGAACAGCTTGGGTCACAAAGCTGTTAGTACCAAGAAGCACTACATTCATTTTGAAAAGGGGAAAAGAAAATCCATGCATACTAATTTAGCTTCCCTAAATTTGCCATTCTTCAGTTCTGCCCTGGAGATTTATTTAGGTCAGGGTTTTTGGTTAGATCTCTCACTCCCCCAGGAGACTGAGATTGTTATTTAAAAGCTCAGTTCTGAGCAAGAATCCCAGAGATTCGACTGATGTGTTCAGTTTCTATTATAACCTCACGAGGAAAAACATTTTTTTGACTGAAGTGTAGCTCCTAGACACAGACACGCAAACCCACCCTACGAGACAAATAAAGAAAAAATATATAAATTGCGAGCTGGCAGATTCATATTTAACACTGTTTAGAGGATGCTAATAAAAGCTCTTGCCCTCATTTCGCCTAGCATGAGACTGATCATCCCAGAGAGATTTAAAATTTATACCACATTGATCGCGTTCTTTCATTCTTTCTAAATTCAATTCAGATTTCAAAGTGTCATTTCGGAGCAGGGCTAGATTAGGACCAGGTTAAGTCAAAACTAACCAGGAATGTCCTGTCATTTCCAGATTCAATTTCCCGGTTTGTTTTTCCCTCTGGATCTCTGGGCTAAGGAGTATTAGAAACCTTTCCATAACCCTATCTTGGACTTTATCCTCCCAACTTTAAACATTCTAATAGTATGAGCAATAGAAATATGACACATTTTTTAAAAAAAAACATAGAACTGAAATACACATGCGTGCAAGTCCCATGTCTTAGACGCTATGTAATAGGAATAAACTTTAACGTTGGAAAGTAGATGTTCCTTTACAGAGTCAAATTACTGTTACTACTATTATCATTATCGTTATTATTAATATTATTTACCTTTTCATAATGCAAATGAAGGTAAAAGGAGGAAATAGGTGTAGGGGATTGCTCTGAATGACATAAATTCAGATATTATAAAGTTAATGGTTTTTATTTTCAGTATCACTAATTCACTAGTTCTGGAACTTTTCAATAACAACACTACAACAGAGGATAACTAGTACAATAATATCATAGTAGGTTGAGAAGCTTGAACAGATAAAACACACACACACAGATACCCCCAAAACAGATTTTGAGTTAAGGTTTCAGTTCCTATTTCTTAATAAGTTCATATATAAGTAAATGTTGAGCCCTTTATAAACATAATCTATGTCAATCCTCGCAGCTACCAAAGGAGGTATTATTATTGCCATATCATGGATAAGGAAAATAAGATTTGAAAATAAAGTAACTTTTCTAAGGTAAAGCAGCAAATAAATGGCACTTTCAGGATTCAAATCTGGACCTTGACTCTAAAGTTGATTTTCTTATCATTATAATAAGCAAACTTTCTCCAGGATTATTTCACTTTTAAAATCTTAGTTACATAATATTTAATACCAACAAGAAAATATATATGAATATAAAGTATAATAATATAGCAGCCACTAACCCAAAACCCAACTGAATAACTAGAATTACCTCTCCTGTTAAAGCTACCCATACACTCTTCCCTAGCTCATCTCCTTGCCTTACCCCAGAGGCTATCACAGTCCCGAATGCTGAATTTATTAGTCCCTTCATATTTTATGAAATTTTTTTACCATGTAAGCACTTTATTCTTAATGTTGATATTCTACCCAACATTGTTTTCAAAGATTTGTCCATGTTGTTGCATGTAGCCATGGCTCACTTGTCTTCACTGCTGTGTAATATTCCACTGTATAAATATGCCATTTTAAAAGATCTCTTCTCCAGTTGATGGACATTTAGCTTATTCCCAGCTTTTCCTAATACAATGTTACTGTAAGCATTCTTGAATTTTCTAGATGCACAGATGCAAGAGTTTCTCTAGGGAACAAATCTCAGAGCAGCAGAATTACTGGATCATAGCATAGTCAGTATTCAGCTTTAAAATGAATGTAAAATTGCTTTCCTAGGAGGTTGAACCAGCAATATATATGGATTCTCATCTTTCCAACACTTGGCATTGCCAGACTTTTCCATTGTAAAGTGGTAGCTAATTATGGTCTTGACTTGCATTTTTTTATTGCTAACTACTTTAAGCATTTTGTCATGTGTTTATTCACTATTTGTTTTCCGTGCCTTTCATATCTTCTAATTTGATTAATTTGTGCTCTTTTCTTTATTAATTCCTTTGTTTTGCCTTCTTTGAGTTCATTCTTTTGTTCTTTTTATAAACTGGGTGCTTGGGACTTCCCTGGTGGTGCAGTGGTTAAGAATCCACCTGCCAATAAAGGGGACACGGGTTCGAGCCCTGGTCCAGGAAGATCCCACATGCCACAGAGCAACTAAGCCCTGTGCAACACAACTACTGAGCCTGCTCTCTAGAGCCCTCGCGTGGCAACTACTGAGCCCGCAAGCCACAACTACTGAGCCCGCGTGCCGCAACTACTGAAACCCATGCACCTAGAGCCCGTGCTCTGCAACAAGAGAAGCCACTGCAATGGGAAGCCTGTGCACCGCAACGAAGAGTAGCCCCCGCTCACTGCAACTAGAGAAAAAGCCTGTGCGCAGCAACGAACACCCAACGCAGCCAAACATAAAATAAAACAAATAAATGTATTAAATAAAAAATTAAACTGGGTGCTTAATTAATATTTAGCCTTTCTTCTTTGCTAATATAAATAATTTAGCTATATATTTCATCAAATACTGATTTCCATTATATTTCACATTTTTAAATATGCATTACTTTCACTATCATTCAGTATTAAATTTTTTTAGTATAGTTTCTTCTTGAATCATGAGATATTTAGTAGTCTTTTAAATTATAAGTAAAAATATTTAAAATGTATATTGACATTACTGATTTCTAACTTAATTGCATTTTGGCCAGAGAATGTAGCTGTCCTGGTTATCTATTTCTGTGTAACAATGTATCCCGAGACAGGGGCATAGAATAATGGCAATCACTTATGCATTTTCCTCATGGATCTGGGAGTTGACTGGACTCAGCTAGGCATTCCTAGGCATTCCTCAGGGTCTGTCGGGCAGTTGCAGTCAGATGGTAGCTGGAATTAGGATCTCCATTCACATGACTGGTGCCTGGGCTGGGAAAACTCAAAACAGCTGTGGGCTGAAACAGCTGCATTTCCTCTGGCATCTCTCACTCTCTGGCCTTTCCGTTTGGAGGCTCTAGGGACTCAGGGTAGCCAAACTTCTTATGTGGAAGACTCCAGAGGGAGCAACTGTCCAAGAAACACTTGCTGAAGCTACATGACCTTCTCTAACCCACCTTGGAAGTAAAGCAGAAGCCCTTGTGCCCTTCTAGTCATTGAAGGTCACAAGAACTGCCTGGGTTCCAGGAGAGGAGGCACTGATTCCATCATTTGATGAGAGGATTGCAAAAGATTTTGTGGCATGTTTTAAAACCACCACAGGAGTTGATATGATACCACTTCTTTAAAATGTGAGGTTTGCATTATGGCTTAGTATTTATATGGTCAGTGGTTTTGTTTTGCTTGTTTGATCTTAATATTGCAGTGTTGAGAATGTATATGTTCTTATTGATGGGTACAGATATATCTATATGTAGTCATTAAAACTTTCTTATTTTACTTTTTTTTTTTTTGTCTGCTCAACCTATCCAGAATAGGTTTCAAGTCTGTTGAAATCTCTCACCAATATGACATTTGTCAGTTTCTCCCTCTAATTCTACCAATATTTGCTTTGTAAATTTTGAGGTTATTTTATTAGAGGCACGCAACTTCAGAATCACTTTATTTTCCTCATTAAATGAGCTCTTTAGTGCTATGCAGTAACTCTTCACCATTTATAATCCTTTTTGGATTAAAGCCTTTTATTTCTATTTATGTAGCTCCCCTAATTTTTTTTTTGCTTAGTATTTGGTTGGTATATTCTTTTCTATGCTTTTACTTTAAGCCTTTCCATCTCCCAAAATTTTTAATGTAGCTCAAATAAACAATATATAGCTGGATTTTTATTTTTAGGAGACCAGTGTAATCTATAAGTTTCAGCTTTTAAGTGGCAACTTGAGACCGTTTATATTTATTATTACTGATAAATACTGACATATTTGAACACATATGCCCCCTTATTTTGTGTTTTTCATTTGACCTGCTCTCTTCTATGTCTTTATGCTCTGCCTTTTTTTGCCTCAAAACATTTAAAAATCTTTGTTTTCATATTCCAGTTTTTCCCTATACTAATTTAGAAGTAATGGACCATTTCTAATCTAGAGATTGTTCTTGAAATTTTGCTATGCATACTCAGTAAATACACACAAGGACCTTAGAATACTCTACTCCAGTTATTCCTTCCTGACTTATTGTTGTCTCTAGAATTGTCTTTTTTTAAGATCCACAAATTAAACTTGTTATTATTAATAATATTTTTATTTTCCATAGAAGAGTTTTTTTCCCAGTTTACCTGTATTTTACCATTTTCTTTGCTCTCCATTCTTTCTTGAATCTCAGATTTTAAGGTCATTTTCCTTTTTTTTTTTTTTTTTTTCTGCGGTACGCGGGCCTCTCACTGTTGTGGCCTCTCCTGTTGCAGAGCAACAGGCTTTGGACGCGCAGGCTCAGCGGCCATGGCTCACAGGCCCAGCCGCTCCACAGCATGTGGGATCTTCCTGGATCAGGGCACAAACCCGTGTCCCCTGCATCGGCAGGCTGACTCTCAACCACTGCGCCACCAGGGAAGCCCCCCCTATTCTTTAAGTATATCTTTCCAAATCTCCATTAGTAAAGTTGTATTCGTTGTTAACTGCCTCTATTCTTATTTATCTGAAAATGTTTTTTATCTTCATTCTTAAAAGATTGTTTTTCTGGGCACATACTTCAAAGTTAACTTCTCTCTCTCTCTCTTTCTCGCTGTGTGTTTCTCACCTTGAACATATTCCAGTGTTCTCTGACTTGCATTTTTGCTGTCGTGAAGTATGCCATCAACCTACTTGCCATTTTCTATAGGTGACCTCTCTTTTCTCTCAAGTGCTTTTAAGATTGCTTCTTCTTATACTATTCTGTAGGTTCACTAAATGGTGTCTGGGTGTGGATTTCTTTCTATTTATTCTGCTTGGTATACTGTGTGCCTCCTGTGCTTATGAATTCATGTCTTTCATCAGTCCTGAAAAATCCTCAGTCACTATGAACTCAGACATTGCCTCTGTGCTCCATTCTCTATATTCACTTCTTCTGGGACACCAAAACACTTATGTGTGACCTTATCATTTGATATTCCATGTTCACCTAAAGCCTCTTTTATATTTTTTAATAGGCTTTATATTTTCCAGCAGATGTAGGGTCACAATAAAATTGAGAGGAAGGGGAAGAGATTTCTCATATAACTCCAACCCCTCCCCACATGTATAGCCTCCCCCTTTATCCACACCCCTCACCAGAGTGGTACCTTTATAGCAACTGATGAACCTACATTGACACATCATTATCACCCAGTGTCCATAGTTAACATTGGGGTTCACTCTCGGTGTTGTACATACCATGGGTTTAGACAAATGTTTGATGATATGTATCCACCATTATAGTATCAAACAGAGTAGTTTTATTGCCCTAAAAGTCTTCTATACTTCACCTGTTCATTCCTCCCTCCCTTCTATCCCCTGGCAACTACTGGTCTTTTTACTGTTTTCATAGTTTTGCCTTTTCCAGAATGTAAAATAGTTGGGCTATAAAAGGGAAAAAACATGTTTGGGAGGTGGGAGAAGGAAGGTGAGAGAAGAAAAAGATAAGAAGAAAATACAACAAAATATCTTGCTCAGTTACTGAATGTTATGGGAAATGAAATTTATATTTAAGAGTACTATGCAAATAAAGAGTATTGTTACATACCAAACAGATTAGATAACGGCTCAGATGTAGCAGGTTGGAGTGCATAAAAACAAGACAGCCAGCACACGCATTGTCATCTTTTTATTTGTTTGGTAGTTGTTTTAAAACTGTTTGTGTCACTGTGAGGAAAGGCACAGGTCCAAAATATTCTGTCAGTAATAGTTTGGGATGGTGGTTTTGTATTCTTTTATAATAATCACAATAGGCTTCTTGGAAGGGAGAATAACTTTAGAAGAGTGACTAAGTGTATGAAAAGTGGAAAATTACTCTTAGTGAAAAGTGTGAAAGAAATCACACAAATAGAAACATTCCATTTAAAACTCCGGGTGGGGGACTTCCCTGGTGGTCCAGTGGTAAAGAATCCACCTTACAACGCAGGGGATGCGTGTTTGATCCCTGGTCAGGGAACTAAGATCCCACATGCCATGGGGCAATTAAGCCCACGCATCACAACTACTGATTTCGCGTTCCTCAACTAGAGAGCCTGTGTGTGCCACAAACTACAGAGCCCACGCACCCTGGAGCCCGTGTGCCACAACATAAGATCCCACATACCTCAACGAAGATCCTGATTGCTGCAACTAAGACCCGACGCAGCCAAAAATAAAACTAAAGTAAAATAAATAAATAATAAATCTTAAAAAAAATAAAAATAAAAATCTGGATGGGAAGATTAAAATGAAAATATGATTGGCAAATTAGAGCAATGACACAGAAGAAACGGAAAAGGAAGAGGTCGTTTTTAAGAAGGTCATTTGGGTGCAGCGCCTTGAAAGTCTACCAAACTAAACTGCATGGCCTGAATTTCATGAGCAAGTATAGGGACCACACCACATACCTCGTGAGGCCTCAGTGATAGTCAAGAGAGTTGTCCAAGAAGGAGAAAAGCTTTACTTCTGGATTTCCGAGAACAGGCAGGCGGATTCTTAACCGTTGCTCCACCGGGGAAGTCCCGGAAATTATCATTCTAATTTTTTTTAATTAGAGAAACCAGCTCTCATGGGAAAAGAGTTCTAACACAGCAGATGCAGCCCTGGGATTTGCAGCAGCATGCTCAGTGGGGCACCATGTTCTGTTTTGTTATTATTATTATTTTATTTTATTTTTGTGGTACGCGGGCCTCTCACTGCCGTGGCCTCTCCCGTTGCAGAGCACAGGCTCCGGACGCGCAGGCTCAGCGGCCATGGCTCACGGGCCCAGCCGCTCCGCGACATGTGGGATCTTCCCGGACCGGGGCACGAACCCGTGTCCCCTGCATCGGCAGGCGGACTCCCCACCACTGCGCCACCAGGGAAGCCAACCGTGTTCTGTTTTGAATTGGTATGAGGCATGGTGGCCGACAGAGTGGATGCTTCTTCCTTTCCACCATTTTTTTTAACTAGTAGAGTTTTTGAAGGTTGGATATGTTAGAGCCCTATACAAGGAAGTGAATGTGAATATAAGTTCAGGTTTACACTGTAAATCAGGACAAACGAGAACCTATAGATGGCTGAGGGGACCGGAGAGAACATCTGGTCCAATCCCCTCACTTTACGTTCTAGGAAAGGCGAGACCTGAAATCCTGCTCCAAGCTCACGTAGTTTGACTTTAAAGCCCTGGTCATGATTATCATTGCAGAGAGACCCAGATTCAAGTCCTTGCTTCCTCAGTTATTAGCAGTGTGAAATCAAGCAAGCTACTAAGTAACCTCTCTGAGTTAAATACCTTACCTGTGATAATGTTTACCTCCAAATTATATTATGTCTTCAACCTAAAATCCTTAGCTAAATGATCCAGTATCCTTGTTTTGTCATATAAATTATATCTATTTTAATTTATATGTAATAAAGTATGATACTGATATATCATATATATCTAATATGTATAATTTAAAAAATAAACCAAGGAACAAGTGATATTATTATGTGAGCAACTCACGGTCACTGATAGTATGTGTGACCAGGTCAGGAACATGATTTATATCAGCATTCTTTCTTCTACACATGCATGGACTTACGGACCCTCAAAGATTCATTTTTCTAACTCAGACCCGGAAAACTCAGTTATGAAATTTACCTTTATTATATGTTTGTTTTGTCAACCCATCAAAAAAAAAGATAACAATAATCAGCACAGAAGTAGCTGTGAGTCCAACAGTAGGATATTTGTATAGGAGAGAGCCAATCTACTCTGTCTTCTGATAAATCTTCAATCGCCAGTCTTTCACAATTCATGATTCTTATTGCCAGGGCTATTTTTTAAATGTCTAAGTTGGTGCCTTGCAGTTCCCCCCAGTACAGCTTAATTCAGCTGAATCCATGAGAGATAATTGACTGAATTAGTTATCCATGAAAAGCCAAGCTTGACAACTTACTGTGGCTTCATTCTCCTGTTGGCCATTAAAGTAAGTTGATGATCTGAAGCTGTGTAGGGGTTTCCAGAAATAACACTATAATGGCCAACATGCTGTATTAGCAGCTGAGAAAGAGAATTGTTTATTATTTTTCAGGCAGTTGCCCAAACCCATGCCATAGTATTTTTATTTTAGGACCCAATCTGCTATGAAGAAAAGCAACACATTACAACTCAAGTGAACACAAAACATCTCCTTAGTAAAAACAAACTCATGAGTGATTTCACACAGATTTTCAAAACTATGGAAACTCGATGCCCCTAGGTCTCCAACTTTTACACTGACCCTGCCAGCCTTTTGCAATCTTTACGGAGGGCTTACTCTATACACGGCACCTGTATGTGATGCTAGAGTAGATAGAAAAATCAAATAAGACACCTAGAATATTTCTTTGAGTAAATAATGAAACCTATAACTAAAGCAAAAAATCCTACCTGTTAAGTGACCTTGTTTTGCAAATTGATTTTTTGTCTTAGCATTTTTGGCTTCAAACCACATAGAGAAAACTACCGAGTTAATCATTAAAAAAAACAAATAAGATCTTTGAATTTGTTTGAATCTTGTTAATTTTTTAATATCATAAATAAACGAGCTTAAAAGGCAGATAACAAACTAGTAAAAATATTTTTATAATAAATGACAAATGGTTAATATTGCTAAGAAAAGACAAAATGCTTCATCAAAAAAAATGCTATGAGATTAAATAGGCAAATCCTAAAATTACCACTGGTTAATAAATATGAAAATACTCAACCAGTATAACAAAAGGAATGGACACAAAAGGACAAATACTGTATGATTCCAGTTATATGAGGTACATAGAATAGTTAAATTCCTAGAGACAGCAAGAAGAACAGTGGTTACCAGGGACTGGGGAAGAGAAGAATGGGGAATTATTATTAAATAGAAACAGAGCTTCAGCTGGGGAATATGAAAAAGTTTTGGAGATGGATAGTGGTGATAGCTACACGATGATATAAATGTACTTAATGCCATTGAAATGTACACATAAAAATGGTTAAAATAAATTTATCCCATTTAGTATTCAAACATCGACTTAATAATGAGATAATATATTTTAGCTTATTAAATTAGCAAAAGAAATGGAAATTATAATGCTGGCAATACTTAACATGAAGAGAAATAGGTACATTCAAACACTGGTAAAAACGTAAAATAGGTAATTACTTTCTAGTTCAGAAATATATATCAAATGTCCTAATACCCTTTGACCTCTTAAGTCAAAGTAAGTGAATTTGCCTAAGGAAATTATCATTCTTTTTTTTTTAATTTCTTTTTAAAGTGTATTTATTTTTGGCTGTGTTGGGTCTTCGCTGCTGCGCGCGGGCTTTCTCTAGTTGCAGTGAGTGGGTGCTACTCTTTGTTGCGTTGCACAGGCTTCTCATTGTGGTGGCTTCTCTTGCTGCAGAGCACGGGCTCTAGGCACGCAGGCTTCAGTAGTTGTGGCACACGGGCTTCAGTAGTTGTGGCGTGCAGGCTCAGTAGTTGTGGCGCACGTGCTTAGTTGCTCTACGGCATGTGGGATCTTCCTGGAACAGGGCTTGAACCCGTGTTCCCTGCATTGGCAGGCGGATTCTTAACCACTGCGCCACCTGGGAAGTCCCGGAAATTACCTTTCTTGCTCTTTAAAATTTATTATACAAGGATGTTCACTAAAGGAAAAATGGTGAAAAATTTAAAGTTCAACATTTAACTTATTTGTTGCGTATCCATAAGAAGGTATACGAAGCACTATAAAAACCTCTATTCTTCAATACAGCAATATTTTAAGTGCAATAAAATATTACAAACAATATATTCTATGATCCCAATGCTGTACAATAAAAGTATCTGTCCTAAAAAACGGACTGAGGGCTTCCCTGGTGACGCAGTGGTTAAGAATCCTCCTACCAATGCAGGGGACACGGATTCGAGCCCTGGTCTGGTAAGATCCCACATGCTGCTGGAACAACTAAGCCCGTGCGCCACAGCTACTGAGCCTGCGTTCTAGAGCCGGCGAGCCACAACTACTGAGCCTGCGTGCCACAACTACTAAAGCCCGCGTGCCTAGAGACCGTGCTCCACAACGAGAAAAAAGCCACTGCAATGAGAAGCCCGTGCACCACAATAAAGAGTAGCCCCCGCTCGCCACAACTAGAGAAAGCCCGTGTGCAGCAACGAAGACCCAACGCAGCCAAAAATAAATAAATAAATAAATTTATTTATTTTTTAAAAAAAGACTGAGAAGAGAGACATAAAAATGTAAATCATCTGCAGTTGTCTCTGGTAGTATGATTATGAGTTTTGTTTCTTTCTTTATACTTTCCCTATTTCCTAAACTTTTTAACAATAAATATTTTATAGTCATAAAAGTTAAATAATAAGAAAGCAAAATATTAAATATTATTAGTTCTTATAAAATAATGTTGTCCATCCTCAGCTTTCAATAAATTATGTGCTACAGACTAAAAAAAAAAAAACTGTACAATTGAGGATAATGTCAGAATAAACAAAGAATCAAAAGCATGCCATTAAAATTGACTAATTCAGTGGGAAAGTAGCCCAGTTTCTTTTGTGGATTCAAAAAGGATCGCGATTTTTACTTTTCTCTGACCTGACATTTGTGTTGTCAGAAGCCACTTGAAAGACTCAGAGCAGTCCTTGGTGAAGCTCAGATGGCAGTTGGAGGTGGCAGAGGCACTGACTAGGTGTCCCGGGGTCCCTTCTCTTTCATTTTGAGCTGTGAAGCCTTGGGCTGATCAGCTATCTAAGCTATTAAATGAAATAGCCTTTCAAAGGAGATTCTACTGTAAATATTGTAATTATCTCAGGAAAGCATGCCCACTGATTTACCAAATCAGGATTATGTCCAACCCACCAGTGAACTATGACAGAACTGTATCTATTTCTACTTTCTACCTAAGAGCTTTCTTCTCCAAGCCCTCTTTTTATATTCTTTATTTTTTGTCATTTGCCGAAGTTTTTTTTTTAATTGAGATATAATTGACATATAACATTACATTTGTTTCAGGTGTAAAACGTAACGATTCAATATATGTATATATTGCAAAATGATCACCACAGTAAGTCTAGAATAAGTCTAATTAACATCCATCACCACACATCATTGCAAAAAATTTTCTTTCTTATGGTTAGAGCTTTTAAGATCTACCCTCTTAGCAACTTTCAAATATGCAATACGGTGTTATTAACTATAGTTACTGTGCTCTACATGACATCCCAGGATTTATTTATTCCTGTTCAATTTTGTTTCATCAGCGCACTGCCTTTCTAGGATTTAATAAATTGTTGTTGAATGATAAAAGTTCTGTGCCAGGCTAGATCGTATTTGGGGCTTAAGTGATTATTCAGAAAGTAGATTTATATCACATTTATGCAGGAACAAGGGACTCCCCGCTCTGAACTAAAACTATCACTGACAGATTAAGTTAACCTTCCCCATATTTTTAACTTCACTTGTTCAAAAGATGTAGTCAAAAAAAGGTCTGACTGAATAAGAGAGCTATTCTAGGTAGAATTAAAAGAAGGCTAATTTATCTCACCTCCTAAACCCTTGCTTTTTCTCCTCTTTCACCATCCTACACCCCTGGCATCTGGGTTTCAGATATTTTTGAAAAGGCTAAATACCAGGGTAGATGGTGGGGAAAGAACCCAGACTTGGTTCATGGAAGCTTAACCATAAATGAATGTTTTAAGCACAACCATTAAATTTCAAATTTAATTATTTATCTGAATTGGATACTGTTTACAAATTATTTTAACAACTTTCTACTATTTGTCATATTTCCTTCGAACATTACAGATAAAAAACTATTTTCTGCACTCATTTCACAATGCTCCATTGAACACAAATTATATTACATTTTCCAAGCATCAGTCTTTTAGTTCCTATGGGAGAGAAATAAATTTCCAAAGAGATTGCTTGGCTCCTATCACTAGAGCAGAGGTTTAAACTAGTTGCCCCAGGGCTAAATGAAGCCCAAAGTTGAAATTACTTGGCATGTGTTTCAATTTTTTTTTAATTAGTGCCAGCATCTAAAAACTGGGATGTGTGGTATAAAAATTTAGAAATCTATGGGCTCTTGAAAAACAATCTCTAAACCCAGAACAATGGGTTGCTGTGTTAACACAGCCAACAACCAAGTGAGCCTGAGTGGCAGTGCTTCTTGGAGGGCTTCTGGGTTCCTCACTTTTCACCATCCCACTGTGACTTGCTTCCCTCGCCAGCATTACCTGCCTGAGTGCCTGTAGACACCTAAGTTTTATTCTTTTTTCTTTAATGGCAAAAATGTGGGAAAAAATGCAAGAGGACAAATGCCCTTGGACAATATCAATGATATCTAATAGTAATCATTAAAATAGAGTAGGAACCAGAGAGTAGCTCACTTAGCCACTCAGCCTTCTGTCATGCAGCTTAGGAGTTCGCTGTGATTTTTGTGGCCTTGGTAATACAACACTTGAATGTGGAAACATCCATGTAGATGACAGGGCACCAGCTATCCCTGTGAATAGCTTCCTGAAACTGATGCTCCAACTGAGAACAGCATGGCAGGAAGTGAACAGCAGCAGCGCAGGTCCTCGTGTCAAAGCTTTTTCTGTTGTTTGTTTTAACCTCCATTGAGAGCAAATACTTAACCGCAGTAACAACGGTAGCAACAAAACTTGGTGTAATTTGTGACGGCTTTTTATTCTCATGTATTGAAGGGGTACCAGAAGACCATATATACTGCGGGCTGGGAAATGTGCTACATTAATCTCTGCCTCTTACAGTCCAGTGTTTCAATACCCAAATCTCATGTCATACATCAGCTAACAAACCCAGTCTAATGGCATCTTCCAATGACAGACAAATGACACCATGGGTGACGAGTTGAAGGTTACATGGAGAGGAAGGACTCTGCTCTGTCCTGGGGACCCTCTTTCATCTGGAAAGGACCACTGTTTAACTCTTAATGACTTTTCACTTCTTCCTTCCCCCAGTTTGTAAAGGCTCCTCAGATTCACAAAGGTTGAAGTCAAGGTCTTGTTTTGTTTTCATCTTCTCCTAGATGATTATTTAAATACTAATTGCATGGCTTAGTTTGATGTGCACGCTTAGTAATATATAATAATAATGTCTAGCCTTGTCGAGTGCTTATTATGTGCCAAGCACTAACGTTCATGAGCTTTTTCAATCCTCAAAACCTCATGAGATATGCACTGTTTAAACCTCTTTTTTCAAAGATGAAGAAACCGAAGTTTGGGAGGCTAAATAATATACTCATCACACAGCTGATAAGTGGCCTGTTCCAAAAGTCCTGCTTTCAACCATATTCTACAAGTGTAGCAGTTTTCAAAATGTAGCATGTCCATTTCTAACAGGAGTAAGAATTTAAAAAATAAAATTTGGGATTTGGCCCAGGTCACAGGCTGTGTCAATAAACCAAAGAATGGAAGAAAATGATGAGATTCAGGGAAGGTCAAATGCAGACCAATGCATCACCAAGGAAAATGTGTCGGGAATTATTAATACTACTAGGTGATGAGCAATCCATATCTCACAAACCTCCAGAGAGAGGGAATGAAATGAGAGAAGATCCAGAGGAGACAACATCAGTGATCAAGGAAAAAGGAATGAGGTTTGAACAAGAAGAGACAAAAAGATTAGCAGGTTCTATTCTGGAAAGATGAATACTTAGTGGCAGGTGGTACATCAATATTGCACAGACTCCTAGAAACCCAATTCACTTAAAACACAACTTCAGGGCTTCCCTGGTGGCGCAGTGGTTGAGAGTCCGCCTGCCGATGCAGGGGACACGGGTTCGTTCCCTGGTCCGGGAAGATCCCACGTGCCGCAGAGCAGCTGGGCCTGTGAGCCATGGCCGCTGAGCCTGCGCGTCCGGAGCCTGTGCTTCGCAGCGGGAGAGGCCACAACAGTGAGAGGCCCGCATACCGCAAAAAAAAAAAACACAACTTCACCCAGCTAATAATACATATTAAGAATTTATTCTGAGAATTGATATGCTTTGGAGGAGATGCTTAGAATATCTATAACTTTGAGGTTTGGATTGTTAATAAATAAGGGAAGTTAGTGTATAAGAGAAGTTTAGGTGATATACTCCTATTTCCTAAGTTCGAAGTACGCACTGCAGCCTGAACGAAGATTTCAAAATGCAAATCTGATCCTGGGATGCCTTCTTCCTTTACAGTGGCTTCTCACTGTTTATTGCTGTTAAGGATTTTTAAAACTCCTCAACACAGTCATGCAGGGAATTGAAAGTTCTTGCCTTTACTTTTCCAGTATCCCCTGAATCACATTCCCCCTTGCTGGCAACTGTGGGTGTTTTATTTTGTTTGTTTTGTTTTGTTTTGCGGTACGCGGGCCTCTCACTGTTGTGGCCTCTCCCGTTGCAGAGCACAGGCTCCAGACGCGCAGGCTCAGCGGCCATGGCTCACGGGCCCAGCCGCTCCGCGGCATGTGGGATCTTCCTGGACCGGGGCACGAACCCATGTCCCCTGCATCGGCAGGCGGACTCTCAACCACTGCGCCACCAGGGAATCCCACTGTGGGTGTTTTGACAGTTCCTCCAGCTTACGAATTTCAGAGGGAAGCTCCCTCTTCTTGTCTTTCTGGGTCAGGTCAGGTCCCCACTTCCTGGGGCCCTCACAGCACCTCTTTTTCATAAGCCCCTGTTGCTTCCTCAGCAGATTAAACTCTAAGCAGGCAGAGGTGGGCCTGCCCTTGCTTATTTTGGTGTCCCCAGCAGTTCTAAGTAGGTAAAAGCCCTGGAAATACCTGTGAAGTAAAGGAAGCCCTCGCCCTCCAGAGATGCCACTCTTCAGAGCCCAGTTCTGGTTTGGGTAAATTAGGAAGTCAGTGGTGAAATGAGTGTTTTATTTTGTTTTTGAAAAAATGGGGTGAAAAAGAGTCTTACATATGTCAACTAAGACACAGCTATGAAATCAATACATTTTAAACTATAATCAAGAGACGAAATTCTCCCATTTGTATTTAACCCCACTTAAAAAGACTCTGCTCCAAGCTTCCATACCCCCTACCCTTTGTATACCTCCATCTAAGACACTATATATATTTCACTTATTTATTTAGTTTATTGTGCATCTTCCCCACTAGGAAGTAAACTCCAGAAGGGAAGGGATGTTTATATTTCTTGTTCCCTGCTATATCTCCAGAGCCTAGAACAGTGTTTGGCACACGGTAAATAAATGCTCTGGATATATTTGTTGAATGAATGAGTTTAGGTTAGTAGTCTTCTTTGCGCAGCGGTAATAGGCAGAAAGCATCAATTAGCCCCAAAGGAAATTTTCGTGCAATCCTGGTCTGAGTTTTTAAAAATCTTACAAAGATTATAGTCAATTGTGATCTTTTAAAATGAGGCTTCCTTTTATATCAGGGGTCCTCAAGTTAAAGTGCACCAGAATCACCTGAGGGCTTGTAAAAAAATGCAGGTTCTCAACATCAGAGATTCTAATTCTGCAGTCTAGAGTCCACTCTACCAGTTCCAGGAGCTGCACTGGGTTGTGGCCCAAGGGCGTTGGTTTGGAAAACACTGGTTCTGACTGCACACTGCAGAGTCAGCACGTGCTGAGTATAAGTTGTCCCTCTCTACCACAGTGTCAGTTATTTACTTTTGCTCTGTACCCCTGTGCACCTTAGCAATGAATGATGAATGTCCCAGGGACAGGTCCTCTTCCCCCCATTTTACACATGGTGAAACACTGACTCACCCCTACCTCCCCACTTCGCCTCCGTTCCCAGGAATTTATGCGGTTCCCATCAGGAGGAAAGGCAGAATAACAGAGGTTAAAGAAAAAAAAAAAAAGTGTGCAAAGCTACCAAGAAAAAGATGAGGGGGAAAGTGCGTGGTGTCCCAGCGTGGAGCCCAGACCTCCCCAGCAAGTAAATGCCTCCTGGGTCCAGCCTTTGTCTTGCCAATAGTTGGGAGAATTTTAGGGGCTTCCCCCGGCAGACTCGCAGGCCGGAGGAAAGCATTCCAGACCCTGGCGGAGGAGGAGCGGGGCGCAGCGGAGCTAGGAGGGGCGGGGCCAGGGAACTGCCTGAGGCGGCGGCGGGCAAGCCGGGCCGCAGGGAGGAGGGGAGGGGAGGTGTCTGAACTCGAGGTGGGGCGGGGCCGGGAGAGCGGGGTGGGGCCTGAGGCCTGAGAGAGGCTGCTGCTGGCTACCCTGGCAGCGGGGAGGCGACGCGCAGGGCCTGGTCCCTCCACTCAGGGGTGGGCCCTGCGGGAGGGCGCGGCCGGCTGGCTACGCGGGACGCAGAGCGCTCCAGCGGCTAATGCGAGGGCGCTTCGCTCTGGTCCTGGCCATGGCCGTACTCCCGGGAAGCCAGCGCTCCCGGGCTCCTCGCCCAGCTCCCTGAGCGCTCTCCCTTTTCGATCTCGGGCAGACACCAAGTTCTTTCCGGAGTGGCGAGTAAGGATGCGCTGAGGACCGCTGGGTCGCGCGTCTCGGGTGCCGCCGTGGGTCCGGGCGCCGGAGCCGAGCTGCGTGGGGCTGCCTCGATTTCCCCACTGCGCGCCCGCCTTCCCCCGCCGCACTTGATGTGCAGAGAGAAGCCGGACACCATGATCCTAACACGTAAGCTAGACTTGTGCCTTGCCGTCAGGCCGGCCGCAAGAGCCAGCTGCGGAGGGGACCCGCCGCGGAGGAAATGTCACCCTGCCTTGTCAAGTCGGTGCCTGACGTTCTGTGCTTTTGCAGCGCTTTCCGAGGAGGCTCGGAACCGAGTCGCCCGAGTTTCATGGAGTGGAGGAGGTGGAGTGTGGGGAAAACAAGGGTCGTAGTTCGGGGAGGGAGGTCTTAATCTCGGGTAATGCCCCCTGGGGGCCGCGGGCCGGCACGCCCGGTGGGCTCCGGGAAGGGCTGCGGGCTGGAAGGCGACCGTGACTGATGAAGTGAAACCCACAATAACTTCCCGCCCGGGCTGGGGGCGCAGGGCCGGTCCGGGGTCGCAGGACCCGTTGGCTTCCTGCCCAGCTGCGCTGGCGGCCCTTCTGTTCTTTTCTAAATCCCAGGCGGTGGCCTCTGGCTCTGAGGGTCGCGGCGCGATCTTCTTTCTACTCTCTTCCCTTCGAGGACCGTTCCGGGCTCAGTAGTTGCTGTCCTTCACCATACAAGTCCAAAATCAACGTTGACTCTCTTGAGAATCTTATTTAGGGATGTTTAGACCGTAGTGACCCTTGGAAAGTTTTTTTTTAACTACTTTAAAGTAAATTCACCAAAAATTGTTTTAATTTCCAGCCGTCTTTGTTCAAGTATTTTAGACGCTGGAAAATAACTCAGGCTTAGCCAGGAAAGTCTCACTTTGGTGGCTGCCGGCCTCTGGAGAATGTTGGAGGTGTTTAGCCAGTCCAACATGTGGGGCGCCTGCTGGAAGGCTATGCCTTCACGTGCTGGGGCGTTGGATTGGGTTTCCTAAAATGCCCCATGGAGACGCCCACGCCCTTGGCTCCGGAGGAGGCGCCCGCGCGCCGAGAGTCGCGGGGCCGGCGAAAGGAAGGAAGCGCACCGCGCGATCCGGCTTTTTCCGTAGCGAGGCGACGGCCTTTTGGACCCCTACCCCCCTCTGTGTCCCTGTCCCCACCTCTAGCGTCGCGGGCCGAGCCTTTGATCCTTCGAGAGGAGTTACACCTCTGGCCACGGCAAACCGACGCCGCCACGCGTAACTTACTGTCTCCGCGCTACTTCCCCAGCGCACAGCCCCTGTCTCGAGGGGAGTCAGAGCGAGCCTGGAGTGAGGCCGGCGGGGTGGGAATCCTGGGTCTGCAGCCTGCTTGCTGGGCGAATCTGGGAATTGACAGGACCTCTCTGTACCTCCTTCATCTGCAACATGGGGGTAATAACTGTGTTTACTGCGTGGGGAGGTGTTGAGGATCAAACGAGCTAATACAAGGGCTTAGCCCAGTGTCTGGGACTGATGTTCAGTACCCAATTTATGCTAATTAGTGTAGAAGTAAACCCCTGCATATAGTCATTAATCTGTACTGTGGAGAAGAAAACCTTTCCTCATGCTTGCGTTGACTGAGTCATTTTACACTCAACTTGGTTAGCAAATGGGTACATTCTTAGGATTCAGAAGCTGCCTCAGTGATTGCCGGTGAGATGGAGGAATGCAGTCCAGGCAGAGCCATCCGTTATGCAAAGATGCGTGAAGGCGGAATATATGACGCATTTGAATGGAAAAAAATCACAGCTATGGAGAAGGCAGAATACTGAGTCTCAAATTACTTTTTTTTTGCAAAACTCTGTTTGCTGAAGGGATGAGGGAAAATAATAGCCCAGCAGAACTCTGGATGTAAATCTATCAGCAGCTCCAAGAGGTTGACTAACTCAGCATCCATCTGGACTGCAGGCTGGTCCTCCGCAGAGATAATTTGCTGAGCATAAGTGTGGAATTAATGGAGGCACCCAGTGCCATCTTGGCTTGCAGCCTGCAGCAGATGGTCCGAGGGGTGCCCCGTAAGTCAACAGCCCCCCTAATAGAACTAAAGTCCTGGGAAATGAGTGTCAAATAGTTAGCAGATGTGCATTCAGACGTTATTTCGAGACGTTTTCTGAGAAAATGTTGGCGATTGTGTGTATTAATTTTTATTGTGGCCTGCCAGATTTACAGCGTGGTCCAATCCTAGGTGCATATTTTTTTCATTAGCACTACTGTTCAGAGTTTAAAATGAAGCACAGCAGACTTTCTCTCCCAGCTGTTTTTAAGAGTTTGCTTTTGACAAAACCAGATTTTATTTTATTTCAAGCCACCTTACACCAGGGGGCCGCAACCCCGGGCCCGCGGACCCATACCAGTCCGTGGCCTGTTAGGAACCTGGCCGCACAGCAGGAGGTGAGTGGTTGGGGAGCCGAGCGAAGCTGCGTCTGCTGCCGCCCATCGCTCCTCATCACTCGCGTTACTGCCGGAACCATCCCCCCACCCCGGTCTGTGGAAAAATTGCCTTCCACGAAACCGGTCGTGGTGCCAAAAAGGTTGGGGACCGCTGCCTTACACCAAACTTACTGGAAGCTCAAGACAGGGGGCTGACTTGGTTTCCCTGCTCCACAGAATGAGATTAAGTAGCTTCCAACTTGATCTTTCCCAAGAGTGGATGAGAAACGTCATTTCAGTGACTTACTTATGTATTAACTTCCTAATTGTGGATCTTATGAGAAACACCATTTACCTCCTTAAAGAATGAAAATGTTACACTGTTAAGCAATTACCTATGGCTAAGTGAAGGCGGTGTTCCAAGTTTTAATACACTGGACTAATCAAAGGACTTTCCTATAGTTTTGGAGCAAAGGTTCTGAGAGACCGGATGCCCCTTTAAAACTAAAGCCTTTTTTTCTTTATTTTGTTATTGTTCTATATTGTAGTTCAAAAACCAAAGACCAAGCAAAGTTTAAGGGTGTTTTTACATTAAAGGGGGATGTTTGGTTGCTTCTGGAAAATATACCAGATTAATAGAAAAGCTTGTTATGATTAAACAATTTATCCCTGTGAAGTGGGTGGAAAATGTAGATAGTACTTAAACTCTTCCTTGTAAAACTAGTGTGGGGCTTTAAAGAGGGTATGGGAGGCCCCAGTGAGATGCCTTGCAATCAGAAGCTTGGTGGGATTCCAAGAGGTGGTTTTAAATACAAAAATAAGTACTTGGGTTTCCCTTGGTGTCCCCATGGAGATTTTAAGCCATGAGGCAACGTTCAGATGAGAGTGGTATTTTTATGACTTAGGTGGGTAAATATGCAATTTGAAAATATTCAGGGGAGGGTGATTTGGTTCAGAAGAATGGGGGCATCCAAAGTACAGTGGGTGAAGTGAATCGTACTTTTCTGAAGAGAGCCTTGTGCTGGACAGGATGGTCCAGTATTGTAAACACGCGTTTCTCATGCTTAGCTCTCCTTCCTAGCAACAGGAAGACGGAAATGAGGCCATGCAAAAAAAAAAAAAGACCCTGAAGGTTCCAGACAATACTTGACCCACCCTAGCATTCACCCTGTACAACTAGAGGACTTGCAAAAGTAAAAATAACTTCAGATGTTTCCCCTTCCTCCCTGGACATTGCCAAATCGCTAAAGACCGAATTCTCAGTGCTTTAGAACATTATAGCACAAGCTGGCCCATGGTGCAACTGTCAGGGAGGCTCACGTCATGCCAAGCCTGTTGAAATTATAAAGCAGACCCGGGGAGAAGGGTGATTTTCATTTTTAAAGTTGGCTTAGTCTAATGCTTAGAATTATATGAGTTAGAATCCAGTGGAGGAGAGAGAATTTAATTTCTAAACTTAGTCATTTCTCTTGAGTTTCTCTGAGTGTTCATTTTAGCTGGGTTTACCTCTAAGATACTTACTTTGGCATTGGGGGCTACAACACAAAGGAGTAATCTATACAGCGTTCAAGACATCAAAAATTGTCCTCGTTGCTGGTGGTCAGGGAGAACTTATACTCTACCATAAAGTGTAAATATCCAGCACTGTGTCCTAAAAAGCACAGTCCCAAGTGCCTCTTTTCCATGGCTGTGAAATTAGGAGGAAAATGCTTTTCTGCAGTGGATTTTCACAATTGTCTGTGTATCTGATTGTGTGGCCATTGTGTAGGGAGGAGTTCCGGGACTTGACGGTAATTCTTACTCTTTTAAGAAGGACAGTGCTATAGGGTTAAAATATGTTTTATAGGAATGGATGGCTGGAGTGAGTACAATCAGTGGTGTTTTCTTGTCGCCTCAAATTAGTCAGAAATCTCATTAATGTAAAAGGGGTAAGATTCCCAGATGAGAAAGGCTCTTCCTGTCTGTTTGTACTTTTCCTTGTGGGAGCCTGTGTTGTTGTTAAGGATTATGATCAATGATAAGTAGGGTGTAGTCCTGCTGGAGCTTCTTTAATTAGGTCTACTGTGTCTTAACATTTTTTTCACTAGCTATTCCCTTCTTGCCATCATAATTAACAATGGGTAGGAAGAAAGTCTTGAGTTTTTAGCCCATATGTATATAGATAGATAGATAGATACACACACACATATATATATTTTATAGTCTCATAAACAATAGTCATCCTTCTCTAGTGTGGATACTCCTTTTTAATTTTTACTAAAAATCCACAGACTTTTGACAGAATAGTAATAACATTATAGAAGCTAAAATTTATTGTGAACTTTGCTTTCATTGTCACATGTAATCTTCACGGCAACCTCACAAAGTAGATATAATTATTCCCATTTTACAGATGAGGAATCTGAAGCTCGGGGGAGTTAAATACCTTGCCTGAGATCACCTACTGTACATGATAGCTAGGATTTCATCCAGGTGTGTGTGGCTGTAGATTCCAATTATGGACATATATTTGGCAGGAGTTGATTCAATTGAGGAAACAATATTTGGTGGCCAAATAGAACCTTGCAATTACTTTGCAGTTTCCTAGGGGGCTTGTGCTGGTAGGTAGAGAGCTGAAATGTTAGGGTCCCAGGTTGACAAATGAGTGATTTCTGCGTCCCGTCTCAGGGGCCTCATGAATGGAGAACTCGAGCCTCTGTCTTTAATATTTGGGGAAGGGGGTTGGGATACCATTTTCTAGCCCCTATTGACTGTACTGAACAGTGCTTTCTTCAGTGAAAGTATTCCAAAATAATATTTCTAAGGGAAAGTTTTCTCCCAGCCGTCACTGAAAACATTTTGAATGGCATCTTGAAAAGGCCTACCTACCAGGAAATAGTGTTCTTGGGCACCAAAAGGTAAAATATTATTCCTCACTAAAGTCAAGCCAACACACAATGGGAATGCATTCTCTCTAATCCTTCATCCTTGTTTTTTAACATGCTGCTACTAGAGTGAGTTTCATAGTGGAAAGTAAGCTCCTTTTCTGTCCACACATACCTCAACTTGATGGCCTTCTCACGTCTTACCCCCTCCCACCTCCAGGAGAAAAATCAAAGGCGAACTGAAGGCTGAGGTCAGTGCATGGAGTCCTCAGATGCCTTTGACACCTCCCATCCACATTTTGTTCTCTACCCTGCCCCACCTCTGAGTGTCCTGTGGAGAGGGCTGGAGGCTGCTTCCTGCAGCTCGACAGAAAGGCGCCTTCCTCCTCCTTGCAGGAGTCTCTAGAGGATGTCTGAGGGACAAAAGTTTTCCACACCCTGAGTTTGTAGCATTTCCCAGGCTGCAGCACTTAGGAAGCCAGAGAGGAAGGGACCTGGGAGGTGCAGTCCAGCCTTGCTATGCCCGTTGTCACACTCAGGTGACGAAGTAGATAGAAGATGCAGAAATTCTGAAATCATCTTCACCTGCCCTCCTGAGTTTGGAGAAATCATCAACTCATAAAAGGACATCTCCTCACAACTCCCCTTTTCAAACTGTGTGGCACCAAAAAGGGATCTTGTACTGTGCTTATGCATTTGTAAAAGTCATTCCATGTGAAATTACAGAACTTTGCAAAAGCAGCCTGGAAAAACATTGCCTCTTCCCTACTGGGGGCAGCTGAGTTGCCTGGACGTTCAATGACTAGTCCAAGGTCATATGTGAGTTGAATGGAACTTCAGACCCCTTCCTGCCCCCACGTGTAAACAAAATGGGGAAACAACGAAATAAGGGTCTTAATGTGTTTGTAGGAAAAATGTATGTTATAAAACCAGTAATGTTCTTAAACTAAACAGATGGACCCGAGTCACATTTTGACCAGTAGATTTTGTGTGTTTGGGGGCTGGGTGTCGTGAGCGATTTTGATGAAAATAATTCTTTAGCTCACCTAGAAAACAGTAATACTTATTTTTCTTACACCTCTCGCACAAAACTGAGAAAGTCACATTGAACACAGGCATACCTTGGAGGTATTGCAGGTTCGGTTCCAGACCACAAGAGTAAAGCAAGTCACATGAACTTTTTCGGTTTCCCATTGCATATAAAAGTGATGTTTGGGGCTTCCCTGGTGGCGCAGTGGTTGAGAGTCTGCCTGCCGATGCAGGGGACACGGGTTCGTGCCCTGGTCCGGGAAGATCCCACGTGCCGCGGAGCAGCTAGGCTCGTGAGCCATGGCTGCTGGGCCTGCGCGTCCGGAGCCTGTGCTCCGCAACAGGAGAGGCCACAACAGTGAGAGGCCCGCATACCGCAAAAAAAAAAAGTGATGTTTATGTTATACTGTAGTCTGTTGAGTGTGCAATAGCATTATGTCTAAACATAATGCTGTTTAGCATTTTTCCAACAGCATTTTTTAATGCTGTTGGAAAAGTGGTCTCAATAATAGACTTGATCAACACAGGGTTGCCAGAAACCTTCCATTTGTAAAAACTGCAGTATCTACAAAGTACAGTAAAATGAGATCTGCCTGTAGGGTTTCCTGTTTGAGGTTAGACATAGGAGTGGCTAGAAGCTGCTTGTATTAACCAGTATCTGCCATGTTTTTATTTTCATTGGTCTTTGATAAGGCAACTTGATGTTTCATTCAATTCTAGATCTTTTTTCTCTGTCAGGACGCACTGAAATATGAGTGAACAGTTTCTTTAGAATCTCTCACTATTCTCTTTATTTCTAACTTAAGGTTTTTGTAACACTACAATTTGCACAATATTTTCTCTCTCCTGTGCTATAACGCTGTAGAACCTAGGGAAAAAGCCAAAGATTGGGGAGGGGTTGTTTAGTAGAATAAGCTTTGCTAACATATGTAAAAGAAAGACTTGATGAGCCTGTCAGTCTTTAATGGTGAAGATAGGGAGGCAGTTGTTATTTTAGGTTTGTGACCAGGTATTTTTGCCTTGAAAAATAAGTTTAAAAGGAAGTGGGTTATATAATCATAAACCATGTACTTCACTTAATGAAAAAAATGAGGCTCAGAAAAATAAGGCCCTTAAAGTTGGTTTAAAATGGTTTCCTTTCTTGAAATTATGTTCTTAATCTACCCAATTATCATCTTTAAAGGACTTAGTATTTAAAGAGCTATTTCAAATCACTTTTCTTAGTAATGCATGGTTTGAAATGCATAAATATTTGATGCAAAATACTAGAAGTGTGTGTGTGTGTATGTGTGTGTAAATGGAAGGTATTTTTGCCCCACCCCAGATTGAAATGAAGTAGAAAGATGTGATGATGCAGTATCCATTTCCTTAATAGTTTATTTTCATTTCAGTTTGACTGTTTTGTGTTGGGTAGTAAGTGCCAATTTTTGATTCATTGGGAGATGTTTTCTGTTCCTGGAAATAACTAGATCAACTCACGCCTGGAGTGCCTGAAGGCGCCTGGTCATGCCTGGGCTTAAACGAATACAGAGCTGTTTGCCTTTGCAAGGGAAGGGCATATATTTTTTGATATGAGCTACTTGCTTTTTCCTGGTTTGTGTGTTAAAAACTGTGTTTTGCAAACACTTGACCTAAATGATCCCCAAAGGGGATTTCAATTCATTTAACTCTGCATTGCTAGAGTGTGGCCTCCTGTGCAGAATCTCAGGTGTAGGTTTGCCTTGTGTGTCCCAAGGTTTCCGTTTTTCGAAGCAGAGCCATTTATTAAGTTGTCATCACATCATTGGGGGAAATAGGTCCTTTTTTCCCCCTTTATGTTATTTCTAGGAATGTTCTTCACTAGAAAGCAACATATCTGCCTCCAAATCTCAAGCAGGAGGGGGGAAAAAACTTAAAAAAAGAACTCCCTTAAAACTCCCAGTTCTTACTTGTACTGGAAAACAGTCTAGTGATTTTAAAAGTGAGGGCGATCTTTGTAGGCAAGACTGCAGTGTGCAGGAAGTTCTCTAAACAGGAGTGAGGCCTGGGTGGCTCTGGACCTTAAGCAAATTACCTAAACTTTGGACCAGCTTCCTCATTTGTAAAGAGAAAACATGAAAAGTTCCAAGATGCTTTCCAGCCCCCCAATTCACTGGTTAGGTAGATGCCAGGATGGTGCTATTAACTGAAACACAAATGTACAGGGTCAATAAACAAAGTAAAACTCAAAGTTTTCTATGGGTTGAAGTGTTTTCTTCCTATAAAGACTAATTTTAGTTTGAGGGTTGTAGATATACATAAGCAAAAACACCTAGGGTTTTGAATTCTCTGTAATATGAACATTGGCTTCATAGGACAAATAAAGAAATTGATCTATTAAGCAGCAAATTAGATACTTCAGCAATAAACCAGTAAATTTACAAAACTGGAGAACTCAGAGTAGTTACTATTGATCTAACTTTGAAGGAAGAAGGATGTCTCCATGTAATTGATGATAAATCTGGAAAATTAACAGAAATGGAACCTAGTCTAAAGGTTGTCTTAGCAAGGGAAATGGGCACAAAGGAATTCTTAGAGTCAGAAACAGGGAATTTACGAGGCCTATAGCAATCCCACATTTTACAGATGAGGAAACCGGTCCAGAGAGATTATTTTCTTAAGGGTGCTTAACCAGGCAATGGATTCTTTCCTGGACCTATTTTCCTGAGCTGTTACAGGTCATACTTTGCCCCCTTTCTGTGATGGATTATTAGAAGGAACTTGGGAAACTCAGGTGCAAAGCTCTTTTACATCTGAGGAAATAGTGTTGGTTGCTCATTGGGTAACCAGGCTAAGGAGATGCTTATATCTGCTCTGTGGCATAACCCGCTTTCCACTGCATGCCTCCCCTTCCTTTGTTCTCTGTTACAGTAAATTGAGACTACGTACCATTCCTTCACACACACCTGTGTTTTGCCAGCTCTCCGCTTAGCTTATTCTCTTTTATTCCAAATCCCCTCTCCTGCAATCCAATCTTATATAAAATATCATAAGGCCTCCTTAAATAGAGGCTGAGCATTAAAATGAGTGCCCAAGCAGCCCCCTCCCTCTCTCCCCCTCCCACCCCTGAATTCATCCGTGTCTTTGTCACATCACAATCTCCTCTGTACTATACAGAAGTGTTTTAGTTTGCTATTTTCTTTTTCTTTCTTTTTTTTCTCCTCTCCTTTCTTCCTTCCCTCCCTCCCTCCCTCCCTCCCTTCCTTCCTTCCTTCCTTCCTTCCTTCCTTTCTCTTTAAGAAAAAGCTGTGTGAGAATAGTGTATTTCAAATGGGTTGCTTTGGGAGGTAACAAATAGTATTTCTTAAAATAGAGCGGGAAAATGTAAGACTGCATTACTTATTGTAAGTGTTATTTGGGGAAACTTGTTTCAGTTTTGTATATGCTTATACACACACGTGTGTTTGTGTACATGAATGGGTGCATGTATACACATATGCATATATGTGTGTGCCAGGTTACAATGTAAAACGTGTTTCTTATGGTGGATCCTGGTCTGAAAAATTAAGACAACTTCACTAGAAGAAAATCACATTGCAGTTTATTTATTTATGTAATACTTATTTGTCGAGTAACTACTATGTGCGCTACACTGTTGGCAGTGCTTGGGGTATATCAAAGAGTAAAACAGGCAAAGAAACTGGCCTCTTGCGAGTTTGCAGAGGGGTGAGACAAAATAAACACAATAAATGTTTTGGAAGAAGAAAAAATAAAGCAGGAAAGGGGGCATGGGGTGTGTGAGATCAGTAAGGCTGGATCAGTTAGCCGGAGGTAGATGGGGTAACAGAAGGGGTAGAGGAAGGAGCTGGGATGGGTGGGCCATCGTTAGACCTCTGGCTCTCACCTGTGAAGTGGGGATTCTTTGGTGCTGCCCACACAGGGTCCCTTGGGACTTAAATACAGGGATCTCAGAAGAGCCCTTAGGAAACCAGTTCATTCCTAAGTAGAGGATCATCTGACATCGTGCCCTCAACTGTGAATTACCTTTCCCTTTGGCTTCCAGCTTCGGGGCAGGAACCTGTGCCTTTGATTGTGCCTGAGCACAGCTGGCAGCACAGACAGTGGATGTTCAATAAATAAATATTGAGTTAAGGGGGGAAATGAAGGGTGATTGGCTTCACGTAAATGTGTGGCTGTACTAGAATATATCTGAAGGTGGATTGGGGTCAGCTCCTGTGAGGCCAGATGGCCTAGAAACTGAATTAGTATTGACCGGTCTTCCAAAAGCTTCCTAACTGGTTTCTTTCAGAATAGGCACAGCAAATGTTTAGAATTTTTTTAGGCTTCTGAGGGTAGGAATGTTGCTAGTGGCTAGTCATAATCTTTGCTGTGATTAGATAACAGAAGAGTTTAATAAATATTAATATATATGTTGTGCTATCTGACTTAGCGCAACCAGGAATTCACTTTACATAGGTAACTCCCGATAACCACTCTTTGACAGTGTATGTGTTGAACATTTATTTTTATTAATTGCAAAGAGACAGGGGTTTAAGTTGTAGTTTTCTAAGTCTGTCTTTGAAGAAAGGGAAATTTTAATGGGTTCTTTTCCTTCAAACAAATGTATGTGTGCTTCCAATGTGGAAAAAGTAGTCTTTCAGGATATACAAATGAATTAAGAAGCTTCTGGTATTTGCACCTCACCATACGAGGAGGGTGGGGGAGAGGGCTTGATGGGGAATTTGTTTGCGGCAGGAGAGAGGAGAGCTAAGAACTTGAAGTGTTAAGAGAGCATATGCATCCTGTGAACCCCAAGGAATTCAGGAAGACGGGAGCAGAGCTTGCATTTGGAGACCTTCCAGGAACGGAATGGCTGGGCAGAGGCCGAGTTAAGACAGCTGTGGGTCTGCTGAGGAGTGGGGACTGTATTGTATGTGAAATGCAGTGGAGAGTCATGGAAGAATTCTAAGCAGAGGAGTGACGTGATGAATTATGTATTTCATACAAATCAATCCAGGGCTCAGGAACCCTTTGGACTAGGATACATTTCTTGGGGGCAGGGGTTATCAGAGAGTTCAGTTGGAAGGCTGTTAGGATAACTGGGGAAGAAAGAGTCTGGGATAAAGGCATGCAAAGGTCTGGTTCAGTGGTTCCCAATCCTGGCTACCTTTACATTTACTTAGGAGCTTTTTTAAAGAGATGTTGTTTGGGCCCTCCCTAAATGGAGAAAATCAGAGTACCTGGGAGTGGATAGTGGTGGGTGGTTTTAGAAAGCTCCCCAAGGTGGTGCCTACTAGGATCCAAGGCTCAGAGCCACTGAGATCACGTGTCTGAGGCTGTGGTTTGCTTCTCCGCCCTGTGAAACCCTGTGCCCGGGGAGGTTAAGCTGTTGGTGCCCAGCTGTACGGCAGTCCTGTAAAATTGGCCACCTTAACGGAGGCGAGAGAACTGATCATTTGAAGTAATTACTCCTCCATCTGAAGGAATTTTTGTGACCAGGGCAGGCATCTTGGTTTAGATCAGAAAGCACTGCCTGCCTTCACACAGTTCACGTGCTTCTCCATGGCTGTAAGAACATCAACATTTCCATGGATCTTTGCCCGCAAGTCTGCCATAGTTGGGGGAATCCAAGGAATCTAGAAAATGTTTGAATTTTCTTACATTCCTTAGAATTTTATTTAAGAGGTAAAGTCCATGGAGCATTTGCCTTGAGCCCTGATTTCAGGAGCACATTGCAAAGAAGGCAGGAAGCAAGCACGAGGGTTCGCACTGTGAAGGTAGAGGAAAGGGAAGATGGAAGTAATCACATCCTGCTTCGACCCGATTGCCATTGCTCAGCTGCTAAGATCAGCGAGTTCAGCGGAATGATGACGGTGTTGGGGAATTTCTGTTTAACTTACTGTTGAGAGGTAAGGGGAAGATAGGGTCATCCCATCATGCCAGGAAGCATGCAAATATGGCCTAATGGTTCCCAAGCCTTACACCAAAGGTGTCCTGAACCTCATTCATCTAATACAACTAATTATTAAAGGTGGCTCCAATAAAAATTTCCTGTTTCCTCCTTCACACATTTGTCTGCTGTTTGCTAAGAGAAAACCCAAGTCTAAAAGTGTCATTGTATTTCCACTGTGTTTCCAGTTTCTGATGGCGCTTCTGCCTGGTGGGGAATGTTTTTTAAAAATCGTGCCAATGGTTTTTCATTCGACCACTGAAGGAAAAGTCACACCTTGAGAACTGGTTAGAGGCCTCTAAAAACAGGCATGGGGAGTTAAAGTGACAGCAGTACTGCAATGTTTACCTGGTTTTGTTTAATATTTTAAATGTTGTTCACTGTTGCATATTTTTTCAGGAAAATCCGGTGTTGCTCCATTCTGCAAGCCTTAGCTCTCTTGTTCACTAGGGCATTTGAATGGAAAGGAAGCTTGTTTTCGAGGAGAGCTGGTCGTTTCTCCACTTGTTTCTTCGTCTGCCTATCTTGGGGATGATATTCCCAACCCATGTGGGATGATATTTGCAACCCGCGTGTTAGGATCAGTGTGAGGAGTCAAGGAATTCATATGCCTTAAGTACTTAAACTGGGCCTAGTGCACAGTCAGCGCTCAAGAAAAGCTAGCCATTGACAGAATTATCAGGAGGCATCTGGGAAGACCTCCTAGAGGAGGTGGCGCTTGGACTAGGCCTTGAAGGATAATGAGGGGATAGGAGAGAACTTCCAGCCAGGGATGTGTGGGGAGATGAGGGAGGGCCAAGTTTACTTTGGCTGGGGTATGGAGGGAGTACAGGGAGCTGAACGATTCATTTGGATGCCACATGGAGAACCTTGAAAACGTAGGGAGATATTTAGACTTGATTTTCTAAGCAGTGGAGCTCCAGGGAAGTTTTTGCAGGAGAGACGAGATCAAAACTGTAATGCAGGAAGTTTGATGAGGCAGGGTTGGTGGCTGGAGTCTCAGAGAGGAGAGAATTGGAAACTTGGAGTTTCAGTTAGGATAAGAGTCAAAGTTGTGGCCTGGATCCAGGGAACTAGAAGGGGTAAATCCCTACCTGACCTGGATGTAGACATAGGTTCATTTCATGTTAAATAAAATGGAAATACTGATTTTTTAAAAAATCAGTACTTAGATTGTTATCATTTTCACTTGGTAACTGGAAAGGGGTGGGAGTGAAGTCAGTAACTGTCCCATTTATTAAAAAATCAGTGACAGTTGGGCTTCCCTGGTGGCGCAGTGGTTGAGAGTCCGCCTGCCGATGCAGGGGAAACAGGTTCGTGCCCCGGTCCGGGAGGATCCCACGTGGCACGTAGTGGCTGGGCCCGTGAGCCATGGCCGCTGAGCCTGCGCGTCCGGAGCCTGTGCTCCGCAACGGGAGAGGCCACAGCAGGGAGAAGCCCACGTACCGCAAAAAAAAAAAAAAAAAAATCAGTGACAGCTTTTTACAATTTTCTAATTCTGATTTCTATAGAAACAGTGGGTTTAAGTTCTCATTTATTATTATGCAGCCTAAGTTTTCATGAATGGACTTTGTTAAATGTAAACTAGATACAGGCTTGTCTGTTTCCCATGGTTTCATATCTAAAAGAAAGACATTCTCATCTATTTTAGGGAAAGGAAAAGGCAGGTAAAATTACTAATCTCTGTAGTTCTTGGAAGTGCTGCTTTTTAGCCATTGTAGACCTTTCATTAAATTATCTGCTGAAGAAGAAAACCTTGGCCTGTTCACATCATTTCTTTCTAACCAGGTGGCCCTAAGAAGAGTGGCTGTTTGAACATAGCTTTTTAGATCGATTTTGGTCATTTGGGAGCATTTCTTTTTGTAGTGGTGGAAAATGAATAAGGATGACAACACAGCAGTAGGCATTTATGTGTTCCTGAAGTTACTTGGGGCCTTAAGTGAGTAATATATGTAGGAACACTTTGTGATTTGTAAAGTATTATATAAATTTAAAGGTTTTTAGAAAAATAATACCTTATATCTTTCGTGCCTCTTGGCATGAAGCCATTTTAATAAGAAATCAGGAACGTTCTCTAAATAGGTGGTGATAGTGGCTGTAGAATTGTGTCCAGTTAAGGTGTGTGTGTGTGTCTGTGTGTGTATGTCTGTGTGTGTGCGCATGTGCACTGATCTGTTGTCATATCTGAGTATGACAGACAGAAAGGGTGTCCACAGAAAGGGTGGACGTTGAGAATTTCTGGCTACTCACCACTTATTAAGTAAAATATTTAGAAAGCGAATACATTTACTTTTTAGCAATCTGTTGTTCGATGTCTAACAATGTGTTCAGTGGAAATAACCTCCAGATAGTCAGAAGAAGTGAGATATTTAAAATATTTTTAAAAAACAAAACACTTAGCTTTTTTTCTTTCCATATCTATCTTTGAGCGAGGGCCATGGGAATAGAGAAAAAAGTAGTTTCCACATCCTTTAAAATAAAATGTTGAGCTTTTATATGTTTTTCCAGCAATATAGTTCTCTGGAAAATGTTTATTTTATGATTTTATATAAATCTTCATTAATTCCTTTCTGAAACAAGGTACGGTTATAAATACATGAAAAAATGTTAGCGCAGGTAATTCACATTGAACAATTCTATGATTTAGTACAAACATCGAGATTCTTACACATTCATGTCACTCTATCCTTCTTCCCCAAATTCAGTCCTGAATCTCGTGTTTTATGATGCTACTTTCATCGCCACACTGAAAAGATTCATGAAAGTAATAAACCTTGCCGTGTCATTTATTGCTTCTCTGCTGCCATAATTGTTTTTGTTTGGGTATTAACTAACTCATCAGAAGGTAGCAGCAGGCTTTTATCTTTGGCATGTTCGTTCAATAAGGACATTCCTACTTGCTTTAATGAATTTGAGTGTTCTTAATTCTTTTTCCTTTAAAGACCCAAGGAACTCATAAAATAATAGTTTTAAAAAATGCTCTGAAACTATAAAGTTACTAGACAAAAGTGATATATACATACTTCTCCATGATGGACTGTCAACCTCCTATCTGGCTCAGAGGAGAGATGCATAATGAAGGTTTGAATCTGGAATAAATTAAGCAATGTTGAGACATGTATAAATGAGTGAATAGCCTTACATACCTTACGTACTCTAACGGTCTGAGGAAGGTGGGAAGAGGGTTGAAAGAATATTCTTTGTGCAAACTGAGAAACTAATGACTGTGCCAACCTCCTCTGTGCTAACGGGATTGTAAATAAGTGCTTGAGTGAGTTTGAACGCAGGTGTGTTAGTTGCTCTTGGCCTTTCTGTTTATCAATACAGGTGTGTTAGTTGCTCTTGGCCTTTCTGTTTATCAATACTATCTACAAGATGTTAACCATGGGGAAGTAGAAGCTTTGTTAGGCATCTCAGCCTGCCAAGATTGTGGGGTTTATGGACTTAATGCCCTCCAGGGCCCCTGACCGCCCAGGCCTCTCTTACTGCCTGATGCACCGGAAGGCACACCTTCACAGCCCCTGGGCAGTTACACGCATACCCATTGGGTGGCAGAAGCTCAGTCCCTTTTGTCAACTTAGTGCTCTTCCAGGGTGTCAGATGTACTTGGTGGCCTTTTATTGACGTGAAAAATAAAGCAAGTTAGTCCATCTAGGCCTAAAATTAATAATTATTTAATCCTTCTTCAACTTTCTCATTAAGCCCTATTTTCTTAATCATTTATAACCAGAACACAGAAGCAGCACAGAGTAACTTACTGCTGGGACTCCATTTTTGTTTTTTGTTTTTTAAAGGAAAGATGGATAATTACATGTATTTTTTAAAGTCTGAAAAGATGCACAAAAATCGAAACCATTTGAATAAGTGGATTTTCTTTTTCGCTTTTTGCTTATCCCTTTTCACCAGATGTCGTCTTTTGCTTATATAACAAAACCAGAGTTTATTAAGGAAGAAGAAGTACGCTGAGTTACACACGACTAACATGTTTGTCTGTCCTCTGTTCTATTCTAGAAATTGAAGCCAAAGAAGCTTGTGATTGGCTACGGGCGGCAGGATTCCCCCAGTACGCCCAGTTGTATGAAGGTGAGCCGGGAATGCCATTCTTTTTTAATGGGCAAAATCATATCCTTGGTTCATGATTATAATTTTTTATAAGCTTTGCACTTTTTTTTTAATTTCATTTTTAAATTTTTGGCTGCATTGGGTCTTCGTTGCTGTGTGCAGGCTTTCTCCAGTTGTGGCGAGCGGGGACTACTCTTCATTGTGGTGCACGGGCTTCTCATTGCGGTGGCTTCTCTTGTTGTGGAGCACAGGCTCTAGGCGAGTGGGCTTCAGTAGTTGCAGCACGTGGGCTCAGTAGTTGTGACACACGGGCTTAGTTGCTCCGCGGCATGTGGAATCTTCTTGGACCAGGGCTCGAACCCGTGTTCCCTGCATTGGCAGGCGGATTTTTAACCGCTGTGTCACCAGGGAAGTCCCTCATGATTATTATTGATCTATGATTTATTTTCAGAAATTTTATAATTTACTTAAATATTTCATTAAGGAACAGTGTGGCAACCACCCAAAACAGCTAGGACCTTGATAATAACACACCCACCTGTCTCCCATCCCTCTGCCACCCCCTAGCCACAGTAACCATCATCCTGAAACCTTGGTTCATCATTTCCTTGCTTTCCTTTAATATAGCTTTATTGCATTTCCCTAAAATAAATATTTTTATAAAGTTGTTTATCTGTATAAAAAGGGTATCATGCTCTATGTAATCTTGTACGATTTAATTTTTTCATTTATTATTGTTAAGGTTCTTCCATACTGTGTGTCCTCATAGTCCATCACCTTTGACTGCTGTGTAATAAATACTCCATCGTGTGGATATGCCACAGTTTATCATATCCACACTCTGATTGGTGGGCATTTTGGGGTTTTTTTGTTTTGCTTTTATAAACTGTACTGTTGGGAATATTCTTGCACTCTTTCAGTACACGTGAAATAATTTATCTTGCGTGTATGCCTAAGACTAGCATTACTGGGTGATAGAGATGTATGTTCAACTTTATAAGGCAAGTTTTTCAAAAGTTCCTGTACCACCTTTCACTCCTCCCTGTAATATATAAAGATCCTGTCTATCCACATGCTCTCAACCTTTGATATTGTCAGACTTTAATTTTTGCCAATCAAATGGGTATAAAATGATATCTTTTGGATTTTGACTGCCATTTTCCCAATTTTTAATGGTAAGGCACATTTCTTTGTGTCATCTGGCCATATATGTTTGCTCTTCTGTGAAATATGTGTTGCCCATTTTTCCCCTGAGTTGATTGTGTTTTTTTTGATGATTTATAAGAGCTCTTTATTCTAAATACTAAGGCTTTGTTGGTCATGTGTCATAGATATCTTTCTCCGCTTTGTCATTAGGCTTTTCACTTTTCCATAGATTGCCATTTGATGAATATTATTTCTCCTATGTTATTTGATTTTTTAATTAAGAAAAAATGGACCTTTTTTTTAAAATCAAGACCTAGGCTGACTTTTTACTAGTTCTTCGTTTTCTCATTAGCGCCCTGGGCATTGCTCAGACGCTGAGGCTGAGGACGATGAGCGCTCATGCCCTGAGCCTCAGGCTGCCCAGGGTGGGCAGAGTGTGCTCTGTGCAAGGCGAAGGGAAGAGCCTGTTTATTTAAAAGGGAGGCTTATTGTTCTCTACATGAAATCATTAATTCACGATTAATCACGAGTTGTGAACTCGTGAGCTCTATTTTATGGGTGATTTGCAAGCCAACGTTGGGTGGATAGTGAAGTGACTCCTACCTCGAGAATAAATGACTTCCGAGGCCTCTTCCGACTTGAGCATTCTTTGTTTCCTTAACTCTACTGAGATGACAGTACCTGGTGTCTCTCATTCATCCATCCCTCCATCTATCCATTCATCCATTCATCCCTCCATCCATCCAGCCATCCATTCAGCTAATCAACAAGCCAGTATTAATTCTGCACCAACAGGGATGCCTACCACTGTGGTAGATGCTTCATATTTTATAGAAATAAATATTTTATTTTTTTATTTATAGAAATAAAACAGTTCATACCTCAAAGAAATTGCCAAAAATCTCAAAAAGCAAGCATAATATTGGTTAATTTACATTTAAAGAATACATCTTTTTTATTATCACTTAAGAGGAAGGAGATGCTGGGAGACATTTAGCCATGATGTGACAAAACTGCTGAAAGATCCAGGTTAAATGATGTCACTTCAGTCTTTTCACCAGGGATGTTCAACTCTTCTCACAATAAATAGTGATTTTAAAACGTGTCTTTTGCTCTTCCGTCCTTCTAGGATGGTAACAAGCAGGCTGCTTCCTGTAGCAATGGCAGTGGGCTCTCAATTGGAGCTGGTGGTCACCAGCATCCTCCTTTAACACACGAGCAAAATGCCATGAACCCGTACTAAGAACAGATACAGGTTTTCAGCTTGGAAATGCTAGCGTGGTTGGCAGGGATATAGAGGGGGTGGGGGTGCTCCCCGGAAGCAAACTGGGGCGAGACCACAGAGTCCGTTTTACTTCCCTGGCTCACTTGGCTAGTCTAGTTCCTTACCTCGTTTATAATGCCTGCCCTTCCTCATTGTAGCCCAGACTGAACGTACGATATTTCTCCATGAAGATGGGTTTAAAATTATTTTATAGTTAGACTATATAGAATATCTTACTCTTTCCTCCATTTCAGAGAATATCTCCAATTCCTTTTGCTTTTTTTCTTTCGTCTTTCTTTTTTTTTTAAGGTGTTTGGTTAACCTGCATGTTTATTATGGTGGAGTTGCTTATCCTTCCTTTAGGAGAGTTTTTGACCTGTTGCCGTTTACAGCATCTCTGTCTCTCAGTAGAGCTTTGGTGGCGGTGGGGTGCGGATCAGCATTCTATTGGATTTTCAGTTCACAGCTCTACTGGAGATAAGGAAGGATAATTACATTTGCAGTGGTAGTAACATGCTGTCCTTTTGTTCTTGTGTTTTGAAATTAAATTTCCTTCAATTATGTCAAGTTTTGGTGTTGATTTGCTGCCAAGAAGCCCTTTCTTGTGATGTGTATGTTTGCTAAGATCCAGTTCCGGTCTGTGTCTTACATCTTTCCAAATCCTAAAATGCAGACTGTATTTTCACAAGTTACATTTTGGGGTCCCTTGACATTTATAAGTCTTTTGAAGCATAAACCTACTTTTGAAGTTATACTGTACATTGTTCTGAGCATTTATAATTTCTCCCCTTCATCCTACCCCTATGTGCAGGGTGGGTACACACACACCACATGCCATCCCACTCATTCCTTGATTCCTGTTTACCTTTATTTCGGTCCTTGACAATATAAACATCCTGCCCTTAAACCCGAGCTGAAAGATTAAATCCTAACCTGAATAACTCTGAGAAATACTGAAAAAAAAAAAAAAAAAAAAAGATGTAATTATTTCACTCTTCTCTTGAATTTAGTCCCTACCTATCCTAGAATTTTTTCTTTTTTTTTTAAACAGAATTTTAAAGTTAATTTGGATCAGGAAAGTAAAATACAGCTCTGGGTACACTGAGTTAGGAATTGCTAAAATAACAGAGTTGCTTTCTCAGATGCATGTAACAGGCATGTGAGCTTTACGATTTACATTTATTAAGTATTAAAAATATATTTTTTAATATCAGCTCTGTCCTTTAATACTTAGAGTGTAGGTTATCTGTTCAAAGTGAAATACAGTTGCCAGAACCTTCAAACAGCTTTACAGTCTGGCTTGCTTCTATTTACTAATAGTTTACATTCACTTTAAGTCTTCTCTTTTATTGCCACTATAGTGGTGCCACTAATCATTTGCCTAAGAGACTTGGTCTATAAGGTAATGAAGAGATAAATCCTGTGATACTGAATTTTATGAATTCCTTCATAAATCTTTAGGCTCTAGCTACTTCATTGGTCTGCCTGTCTTACCATTCAGAGAACAGGATCACTAATCAAATGCTAGCCTTCAGAAAAAAGAATAGACCACAATACTCATTGTTAGTTTCCAACATTATTTAAAAAAAAAAAAAAAGGTACTCATAAGTGTAGTCTCTGGAAAATAGATGACCAAGAATAAGGAGCTCCATACCATCCTGTAAAACCAATGATCCTAAGTTAGAAACCATAAAAACATAAGGAACAGTCATGTGCTCCCTAGTCAACCCCAGAAGTAGAACATTGTTAGCTACTTGCATCTCCAAAACTACCAATAGCCATGTCTGTTTCAGTATGCAGCATTAGCCATTTGGGGGGCCAAAGCGAGTTTTTGGTTCTGTTAATCCTGGTGTCCTGCGGTGCTCTTATTTTGCCTATTCTTGACCCACAGAGTTGCATAGCAGGACTCTCCCTCATGATATTTTATAAGCGTTTTACTAGGAAGGCCCATTATTTACCCTAAGTGCTTGGAACACCAAAGAGGGATAACTTGCTTTTATCTAGTGGCAATTCCAGAGCTGTTGCAAATTTCCGCACAGGGGCTGCTGGTCTTCTTCCTCCCTACTCTTCCTGGAGTGTATTTATCAACAAGGGACAGAGAAGGGAATTCTTTCATTGAGTTGACTGTTCCCCCCTTTTTGCTTTTCGATTTTAATAGAACTTACGTGTTCTTAGAGTAGTGAACTCTTCCAAGGATGAAAGGATTTGGGATTCTATTGTTCTACAGCTGCTTTAGAGCTGGTCTTTTGTTTTAGTGGGAGTTATATAAACTCCTGAAAAGCCATATGGAAGTGCTAGTATTTGTTTAAAAATAGCACATCCTTAATTCTCGTTAGCTTTTGATGGCATGCAAATGGTTGGATTCCATTGACAACTACCATAGTTCTCTAGATCTTTCCTTGGCCCGGTTTTCTGTGACCTCTTCCCTGATCAGATGTGAGCAAAGACACACATGGGAGGGAAAAAACAGCCACATTACCGTGAACATCCTTCTGGTATTCATTCTGGTTTAAATTATAATTTTCATGGCAGAGGTCTGTTGCCTGCTGATGTGTTTAAAGGTGGAACAGTGTTTTGAACCACTTATCTTTGACAACAGACATCTGAGTCTGCAGACCACTTTATTCCAAGCTCCTTTAGGACACTGATGAAATTGTCTTAAGCTGCTTTACATACCCACAGCACTTGATAGGGAGTGAATTGTCCTGCAAACAGTAAGTATTCAATAAATTACCTTGTTTTCTTCCCTCTGCTAAACTGGGCTGGATTGGCAAGAGCTTGGGTGCTCAATAAACGTATTTGTTTTTATTTTTCCTATAGATCTCCTGTTCCCCATTGATATTTCCTTGGTCAAGAGAGAGCATGATTTTTTGGACAGAGATGCTATTGAGGCTTTATGCAGGTAAAAGGAAATACTTTGAGTGTTTTCTTTCTCTTTTCTTCTTTTTAAAGAACATAGTACTTATCACTGATGAGATTGCTTTTGTTCTAAATATGTCAGGATTTTGATCCATAAATGGATATAGTGATTTACTTCATTATAAATCACAGGCCTTTTGATTAGAATAAGTAACTTCCTGTCATCTAGTATTGCCATTCAAATAGCACTGTCCTGGAATGTGCTCATATGACTGCTAGAGCAGATAATGTCCAGGAAGTTTGGAAACTTGGAATAGGGGGGTTAAGGCAGTGCAGTCCCAGCCAGGTCCCCTTCGCCAACTCAGAGCCGCTGTTGTATTGAATGGAAATGATGCTCAGAGGGACAGATGGAAGTAGGGGCTGTGGCAGACTAGAGGCAGGAGGGCCGTTGCTTGAATTCCAGGAAAGCATCTCCGCAACTCTTCAGCTTCCCCAGGCACACCGTCCTAACAGTACGGTTAACTAAGGCTGTAAAGTAACTCAGCACAGCCTTTAACATACAGTAGACAGGAGCAAAGGAGCATTGATGGGAAATGTGAACAAAACTGTTCAGAACCCATGTTCGTGGTGCTGGTGGGTCTTCAGGCTGAGGAGCAGCTTGCAGGGTTTAACGAAATGGAAGTAATAAAACACGCAGCAGAAAATGACAGGACACTGATACTCCTCTCTGACTCTTCATGACATATTATTCATTTTACATTAATCATCCTTTGAATTTTTCTCAAAACCTATAAACCATCAAAGCTGAACTCTGGAGAAAAAAAATTATACACGGACAAAATTCACTTGTCGATTTGATCGTAAAATTAAAACAATTTTCTTTTAATTTCAATATTAATTTTAACTTGGAAAAACATCATTACGGTTGAATGGCACCCGGGATTTATTTCCCCTTTATAGGCAAAGAATGCAGTTGTAGCTTTGTGAAAGTACTATTTTTGCCTCTCTTATGTAATACAGTGTTTTTTGAAGCACTTAAGTTAAGCAGGGTTTTAGGGGAAGATAGGTAGGATGTTTAAAATGGAATAATAGACTAGTTCTCCTGGCTTAAGAAAGAAAAAAATGTCACATTAACCACAGAAATACTGTCACTTTTCAAATCCAATGGAATGATTGCTTAGAAATGTCCAGGGTTTGTACACTTTTTCTGGAAGAAACTTAATTCCAACTCCCCACCCCACTCCCTAGAGTGTAATATCATAGCTATGTCATCTGGAATGAAAAAATTTCACCAACCCAGTTTAGGAGAGAAAGAGTCTGCATCTGGAATATAAACTACTCCAGACATTTTTGAAATGTTTGAATGCTTAGCTGTGGAGCAGAATTAATTTCTTTTCAGTTCATCATGGGTGATAATGCATAGAGATGACATCACTCCTAAGATGTAACCTAGGAAATATTTACTAGGTTACTGCGTCAGATCATGCATTTCACACATTTCAAGCTACTTAGTGAGCATGCCCTCTGAACAGCAGCAACAGCTTAGGAATTCCTGGGTCATAAAAATATCACTGCAGCATTGCAGCCCAAAGGATCGTGATTAGATTCTTGAATTTCTTTTTCTTTTTTTTAAATATCAGTTTGAAACGTAGTTACCCTCTTCTGGGGATAAGGGCATCCTGCGTTCTTTGTGATTTACACTGGCTACACTGGCTCTTAACGCCATCAGAGAAGCTGCCTCCCTTTAAAAGGAGTAAATCTATACTCTTAGATCTTTTGCGAAAAGAAAAGCCTGAAAACAACTAGACCTTGATCTCTTTGGATTCTGCAAGTGTATTCTGATTCGGCTTCAGTTTCTCTTATGTGTAGAATAATATCTCATAGGTTAAATGTAAGAAGGAAATGCAGTGATGGATGTCAAGTGCTTTAAAAATTATTAGGCCTAAAACCGACACCCAGAGTTGAGTATGTGGAAAAAGGCTTGAGGTTGGGGTCAGAATTCACAGGAACAGTCATCAGCTTGTTTGTAATGGAAAACCCAAGGTCTCTTGTCCACGTGTTTGCATAAATAGACTTCTCATGGCAAATGATTTTCCTTCGAGAGGGCTAAACAAATGTTCTGAAGAAAAAGGTGGGGACAGGCATCTTCCTTGAAAATGCACTACAGGTCCTGAGCTGTCAGCAGAGTAGTTGAGGATTGAGGATACTTGTTTAACTGATGATGTGATATTCATCTCATCTACTAGACTGGCCTCTTCCATGTACTCTCTCAGCCCATGAAATTCAAAGGGCCAGCAAATCTTGAATCTACAGTGTTGTTTGAAATTTTGCCTTGTCATTTGTCAAGTTTTTTTCTAGACGGACAGACTTTTTTGTAGACCTCCATCTTTTGCCTTGTTGAAATATTTTGAGCAGTTGATTTTAAATATATACGGTAATATAGTTACAAAAACGCAGCTGAAAAGTTTTACCTTAATAAAATATTATTAAATATTTAATGTTTTTACTTTAAGTAAAACATTTTTAGATTTGTTTTGAACGAAATAATTGTTACATGGTTTCTCTTTCCTGCCGCCCCCCTACCCCAGCCCCCCCCCCACACACACGGATGGAGTACTCCCATGTACACACTAGTGTACACTCCCATGTTCTGCTTAATGATTATTAGAAACATTCATGTACTTATAACTTTTGCAGATCTTAAAGCTCCTTTGGTCAAAAATCTGGTAGGAGCTGATCTCTTAAAATAGTCTACTTAGAGCAGAAAACTTGTAGCTTAATGTTTTCTTGAGAATGTTAATGGTACTGTCTTCAATAGTTTGCAATGACCAAAAGTTGTACGTATGCAACTACTAGATTTTTTGGGTTTAGATTGCTAACCAACATTCTTACACACACACTTGTAAGGGATAAACGTACTTGTTTCCTTGGAGAGATTGGCTTTTGTCCCAATCTTGCTAGCTTTGCTGTATAATCCAACCCTGATGATAAGGCCCAGATTCTGAGAGTATCACATTCAGTATTAATACTGGAGGAGTAATTCGCTTGTCTTGTATACAGGTGATAATGCAAACTGTGACGTACTCTTACAATACCTTTTATGAAATGTTCTTTCTCTTTATAGCTTCTGAAAAATATCCCATCTCGCTATCTTCCTTTGGGATTACAACTGACTCCTATGAGTACAGCAAAGAATTATGCAAATAAGGTGATAATCGTGTAATGACAAATAGATATCCGTAGTATCATCTCCAGTCTGCACTTTATTGTAAAACAGCCCTTGAAGTGCCTAAGCTCTGTGAAGCAGCTGGCCACATAGTAGATTTCAACTACGTTACTGTTTTGGTCCTATTCAAAGAAAAGCAATTGCATTATTGCCAAGAAAATATCTTTAAGGATTGGAACAATTTTTATTTGTCAGGTCTACTTGGGAAATCATTCCTTTTTCCTTTCTCACTTCTCTTCTGCTTTCCCTGTTTTCACTTGGAATACTTGAGGCCCAGATCCCTGCCTGCCATGCTTTTATCAGGGCGCTTGCGGCTCCCTCCAGCAAAGCTCTTGAACCTTTGATGGCTCACCCTGTGCTCCCTCCCCCCTCAGAGCAGAGTACAAGTTGCCCAGCAGATAAGACTGACACATTCCTGAGGAGCTGAGCCGGTGAGGGCCCTGTGGGGTGGGAAAGGCCAGGGCTTCTGGACAGACAGTGGGAGATACCAGTGTTCTGCCACTCACTGGAGGGAGCCATACTTAGGATAGAAGCTGCTCCCATGTATTATCATGATTAACATCTATTTTAGAAAGGAATGCAGAAGATATTGTTTTTGAGGGCCAGAGCCACCATGTTTTAGTCATGTGGCCTTGGACAAGGTTTGTGTCCACTCCAAGCCCCCATTTCCTCATCTATAAAATGAAGATAAATAGTAATATCTCTACCATAGGGTTGTTGTGAGGATCAAGACGAAATAACACACATGAGGCTCCAGGCACAATGCCTGACCTAGAACGCAGCCCCGACTCGGCAAGCCAGAACTACTACCTCGTGTCTGTACCGTCTCTAAATCGGTAACATCCCACCACTCTGGAGGTTCCTAGGGGTCAAATGAATCCCACGGAGACCTCGGGGAATAACTTCTGGGCTTCAGTCTCAAAGCGCCATTAGCTTGGTGCTACGGATAGAAAAAGGTAACACTGACCTTTACAAAAATGACCTCCTTGGCCCTTTCTGTTTGTCTCAAATCTGGAGCTTGTGAAGCAAGTCCCTCCCCCACCCCTACAGGCATCCACGCCTAGTAAACTGGGTTATAAACACCCCTCAACCATTACAGCCCAAATGATGTCAAGGGGGTATTTGATTAACAGGTTTGATTAATGAAACCCAGACCTAAGACTAGCTGTGACCCTCCCGATTCTTTAAATCTTAAAAACATTGGAGAACTAAAACACTGTGGGTAGAAATCATTTAAGTCATGGATGCCCCTTAGAGAGGGACTTTGTATCCACTCGTTTTAATGTCTGTGGATGTTTTTTTAAGTTATTTGTTTTCTTTCCCTTTCCATCATGAGAGAGAATTTTCCTGAACATAGGTGCTCTGGGTTATCTTTGTTTATCCTATAAGCAGGCTACCACATAATCTGTGAAATCAAAGGCAGTCTTATCAGCAGGCAAAAATACTTTCTACCCTCCTGCATCCAAGTTGTTAGACAGGCTGCAAGAACAGGATCAGAAAGATAGAGCCTTGAAGAGGGCTCATGGTCAGTTTGAGTTTGTGTGAATTAAATGCGCTTGTCCTGTGGAAGTGGAAGAATTGCAATCTTAGGAAAAATTGGAAAACTGATGGTACCAGACAGCAGATAGGTTAAAGGTCCGTTTGAGGAAGACTAAGCGATGATCATCTGGAAGATGTTAGAAAGAACTGGGGCTTGAAAAACTGTCCTGCAGACTTTTACGTGCCATTTATTCCTGCACATGTAAAGGGCTTCTTTTTTTCAGCCATTTCATTACTTACCATTGAGGTGGGTTATGTTTTGTTTTTTTTTAAGCACTTCATTTTCAGTGAAGCTAAATTACTTTCCTCATTTTAAATTATTACCCTTTGGAAGGGGTAAAAAATATTCAGAGTAAAAATGTGACTTCTGTTCCAAAGAAGAATCTGATTCAAGTGCTTATGTTTGAACTCTTAAAGATGTTGACCCTTGAAGCTGAAGTATACAGATTTTTAAATTAGTCATTTGTGCTGTTGCTGCGACTATACCACGCATTATCCTGTCCTGTATGGGAAGTTGTAAAAAAAGAATTGGGTGTTAAAGAGGGCTCACATTTCTATACAGAACTTACTGCATTTTTTAACAGGCTGTCTAAGGTTATTATTTGTCAGAGATTATTTTTATATTTGAATTTTTATTTGAGATAGAATATACTTTATTTACGAACAACTCTGCTTGGTTCCTTGTTCATGTTTCTTTTTCTGTGAAAGAAGACATCACTGCCTTTTATTTCTTGGCACTGGGTGGAGATACCTATTGATTCAACCTAGGGGTTGTTGAAAGAATAACTGTCCTCATTGAGGGTTGTTTGTTCTGTGAGGAATAAGAGGCACCAGACAGAACCACCACAGCGTGCCATTTTACTATAAAATAGTAATATTAAATTTAAATGAGAAAACTTGTGAAACATAAATATTTTTAAACTATTCACTTTTTAAAGAAGTTTCAAGTACTCTTCTATATTATAGATATTAATGGATTCAAAGAAACTCGATTAAACACGTCAGCTGTTTGGAAAAAATATTTATCCACCCATCAGTGGTTTCCTGTCTCTGCTAATGTTATTTCTTTGCTCTGTAGGCGTCTGAATACTTTAAACAAATGCGCGGTGATGAAGCTGGAAATTAGTCCTCATCGGAAGAGAGTGAGTATATAAAATGTATAGCATGGTGGGAGGAAAGGGGGCAGATCAAAAACCGGGTTATGAATTTTGTGATAGATTCTGTCTCTCAGACTCTTACTTCCGTGGTCCAAAAATATCGACATTTTAAATGTTATAATCCAGTCAGGTTTACCAAAAGCTGTGTGGCCTTATGTAGTTGAAACCAAGAGCTGCAGCCAGCCAATAAATTGTGTCTTGCCTGCTGTTTTTGATCTGAAAAGGTCATCTGTGATTTTTGCCTCATTAGCTCAATGCCTATGACATTAAACGGATGAGGCTTAAGGAATTCCGGTGGATTTTGCATTGCCTCCTTACAGAAATTAAAGCTGAAGTTCTTGGGAACTCTGTCTTCCCATATGTAACAGTAACTGTGTTTTGAAGCCGTAGGGATGGCAGTGAAGGCTGGCTGGTAGGATATGGAAGAATAATAGAGCTTTGGAGGGAGAAAAGGAATGAGAGAAGGAAGACGGAGGACAGGAAATCCCACACATTCTAGTGAAATGGTGGCACATAACTGATTCAGATGGTATTTTCTTCTGCATATGAAATGTGAGGACGTCTTACGAGATCTTAGGAGAAGAGGTGGGTGTAGTAGTGGGAGTGAGTGTCACAAATTAGAGTAAACAGGAGTAAGTTTGGTCAAAGAACATATTTCTGACTGTTCAGAGTACCCATTTTAATTATCTAACCTACAGCAAGTTGCCTTCTTGGGGGAGTTAAACCTTTTAGACAAATGAGCTGGAACGTCACACCCGCTGAGCTGTGGAGAGGAGCCTGCAAGTCAGCGTTTAATGCTCTCCACTCACTGTCCTGGGACAATCTGGTCACAGGAGATTCTCCACACCAGTGGGAAGGACATGCTTCACACGGAACTGTGCCTTTTGATATCCCGCCTCAAGGGCTTTGATGCAGTAGTCTGTCACACGGTAACCCTGAGTCCCACCAGTAAATCAGGCATCAGCAGCGGAGATGTTACTTCGTGTTTGTGAATGTTACGTGCTGTCAGGACTGGGTACTTGTGAAGCCTTGTTAAAAGGCTGGAGCATGTCTGAGGTTGAAACGTCACAGGACACTTGTGGCATTAACTCTGGTTCCCGTGTTGGTGGGGGAGGGAACGAAAAGGAACAGGTAAGAGGCTGAGAAGTACCCACTGACCCACTGAAGAGATGGGATGGCTCACCTTGCTTTGTGTCTCCGTTAATCTGTTAGAGGAGATCTTGTGTACTTTTAGGGTAGCTAGAGATTTCGGTTACCCCTCTTCTTAAAGTGTTTGAAAACCACCATTTTAATTGCAAAAGGGAATATAAACACATACTATCGACAGACAGCAAAACTAAAGGCAGACCAGAGGGAGTCCTACCCATTGCTAACTCCAGTTCAAAATATTTTACATGCCTGGAATTTTCACAGATCTCAGAGGTTTCCTCTGTGGGCAACTAAAGAGCAGCCTATAGATCCCAGTGTTTCCATTAAATAACTCCTGTTTCGCTTGAAACACATGGTCAGGCTTTTTCCTGTTAAATTCTTTACATACATCTTGGTTATTTTTTAAAAATAATAAACTAAAGATGCAAGGGGGGAAGTGACACGGCTGGCGTTATGATCAGTCTCCTGGCCCCTGGCCCTTGGCGCACATACTGCCCCCTGCGGCCTGCCAGTCCCAGGGGATGAGCGGTTCGGTTCTGTCTCTGCAGAGTGAGGATTCGGACGAGGATGAGCCTTGCGCGATAAGCGCCAAATGGACTTTCCAGAGGGACAGCAAGAGGTGGTCCCGGCTTGAAGAGTTCGATGTCTTTTCTCCAAAGCAGGACCCCGTCCCTGGGTCCCCAGACGATCCCCACCTGAAGAACGCCCCCAGCCGTGAAAGCGTGCTGACGGACCTCAGCGAGCGCCAGGAGGTGGCTTCTGTCCGCAGCCTCAGCAGCACCAGCAGCCTCGCCACGCAAGCCACCCACCTCGGGGGCGCGGCGACGGCCCGGACTAACTCCGTCACCAGCGTCTGCTCCTCCGGCACCTTCGTAGGCAACGATGACTCCTTCTGCAGCCTGCCCTCTCCCAAGGAACTGTCCAGCTTCAGCTTCAGCGTGAAAGGCCACGAGAAGAACACCAAGTCCAAGACGCACAGCCTGCTGAAACGCATGGAGAGCCTGAAGCTCAAGGGCTCCCACCACAGCAAGCACAAGGTGCCGTCCAAGCTGGGGCTGATCATCAGCGGGCCCATCCTGCAGGAGGGGGTGGACGAGGAGAAGCTCAAGCAGCTGAACTGTGTGGAGATCTCCGCCCTCAACGGCAACCGCATCAACGTCCCCGTGGTGCGGAAGAGGAGCGTCTCCAACTCCACGCAGACGAGCAGCAGCAGCAGCCAGTCCGAGACCAGCAGCAACGTCAGCACGCCCAGTCCCGTCACCAGGACCCGGAGCCTCAGTGCCTGCAACAAGCGGGGAGGCATGTACCTAGAGGGCTTCGATCCGTTCAATCAGTCCACATTCAACAACGTTATGGAACAGAACTTTAAAAACTGCGAGAGCTACCCGGAGGACGCGGTGTTCTACATCCCAGAAGATCACAAGCCTGGCACTTTCCCCAAAGCCCTCTCCAACGGCAACTTCTCTCCCTCAGGGAATAACAGCTCTGTGAACTGGAGGACTGGAAGCTTCCACGGCCCTGGCCATATCAGCCTGAGGAGGGAAAATAGCAGCGACAGCCCCAAGGAACTTAAGAGACGCAATTCCTCAAGCTCCATGACCAGCCGCCTGAGTATCTATGACAACGTGCCCGGCTCCATCCTCTATTCCAGCTCCGGTGACCTGGCCGACCTGGAGAACGAGGACATCTTCCCCGAGCTGGACGACATCCTCTACCACGTGAAGGGGATGCAGAGGATAGTCAACCAGTGGTCGGAGAAATTTTCAGACGAGGGAGACTCAGACTCGGCCCTGGACTCGGTCTCTCCATGCCCGTCCTCGCCCAAGCAGATACACCTGGACGTCGACAATGACCGAGCCACCCCCAGCGACCTGGACAGCACGGGCAACTCACTGAACGAACCCGAGGAGCCCTCAGACATCCCGGAAAGGAGGGATTCTGGGGTCGGGGCCTCCCTGACTAGGTCCAGCAGGTAAGAACTTTTCTTCCCTTCTCCACCCAGTTTGAGGAGGAGGGATCAGAAGGAAGCTGCTTCTGCTTGTTGCGTAGGGAGGTGGGAATAAGTCCGACGTTCACAGCCACAAAAGTTGCTAAGGAAAGTGACCGATGGGGAAATCCTACCACCCTAAGAGAGTGAACACTGTTCAGTGGGTACCAGAGCTTCAGTTTGGGAAGGTGAATGAAGTAAGTTCTGTGGATGGATGGTACGGATGGTTGTACCACACTGTGGATGTACTTAATACTTAATGTATTTAACTGTGCGCTCAAAGTGGTTGACAGTAAATTTTATGTTATATATATTTTACCACAGGGGTAAAAAAAAAAAAGACTGGAATGGAAGTTGAGTCTTCTCAGTTCCTAAGATAAGAGGCCGGTGAGCGGCCCGCTGCTGACTCTGCATCGACCCATTAAAAAGCTTTCGTCCTCACTCACATTGCCCGCCTTCTCTCGCAGGCACAGGCTGAGATGGCACAGTTTCCAGAGCTCTCATCGGCCGAGCTTAAACTCTGTATCGCTGCAGATTAACTGCCAATCTGTGGCCCAGATGAACCTGCTGCAGAAATACTCCCTCCTGAAGTTGACCGCCCTGCTGGAGAAATACACGCCTTCTAATAAGCATGGTTTTAGCTGGTAAGGGTTTAAACTGTCCAGTGAACTGTATTTGAAAATGTTCTCAACCAGTGCTCTCCCAACACTGAGGATGTGACAGTTGCGTCCTGGATCTTTAGTCCCTCATCCTAATGCCGTCAGTTTCTGCACTCTTGAGGCTACCTTTGACCCTGCTTAAGCCAAGATAGCTTTAGGGAGCTTCCATCAGGGCTGGTTGGGTTTTCAGTGCCAGTTGATGGGATGAGCATGCTTGACCCTTCCATCTCATCGTCCAGGCGCTTCCGTCCCAGTGGTGGGAATAGCCCACCACAGGCAAATACACGTACAGGATCAGATCATAATTGGGAAGGAAGGGAAGAAAACTGTGTAGGTCATAAGGTGTTATGAGACCAACTTTGAAATGCTTCCTGTACAGTACCTGGTTTTGTGCCCCTCTTTGTGCACATTTTTAGAAATCATTTCTGATGTGAGTATTTGCAGCATCACAAGAATCTACCTGAACTAAAGAGTTTTGTTTTTTCCAACAGACTCTTAAGCAGTGGATAATCGTTTTAAGGAATTCACCACTCTAAGATATCATGACTAAAATAATATACGAAGATAAAATTTACTGAGCTGTCCATACTTTCAGAAGTATGGCCCTTGGTGTGTATGCTGTGAGATGCAGACTGTTGGGCTGGATGGGTCACGGATAGGACCCATTATGTGCATATTTTAATTTTCCTACTGAGTGCAAAGCAGAGAAATGTCTCTACATTGGCATCCCAGCGCATTCTGCACTGTCAGCTGTGTATCCTGAAGTCTTTTCACCAGTCCAAGTGCTCATTATCCAGTTGCACAATTAGCGCTCTTTATAAAAATGGAGACGCGGCCCAATTCGTGAGTAGCGCTCGGTAGCAAACCAGAGAGTCAGCGGAGCAATGTAACCCTTCTCTCTCCAGCTCCTCCCCTCCTTGGGACTCATAGTGAGGTTAACTTGGGCATCAAAGCATCTCCTGTTCAAAGGCTGTTATTATGGGAGCCCTGCTAAATACAGAAGTTGTTTGTTCTGAATGACAGAAATAAGTATTGACTGGTTTATCCCCACATGCTTCAGATTCTCGGTGGAGATCGTAATGTGTTCCTTGCACATTCCGCCGCTGGGCTTTTCTCCCCCGACAAAGCGAGTATTATGCACACTTATAGCCGTGATACCATATACTTAACTGTATGGAAACACAAATTTGGCTGTGTGCTTCAGTTTCACCTTTCCTAGAGCTATAAACAGTAACGCGCCATGGCTGTGGCGTAAGCACTCCAAAGTCAAGGCAGTCTGCCTCGCGCCGTGTTCCTCTGTGCTTCGAGTCAGGGTTTCCTGGCTGGCTCTTTAAAACTTCACACGTTACGTTCTCATTTCTGGGTTGCCCCCACCAGCACCACCGAACCCTCAAGAATCTGAAAGTCCGTAATACCTCCTGGGTTCTGGTCAGTTTTTCCAGTGAGTCCAAACCAAATGTTAACGCCTCACACTGTGGGATCCACGGAGTGAGGAGAAATTCTACACAAAGTTCTTTTCCTGTGCGGCCTTGCCCCTTCTTGTCCCATTTAGAGAGGTCATTTGTAGAGCTGAAATTTCTGCTTCACAGCATTAAATGCGTGACGTTGGCTTCCTGCTGCTGCATATACTGCTCCGGCTGGACCTGGTGTCAGGACTCCAGGGAGCCTGGCGTAGGCTCACAAAACCCTCATTGTTCTTCTCCGTCTTCCTTTAGAAAGCTAAAGATGTTATATTCTCCGGGGTCATCAGCAGGAGAATTTATTTTAACTTCGGGTCATTAGCTTGGCCCCCACTCTTGAGCTCTGGAGTTGGTTCTCATTATGTCAGACCAACATCGTGCCTCTGCTGTTTTCTCGTCCTGATCTTTTTTTTTACCCTAAATACTTGGGATCTCATCAAGAACCTAGAAATGATTCTTGTCCATTTTCAGGACAGATAGGAACTTGTTTTTCAACTCTGTCCTGAAGCTCCTACTTAGGGTCTTGACTGTTCTTTTCTCCTTCTGTTCCTTCCTGTGCCGCCGTTTTGTAAGGAAGCCCATCACCTCCCTTAGGAACACAAACCCAGTTCTCAGAGTTACCAGTGGAAGGAGAATCCCCAGCTGAGGAGCTGTTACTGGGCCTCACAGCCCCAACCCTTAGAGGATGTAGAACATCACTGTCTAATGGAACTCTCTGTGGTGGTAGAAATGTTCTATATTTGCACAGTCCAGTATGGTAACTACCGGTCACAAATGGCTAGTGAGTGCTTAAAATGTGGCTGATACAACTGAGGAACTGAATTTGTAGTTCTGTTTGATTTAAATTGAAATAGCTACCTTATTAGCACAGATCTAGAGCCCACAGGGTTTAACTACACAGATGGACAAAAACATAGACAAGTAAACATATCCCTCCAACCCCCAATATTTTTTCAACAGGGCTGTGCCCAAGTTTATGAAAAGGATCAAGGTTCCAGACTACAAGGACCGGCATGTGTTCGGGGTCCCTCTGACGGTCAACGTACAGCGCACAGGACAGCCCCTCCCCCAGAGCATTCAGCAGGCCATGCGCTACCTCCGCAACCATTGTCTGGATCAGGTGAGAGCCGCTGCTTGCAGGTCCCGCTTAATCATGGGAGTCCAGATGCATGCATCTTCTTCTAGTTTTGCAGTGAAAAAACGCTTAATGTTTTTTTTTTTTTTACAATAGGTTGGACTCTTCAGAAAATCAGGTGTCAAATCCCGGATTCAGGCTCTGCGCCAGATGAATGAAAGCGCCATAGATTGTGTCAACTATGAGGGGCAGTCTGCTTATGATGTGGCAGACATGTTGAAGCAGTATTTTCGAGATCTTCCTGAGCCACTAATGACGAACAAACTCTCGGAAACCTTTCTGCAGATCTACCAATGTAAGTGTTCTTTGATCTTGACGTTCGTCGTTGGCAGTGGGGAAAAGTGGGGTCAGCTGAAACCTGTAGCTCCTTTGAAGTCATTCTCTTGGACCTACATGATGATCTCTTAGAAATACGTCATCGATTTCTTTCTTCCTTGCCTTCTTGTTTGTGGAACAGGTTTCTGTGTACCTGTTGAATAATGCAAAAATAAATATCCCTCGTCATCATTCTCTAATTACCGAAGCAACTGTGCATTTTTACATTCTGATCCAGCAGCTCGTTTTTTTCATTCGTTTCCAGAACAGTGGTATCTAAGATACTTAAAAGAGCAGATTCCGAGATCCCTCTCTCCGCCTTGTCTGTAGGCATTTCAGTTGCTTCGCATTTCTCTAGCAGGGCCTGTTGTGTTTAAAGTTTCACAGGTGTCTGTGTGTTTTACCTTGCTGTAAAACGAATAAATAATCTTTTTCTGCTATTCATCTCAGCTTCTACCAGAAATACTTGGGAAAACAATACCCATGCCCATCTCACTTTTAAGTAAAGCTTAAAGCAAACAGTGGTCTGAATTAATGATCAAGATCAGGATTATAGCTTCTGCAGCCTGGTGTTTTTCTTTGGCTCGGTGTGTTATTACAGCAATGTAATTTAAAAGCAGCTTCTCTCAGTGCTTGAATTGTCTTTAGAACTGGCACGTGGGACTTTATTTTATGAGAAATGGAGTTGGTCTGGATTATTTCATTATTTGTTTCGTCCTTTCAGATTTTATGAAAACACAGGTCACATTTCCCCCACCAAGGTATTTGTTATGTATTGTAACCATGGAGCTGTTTAATCAGTTTGTCCTATGGAGCTGCGTTTGAGTGACTTCAGTTTTCCACCACACGACTTTTAAAAGAAAAATTTGCCTAGTAAAGGAGACCTGAAAGTCGTGTTCCACATTTTCTACGTGTATTATTTTATTTATTTATATATAATACATTATAATTGTATTATACATACATATTATATAATGTTATAATACATTACATTATATTGTTATATTATTTATATTATATATTTTTTATGGGTTTATTTCTCAAGCCCTCTCAGTAGGGCTTTCTAAAACTTAAAGAAATTACTAGTTAAACATATCTGTTGTTTAAATGGAATATTTTAGCAGCTTCCTTTCCCCACTTAAAGAATGAACAGATCAGTTGAAATTGGGAGAGTCCGCTGAGATGCTGAACATTTTGTAGTCAAGGTGAAGAAATCTCGGTTCTCATCCTCTTGTATGTCTTTGATAAGATTTCTCGTTGAAACTAAAGTATAGCCTATAATGTTCAGTAATTAAGAATGGTAAACTAGGAGTTTCAAAAAAGTACTTAGAAAAGAAAGAACCGTAAAGAACTGTAAAGTAAGAGAAGAGCAGGCATCATCTGGAGCTGCACTTTGAGGTGGATTCAGGAGTACATTGGCGTTGTGGGGTTTTAAGACTTGTAACTCCTCCACAGGCAGGAAGTCCTTGAGGGTAGTGACGCTGGTGGCCATCCCTAATTTCTTCCGTATTAACCTCAAGTACACTTTTTGCAAGTGCTTGTTCAGTGCTGGGCTGAGGTCTTTGATGCCGCTATTTGCTTTGGGACGTTTCCTTTTGAGCGTACATGGAAAATCACTGGGTTGATGTGGTAAACGCGGGTGTCGTGCAGATGTGCCCAAGGACCAGCGCCTCCAGGCGATCAAGGCCGCCATCATGCTCCTGCCTGACGAGAACAGGGAGGTCCTGCAGACGCTCCTCTACTTCCTGAGCGATGTCACAGCAGCTGTGAAGGAGAACCAGATGACTCCCACCAACTTGGCCGTGTGCTTGGCGCCTTCCCTCTTCCACCTCAACACCCTCAAGAGAGAGAATTCCTCTCCAAGGTACGGGTCCAGCGAGCTGCGCACGTGCACGGCGAGACGCGCACGCGTGGTGTTGAGACGCACACGTGCATGGTGAGACACGCACGCGCATGCTCCGTTCTTTAGACAGAAGAAGCCTCCGTTTCCTTGTAGGGCTGTCCCTGTGTTTTTGTTGGGTTCATACCCGAATCCAGCAAAAAGGAGTTTCTGCCTTGTGCTGCTTCCATTCTTTCTTCTCGGCCCTGGGGGCGTGACTTCCTAGACAATCTAGTTTCAACCAGGTTTTGAGAGAGATGTGCATTACTGCTTTGCCGTGGCAGGTGTTTTCCCTGATCCTCCCTCCAGTGCTCTCTGTAACATTGTCATCATACTTTCTGCCGGCAAACAGACAAGAGAGTTTACAGACCTCAAAAACTGGATGGGGGACGAGAGCCCTGCTGCCTTGGCTTCTGCATAAATAAAACCAAGCTGCCTTGGCTTCTTCAGCAGAACCAAGCTGCCGGCCTGTGTGGGAAAGTTGAAAGGAGCTGGATCTGAAATGACTAAGGATGATGTTGAGCCTCAAAGTTAAGACTCAGCTGAGCCAATTGTTGCAAAGTTTCTCCTTGTCTTCGATGTAGACAAGATCGAAGTGACTGTGGAACATAACAGAGGCTCTTTTGCTCAGCACTTACTCTGTCCCCAGCATGGGGCTACACCCTGGACATTGATTATCTCCTTTAATCCTCATAACAATCGTAGGAGGTGAAGCTCCTGTTAGTATCTATTTTACACATGAGGCAAGACTGCAGGGCAGGTCACTTAAGTAAGTATTGAATAACTTGCCTATGCTGATAGGAAAAAATGGCAGAACCTGTTGGATCATCTTACTTATTTGAATATTGCGTATAAAGGCCTCATGGTGAAGTGTCACTAACCCCTTTCTCCTAAATTCATCCTGCCGATCCTTTTCCTCAGCTGTAAAGGAACTTGACAAATATTTCTCAGCTGTAGGCGTGAGGCCTGGTTGTGCTAGTGAAGTTAGCTTTGCTTCTGAAAGCCATACAATGCTTAATTAACTAGTTCTGTGTTTAATGGGATAGAGAGCTAGAGGTGAGCAGAAGAGAGAGATTAGATAAGATTAAGACAAAAGCTCTAGGAAACAATAGACTTTTCTCTCACTGACAAGAGGGGCTCCTGTTTATTTACACTGGAAGGAATGATCCTGTTTAGCCCCTTGACAAGTGCCTGCCACCCACATACTCCTCCAAGCTGCCTTTCCTTCCTGCCACCCCACACGGTATAGACCTTACAAGCTGCCCTGTTTAAATAGGAACCTATTTAACGTGATGGTTTTAAATAACCTAGATTTCATCGGAGACAGTCTCTTCCATGTTTTCTGTGCATCGTTGATACAACTGAGAAATTCTAGTGACCAAAGTAAAGCTTTCCTTAACCACTTAATGACAAATAGCCTCCAGTGAAAGTCTTTTTCTCTCCTTTAGGTTTCCTCGAATAACACATTGATTAAAATATATAAATATTTCGGGGCTTCCCTGGTGGCACAGTGGTTGAGAGTCCACCTGCCGATGCAGGGGACGTGGGTTCGTGCCCCGGTCCGGGAGGATCCCACATGTCACGGAGCGGCTGGGCCCGCGAGCCATGGCCGCTGGGCCTGCGTGTCCGGAGCCTGTGCTCTGCAACGGGAGAGGCCACAGCAGTGAGAGGCCCACGGACCGCAAAAAAAAAATATATATATATATATATATATTTGAATCTTTCCCTTCCCTTATTTCTCTCTCTAGGGTAATGCAAAGAAAACAAAGCTTGGGAAAACCAGATCAGAAAGATTTGAATGAAAATCTTGCTGCCACTCAAGGGCTAGCCCATATGATTGCTGAGTGCAAGAAGCTTTTCCAGGTAAGGAGACGGGAAGTTTTGTTATTTGTCAAGGATGATGTAAATGAGGACAAAATCCTGGGCACCATACTTGTTCACATCTTTTTTTTTTTTTGGCCGCACTGTGCGGCAGGCGGAATCTTAGTTCCCCAACGAGGGACTGAACCTGTACCACCTGCATTGAGAGAGTGGAGTCTTAGCCACTGGACCGCCAGGGAAGCCCCAGCTTGTTCACATCTTAACCAAAAGGTCTTTTCCACAGCTGAAGAGTATATATGTCGTCTGAGAATGTCTTATTTATATATTTTATAATGTATAAGCTCATTAGAGCTAATATGTTAATGAACTTGCCTACCTCCATACCCCTTTACTTAGAAAGCAGAAGTAACAAGTTATCTGAAATAAATTCTGTATCTGAGATGCAGCCGCTATGGAAAACAGTATGGCCATTCCTTAAAAAATTAAAAATAGAACTACCTTAGGATCCAGCAATTCCATTCCTGAGTATATCCAAAGAAAACAAAAGCACTAATTCAAAAAGATAAATGCACCCCAATGGTCATAGCATTATTTACAGTAGCCAATGGAAGCAACCTAAGTGTCCATCAACAGATGAATGGATAAAGAAGATGTGATGGGGAGGGGGTATGTGTGTATAAAATGAAATACTACTCAGCCATTAAAATAAAAGAATGAGGGGCTCCCCTGGTGGCGCAGTGGTTGAGAGTCCGCCTGCCGATGCAGGGGACACGGGTTCGTGCCCCGGTCCGGGAGGATCCCACGTGCCGCGGAGCGGCTGGGCCCATGAGCCATGGCCACTGAGCCTGCGCGTCCGGAGCCTGTGCTCCGCAACGGGAGAGGCCACAACAGTGAGAGGCCCGCGTACCGCAAAAATAAATTAATTAATTAATTAATTAAATTTAATTTAAAATAAATAAATAAAAGAATGAAATTTTGAATTTTACCATTTGCAACAGTAGGGATGGACCTGGAGGGTATTATGCTTAGTGAAATAAGTCAGGCAGGGGAAAACAAGTACTGTATGTTATTGCATACATGTGGAATCTAAAAAAATAAGACAAAGAATGAATATAACAAAACAGAAACAGACTCACAGGAATAGAGAACAAACTAGTGGCTTGAAAGGTAAGAGGGGTGTGGGGGGCAAGGGGATTAAGAGGTACAGACTACTGTGTATAAAATAAATAAGCCACAGGATATATTGTACAGCACAGGGAATATAGCCCATATTTTACAATAACTTTAAATGGAGCATAATCTATAAAGTTTTTGGATCGCTGTGTTGTACACTTGAAACTACTGTCATATTGTAAATCAACTAACTGTACTTCAATTTAAAAAAATCTGTCTTCGTCAACGTACACCCTATTTTAATCACTTACTCTCCTACTGTAACTTTCTAAAGAAGAGGACCTCAGACAAAAATAAGCTTTCTAGGCACCTTTATGAAGGTGATCTGCTTGCGTCCTCACGATACCACATGAGGTCGGCAGGGACACTCCTCCATCTGTTGGAAGCGGGGGGGACTGGACTGCTTGCACTGCCTTGAGGATCTTGCCGCTTCCTCTGATGGGCAACAAGCCTCCTTTATGTCTCTCATGTCCCTCCCAGGTTCCTGAGGAAATGAGCCGATGTCGAAATTCCTACACCGAACAAGAGCTGAAGCCACTTACCCTAGAAGCGTTGGGACGCCTTTGTAATGATGAGTCAGCCAGCTACCAACACTTCCTCCAGGACTGCGTGGACAGCCTGTTTAAAGAGGTCAAAGAGAAATTCAAAGGCTGGGTCAGCTACTCTACATCTGAGCAGGCTGAGCTATCCTATAAGAAGGTATGTCGTCTCCCCGTTGTCAGCCATTTGAATTCTAGTGGTCAGGACTTGGGTTCATCAGAGACGAGATACCCTTTTGCCAACACAGTTCTCCTTTGGCATCTGTCACCCATTCCCTTCCTTATAGAACTAGGCAGCCAGGTGATCCATATCCCCCAGGTAAGAGTGGAAACCAGTTCAGTGAGGAATAGTACTCATTGAACATGTGTCAGGGGAATCAAAATATCTAATGAAATCCTTTGGTTCCACAGAAACACACTAGAATTCCCTGGAATGTTTTACTAATGGTATGGGGCCTTTGGGCATTTTGCGACGTGCTTAGATATTTCCATCATTTGATTGGAATCCCCTTGGGCTCTCTCCTGTTCTCAGTCACTCTTCTCTTGGCCCTTTAATGAGCAGGGAGTGCTGGGTGGGTGGGTGGTTAACCTGAAAGCCCCTTAAGGGCAGAGGCATCCTGTATTGCTTTGCATGATAGGTGCATGGAGGTATTTGTTGATTTGTCTCTACCACCTTGAGTAGAAACAATGAGAACAGTCGGATGGCCATGCAGGCTTGGGAGTGCAGATAAATCTTAGTTTTATTACATTGACCCTAATATGGGTCCCAGGAAAACAGATATAACCGGAGGTGACGCCAGCAGTACTATTGGCTTTCTGGCCTGATCTTGAATGTACTTGCGGTCAGCAGCCTATTAAAGCCAGAAATAAACATTAGGACGACGTACCCAGCTAGTAGTTTGCCTTCAGAGACTAGGTGTGTGGGAATTGTCTCAGCACTGAGGAGTACATCCTCTTTTCAGGTGAGTGAAGGACCCCCTCTAAGGCTTTGGAGGGCAACCACTGAAGTCCCTGCATCGCCTGAGGAAATCTTAAAGCGCCTACTTAAAGAGCAGCACCTCTGGGACGTGGACTTGTTGGATTCAAAAGTGATTGAGATCCTGGACAGCCAAACTGAAATTTACCAGTATGTCCAAAACAGTATGGCACCCCATCCTGCTCGGGACTACGTTGTTCTGAGGTGAGAGCTTCCGGATTGATTATTGCGGCAAGGAAGAGCTTCTGTGGCACTGAATGTTATAAGATGCTAACACTATTTAAAATAGAACGTTTGCTTCCAGAAAAGCGTTGAACCCTTCCAAATATGAAAAATATATCCTCATTTATTCCAACAGTGTGTCCATCCCTGAAAATGGTTTGAACTCGTTTGGAATCGAGCTCAGAAAGAGAGGCACATTCCATTGAACGTGTTCACTGGTAGCTGATTTTTGCCCCCTTTAGGATAGATTTTCTCGTTAGAAACAGCTAGTGAATGCAGAAGCCAGGAAGTAACATTTGGGTCCCAAGTGAGCTGTGGTTAAAGCTGATTCATATGTGATTCATAAATTCTCTGAAGATGTTATTGAAAGAAGAATTCCAAAAATCTTTGAGGAAATGTCACATCATTAGTCCAGAACTTCTCCAACAGACTAACATTTGGATGTCCATGTTCTAATACATTTGTGAAATATAAAAAGGGTTTTCAGACCCACTTCAGATTGGTCCTCTTTCCAAGAACTGACTGTGAGCTTAAATACCACTGCAGAAGGGGCTCTGTTGAAGTTAGGCATTCAGGAGTCCTTGCACAAGGATGGATGCACGGCGTGGCCCCCATCCTGCCCTTCAGCTGCCTTCTCTAAGAGTGAGGCCCCGTTTTAAACTCGGCTTCCAGGAAACTCCATTTTTTCCCCCTCTCGTTTTGTCCCTACAGAACATGGAGGACTAATTTACCCAAGGGAGCTTGTGCCCTTTTACTCACCTCCGTGGATCACGACCGGGCCCCTGTGGTGGGAGTGAGGGTCAATGTGCTCCTGGCCAGGTATCTAATCGAACCCTGCGGGTCAGGGAAATCCAAACTCACCTACATGTGCAGAGCTGACTTAAGGTATGTTCTAGTGCTGATTTTTTTTTTTTTTTTTGACATCTTGAGTGAATACATCCCTGCATCTTGGATGCTCTGTGAAGAGCGGTGCTTATAAAGTAACTCCTTCATGTTTCTTGGTCCTCTGGGTACCACTTACTAATTTCCACCCCTTAGGGAATATGGTACTAAAGCAATGTGGATGTGGTGGTTCTGCCATGAACTTAAAGCCACAGGAAATGAGAGTTCGAATTAGCAATCAGATGTTTCTCATTGTATATTCAAAGAGGTTTGAATAATGTGACATGCCCTTTTAGTAATTAATTAGACCTATACTTTGTGCCATAGATCAGTGCGAATTCTTATCAGGAAATGAACGAAATGCAGCAATACCAACAAGAAAAATCAAACCTCTAAAAACTTTCCGAAGTGGCTCTCCTGTTAAATAAATCCTCATTTGAAGTCTTTACAGCTCCGTGCTGCAAGTATCTGTATGGTCTGTTCTTGTTCTGCACGCCAGAGCTTTCTTTCCTGAACAGTTTCACTCAGTATCCGCACTCAGTATGTTGTTCCTTGAGAAACTTCTGGTTCCAAAAGTGTAATGGAGGTGCCAGCAGATTACTTTGGAATAGTAAAGAGGGATCTTTACTCGCACATTTTGCTGATCAAGAAATAGAAGTATATTCAGAACTCCCTTCAGCTGATTCAGGGTTTTCCAACTCGAATAATTTATTTGCGTTTCCTTTCCTGTCTGTCGTAGGGGCCACATGCCAGAGTGGTACACGAAATCTTTTGGACATTTGTGTGCGGCTGAAGTTGTAAAGATCCGAGACTCCTTCAGTAATCAGAGCACTGAAACCAAAGACACCAAATCTAGGTGATTCCCGAAGCATGTCCATTATCTGGGCCTTTGTTTCTAGAACCCTTGCCAGTCCTTGGAAGATTGGGTTCAGTGTCTGATCCTGAAACGAAACTACAAGATGCAGTGTGGGAATTGACTATAGTGATTTGATACATTTTTAAAGCTGCTTTCTATTCGTTTAAGGTCTGTATTATGGACCTTGACTGGAATATATGACTGTGCAAAAAAAAAAAAAAAAAAAAAGGTATTCCTATTCGAATTGCTTCTGAGAAGCAAAACTATAAATACATTAGGGAAGATAATGAAGAGACGTCATTCTCTTGCGATGTCGGTGTCTGTGTACGTGTACCTATGTCATTTTCTTTGCAGTGTGTGGAGGGACTGGTGTATCCACTGGAATAGTTGGTCCTCTTTGACATATTTTCTCGCTGAGAAGAGCAAAGAAAGGTTTGCACAGAGGGGTGTGTGTATGTGTGTTTGTTGCTAGTCGAATGGCATAGATGTGTAAGTTGGGCTACAGTGTCTGGCACACTGAGACACCTCCAAGAAGGATCTTGATGCAACAGGTTCAGTTTAACCTGGAATATCTGACTACCCATGGAATTATCCAGAAAGTGAACCCATTTATTTTGGGGTGTCAGACAACCCACCCTTGTCTGTTGTTGTTTTTTTTTCCTGAGTTAGTAAACACTTTCCGTCTCCACCAACCTCTTCTTTACCTTAAAAGTGATTGTAATAAATTTACTTGGATAGCCCATTTTAAACACAGTTTGTCTCTAGACCTGATTGCAGATAGCAAAGTTGTTTTTATCCAGTACAGGTGAATTCAGGGATGGAAATTCCCCCTTGCTAGCTCCAAAGCACAGTTTTGTTTTTTGGTTTTTAAGTTGAGATGTGAAAACTGAGCACTCTTAACATCTACTCCTGAATCAAATATCAACACCTTTTACGTGTCCGCAAATTCTTTGCATTTCCACGTTAGGAGAAACTCTTTAAGGCACTATGTATGGGAACACAGGAAACTGTGTCCCAAGGAAACCCTTGTAAATTTAACCCAATCACAAAAGTTGCTTGTTGTTATGGTTATTAACAGCATTTTTGAAAGCCGCATATGTTAATTGGATTTGTCCTTCTCAGCAAATAGGGGTTTTTTTAAAATTTTGTTTTTCCTACATTTCTTTTTCTTCTCCTTTATGAACCCCCTGGAAATATATTTTAGTAGTAATGGAAAGTAGTAATCACAGTAAAAAACAAACGAACAATCAAAAACACACTAGTGCAGGGCTTTGGAAGGGTGGTCTTTATACAGGTTTTACTGTAACGGTAAAGGTTGGCTCAAAAGACAGTATTAGTGAATTTATTTTATATGGATCAAAAGTGAATAATGTATGAATGAGAGTTGTAAGAAGGACTTTTATTTTGTTATAATTTAGTTACCATTGTCAGTGTTATTTCAAAGGTTCTTTGAAGAATTAGGGGGCAGGGGACAGATCAGAGTTTAATTTGAGTATTTTGGATATTAGCGTGCCTCATGAAGATATACTTGTATATTCAACTTTAATGGCTTTGAGATTTGTAAGAGTATATGTTGTATATACCATTCTATTAAGAAACATGTACGCCTACCTGTCCACTGTGCTTTCCAACACAGATAAAGCATGATAAAGATTATTATTTAAAATATACTTGTATTTATACCTCAGATATTCTTTTGGATTTTGTACCTCAAGGCTTTTTTGGTTTGTTTTTTTTTTGTTTGTTTTTTGCTAATGTAAATACCCTTTACATGAATACAGTCTAAGTGAAAAAAAAAGTAAATAAGAGGTTTATAACTTGCTCTATATCTGTACAGAATATAATCAATAAGTGCACTATTAAATGTTTAAAGTAAGGGAAACGTCTGGCCTGCTTTCCACTGTATCACATCTCACTCCCACCCGTAAAGCCACAGATGGCAAGGCATACCATCCTAGCATCAACTAAAATGAAAATACGGATTTGCTACAGGAAAAATCGGACTGCAAATCATTCCAAGGCCAAACTGCAACTGAGCCACTCACTAACAAACAGGAAACCCTGGTGAAGGTTCAGGAAGCACAGAGATGCTCTCCAAACAAAGGTCTCGAGGAAACGATACTGAGAAAGTTACAAGAATAAGCAACAGCAACTGAAAGATGCTCGTAAGCAAAGCCAAGGTCACCGATTCATTCCACAAAAGGTCTCTTTCCCACTGTTTTCCCACTGTTTGGCTTTCCTGTTGAAAGGATTCCTTACATATTTGACCAGAGGAGAATGTGAAGGATGTGAACATTTTCAAGAACTCTGCTTTAAGCCACCTAAAGTGATATCGCCACAACTTACTAATTGTGACTAATTGCCTAGGTTGTAAGCTCTCTGAGAGCAGGGCTCTTCTACACGTCTTTATAATCCCCTACAGCAGCTTTCAGTGTTTTGTACTTGTAGGCACCTAATAAATTTATTATTTGCCAAATGGAATTGATTGAATCAGCGTCTGTTATTTGAAAAGGAAGAGAAGCTAGGATGCTGTCTGTCTTAAGTCCTCACTTTGGTTCATCAGTGCCCATTTTGAGATGGCAGAGACTGGAACTTGTTAAACCTAGTGAAACCTTAAAGTTCAAAAACGGGCGAAGATGACATAGATATTCTACAGAGATGCTCTGGATTCTAAATTAGAGAGTTCTTTGTGCTGGAATTTCAACCAGTCTCATTCCTCCGATACAATGTGATATGCATCTTAGATTTGATTTTGACAAATACTCACTCTGGGCATAGTAAAGGAGAAAAACCAATCTCGATATAATTTTTTTAAAACACACATACAGACCAAAGCCTTTTTTATTTACTTCTGCCTCCAGTCCTGGTTTCCTCAGAGCCATATAAAATGGAAAATCAAAATGTCTGAAATACCTAATAATTCAGTTGTTTGCACAGCTCTGGAGTCATGAGTTAGTAATAGGCTACATGTGGTTACCAGGATGGAAGAGATGCTCTCACGGGCACCCAGGTAGATTCAGATTGCTTTTGTCACGACCCATTTTCCTATTTACCTCATTTAGTCAGTTATTCCAACACCTATTTATATTTAACTCACACAGTGCTCAGACCTGAAGATTCCAAAGCCCTGAAAATCTGCTCTCAGAGATACTAAGATAGAAATGATAACGCCCCATAGCACCCTGCCTACCAATTTACAGATGGCATAACTTGGAAGATTCTAACAAAATTAAATGGATTCTTAAGAGGGTTTGTTTTTTTCTTTCCCCTCCCAGGGCTAAGGGGAACAGCTGAGATTTTGGGAAAGTAAAAACTGAGGAAAAACTAGGGAAGATAATCCATATCGGTGCTTTTCCAGCACCACTGGTTAGGGGTGTGTGTGTGTCCGGGGAAAAACAAAGGCAGTAGAGAGGTGTGTGGGATGTTATAGTTACGCTCATGGGTCTTTATGCCACCTTTGTCCACTTTTCACACGCTTAATCCTCACACGCACCCCACAAAGCATAGGTATTATCCTTCTAAGGACTATGGCTATGACTTAGTGACGCATTAAGGTGCCCAGAGCCAGAAAGAGGAGCTGAAATTCCAGCTCAGTACCTCTACCCCAGACCGTCTCCCATCTGCCGATCTTTCTCTAATCCGGAGGCAAACTCACAGTAAGGGCCGATTCACTCACGTTGCATCAGCATCAGAATTGGGAAGAATGCAAGGAAAAGGAAGATCCATAGCAAAATAACCACATTAGTCAAGGTTGCCAAGAAATTATTCTGTCACCCGATTACTGAGTTGCTTAAGGAGAAATTAAGGAGGTCAAGATAAAGGTGAGGCAAAAGTTTTGTTTCAGGTTGAAAGAATTTGTGGTTCTGTTTGCAAATTGAATACGTGATTTGCAGTGTACCGAGACTCCAGGGATGCCTCCCTGTGAGGCATAGGACCTGCTCCTCCCCACTCGCAAGCGCAGAACGATCTGCCGTGTGGTCAGATTGCAACCCACCCAACCCGTCTGAGCTTGCATTGCTTCATGGATACAAGGGGCATAACTACTTACAGGCTTCTTAAGCTGCAGCCCAGGACCAGAAGGCCGGTCCTGTGACTTTCTGCAATTCGTCGTGATGCCCACCACGCAAGGACATCATGAAGTGCAACTGACATATTTGTGAAGGTGCTTTGAAAACCAAGAGCTATTGGAAGGTAAAGGAGCCTTCATGAAAGCAAAGTGGAATTTAGCCCAAATGCTTTTCCCCACCTGCCTGTTGAAGCATACATAAATGATTATAAAGCAGAAATCCTAAACAATGAGATCATGGCATGCATGTCATCTTGGTGTTCCATCAGGATGAAATTTGCCTAAGGAATTTAAATTCCATTTGCCTAAGGAATGCAAATTACAATAAACCTCAAAGAGCCTGTGGCAGGGAAAGCTCAGGTAGGTCTGTGCAGTTGCAGTGAAATTGGGCCCATTCTTCAGGGAATGATCAGTTTTTTTCAGGCTGGGAGTTTGCTAAATCATGTTGGCAGCTGTAGCTCAAAGTAATTACCCTCTCTGTGTATACACAGTTCCCATTAGAGCAGCCGGTTTGCCTGTCTGGACCCAAGGCTGTGTTGACAACTGTAGTATAAACACCTCTTTGCAGAGATTTTTCATCTCATTAGACTTAAAAAAAAAAAAAAAAATTGAGGGCGAGAAATGTTGTTCCTCATAGGGGATTTTCATTTCTTTCTCTTTTCCTATCAAGATACAAAGCACTGTGGAAAGCAAAAGCCTTACTCTTTTTATGACTCATCATCAGCCATGATTTGGTGATGTTGTTTCCACAAAAATAGTGACTTGTTCCCATAAAAATAGTCTGATTCCTAAGGAAAATGTTTTTAAGCTCCGTAGGTTACAGGTACTTGACAAATACAAACGTGTTTGGCTCACATCTGAGAGGACTTGCTGTTGAGCTACCATTTATTAAGCCTAATAATGTGCTAGGTACTGAAATATATGCCTTATTCAATTAATATTACATTTAAATCCCATAGCATTCCTTTGAAGGAGAACTTATTAGCCTCATTTTATAAATGAAAAAGTTTAAAGAGGCGGGAACGCTTAAAGAAATAAAGTAGCTATGTAGTAGTATTTGCAAAGGGACTCAAGAAATTCTAGAACAGCACTGTATGACAGAACACCCTGCTCTAGTACATGTGGCTCTTGTTGAAATGTGGCAGATGAGACTAAGGATCTGGATGTGTAATTCTATTTAATTTTTATTAAGTTAGATTTAAACAGTTCTAGGTAGCTAGTGGCTACTGGACTGGACAGTATAATTTTTATTCCAAAGATCTGAGAATAATTCCAAGCAATCCAATTCTTCTCTCTCTCTTCCACCTATAATAATCCTCCAAGGAAGGAAGGAAGGAAGAGGAAATAAAGAAAGAAGAAAGAAAGGAGGGAGGGAGGAAAAGAGAAAGAGAAAGGAAAGAAAGAAAAGAAAGAAAGAAAAAGAAAGGAAAGAAAGAAAGGAAGGCCGGAAGAAAAGAAAGGAAGGAAAGAAAGAGGGGGGAGGGAGGAAGGAAGGAAAAAGAAATATAGTAAATAGTTGTAAAAATCCATATTTCGGGTCAGATAATACCCACTCAACATTCCACCAGCCACAAGACAAAAACTGTGTCGCCCCCAGCCTGTGGCCAGCTCCCGCACTTCTCAAGCTTGAGTTGGATGACCTCTTTTCTTTGCTGCCAGAGTATTTGTACATCACCAAACCACAGATAATGCTGTAGCTGATCTGAAAGAACGTTCTGTAATTCAAAATATTCTCCTCGGCTTGCCGCAAGCCAGGCATCCTCACAGATGCTGCGGTCCCAGCAACCACAGTGGTCCCTTCGTGGTCGGCTCCTGTCCCCTCGGTTTCCTTGTCGCTGGTGTCCAGGCCTTCTTGCAGGCTGGTGAGACCAACTACCCGGCAGCAGCTGTCAGAGCCCAAGGTATCCTTCACTGATAAGAGTTCTTGGTGAGGTGTCTGAACTTAAAAGTCAGTGGTAACAGCTCTAAGGTAAAGATACATATTCCACACGGGGTCCTAGCTTTTTGCTTCCAAGGACTCTTCACTATACTTCTTAACACCTTCCGGTCTTTTTCAAAGTTGTCAAATATTTGTGGTATTAAACAGTAGCGCTTACTAAGAAGTAATGTGTTTTTTGGGCCTCCCTGGTGGCGCAGTGGTTGAGAGTCCGCCTGCTGATGCAGGGGACACAGGTTCGTGCCCCGGTCCGGGAAGATCCCACATGCCGCGGAGCGGCTGGGCCCGTGAGCCATGGCCACTGGGCCTGCGCGTCCGGAGCCTGTGCTCCGCAACGGGAGAGGCCACAACAGTGAGAGGCCCGCGTACCGCAAAAAAAAAAAAAAAAAAAAATTAATGTGTTTTTAAAAATTTTCAATATAGATACATATTATTTAAAACTGCTAATCAAGTCTAGAGGCATCTTAGAAATAAGTGCGAAATAACTTTTACTGGCACATGATTTGAGAGTTTTCTTAATGAAAAATAGCTTGCGAAAGCTTTTAAGCTGAAGACCGTCCAAAGGCCATAGACTCCTCCCAATCACCAGTCTGTGGCTGAGTGATGGTTCCCAACCCTGATACTCAGATAATTAATCAAGGAAAAGGGGGATTTAATGTCATGCTCCAGAGAAACTAGTTTTCTTGACTTCCAAGGCTGGCGGATAGGATGTATTTTTTTCAACCACAAACATAAGGCAAGCTCTATTTTGTTGCAGTATTTTAAAATGTAAAAATATGAATAGATGATTAATATCATTCCAGGAAAGCAGGAAATGAAGAGTTCACACAGACTGTAAAGATTATTAAAGCAAGAAGAGAGGTGAAGCCCCTGGGACCATGCAAAATGTTGCAATATCTCAAAGAGCTAAAGGGTATTTCACCCCATGACCCAGAATACTGAAAATGGGATATGTTTTCCTGCCACCATCCGGAAAGGAAAGAAGATAAGTTTCCAGAAGCAAAGCAACCTGACTGGTAAGGCAGGATACGCATACAGCGGTTGTTTGTTTTTAACCAACCTAATGCCGTAAACACCCTTGGGTCAGATTAATCTTCACCACAGGGTCACCCATGGACACCTCCAGTTGGCTGACCCTGAGAGGTCCAACAGGACCCTCCACGAACTCCCCCTTTTCAATGACTCCAGGAGATAGGTCAGCCTGACATCAAAGGACCAGCGGCCATTTAAATTTCAGGATTACAATTTTGGTGATTTTTTTTTTTTTTTTTTTTTTGCCATTTCATGACAAAGCAGACCCAACAGAATAAGAAAGTAATTTCCAAGACTGATAACTTCGTTTCTTTGGTTTCACCCACTTTCTAGTTTTCTCTGATCCTAAACCCATTCCATGCCAAGAATAGTACAAATAGAGATAAAATCAGGAAATATAAGGGACACTGGCTCCCAACAAAACCCTCATTTAAGCAACAGAAGAAGAAAGAAACAGTACAGGGAGGGAGCAAACAAAAGAAGGAACAGTGCTGGGTTTCCAATGGCTAAAATATACTCGCTAAAATTCTTAAGTCTACATCACCCCTCCTGTACCTACCTCTGTGTTTGGAGACACCCAGAGAGCCAGACTCTCTTTCTTATATTGCCTAATGAAATGCCATTTCTTATTTGAATTTTCACACTAACTCCTTGGCCTCCTCCTTTTCTCATCCTCTTGATATTTGGATTCCCCTCACGCTGGCCACTGTTCCTTCACACGAATGCTTCCTCTCTCCTATGACTTTTTTCTCCTTGTTCTTTCAAACCAGCTTTACTCCCGGACCCTCCCCTGGTCTCCCACGTGGCCTGGACGACTCCTTCTGTCTCTTCCTTCATCTCTTTCCATCTCTCACATCTCCACGTGCCTCCGCTTCCCACCCCACATCCCTCAAAAAAAAAAAAACCAAACCACACCAAAAGAAAACAAAAAAAACCACTGTAGTTTCTTAGGCTTCCTTTAATTTAATGCAAAGCAGAAAGGTCACTTTGTATTTCTCTTGCTTCTATTAATTTACAGGTATTCAATCTATCTCTGCTAGATAGGCTAAGGAATTCTTTATCCGTTGCCCTCTTTGGGCAAGGACAGCTATATGAAGTTGTCACAGAGGGAAGGTTACATGACATGGTAAGGCACTGGGGAGAGAATTAATGGTCTTTCACTGAGCTAGACAGGTAAAGCCATAGCCGGGTAGTCGGAGAAGGCAGATCTGGGCATAGTTTTGTTAAGTTCAGGGACACATGTGCACAGGTTTGAAGACAAAGGAAACTTGCCAGTGGAGATAGAGGGAATACAGAGAGCCTATTCATAGTCCCTCTGTGATGGGGAAAGAATGTGCTCACAGGACAGAGGGTGACTTTAAGGAAAAAAGGAGGATGCTTTGCTCTGGGACAACAAGGAAGGACAGGCTGATAAAGGATTTTGGTCAACCAGAGCCTTGAGCTGTGTGATCAGAGAATGTTGAACTGGATGGAACTTTCAACATAACTAAATCCCACCATCTGATTTTCCAGAAGTGGAAGCAGGGTTAGAGAGGCTATGACTGCCCTGAGGTTGCAGACTGCAGCAACAAATGGTCTAGAAGTCACATTAGGGTGACAGCGGTCACCTGGAGGGGCTTAGGTTTTTCTCTCCAATAAGACAGCACATGAATGCTGCAGTGATAGCCATTTCTCTCTGAGTTTACCTCCATCAGGTGCTCTGGTGTGACTTTCATTCACACTTCTGACTCTTCTAGGGCTGGGACCCACTTCGCTGTCAGCCAGGAGTGTCATTTCCACTTTCTCCGTCGTTATTCCCTAAAGCTGTGAGTAGCCATTGGGTTGCATGAATAATTGTGCATTTAAGCAGGTAGGTCTGCACAATTCTAGTGTTTCCATGTACTATCTTACTTAATCCTCACTGCAAACCCAAAAGGTTGGAGGCATTATTATCCCATTTTATACAGATAAGAAAAACAGAGCATGACTAGGTTAAACTGTCTGCGTTCCCATCAGATAAATCACATAAAGCATTTAGAACAGAGCCCAGCATGTGGTAAGCACTCAGAGTCTGTTAGCTGTTGTTATTTTTAACATTATACCAGAGGTCATTTCATGTAGCAGGTGGAAGCACAGACTGGACAGATTCTCAGAGTAAAACCGCCATTGACACTAAGGGTGTGATCTCGAGGAAATTGTTACTTAACCTCAGTTTTCATATCTGTAAAATAGACATAATAATAGTAAAGAAATTACAACCATGCACAATGCATAGTAAGTACTAAGTATCATTACTTCTAGATGTCTGTTTCTTATTCTTTAGTTTAAACCTGTGCCTAAAATAAACTATCCATATGCATCAGATTAATATTAATTAAGATTAATACCATCCAAGCCTGGGTGGCCAGACACCATGAGCAGAGTGGTGAAGACCTGACAGCTTTGTTTCCTTATGGGGGTCTCTAGAATTCAGCAGCATTAGCCCTGCATTTTTACTTGGTTATTCATTCAACCAACATTTGTTGAATATCTACTAGGTACCAACAGAGGAAAGCCACAGAAGTATAAGTCATCCCTCTTGACTTGGAGGTGCTTCTAGTCTTTTCAAGGAGACAGAGAAATCATTTCAATAAAATGTGCCGGAGTGGAGACTCCACCCCGACACCCAGAGAAAGAGATGACATCTGAGCTGGGTGTTGAAGGATGAAAGAGGGGGAGAGGGCAGAAATACATTCCAGGCAGGGGCAACGCTGGGCAGCCTGGAGGAGCCTGGCTTGGTGAGGAAGCAGGGAGGGAGGAGGGAGGAGGTGTTCTGTTAGGGAAGGTGTGGCAGGAGAAGCGGGACCTGTGAGATGGAGAAGCATCTTGCATACCCTTCTAGAAAATCTGAACTTTACCCTACAGGCAATGGGAAGCTTGCAGAGCTTTTAAGGAAGGGAGCGATAGAATCAGATCCGACTTTTTTTTTTTTTTTTTTTTTTGCGGTACGCGGGCCTCTCACTGTTGCGGCCTCTCCCGCTGCGGAGCACAGGCTCCGGACGCGCAGGCTCAGCGGCCATGGCTCACGGGCCCAGCCGCTCTGCGGCATGTGGGATCCTCGCGGACCGGGGCACGAACCCGTGTCCCCTGCATCGGCAGGCGGACTCTCAACCACTGCGCCACCAGGGAAGCCCAGATCTGACTTTTTAAAAGAAAAGTCTGCAGGTGGTGTGGAGGGTGGATTCGGTAAGAAGGCTGGAGGCCAGGAAGGCAGTACTGAGTCCCTTTCAGAAATCCTCCCTCTCAAGATCACCAGTACCAGGACCCAGAGAGTGCCATGGGGACAGAGGGGATTAGGCACTGGGAACACAGTTAATTAGGAGGCGGAATCAACAGGACTTGGTGACAGTCTTTTTGGAATGAGCTGTTGGGGGTGAGGCTTACACACCAAATCGCAGCTCCAGAGCCTGGAGGGAGGGGCTGCAGCTGCCTCTGAGATACGCAGAAACACATTTGAGATGAGGGTGGAATGTGCGGTGAGTTCAACTGTGAGAGCACTGAGGCTTCTGAGGGCATCTCAGCGGAGCTGTCCTGTGGGTAGTGGACAAGATATAGGACAAGAATTCCTGAGAGAAGCCTGGCATAAGGCATGGAAGGAAGGGTAAACGGTAGCTGAAACCGTGGAACGTCCTGACCCGGAGAAGAACAGAGAGGCCACCTGTACCTGGAGGTCACAGTACGAAAGATCCCAGGGCTGTGGGAAGGGGAGAAGGTTCCTGGATAATTACCAGGAACTTAAGGGTTTTTCTCCATAACTTGATGTGTTAGGTTCCCGTATGCCCTAGCTTAATTGGAGATGATGAATTTTGTTTCTGCATCATTTCCATAAGGGGCTGGATGCGTCATGGAGAAGTGGAATGGAACAGAGTGACTGGCAGCAACCAGAAAACTCAATTAAATGGAATACGGGTGCACATCAATAAGAAAGAGTCTGGGGCTTCCCTGGTGGCGCAGTGGTTGAGAGTCCGCCTGCCGATGCAGGGGACACGGGTTCGTGCCCCAGTCCGGGAAGGTCCCACGTGCCGCGGAGCGGCTGGGCCCGTGAGCCATGGCCGCTGAGCCTGCGCGTCTGGAGCCTGTGCTCCGCAACAGGAGAGGCCGCAACAGTGAGAGGCCCGCGTACCGAAAAAAAAAAAAAAAAAAAAAGTCTGAAATTGCCCTGCCCAGACTCTCTGATACTCAGACCCAGTCCCTGATTCACCAAGTTAGTGTTTCCCAGAGAAGAGAACCAGTTCTTACTTCAATATCTTAAAAAAAAAAAAAAAAAAAAGACAAGAAAAGGCTAATTCAAATCATGCCTTAGCACAGTAAGTCTGTACAAACTAATTAAAACACTTGGTTGACTTTATAAGAAATGACATCCTCCCCAGTGTAGTGTCATTTGCTATCCTGTGATAAGCAGAAGCTTCAACTGGCTGTTAAATTATAATTAATAATAATTATATGTCATTTAAATTATTAACTTATTTAAATTATGAGAAAACTAGTTAGGTATAATTAATGCATTTCAATTGAAAGACATCAGTTTTCAAAACGTGAAGTTTCTGAGGATTAAAAAAATAAAAATAAAATGATATCCTGGCTGGCCAAAAGTCTGGGAACCCATAGCAAATGCTCTGCTCTTATTCACTGTCCTACTTAGAGAGTTGGGAGCCACCTGGCAGGGCCACAGGCATCTCCTGAGGTGACCAAAGGGTCCTGCCTGTTCACATTTCCAAACACTTCTGTAAAAGAGATGAATGGAAAATTAAAAATCCTGCCCAGCTAACTCCAAGTCATCCTTCCAGAGACTCTAAGAAGCCCACCAGGGTGGGTGAAGTCTCCCTCTGGGTTCTGTTTTGCCAGATTCTTTTGTCATTGTCTGGGTTTGTGTTTCGGTTTGTTTTGGTTTTGGTCTGGCTCTGCTATCAGACAGCAACCTCTTAGGGGCAAACATTACCTTATTCCTGCCTCTGTTCCCAACACCGAACACAGTGCCTGGCATATTTCCAGAGCTCCAAAAATGTGTGTGGAGCAGAACACAGACAGTCTGCTCTACAGGGAGATTTGCCTTTGAAGACAGAGGATGAAGAACGGGTATTTTCTACCATGAAAGCTCCAGCGGCAGCTCTGGGCTCAGCAAGATGGAGGAGAGGAGGCCACCTTGCAGTCTGGGTGTGCTGGATACAGGAATCTCTTCCTCCAGGCCATGCCTGCAGCTGAGCACTGGATGGTGGATTATCAGTTTGCACCCTATGAGACAATGGATCTCAATAAGCTTTTATCCTCAGAGTTAGGACTAGTGAAGCCTGGAAGAAATTTTAATTAGGGCAAAGATGGACAAAAGTATTTGCATTGAATGCTGGGTCTTCCCGTTCTGGCAAATGGCAAGAGTAAGATTCAACTCCAGATGCTCGCTACGTGTGTTTCTCCCCCTTTGTAATGAAGATCTCAGTTGTCTCCGGCTTTACCAGATCTGTTTGTAATTGCATTCCTGTCTCTGCTTCAAATTACTCTGACCATTTTCTGCGGAGCTCTGTTTTATGTGCATCCTGGTAGGTGTGACTCTTTCTTAGCTGACTTCTCCAGTCATTTACCTACTCACTTACCCAAGTGGCTCTCCTTTTAAAAAAACAAGCAACAGACTCTTCAGATATTTATTTCACTCAGCACATACAGTTCACAAATAGAAATCTAGGCTTACAAAAGCATTTGGGGGAAGGCTACTTTTAAAATCTTTGAACTGCCAGACATCTGTCCCTAATGGATAAGAAATGTATTGTATGTAATTTAACTACCACCTTCTGTTTTCTATTCTACATTTCTCTTCCCAGATAAAGGGCCTCTCCTCATATCCTCTTATCTTTGCCTAAAGCATCACCTCTGGAAGAAGCAACTAGGAGCCATGAAGAGAATGAATGTGGTCGCAACAATCTGGGGAGGAAAAAAATAAAAAGATGTAAATGAGGCTCAAGGGCGGAGGTTTTCGGTTCCGACTCCAGTTGCTACTTACACCGACCTCCCTGTGTCCTTTAAGTGCGTCAGTGTAAACTGCCTGGACCACGGGGAGGAGGCTGCATCCTGATTCAAAGATGAGATTTCAGACTGGAATTCTCCAGCCTGGTCCACAAGGGGAGTCTGGGATTCCACCAAGCCAGGAAGAGACCTCTGGACTTGACAAATCCTTCAAATTAATCCTCTACACGAAAGGGCTTATAAATCTATTCATCTGATTTTTTTTTCTTTTTTTTTTTTTAGCATTATCTTTAGAACCTGGTTGTCTCAGGTATAAGAAGCTGCTTAGAAACCCGCAGAGGCTCGTGGTGGAGTGTAGGGGTCAGGGAGGCGGAAGGGAGGAATGGGTTTCAAGGCAGAGAGACCCAGTCCAATGACTCACTGGATGATGCTCCTCAAGGGAGATCCACTCCGTAAGATCGGGCGCTACAGTGGATGATCAGTGCTTCCGCTGGCTAGGATGCATTCTGAGCCCCGGCAAGGATTTTCAAGGCCACACTGCAGTGCTGGAGAATCACATCAGTTTATGTCCAGGCTGAGATGCCCGTTCTGCAGTGTGTGTGTTTGTGGGGTGGAAGACGGGGAAGGTCACGCTGTCGTTATCCAGCCTACATCCCACGGCTTAATCTTCCATTCATGGCTACTCTTTTGATACCACTAAGTACCCGTAGTTGGGAGAAACAGGACATGATTGATTAATGGGCAAATTCAGTGGGATCAGAATTTTAGGACTCTACTTCTTAAACTCTCTGAGTATCTGTCTCCATGTCAAGAAACAGGACGAAGAAATACGTCACCTAGATGAAGGGTCAGGGTAAGCATAAAGGGACTTCAGGTATACTAGACTCTACAAGGGGCTTAGGAGAAACACGGTTTTTCTGTCTGTACAGTGTAAGCATTGCTGGAATTTTTTCAGGGGGTGGTGGACTTTGAAAATCTTCCAGGATGAAATCACCTTGAGCCCTCTCTGTAAAATAAAGCTGTGACTTGTTCATGGGCAAGGGCGGACCCCGAACTGTTTCCTGAAAAAAATTCCTGGCTTGGCCTCTGATCCCTTCACCTTCCACAGTACTCAAATATTTCTAAAGTCTACGGATCGCCTCTCAATTAATGACACAAAATAGGGTCTCTCTAAGCCCATGAACGGATGCCTTCTAACTCTTATTCAAAGGCTAGGCGAGAAAGAGTTCCTTGTGAAGGGTTATTTCAGAATTATTCAGTCCATCACTCTTCTTGGTACTTCGAGTTCTTTCTTTGGATACAGCCAGACATCAGAAAAGTAAATACTTAGACATTTAATCCTCTTTCCAAAGAAAACAGAGAGCTGCATTTTCATTGGGGAAGCCCCAAGAGGAGACCAGGACGCAGTTAGGCATTGGGTTGGATCTGCTTGGGTTGTGCCGCTGGGGCCCCTCCATCCTCTGGGTCCACCAGAAGAGACCTCAATCAGAAAAGGCTTTTACTGCTAAGGGCTGCAGAAAGCCTGTCTTCCACCGAGTGCGCTCTCAGAACTGACTTTCTCTCCTCTGTCCTTGTCTTTTGAGATGGAGCCTCAGAATTTAAGTTGAAACTCAACGGAACAAGTCCGTGGCCCCTCCTGCCTGCCTGATGGTACTGCATCACTCCTCAGACCTCTGCACCTATCCTGTTAGTCTCCCTCCTCCTACTGTAACACGTGCTTGGGTTGTGAGCTGTCTCCAACCCTTTCTGGACATTAGAAAGTCCTAACAAGCAAATAAAGTGATTAATCCGTTTCAGAGACCCATGATTCGAGTTATGAAATGGCCAGGCCTTACGTTTCAAGTCTCCTCTCCTCCCAGCGGCCCCTTACACTTCAGTTCTCAGGACACTGACCAAGGGAGGGCGTTCCTATTTAAACTAGTAACTGATTGGCTTCCAATTCTCAGCACCAACTCCTGCAAATTCAAAGGTATAGATACATGTTTGTTGAATGAAAACCAGATCTGCAAACGGAAGACATTGAAGCTTTGCCCCACAGTTTGAAAATTCTCCCCACATTCAACTACGTGAGCCCTCAGTTTCCTGACCTCATGACTGGTTTTGTTTTGCTTTTCTTTCTGAGCTCCCGCTAGTTTGGACACCGTTATGGAGGAGTCAGTTCCTTTCTGCCTGTTTCACTCTCTTCAGGCGAAGGCTGAGAATACTGGTGAGCAGGAGATGGCAGACTGTTTTTGTAAAGGGCCACGCAGTGAATACTTTAGCATTTGCAGGCCATGTGGTCTTTGTTGCAGGTAGAGTTGATTTTTATTATTCTTGGGTTCCGTATTTGTGAATGTGCCTACTCACTAACACTTTTTTTTTTTTTTTTTTTTTTTCCGGTACGCAGGCCTCTCACTGTTGTGGCCTCTCCCGCTGCGGAGCACAGGCTCCGGACGCGCAGGCCCAGCGGCCATGGCTCACGGGCCCAGCTGCTCCGCGGCATGTGGGATCTTCCCGTACCGGGGCACGAACCCGTGTCCCCTGCATCGGCAGGCGGACTCTCAACCACTGCGCCACCAGGGAAGCCCCCTACTCGCTAACATTTACCTGTGTAACCCCCAAATCAATACCTTTGGTGGTTTGGCAGTCACGTGTGGGCAGAGCAGCAAAAAATGCGAGTCACCTGACACCCATGTTCCCAGCACTGAGGGTGAACAAGGCAAACTTCTGCCTTCGTATTTCAGCTCTCACACTGTACACAAACATCCTTTTTGGGATCTATTTAGTGTCACGTTTATTGCGTTTTGTGAGTGATTTTGCTGTTTAAAACGGCCCCCAAGTGTAGTGCTCTGAAGTGCTGTCTAGTGTTCCTATGTGTAAGAACGCTGTGATGTGCTTTAAAAGGGGAAAATTCATGAGTTACATAAGTTTTGTCCAAGCATGAGTTACACCCCAGTTGGTCATGAGTTCAGCCTTAATGAATGAACAATATATATTGAAATAAAGTTTCTTTAAACAGAAATACATAAAATAAGGTTATGTATTGATCTGTTAACAAAAATGTTGTGACCAGAGACTTGCAGGAAATTAACCCTGTATTTCCCTTAGGGGCAATGGTTCAGTATTGCTGATTTACAGAACATCGATTCCATTCAACTCTGCATTTGTAATGCGAAAGCAGCCATAGACGGTATGCAAGCAATGAGCATGGCTGCATTCCAATAAAATTTCCTTTGTGAACATGGAAACTTGAATTTCACATAATTTTTTATATGCCACAAAATATTCTTTTATTTCCCCGCTAAACTATTAAAAAATGTAAAATCCAGTTTTAACTTGCTGGCCACACAAAAACCAGTGACGGGCTGGATTTGGCCCATGGACCATAGTCTGCCAATTCCTGCTGTGTAGCCTTATTTTCCATGAATCCCACTGCTTTGAAGCCAGATCATGGTAGATTGGAGAGACCCACATCTCACTCCCCCGTAGTCTCTGCCATCCCAGGACCAACACTTTTACGATGCATGAGAACATTCATGACATCTGTGTCTTTGGAGTACAAGGAGACAGTTCTGAAGCTGGAGTTCAGATAGCTGGATTTGAAAGCTGGTTGTGTGACTTCCCAGCTGTTTTACTTGAGGAAACTTTCCTGGGCTTTATGCCACAGAGAGAATCATGGCAGTCTGTCTCCTAGGCCTGCAGTACAGGTTAAACCGCATCCAAGGGGCTCTGCAGATGGGATTCCTTTATCACCCTCACCACGCCCACACCAGACCAGTTAGGCAGCTTGACCTCTACCCTTGGGGTTCCTTGGACATTCATCACCCAAGCCTCACTAAGGGAGCAAGTAGATACCGACAAATCTCATTCCTTTCTACCCTGCCTCATTTTCAGGGGTCAGGGAGACGACGCCATGCAACCAATAAAAGAGCAGGAAGATATTTCCCGAAAAACCGCAGCCCCCCTTTCCATTGCCTCACAACTTATACAGTTAGGTGCCCCCCCAGATGGCCCCAGCCTTGCTTAGGCTCACGTGCTGGTGAGAAACCTCTCAAATGTCAGTGCTTACAAAAGAGGGAAGAAAATAGAAAACTCTGTTTATTTTCCTGACTTAAAAGATAACATCGCTTTGCCCTTTCCTTTTGTTTAAGGTCAGATGGGGAGCGTTCTTTGAAAGTGGCTCCAGGAGAGTTTCTCAGAGATCCATGTATTTAGCAATTTATGTTTTTCACTCAGAATGGACCACTTTCAGTAATAATGATATCATGATGATTGCTATTATAAGAAACAATGTTTCACCTCATCCGTAAAAATGAACTAATGATTCAGATCCCAGCCTGATGTTTAAAGTATCTGGCAAGCTGTACAGGAAGGTTGTTATATCTAAGTAAATGTTGATTTTAAAATGCCATTTTTAGTGGATTTTATAAGCAATGAATGACAAATTAATCAGCACTTTTATCCCAAGGAACTCACGACACTTCACAGATATGGTCTCATTAATGTTTGCAGAGTGGAAAAGCATCATTGATGAAACCACAGCCTCAGGCCTTAGAGCAGCTGGAAGGGCCCTCAGGGAGCCTCACCAAGTCGTGAGTCTATGAACCAGGAAGCCAAGACTCAGGGCTGCCGACCTTGTGCGTCTTGGATACAGGAAGGAGGGGGAGGTGCGTGCGTCTGGAAGTGCGTCTGCATGGCACGCTCCCCCGACTTGGACGCCAGGAGTTGCGCAGGAGGCGGGGAGGGGGGCGGGGGAGGAGGGGAGGGCGAGGGGATCCGCCCCTCCTCGCCCGGTCGCCGGGGCGGAGCCAGCCCGCGGCACGCGTCCCGGGCGTCGAGGGGCGCGGCGAGCGCGCAGTCACGTAGCCACTAGGCAGTCAGTGCGCTCCGCGCCACCCTCGCTCCGCGCGGACTCCTGAAGGTCAGCACTTTGAGTTATGGGTGTGATACAGGAAGGGAAAACTCCTCCTTTCCTTCCCTTAGCTGCATTTTCCTAGAAATTGACAGAAAAATGGGAATCTGGCACATTCGTGTATCTGATTCACTTTTTGAAAGCAAAGAAGTGTCACCGAAGGAGCAGGTGGCTCAGAGAGCACGAGTTTCTCCGGTTTTGCAGATAAGGAAGCGGGTTTGGTCCTAATGGAACCGGCCCAGTCCCCCCGCACTCCCTTGCTTACCCGCCTCGCTCCCGCCCCTCCCCCCCTCGTTCTTTGCCCTTGCCTCACTCACTCCAGACGTTGCACTATTTTTATCTGGTGGCTTAGGACTTGAAACAATGCATTAAAAACGGCAGAGCTGGGAGAGCTAACCCCCCCTCCCCCGCTTCGCCAGCAAGTGACGGTGTGTCTTTAGCGAGTTGCTTCATCTCTTGGGAAGCGGGGAGTGCAACAGGGGCTAACCGCAGGTGCGCCCCGAGGCAGCGGGACTTGTGTGTTACGTGCGTGGAAGGCAGGTCTGCTCCACCGCTGTCCTTTGCTGAGCCTTGGTAAAGTGCGAGCTCTACTCAAAGCCCAAGCTCGGTTCCTACGCCCCACTGCTGTCAAAGCTGAGTCCGAAAACCTGCACGTTCTCACGTCCCCCCTACCCCCCCCCCCCCCAGGCCTTGCCTGCCCTCAATCAAAGGGAGTGATTGATACTACTTGCACGTGGTGGTTCTTTAAGACCACAGTTTCCATTACCAACAGAGATGGTTTTCAAAGTCTGGTGGTGGAATTGAAGCCTTCAAAAGAAGGACTAATCAGAAGCCCGATATGTAGAGCAGTGGAGGCTGGAATGCATCGAGTGGCCTGGCTCCGCAGGGGACAGTTTGAAAATCTCTGGCCTGTAGGATAAAGGTAAGGCTCTTTAGTGTGCTTGTCTCCAAACCTTTTACAGTCTGGTCTCAATCACGCCCCGCCTCCACTCCCACCCCATGGTCCGGACACATCAGAATATGATGTCCCTTTCACTCTCCACCTCCCCTGCTCCTGTATTCTCTGCTCAGAAGTTACTTCCTCTGTCATTCTTTCCTTGGAGCCCTCTTAGTGCTTTGTGCCTGCCTCAAAGGTAGCAGCTGTCACACTTTGGTTGGAGGTCACGAGTCCTGAAAACAGGAACTGTGCCTTGTTTCTGCAGCATTTAACTGATATTTAAAGAACACTTGAGTGCTGGGTTTTGGGAATACAGTTCAAACTCCTGGAGCTGACACCGTAGAGAAGGGGAGGTGCAATGAGCACCATCAAGTAAAAGATGTGGCCTGTAGAGTGATCAGTAGGGGGAGCAAGAGGGGGGAGGACGGAATAGAGAATGTGCGGCAGTGGGGATGGGAGGTTCCAACTCAGGCACGCGGAAGACGACAGGGGCGTCAGCCTGAAGGTGGCGAAGGAGAGAGCAGTGTGGACCTTTGTGGGGAAACTCTTCCAAGCACTGAGAGGCAAAAAGCAAAGACATTTAAGGTGGGAGCAGGGAAGAGGCCAGATGGCCAATGGGAAGCAAAGAAAAGAGAAAATGGGAGGAGACAAAGGGGTGAGATAGAGAGGTGAGGGGTTTTACCAGAGTCAGAGGGGTGGACCCAGTGTTTTGAAGCTCCCACAGTCCCAACAAAGGACACAGGGGCTGCTATGGTGACCCTGCCAGTGCCCAATTCTCGGGCCTTGTTATTTTCTTTCTTTAAAATTTTTTTTGGCTGCTCTGTGCACGCGGCAGGAGCGATCTGAGTTCCCAACCGGAGGTCGAACCCTCATCCCCGCATCCCCTGTAGTGGAAGCAGGGAGTCTTAACCACCGGACCGCCAGGGAAGTCCCTTTGTTAGATTTCTTTGTTTCCTTTGACGCCATCAACCTTCCCCCTTTTTTGAAAGTCTAACTTTTGGAACTCCACTTTCTCCTTTTCTTTCCTACTTCATTGGTCACTCTTTCTTGGGCGGCTGTAATTTTCTGCCTCTGCTCACCCTTGGAGGGCTTTCCCCCAGCCAAGGCCTTACCCTCAGCCCACTGACCTTGTTAACACGCATCCTCGCGGTGTGACCTCATCCACATGGCCACCTAACACGTCAACGAGGTTGGTTCCGCTGGCAAGGAGGAAGGGGAGGATGGCAGAGTGTACCACGGCCAGGAATAATCTAGCTCTGCTTTGCTCTCCAGCTCCAGCTCCTGCGCTTTCCCCACATGTAACCTTCTCTCGGGTCACTCCAAATATCTCCCATTTTTAGACATCTTAAGCTCTGCTTGATACGTGGTATATTAAATTAACTATTGCCAAGAAGCAAATCCCCCAGAACTTTTTCATGGCTTACAAAACCAGTAATCGCTTATATGACTCTCGGTTCTGGCTTAGGTTGCCTCGTGAGACCACAGTTAAGATGCTGGCCAGGGCTGCAGTCACCACTGCTGCTGGAGGATTCCCTGCCGAGAGGGCTTAGTCACCTGACTGGTAAGTTGCGCTGCCTGTTGGTGGGAGGCCTCAGTTCCTTTTCACATGGGCCTCTCCACAGGGCTGCTTGAATGGCTCGGGCACTGACTTCCTCCAGAGCATGCAATCCAGTAGAGCAAGAGGGAAACTGCAGTGCTTTTTATAATCTAGCCTCAGAGTTCACACACTGTCATCTCCATCATTCTCTATCGGGCGCTCAGAACAGCCCTGATCCATTGTGGGAGGGGGCTACATGAGGGCACAAATACCAGCAGGTGAGGGTCATTGGGCGCCATCTTGGAGGTGGGCTATGCTATGTGGTTATCCACTTTCGAAGTCTGAATAACTCTGACTTGTCTCTCAAAACCCTGCTCACTGACACACAGCTAGTTCCCCTGATTAGTGAACTTCCTCTTCTCCTTGCATTAGCCCTTGGGCATCTCTCCCTTCCCTCATGTACCAAGCTGCACTGCAGTTGGTGATTTACTTGTTTCTCTCTTCCCTAGTCTTTAAGTTCCTTGAGAGATAGGAGAGTGTTTAATAGGACAACGTGATATCACAGTGTCTAGAACAGTGGTGCATGGCAGAGTCTCAGTACATTTTATATAAGGAATAAATGAATGAGTAAATCACATTTCCAATCAGAAATATTTATACAGCACTTAATTTATATCGCACCCCACTTCAGGTCTCTGTTGATTGGTTTTCATATTTCAGCTTTCATATTGCATTTCCCACCCTAGTCTCATCCCTGACACAGCCGTATTCTCCTTTGACCCAGCAATTCCATTCTAGGAATTTATTCTAGGGAAATAATTGCACGTGTGTCAAAGAGGTAGCTAAGCGCTGTCCATTGCAGTTTGTTTATGATGTTTGGTTTTGTAGAAAACCTGAATTTCAAAAAACAGTGATTTGATTAAATAAGATATGCAATAATAAAATCAACTATTATGTAACTGCTAAGGTAGTACCAAAAAATGTTCAATTGATATGAAAAGATGTTCAGTTGATATTTTTAAATGAAGTAAAACAAAATTATAAAATGTTTTAATTTCTAATTTGTGGTAAAATACATGTAACATAAAATTTATCATCTTAACCCTTTTTTAAAATAAATTTATTTATTTATTTTTGGCTGCGTTGGGTCTTGTTGCTGTGCGCAGGCTTTCTCTAGTAGCAGCGAGCAGGGGCTACTTTTCGTTGTGGTGCTCGGCTTCTCATTGCGGTGGCTTCTCTTGTTGTGGAGCACGGGCCCTATAGCGCACGGGCTTCAGTAGTTGTGGCACGTGGGCTCAGTAGTTGTAGCTCGCAGTGTCTAGAGTGCAGGCTCAGTAGTTGTGGCGCACGGGCTTAGTTGCTCTGCGGCATGTGGGATCTTCCCAGACCAGGGCTCGAACCTGTATCCCCTGCATCGGCAGGAGGATTGTTAACCACTGCGCCACCAGGGAAGTCCCCATCTTAACCTTTTGTAAGTGCACAGTGCAGTAGGGTTGAGTGCGTTCACATTGTTGTGACACCAACCTCCAGAACGTTTTTCATCTTGCAAAACTAAAACCCTATACTATTTAGCAACATTTCTCCATCCCCCTCTTTCTTCCTCCCCTCAGCCCCTGGCAACAACCTTTCTACTTTCTGTCTTTATGAATTTGACTACTCCAGGTACCTCATATAAGTGGAATCATATAGTATTTGTATTTTTGTGACTGCTTATTTCACTGAGCATAATGTCCTCAAGGTTCACCCATGTTATAGCATGTGTCAGAATTTCATTCCTATTCAAGGCTAAATATGTATACATCGCATTTTGTTCATCCATTTGTCTGCTGGTGGATACTCAGGTTGCCTCTACTGTTTGGCAATCATGAATAATGCTGCCGTGAGCACAGGTGTACAAAGATCTCTTCAAGACCCTGGGTCATAATTCTGTTTTTACTTTTTTGAGGAACTGTCATGCTGTTTCCATAGAGGTTGCACCACTTTACTTTGCCATTAATAGAGCTCAGTATATCCAACTGCCTTGTGTTGTATATTTTGTTTGTCCTTCTAGAACCACTCTCTACTCTTGTTGACCCTCCTCTGTGCCCTTGGCACTTTGACCTTTGTGGGCTACATCAACAGACTCTCTCACTTCAACTGGGTTTGGCCAATAGAAGTTTCCAGCGGAAGGTTGAAAGGCAGGAGGAGAGTGAGATCAATGAATTTAGTACCTAGCTCCTTCTTTGTGGTTCACCTCAGACTGCATCTCTCTATTGAGGGCCACGGTGCCTACCAGAAGGCCCTCTCCATCTAACCAGCACTGTCTCTCTCTGTCTCTCTCTCTCTACCAGTTACTGCCCCTTTCACCTGCTGTTTCAAGCCTATGCATGGTTACTAGCTTCAAGATGTACCGCACCATCTCTCTTTGCTTGTCCTAAACTCTGCTCACACCTTTGTAAATAGTCCTCCTATTAAACTCTCCTCGAATTATCCTGGTTTCCAGCCAGGATCCTGATGCATCCGTATCGACTTGACATCTCCCCTTGGAATTCTCACAGTCATCACAAACATGACATACCCAAAGCGTAACCTTTGACTTTCCTTCAGTCCTCTGCTCCCCACTTTCTGCGATCTCTGGGAACATTAGCACCGCCAAGCCAGGTGCACAAGACAGACGCCTGGGGGTCCTACATGATTTCTCCCTCTCCCTCACCCCTACTTGCCTTCATCTTATCCATCACTAAGTCTGTAAATTGAGCTTCATACAGCTGGCTTCTTGCTCTTTAGATCTCAGCTTAAATGTTATCTTCTTTAAAAAAAAAAAAAAAAAACCTTCCTCTACCCAACAGTAAGGGCCCGCATCCCTTTATTCTCATTCCGTGTACCAGTTTGTTTGCTTCTTAGGAAGCAGTATCACTAAGGAAGTGATCATCTATTTTACTTGAGAGTTATGTCCCTTTGGTAGAGAAGGATGACTCTGAGCTATAAAGGGTAATGAACATAACTCTTAACATCACCTAACTCGGAGGCTGGTTTTTCCTGGGCTTGATCCAACATGGCACAATTAATCTTTGAAATTCCAGACCTGTGTCTGTGTTAACTCCTTTAAGGTATAGTACCCCTCAAAGCCTCATGGAAAACAAACCATTGGCTTTATCCATCTATTCTACACTGTAGAAATAAATTACATGACATCTGGGGTTTCATAAGAGCCCAGTTCTATTGGCAATAAGTCCAGGGGTTTCTCCTTGCCTGTACATTTGCTTCAGATAAACTCCACATATACAAACAACTTTGAAAAGATGTAATCTACATGCATAAAATGCCAGATTTATGATTTAATTATTTGGCGCAATCAGTGATCTGAAAGTTCAGAAAACCGAAACAAACAAACAGAACCCTAAATGAAAGAAAACATTTCTGAACCAAATTGCCTTCCTGGTGTAGAAAGTCCTCATATGCATGGAGTCGGACAGGAAACAGAAATAGATCTGTGTGTTACCAGAACTGAACTAAAATATTTGCCTTTTTTCTCCTTGTGGAACATCACCTAAAAGAAATGCCCATTGTATTTGATGTAGGGATTCAGAGCAGGACTTGCCGTGGTGTTTAGGCTCTCCTTTGTATTGGTTTCATCTGCTTGAACCTTGGGTTGAACCAAGCAAAGCATAGCAATCCCTTGGATGCTACCTCTGATTAGGGGCTCAAGAAAATATTTAGAGAGATGGGGAAAGTATAAAATGAGAGGATGACTGGTCCATTCCACAAACATTTATTTATTGAGTGTCACGGACAAGGCACTGCTCTAGGGCAGCAGTCCCCAACCTTTTTGGCACCAGGGAGCGGTTTCGTGGAAGACAGTTTTTCCACAGATGTGGGGGGATGGTCAGGCGGTAACGCGAGAGATGGGGAGCGATGGGTGGCAGCAGACGCAGCTTCACTCACTCACCCGCCACTCATGTGTGGCCCGGTTCCTAACAGGCTGTGGACTGGTACCAGTCTGTGGCCGGGGGTTGGGGACTCCTGCTCTAGGGTATTCAAGGTAAATAGATGAGGTTCCTTCCATCCAGGAGATTATCATCTCCCTTGAAAAACACAAAGCACTACAGAAATACCAGTTTCCTATGATACTGTTTTATTGCATCTACAGTGAAGGGAAACTAGCAGCCATAGGCAGAGAACAAGTGTTATGGGTTGAATTGTGTCCCCACAAGTTCATATGTTGAAGTCCTAGCCTCAGTACCTCAGAATGTGACTATCTGGATGTGACCTGTATAGGATCTTTACAGAGGTAATATGATTGATGTCCTTACGAAAAGAGGAAATTTGGAGACAGACACCCGTAAAGGGAAGACCATGTGAACATGAAGACGGCCGTCTACAAGCCAAGGAGAGAGACCTGGAACAGATCCTTCCCTCACAGCCCTCAGAAGGAACCAGCCCTGCTCACACCTTGGATTCAGACTTCTAGCCTCTAAAACTCTGAGACAATACATTTCTGTTGTTGAAACCACCCAGTTTGTGGGAGTTTGTTGTGAACTACCAAGCAAACTAATACAACAAACTCTGGTGAAAAGAATTCAATAGCAGATCGGGGCACCAAGATGAGGAAAAAGGTATGACTGTGTTTTGACTTTCCTTCCTCCTCGGTGGCCCTCTTCTGATAATCTGCCAAAGACACTGGATGTTATTTCCTTCCTGGACCGGTTAAAAAAACAACCAAGAACCAGGAGTAAAGGATGGAACTGGAGCCTTTCTGGAAGCTTCTCTGTGAACTCCCTTCAATTTAAGAGGCATTTCCTTTACTCCTAGGTTCTAAATTCCAGGGCAGAGTCGGAGCCCTTGTCCCATGGAGATCTGGGGATTTGGATACCATAAGCAACTTGAGGCCTGCCCCTCTGTGTGATTAGGCCAGAGAAAATCAGAACAGCAGGAAGGTGGCTCTTTGCATTGCAGAACTTTATATAGTATTTGTTCTGTTGTTGTGGACACTGGGGGTAACCGTGTGGTGACCGTGTTATCATCTCTTTAAAAGTCATCAACTCATCCAAGGAGACCAGAGGCCATAGATTTTCCATATTCTCAAGACTTAAATGTTTGCTCTTGGACGACCAGGATTGGAGGAATGAGGTCTAAACCTTACGTTGTTCAGCTGAAGAAATAGTGGCTCAGGAACATGTTTTGTCTGGGGTTTCCTATCCAATCAAATCAATTTGTTGAGCAGTTACTGGGTGTGATGCTTAATTTTCTGTGTCAGTTTGGCTAGACTGTGGTGCCCAATTGTTTGGTTAAACATTCGTCTAGATGTTGCTCTAAGAATATTTTTTTGATGTGATAACATTTAAATTAGTAGATTTGAAGTAAAGCAGATTATCCTCCACAATGTGAGTTGGGCCTCATCTAATAAATTGAAGGCCTTAAGAGAAAAGCCTGAGTTTCCCTGATGAGGAAGGAATTCTGACTCTGGATCACAGCATCAGTTCCTACTGGAATTTCCAGCTTCCTGGCCTGCCCTACAGGTTTTGAACTTGCCAGCTCCCACGGTTGTGTGAGAAGATAATTCAAAATAAATCTTTTTTTTTTTTTTGTGGTACGCAGGCCTCTCACTGTTGTGGCCTCTCCCGCTGTGGAGCACAGGCTCCGGACGCGCAGGCCCAGCGGCCATGGCTCACGGGCCCAGCCGCTCCACGGCATGTGGGATCTTCCCGGACCGGGGCACGAACCCGTGTCCCCTGCATCGGCAGGCGGACTCTCAACCACTGTGCCACCAGGGAAGCCCCCAAATAAATCTCTTGATACATCTTACTGATTCTGTTTCTCTGGAGAACCCCAACTAGTACAGTATGGAACGGGCATGGTGAGGAATGAACAGGGGATTAATACCTGGGTTTTGGGTTCCTTGGCTCTGCCTTGGTGGCCACCTACCAGGATATAAACCAGAACAGTTGTTCTGCTCATAGCCATGTAATTCATAACATTGTTGGGGAATGAGTGCTTTTCCTCACACATTCAGTTTTTGGAGCGATGAACCAAAACCAAAATTAAATCCGTCAAAGTACCTGTGAATGTACTGTTCTTTCCATTGGGCCACAGTGGTCCTCTTCTATAGGAAATATCCTCACCAAACCTAGGCAGGTAAGGCGGAAGCCGTCCATCTGTTGTCCCCCCGGTGTGAGTGTCACGTGTTTGTCAAGTCCCCTTGATTCCTCCCACACACTCAAGCCCTGTATTCTGGGAGTGAAGCTGAGGAAAGTTTCCTCTTCCTTAACAGAAACCGCCAGAGTGCGCTTGCTTTAGGAAATGGTGTAGATGCAGCCGGAGTGCTCGCAGGGAGGCTGTGTGCAGTCTTCGTTCTTCGGCTGTGCGGAGCTGAAGAAAAATAACAGCTGTGGAATCTCAGCTTCTTAAAACTCAACATTATCGATGCTTACTACCTTCCATGGAGGCCTTGGGTGGAAGGTTACAAAACAGGATAAATTTTCGTCTAAAAATAAATGAGCAGATATTACACAATAGAAATTCTACCTGGGTTAGGATTTCAGCTCCTTTTATTTCATGTCTCCATGAGCTTAATTATACTGAAAAAATTAAGTGAAAAAGTTGAAGGAAGATATTTGGAGAGTTAAGATTTGGGCAAGAACCACAACTTTCATTTTATTTACTTAATAATGATTAAAAATTTTTTTATTGAGGTATAGTTGATTTACAATGTTGTATTAGTTTCAGGTGTACAGAAGAGTGGTTCAGTTTTATATATATATATATATATATATATTCTTTTTCGGATTCTTTTCCATTATAGGTTATTACAAGATATTGAATATAGTTCCCTGTGCTATACAGTAAATCCTTGTTGTTTATTTTATATATAGTAGTGTGTATATGTTAATCCCAAACTCCTAATTTATCCCTCCTCCCACTTGCCCCTTTGGTAACCATAAGTTTGTTTTCGAAATCTGTGAATCTGCTTCTCTTTCGTAAATAAGTTCATTTGTATTATTTTTTTTAGATTCCACACATGTTATATAATATTTGTCTTTCTCTGTCTGACTTACTTCAGTTAGTATGATCATCTCTAGTTGCCTCCATGTTGCTGCAAATGGCATTATTTCGTTCTTTTATGGCTGAGTAGTATTCCATTGTATATATGTACCACATCTTCTTTATCCATTCATCTGTCAGTGGACACTTAGGTTGCTTCCACGTCTTGGCTATTGTGAATAGTGCTGCTGTGAACATTGGGGTGCATGTATCTTTTCTAATTAGAGTTTTTGTCTTTTCCGGATATATGCCCAGGAGTGGGATTGCTGGATCATATGGTAACTCTGTGTTTAGTTTTTAATACTGATTTTAAGCAGAAACATGTTTTTGATCAGATCTTTGAGTGCAGTCTCTCCCAGGCCTACCAATGGTTACTGGTTCAGCCAGGGGCGATGGAGCCAGTGGTTTCTTAGGGTCCTCAAAGGCTGTAAAGAGACACTCAAAGCAAGGGATTGAGCAGACTCAATGAGACAGAAAGCAAGCTCCATTTCAAGAAGCTAAGAGGTGAATCAGCTGTTTTGCAGAAACCGAAGAGCTGGAGGTATGGATTGAAGATGGATATAAAGCTAAAAATCTGGGATGGAGAGGGATAAAGGGACCAGCTAGGATGTACTTTGCAGGATGTGAATTTACTATAAAGTATAGAGTTCTCAGAAGAATGGACAAAGGAAAAGTGGACAGCTCATCTCTAGCTTTGCTTATTTTCTCTGTGATCTCCTGCTGGCTTCCCTGGCTCTTGGCCACCGCCCACCTGCTCATGACTTCCACCTACCCCCATCCTAGGCAACAGGCAGCCACCGCTGATGACCCACGTGTTACTTAGAGTGCGCGCCGGTGGTACCAGACTAGGTTAGGCAGCTGTGGGAACCTGCTGGCTTCCTTGTGACGCTGACTTGCCTTAACGTTGTTAAAATGTGCTGTTTCCCTGCCATGTTCCCCAGGGCCCCCAGTGAAAGCTCACTGTGATTCATGGGATTTTGAAAAGTGAAAAATGTCCCTGCGATGGAGATGCAGGACCAGCTTGTTAACGTTTATACAAGGGTCTATTTTCGGAAGACAAACTGTAGCCAAGACACAGGTCAGAGTTCAGAAAGGAAGATGGGGCAGAAATGATGAAGCTGTGGTCCTTTGCCTTGCATGGATCTGATTCTTAAGATGCTGGTGATAAGGTCCTGGAGGGCTGCTAAATGTGGCCCTGTATAAATTTGGCTTTAAACATTTTAGAGGCAACGCAAAAGGGGAGCATATGACAAGCGACGTGATCAGGGAAGGGGCGGTTACAGCAGAAGTACTGTTGTTCTTGGAACAGAGATTAGAGAAAGACCCGCCCTCCCACTGCCCTGCTCACTGCCACCCACACCAGCTGCCTCTGGGAACAGCATGAAGAAGGCTGAGTAGTAGAGTGGAGCGTGTTTTCTGACATTCTTCTCGTAAAAGCCTCAGCAATCCGCAAGGCCTGGGGCTATAGCGATATAAAGGTCCCCACCCTCCAGAATTTTATGATTTCATTAGGAGAGGGAATCGTTGGTGATTTAATGGGTAGACGGGTTTGCATGGATGCCCTTGAATGAGCATTTCTAGAGCAGGGAGGCTTTTCACGTTGCCATTCGCTTATACACCATCTGCCTGAAGTGTGGTGTCCTGCGGAGAGACCCGCGACCTCTCCAGTGTGTCCCTTCTGAAAAACAGGAAGTGGCTAAAGAGACGTGACCAGGGAAAGATAAAAATATACTTTTGTTGCGGTTACAGTAATTCATGGGAAAAGTGCGAAACTTGTGAAACAAAATTGTGGGTCTTGGAGGGAGGAACATGAAGTCAAAGGAGGGGGATCGCAGGGGAAGGAGGCGTGAAAAGCTGAGCTCCAGAGAAGAGACCACTCCCAGGACTAAGCAGAAAAGCTTCAATGAGAGAAAACACCGGAAACTTCCAGAGAGCTGCACCCCACCCCCACACCCCGCAGAGGACACGTTCCTTCAGCCTGAACCATGGCATGGTCTTGCTGGGGTAAAGGCAAGAGGAAAGCCAGGCAAGAATTAATTCTAGAGAGACCTTCTCAAGGGCGTGGCATGATTTCCTCCCCGGCAAAGTGCTTCTCTTAGTGGAACCTCCAAGTCATTCTTTCGAGTTAGGTGTGATTTCTTTGTTTTTTTATTTTTATTTGGTTATTCTTGCCCCAATTTAGGCGTGTACTGTTTGGATGGAAATGTTAGAAGTGGCTCTGTAATACTTGGGAGCAGAAGTGACAGCCAGCTTCTGGATGTCAGTGTAAGTTGGGTGTGGCAACCAGGGTATTGGAAGGTCGTAGCGTATTACAGGTAATTCCGTTCCCTCCTGGTCCCCTCCCACCAGCCTCCAGGCAGACCAGGTGGCACCTAGTACAATACTTCAGCAGCCCCACATCGGCCCTCGGAGGGCAGAGTGCCTTCTTGTCCAAGTCCCAGCCACTCTTTTTAGCTCATTTCCCCCCAGTGCCTTGCGTCCCCCCTGGAGGACTGGTTGCTGCCATCCCCCCTGCCCCAGCAAGGGCCACGGTAGCCCTCCTCTGAAACACGAAGAACCATGCCTTCTCCCCTCCTCCTCTTCCCAGCTTCCCATGAGGTATTCCAGCTCTACGCCAGCTAGTTTACTGGAAACGTCACCCATCCCCGTTTGTACCCATTAATTACCATTAGTCACACTGGGTGCACAAACGTGACACCTCTCATTCTGGGGCCATCTCATTCGGCCTCACCTGTCTCTCTCCGTCAGCATCAGTCCGTGTTTATCGCAGGACTTGGAAACTATCTTGTATGTAATTTATTTGCAAGTTTATTGTCTCTTCTTCTCCCTCGAAAATATAAGGATAATGAGGGCAAGGACTTTGCTTGTCTTCTTGATGACTGTGTTTTCAGTTCTGAGAACAGTGTTTGGCACGTTAACAGGTATGCAGTCGTTTTTGTTGCTGTTGTTGAAGAAGAGAGAGGATATAGTCAGTTGTAAACCAGAGAACTTGGGGAAATAGGACATCCCACTGAGTGCTGCCAGGGGGGAACTCAGAGCAGCCAGAGCTCACTGAAGGTGGGAGCGCTGGAGAGCCGAGGAAGGACGAACGCCAAGGTGTGGGAAGGAGGCTAGCGCAGAGGTTCTCAAGGTGTGGTCTGCGGAGCCCCGGGGGCAGGGGTTTCTGAGAGCCTTTCAGAGAGTTTGTAACATCAAAACTATTTTCATAACCTTATTAAGATGTTGACTTTTCCACTGTGGTGACATTTCCACTGATGGCACAGAAGCAAAAGAGGGTAGGGCATGAACCAAAGCAGAGGCACCAAACTGTCACCACACACTCACAGCAAAACAGATTCCAGTTTCATTGAAGAATGTCCTCAATAAATCAGTAAAAGCTATTCATTTTATGAAATCTCGACCTTGTGTCTATTTCATATTCTGTGTGAAATGGGAAATACACATAGAACATTTCTGCTGAATAGTGAAATATGTTGGTTTCCTTGAGGAAAAACACTTGGCAATTGAATCGTGAGCTAAATTGGCTCTTTTTTTTTTTTGTCGTGGAACATCATTTTTACTTTAGAGAATGAAAGACAAACTATAGTTATTTAGACTTGGGCATTTCACACATATTCTGCCAAAAATGAGTAAAGTGAGCTTGTCCAGTGAAACAATGACACTATCAGTTGCCAGCAATAAAATTTTAACTTTCAAGAGAAAATTAGAATTATGGAAAACTTGTATCCATCACAGGAAGCTTGAGAGCTTCCTTATAGAGACATTTCTGTTGAGATTGGTGGTGATATATGAATAGTGGGATTTTTTGATGTTGTATGATAAAATAGGTCAACATTTGGAATGATCTATATAGTTCAGTGAGTCATAATTTTCCAAATGTTACAGAATCATGCATGAGAAAATGAACTGTACAAAGAGCAAAATAGATGAATGGATTTCATATAAGACTTTTAAAAGTTCATTGACAAGGTTGCAGATTCCACACTGAAAATTAACTTTAAAGAAATGAGCAATTTAGTTGCAGTATCAAAGAATCTGTACAATTATCTTTTAAAAAAAAAAACCCTATTAAACTCCTCTCACACACGGGGGCTGATTTTTCTTCATAAACCTCAACTAGAACAAGACATTACAACAGACTGAATGTAGAAGCAGAGCAGATATGAGAATCCAGCTGTTTTCTATAAGCCAGACATTAAAGAGATTTGTAAATGACATCACCCTTCTCACTAAACTTTTTGTTTGGGAAAACCGTCATAATTTTTGTTAGCATGTAATGCATTATTATTTTTTTGATAAATATTTTAAAAATTTCTCAGTATTAATGTCTAATATGGTAAATACTGATAACCTACATTTTTAAAAAAGCTCCTCAGAATCCCCTTTTGTGAGTGTAAGTGTTAAAAAAAAAAAGAAAAGTTTAGGGGATTCTGAGGCCAAAATGTTTGGAGAACCCCTGGCCTACATTAGGGTTAAAAGAACTCAGCAGTGCCTCCAAATAATGAACCATTTTCTTCTCACGTTTCTCTTTAATTGAGGCCAAGTCCACACCAATGAAGTGAATTAGAAAAAAGTACTGAAGGAAGGAGGTGAATATCTACGGATGCTCCTTTGTGCTGTAGGAAGTCGGCTCTCACTTCTTCCTCAGACCTATCCTGGAGGTCATAGGTATTCAGTCCCATTTTGGTAGAAGAAAGGCTCAGAGTAGTTAGGTTCCTTGCCCAAGATCACACAGCCCTGAAGTGGGTGGCAGAACCACAGGTCTGCCCAACACTTCCTGTCAAACCCCAGTACATCTGAAAATTATCAGAAATGTTTAGGTCCAAAATACTTTCACTTGAAATGTAAGTGTGATTTACTTGAAATGTAAATGTAAGTGTCCAGAATAGTTTCACTTGAAATGTAAGTGTGATTGAGGTAAAATACAGTTTTGACGTATTTGAATGACCCCAGCGCCTGCCTTGCTGTGCCATCACCCTGGGCTGGCGGAGACAATGGCATCACAGAATAGTTACCAGATTTCCTGCAAAACTATAAACCAGCTGGGCCTCTCTTTAAATTTCTTAGACTGATTCTTCTTCGTAAGAAAAAGGTGTGTGTGTGTGTGTGTGTGTGTGTGTGTGTGGTTTTTCTTTCCCTTCTGTTTTTGCTCTGGCATTCTTTTGTGAGCATGTAACTGATTACTAAATAGGGTCAAAACAGCTTGAGTTGGGCTTCCTGTGTGAATGTGCACGGCACGGATTTCCAGCCTTTCGTGTGATATGTTATCTGTGGCAGCTGTGCCCGCCGTTGAAGTTTCGGATGGCTTCCATCAATTTCCTGTATTGTAGGAATGGTGGATGTGTGTGCACACCGCCCGTGGAGACAGAAGGGAGGGTGTTTCTACGTGGTTTTCCTTGGATTTTGTGAAAGGTTTTCAGTTAGACGTGCAGAGAGGGCCACGTGTTTCTGTGGAAAGAGCTCTGGGTTAGCGCAAATGTGGGTCCAGTGGTTGTCTGCTACGAATTATCTACGTAGTTCGGGGCAAATTATTTAGTTCTCCGGCCCAATTCTGCTTCCTTATAAGGCTCCTTCCAGCTCTGAAATGTTGCAACTCGGAGTTCTTATAAAAGCCTCACTTTGCAAGTCACCACACTTTGCTGCTCTGAAACATTCATTTTTCTTCTTTCTGATTTTATTTTCTATGTGCTGTTTGTCCTCTTCCATGTCCCTTTATTATGCCAACATTAAGTGCTCTTGTATTTAACTTCTTTCAAAACGGTTCTCTTTCACTAGCTCTTATCATTCAGTTCCCATTGCCTCTAAAATAACATTACAGATGGTCACCGTTTTCTTAGAAAGAAGGTCCAGAGTGCGTTCACTTCCTGTTCAGTTGGGGGCGGATCTAGAGTTTGGAGATTGGTTTCTGTCAGGATCCTCCCTCTGCCCACAATAGAGCCCAGAGAGGCTGGGCTGGCAGCCACTTCTCCAGCTGTGCTCTATTTTTATTAAATTTAATTAGATTGAAGTATGCAGGATAATGGCAGACTTAACTCATCTGCTGTCCTGGCCCAGTATGAACATTTAAAATAGAACCCGGACGTTAAACTTCTCTTGTTTTCTCCTCAAGCTTGGGCTGTCCCTCCCTCTGCCGGCTTCCCCAGATCCGCCGCGAGTGGGTGCAGCGCCATCTAGTGATGGCATGGGCTGATGTTTTGCTGCCTAATTCCTGCAATGCCTGCCTAAGAGAACCTGTGCACTGTGAAATACAGGCAAACAGGGACCTAAGTAACATACTGGGAACTGCCGCAGGTCACTTAGTATTGATATACAGAAAGTTCTAGTGTGTTATTAACCATTCAAATGTCTGTAAATTACAGAATCCCTGGGACCATGTGAAGTGAAGATTTATGGGCATCTTCACCTCAGATGAATGTTGTTTTGAACTTTTCAGTGAGGTTTTGTGTTCTTAGTGTGAGATCCAAGTGTTGGGGGGGTGGTAATTTACACGCATGTGAAAAACATGGTCAAGTTGCTTGATTTTTCTCAGCCTCAGTTTCTCTCTTTATCATCTGTAAAAGATCATTTCTAAAATCCTTCCAACCTATTAAAAAATTTCAACCAACTGCAAGCACTACAATTCTGTGACTTACTCTAGTGAATGTACACATGTCAGATCCATGGTTCCTTCCATCCTCCAAGAGGAAGTATAGAAAGAATATCAGTAGTTGTCAGTGATTGGCTACTGCTACATCTCCGGTATTGTTTTACACACGTTTGCCTTTTTATTTGATCTTTAAAAAATTCTTGCTGATAAAACTCTGTAAGATGAATATTATTATGCTCATTTTACAGACAAGGCATCTAAGGCTACCACAGCCTGCTCTCCATGTTCACAAGCTGATAAAGAAGATAAAAGAGAAGCCAGTGAGAAATACGCTGTTGTCATTATAACTTATCGTAACACCATTGGCAGGGTTCCAACAGTACCAAGTGTATTCAAGCCTCATCGGAGGAGCTAGTTCTCTATCTTTCACATACTCATAAAGCCTCTGTAGTAAGGTGATTGTTAGAGAAATAGTAAAAGAAAAAAAAAACTTTTCCAAGGATTCAGGGGGAAACTCACATTTTTAAGTGCTAATGTGATGCTCAGACCTGTTCGCTGTGAGCTGACCAGTGAGAAGGGATAGAGGGTCAGGCCCTCAGGAGTAACTGCTGTGTCCCAGCTGATGATACAAGGATGGCAGGTGGCAGAGGTCTGCCAGCACCATTGGAGGAACAGCTCTGGGGTGCTCCGGACATATGGCACCATAACAACATCCTATGTGTTTTTGTTGATTGGTTTGCTTGGGTCTTCTTTTTGAAAGCTGAGCAGCCTTTCCCAAAGTGTGCTTTCTAGGGTGTTAATACATTTTATGAGGCACGCAAAGCTTCCAGGTCAAACGGTATGAGAACTGCTGGGCTGAATAAAGTTAATGGGTTTCTTGGCTCTAAGTGTAGGACTGCTTGAAACATTTTGTAAGTCTGTGTGCTTTATAAAAAAATTATAAATTAACTGTATTTTAACATACAAATCAAATAACCCCCAACAGTTGGGGATAAGACAGAAAGTGTAGCTCTTCTCCCTGTGCTGGAAACCCTGTTACCTAACCACTGTTGGTTTGTGTGTGTAACTTTCCAAAAACATCCTTGTAGCATCACCTTGCTTTGTGGGATAGCACATTAATTCTGATGAATGATGAAAATGTTCTCTTGCTGTCACCTGGCAACCTAGTCTACACTCCCACAGTGCAATGAGGCCAGTAGCTGCTGCCCCCTGGAGGTGGGCTTCCACCCTCCAGGTTTCATGCTCCTCCCAGCATCCTGTCCTTGGGTTGCCCTCCTGGTTCCTGTCATCATTGGCATTTGTTATCAATGGTTTTGAGTAACGATCAGTCCTACACTGACCTGATGTCCAGACGGACTGTCCTATATTAAACAATAGAAATTAGTCATGAGTTAGCTTATTTTAGGGCCTAAATTGTATGGCCAAGAGGTCTGTTAAGGATTCTTAGGCCGCTAAACAGTTTTTGGGAAACCCTAGATCCTGATTCATGGAATCTTATCATTTTAGTAATAACATCTTTCCTATATTCTGGGCCCTTTACATATATGAATTTGACTAACACCCCACCAGCAACCCTATAAAGGTAGGTGCACGTAACATCTGTGATTTATAGAAGAGAAATTGGACCAAAGATTGGTTAGGTAACTAATTTCACCTCTAGACCACAACTTCCAGAATCTCTCAGCACCTCCTACTGTTTCCCCTCGTTGGCCTCTTAGAACCTCCAAGACTTCTGCTTCTCGGAGCCTCAGCTGATCGTGACACAGCCTTCTTGAGCATTTACTGACCCGTGATGCCTCCCTCCTTCCCCCAGCTTTCACCTCCCACTCCCACCCTCAGCTCACTGCTCCGAGTGTGACACAATTTGAATAGCTTCTTTGTCAAACTCTACATGAAGTTTCTGTATTGACATAAAGTGAAAGAAACAAAAAGCAGACTTTTAAGTACAGTTTTTTAAAATTTATTTAATTAATTTATTTTTGGCTGTGTTGGGTCTTCGTTGCTACGTGTGGGCCTTTTCTCTGGATGCGGCAAGTGGGGGCTGCTCTTCGTCGTGGTGCGCAGTCTTCTCATTGAGGTGGCTTCTCTTGTTGCGGAGCACGGGCTGTTGGCACGCGGGCTTCAGTAGTTGTGGCTCACGAGCTTAGTTGCTCCACAGCATGTGGGATCTTCCTGGACCAGGGCTCGAACCCATGGCCCCTGCATTCGCAGGTGGATTCTTAACCACTGTGCTACCAGGGACGCCCCTATGTACACCCTTGACTTCAATTACGGGAAAAGTGCATAGAAAAGGAGGCTGGAAGGAAACATGGTGATGAGGTTGTGTGAGAGTTGCAGGGTAATGGATGATTTTTTTCTTTATTAGTTTTCTGAAATGTGGTTATATGAGATATAAAATGGGAGAGATTTATGATTTATGAATTTATAGATTTCTTTCCAAAAACTGAAAGACATCGATCAACTCACATGGTTACCATACAATATCATGAAATATGAAGTAATCTTTACAATAGTTATTTTTTGATTTAATTTAATAATTGCTGTTTGCCTTACACATGTAATTTTGAATTCCTATAAAATGTCATCGAAGAAGCTATTGTTTGCTCTTTTTGGAGCTGAGAAGACAAACCAAGGAAGAGAGAAAGCCAGTGATTTTTTCCCAAGACCACAATTGCCAGGTTCTTGTGACTTTAAAGTGCGCTCTTTGCAGATAAACACGTGTCTGCAACACCTGCGTCTGTGGGCTGTCTTCACACAACTCCTCTTGGTCAGTCATCACCGTTCAATAATCATTCATCTGGTAGAAACAGTTATTGTATAAGACCCCCATTTTCATGGTACCCATAAGTTTTGTTGCCGTATGAAGATCATATGAAGAGTGGCAGAAACATTACAAGACTCTGTGGCCTCTGACATTGCTCCTGGGTCCAGCTTCTAACACTAATTCATTAGCCTGCATGCTGGCCTGTCTCCAGGATGGCCCCTAGTGAGCCTTGCCTCCTGGATTCATAAGTGTAGTCCGCGTGTGCAATCCACTTCCATATCATATCAGGGTTGTTCTGTGTGACCAAAAACCCAGCAGAAGTGGTGATTCGTCAACTCAGAGACTAGGTCATAAAAGACATCCTGGCTTCCATCTTGCTTGCTTGCTCTTGGATCACTTACTCTGGGGAAAGCTAACTCTCATGTCATGAGGACATTTAAGTGGTCTGTGGAAAGGTCCACATGGTGAGAAACTGAGGCCTCCGGCCAACAGCCACGTCAGTGACTGATCTTAGAAGCAAGTCCTCCAGCCTCATCAAGCCTCCAGATGACACAGCCCCAGCTGATACCTTGACTGAAGCCTCCTGAGAGACACTGAGTCAGACCTACCAGCAAAACTCTCTCTGAATTCCTGAGCCACAGAAACGGAGATGATAAATGTTGCTTTAAACCAATAAGCTTTGGGGTACCTTGTCTCAGAGTGACAGATAACTAATAGATGCTTCAGATAATATCTTTAGTTCATAACTAAAGTCTGAACTCTACTTGAAGATCCGTACTTAAAGACTTCACCTAAGGAGACTCACCTGTCCTGAGACCTGGTTTAAATGATGACATCCTGGGGACTTCCCTGGCGGTCCAGTGGCTGGGACTTCGCCTTCCAGTGCAGGGGGTGCAGGTTCGATTCCTGGTAGGGGAGCTAAGATCCCACATGCCTCAGGGCCAAAAAACCAAAACAGAAAACAGAAGCAATATTGTAACAAATTCAATAAAGACTTTAAAAATGGTCCACATTAAAAAAAATCTTAAAAAAAGTAAACAACTGTTGACTTAAGTAGTAAAGTATATATTTTAATAAATAAAGAAAGAAATGGTGACATCCGGGACTTTAAGCTGATGTTATACAGGGTTGAGACTTTTGGGAGGTGTTGGGAGGGATGAGAGTATTTTGCGTGTGGGAGGAATGTGATGGTTTAAACTATGTACCCAAAGCAACTAAGCCCGTGCACCACAACTACTGAGCCTGCGCTCTAGGGCCACGAGTCACAACTACTGAAGCCTGCCCGCCTAGCTAGAGCCTGTGCTCTGCAACAAGAGAAGCCACCGCAGTGAGAAGCCCGCACTCTGCAAAGAAGAGTAGCCTCCACTCGCTGCAACTAGAGAAAGCCCACGCTCAGCAATGAAGACCCAACACAGCCAAAAATAAATAAATAAACAAATAGGGCTTCCCTGGTGGCGCAGTGGTTGAGAGTCCACCTGCCGCTGCAGGGGACACGGGTTCATGCTCCGGTCCAGGAAGGTCCCACATTGCCGCGGAGCGACTGGACTCGTGAGCCATGGCCACTGAGCCTGCACGTCCAGAGCCTGTGCTCTGCAACGGGAGAGGCCACAACAGTGAGAGAGGCCCGTGTACTGCTAAATAAATAAATAAATAAAATAAACAAATAAATAATGTCCACAAATTATTTAACATTCCTTTCAAAAGGGGGAGCCTCATTACCGTGTAGTTCAGTGTGGGCTGGACTTACTCCCTTCTCTTTTTTTAATTGGAGTTTAGTTGATTTACAATGTGTTAGTTTCAGGGACACAGCAGAGTGAATCATTTATATGTATACACATATCCACTCTTTTAGATTCTTTTCCCATGTAGGCCGTTACAGAGTACTGAGTGGAGTTCCGTGTGCTCCACAATAGGTCCTTATTAGTTGTCTGTTTTATATACAGTAGTGTGTATATGACTGACTCAAGAGGAGGTGACAGTGTGAGGCTTCAGAGACCAGCTCATAAAGTCATGGGCTCTTCCTGCTTGCTCTTCCCTCTGGGGAAAACTGTGAGGGGTCTTGTAGAGGTCCACGTGACACTGAGATGTTCTACCAGCAGCCCTTTGAGTGAAGCGCATGGGAAGCGGCTTCCTAGCCCCAGTCAAGCCTTTGGATGACTGCAGACCCTGCCAGCATCTTGACCACAACCTTGTAAGAGACCCAGAGCCACTAGCTCAGAACGACTCAGCTGTATCACTCAGCTGAGTGAAAAAATAAATGTTTGTTGTCTTAAGTTACTGAATTTGGGGGTAATTTGTTATGTAGCTATAGATAATTAATTCATCAGTGCTGAAAAATTACCTGCTAATATTTTCATATTTGGATTAGAAAGTTCTGGATAAATCCAAGTACGTTTTTTCCTACTAAGGTCATGACTTTGTAATTATTCTTGCTCCTATCCTTTCAACATAAGCTCAAAAGATTCTTTTGTCTCTATTATTTAATTTTAACCTATGTTTTCTCTGTCTTGATAGCTCTCAAAGAACTACAGACAGAGAGGGAAAGAGAGAGAGAGGTCACATAACACTGAAGGAATAGAAACATTCTTACACAAAGGTACCCAAGCTGATATATGTGTACCACATTTACTGTATATACATACATAGAGTAACTGTGTGTGTATGTGTGTAGATATATATATAGTAAATGTGTGTATATATATACAGTAAATGTATATATATGTATATTTCTATATATCTGTATACACACACATGCAATTGAGTGATCAAGTACATATTATACATGTATTCAGTACTCAGTACACACAACTCCGTACATATAATAAATCTCTTAGAATGTACAGAAGATACAGAAGAGTCTTTAGTTTCAGGTTCAAGTTGTATATTCCGTCCTAAAATTCCACTGGGCTGTCCGGATTTGAAACTGGCTCCTCTGCCGTATTCAATTCAGTTGTCCTGAGCTCCTCCGGGGAGGAGGGGTGAGCAGGAGTCCTGCTAGGCTCAGCCCAGGACCGGTTATTTCCTGCCTGATGGGAAACTTCCCCTCTTTGGCCCCGTCTCTCTTCTCAGCTGCTCCTTGGCCCATCCTTCCTTTCACTCTGCTTTCTCTCTTCTTGTTTCCAGCTCAGCTTTTCAGTCATCTGGTTGTGTTGTTTTGATGTTCCGTGTGCGAGTCTGTGGGGCGTGTGTGTGTGTGTGTGTGTGTGTGTGTGTGTGTGTGAGAGAGAGAGAGAGAGAGAGAGAGAACCCAGGAAGGGGCAGCGCCACGGGAACGGGGTCATAGCCACCATACAAATAAACAGCTGCTATACTCTGTGATTGGTGCGTTGCCTGTCAACTGTCTGAAAGGCCACTGGACAAACCTGTTGCTTCAGCAGAGCTGCGTTTATTAGATCTACCACGACGAGGGAGAACATAACCTGGATCGTCTTGGTAGTGTCTCGAAAACGGAGATGAGGGCAGGGTGTTTGTATGGTTCCAGGGCCTGGGCTGGGTGAGTTTCAGGTGCGTCTTGCATGGTGGGGTCAGTATTGGGCCGAGTTCCGCCTTCCTAGCTTTCTCTGGATCGGTGGGCACCGTGAAGTGAGGACCTGGGGCCACTCTTGATGCACAAGCTATGAGTCTTGGTAAGTCAGCTGTCTAGCTGGTTCATTGTTTTCTTCTAGGAGCATGTATTTCCCGAAGCGAACAGCTAGATTATTTTGTTTGGTCCTAACATTACTTAACACGGGCACAGGGAAGTACGTTGGTTTGGGTGCTTGGGTGCTACAGACGTGGTATCATGAAGTGGGGAGGGTTAGTTCCTTGGGGGAGAGGGCTGGGAGGGAAGAGGATGAGGGTGGAGAGGCTTCGCAGAAGAGTTACTCGAGTGAGAGATGGAAGCATGATGTGAATTCTGCAGAGATGCAAGCTGGGAAAGGATCCAGGGTGTCTCTCAGACTTTAATGTTCCTACAGATCACCTGGGGATGTTGCTAAAATGCAGATTCCTTATGCTGCGGCTCTGGCTTCCCGGGTGAGGTGGATGCTGCTGCTGGTCTGGGGATCGCACTTTGAGTCATGAGGTCCTAGACCCACAGAGGGATATGCAAAACCGCCTGGGCATGAAGTGGTCAGGTGTATTTGGGGAGCATCCCCGGGCTGTTCGTGCAGATGACGGTGAGCAAGGAGGCAGGAGAGAGGTCCCGGCTTAGGATGGCTTGTGGCCGGAAGAGGAGCTGGGACTTAAGGAGCCAGGTTCCCAACTGCGACTGCACATCCGAGTTGAGTTAGAAACAGAGGGTCTGAATTAGTGGGTTTGGAGTGGATTGTGTTCACTGGCATGTGTGCTTTTCATCTGCACCCAGGCTGAGAACCACTTCTGTAAGCAAAGGAGAGCCCGGGAAAGGTTTTTAAAGCAGGTGTTCATCTTGGGCGACTCTGACGGCCGCGTGGAGCTGCAGTGGGTGAAGCAGTAGAGCAGGAGGCCCGAGTTCCCCGGAGAGGGGAGCTTTGGGAGTTTCGTTTAGCCGTTGAATGAATGTGGATTAGAAAGCTGGGCGCGAGCGAATGAGATCGCTGGTTGGAGAGGAGAGAGCCGAGTTCTGGAAATTGACTGCTCTGGGCTTGAGACGTTTCCCAGGGATGTATGACCTGTAGGACACTTGGAGTCCCTGGGCTCCTGGGAATGGCATGGGACCACCAATGCCTGCTGGGGGCACGGAGGAACCAGAGTGGGCACAGAGTGCTGGGGGTGGGGGGACAGTGAAAACCAGTGGGGACGCTGCCCAGGTTTGCCTAAGCCTGGCCCTGACCTGGCCCTGACACCATCGGGCAATTTCTAGTTGGATATGTTACTGGGAAAACGCCCTTGTATAAACTAGAAGTTTGGAGTTTGATCTGTTGATGCTACAAATGCTTGCTTCCTCTATTTCTTTCAATTTCGTTTCTTTTTTTCCTATTCAATACAAAACTCTAATGTTTTTCTTTTTACAACTAGAAGGAACAGGACAGATGTCTCAGCATCATTACTCACCAGTTATTCTTGTCCTGTTTGTCCTTTAAAACAAGATGTTTGGGGCACCCATTTGGAGAGGATGTTACATTTGACCCTGTGCTCGCAGCCTTCCTTGACAGCTATTCCCTTTCCTGATGCTTTGAAACGCAAACACAGGTTGTATCTTATTCAGTTTGCCCAGGACTGTTACCATTAACCTGAGTTTATAGGTGAAGAAATAGTACAGGTGAGAAAACTGAGGCTCAGGATGGGTCAAGCCATTTGGTTAAGCCCACCGGTTTTAACAGCAGCAAGAGATAGAACCTGGGAGGGGAGGCTTAACACCTCAGAGAAAGGAAGCCATTTGCTCTCTTATCTCCCCCTGGTCCAAGCTCGCCGTGCTCACTATAGTTTTCCACTTGTGTCCTGAACACCATCTCCCAGGCAGCCAGCCGGCGGTGATCACCCTCAGCTGTTGACAAAGAGCATCCCTTCAAAATCCAGAAATCGAGGCACCCAATTCTCAGTTTTCCAACTCTAAACTCCTGTGTAGGTGAAAGGCAAAGTGTGTTTTTTTTTTCTCGCTTCCACACAGACCTCCCCCAGCCTGGGAAAGGAGAAAGCAGGAGCAGTCAGATGTAGGTAATTAAAGGCTGCAGAGAACCCCCCGCCAGGTGTACCCCCCACTCCAGCCCAGCTGGCCCAAGGTCAGTCATGTAGTCTCCGTGGGGGTGAACGCTGGGTATTGCCGAGCCAAGACCTGATTCATTGGAACCCGTCAAATAGTTATCGAGTGATTGCCTTGTGCCCAGCACTGTTCTTGTAGTGGGAGATAGAGCAGCGGACAAAAAACAAAACCACAGAACAAAATCCCTGTCCTCTTGGAGCCCTGCATCTTGGGGAGTGGGGAGCAGATAACATATACAAGTAAAATGTAATATTTAAAGATGGTGAGGGCTTTGGGGAGAAAAAGAAGCATGGAGGGGGAATAGGGAGTGTGTATGTGTGTGGAATTTTAAATGGGTTGATCGGGAAGACCACTTTGAGAACCTGATATCCGAGACAAAGCTGGAAAGAAGTGAGGGGAACATTGCTTTCACTTCAGGGACCCGGTAGAGGGAGCAGCAAGTGCGGAGTCCCTGAGTCCTGAAATGTTTGAGGAATAGCAAGGAGGCAGTAAGGCCAGAGCTGCGGACACAGGTGAGACTGGAGGGAAGTGGGGTCCGAGCAGTAGGTGCTGGAAGGTCGCTGACAGTTTTCTTCTCATGACTCTCAGGCCAGAGCAGCCATTTCACTGGCGTTGTCAGTGGCCCAGGACACATGTCTGTCACGGGATGGATGTGGAAATTAGGGAGCTGGGTGCTGAGGCGTGTCTAGCAAGGAAGCCCCAGAGGACTCCCACTGAGTCGCCTCCCACCAGTGCAGCCCAGTCTCCTTCTCCTCCCGTTCTCTTCGCCAAATTGCAGATTCTTAAGTGCAGTGTTCTTAAGGTGTTCACACCTTCCACAGTTCAGCAGTTGACAGCCTTAAGTGTTCCAGTGTCGCCTAAGCAGCTAATGGTCGCGATTTCAGTCCTCTGTCAACTCTGCACGTATTTTAACATTCCCCGGGAGACCTGCCTTTATTTTTCTTCCACAGAGTATGTTCTCTTCTACTTTCTGTCGAGTGTGATTCTTTGGTATCACTGAACAGCTTCTAAGTGTGAGGTAGTATGCATTAGAAGATGCGGTAGCTAGCTTGACAGCCTCTCGTCTCTGCACAGACTTGTCTGAATTGCTACCTGGTTACCAGCTTCTTAGTTACCAAGTGTTTGGAAGTTAGTGATGACTCAGCATCATCCGGTTCTGGAAAGACCTCTAGGTGGTGCTGGGCCGGGGCTGACAGCACGGTGCACAGCCGGCTTTTACTGTCCAGAAGAGGGCGCCCTAGCTCCACCTTCGCTGCAGGGCCTCTCCTCCCAGCTCCTGGCAGGGCTCTCTGTTCCCAGCCTCCTGGGCAGCCAGGGGGGATATGGGAGCCGTTTCCTCCTTTTCTTCTCCCTGGCTCTCTAATCAGATTCTCACTCATTCTCCCTGAGCTCCACACGTGTCTTATTTTCATTTCCAGACCTACTGGCCCAGCCCCGCCCTGCACCTCTGCCCCGCACCTCTGCCCCGCGCGGACCCTCCACCTCAGCCCCTCCCTCCACACCTGCGCGCTGCTCCACAGTAGTCTGGCCAAGCGTCTGCTCGAAAATCTCCAGCCTCGCTAGCATTCTAGGTTGAAGCCCAGCCCCCTAGTGAGGTGTTCAAGGCTTATGAGAATCAAAGCTGCCACCTGCTCTGTCGTCTTCTCTGCCTTTCTCCCTCTGGCAGGAGCTGTCTCCCCGCCGAGTGGGTAGAACCAGGGCGTTTGCACAGACAAGCCCAAGTGCAAAGTGGAGGACCCTGACTCTGGCAGGTGGCCCGACCTCTTAGGCCCCAATGCCCACCTCTACTCATGGGGCCCAGCAACGCCTCCCCACAGGTCGGTGTGACAGTTAATGAAACTCTTGGCGCAAAGTGTCCGGGTGATAAAGGGCACCATCACTGTTATCATCATCTTTGTCAGTTTACTTCGTCAGTTTTCACCCTCTTCGCCATTGTCCAAATCTCTACCCTTCTCACCTGTCGATGTGCCACCCTCTAAGGTCCAGCCTTGTATCACCTCCCTTAGACAACCCTCCTCTACCCCAGGGCCCCGTGGTTCTCTGGAATTGTTTAAAAATTGTCCAACACAAAATATAAAGAAATGTAGAGTTTTAAAAGCACCGTCTTTAAAATGATGGAGAAAATAGCACTCTCTGTTGCTATGTTTTCAGTACCCTTCTTGGGGTGGTTACTCCACTCACTTTGAATCCGTTACAGGCAGACCTCGGAGATATTGTGGGTTCCGTTCCAGACCATGGTAATAAAGTGAATATCACAATAAAAGAAGTCACACAGATGTTTTGGTTTCCCAGTGCATATAAAAGTTACGTTTACAGTATATTGTAGTCTATTAAGTGTGCAATAGTATTATGTCTAAAAAATTGTACATAATTTAATTTAAAAATACTTTATTTCTAAAAAATGCTAACCACCCTCTGAGCCTTCAGTGAATCATAATATTTTTACAACAGTAACATCAAAGATCACTGATCACAGATCATCACAGCAAACACAGTAATAATGAAAAAGTTTGAAATACTGCGAGAATTATCAAAATGTGACACAGATACAAACGCAGGGTTGCCACAGGCCTTCAATTTGTGAAAAATGCAACATCTGTGAAGCGCAACCAAACGAGGTCTGCCTGTACCGACGTATCACGGTAGTGACAACCAGGCAGGTTCTCCATAGACACCCACTTCTGAGGGCTGAGGCCTCACAAGGTGAAATGGGCCACTTTCTTCAGGACGGCTGTGCCGTGCCTCCCCCCAGAGCAGGGCGCGCTTCCTGCATGGGGTGAGCAGGTCACTGCAGCTCACACACTGAGGTCCCCCGTTAGTAAAACAGCGGGGTGTGGGAGTGGATGAGGACACCCTAACGATCAACTTCACATGGACTTCAACTCGTTTCATGGAACTTTGGGGATCCAACTGCATTTCTTTTTTTTTGCGGTACGCGGGCCTCTCACTGCTGTGGCCTCTCCCGTTGCGGAGCACAGACTCCGGACGCGCAGGCTCAGGGGCCATGGCTCGCGGGCCCAGCCGCTCCGCGGCAGGTGGGATCTTCCCGGACCGGGGCACGAACCCGTGTCCCCTGCATCGGCAGGCGGACTCTCAGCCACTGCGCCACCAGGGAAGCCCCAGCTGCATTTCTTTTGATGAGAAACTTTCAGGTGCCTCTGATGAGGACGCGCACAAGCAGCCCACTGCCTTGTCCGGGGCACGGGGATGGTGGTCTCTCATTGCAGGGCAAGAACAAGGCCTGTGGAAATGGCCGCACTGTGCCCCTTGAAAGTCGCAGCTCCACCCACTTTATGCCAAGCCCGAAGCCTGGGCACAGGAATCTTTTCCACGGTTCCCAAACATGGGGCCAGTGCTCAGGCTCATGGTACGTGTGGGGCTCCCCCCCGGCAGGTTCCTTCTACCCCTGGGGCAGCATTGGGGGCCCCAACTGGCTCCCTGCTAGTGGGGCTGCTCCAGCCTTCCTCTTAATGCGGCATCTCCATTGATCAACCCTTTGGGGGCCCCAGCCTCTCAAAGGCATGGATCGGGTTAAGTTCATGGTCCTGTTCTCCTCTGGAGCAAGGGAGCCCTGAACACGAAGGTCTGGCTGCCCCGATTTTTCAGGAGTGACTTGTGGGAAGGAAGGGATTTCCCTTTGTATCTCCAACTCTCATGCCCTTCATTGTATACTTAGCCAAATACTGTGGCCTCTTTCTCTTCAAGAGAAAGAAAAAACCAGTAACTGACGGTTAAATATTGGTCACTGGTGGTTGTAACCCTTGATCAGTGAACTCCGAGGACCAAGCCCACAGCATCAGTTATCATCAGTCCTCAAATAAAAATCTCACAGATAAGTGAACACTTAACTCTTCCCACCTGGGAGTCTTAGAGAAAGATGAGAGGACTTAGAAGTACGGGATCTATGAGGAGAATTTATCTTGGGAGGAGACTCAAAATGCGGGGAGTCAGTGAAGTTGAGACACAGCCCTCCATAGGCAGCTGATCCCAGGAGTGGAATTCCAGCAGCCAGAGCTGGACTCTTCCTTTCTCGTGTTCAGAAGCCAGGCTTGGAGTCGTCGGTGGGTGGGAGAGCTCTGTTATTATGTCCATTTAGGCGGGCCATTTAAAATGGCAAATGAGGGTTGGTTTCTGGAGGTCAGGGTTGGGGGTGACACGGAGAAGAAAGACACCAGGTGGAAAAGTGACTGGAGCTGGAAAGGTGTTAGTCAACTTGCCATTTTTTGTTTTTAATTGGAGAGACATAAGGGACAAAACCATGGATGATGCAGGAAGGCTTTTTCATTGCTAAAGGTGAATATGGAAAAGTAGTGCTGTCAATTATCCGAAATGCACAGGGCTGTAAGATGGTGAGGATGAAATCAACGTGTAGCAGTGGGATCGGGGTGATTTCCCTGAAGATGGGACCTGAGCTGGGGGCTGCAGTGTGACAAAGACCTGGATGGATGCAAAGGGCCGAAACCTCCCGAGGGAATACAGTGTGGCGTGGTGGGAAGGGCAGGTCTGGTTCTTGGCTGGGGCAAGTCCCTCCTTCTTGGAGTCAGTGACAGCTTACTTAGGTCCCTGGCAGCTCAAGCATCTGTCAGTTTCGCAACCCCTGAGACTGCTTACAGGTACACCCTCGTCATGGGGACCGTCTTCTGTGCCCTGACCCTGAGGACTGGGCGGGGAGTGACGCATACAGTAAAAAGCAGGCACTGAAGCTGGTAATTTCTTTCTGATTCCAACCGTCGAGAAAACTCTAAAAACTGCTAACAAACCCGTTACGCATAGAGCTTTTAAAGCTGAATTTACACTTAGATGTTTCAAAAATGCAAGATGAGCACAAAGATGGAAGAAGTGATGGTTTCTAAAGACAAGAACTAGTGATGTTTTTAAACTGAGAGATTTCTGCCAAAGAGTGCATAGTGCATGATGGTGGCTTCGTTGATTCTTGCCAAAAGATGGGCACAGGGTGTATTTCATTTGTCGTCGGTACTTTTCATTTTTGTCTCCCAAGCAGCCATGCTCGGGCTAGTAACTGATGGCTAGATAATTGGTCACTGGTGGTTTTCATTCTAACCCTTGATCAGTGAACTCCAAGGACCAAGCCCATATCATCAGTTTTCGTCAGCACACGGAGGCTTGGGGAGATGCGGTAGCTTCTTCCATTGCTCGGGGAGATGCTGCAGGGATGGGAGGTGGTCAGGGCTGCACATGCCAGGGCACCATCTGCTGCTCGAACGCGGTCCCGCTGGGCTGCGTGGGAGCCACAGCAGTGCCGGCCTCAATCCCCTTTTACGTCACACCCCCAACTCTGATAATGAGCTGACAGCCTGCAGATGGAGCAGGTCAGGAAAAAGAATAAAAGTGCTTGCATTCCAATAGCATAAAAAATGATGCTCTTTCAATATTAGTACTGTATTTTCACACATGCCCACTTTCAGATAGTCTAATACATCTTTCTTCATCTTAAAAGATGTCTTTTTGCTTTAGTCAATAATATCCCTTTATTAACCCCTTAATGACACTCTGTTATTAAATGGCTAGCTTCGTTTCTTTTAGACAAAGCTAACAGAATCCAAATACAGATTCGCCCAGTTCTGTTGAGTCTAAGGAGAGGTGCCTGTGTGAATGGAAAGAGGGTAATACCTGTCCTGTCACACTCAAGAGTGGAGATGAAAGGCAGAATTTTGTTCATCTAGTAACATTTTTGAAAGTACATTTAGACATAACTTAAACTATCTTATACATTTCATAGGCATACAAATTACACTATTTTTAATAATACTTACTACAGAAGATCCTAAACATTATTGGTTAATGCAAATAAAATACCTCCAACTTAGTACAACCGTCAACGATATTTTACATCAACTTGTCCTTTTAGAACTATTGCTAGCTTCATCTGGGAAAAGCTAAAGTAACTAACTATATTGTAGAAGAAAAGGATTTTTGCACTTTTGATACAAATACACGTCAACACCAGAGGAGGCACAATAATATATGACAATTCTCTTCATATTTCCCCCAAAACAAAATGTATTCAATGAAATACATTTCCCGTGTAATTGCTAATTTAACGTTTTTACAAGTGCATAAGAAGGTCACTAGTGACAGCAAACACTAGATGTCTAGGAATATACATACATATATATTTACATAATACATATTTAAGAGAACATCTAAAGAAAATGGGGCAGTTTTTACATACATATTCAAAGTATCTGACAAATTCCACTGGGGTCCACATTAGTGAGCCTTAAGTATTGCCAGGGTTCTGTGTAAATAAGTAGAATAGAAAAGCAAACCTTTACTAATGGTGTCCGTCTACATACATTAATAGAAAATCTAATGGAAGTGGTATGATTGCATTAGAGAAATGCCTGTCATTCAGCCAAATTCCCTTCTGGGCGAGCATAAATATAAATGTAAATTTTTCATGGAATTCAACATTCAGTTACACTGGCTACAGATTAATGACAGTGACCCTCTGTCTTTTCTTTATGGAGGTAATATCCAGAGAAGAATAAATGTTTTGTGTGGAGAAAATATATTTTTACATGTAGATTAATTAATAATCAGTTGGGTTGGGTAAATTATATTTTTGCCAGTTCTAGTTGAAGGAGAGACAAAATATATATTGATTTGCCCCATGAGAGATCCAATTTGACAATCAGCTCTCACAAGCGGTCCGTCAGATTGGCCATATAGATTACATTATAGCTCTGCTCCCACCCAGGTAGAGTGATGACAAGGCATAATCAATTGGGAAAGACCTGCTTCTAGAGGGGAACAGAATGTGGATTATAACTGAAATGATTCACATTCCTACGAATGCATCACATACTAGAGGACCATGGTGAATAAAAAGTAGGGCAGATCACAGTGAGCTCTTTGATGAGCTCTCTTAGGCTTCTGTGATTGCGTTCCCCATACCATGCCAAATGCTTTCTATTTGCATTATCATTTCAATCCTTAGTTGGTAAGAGTTCTTTTAAAATATTCCCACTCCAGTTTTGTAGATATTCGAGGTTGCAGATATGGAGTCTATAATATCAAACCAATAATCATAAATTTGAGTTAAGATTGGGATGAGGGGAGTTGAGTGTTCTGGTTTGAGGTCTGCTGATGCTTCTGTAATTCCCTTCCACTTCCATGGTTCTTCCATCTGTTGGATGGGTGTGTGATGACACTTATCTCAGATGCCCTTTGAATTGACAGAATGAAGTCTGTTTCATGCATTTTTCTTTGGAGAAGGATAACAGTTGGCATTTAAAATTCAAGTTTATATCCAGGGGATGTGATAATTACTTGTCATTATGTAAATCCTAATGAAAGTGTTGTTTAAAACAGCAGATTGCAAAACAGAAAAAAAAAATGTTTGCAATTGCAAGAGATGAGCCTGAAAAATACTTGAGAGAGTTTATGAAGCGGGGGGTGCGCAGGCCATCCTAAAGCGTCTGCGTTTTACTCTGTTGGGTGTGTTATTTTCTGAAATGTATTCCACAGAATGCTTGTGCTAGAGGATGTTACCATGTTGAGGGCAAGCTCAGTTAAATCAAATCCCAGTTTACTTTAGGGGAGGCCTTACATATGCTCATATGCGTTGAGATTCTCTAAGGGGGGTTTTTGTAAATTGCTTTTCTCAAGCAAACCGATAGAATGTGGTAGTAGGTGCACAAGGAATATGAAAAAACTGCTCCAGTTGGACACTTTCTGCTCAGTTAATTCTAATATTCTGTGTATCCTCGATACACCTGATACTCTTTGCCGTATTATCCTATGTATTTGGCACATAACAGGTTCAGTGAACAAACGGAAGGAAGGAAATATCTGAATAGCCCTCTATTTTCTCACCTATAAAATGGGAAAACAATAATACCAATTTTTAGAGGATCGAAGAGTTGGATAAAAGTGATCACAGAGCATTTTGTTACTATTTTTTTAAATTAAAATCAAATGGAAAGAGAATTACAAATGAAAAAAGTTAATATAAAAGATAGGGAAAAATATATAAGGGATTCCTGTCTAACTGTGAAATCTTTGCTTAACCTTACTAAAGCTTATTTGGAAAGGAGCTGATCACACTTCCCTTGAAATGTTCTCATAATCTGTCTTGCACCATGACGGGGGGTTTACAGTGTTGTGGGTAAGAACACAGGCTGGGAGGCAGCTGCCTGGTTTGAAACTCAGCCCTGCCCTTTACTAGATGAATGTGGCATTGGGCAATTTAATTGATTTCTTTCTGACTCAGTTTTCCTAATCTGCAAAGTGGGAGCAATGAGTATACTTAGCAATGGTGAGGATTACAGATAAAATAATACATGTTAGATATTTAAGAAGTTAGCTGCTGTTATTATTTCATGTTTCCTGCACAATACGAGAGACATGCTCAGGCTTTTGCCCTAATTTGTTCTTCCCAGACTGCAGCTGCCCGGCCAGTGGTTATACCCCATTTCCCCCTCCCTCCCAAACTGAGTGCTCACAACTCATTTTTAAGGAATATCCTCCCCTACCGAGATCAACAACTATTGGGTTAGACCCTCTATCCTCATCCAAACCCATTTACTTTTTTTTTTTTCTGAGGTACGCGGGCCTCTCACTGCCGCGGCCTCTCCCGTTGCGGAGCACAGGCTCCAGACGCGCAGGCCCAGCGGCCATGGCCCACAGGCCTAGCGGCTCTGCGGCACGTGGGATCCTCCCGGACCGGGGCATGAACCCGCGTCCCCTGCATCGGCAGGCGGACTCTCAACCACTGCGCCACCAGGGAAGCCCCCCATTTACTTTTATTTTTAAAAACTCCACCAGTGCTTATTCTTTTGACGGCCATTAATATACAAGTACGTTAACATTCCTAGCTGATTTAAATCTGGATTATTTTCTCTCTGGATTACTGCCAATTTTTGCCAGTTCAACTGATGGTCAGTTAAAACCCAGAGGAAGTACTGACATCTAGAATTTGGAAGGACACAGAAAGGCAAACTAAAAACAGAAATCACACACCATCTTGTATATAGGGATGTGTGGTGAGAAGGGAAGAACAAACGAAATTGATAATCCAAGACATGTGTTAGATGGTTTGTTAGTTACCATGACTTGCTGGTGTCATTTAATCACTTTGGTGACAATTTTAAAAATAATAGTTTGAATGGGCCATTCACCTGGTTGCATCCTTTGTCCATGTTAACGCACTTTCCCCCAAATCGTTTGACTGTTTATGGAATTCCTCAAGTAGGCCAGTGAGGCATCAATAAGCCAGCAGAGGTTTTTAAGGCCCTTCCAAGAATCCCCCGCACATGCTCCCCTCCACTTCAGATAGTGGGACTCTGCAGTGATGCCAACAAGTAAAGGGGAATGAACAGGAAAGGCACTCTTTGATCCAGTATTAGTAACGGAGTCTAAGTTTTCAAAGTATGTATGTATGGGTTCGAGCCCTGGTCCGGGAAGATCCCACATGCCGCGGAGCAACTAAGCCCGTGCGCCACAAGTACTGAGCCTGTGCTCTGGAGCCTGCGAACCACAACTACTGAGCCCGCGTGCTACAACTACTGAAGCCCACGAGCCTACAGCCCGTGCTCCACAACAAGAGAAGCCACCTCAATGAGAAGCCCGCACACCACAATGAAGAGTAGCCCCTGCTCGCCGCAACTAGAGAAAGCCCATGTGCAGCAACGAAGATCCAATGCAGCCGAAAATAAATAAAATTTTTTTAAATCCTTTAAATTTCTTTGAAAGTAGCATCATTATTTTAAGTTAGAGCACAATTACCGAAGGGAAAAATAAACCCAACACAAATGAAATCTTATACTATTTTAGTAATTTCAGTGGAAAACAAAACAAGAATTGGGTTTCCTCTGGGTTTACAGTGGCCCATACAGTAAAAAGCCTTTTGTCAAGTGTTGATTCTCTCCTCATTAAGGAACTGCCTGAAACTGTATTCTTGGGTCAACTTACTTTTGCTTCTCCTAATTATATCTGTGTCTCAGGATCCATGACATGGATTTAAACAGACCCATGGTTAAATGTAAACAGATGTGTGACCAGACAGTGCCCAGCTATTCGTTTGTCTGTAAAGTGGCAGAAATTGAACCTTTAATTAATAGGACTTGATTCTTCCTAAATCCCTAATATAACTATTAAAATGTAGTCCCTTTCAATAAGATAAATGCCCAGATATTATTTTTAAAGATCCAACAATCAGTCCTCCACGAAGTCCAAATATCGTGTACCTTAATGATCTGTTTGTTTTGAGAACCAATAAAAAGCACTGTTTCAACCAGTTTCTCATTTCCTAAGTATCCCTTCAATGCATAAGTAAAGCATCATTCCAGATGAAAACTCATTAGTCAATCTTGGTCTTGCCGTAACTGGATATTCCTGCTTCTAATAAGGTTGGAAGAATACCACCTGGGTAACTTGCAACAACTTCCCGGTGCCCACATACTCCACTCTCTACATGCTGACAGTGCCTTTAAAGCCTCTGAGCAACATCAAAAACCTTATTATTTACTTATCTTGAAGCAAGTTCGCTTATCATCTAGAAAAGTTCTCAGAACCCTTCTTGTCTCTCTCCACCGTCTCTCACCTTTCTGAAGACTTCAAATAGAAGCAAGGCCTTGGCAACGAAATAATTTATCACATGGTTCAAATTACATTGGTGCCCTGGTCCGAGTTTACCTATTATCTTGCACACAGATCTAAATTATAACCAGAGAAGTAGGAATTACCCCCTTCCTATATACAAATGATGTTTTTAAAAGGTCTACTTAAAAGCAGAATCTTTTGAAATCACTATATAATACTGAAAAACAGTATACATGTACTGTTAGTGATTCAGCTGTGTCGAAGTTCATGTATATTGCTTCTTCAGATCTCTTATATTAACGTTTAACCACAAATACTCTTTGTCAGATGCCAAGCACTGTGCTTGCCTATAGACTAAAAAGATGATGAATCCATAGTCTGTATAGACCAAAATAGAAATGGATTCAATACAGACCAAATGACGAAATTGGATGCCCATTCAGGGGACCATATCACAAACCCAGTGAGAAGAATGGGGTTCATCTTTTGGAGGAGATGTCTGAAATGATCCAATCAATCACAACTTTCCTTCTTCTCTGCAATGATACACCAGTTGCCATGATCATTCCCAGAGCTCAGAATATGGAGCTCCGACACACTGTCCTTCAGCAGGCCATAGAGCTCGCCTTCTCGAAACACGTGGTAATAGCGCATAAAGGCACCAGATTCCAAAATGTCGGGCTGTTGTTCTTCGACAGAAATGGTGTCACCTGGGTTGGAATCTTTGGAATCAGCTGCAGAAATCCTCCTCCATATTTTACTAGCAGAAGGGGTACCCTCTTCTAAGTTACCTGCATCCGTACAATTCTCCCTGGTATTGGTGCTACCCAGAAAATTCCCATCTCCATTTCTCCTCACGCCTCTTGGATGGTCTCCATTTAGGTGTTTGTGTGTGGCGGGCGCTCTCAGCCATTCCAGCTGTTTTTGAGAAGTCTCCACAAACACTTCCTCATCTAAATGTTGCTCTCCTGTTGAAAATGGCTCTGGATGATCTAAGTCGAAACTTGAGTGTCTTGAAGGCTGGGTGGATATCGTGCTATTGGCCCAACTTTCTGTGTTTTTCAAGGGTCTCATTTTTTCAATTTGCTTCCTCAGAGTTGATTCATCCAAAGATCTAGAGGAAAACCAGGAGCGAAAAGATTTCCCCAGCGTGTTATAGAATCCGTTTTCTTCCTCGCCTTCCTTGGAAATATTTGCACAGCAGGTGCCAGCTAGAGCAGAGTCACGGTCCACGCTGCGGGACCGCCTCGAATCACAGCGCCCCTTAAAACAAACGGGACAGCGACATGCAGAGCAGGGAGGGGGGTAGGGATGGCTTCTTTCTGGATGCCCGCACTGCTTCTTTCTCCCAGGCTGGCTGGATTCCGAGAGGGGCTGGGAGCACAAGGCTTTGTTCCATGGAACAAGCACGTCTTGCTTCTCAAAGTGCCGGTTCTTTTGTTCCATGGCCCAAACATAAATCATCAGCTGGCCTCCAGGAACTAAGACCCTGGCCATTTCCTTTATTGCTCTGATTCTTCTTTGTTTTGTAGAAAAATGATGTATGACTGAAAAAGAAGAAACTAGATCTCAGTGTGTATATACACACGTAAACCTACACGTTTATAGGCTAGTATTTTCCATATAAAAATGATGCATCTTTTTTCCTAAATAAAGACTTTTATTAGAATTATATCACAACTGTTTTCTGGGTGGAAGAATGGTAAAGAGAGAGGTATGCTTTCTTTTTTAAATTTTTATATTGGACATATATACACTACCAAACGTAAGGTAGATAGCTAGTGGGAAGCAGCCGCATAGCACAGGGAGATCAGCTCGGTGCTTTGTGACCACCTGGAGGGGTGGGAGAGGGAGGGTGGGAGGGAGGGAGCCGCAAGAGGGAAGAGATATGGGGATATATGTATATGTGTAACTGATTCACTTTGTTATAAAGCAGAAACTAACACACCATTGTAAAGCAATTATACTCCAATAAAGATGTAAAAAAATAAAATAAATAAAGTTCAAAAAAAATTTTATATTGGAGTATAGTTGATCAACAATATTGTGTTCGTTTCAGGTGTACAGCAAAGTGATTATACATGTATCTATTCTTTCTCAAATTCTTTTCCCATCTAGGTTATCTATTACAGAATGTTGAGCAGCGTTCCCTGTGCTGTACAATAGGTCCTTGCCGGTCATCTATCTTAAAACATGGCAGCGTGTACATGTCAATCCCGAACTCCCTAACTATTCCTTCTCCCCACCCTTCCCCGCCCCGGTAACCTGAAGTACATTCTCTAAATCTGTGAGTCTGTTTCTGTTTTGTAAATAAGTTCATTTGTATCAGTTTTTTAAAAAATTCTACACATAAGTGATATCACATGTTTGTCTTTGACTGACTTCACTTAGTATGATGCAATTTTGACATGTAGTAATGATTGCTTATAGTTTTTAATAATGTTAATATAATATGAAATTGTGTATACTTAAGAGAAAGCAGCCTATAGGTCATCATTTTACTTGCAGTCTCTGCAAAGTTAAAGTGAGAGTCAAGCAGGACTGCCTGTATCTAGTCTTAGGTGGGTTATTAGGCATATTTTTATCAAACAGTATATAGGAAGCGCTGGTCTGTTAGCTTCTAGAGTTTAATCACACTGTGTCAAGAGAAAACATCAAATTATTTTTCCACACATACGCCTGTCACTTATCTCAGGTAGGAAATTAGCTCTCAGGAAAGTCTGGACACTACTGCTCAGATATGAGTAGTGAGGGAACAGAGATTAAACAGCTCCTGTAACCTCAGCATAATCCAGACGTTAGTAATGGTTTCAGGCAAATAAATCTCTTTAGTTTACTTGCCACAGAGAGATAGTAAATGCCTAAAATGAGATGATTATATGGCTAAAGGTGTCAAAGGAAGATTATACAAGAGGCACACTTTGTATTGTTCCCAATCAGGTTTGCTTTCCTATCAGCAGTGCACAAACCCTTGTTTCTCTTACTGTACCATGCAGCAGTGCGAGAGGTATTAGGTTCAAATGCATTTAAAGAACAGGACACCAGTGTATTTTGTCCTAGATCTACCAGTGACCAGCCTTGTGATCTCTGACCAATTACTTTACTTCACTAGGTGTCAGGCTGTTCTCCCCAATCCCCATCCCCAAAGAAAGGGCCCTTTATAATGGTCAGTTTGAAAGCCTACACTTCTCGAAGTAGTGTCGTGGTCAGTGAGCTACAAGGGGGCAGAGAAATCAGGACTGAGTAAGGCTTAGGACAGTACCAACGTTCACATCTATGACTACTCCTGGCCGTTAGTGTCCCCCATAACTTGCACCTCATTCACTCTGGAACTTCCATGGGTGTGTTTTCTAAATGCAGGTGATCCTCGTCATCTGTGGATTCTGTATCTGCAAATTTGCCTACTTGCTAAAATTGTCTTGTGACTTCAGAAATCAGTATGCTTAGCATTTTCGTAGTCATTCCTTGACATGCATAGAACAGCCAAAAAGTTGAGCCTCCCAAGGCACACGTTCCCAGCTGGGGTCCAGCGAGGAGATGCTCTGCCTTCCTGTCTCAGCTCTGGTGCTGTCAACAAGTGTCCTTTTCACAGTCTGTTTCGTGCCGTGTGTTTTCGCATTTTGGTGTTTTGTTGGTGGTCTCTCTGTTGACGATCCCTCACAGCCCTGCCCCAGCACAGGGTGGAAGTGCTGTCTAGGGGTCGTAAGCCGTAAGGCTGCAATGTGTCTTACAGAGAAAATATGTGAGTTAGACGAGCTCCTTTTGGGTGTTATACTGCTGCTGGCATGAGTTCAAAATTAAATAAGTCATCTTTAAACAGAAACACACATAAAACAAGATGACGTGTTGATTAGTTGACAAAAGTATTGTGACCAGAGGCTTACAAGAACCTAATCCTATATTTCCCCTGGGAGCAATGGTTCAGTATTTGTTAATTCAGTGTTCATGGGACATTACAGAACATAACCACGGTGAATAATGAGAATCGACTGTATTCTTGTGTTTTGGCCATTAAACAAAAAACGCCATTAAACCAGGACTATTTTAATACAGTAATTTCTTTTTATCAGATTTATAGGTCTTCAACATTTCAGGATTCTTGGCTTCAGAGTTGGTTTTTTTAAAAAAAATATTTATTTATGTATTTGGCTGTGCCGGGTCTTAGTTGCAGCATGCAGGATCTTTAGTTGCGGCATGTGGGATATAGTTCCCTGACCAGGGATCAAACCCGGGGCCCCTGTAGTGGGAGCGCGGAGTCTTAGCCACTGGCCCAGCAGGGAAGTCCCCAGAAATTTTGTTTTTAAGGAAGAACATCTTTATATTTTTCATTCCTGAAATATCTGTTATGCGATAATCCATTTTAATACCATAATTTCACCCAGGAAATATCCGAATCTTTCATATTATATTTTATATTTAACAAATAATACTAAGTAACTTTTAAGCCAAATGCTTTTGAAAACGAAAATATTTACAAATGAAGTTTTCATTACATATAAAATGTATTATACGTGCCTATGCATACATGTTCTATTAAGAAACATTGTAAATGTAACCCAAATGGGACCTAAACATATATTTATATGAATTTTATCAATGTCAGGAAACTGTGTTGAATTTTAAAGGATAAAAATGTCCCCTGCTGTTTAAAAGTCATAATCACAATTTAAAGGCAAAAGTAGTACTCAGTATATGTATCCTGTAGGATAGGGTGTTGAATTGAACAAGTGGGTAGGTAGAATTCAATGACTGGACTCCAGAATCAGAAATTACACAAGATCATCTTTAAAGTCCTGTTATATCTTGGGATTTTATGATGTATTGTTATTTAATTTTTCAAGGGTGTTTGTCTCATCTAACTGGAAGCATTCAGAATCCGTGGGCTTAGCATGAAGCAGAATTTTTCAACCTCAGCATTGTTGGCGTTTGTAAACAAGCTAGATGATTCTTTCTTGTGGGAGCTGGGGAGGCAGCAACTAGATGACAGCAGCACATACACATAGCCAGTTGTGACAACCAAAAACGTCTCCAGACATTGACAGGCATCGCCTCAGGGTGGGGGGCAGTGTAACCGCGAGTTGCGAACCACTGGCACGAGTAGTTGGTTGACACTATTTCAACAGATGAACAAATTTTTATAAAATTTTGGTCATACTATACTTTTTTAACATCTTTATTGGAGTATGATTGCTTTACAATGGTGTGTTAGTTTCTGCTGTATAACAAAGTGAATCAGCTCTCCAGACACGTGTCATACTATTCTAAAGGTAAGCAGAAAGACTGTTTCTTCTTGTAATCTGTGAGTAAAACATAAGGAATGTATAATTAGGTATGATGCGTACTGTCTCATTAAGTGACATGGAAAACTATACATTTAAAACTATATTTCTTCATGTTAAGCAAGAAATGCCAACATACAGAATTCTAAATAACGAAGTAAATATATATGGACATAGGAGAGATGGTTTGTTGAAAGTTCTCATAATATAGTTCTAAATGTAAAATCTAATTGGAAATTGACTGCACCACGTTAATTTTTAGTTACAGTTCATAAAAACACATGCTGGGTTTCCACCTAAGGAAGCATTTTTCATTGGAAGATGGCAACCAGGTGTGCTCCATTTCCTCTGTGGGCAGGAGACTTAAACTGAAAGAAAAGAAAGACTTAACCATGTACAACATGGAGCATTTCCCCAAAGTAAGAAAGTTGGTCAGTAACCCCACGCCTGCAACAGGGGTTCAACAGCACAGCCTCTTTGTAGGTAGCCAGCTGTATAGACTCTACAACTAAAGTAAACAAAAGAAGAGCAAAAAAATACACTTCTCTGACCTCCCTCCAATTTCTGGTTCTTTAGGTGGCATGACCAAACCAAAAATTCTTCCTACTAAAGATTCAGAGCATTGTATAGTGTTGCTTGGTTCAACAAGAATCCATTCTCTTAATGCTTAAAACCAAATGGACTTAACAGTTTCAAACTGTTAAGCAAAGAAGTAGGGCTGTCAAAGAGCAGGTTTCCATGGCAACCACCTCCTGCCAGTCCTAACTAGTTCCAAGGTTATGGCATCCAAGCCGGCATCCCCTCACTATGCAAAGATACAGGCCCCAGCTAATGGTGGAAATACCGATTTCTCATCTAGTCCAGGATGGAGCAAACAGTCTTATTCCATATGTTTATCTGCAGTCAGTTTTATATAGATTCACCTTGCTTTGATAAAGCTTGTTATATTCAAATACATTAATTTTTTTAAAGTGTGTTGGAGGAAATAATTTGCCCTGCAAAAGATTTTTCACTTTGGGAAAGGATTTGCCACAAGATTTCCTTAAATAACATGATTCCCCAGCATACTTAAACGTGACTAACACACTAAGTTTCAGGACTATATGTATTGAGTAAAATGACCCTTACCTGTGTATATTTCAATCATGGGTTTTTGCTGTTTCTTTTCATTTTTGGCATGTATGTCTTATGGGCACACTTGTTGGGAGAATATGAGGAATGTATTCCCTAGATTTATGAACAATCTCTGGCAGTAAGAGAGCAGAGTGGCACTATAAAAGCAATGCAACCTGGGACCAGGTGGGACCGTCTTCCCCAGCGGCTTTTGTACAGTGAATGGCAGGTTGGTGACACATCCTTCCAGTGACATTCAGTGCCTTAGTCCTACAATATTCTGCTAATAAAGGGTGTACCTGTGGCCTGGAAAAGGTAATATGACTTCTAAAGATCTACTTCACGTTGAAAGAATCTGGCTTCATTTCAATAGAACAAAGTACTATTTTCAATGAGTACAATTCCTCCAATACTTTCTTACTCGATAAGTGAAAGAAATTGGACTGAGTCATCAAAAAGAAGAAAACAAGAGTTTGAGGGTTGAACTAGTAAAAACAATCATATGTACCACCATAAGTACATTTGAACTTAGTTAAATAGTTCAGTTGCAATATTTTTAAAAATTAGATAAAATGAATTACATAGATCTTTCTACAAAGAATGGATGTTGAGTTGTGAGAGCAGCCTCAACCAGGTAACGTTATTCTCATGGTGAAGAGTGAATGCGTGACGGGGCTGCCTTACCTCCTATGGAGATGATGGCGTCGAAGCCCTGATCCCTAAAGGGGAGATTAAGGTTGTCACATACCATGACTTCACATCCTCTACTCCGGGCAATCTCTACCAATGGCGCACAGTAGTCACAGCCCAGGGTATGTACCTGGCTGTTCACTTTAAGATACTTTCCAGTTCCACAACCTGTAAGAGAAAAACCTGTGTTAACACGCTATCCTTAATGGAAAGTGGAACATTGTCGGTTACTTTGTCTTATCACAGGGAATAGAAATAACTTGATACAGGCAAACCTCGGAGATGCTGCGGGCTCCATTCCAGACCATTGCAATAAAGCGAATGTCACAATGAAGCGAGTCACATGACTCTTTTGGCTTCTCAGTGCATTTAAAAGTTACATTTACACTATACTGGGGTCTGTTCAGTGTCCAACGGCATTATGTACGAAAACAATGTACATACCTTAATTTTAAAACAGTGTATTGCTAAAAAATGTTAACCATCATCTGAGCCTTCAGCAAGTCATAATGTTTTTGCTGGTGGGGGGTTTGAAATACTGTGAGAATTACCAAAATGTGACACAGAGACACGAAGTGAGCAAATGGTGTTGGAAAGATAGCACCAATAGACTGGCTCAGTGCAGGGTTGCCACAAACCTTTAGTTGGTACAAAACACAATACAGAATCTGGGGAGTGCAATAAAATGAGGTCTGCCTGTATTAACCAAGACAGAACACAACATGGGTTGAGGGTACACACAAAAACAAAAAGAAAAGCCTTCAGAGAGCACATACATGTTTTTATATAGGAGATTAGAGGAAACGAAAATGGGAAAAAGAAATATTATTTATTGAATATTTAATGAGGTCATGTCCATAGGGCTTTCTTAACAGGATAGCACAATCAAGAAATGTCAGCTGGCCTCCAGCAGAGAATAATAGTTCCCTAGGATCTTAGTGACAAGGTCCAGTCTCTTTACAAAAGTTACCCTCACACACATATTTCATTATGTTTAGGTCTACATGTTCCGGGCATTTAGTCTTGTGTTATCTTGCCAAACCTTCATCACTTGCTGGCTATATAAAACAGACTACTGTCAACAACTTTTCAATGGGTATAGATAAAATAACTTACACAATAAAACAGGCCTTTCAAAAATTTAAAATTTGAATTTGAATGAAAAAAGGATTTCAGCGTCTTTTTATCCAATCTGGTGTCAGTGCTAGGTTTTAAATGATCTCTATTAACTCTGAATACAACTCTGACAAAGAACTATTTTTTCTTAAATAGACCATTTTTAAAAATATATTTGTTTGTTTATTTGGCTGCACCGGGTCTTAGTTGTGGCACATGGGATCTTTAGTTGCAGCATGCAGGATCTAGTTCCCTGACCAGGGATTGAACGCGGGCCCCCTGCATTGGGAGCTCGGAGTCTTAACCACTGGACCACCAGGTAAGTCCCTTAAATAGACCATTTTTGACATTCACTTTCTGGTGGCAGAGACCCAAGTAATTCCAGATTTACGCAGCCCAAAGATTTAGATCAGTCAGATCTCACAGATATTATGGTGAAGAAGGTAGTAACGTAAAGGAATAATCATCCTGAAACAAAGCCTTCTGTGATCTAGTACCTAGTATTTTATTCTAGCACAGACATATCTATTTCTTTTTTCAGAAATATTTAAAGACGTCATTAGAGTTGATATCCCTACCTGTTGGCATTAGCTCTAAATTTTTTTGCCTGAAAAATATCTACCACTATTCAAAGATGATTAGTTTGCTGCTTTAGAAATACATCTCAACACTCTTTGATAACTCCTCCTTAATAGGTGCTATTCAAAATTATGAGACACTAAAAGCATAATTAAGATTCATTGGTGCCAGCTGAGACGGTGGAGAGCTTGTGAATAAAAAATAAGATTTCCAGCTTCATTATTTCAATGTAAATGATTGAGGTCTTGGAAATATTTTAGATCTCGTAGCCACTGTTCCTAAGAATGCTTCTGCAAAAAAGGATCCAATATTTGAGGGCAATCATGGGGAAGATATAATTCACATAGTATTTTAAAATTGAAATCCGGAACATTTCAAAGACGATGCTCATATTTTAAGAAAAATCATCTTGTAAATTTTTTTGCTGTTTTGAACTGGCTCAGGGGATACATTTAGAGAAATGAAAGGGAAAATTACTTCAAAGATACTAATAAAAACAGGTTCATAGAACATTGGAGCTAGAGGGACATGTTCAGAGAGCATCTGGTAACAGTGAGGAAACTGAGGTCTTTTCAGATCTCATCATCTCCTGAAACGTTTCCAGTGCCCCTGATACCTTTGATATCCTGTATTTGTTTCTCTCTTTTTTTTTTTATTTGCAGCCACGCCGCGAGGCTTGTGGGATCTTAGTTCCCCGACTAGGGACTGAACCCGGGGCCACGGCAGTGAAAGCACCGAGTCCTAACCACTGTACTGCCAGGGAAGTCCCCTGTATTCATTTCTAATGGCATTCATTTTTAAGGATAGTAATGGAACTCCTGAATATGATGCAATTATCCATTTTCAGAGTGCAGACACCGAGATGCTAGAGAGGGGAGATTTTATCCTAATGAGGAAATCAAGAATACTGCCAAGGCTAGTCCCTCATTATCTTAAACATGCAAGAAATAAATCAGAACATTTTTGATACTGCAGCTCCTGTACACAACAGTCATGCTCCTTTACAAAATCTCAATGATAACCTTCTGTAGTACTGCAGAGATACAACAGCAAGTGTCTGCATGCTTCTGTTCCCCTCTATTTTGTATTCTGCACCTCACTACAACTAAGGAAGAAAACAGATAACTGCCTCAATTCGACAAGATATTTTGGCCCATGGTGGGTATTTGCTAGAAATAATTAATCTGAATGTTCCCTCTGAAGTTTGCAGAAAGAACTACATTTTATAAATTAAGAGTTTTTTGCTAAGACCTTATCTGAAAGAGAATTCTCTTTTTCTATGGGAAAAGGAAGAATATAGCCTATTTATTTCTCCTTTTATGTACATCTTTTGAAGTCAGAGATGAGGCAATATGTTTTATTCTGCAGGCCTGGTGCCTGCCATTTAGTAGGAGCTCTAAATGTTTATTGACTCAGAGAAGGAATGGTAATTAGAAAATAACTTAGCAAATGAAGTCTGACCATAGAATATGGGAATAAATAATTGAGAGTTAAAAGGCAAGAAGAATTTTAGTTCTTGAAAAATTACTTTTAGTTATGTATACAAAAATAAAAATTTCAATACTATTAGGATAGTTGTCTCTGATGTCACGTAAAAAGGTCACCTTGCTCAAAAAAGAATCTAGTTCTAGTCTTTATTCTGCTTCCTAAACTAGTCCAAGTAAAGCCCTCAAATCACAGAACACCTTCCATGTGTCATCTTCTTCTTTTTTTAAATGTTACAGTCCATTTTTATTCATAATTGATTAGTTTAATACTTGCTTGAATTGAGAGAAATATGGGTTTTATATATATAGGGATAAGGTTATAATAAAATGGTTTGGTTAACCAAATGTGGTTCAATTTTATTTTTTATTTTATTTTATTTTATTTTATTTATTTTTTTTTTTTTGCGGTACGCGGGCCTCTCACTGTTGTGGCCTCTCCCGTTGCGGAGCACAGGCTCCGGACGCGCAGGCTCAGCGGCCATGGCTCACGGGCCCAGCCGCTCCGCGGCATGTGGGATCTTCCCGGACCGGGGCGCGAACCCGTGTCCCCTGCATCGGCAGGCGGACTCTCAACCACTGCGCCACCAGGGAAGCCCATTTTATTTTATTTTAAAAAAATGCTTTTGGAGTGTAGTTGACTTACAATGTTGTGTTACTTTCTGCTGTACAGCAAAGTGAATTAGTTATACATATACATGTATCCACTCTTTTTTTTTAAGATTCTTTTCCCTTATGGGCCATTACAGAGTATTGAGTAGAGTTCTCTGTGCTATAGAGCAGGGTCTTATTATTTATCTATTTTATATATAGTAATGTGTATATGTCAGTCCCAAACTCCCAGTTTATCCCTGGCATGCACCATCTTCTAATGGCCTTAAATTACTAACCCATTTCAGGAAAAGGTATTGTCTTAATTGCAAAGATCACAGGATTTCCTGAGGGTACTTTGCATTTCTGCTGTCTTTGAATCATCAACGCTCTTCATATTTAAACTACAGTTCCTGCTCACTTCATTCCTGATACCTGCCCTGAAGAGTCAGGTTACATCAGGAGCCATTATCACACACCTCAGCAGATCAGCTGGGAGTGGGGTGATGTGCTTAATAAAATTTAGCCAATAAAAAAATTGCACCACTAAAATAGCGAAGCAGCTAGATAATTCCTGTATGGGCAACTGGAACCCGATTACCTCTGCATGTTTTTTACCTATGCAAAGTTTTATTAGTCATTAATTATAAATTGCTAATTTAATAACCAGTCAAATTAAACTGTTGATGATTTTACCTAAGTGGAAAACCTAGAAAGAAAAAATTTTTCCTTTTGGAGATAGTCATATTGTTCTACTTCCTTTTTTTTCTACTAACCCCTTTGGGCTTCTTTCTTTCCTTTTCATTGATTTCTTCTTCATTTCAATTTTATTTTAAAACTTGTCTTTCACTGTATAATCAAAATATTCTTATTTACTTATTGAGTGGTAAAAAGTGTAAATAGTACAAAAATCAAAAGATACAAATGGGTAAAATAACATTTACTAGATATATTTATTGATTTGCACAGCGTTACTTAAAGAATATTATTTGTGCCATAATTTGTAGTAGCAAAATGTAGCAAACAACATACATATCTGTTGGTATGGTGTTATCAGCATAGAAGGCTATGCAGCTTTTAATAGTTAGCAGCTCTATGAGAACAAACATGGAGTGATCTCAATATAAAAGAAACGAGCTAGGTGTATAGCAGTTTGTATAACATACTAATTTGTGTAATTGAAAAAGGGAAATCCACCCATGCACACACTTATATGCACAAATATGCTTATATTTATGTGAAATACCTCAAGAAGGTTATACAAGAAGCTAAGAGCATGGTGCCTCTGATGTGGGTTACTTGGTGCTGGAAGACTGGGATGAGAGAATATTTTTCACTGTACATTTTTTTTGTACCTTGTTGTTAAGCTATTTAAATGGTTTACCTATCAAAAATATTTTAGGGGCTCCCCTGGTGGCTCAGTGGTTGAGAGTCCGCCTGTCGATGCAGGGGACACGGGTTCGTGCCCCGGTCTGGGAAGATCCCACATGCCGCGGGGCGGCTGGGCCCGTGAGCCATGGCCGCTGAGCCTGCGCGTCCAGAGCCTGTGCTCCGCGATGGGAGAGGCCACAACAGTGAGAGAACCGTGTACCGCAAATAAATAAATAAATAAATAAATAAATTTTTTTTAGGCAATTTGTATTCCCCCCATTTTTGAACTGTTTGTTCATATGGTTTCATCATTTTGCAGGGGAGTTGTTGGTCTTTTTCATACTGACTTTGAAGAAGGCTCCACGGAGTAAGAAAATTATCTATTTTTCTATCAGATATATTGCAGATATTTTTACCTAGTTTGTTTTTGTTTTTTTACTTCATTTATATATTTGTTTAGAAATTTGCCTTGTAGAACCTTTTAAATTTTATGTTGTCAAAAATACCAATGCAATTAATCCTCATTACTCACAGACTCTGTATCTGCCTCTTCACCTAACTGCTAAAGTTTATTTGCAGGGCCCAAGTCTGTACTGGCAGCGCATGCGTGTAAAGCTTTAAACAGAAACACACGTGAAACAAGGTTAGGTATTGATCAGTTGACAAAAATATTGTGACCACAGGCTCCTAGGAACCTAATCCAGTATTTCCCCTAGGGCAATAACTCAGTATTCACTAATTCAGGGTTCACGGAAACTTTATAGAACCTAACTACTGTGGATAATGACAATCAACTGTATTTTATTTTATGACTTCTCCCTTCTTTTGTGTCACACATTGAGAGGCCTTTTGCTTTTGAGAATTTTTTTTAAAATTATATAGTCATCATCTAGTCCTTTAATGAATTCATTTTCTTATACTTAAATCTTCGCTCCATTTGGAATTTTTGGTGTAAGGTATGAGAAAGTAGCATATATATTCTGTTGTCCCCAAACCTTTTCCTCCCAACTGATTTAAGATTCTGGTACTTTGCTTATATTATGAGTGGTAAGAGTTCCAAACTCACTGCATTTTATGAAACCAGATTTTTTTTTTAAGTTGACATGATAGAGATGTTTTTAAAGACTCTCCACTTCTACGTGACATGTACCCCTTCCCCAAATTCTACACTGCTTGCACCATCTTTAACAAGCCATAAGCCCTGGGCACATCTGTTTCTCTTACCAAAATTTAGAGTGAATGTCAAATTAGACGGAACTTGTAACTGTAGACTTACGATTCTTATGGTGCCGTGTGCATGTAATTGCTAGAAAGCAGTTTTAAGTGGGCATGCTTCAAATAGGAATCCTACCATGTCTTAAAACTTAATCTTAGATCTCCTGGGCTGTGATTTACCACTTCTAGATTCCAAAAGATACTGAGCCAAAGTCCTCCAAGCAAATCATTATTTGCTTGATTATGAAGATATGATCTAATTAAAGATATGCTCTAATAATAAGACCCTTAAGGAATAGTTAAGGGAAAGGATCCATGAGATTCATAAGAGGTTACAGGACCTCTTCTATAATCTCACAATTCTGGCTCTTCTGTAGAAGGTGTGAGAGCTACTCAGCGTAAGCCGCCAAAACACTGTATTCACGAATGTGAATGTCTCTAAGTTTATTATTTTTTTAAATCATTCAGTGTTTTTTAAAGTATTTTTTAAATTAATTTATTTTTTGGCTGTGTTGGGTCTTCGTTGCTGCGTGAGGGCTTTCTCTAGTTGCGACGAGCAGGGGCTACTCTTCGTTGCGGTGCGCGGGCTTCTCATCGCGGTGGCTTCTCTTGTTGCAGAGCACGGGCTCTAGGCGCACGGGCTTCAGTAGTTGTGGCACGTGGGCTCAGTAGTTGTGGCACGTGGGCTCAGTAGTTGTGGCTCGCGAGCTGTAGCGCGCAGGCTCAGTAGCTGTGGTGCACGGGCTTAGTTGCTCCGCGGCATGTGGGACTTCCCGGACCAGGGCTCGAACCCGTGTCCCCTGCACTGGCAGGCGGATTCTTAACCATTGCGCCACCAGGGAAGTCCACTCTGAATTTAAAATGGTCAATTTCACAAGCGGCCATTTCAATCCTGATTTATTCAAGCAACGTCAGGTTGATTTTTGTGGGAGGACGTGCACGAAGGCTCTGAAAAAATTGCCACTGTCTATATGTAGATTTGAGGGGCTTTTCTACTTTCTGGCTTGACTGTATGAATTTCTGCTATCAAGTGAATATTCCAGGTGCTGACATGCCAAGGACACAGTTTCAGACTTCTGGTTAGAACAGAAATGAAAAATGAATCTGAAAAGGAAAGGCATGATGGAATATATTTCAGATTACGTGGCACCGCCCCGGGTTACCTATGTCAGCGATGAGGCTGCCAGGCTTCTGGTCCTGGAGGAACTGGCGGACACGAGGCCAGGCTTTGCTCTGCAAGTCGCTGAAGTAAGGAGCGGTGCTCTCATACACATCGTGCACGTGCTGCTTCTCCAGCTGGGCAGCTGCATGATCCATCCTGGGGAAAACAGGGCCACACCAAGGAATGCAGTTCAGAGTAGGCACCAGAGATGGCTGATGGGGATGCAGATTTCCTAAAATTGGGAACTTAAAACTGCCAAGATTGTGTTGCTTTTATACTTTTTTTTTTTTTTTTTTTCTGGCCATGCCATGCGGCATGTGGGATCTTAGTTCCCTGACCAGGGATCAGAACCACAGCCCCTGCACTGGAAGCACGGAGCCTTAACCAATGGACCACCAGGGAAGTCCCTGTTTTTATACTTTCTTATAAGCTGCAAAGAACACAGCCTTCACTGGGACCTCACCAGAGTTGTCAAAAGGCTAGCAAATGCATCCTTCTTACCTGCACATCTTCAGAAAACAGTCATTTGGGAATGAGCTAATTATAGTATGTTTCTCTGAAAGATCAGTTCTTTCAGAGGAAGGTTCACTTTGGATAAACTCGTTCTATCGGATGCTAAATAGATTTAAAATTTTCATAGCATGTCGCTCAGCACTCCAATCCAATCACAAAGCCCGATTGATTCTACCTTTTTAATTTTTTTGGATTCCAGCCATTTCTCTATATCCTACTGATTCTGTTTTAGAAAAGGTCCTCATTTCTTGCCTGAATTGCTTCAACAGGCTGTAAACAGTTTTGTTTGTCTGTTTGTTTGCCTTTCAATGCCTTTCCTTCAATTATGCCACAGTTGTTTTTCTACAACATAAGTCTTACTGTGTTGCTTCCTATCTTAGACTTCTTCAAAGGCATTTTATAGCTTGTCTGATCAAGTTCAGGTATTTCAGGGGGCATACAAGGCTCTTTTTGATCTGGCCTCCATTTTCCTCTTGAAGCCATTTCTCACCGCCCTTCCCCAGCATCAGATGCACCTGTAATACTCAGTGATTGTGGCTTCTCAGGCATGACACAGCCCGTGTCATCCAGGGGCTGGACGGGTGCTGTGCATTACCAGGCGAACTCCTGTTCATCCTTGGCATAGGCATCGCCTCCTCCAGGAAGACTTCCTTGACTTCTATGCAGGATAAGGGCAATCAGAAAGGAGTGGGCAAAGTACAAGAGCAGCTCTTAGAGGCCTCTGCTTATTTGGGGTTTGATCTTTCAATTATTGTGGCATGTGAGTGAGGAGTAGTATCCCAGGGAAGGGCTCAGAATGTGGCTTTTTACCAACCAATATGAAAGTATTTTTAATCTCTGAAGAACCCATTTGACCCTACTCGTGCATACCAGCTAGCTCAGTCCTGCCCCTCGTACTCCTGTTGCATCCCATGCATCCTCTACAGATTACCAAGGGCTGTAACAGTCTGTTAGATACTTTTCTCTAGCACTGGCTGGAAGATCCTAGGTAACGAGGACTTATCTTAATGCTGAATCCTCAGTAGTTAGCACACAGCAGATCTTCAAAAAATGAACAAACAAGCAAACAAACAACCAGAATGGACTCTGAGTACAGAGGGTAACATTGGCTTTGGTACAAGAGAGTAACCTGGGGAGTGTGGGAAGAGAGGGGACCCTACACCCACAAGCTTGTAGATGGGAATATGGTAAGAGAAGGTATCGTCCTTGCACAGCCTCTGTGTTCCCTCCATACGCCCACCCCCTCACTACTGCCAGTCTAGGAAGTAGGAAGCACTTGGGTAAGATGACATCTGATTAGTTACTCCACTGTAAAGTGCCTGCCCCTCTGCCACCCCTCCCCGGCTTTCTATTTAAGAAATATGAGAGATACTTCAAGACCATGTAAATATCCTATTTCTCATCATCTCACTCCACTTTTAGCATACAATCCATTGATGCCTCTTTCCAATTGAAGTATAGTTGATTTAAAATATTGTGTTAGCGTCAGGTGTACAACATAGTGATTCAATATTTTTATAGATTATACTCCATTTAAAGTTATTACAAAGTAATGACTGTATTTCCCTGTGCTGTACAATGTAAACTTGTTGCTTATCTATTTTATACGTAGTAGCTTATATCTCTTAATTCCATAACCCTCTTTTGCCCCTCCCCTTCCCCCCACTGGTAACCACTAGTTTGCCCTCTATATCTGTGTCTGTTTCTGTTTTGTTACATACATTCATTCGTTTTAGTTTTTAGATTCCACATGTAAGTGAAATCATATGGTGTTTGTCTTTCTCTTTCTGACTTATGTCACTAAGCATGATATTCTCTAGGTCCATCCACGTTGCTGCAAATGGCAGAATTTCATTCTTTTTTTATGGCTGAGTAATACTATCACCAAATGATAATATTCTAACTCCATCATTCCCTCAACTGTGAGGAAGAGCTTTTCAGGATTTACTCTTAAAACAAACTAGCAGTAGGTTATCCCTAATTACTACGGACCTGCCCACAGTCCCTGCAAAAAATCTGGCAAACTCCTGACGGAGTACAAATCTCATTTGTGATGTCTGACAAAACTTCCACCCAAACCGAAACAGCTTATATTGCACCCTCAACTAGAATTTACAAAGTAAACATATGGCTGGCTATAACTGCCTACACATGAGAAAAACCCAAACACTGAGCGCTTTTCTCTTTAATCAAAATCTCAGTAGACCTAAGTCTGTTTAAAACTTTCCCCCCTCAAGGAATCAATCAGGCAATACAGTCTTGAGAACCGTAAAACAAATAAATTTTAATACTTTGTTGCACTTGCCAGTGTTAAGTGGCAATCAACATAAACTCGATTCCCCTCCATCGGGCTCCAACTACAAGCTCAGAATCTGTAGTATCTGAACAGCACCCCACGGAGACCTTTCTCTAAGTCTTCCCCCCAAGTTGCCCTCCTTCTACTATAAACAGGTAGCCTCAAAGAGCTATTATAAAGTGTGTGAACAATATAAATCCATTTTGTTTATTTTACACTTAAGATTATATTCTGCAGAGTATATAGCTGACCATGAAATTGATTTGTAGAGTTGGGGCCATCTAATATGACATTTTCAACAGTCTGTGGATTTAAATTTCCTGCAGTATACACATATGCAAATTCCTTGTGAATCCGGTAATATGACTAAGCTAGTAAGACTAGTACTAAAGTAGTAACGTAGGGTTCAAGCTGGAGCTAGGCAGGTAGGGTTTGGTTTAGCCAGGCTTCTTAATCTGTGTGCTGACAAATTCCAGGCCTTGGAGCTGATGCCTTGTTGGTGAGTCACGAAAGAAGAGAAAGTAATTTGAAAGGGACAGAGAAGTCAGAACGTAATGCACCAAAAACTTGAAGAACTATTTTGGACTTTCTTTTAAGTGCAATGGAAAGTGGTTCCTTGGAAAGCAGAAAAGAGGAGAGAACGTGCTAGGAAGTTAATAGGAGAGGTCAGTGGCTTGGTGTGTTTTCCATGGAGAGAGGAGCAAAGAGAGAAACATCAGCATTCTTGCTTCTAGCAACAGGGTGGTCAGTAACAGGTCACAGATGTTTGGTTTTCCTGTTCTGGGCATGTAACTAGGATAACACTTGTCTACCCAGCTTGATTCAGGCAAAGCCATGGGACTTGCTTTGACCATTACATGTGATCAGAAAAGATGTGAATCACTTCTGGGCAGAAGCTCTACGAGCCAGTGTGTGTCTCTGTGATCCTGGAAGCAACAGCCCAGGTCCCTGAGTGACTCCTCTTTATGGCTGGACAGTGTGCGTGTTTGAAGCCAAAAACAAGGGAACAAACAGCTCATCATAAAGGATCTTGATTATCTATCTAGATAATGAAAAAGTAAAAACTATCAATCATATTCTGTTAGAAGATAACTTGTTACTATGTGAGTTTGTCCTGTCTTTTCTTTATAAATACTAATACTTTTTACTGTAGATAGAACAAAATTGGGAGAGAACAGAATACGGTTCTATATCCCACTTTTTAAAACTTAATTTAATATTGTGAGCCAAGGAAGGAAAGGAGAGAGGCAGGGAGAAAGGACACTAATATCTGTGCACCTGAAAGCGTGAAGGCATCAAGGTATTGCTGGAAGCGGTTTCTGTCAACGTGTGTGTGTGTGTGTATTTAACAGTAAGACATTAGTTTGAAAAAGAAGAGAATCTGTCAAAGGTAGTAGTGAAAAATAATTTTGGAGATCTAAGATTCAAGGGAATTCGTAATCTCTCCCCAAGCCTGAGCCCAAGCATTTATGACCATTATTTACAATCCCAGACATTTCAGAGATTAAATACTTTTAAAAATTTCTGCTTACCCACTCTTCCTTTGAGGAACTGCACCTCTCTTTGGACTTCGAGTGATGCTGGAGCCTGCCAGTCACGTAGGACAGGGGTGGACACATGACCTAATCTAGGACAATCATTCTCTCTCCCCTGGGAAACTGACAAGAGGTAGTTGAAGTCAGATCACTAAAGGAAATATCCTCCAGTTTCTCCTAAGTCTTACATTTCCTGAGGTTTGGTCTGCAGCTCTTCTGTTCTATCAGCTACTTAGTATACTCCCAACAAATCCCTCCTCTTGCTTGTTTTGATGTTTGCAGGCAAAGCACTTTATTTCAGACTTGAATTCATCTTCACGATCACCACATGGACGTCAGGGGGTGTCACAGTGGAAGAGATGCACTGTGGCCACCAGAGTCCCAAGAGGACTTGCCACACATAGATGAGAGGATTCTTGTTGGAGCCTTCTGGCAACAGAACATGGTGGGATGCAATGTCCTATTGGAACCAGTGCTAGACTAAGAGAAGATCAGAGCTGTTGTCATAGTGCTGCCGTCTTGGCCACCTGTCCGTCTTTCTTTTCTGTGCTGCCACAACCTAGTATCTGAGCTGTTCTTACAGCTTTCTAGTTGGTCTCTCTGTCCCCCTTGCCTTCCTCCCACTTCTCACACCCGTCACCTCTAATATATCCATAATGCTGGGAGGTTGCAATACTCCTTTTCAATCACTATTCACTTGGTGGAGACACCATACACTCCTATAGTAAAAGGCAACTGCAAAGACCACGTTGCATATGTGCTATTCTTAGCCGGATGGCTGTAACTTGTCATTTCCCTCCATGAACCCAGGAAAAGCAGTTCAGAACCTCTAGTTCATGCCGATGCTGGATAATTTTCCTATAATGTGCATTTGATAATCTCCCCTCTCTGTTGAAAACCCTTCAGGATACCTCTATGAGATGAAGCTTTCACTCCTCCATCTGGCATTCAAAAACCTCCATGACCTGGTCCCAGTCTGGCTTTCCAGCCATGTCCTATAACTGCCACAGCTCAAATTCTCAGCTCTACCCAAAGACCTCTACTCACCTTTCCCTGAGTGGGGCTTGTTTATAGCTCGTCGTTCAGGTCTTTGCTGAAGCCAGCAGGCTGTTCTTTCTCATCTGAAATGCTTCCCTTCCAAAATCTTACCTTCAAAGTCTAGCTCAGCCTCTTTCTCCTCCATAAAGACTTTAAGGATAGCTATCCATAAAGGTAATAATTTCTCTCCGTATTTCTATATACTGCATATTTATGGTCACTATCACTCTTAGAGCATTTCTCCTGATACTGTCTTGAACTCTCAACTTTGTATATGTTCCCAACTAGATTAGAAGCTCCTGGAGGGCAGAACTGAAATTTGATCTTTCTTTTATATATATCATAGTGCCTTCACTCAGTAATTAACTGTAGAACTAATGAATCAGTGAGCTGTTTCCTTAGCTCCCTATGCAAGACAACAGTGCTTTCCTCCAGATAAACTGGTCCTCAGATATTCGGTCATAAATCATTAATCCCCTGGTAGGAGTCAAGAGGCACTCAGGAAGCAGGGCTAAGGCTGAGCTTTCCCGGTTGTGTTTCGTGTTTCACAATTTCCTTCCCTTGCAGAGGCCTGTTTCAGAGATACACCTTAGACACACAATAGTCACATTTTTATAACTAAAAACAAATATAAATAACTGTAAACTGTTCTCTTGTTATAAATGCCACAGAAGACACAATAGTTACAAAAAGAGAATAGAACTGCTTTAAATCTCAAAGATAGATTCAAACTATAATTCTAAAGTGAAAATACAAATTGGTCTGCAAAGTTCAAAGACTTTACTTACATTATAAAAGGCCTTCATTATAAAACACATAGGTTTTTTTTAAACCTTTTAATATATGATACTTCAAATGTAACACCTACATATTATTTTCAAGTACAAATTATACCGCAACCTTTTTTTTTTTTGCGGTACGCGGGCCTCTCACTGTCGTGGCCTCTCCCGTTGCGGAGCACAGGCTCTGGATGCACAGGCTCGGCGGCCATGGCTCATGGGCCTAGCTGCTTTGCGGCATGTGGGATCTTCCCGGACCGGGGCACGAACCCGTGTCCCCTGCATCGGCAGGCGGACTCTCAACCACTGCGCCACCAGGGAAGCCCATACCGCAACCTTTTGAATGATAGAAACTATCATTTCACAATATGCTTAAGTCCTAGAAACACATTTTGTTCTCTAATAAAACACAATAAGCTCCAGCTTACCTTATATCACATTGTCATACATTTTAAATGAAAGGAATTGGGACTAATTAGGTTTCCCGAATGCGCTCATATGATGTGAATTGCTGGGATAGCTGAAAGCTACTAACCTGAGTCATCTTGTGATTACAGAAAATTACTTCTTGTCTTTGTGATTCATGGCAGTTTCCACCCTCAGAGAGTGATAGTTGTTGTATAATTTTCTCCATGTGTAATGTAAATGCAAAGTAGTAGGAGTGGAATCAAACGGCGAGGCCCTCCACACGACAAACCACTCTGTATGAGCCTTTGAAGGGAATACAGGATCTATTAGGCAAAAAACAAATACGAAAGTTCATTTTACATAATAAAAATATTGAACCAGCTACAGCCCACGTTGACCTCGACAGATGCATAAATTACCCAGAGAAGAAGGGATTAGAAAGAACTGTTAATATATGAAACATGCCAGAACTATAAGAGTGGTTTCTGAATCAGTTCCTCAGCTTTCTGTAGAACATACAGTACTTGCTCCCAAAATTAAATTGGATGATTTCATCTTGTTCCTCAAAAAGTTACAAGCACTGAGAGTCAACTTTGAATGCAGTGGTTTAATTAAATGTAACTGTTTAAGAGATATGACTAAATGTTATTAAGTCATTCCAGTACAATTTAACTGTTCAATATTTGCTCATATCATCAGCTATTTCCACGTCCCTTTGACAAGTATTCCTAGTTACTCTTCGTTGTTCGCATTTACTTTTTTCTTTTTTCATAATAGAGCAGGTCTGTCATGAAGCTCATCAAGAGACTCTGAGTTACTTTTTAAAAAAAAAAAAAAAAAAGGACCTTGTATGACAGAAAGCACTTTGTAATGGAGAGGTCTTAGGATGTAAAATGAGGTCTGAAGAGATGTCTGGTGCGGTAGGAAAAGCCCATCCTGTAACACCTGGGGCCCTGATTCCTTACCTGTAAATGAGGCTCGTGGACTTTAATCTTGATCATAGTTCTCAACCATTTTCCTCAGTCTTCACATCGTTCGTGTGTGCACCTCAGTGCCACGAACTGTACCCCTTTATTACAGTGATTCTCAGGATGGTCCCCGAACTCCCCCGAGCTCCCCATCCACCCCACTCTTGGTCCCTCTTTAAGAAGCACTGATTTGGGTGTGCTTTGGAAAGCTTCTGTCTGGTCTTCAGAATATGCATATACATTTGAACGTGTTATCTCTCACACCTGTGAGACATCTCTCAGTCATATGCAGGTATACAATCTTTGAGAGCCACAAAGCTTGGCTTTTTAGGAGGAACATTTAGGAAGAGTCTTGAAAGAGCTACTAGCCAAAAGATCTCATCTTTCCTTTTGCAATTTTAGAACCTGCCTTAATCATAAAGAAGATGATGTCGTCTTCTGAGCCTCCATGCTAGTGGCAAAGCTAAAGGCTGTCCCCTGGGATTCACCCTTCCTGCCCTGACCTAGGGGCTGCTTTGTCACCAGCCACCCTGGCTGTCTAAGCACCTTTCCTTCAGGCATTAGTGCCCAAATGCATTCACCCTCTCAGATATGCCACTGAGGACAGAGTGTTCCAAGCCTTAGTCACAAAGTGTAGCGAATGAAAAGAATTTCAGAGTGCAGCGGGCATGTGTGAGCTACTCTGGTGAAAGCAGGGGTGGGGAACTTTCCTTCTATATCCCCAAATCATAGCCCCCAAACACCTATAAAGATAATTGACTTTTTATAAGTTTTCTAAATTATGATCCAAATTTGCCTCTCTTGAAAACGAATCATGTTAACTTTTCCAAGAAGTTGCTGGGCAAAGACAAAATAGGGTAGTATCTATCTTTTAAAAAATTGAATTCAAATGAGTCCTTTTACTTTATCAGCCATACATCTCTAGAGTATTTAGTATTAAAAAATGCATTCCTCCTCCCTTTCTCCTTAAATAAATGGGAAACTGTCCTTGAGGGCAAAGGTGACTCAAACCTTCTGAAATTTTGAGGTTAACCATGTGTGTATATTTTCCTGGGAAGAAGGTCAGCACCTCAAACTGTGGCTCAGGGGCAAAGTCAGTTTTGGGGTAAAAATCTATTAAATTAAAAATACACGTTCATTCACTCAGTAAATATTATTTAAACCTCTGTTATATAAATATAAGGCACTAGGGATAAAGGTTTTTTTTAAGTCCCCCAATTTAGGAATCCAAAATTTAATACGGGAAACATACAAAGAAATAGAAAATTAAAATATGGTAGAACCTGTACTATCGGTATGGATACATCCCGAGAGCTTCTGAGCTTCTGAATCCCCAAGCTACTTACGCCTTGCCTTATTTTGTCTATCGATCTATAGATAGACTGATCGATTGATAGAAAGATTAACAGATAAAATAAACCTATTACAAATTACTACCTCATGGACCTTTGGGCCATCACAAGTATTTAAGACCACAAATGCCAAGAGCCCACATCTGGTATGATGAATATTATGATCCAGGTGTGCACAGGTGCTATAGGAGCACGTAGGAGAGGCAACTCATCCAGCCTGGTGGGGGGCGGGGGGGCGCATGTGAATGCTCCCTTGAGAGACTGACAACCAAGTTGGAGCTCCGAAGACAGTAGGGGTAAGTCAGGTAAAGTGGGAGTGGATGATTCTAGCCATAGGAAGCAGCATATACAAAAAAAAAAGAAATGAGACTAATTATAATCTTTGATGAACTTCAAGTAACTTAACAATAATAGCAAGACACACATACATGTACACACAACATATATTATTTACTACCATCCAGGGCCTGTTATAAGCATTTAACATATATTAACTCATTCAATCTACCCAATAACTACATGAAACAGGAACTGTCTTGTCCCCATTTTATAGACAAGAAAACTGAGAACATAAGTGACTTTCCAAGGTCACATAGCAGAGCCAGGATTTGAAACCAGAAGGTTAGATTCCAGAGTTCACACTCTTACCTAGACAGTCGACAGGGAGGGAGGGAGGAAGGGAGGGAGGGAGGAAGGACAGGTGATGCTGTAAGAGTATGTAGGAGTCAGACCACATAGGACCTAGTTTAGCTTTCTAAGGAGTTAAATTTTATCCTGGACATAATGGCGAGCCATAGAATTATGTCAATGAGAGAAATGACAAAATCTGATCTGGTTTCCAGAAATCTATGGCAAGAGTGTAGACTAGTATTTCCTGGACAGGTTCACAGAGAAAGAACCTAGTTAAATACTTTAGACAAAGAATGATATCAAGGATGCTTAGGAGGGGGAAAATCCAAGAGATATTAAGGAGAGAGCATCACATTAATAGGACTTGGTGAAAAGTTAAGGCAAAGAACACACTGAAGAGGAAGCAGTGATACTGATAAGGCTGATCCTGTAAGATCTACCACCTCCATCCTAAAATAAAGGGAGAGAGAGAGTGAGAATGAAAGGCAAACAAAAGGAAACTTTGGTAATGACCATATATAAACTGTGACAGACGCTTCCTTTGGAATGCATGTGAATACAGCCAGAGAAGGTTCCTTAAGATGTATGCATCTACAGGAAAGAGGCTATAAGAAGGACTAGGTGTTGTAACGGAATTGCCACAGTGATCAGTAACACATTATATTTTATAGTATGGCCCGGGCTGTTGGTATATATTCCTTATGTTCTGTAATTGACGGCAACATTTTCCAGATAGGGACAGTGGATCTAATGATCACTGCATCCTTGTTGAGTATTGCAATTTACACAGCACTCAGTCGGTGTCTGTGGTAAAAATATGTGAAGAAAGGCAGAGAAGAATAAAAAAGAAGGCCCTTTAGATGGTGCTACAGTTCACTGTCAGAGGGAATACATCCGAGGGAGGGTTCAGGTTTGGACGTATTGTTTTTGTGGTATCTGAAGGACAACCAAGTAAGATGGATATGAAGCTCAGGGGAGCAGGCTGGACTAGAAATCATTTAAAAATCATCATTATCCTAGGACTTGGCAGTGACATTTTTTTTTAACTTTTACCATTTATTCCCAAAGAGAGAAGGCATATAGTGTTCAGACACAACCAAATACAGTTTGGTCTGACTCAAATAGCTTAAAAAACAGAATCTCCTGAGCACCAGCCTGGTCCAGGGGATGGACCCAAGAGGCAAAGGCAAGGAACCAGTTAACGATCATTTCTATTTACATGGAAAAATCTCTGCACAATTAAAAAATTAAAGTTGTTGGGCTGGTCCAGTGAAGAGGTAATAAGGTGTTTATTAAAAACTCTTTTTCACCCGGAGGCAGTTATCATTTATAATTTAAAACCCAGCCCACCACAGAAAGGGAGTGAATTAAATCAAGAGATTGTGCAGAGCAAGAAAAAAAATTAGGTTAGGAGACCATGAGTCACCAATAGTCAGCCCCAATACATGTTAGAGGAGAGGTTCGCCATGTGCTATTAGGATTCTAGAGTAATTAGACATAATCCAAGACATACCGACTGAGAAACTACTAGGCAACTGTTGCTTTTGGTAGCTCTGAGAACAGAGATGGGTGGTGCTCTCTCCAGAAGCTACAGGTGAATACGAGAGTGACACCGACTAACGGTTGAATGACACCATAGGGAGCAAGCATATGGTTTTTGATAGAACAGCAAAGGTAGCAAGCAGTGTCAGCGTTTATAATTTGGGGCGGGGACTTACCTGATGGTCCAGTGGTAAAGAATCCACCTTCTGATGCAGGGGACATGGGTTCCATCGCTGGTCGGGGAACTAAGATCCCACATGCCGCAGGGCAACTAAGCCTGCACGCCACAACTACTGAGCTCACACGCCACAACTACTGAGCTTGTGCGCCTCAACTAGAGAGAGAAAAACCCACACGCCACAACTAGAGAGAAGCCCACAGGCCGCAACAAAAGATCCCCCACGCCTCAATGAAGATCCTGCGTGCTGCCGCTAAGACCAGTCACAGCCATAAAAATAAAATAAATATAATCTGGAGTGATCCTTTAACTCTGAGTATTACTCCCTCTAAATAACGAGGCATGTAAACCAGGGTGCTGTTCTAATTAGTATTGCCTATGCTACACAGAACCACTTAATGATACACCAGAGATTATAGTAGAAATGGTAGGAGCAGGGCAGCTGGCATTTCTAATTGAAATCCTATGAGCAGAACAAACTCAGGGCTTTCAAATAACAAAATATGTAGCACTGGGAGAATAGGACCCTCTCTGTAATCCCAACAGGGACTGAAAGGTTACCCTGGAGTAAATATATGTGGAAAGAATGTGGACAAAATGAGGGGGGTTCTTTTAGGGGAAAGATCACATAGTCCGAAAGAATACTTGGTTTTCTTGAAAATGTTCGAAGACTGTGTGTCTAAATTGACTTCACGTCAGGGTAGAATAGTATCTCCAGAATCTAAATAAAGGAAATGAAGGTGGTAACATCTAGGCGAGGAATGTGTGTCTGTGTGAGGGGCGGGGGGTGGTTCCGGGTGGAGAATACAAAAAAGTAGGAAATGAGGAAGCACAGTCCTGATCATGAGATCTGTTATCCCAAGGCTGCTTCTCCGCGGGCACTGGCTGGGCCGTATCCATTGTGACTCTATCACAGTTCATCTTGATTGTGTAGGTTAGAGAATGCCAGAGAAGAACAAAGTCAAATATGAGATTTAAGACACATGAGAATATAACCCGCAGCTCTCCCCCCACCCGGGCATCTGCTGCTCGTGACAGTTTGATGAAACCAGCTCAGTCTGTGTTAAAGTCGGGGCAATAGGCTCCCAGAACAGGAGCTGGGAAGAAGATGGTTCTGACATCACGAAAGGCGAAGCCAGAAGAGACGCAGCACAATAGCCATCCCCTGTCCTCTGAGGGAAGAAGCTTTCAGCAGGTGGCACGACAAGGGATCTCATGGTCATTTTAGAATCTTCTTGTCAAATGATTGTTCAAGAAGGAGCTTTTAAAAAAAAAAAAAAAAAAAGAAGGAGCTTTTGCGGGAAGCCCATGTAGTCAACCGTAAAACTATAAATCATGTGATGGTTATTCTAAGAATGGAATTAAGGGGAGAAATGTGAGAGTGAATTATGTATTGGTGTATTTTATAAAATATGTTTATAATACAATTGACCCAAAAGAAAAGAAATCTGATTGTATATTTGACGTTCAGGAAGAGAGTCTATGTGCAAAGTACAGTAAAATCTGGACTGTCAAGTATGTTGTCCTTTAGATTCCACCTCCGTCTTATTCCCCTTATGCATCTCCCCGTCTCCTTCCCCACTGCCTCAGCCTGAGCTTAAGCCCTCCCCTAGTAATCCAGGAGTTCACACTCTTGTGGATTTCACGGACCCGGAAAATCTCAAAGGGACATTTGGAGAACCAGAGAGACCAGCTGCTTCTTCACTTGAAGGCTGGCACACACCTATATTTTTTTAAAAGACCTGTTATTCACTGACACCATGATTGCATCGATGAATAAACAGTTTATCCCCACAGATGTTGGGAGGTCATAATTTTGAACTGAAGAAGTCCTTTAAAATTAAATAAAATTCAGCTTTATGAAAAATTTACTCTACCTTTTAAAAAGTTATCATTTTACTACAGATTGATGAAAACACTGTCACAAACCAACACTGGAATAGACAACTGGGTTTAGGGAATTCCCTGGCAGTTCGGTGGTTAGAACTCGGCACTTTTCACTGCCGGGGCACGGGTTCAATCCCTGGTTGGGGAACTAAGATCCTGTAAGTCGTGTGGCGCAGCCAAAAAAAAAAAAAGAACTGGGTTTAGGAGAGCAGATTAATACAGTGGTTTCCCAACCCACCAATCTCCCTGCCTTCACAGCTCTGTGTCCTGAAGTTCATCCTCTACAGCACTGTCACAGTCATGTCTTGCTCCCCCTCTTCGGACTTAAAGAGAAAGTCCAAATATCTCAACAGGTCATAAAGCCCTCCACAGTCTGACCCCAGCCCATCCCCAGCACTGTCCCTTGTGATGTCCCACCCCCCAGCTCCATGCCCTGTGCCCTACAGTGCCAGTCCCCAAAAAGGCCATCAGCTTGGCAACTTAGCTGATTCACACTCAGGCACAAGCTCCTTACCTGGTGTCACCTTTGTGACTTGCGATTCTCTGAACGGTTTAGACATTTGAGGTCTTCGTGCTTTTTGCTCATCTCTTCCCTCTGCCTGGAATTACCTTTCTTCTCTAGGCCACCTACCAGACACAGTTCTCTTTGAAGGTTCAGCTTGGGTCATATTTCCTGACCCCAACTAGGATTCACTGCCTTGTGCTCCCTTGTGTCTACTCTGTGGTATACAGAAACACATCAGTACTAGCATTTTGGTGGCCATTGCCTTGTGTCTTTGGACTGCCTCACATCCAGCTGTATTTGTGATTAGGGACAGCCTCTAGTGTACAGTACTGGTGAGATGCAGGACCTCACCTTTCTCCATGGCCACTGAAGCAGGGAAGTTTTCCCGCTTCCCTCACCTGGTGGGATGGTGTACTAGTTTGGTAGGGCTGTCATAACAAAGTACCACAGACTGGGTGGCTTAAACAACAGAAACCTACTTTCTCACAATTCTGGAGTCTACAAGTCGGAGCTCTGCTTACAAGCCAAGGAACTGGATCCTCCAGAGGCTGGAGGAGGCAAGGACAGACCCTCCTGGAGGCTCCAGTGGGAACTTGGCAATGTCTTTTTCAGATGGTCTTGGTTTGTGCCCATTTTCCAGCCTAGACTCTCTTGATTTTGTGCAGTCCCCAGTGTATTCCAGAAAGTTTTCTTCTCTACTTAAGACGTCTAGGATTAATTTCCACTGCTTGCAATTAAAAACTTCAACTAATTTTTAAAAATTAATTAATTTATTTTTGGCTGTGTTGGGTCTTCGTTGCTGTGCAGGGCCCTCTTTAGTTGCGGCGAGTGGGGGCAACTCTTCATTGCGGTGCACGGGCTTCTCATTGCGATGGCTTGTCTTTGTTGTGGGCTTGGACTTCAGTAGTGTGGCATGCGGGCTTCAGTATTTGTGACTCATGGGCTCTAGAGCATAGGCTCAGTAGTTGTTGCACACGGGCTTAGTTGCTCCGTGACGTGTGGGATCTTCCCAGACCAGGGCTCGAACCCATGTCCCCTGCATTGGCAGGTGGATTCTTAACCACTGTGCCAACAGGGAAGCCCTCGACTAATTTTTTTTAAATATCAGTAGTTGTTACAGTCCAGTCCGTTCAGAGAGATACAAAGATTCTGAAAACCACCATTAATGTTTCAGAAAGGGAATCGGGCATCTAATGGCTTATAGTAGCAAAAGGCTAAATCAGTTAGTCACCTGTGGTCATAGGAATGAGGCGCCTAAAGAGGCAAGGCTGTGGGGACCTACTCTGCATCCCTGAGAACAATACAGAAGAAGATACGGAATTCCAGAAGGGAGATAAGACACTCAGAGAGCTTAAGAAAGCGTAAAACAAACTCAAATTACTTCATTCTTAAGCCTGATTCTCTTATCTCTTGAAGCTAAAGCAGCTGAAAATTAAACTCCAAGTTAGAGCTTGTGGGTTGCCGAATTACTTGCATTCACAGAGTCACCAAGTATTTTATGAGAAAGTTAGGACATTTCTTGGGGGGATAGACTGGGCCCTGAAAACAGGACTGAGAATTAATGGATCCAGCACCTCCTTATTTCCTTGTAGGCCCTACAGTTCCCCCACCAGAGAGGGTTTCCAGTAAGAGGGACATAGGTTGGCCCCCTCCTCACCTACATTCCCTCCACCTCTCACTGTCCCCAGGTCGGTACCCAGTCACTTTCCTGCACGGCCCAGGGAGACGAAGTCAAACCCCGAAGGCTTACACACCAGGAGAATTACAGACGTTGAAGGTAGAAAACAAAGAGCTGGGGTAAATGTCCACACGTGTGGATTCTGAGGGAGGCTGCCAAAAAGAGGGAAATATAATTTTAGATTGTACCAGATTTACCAATATGGGCACCCTTACCAAAGGTTCTGGATTCACTGTGCCAACCTGCCCAAAGGGAGGGGCTCCAAGGAGCTTGCCCATCAGGTACCTCAGAGTCTGGACTCAGTGGTGGCCCAGCCAGAATTGAGATGCCATACGTTGCTTGGCCAAAGATCCGCTAAGGTCTGGCAAGATGACGTGCTTCACACCATGTAGTGGCTGCCGGATTGGCATGTTAGTAACAGAGAAACACAGTTTGGGGAAGAATCGAATGGATGGACCTCTCAGAATGGCTCCACCGTGTGAGAATCTTTAACTCAAGACTATAAGATAGCCGGGCTTCCCTGGTGGCGCAGTGGTTGAGAATCTGCCTGCTAATGCAGGCAACACAGGTTCGAGCCCTGGTCTGGGAGGATCCCACATGCTGCGGAGCAACTAGGCCCGTGAGCCACAGCTACTGAGCCTGCGCGTCTGGAGCCTGTGCTCTGCAACAAGAGAGGTCGCGATAGTGAGAGGCCCGCACACCGCGATGAAGAGTGGCCCCCACTTGCCACAACTAGAGAAAGCCCTTGCACAGAAACGAAGACCTGACACAGCCATAAATAAATAAATAAACTCCTACCCCCAACATCTTAAAAAAAAAAAAAAAAGAATATAAGATGGCCAGCACAACCTCCTTCTCCACTCCTCGAGAGCTTTGACTCTTTGGGTGCATGAACTCCTTGGGCTGCCATGTTGACAAGGATGGAGGCTATATATGTGCTCAATAATATGATCCTTTTTCCAGGCTGATCCTGCTGCCCCCGTGACCGAGTGCTCAGTCGACCAGCAGAGGTCGTAAACCCTGAGCCCACGATGGGATACAAAGCTCCAAGGGAACCAGCTGTTTGCCTGATAGCAGGTTGATTGTCTGGGGCCACTTTTCATCATGGAGGTGGAGCAACTAGAGGGGAATGAGATGGGGTAAACATTCAATCTGGATTTGTATTTTCTTGCTTTGCCTACCAGGCTTCTGTTAGCAACACCATCTCCTAGCACCATCTCCAGGAGGCTCTGCTTTGCCCTCAGGCTTCCATCTGGTTTGGGCCAATGAAGGGCAGAAGCAGGATTTGGGAGGAGACAGAGGTGAACTTATTTATTATGCCAGCTCCCTCCCACAAGGGCCTGGGTTTAACAGTGGCCTTGTTTCTCTCCTGATGGCCACAACTTCTGCTGGGCTGCTCTTTCCAGAGATCAAAGTTCTTGCCAAGTAACTAGTCTTTTTCCCTTTCCCCTTCAGACCTGGGGTGAATATTGCTCCCAGCTGCTACCCCAGCGTGCTTCACCATCCCTTGTCACATTTCCTAGGGGCCCTGCCACTTGAGGATGGAACAAACATTTCCCTCTCTTCCCCCAAGGTGCCGTGTGTGTGTGTGTGTGCGCGCACGCGTGTGTGTGTGTTAGCAGGGAAAGGGATTATCCACAGCACGCCAGAAACAATCTCTCTAAATCAGTCATCTCACCAGTGTTCAAGTCCTTCAACATGGATGTTGGCCTAAGGGTCACAAAACCAGATTTCACATCATCCAGCCTTAAAAGGAATGAAAGTCTGACGTGCACTACAACATGGATGAACCTTGAAGACATTATGTCAAGTGATGTAAGACACAAAAGGACAAATATTGGATGGTCCACTTCTGTGAGCTTTCTAGAGTAGTCAAATTCATAGAAACAGAGAGTGGAGTGGTGGTCAAGGTTGGGGGGTGCTGGGGAATTTGAGGGAGGAGCGGGGGAGTTACTGTTTACGAAGTTTCAGCTTAGGAAGAGGAAAATAATTCTTGAAGTTGGTTGCCCAACAATGTGAACGTACTTAATGCCACTGCTCTGTGCACTTAAAAATGGTTAAAATGGTAAATGTTAACAGATTTCTGCCCTTTCTCCTGCAAGTCCTGCTTGGGTGTCGTAGCAAGTAGTTTCAGCCCATGACAGTAACTGCCCCTAACGTCTTTGGGACCCTGCCTGTTGTGAAGTGTGGTCCCTGCACCCCCTTTCTCCACAACTTGTGTTGTGGGCATGGGGCTCTGCAGACAATATTTCTTCCTTGCCAAGTGGCTCTGCACACAGGGCACACCACACCAGAGCGAGTCCGGTAGGTGAGAGGAAGGAGGAGGGACCAGCCCCTTTCTGGTTGCTTCCTGTTCCTGCCAGTGTAACCTGGCAACAGTCCTGCACCCCACAGCACCATTTGCTTCCGGGAGCAATCAGTTCCCAGTTCTTTTCCACTCTCCCAGCACCAGCTCTTTGCCCACGCCTGAGAGATACCTCCAAGCCAGGCAGCACTCTTGCCAAGAGATCTGTTCCCAGCCCCTCAGGGCCCCCTGTCTGAGCTCTCAAGGTAACAGCACTAGCTAGCCAGCACCCCCTTCCCAGAGTCTGGGTCCTAACTCCATGGGTCCTCTCTGAGTTTCTGAGGGCTGGTTCCCAGCTCCAGGGGCCCCTCCTCTAAGCTTCTAGGTTCTGAAAAGCCCATTCTCTTCTCTTGGATCCCCCAGCACAGGATGACAATTCCTATGTTACTTGTTCCCTCTATGACTTTCAGTCCTCTAATGCCTGTTTAACCAATTCCTTATATTAAATTCCCTCTGTTAACATAACTAGTGGGGTTTCTGTTTTCCTGATGGGATGTTGACTAATACTACTGTATTCCTGCACTTCCGTGCAAGAAATGAAAACAAGAAACTGTTTCATTTCAACAACCTGCTCTAGTTGTTTATTGCCTGTCTGCTTTAACTGGTTTGTAGACAACATGGAACCAGGTGTTTTTGGTTCACTGACCTATACACCCAGCACTGTGAACACAGCCTGGCGTACAGCAGGCACCCGTATCATCTTAATTGGGTAAATGAATAGGAAATATTTAATTTAAACATAAAAATCCAAAATAATTCTAGTCGTGAAAATGTGCTTACAATATATAAAAGTTATAACCACATGCAAATATATCCAAGGGGAAAATATGTAGCTGAAGTTTGCAAAGCTCTCTTTCTGAAATTCTTAGCAATATCCATTTTGTGCTTTTCCCCCCATTTTCTTGTTTAATAATTTTAGTCAGTGGGGGTTTCTCCATATTTTTCTTGTTCATTAGGGCATGTTATCCATAAGTAGTCAGTCAGTGTGATATTGCAATTTATAATAAGAAATATATATTTGGTCTTCCTCCATTGTTCCTGGCACAGAGCTCCTAAAACCCTTATCATTTCCTATATGAGAGCCACAGGGGCATCTTTTGTTATAATATTTAGTTTTTTCTCAGTTCCTGAAACAGCTCCAAGAGCATAAAAGCGAAATGAGTGTCTTCTGTTATTAATAAATAACCAGCCCCTTTCAACCACACCTGAGTTTCTGTTGAGGTGACCTTTGGAAAGCCCCTGAGGAAGGGGCTGGTTGCCAGGGGAACCAATCACATGATTGGAGGGTTGGACCTACAGGCCTATCCCCCAGATCTCCAGAGAGTTCAAACACCAAGGGCCAAGGATTTAATCAATCATTCCTTCATTAAAAACCCAAAAGGATAGGATTTGAAGAGCTTCCATGTTGGTGGACAAGAACATATCCACATGTCAGGATATGTTTGTGGTATGAGGACCTGTCACTGCTGTGGCCTCTCCCGCTGCGGAGCACAGGCTCCGGATGCGCAGGCTCAGCGGCCATGGCTCACGGGCCCAGCCGCTCCGCGGCATGTGGGATCTTCTGGGACCGGGGCACGAACCCGTGTCCCCTGCATCGGCAGGCGGACTCTCAACCACTGCGCCACCAGGGTGTCATACCTCAGACTCCAAGGGGGCAGAAGCTTGGGGCCTTGAAAGGTCCAGACCTTGCCCTATGCATCTCTTCCATCTGGCTGTTCCTGAGTTATACCTTTTAAAAACAAGCCAGTAACCTAGTAAGTAAAATATTTTCCTGAGTTCTGTGAGCTTCTCTAACAAATTAATCTAATCTGAGTAGGGAGTCATGGGAACCCCCGATTTATTAACCAGTCAGTCAGAGCACAGGTGACAACCTGGACTTACCATCGGCATCTGATGTGTGTGTGTGTGTGTGTGTGTGTGTGTGTGTGTGTGTGTGTGTGTGGCAGGAGGGTAGCAATCTTCTGGGACTGAGCCCTTGACTTGTGGTGTCCAAGTCTATCTCCAGGTGGATGATGTCAGGATTGAGTTAAATTGTAGGACACTCGGCTGGTGTGGCAGAACTCTCAGACATATGGGAAACCTCCACATCTGGGGACCAGAAGTGAAGCAGTGTGAGAGTAGGGAAGACAAACACAAGTGTGTTCTTCCTTTACATTTATGCAATCAATAAAATACACAGTTTAAAAATCAAAACACCAATACGTTAAGCTTCACAAATAAAACTTCAAAAGGAGAACTCGGGGCATTTTGATGTGATGAAAAAATGCTGTATTGGGAGATGACATAGGCCCAGGTTGTCACTGGCCATGTGACCTTGGGCAAGTCTCTTAGCTTTTCTTGGTATATGTGACTTCAACTTAGATATAAAGAAGTAGAGATCATTTCTAAAGTGCCCTTCCTCTTTTAAGACTCTGATTCTTCAAATAGAAATGTGCTTTAACATCCCAAGAGCACAAGATGACTTTCAAGCATCAACAGTCTATCCCAGACTCAAATGTCTTTTTATCACAGTCCCCAAAACTATCACTCCCCCCAGACTGAGCCTGGGAAAGTGTGAAGTGACTGACAGTCAAATAAAAAGCTTTGGTGCCAATTCCTATTTCCAGGTCCAAATGAAATTATAATTTTCTGTAGCTAATACTTTTTAAACTTGGCTGGATATTTTTAAGACTCTAATCTGGGGAGCAGTGTTAATATTGACAGCTGCATGAAACATCTAACACATTGGAATACATTGCAAAGCTCAAAGAAGACCAGGTCAGGGCAGTGAACTCTTCTCTTTCCCTGACATCTAAACATGTCAGACAGCCCAGAAGACATCAGCCCGAGATCTGACCAATGCAGCACAGGCTCACAGCAAAAAGCCCTGCACCCACGGAGCCATGAGAATGAACTGGATTAATAGTCCTCAGAAAGAACTGGAATAATAGTCCACGGAAGGAACTGGTAAAATGGTCCACGGAATGAACTGGAATAATGGTCCATGGAGGGAACTGGACTGGAGGAATCAGGCTCCCCAACTCCAGACTATACTAAAAAGCTACATAATCAAGACAGTATGGTACTGTCACAAAAACAGAAATATAGATCAATGGTACAGGATAGAAAGCCCAGAGGTAAACCCACGCACCTATGGTCATCTAATCTATGACAAAGGAGGCAAGAACATACAATGGAGAAAAGACAGCCTCTTCAATAAGTGGTGCTGGGAAAACTGGACAGCTACATGTAAAAGAATGAAATTAAAACACTCTCTAACACCATACACAAAAATAAACTCAAAATGGATTAAAGACCTAAATGTAAGAGTGGACACTATAAAACTCTTAGAGGAAAGCATAGGAAAAACACTTTTTAACATAAATGACAGCAAGATCTTTTATGACCCACCTCCTAGAGTAATGAAAATAAAAACAAAAATAAGCAAATGGAACCTAATTAAACTTAAAAGCTTTTGCACAGCAAAGGAAACCATAAACAAAACAAAAAGACAACCCTCAGAATGGGAGAAAATATTTGCAAATGAAGCAACAGACGAAGAATTAATCTCCAAAAGATACAAACAGCTCATACAGCTCAGTATCAAAAAAAACAAACAACCCAATCAAAAAATGGGCAGAAGACCTAAATAGACATTTCACCAAAGAAGACTTACAGACTGCTAACAGACACATGAAAAGCTGCTCAACATCACTATATTATTAGAAAAATGCAAATCAAAACTACAATGAGGTATCACCTCACACCAGTTAGAATGGGCATCATCAGAAAACCTACAAACAACAAATGCTGGAGAGGGTGTGGAGGAAAGGGAACCCTCTTGCACTGTTGGTGGGAATGTAAATTGATACAGCCACTGGGGAGAACAGTATGGAGGTTCCTTAAAAAACTAAAAATAGAGCTACCATATGACCCAGCAATCCCACTACTGGGCATACACCCTGAGAAAACCATAATTCAAAAAGTCACATGTACCCCAATGTTCATTGCAGCACTATTTACAATAGCCAGGAGATGGAAGCAACCTAAATGTCCATCGACAGATGAATGGATAAAGAAGATACGGTACATATATACAATGGAATGTTAGCCATAAAATGGAATGAAATTGGGTCATTTGTAAAGATGTGGATGGACCAAGAGACTGTCATACAGAGTGAAGTAAGTCAGAAAGAGAAAAACAAATATTGTATATTAACACATATATGTGGAATCTAGAGAGATGGTACAGATGAACTTGTTTGCAGGGCAGGAATAGAAACTCAGATGTAAAGAACGGACGTGTGTGGACACAAGGTGGGAAGGGAAGGTGGGATGAACTGGGAGATTAGGTTTGACATAAATACACTACCGTGTGTAAAATAGATAGCTAGTGGGGACCTGCTGTATAGCACAGGGAGCTCAGGTCAGTGCTCTGTGATGGCCTAGATGGGTGGAATGGGGAGGGGGGAGGGAGGTCCAAGAGGGAGGGGATATATGTATACGTATAGCTGATTCACTTCATTGTACAGCAGAAACTAACACAACATCGTAAAGCAATTATACTCCAATAAAAAAAATAAAAACAAAATGAAACAAAAAAAAAAGAAGGAACTGGAATAATGGTACAATGCAAAGTGGAGTACAACTGCTATAACCATTCTCTCTGTACTGTTCTGTGTGATGGAGAATACAATACAGTATAAAAGTCGGTCCAGTGCTACTTTAGAAATAGTGCGAACAGAGGAAAAACAGGCTTACGTAAAAGACATCACAGAGTCAAAAGTTCAAGGACAGTGAAAGAACAGACTGGTCTGTTTAACGATAGCACATGTCTACAAAAGTGAACAGAGTAAATTTGCTGTTTTCATACAATTTTGTTCACACAGGTAAAATACAATATGTGTGTACAAAATATATATAAGAAAATATGGTTTTCTTACCTGGAAAAAACTAAGTAGTATTGGAGGGGCCCCAGGAAGGGGCTAGAAAGGGATGCTTACTATCAGCGAGGGAGCCTAGGATCTCAAGGAATTCTCTCTCTCTCTCTTTCTCTCTTTCTCTCTTTCTCTCTCTCTCTCTCTGTATGTGTGTGTGTGTGTGTGTGTGTGTGTGTGTGTGTGTGTGTGTGTGTGTGTGTTTATATATAAATGACACAAAACAGGAAAGTAGACTTACAAGCCTGTGTGGGCACAGAAGTAGGCAGCTCTGTCTCAGAGCCCAGCCGGGGTGTAACCACGAGAGGGAGGGACTCTGGTTTTCCTAAGTGTGTGAGGAGGAGATGCCTCTATGACGACTTCTGAAGGGCTGCAGATCGGTTGCTTCTCTCTGTGACGCTGCTCGGGCCAGGCCAGGGTAGTTAATACCGGGCATCTTTTCTGTTCATCACGCCTGAGCTCTTCTCGTAATTAACCGATGTTGTTAAATTGCATAAAACCTACTGGGAGAGGTGGAGGTGCCCTGCTGGTGCCTCCTGTGAGCGACTCAGAGTCGAAGCCCCTGGGCTGCCTGTGCGCCTCATCCCGAGGGCCGTCCCGCCCGGGGTGGGGTGGGGGGAGCTGAACACCCAGTCCACGTGGACTCCAGCTCGAACCTCACAACATCACTAGGATTCCTCTTACCCTGACTGCATTCTGTAAACATTCAGACCTCAGATTAGAGAACATGAAGAGACTCTGGTAATTAATTAAAAGAGCTATGGTAGCTCCTTATGACAGATAAATCAGAAATTGCTAAAGGATCAATGTTTGTTTATGAAAGGAAAATTCTTCTTTTCCAGCAATTCCAAAGAGCAAACCCATGGCTTTCTAGATTAAAGGAACAAAAATCAGGAAGCTCTGCCCGCTTTGTTCCCTTTCTGACCTCATCCTTATCGAACAGGCCACGTCCCAGGAAGGGCACATAATTCTGCAGACCTTTATAGTCCCTTAGCATGTATGTCTTTTGTGATCTGGGTAGCATCTCATTTAAAATAGAAATTCAGGGCTTCCCTGGTGGCGCAGTGGTTGAGAGTCCGCCTGCCGATGCAGGGGACACGGGTTCGTGCCCCGGTCCGGGAAGATCCCACATGCCGCGGAGCGGCTGGGCCCGTGAGCCATGGCCGCTGAGCCTGCGCGTCCGGAGCCTGTGCTCCACAATGGGAGAGGCCACAACAGTGAGAGGCCCGCGTACCACAAAAAAATAAATAAAATAGAAATTCATCTATGGTGTTGTGTCCCTTTTTAGAAACCGTATCACAAAGTCCTTTCAGCCTGTGCAGTGACGGTGGTAAACTAAACTTGTAACAGTGCTTCAGAAGAAATTCATAATTTGTTAATAGCTTAGTCCCAGTTATTGCTTTCATATGGATAATCACAGTATAAAGACAATGTTCTAAAAATGTATTTAGTACTGGTCTGGCTTTCTAAGTTGATTAGTGATTGTTATTCTACCGTGGGAATGACAGCTTCCATTCTTAACAAGAAAAATTTTTAATTCAGAAGTCGCCTTCCCTAGAAATTACCAATTTTAAATAGCTGCTTTAATTAGAAAGGATACATACACTTAGGTATAGTGTGTTAGGGGTAAAAACTTACGAAATAATTGAAATGATGTGGGCTTGAGTTGGTCAAATGCCAACAGAGAAAGTCATTTTAACGTCAGCTCTACTACAAGGAAAACCTCCGAGGTAACCAAACACTTGTCATCGTCGCTCTGACTTCCCTGTGTTCTGCTGAGGTTCAGTCTTTGTGTGGAAGCGATAGGGTGGGACAGGAGCAAAGAACATGGCTTTGAAGCCCTAAACTCCTGCACTGTCCCATCCCCTCATGGAACACGCTTGTTCCTAAAGCCTTGGATGGTTTTTCACTTGTGCTTTTGCCCAACACACTAGTGATTAATTTAACTGGTGGAAGATTTCGGGGCCCTGTACGTATCTTTAGATGATCATTTCAGAGAGAAAACAAATACAGGAGTTGATTTACCTTGTGCCCTACAGTTAAGCAGTGTTTGCACACAAAATCTACAGAAGATTTCTGCTTCTCAATCCAATTTTCTGAGTACTGTGGAAAAGTTTATTTTCATGCTACCTGGATTTTGTTACTTATACTGCCCTTACCTCAGGAGTATTAACCATTGGTGCTTGTACTGACGATGATGCTAACGCCTTTGGAGTATAATTTCATAATGTAAAACTTGAAAGGGACAATGAAAAATGTAAACGAGATGATGTTGTAACCTCTATTTTTTGCTCCTCTGATCTGGAGGAATGAGGCCGTTATTCCCCCACCCTCCCCCCGCCCCATGCACCTCCCCAGGGGCCAACTCCCGGGCAGACGGGCTCCACTCATTTCCAACTGATGGCTTGTTCTAGAAGCCAGAGTGCTTTCCCGTCTCCTGCCGCATCTTGCTCCTACTCTGGGAGGGTGGGTGGTGTTAGCATGTGCCATCCAGCTCCTGTACTTGTCTGGGAAGCCCTGTGCTAAATAGGCAGATACTGAACTCAAAATTTAGACCGATTTTAATAAAAACCTAGGTCACATAATTGAACATTAGAAATAGCTGAGGTTGACCCTTTTCATTACCAAGGTACTGTGGCTTTTTTTTTTTTTTTTTTTGGCCACACCTCACGACTTGCAGGATTTTGGTTTCCCAACCAGGGATTGAACCTGCACCCTCAGCAGTGAAAGCAAAGAGTCCTAACCACTGCACCGCCAGGGAATTCCCTTATGTCTTTCTAAAGAGCCTATGTAACACATTTTTTAAAATTGATAACATAGGAGTTAATTATGACAAAGTATTATAGAGCAGCGATGCTCTCCAGAGCCTAACAGAGTGTCTGCATTTACGCTAAGTGGCACTAGGTTTTGAATGCATCTTGACTGTTTCTCTGCCCTACCCTGCCGTGGGCAGTCACTTTTCACTCTGTCTCTCTCTTCTCCCTTGTAATTTGCTGCTCTTCGTTGGCTTGGGGCTTAAAAGAGATCAGACAACTAAATCTGTTGGAAGCCTACCTAAAAAATGGAGAAAAAGACATTCGGGTCATTAGAGGGGTCAGCTTTGGATGAACCAGTTTGGTGACATCTGTACTGATGGCTCTCAGGCTGTGTTGGTTCTGGGTCATGATCTGGAGGCTGGAAAAGGCTTACTGGACCTGTGGCCTCCTGCTACATCCTCGGGTGCTGGCCCTCTGATTGTCAGCCTTTGGTTTTTCAGGCAGAGCTCCCTGACCTCAGCTCCCTGCCGTGTGCTCGCATCAGTGCTGAGCCTGTTTCATTTCTACTGAGCTCCTTCCTGATAGCTCAGATCTCGTAATTCTCTTCATTGTCTGTAGCAGTCCACACCTCCGAAAACCAACCAGTGCAAGTAGCAGGGTTTGAACGTTTACCTCACACACCTGAGGCTTTCAATTCAAAGTAAGTGCCACAGTTATGAAAGCTGCATAGAAGGAGGAATTATGCCAGGTGAAAAAAAAAAGAAGTGGTCTAATTTGCAGGCAGCTTGCATTGTATTTTATAAGAATATGTTTGACATTTTAAGCTTTCCTGTGGTAGCAAATTGTAGTCCTCCTAGCAGCAAGAGTGATTAAGTCTGTGCCCAGAATAAACCAGACTGTTCTGGAAAGTTTAACTTTTTCAGTTTTCATACTCTATTTTATGACACTGTTTGTTTCTTCAGCAATAAGCCTGTAAGGATACAGTCTATCATGTCTAATTTAAAACTATAAATACCATTTTTTAACCTTCACAGAGTTTCGTCATAATCTACTTTAAAAAAAAGTTAAATACAGTTTGATTCTAAATTAAAAATTAAATAAGGCAATTAGGATTGACATATATATACTAATACACATAAAATAGGTAACTAATAAGAACCTGCTGTATAAAATCCAAAAAAAAACTTAAATAAGACAAAAGATTTAACATAAAGCACCTATGGCAAGATGGAAATATTTCTTGGTGATGATTATACAACACTTAATGGAATCCAGGAAGCCATCTTCATGGACTGAGTGTTTGCATCTCCCCCAGAATTCATATGTTGAAGCTCTAACCCTCAGTGTGGCTATATTTGGAAATGGGCCTATAAGGAGGTAATTAAGATTAAATGAAGTCATAAGGGTAGGGTCCTGATCTGACAGGATTAATGTCCTTATAAGAGACACCAGAGGGCTCTCTCTCTGCATGTGCACACAGAGGAAAGGTCATGTGAGGACACGTTGAGAAGGTGGCCATCTGTAAGCCAGGAAGAAGAGGGCTCTCAGCAGAGACCAGACAGGCTAAAACCTTGTACTGGAACTTCTAGCTTCCAGAACTTGTGAGAAAACAAATTTCTGTTGTTTAAGCCACCCAGTCTACAGTACTTGGTCATGGCACCCATGCTGACGAAGACACCATCTATTTTGTGATAGGCGCACTTATTTTACCAAGAAAGGTGATGCTGTGTCATCAACTGTAAGATGTACCCCAATTCCAATGATGTGGAAATGTGAAATATTAAAAAATAAGGATGAAATACAATGTTTTTGATAAATAGTTTTTAAATAACAAAAATAGGACAATACTGACTTGAGTTTTTAGAAGTAGTTTTCTCCTTAGAAAGGCCAGTCAATAGTATACTTCGATCACCAGATCTTTGTTTGATGGCCTCCTAAATTGTTAGAAAATGAGAAGTTGCACAGCTCATGCATGAGAAAACTAAAGTCCAATATGGGCAAATAGATATAAAAACAAAGCTTTCACTTTTATTGTTTACATTGGGAACCTAACTCAATTTCCCCAGAAAGCCTGAGATATTGACAAAAGGGTGCCATATCAGGCTGACTCTGCTCCTACTGCATTAAGAAAACGTAGATTTCTTCAGTTTCCCTCTTACTACCCCACAGTCTTGTACATTCCTTTTGTTTCTGAATCATCAGACTCCTGTCAAGGCTAGCCCCTCTCCTCCATTGACCCCATCTTTCCTGGGACAATAGCCTCTTCTTTCCATCCCAGCGTTAGGCTCTGGCCCCGTGGCCTCCTCTCCTCAGCCGGCAGAGACACAGAGCTTAAACAGAAACAGAAAACCACACACAAAGCATGCCATTCCCAGACCCTACTTCTGCCCTCAAGCTTTACACTCCTCTTTCCTTTTCAAGAGGGGTCCATGAGCCCCCTGGCTTCCTCGTCCTTCATTCTCCTCTCAACCCACTGCAGCCTGGTTGCCGTGTGACACACTCTATCACAAAGGTCTCTTGGGTTCTCCTGCCCACACCACCCTGGAGAAACACTACAGTTGAATTCCACAGGATGGTCATTTTGCCGGCACCTCTGGGACTGACCATTAGCACGTGGACCAGAATGTAGTCTTTCTGAAGCCACTGGTCGTCCAGCAGCCAAGAGGCCTCAAACAGCTAACGTGCTGCTCAAGTGAAGGATTCAGGATGCTGAGGAAGGCTCGAAGGGAAATGGTTGCAGGATATAAGGGCGGAGAGGGAAGAATGTGATGCTGGCGTGGTCAGGCCGAGGAAAATACCAGCTGTGTGTGGACTGAGGTTCAAGCTCTATGTCACAGTAAGTGAAAATCATGCCATTGATGTCACTCGTTGAGAGGCAACGAGTAAATAAAACTATATAGTTAGTTTCTGAAGGACTAGAATCCACCTGTACTGATTCTACAAGCCCAGAGGTCCACCATGCCACACTGCAGTCTAGTTCAGATAAACAGATCCATGATCTACCTAAAGTAGTCACAACTTTAACTAAATGAGTTGGTGCACAAAGTATTCAAAAACTTGAATAAATGTTTTAATGGTTACTATTACCAGTAATAAAAATTTCCATGTCAAAATATATCATATAGTTTTCCTCCATTTTTTAAAAATATTCAATTATTCTTCAATTTCCTGTTTTAAAGGACGAATCATAATACACAGAGTACTGGGAATCACTCAAAACACCAAACCATGTGGTTAAAAGTCTGCCACTTGACAGTTAACAGGGCATGTCTTGCCTACAGCAACAGTCATCTGCTTTTAACAGCACAAGTGGTGGGATTTCTAGTAGCTTCTGCTTTTCAAACATTCACTATCATCCTAAAGTGGTATGTTATACATAAAGCCGTCAGTGTATACCAAAATATATCATCCTAATGAAAATAAAAAGCTTCTGTATGCACATATTGCCAACGCATCTCAAGAGGCCTAAATTTTAACAAGTAGAATAGACAAATTGTCAGTTAAAAGATCATAAATTACTTTAAAAATGTCTGGCTCAACATTCCCTTTGCAGGTTTCTACATCTACTGCATAAATATAGGTGTGCACCTGTGTCTATATAGCTTTTTTTAAGGGAATGGCGGATGGTCTGGCCCAATTTTTCATAGTCACATAGGAACTACAACATTCTTCGCTAGCAAAACAAGAAAAGGTAGGTCTGCATTGCTGGCAACTTGAGGCAAAGCCTCAAGAGCTTCCTGCAGAGAAAACCAGCCTGGAGAATCCGGGCAGTGTCTGCAGTAGGAAAAATTAATGGTAGAAGGTTGGAGAGCCTCGATAATGAAGGTTTTTTCTTTCTTTTTTTCTTCAAGAAACCACTTAAAATTTTATTCTTTAATTAGCAACCCTGGGGAGGAAAAGGACATCAGGACTTAAAGGCAGAGGCAGAGACCCGAAACCAGCTGGGTTTTCCTTGTTAGTCTGGAGCAGAGTTTAAACCAGGGCAGATCCCCTCCAGCTCTGGGTTCTGGCAGCAGACTCCTCTCTACATCCTGGTCCCAGGTTGGTTTGGTTGCAAACTGGCTTCACTTCATCCGAGGCTTAAGCCTTATAGCTTCAAGACCGACATTTTCTCTGGTTTCAGGCCTGTCATTCATTGGATTCTCTGGCCTCTGATCCAAGTCTTGAACCCACATGCAACTGGATGGCAAGAAGTAGTTTGCTCGGAAGTCTGATTGAGCACATGTTCCTCACCTCCTAAGAGCTTGGGTGAAGTTTCTCTGCCTAAGGTAAGTGCAGCTTGTGAAATGTTTCAGCTGGGATTAGAATGACAGAACTGCTGTTGTTTAGTAATTTCCCTGAGTTGGAGCCATGTTCCCTACCACCTGACATGCCATCACCTGGACCCCTGAAGTTAACATTTTCTACTCTAGCACATGAAGTGCCTATTAATTTTTTAAAAATATGTAGGTAATCTTAAAATTAACATCTTGCATTGATGTGGAACATTGGTTACAACTGATGAACTAATATTGGTACATTATTATTAATAAATGTTCATAGTATATAGTAGAGTTCATAATTTGTACTATACAGTTTTATGGGTTTTGCCAAATGCAAAATGTCACGTATCCACAATCACCCACATACCATGCAGAATAGTTTCACTGCCCTAAAAATCTCCTGTGTCCACTTATTGATCTCCTCTCCCCCACCCCCAAAACCCCTGGCAACCACTGATCTTTTTACTGTCTCTGTAGTTTTGCCTATCCAGATGTCATATAACTGGAATTATACAGTATTTAGCCTTTTCAGACTGGTTTATTGACTTAGCAATTATGCACTTAAGGTTCCTCCATGTCTTCTTGTGGCTCCATAGATATTTTAATCACGGAATAATATTCCATTGTATGGACAGACAGTTTATCCATTCACCTACTGAAGGACATCTTGGTTATTTGCAAATGTGGGATGTTTGTGTTATAAACATGCACATGACATGCAGGTTTTTGTATGGATTTGCCTGTTAATTTTTTTTTTTTTTTAAGATATTGGGGGTAGGAGTTTATTTATTTATTTTTGCTGTGTTGGGTCTTCGTTTCTGTGCGAGGGCTTTCTCTAGTTGTGGCAAGTGGGGGCCACTCTTCATCGCGGTGCGTGGGCCTCTCACTATTGCAGCCTCTCCTGTTGCGGAGCACAGGCTCCAGACGCGCAGGCTCTGTAGTTGTGGCTCACGGGCCTAGTTGCTCCGCGGCATGTGGGATCCTCCCAGATCCAGGGCTTGAACCCGTGTCCCCTGAATTAGCAGGCAGATTCTCAACCACTGCACCAACCGGGGAAGCCCCTGCCTGTTAATTTTTCAGTGCTCGCCGATACAGGTGTGGTCTAATGAGAGCAGACTTGTGAACGCTGTTCATTTTCAGCACCCATGAGGTACTCACTTTGGGTCTGCTTTTCTCAACATCCTTAACACCTGTTGGGCTCTGAGCTGTCATCTCTGGCTGGCAGATAACTTCTACATACAGATGTCTTTTCTGAAGCTCAGTTACCACTCATTACCAAAAGTTTATTAAGTTTCTTCAAGGCTGCTGTTAGAGATGAACGAGATTCCTTTGTTGACTCCACAGAAGGCTGGTATCTGCCACTGAGATTTAAAGAGAGGGAGCAGTTCCCATCCAGCAAATGCAGCAATTCCTTATTTGTTGCAGATATCTCAGTGTAACTTTCCAGGGCTATAAATCCGTAATGGGAATAAAATTACCTAAAATTTCAAATGACGGGTCATATTTTAATGCATCTATTTCCATAAAGGGATTATCTAAGTTTTGGGTGTACCAGTGTTCTTGACATTGATATCTACTTCCACAGCCAAAGGAAGAATATTTTTCTCTGTATGTGGAAGGTCCACAGCCGATGACTGTAGCCCATCTCCTTTTATCTCAGCTTCCAAGCCAACAGATGGTTGTTGGTTCTGTTGCCTGTTTCCAGGAAGTTCACTGTCCCCTGTGTTATGTTTGTGGTCACGTGGACCAATTCTGTTCGATCTCATGCTGTTGATCCCCTAGTTCTTTGTGCTGCTGGAGGCTATTCATGTGACTCCAACTCTGACATTCTAGATGCCAGGCCTTTTCACTTAGAGACATCTGTGGTCAATGCATTATGGTAGTTGTGACAGAAAAGCTAGCTTCCTTTCTTGTGTGAGGATGGAATTTGAGACCCTGGGTGTTCTTTTCAGCAGGCAGCTTGTTTAGATTATCTCAAATTCCTTTTTCTGATGAATTCTGCAGAGGCATAGCTGGACTTCAGCCTGACAGAGTATTATGCCGAAGAAACAGAACCAGAAAGGATCCTGAGAGGAAATGATGTTCTTTTTTCCCTCCATTTAACTTCATTTAAAAATCAATATGGTGGGTATAGACCCCAAAGAATTGAAAGCAAGGGCTCGTAGAGAAATTTGTACCCCCATGTTCACAGCAGCATTATTCACAATTGCCAAAGGCAGAAGCAACTCAAGTATCCATTTAGTAATGAATGGATAAACATAATGTGTATATACATACAGAAGAATACTATTCAGCTTTAAAAAGAAGCAAAACTCGGATACATGCTACAACATGAATGAACTTTGAGAACATTTTGCTAAGTGAAATAAGCCAGTCACAAAAGGACAAATACTGTGTGATTCCAGTAATATAATGTCCCTAGAGGAGTCAAATTCATAGAGACAGGAAGTAGGAATGGTGGTTGCCAGGAGCTGGGAGGAGAGGTGAATGGGGAGTTACTGTTTAATAGGTATAATTTCAGCTTTGAAAAATGATAAATGTTCTGGAGATGAATGATGGTGATGGTTGCACAACAGTATGAATGTACTTAATGCCACTGAACTATACACTTAAAAATGGTTAAAATGGTAAGTTTTATGTTATGTACATTTTACCATAGTTTTAAAAAAATCAATATTACAATTAAGGCAGTAATACAACACAACTAGCACCTTAATCTTGGGTGACCGTAAGTCCTGGTTTGCTGGGGCAGTGCCCACTTGTGCTTCTTTTCCCCAGGGCAATCATTAATACAGGCAGACCTTGAAGATATTGTGGGTTCGGTTCCAGACCACCGCAATAAAGCAAATATTGCAATAAAGTGAATCACATGAATTTTTTGGTTTCCTAGTACAATAAAAATTATGTTTGCAATATACTGCAGTCTATTAAGTGTGCAATAGCATTATATATTTCAAAAATGTACATACCTTAATTAGAAAATACTTTATTGCTAAAAAATGCCAACCATCATCTGAGCCTTCAGCGAGTCTTATCTTTTTGCAATAGTAACATCAAAGATCACTGATCACACATCACCACAGCAAGTATAATAATAATGAAGAAGTTTGAAATATTGTGAGAATTATCAAAATGTGACACAAAGGCATAAAGTGAACAAATGCTGTTGGAGAAATGGCACTGATAGACTTGCTCAATGCAGGGCTGCCACAGACCTTCAAACTGTAAAAAACACAAAACCTGCAAAGTGCAATAAAACAAGGTCGGCCTGTAGCACCCTTTTCCCTCTCAAAAGTGTCCCAGGTTGAACAATAAGTCACATGATCACGCTGGATCTATTTCATAATTGCATGAATCATTGCACTGTCATCTTCATTGGCAAATGTCTTAACATTTAGAATGTGCCCGCATTTTCTAGAATTAATTACAAGCTCGATGTCCCGGAAAACATATCCGATCTTTTTTACTTTTTAACTTAAAACAACACTCGTTTATGTGCTCACAATTCTGTTGCTTAGACGTTTGGCATGACATGGCTGAGTCTTCTGCTCAGACTCTGACGAGACTGAAATCAAGATATCAGCCAGGCTGAGCTGTCATCTAGAGGCTCTGGCATAAAATCTGCCTCCGGGCCAGTTCTTGGAATTGAATTAAATTTCTTGTGGTCATAGGATTGAAATCCTTGATCAGACTGAGGTCCCCCTTTCCTTACTTCCACCCTTAACATTTAAAAAAAAATTATTGATGACTTGTTGAACACTGACTAAATACCAAAAGCAGTCCTCTTTTCTTACAAACTCCTTACTTCTTTAAACACCAAACCCCTCTTTCTTTGGCTTTTTCTAAAAATTGAGGTAATGTTGGTTTATAACATTACGTAAGTTTCATGTGTACAACATTATATTTTGATTTCTGTGTACACTACGGTGTGCTCACCACCAAAAGTTTAGCTTCTGTCACTGTACAGTTGATCCTTCTACCCATTTTGCCCTCCTCCCATCCCATAACCACTGCTGTGTTCTCTGTATCCCTTTGTTTGTGTTCTTTTGGTTTGCTTGCTTATTTTGTTTTGTTCTATATTCCACATAAGAGTGAAATTATATGGTATTTGTCTTTCTCCATCTAACTTATTTCACTTACCATAATACCTTTAAGATCCATCCATGTTGTAGTAAATGGCAAGATTTCATCTTTTTAGGGCTGAGTGATATTCCGTTGTGTACATAAACCACATCTTCTTTATCCATCCATCAATGGGCACTTTGTTTCCATATCTTGGCTATTATAAATAATACTGCAGTGAACATGGGGCTGTATATATCTTTTTGAATTAGTGTTTTCGTGTCTTCAGATAAATATCCAGGAGTGGAATTGCTGGATCATATGGTAGTTCTATTCTTAATTTTTTGAGGAATCTTCAGATTGGTTGCACCAATTTACAGTCCCACCAACAGAATATGAGGGCTCCCTTTTCTCCACATCCTTTCCAACACTTGTTATTTCTTGCCTTTTTGATAATAGCCATTCTAATGGGTGTGGAGTGATATCTCACTGTGGCTTTGATTTGCATGTCCCTAATAATTAGTGATGTTGGACATCTTTTCATGTGCCTGTTGGCCATCTGTATGTCTTCTCTGGGAAAATGTCTATTCAGCTCCTCTGCCCATGTTCTAATTGGGTTGTTTGGGTTTCTGTTGTTGAGTTGTATGTTTTTCATATAGTTTAGATATTAACCCCTTATTGGATATATGATTTGCAAATACCTTCTCCCGTTTGGTAGTTTGTCTTTTCATTTTGTTAATGGTTTCCTTTTGCTGTGAAGAGGGTTTTTAGTTTGATGTAGTCCCATTTGTTTAATTTTTGATTTTGTTTCCCTTGCCTGAGGAGACATATCCAGAAAGACATTGCTAAGACCAATGTCAAAGAGTGTACTGGTTTCAGGTCTTAAATTCAAGTGTTTAATCCATTTTGAGTTGATATTTTTGTATATGGTATAAGACAATAATCTAGTTTCATTCTTTTTCATGTGGCTGTCCAGTTTTTCCAAGAACATTTATTGAAGAGACTATCCTTTCTCCTTGTATGTTCTTTGCTCCTTTGCCATAAATTAATTGTCCATACATGCGTGGGTTTATTTTTGGGCTCTCAATTCTGTCCCATTGATCTGTGTGTCTGTTTTTCTGCCAATAACATGCTGTTTTGATTAGTATGGTTTTATAGTAGAATTTTATTTTATTTATTTAATTTTAAATTTTATTTATTTATTTTTGGCTGCGTTGGGTCTTTGTTGCTGTGCGCAGGCTTTCTCTAGTTGCGGCAAGCGGGGGCTACTCTTCGTTGCGTTGCACGGGCTTCAGGAGTTGTGGGTCGCGGGCTCTAGAGCACAGGCTCAGTAGTTGTGGCGCACGGGCTTAGTTGCTCCGCGGCATGTGGGATCTTCCCAGACCGGGGCTCAAACCCGTGTCCCCTGCATTGGCAGGCAGATTCTTAACCACTGTGTCACCAGGGAAGCCCTATAGTATAATTTTAAATCAGGGAGTATGACGCCTCCAGCTTTGTTCTTTTTTCTCAGGATTGGCTATTTGGGGTCTTTTGTGGCTCCATATAAATTTTAGGATTTTTTGGCTCTATTTCTGTGAAAAATATTGTTGGAATTTTGATAGGGATTGCACTTAATCTGTAGATTGCTTTAGGTAATATGGATGTTTTAACAATGTTAATTCTTCCAGTACATGAGCATGGAACATATTTCAATTTCTTTGTGTCTTCTTTGATTTCTTTCAAAAATGTCTTATAGTTCTCAGTGTCCAGGTCTTTCACTTCCTTGGTTAAATTTATTCCTAGGTATATTATTCTTTTTGTTGTGATTGTAAATGGGATTGTTTTCTTAATTTCTCTTTCTGCTAGTGTGTTGTTAGTGTATAGAAATGCAACATATTTTTGTATATTGACTTTGTATCCTGCAACTTAACTTCTAATAATTATTTCTAATAGTTTTTTGGTGGGGTCATTGGGGTTTTCTATACATAAAATCATGTCATCTGCAAATAGTGACAGTTCTTCCATTCCAGTTTGTATACATTTTATTTCTTTTTCTTGCCTAACTGCTCTCCAGTCCTACGTTGAGCGGGAGTGGTGAGTGTGGGCATCCTTGTATTGTTCCTGATCTTAGAGGGGAAAGCTTTTAGTTTTTCACTACTGAGTATGATGTTAGCTGTGGGCTTGTTATATATTGCCTTTTTATGTTCAGACATGTGCTTTCTATACCCATTTTATTGAGAGTTTTTATCATAAATGGGTTTTGAATCTTGTCAAATGATTTTTATGCATCTATTGAGATTATCATGTGTTTTTTGTCTTTCATGTTGTTAATGTGGTGTATCGTGTTGAATGATTTGCCAATATTGAACCATCCTTGCCTCCGTGAAATAAATCCCATTTGATCATGGTATGATACATTTAATGTATTGTTGTATTCTTTGGTAAAACCTTCTAACTCTTGACAAGTTCACTTACTTTGATTTCTGTGGGTTAAAGGGAACAGATAAAAGACATGGTCCTAGATAGCTGCCATTTTTTTTGTCTCTCTCGGCTGACTTTTTGTTGTTTTCTTTTAAAAATATTAGTAGATATTCTTTGAAGTCAGAAATATGTTTATGGTTCAGTTAACTCCACCTTTCACCACACCATGAGAAAATACACCTCTTTCTCTTTAAGAAAGCCACTGTTCTCCATACTCATTATAAGAGTACCATATTATTATACCCCTTGATTGCTATCTCCCCCAGAGCATCAGTCTCCCAAAGGTAGAACCATATATCTTTAGCACCTAGTACCAATCCTGGTACAAAAAGGTGCTTAATATCCACTTCATAGTCAGTGAATAAACAAATCATTCAATGATGTTCAAATACTAGTCCTCAAATTTTGCTTTAAAAAATATACAGAAAACCTATGCTCTATCCACATCCCCAGTTCAATCTGGCACATCATTAATCTAACCAGAGAGTGATTTCAGATTTGGATGTTCTACTTTATAATACACTTGGCAAATCAAAAGATCATTTTGATTTTCAATCCATAAAAGGAGTTGTATCCTACAAAGCTGGATAAGCTTTAAGCTCCATATAGCTGAAGACAAGAACTCATCATGCTTATAATCCACAGGGAGGAAAAATCCAGGTTTTTCTCTTGAATGTTTACTCAAATATGAATGAAAGAGAAAAACTGTGGGAGGGGAAAGAAGCTGGAATTAGGTCATTTGTGTGTTACTGTAACATAGAAAGATGAATACTACTTACTTTTCCCTGCAGTTAATCAGATTAAGGTTCGATTCAACCAGTTCCTTCCTGAGAATACACTTTAAGTGGGGTTTAGTTGGGGGCTCAGTATGGAAGAGAGTGGATTTGTCTTGAAGCTGCATTTACAGAGAAAGAGTACTGTTTTTATTTTGATATGTTTATTTTTGGTGGCTTGGGCAGAGTGGCTAAACTCTTGGTGTCACCACTGGACCCAAAAGAACATACGCTTCATATTATAGTGTGGTTTACCCCAGGCAACATTTGTAGTTTTGCATTTAAATGCTTTCATCACCTATCAGAAAAGATACCTGAATGAACTCTCATTTTCTGAAACATGAAAATCACTTAAGAATTACATATGTATTAGACTGACAAATTCACTAAATAACTCCATTTGCCTCAGGTACTTTTCTCTCATTTTCTATCTCCAAATATCAGAGGCAAATATAAAATGATTTCATTCAGTAATCAGGACTAATTCCTAGATGTGCTCATGTAATTCTTGAGTAAAAATAAATGATAATGTGTTACTTAGAAATTGTAAAGATCATATTTACTTTAGTAGTTTGAAAAAAAATCTGACAAGCTCTAGAGCATGAAATAAGTGATTAAAGTGAATTCAAGCATACTCTTTTTTAATCTCCAATTAACAGGACATTTCTATCTTTTTAATCTTTAAAAAAAGCACCATTAAAGTTCCAAAGCAAAGAAAGATTCAGTACAGACACAGATACACAGAGAGTTCATCTAATGAAAGAACCAGCCTGCCAGGAGCTATTATTTCCATGATCAGACCTTGGTTCTTCCTTTGTATTGCTATTCACTAAACATATAGGCTATCTGGGACTTTGGCGGGGAGGACCTTTTAAAAATCATTTTCCCAATATTTTACTTTGATTATTAAACCAAAACAAAGGAACATTATTTCACATTCAGATAGAACCACCATAGGCAGAGGTGGCCGCTTGGTAATTTTTAGTGATTTATTTGCTTAATGCTTTTTCCAGCAATTTTCCAGTAATGACTATAACATCCATCTGATTGAAATGCAAATTGGTTAGCAACTGGATCCTTTTTTGATTCTTACAATATGTCATGTACCTGCTTTGAATGAAATATTCTAGCTCTGATGAAATACGTTTTCAATAAGCGTTAGACATGGAGTGTCACACAGCATTCATTCTGGTCTCCTTCAAGTGTGCCTTCCTCTATCTCTGAGGCTGGAAAGCCATAAACCACATTTCCCAGAGTCCCTTGCAGCTAGGGTTCTGGGCACAGCTTAGGTTCTGCCAGTGAGAGGAGCTGAATGAGAAGCCAGGTGTCTAAGGAAGATGTTTGCTATCTTGTTTTTGACGTTGGTAACCATGTTCCATTACTAGGTTCCTGGGTGGAGTGGCGCATTGTAGCAGCTTCTCTGATCACTGGAACACAGCTCAAAGAGTGTGCTCTTGACGTCAGCAGCTCAGGTGGTGGCTCTGAATCCCAACCTCCAGACTTCGGCAATGATGGCCCTAGGGGGCCAGTTCAAAGATACCTGTTCTCTCTACCGTCCTCCCCAGTCAGGGAACCTGCACCATGTGCAGAGTCTCTGCAGGTGCTGTTCACTGGGCATTAAATGCTCTTCCTTCCCCAAAGACCTTCCTTCACGACCCCCTCCCTCCACAGGTCAAATTCCCCATCTCTGCCTTTGACATGTTTCCTGCATAGCACTTAGCACAGTTATGACGACAGGTTTACCTGTGTATTACCAGCAGACATGCTTCCAGGAGGGGTCAGGTCTGCTCTTCTTGCATTCTGAAGGCTTAGCATGGCGCCGTGGGGTGCTGAATGATTAAGACTCGCATGAATCATATTGCTGCTTCAGCCCCAAAGTCCAAATACTCCATTTCTAAATATATAACTGTCCAGGGGGAAACTACGGACTGTTATCATTTTATGAGGGCCACACTTCTAATGGCATTAAGAGAAACTAATTAATAAAAGGTTTAAATTTGATATGAGAATTTCAATGGGTCATCTCCTTCGATCTCATCATTATCTCCAAAAGCCACCACAGGTAACTTCTTTCACCTAGGTAAGCCAAAGGCCTGTGCTTGGGGGAGAAGATGCAAGTTTCACAGTATGAGCCTCTAACTCCCAAAAAAACACTGATTACTAAGAGTCTAGTGTACTCTATACTATATTCTATGAGAGTGTACTAAGTATACCAGGACAGTGGAATGAGCCACTCACCCAAATATTCAATTCTACCATCAATTACACCGCAACCCCTCCGCAGCCCCTAGGAGATGATATGTAAGTCATAGTATTTCTCTTTGTTGTAAGACCACTCACAATGTGCATTTTACCCCAAGTAAAATGCTCCATTTGCTCCTGACAGCCACCTTAGTTAGCAAGTATCATTATTCCCATTTCACAGATGAGGAAATGGCTCAGAGCTGGGATTCAGTCCAGGTAATGGAGCTCAAACTCTAAGTGGTTAGAAGTTTCTCTGGATGGGAAGTGAGTACCCAAAGTGAATGGTGTCACTCCTTTTGCATACATCTTAGCTAGAGGTCCAGGCTATGTACTGTCTGATGACATCAAGAGAAGAGAATCACACAGACTGAGGGACATTCAACTGGTCATTTAGCACCACCATACTTTGAGCCTGACCAGCAACCAGTGACCAAGGTATGCCAAAATCAGCCTCCATATTTAGTTCCTTCCGTCTGCCCTTAAGTAAATCACCAGTATCTTCATCCTTTCCTGCCACTCTCCTCAAAACCCTTCCTAATTTATCTATGAGTAAAAACATAAGATTGCACAGAGAAGTGCTGACAGCCTGATCGCAACAATTCATCATACCAAGGGCTAAATCACAGTGAGAGCTGACTCAGTTCCCATTTAAGGTATGTCATTCATTACAATTACATTAATTCATTACAAGTGGAATGCATATAAGTATTCACATATCCGCCTATCAGAAATACTGAAAGTATTAATACCTTCTTTACAGCCCTCTTAATCCCCAGTAGGATTTGGCTTTAGAAGATATCACGATACATACACAGAGACATAAGATGTATTGGGACGCCCCCCACCCCGCCCCTCCATTTTAATGCAGAGTTAACCATGAAGACGTAGCATTTTCCATTTCCCATCCCTCTGGTAAGTAAAATTTTACTAAAACCTTTGAACTACCTTGGTGCTCTTGCTATATGATGACAAACACACAAAAGGACAATTATTTCCAAAGAACATCATTACAGTAATTGAATCTTTCTAGAAAAAAGATTTCTTTTGAATTAAGAGAAACGTCTGTAGACAGCTCCCCTCTCAAATCCTACCAAATGCATTAAGAAAGCAGTTCTCTGGAGCAGTTTTCCTTAGTGAGGAGGTAGATCCTTTTCAACCTGTCAGGGTCCACTTTAAAAGAAGTTATGGGCAGTCAGTGGCCATCAGGGAGTCACTTTCATTCTCTCCAAATGATCTTCCCCTCTGAGCTACTCTAGAGCATCCCTCACCATCCCTGGAGAGTCCTTTATACTGCATTTTCAGCCGGCCATCAAGGACAGAAGAACCTACAGTTCTTTCTTCCTAAACTTCAAAACAGATTAACCATTCATTAGTCAGGGATTCGCCATGCTGCTGAGTCACGTGAATAATAGTACTTCAGCTCCTGAAACAAGGGGTTAAAAGCCAACTGTTACCTGTATTATTGCTAATAACCTTAACCTCAAAATGATATAGTCACATTCTAGCTCTTTGCCCACAGGAAATGTTCAGTGTACACTTCAATGCATGCAGACCAACCCATAAAAAGCTTTGCATGGAGGTGTTCACAACCTTACCCTCTTTCTACCTAAAGCATCCCATGCTTATAACATTTATCACAGAGAAGCCAGATAATACATAAGGACACAGATAGCAAATACTATACAAATCCTACCATCGCATTTTGATATTCCTTCTTAGACTGTATTTTTGACATTAGCTTGGGCTATTTCAGTAAGTTCTTCCAAATCAACTAAAAAATATTCTGACAAACTTTCTGGCTTCAAGTTATCTTAGTTCATCGCCTCCTGCTAGTTAAAAATCAATTCCCAAGTGATAGCTTCTAAAGGGAAAGATACACGTGTACTCCAGGAAAACACAAATTCATTTTCACCTTTAGACACTACATGTCCCCTACAGCTCTGGGTTCTGATTTATCCGGTGTAACATCTGAAGCACATCCCCGCAGTCCCTTACTGCACGCCAGGCTCGGCTGGCTGTTCGGATCACGTCTAAGTTTTCAAGGTAAACATGTTACCCTCGGCCACTGGAATGACAGCGGAAGAGCAGGCACTCACCCAGGCGGTCAGACCCGGGACGCGGACGCCGGAGAGCGCGGGAGGCAACCTGTCGCGCCCCCTCCTCCCGGTCCGCGGGGCAGGGGCAGACGCAGGGCCGGCCGAACTAGGGTGGAAAAGAGGCTTCCCGCCGCTCCGCTCTGCGGACCATTGTCAACGCCACGGTCGCCGGCGCTGGCTGCAAGGTATGGGGGCGGGCAGCTCTACGGAACCGAATAGTTGCAGTGCATCCCCAAATCTGCCTTCGCATCAAAGCCGGGGTCTGTACCGGCTGTAACTTCCACCCGGTGACCTACTTTAGAGTGTGAGAATGAAAGCGATGGGAAAAAATAGACGGAGCGCGCGCGGGGGAGCGGGGCGCCGGGGACGCGCGTGCCCGAGTGGGAGCGCGCGCGCAGGGCTTCGAAAGAGAAGTTGCTGCGCGGCCCCCGGAGGCCTCGGGCAGAGCCTGGGGGCCGCTCCTCCGCCAGTGCCTCCTCCCGCCGCGGCCCGGGTGCGGGCTTCCCGGGGCTCGGGGTCCTCCGGGCGACCGCCCGCGGCCCCGGCGGCGCAGCTCCCCTCCCCCATCGCCGTGCCCGCCTTCCTGACCCGCCCTCACCTCTGGGGGCTGCGCTCGGGCTCCGGCGGCCCGGGGACCCAGGCCAGCGGCGCCTCCGGGCCGGGAGGGCGGCCAGCCTCGCAGGCGCGGCGGGCGCCGAGCGGAGCCCGGGGAGTGCCGCCTGCCTGCCCGGTCCCCTGGGAGTGCCCCGCCCGAACGTGCCCGGGAAGTGAGGCTCTGCCGCGCCGCCCGGCCTGGGGATCGGGGTGACCTTCCTGCCCGCTCCCCGCGCTCTTCTCGTCTGTGCCTCCCGGCGTGGCCCGTCCTACGTGGGAGAGGACGCCGAGGCGAGCACACCTGGAGCGCAGCAACGCCGTACCTGGGTGACAACAGCGTGACGTTTCAGCGCGTCTTCTCTCATTTGATCCTGGCAAACACCTTCTGCCACGGAAAGGCCCACAGTGGGTACATGGGAAAACCGACGATCAAAGGGGTTAAGTCCCAGGTGCCACTGGTCAGACTTCCCGATGTTTTCGCTCAAACGGCCTGCGTAATTTAAGAATTTTTCTAAACTAGACCCATCAGAAGAAGGGATGGAACTTAGGTTGGAAGTATCTGCCGAAAGCTGGACACAGGTTTCCCCTCCCCCACCCTCCGCGTCTGTAGCAATAGGGTTAACTATTTTCTGCCAGGTCCTTAGCCTGGTCGTCTTCAACCTCTGTTATCAAACAGCTCAGTAATTTTAAGAGGCGTATGACTTAAAAAAAAAAAAAGGCGCGTACCCAATACGGGAAAGTTAACATGTTTAGTAACTGTTCTGACCCTCTTTGTGTTTGAGCTTGACCCTCCCGACTCCGGGGTCGGGGTGGATGGGTGGAGATGTACTTCCAGGCATGGTTTTTTGTGGGGACCCAACTACATGTCTCATATAGATACCGGTGATGCTATTTAAGGCGCTACCAAGAGGGCGGTGGAGATCAGCATATATAGTTCACGATTCTGGAATAGTTTTCTAGTGCCACACTATATCCGGGTAGGGAAGGGAACCTTTGCTTCGGCATCTCTATCTTAATGCCCAAGGATAATCAAATTGACATTTCCTTTTTATATAAACGTTTCGTTTTGCATTTAAAAGGGAAAAAAATCATGAGCCTGGTGATACATGTTCTTCTTGAGCTGAATGCCAGCCCACAGAAGTGCCACTGCTCATTTTTGTTTCCATTCAGTTGGAATTAGAGCTACGCAATTTCCTTGGACGCAGGCTCCATACTGGATACTGGGATGTTGCTTGTGCTCTTCTAACAGTGCGGTAGGAGGCAAAGCACACCTAAATAAGTGTAGTACAGTGGCTGCCACATAGCAGGTGCCTAAGAAAATACTTGTCCAGTGAATAGGACCTCAACAGAATGTGATAAACGTGAAAGAGCCCTGGCTTGAATCCTGCAGGAAAACATGTGGGAAATCAGTTATAGGTGACGAAGTCAGGGGAAGCATCCTGAAGGAGGCAACAGGTGCAGGATTTTGATACGCAGAACTGGCTAAGGAATGGAAATGAGAAAGTATGTTTGCTGTGCTTTCAAGATATGGCAGAGGCAGAGGTTCTTAACCTTTTGTAGGTAATAGGCCCATGTGAGAACCTGATAGAAGCTTTGGAACTTTCCTATATTAAAAAAAAAAAAGAATGTAAAAATATTTGCATACATTTTCTCGGATTTCACAGACTAGCTAAAGCAGATCTGTGGAATCCCTAGAGGTCTGTGAACATGAGTTACCATTTCCGTGTTGGGAGGCAGGGAGAAAAATAGATTATTCTATTTGAGGCCATTATAAGAGGCATTTCCATGGCCACTGACAGAATTTGAGTAACGGCTGAGGGACTGGAAAGAAAAGTGTGCTACAGAGAAAATGTGCACGCTACCAGAAGCAAAGCACTCCCTCTTTGAAGCAGGACCTTTTTAACACTTTTTTTTTTTGTACATGAGAATTTCACTTTCAGCTCTCAGCAAAAGGGTTCGGGGGGGAAAGACATAGATAAAATATGACTGCCAAACATTGGCAGTCACTGGTGCTGCGGGGTATCGTGTTATTATCTCCTTATTTGTGATGCTTGACATTTTTCATGAAAAATATTATTATGTCTCAGGTGGATATAACCAATCCTATGATGTTTCTTAACCCAGCTTGTTAGAATGGAAAGTTTGTATGGAAAAAAAAGGAAACAATACAGGTATGCCAGTGTTACCATCTATAAGATTGTTATTAATTAGTGGAGTCTCTACAGAAGTAATAGTTTTTCTCTTACAGTGAATTATGAATTGTGGTGGCCATAGTCTCAACAGAAATTAGACCACTGTGGAACACTGAACAAGTGTTCTCCTGTTTCTTCCTAAACTCACACTTAACTTCATTTTACATTGCTTAGTTAACTAAGTGCCTTTATTATTAATATATATTACAATATATTATGATATATATTATTAACTAATAATATATTATTAACTAATAATATATTATTAAACAATGTTATATTATTATATATTGTAATAGCAACATATTATATATGTTGTATATAATATTGTGTGTTATATTGATATAATATAATAATTACATTATATAATACTATATATTATATTATTTTATTAATATTATTCAACTGCTTCATTAACTCAGTTCCTGTATTAGTTAACTCTGCATCTAGTGTGCACTTCTTGAGGAGCAGATGGCAGGCCATGGTCCTCTGAGTACCTGCTCTGCCCATTTTGAGAAAGGCAGCCACAGTGGTTCCTTACACAGAGGTTGCCATACTTTCCATCATGTGACTAACTCAGACAAGGATTCATGCCCACCTGAGGGAGCTCTCTAGTTTGTCCTGTGACCTACAAGGCTGCGGCTGGAGAACGATGCCGTATAGGTATGTGCTGTATTGTAGATGACGAGACAGACCCAATCAGATCTTTTCCCAAGAGCCTTAGAGGCAAGGCCTGGATTTACACCCAGGCAGTGAGTGTTCCAGGGCCTGGGTTGGTAACCACTCTGTTCACGGCCTCAGAAGAAGCGAAGACAGAGTTAAACAGAGCCATTTGCATGACTGAGTCACACTGTAGGAGCAATGGATGCCTTGACGCTGAAGAGCTCACCCTACTGTACTACCTGGGGCTACTGTTTCCTTTCTGACCTTCCAGAACCTTCTGAGTTGCTTATGACTGCAGAGACTATTGCTTGTTCTTCGTTACTTCGTGAGCTTCATAATAAAGCAATGTAGATAACCTGCTTCTGTCTTTATAACCTGAAAGAACACCACTGTGTGATAGCGTTCAGTGCCTGTAACACTGCCATGACAGGAAGTGGAGCTACAGCTGTCCTGCCCGTGGCTCTGCCCTTTTAGTGGGCTTCTCTCCTCCCGATAAAAACAGACATGTTATCTGCAAATAAATTTCTACAAGTCAAATCACATTTTCCAATTGACTTTTTTTAAGTAAAATAAATTTTAAAAAAATACATTTTTCCCCTGAACCATTATGAAAATTATATGTAGAATTTAGCAGCTATGATTTTTAACCATTTATTTAATGGAAATATGAAAAAAACATGTAATGAATAACCACTAAAACCAAATTACTTCATGTCCCTTCTGCTTGACATCCATGACCAGTTCTCCGTTGCTTATTACATACCACGAATGCCATAGAATAGGATACAGAGCCCCTGACCCCAACCTCCCTCTCCAGGCCCAAGGAGAATCGTGAGATTTTTCTAGCTTCTGCAGCCCTAAGCTCCACACCTCTGGTTTCTTAAATTAAGGCAAGAAATTCATGTAAGCTATTTTTCTAGAGCTTCTGACCATTATCTTATTTTGTCCTCATTTTCTATCACAATTCTTGGCACTTTGAGGTTAATGCACATATTTTAATTAATGAATTCACATGTATTGCTACGATGCTCATATAACTATTCCATTCAGTTCAACCTTGACCATCTACTTCATACAAGGCCTTGATCTAAGTACTGGCTATTAACCATGTTGGGTGCTTACCTATTATTACTATAATGGAGACTTTAAAAATATTGCCATGTATTTACCCACATTTTTCCTCCTTTCAAAGTCATTCCATATTTTTGAGTGATTTTAACTCGTTTAAGCATGATACTATCTTGGTGCATAAGAAAGTGGGATCTCTCCACCAGTGGAATGGTAAACTGAGGCGAGATTAGCCACAGATTACAGGAAAAAATTGTGAGGCGCTGTCAGAAAGATCACTGGAGGAGACTGGAGACAAAGCAGTCTGAGAACAGGGATAGACAAGGCTCAAGCTTTGTGACCTCTTTGGTTTCAAAGGGTTTCCCACAACAAACCAGTCAGACTGGGCTGGGGGGTCAAAGAGCTCACAGCTGTTGATAATATAAATCAGCACATCTTGGAAACAGGAGTGCTGACCAAAAGCTTTGCTTAGCATCTGGGGGTGTGCAAGGGCTGGGGTCCAATATGCTGTCCACCTAAGTCCTAAATCCTTCACTTCTTCAACCACTTTGTCTCCAGAGAGTCTGGTGCTGTTTCTTTTATCCATGGAACTGGTATTCTCCAGACCTATGAAGCCCAGAAGGACTCCTTTGGGGGTAAATAGTGAATTTCCCAACATGGAAGATAAGACGGTTTCTTATCTGATAGAGTTTTATGGGCCTCTGTCTTCCTGAACTACGTAAAAAAATAACCCCACCAAAAATCTCAACATTTCTCAAGCACCTCTCCTTGGTTCTCTGCTTTTCTCTCTCCGTGATCTTTCCCTGGACAGCCTCATCCACCTTTATGACTGCAAGCAGAATCTCTGTGAAGATGTCTCAAAACTCTGTGTTTCTGAGTTGGTCTTCTCGTAAACCTCCGACCCACGTTGCTGGCAGCTTGCTTGCCGTCCCCTTCAGAGTGACCTCAGTACATTAGGATCTGAGGTCCTGTGCTCTCCATGGACCTAATCGAGCTGCTCTTTGCATTTCTCTATGAATCCCATCCTCCCAGTCACCTGCTGCATCCTCAAACTCTTTGCTTCTCCTGGCCCTTCGTATCCCACTGGCAGCCACCATCTGCCAATTTGATCTTTGTAATGCTTTTATTTATCTACTTCTCTCCCTTCTAACTGTTTCTACTTTAGTCGTTTATGTCCTATTACTTCTCACCTAGATGATTATAATAATTGTTTAATTTGGTCTCCTGACTTTCAAAACCATCTCTTCTTTAAAACCTTTTAGCTTTTATCTAAAACCGAATCACTCTGTCCAGAGACTTTAGCACTCTTTATCTATGTGCCTCTTATAAAACTTAATACTAACTTTTTGAAGTATTTATTCATTTTTTTCAACAAGTATTCATTGAACATCTGTTATATGCCAGGCACTGTGCTAGGAAAATAGTGGTGAGCAAAACAGATAAAATTCCTACCCTCATGGAACTTATGGTCTAGTGAGATGACAGACATTAATCAAATAATCACAGATATCACAAATAAAATGTGTAATTTCAAACTGAAGCAAGTATCTGGGAGGAAAGGTGCAGAATGTCATGAGAGCTCACATGTCCCATCTGTCTCCTCCCAGGAGCTAAGCAGTAGGATTCATCCTCAAAGTCTAGCCCTGAGCTGTATGTACATAGGGAGGTGTTCAAAAAGTTTTTGTTGAAGGAACACAGGCATCTACTTCCGACAAGTAAGTGACATGATATTTTTCTATATTACATAGTATTGAATAAAATACATGACAAATGCTGATGATAACCCACTGCCACTTAAGCTGTTGGCTTTTGTTCCATTACCGCAAATCCATGGATCATCTGTTTCTAAAAGCATCCTATTTTCTTTGCCAGCATGGCAACATGTGAATTCTTGTTATTCCAGTAGCATTATCAAGAACATTCTTTATGGCAGAAGTTCTTATACACACTAATAATTTGCTGTTCTCAGCAGTACCAGCCCCTTAGCCCTCTTCCATATCGTTCATAACGTTTGCTGAAGATGTAAGACAGCATTGTTTTTTCTGCCCCACCGGAAGCTGTGTCGTCCTCCAGACATCCTCTGTGTCCTTTTCCTACTTCCTCTTCATCTCTGTAGCTGTGTGAGTATTGTTTCTGCGTCCCTTTTCTCTTCATTTCTGCCATGTTGCTCTTTCATCATCATCTGCTTGTGATCCTGTCATTTTTTTGGAGTCAGCTTTTTGCTGGAACAGTAAGTGACACATATCTCCTGGTTTATTTTATCTCTACTTTTTTTGCAGTGCTATTATATAATGCTTTTTCAAGAAGCACTCTCAGACACAGAAACTCAGGTCTGATTTTTTTTTTTTTTTCTGTATGTGTTGTTTGTTTTCAGCTTCAAATGGATAGGGAGTGAGAAAGTGACCTTATTTTCATGGCAGGAAAAGGAAGACTGTAAAAAAGAAATTCCAGCAACAGAAAATGTGTCGTATAAAAAGTAGAACATCTAGAATGTAGAAAAATACAGAGGCATGATTTTGAAGATAATTTAGTGACCTGGAAATACAATAGAATGTTAACTGAAACAGCATGGAAAAGATTTTAGGTTAGGTAAATTATATATTCACATATATGTGCAGGAAAAATACTGGACAAGTATACCAAAATGTTAACAGTGGTTCCCTCTGGGTAATGGAATTTTCACTTTTACGTTCTTCTGTATATTTTTAAGGAGAAAGGGACTGTGGGTAGTTTCAGAGCATGGCATATCCCTATTTGTACACAACTCTGTCCTCATGGATTTTATTGATCTGGTATCCCCACTGTTACCAATCAAGTGTGTGAGAAGCCGTATCAACATGTGGAAGGCCCTCTTGTTCCTTTCCTTTAATATTATTTTAAGTACTCAAGTGCAGCAGTGTAAGTCCAGTTGTTTTAAATATAGAAGTCACAATTACCATAGCATATCCAAACCTGTTCAAGGCTACGTCAAAGACACAGCCATATGTGCCCCACCTTGTATTGTGCTTAAATTACGTGTTGTAGTTACATCATGTTTTGTTAGGTACCGTCAAATATCAGCTCCCTGGGTAAGCATCTTGATTACATCTACCTATTGTTAACGGTGATCTTGAGTTTATATGAAAGTCAGCTCTAAGAAGAATGGAGAAGTAGATTCATGGTGTGTGTGTGTGCGCACGTGCTTATGTGTGCACTTATGCGTGTATATGTAGTTCCTAGAGATTTGATATTCTGGGGAAAACGGAAGGTGAATTTTGAAGTGGTTTTATTTTTCTCTGACAATATTTTTGGAACTTCGGGGGAGGTAAAAAAATTTTTTTTTATTTAGACTAGAATAGTAATTAAAATGAGGTACTAATATATGTTACTAGAAGTTAACTTACTGTAAAATAGCTTCAGAAAACTGCGCCATAAGAAAATTTTGTTGGAAAACTATTTGTAATTGTCAATGTACAGTGTTTATATTCTGAGAACAAGCAAGACAGTACTGCGCTCCTACAGTCCTACCACCAGAATTACGATAACCAGAGTTCTTTGACCCCAATCTCAACCAAGATCTCTGGATCTTAGATTACTCGCCCGAAAATTCAGGAAATTGAGTTAGACCTCAGATCACTGAGGTCCCTTACAGTTCTTAAAGCAAACTGTAAGCATTTTTGCCTGGATCTAGAAAGTTGTAAAATATAGAGGGGGATTTGGTGCCTTGTTTATCTTACCCATTTATTATCTAAAGGTTGATTGAGTAGGAGCTTCCTGTTTTCCAAGCTGGATTTCAAAGGATTGGATGTGGAGTTAATAACTGGTACTAGCTTCTATTTAATTCATGTGGAGAATTTAGGAAGAACTTGCAAGATGGAAGAGGGAGGAGACTTATTCTGAGAGGCTCCAGAGGGCAGACTTGGACCAGCGAAGGCGAATTACGGGGAAGCACATTTAGACTCAATAAGAACAAGAGGTTTCTAAAGTTTTAGCTGCCTGGAAGCTGGGCTGGCTCCTTCAACAGGTACAAATCTTTGTCTCTGGACAGGCAGACGAAGAAGCCAGCTTACTTATTGCTGATCTTTGCAGAGGGAATCCATACATCAGAGGGGAGATCATGCTTCCGAGACATCTCGAAGTCCCTTCCAGAGCTGAGATTCTTTGATGCGGTATCGACAATGGGTGTTGAGAAACAGCAGAACACAAAGTCTCTTCAGGCATTTGGACAAAGAATGAGACGGATATTTCCACAACATAGCCTTTGCCACTCCGGTTTCTCCTTCCTTCTCTAGTTAGTTTCATCAAGAAACTGGTTAAGTTTGGAAATAGTAGTCAAGCAAAGATATAAACTAACATGGGGAAGAGTTGCAAAGATTGGTTTCCTTCCATTATTCAAGGCATTTGGCTGAGACCAGGGCAGGGAATATGCCTCAACGACCATGAGGAATCTGTGTACAGATAACCAGGGAAAACAGCATCCTTGGCTTGAGACGTAAGACTGTGCTCATACCTGCTGACCTGGAATTTGTACTTCCTTTTTCCTATTTAATGTGAAAGAAGAAAAGGAAATAAAATAAAGATAATGAGTAGGGAGGTGATTAAAAGCATTAAAAAATCCAACTGAACAAAAAGGCCAGAAAAAGGTATTTTGGTTTTTGCAGATTATTTTGTTTTGGTTTTGTTTGTTGTCTAAAAGCAAAATGAACAGTCATCACCTAACAAGAATAACAAAATAAAGAAAATGCCTTCCTAAGGGAAAGACTGCAAGTGAACTGGCCCAGAGGTTGAAGTCATTGCCAAGGGGCAGACAGGTGGGAAGGCCCTTGGCCCGAACATTTTCTGTTATTGCAGAAGCAAACTTGTCCATCATTTTGGACAGTGGCTCTTACATTCCTGAAGGCCAAGGCTTTTCTGCACTTACTATTCTGGCCACATACAGGCAAGGGTAATGTAATATACGTAGCCATCCCTTGTGAGCTCTGTTTTATCTGATCAGAACTCAAATCAGTCTAACCTGAAGAGAACAATTTAAGAGAAATGCCAAACACAGTTTTCCTATATCCAAACTGAGTCCAGGTTAAAAGAATTTTCTTTACCCACGGGCTAACTTGACTGAAGAAATGCTTGTGCAAGAGAGAAAGCCATCTCACATGGAAAAAAAAAATGAACTTTTTTTTTCAAAAATTCAATTTACACCTAAATTTATAAACTACACCATATGTAAAAATTCAGTATATTTTAGCTCCAGCTTTAAAGAAAGTCTCAAATGGCTTGGAGTTCTATGTCTCTGATTGTCATGTTCAACTGTTAGGGAAATTTTTATCTTAGAAATTATTTGGAATGAATCCAACATTCCGGACCCAGGTGCATGTTAGAGAAAGAAGGGGAAAAACAAGGATTTGAAAAGATATTTTAGCTCTTTACTCTTGACTGAAAGAGAAAAAACCTAGGAGCAGAAACCATTTCCTTCTCAGCAGGTTAAATTTTAATGTTACTGAATGATTATTCTAACACAGGAGTAAAGCAAAGAATTTCCTCCAAGAAGATTTCTTGATTTCATGAGAAAATAACATAAAAGAATCACATCATGTTAATAAAACACTTATGTGTGCATATAAAGTTTAAGAGATGTAAGGAATTTTTGAGATAATAGAGTGTGTGTGAAAGAAATAAATGTTTACTCTAAAAACATCTGAGAATTCAGAATTACATGAAAATGAAAGAAAACGCATAACTGTACCACTGAAAGACACTATTGTTAACATTTTGGTGCATTTCCTTCCTGTCTGCCTGTGTGAGTCCATCTGTTTAATACTTTTAAAATCAAAATTGGGATATTATATTCATTTTTATTTTAAATTGTATCTTTGTGCAACATATCATGTTATTAAGTAATCTCCCAACACACTGATTTTAACATCATCATAAAAATTAATTTTAAAGATATTTATCATGTGCCAGGTGTTGGACAAAGTACAACAATGCATTAACTCACATAGTCCTCAGGAGAGCCCAAGGCAGCATAATTATTATTATCCTTTTTTTTAACAAATGGGGAAACTGAGCTTAAAGGAAGTTAAATAACTTCCTCAAAGCCAATAAATGATGGGGCTGCGATTTGAAATGATTTGGTTCTAACTTTAACGACAGTATTCTTTTTTTTTTAAACATCTTTATTGGAGTATAATTGCTTTACAATGGTGTGTTAGTTTCTGCTTAGTTAGTTCAGTTATACTATACATATGTCCCCATATCGCTTCCCTCTTGCATCTCCCTCCCTCCCACCCTCCCTATCCCACCCCTCTAGATGGTCACAAAGCACCGAGCTGATCCCCCTGTGCTATGCGGCTGCTTCCCACTAGCCATCCAGTTTACATTTGGTAGTGTTTATATATCCATGCCACTCTCTCACTTTGTCACAGCTTACCCTTCCCGCTCCCCATATCCTCAAGTCCATTCTCTAGTAGATCTGTGTCTTTATTCCCGTCTTACCCCTAGGTTCTTCATGACCTTTTTTTTTTTTTTTTCAGATTCCATATATATGTGTTCCCATATGGTATTTGTTTTTCACTTTCTGACTTACTTACTTCACTCTGTATGACAGACTCTAGGTCCATCCACCTCATTAAAAATAACTCAATTTCCTTTCCTTTTATGGCTGAGTAATATTCCATTGCATATATGTGCCATAACTTCTTTATCCATTCATCTGTTCATGGACACTTACGTTGCTTCCATGTCCTGGCTATTTTAAATAGAGCTGCAGTGAACATTTTGGTACATGACTCTTTTTGAATTACGGTTTTCTCAGGGTATATGCCCAATAGTGGGATTGCTGGGTCGTATTTTTAGTTTTTTAAGGAACCTCCATACTGTTCTCCATAGTGGCTGTATCAATTTACATTCCCACTAACAGTGCAAGAGGGTTCCGTTTTCTCTACACCCTCTCCAGCATTTATTGTTTGTAGATTTTTTGATGATGGCCATTCTGACTGGTGGGAGATGATATCTCATTGTACTTTTGATTTGCATTTCTCTAATGATTAGTGATGTTGAGCATTCCTTCATGTGTTTGTTGGCAGTCTGTATATCTTCTTTGGAGAAATGTCTATTTAGGTCTTCTGCCCATTTTTGGAATGGGTTGTTTGTTTTTTTGATATTGAGCTGCATGAGCTGCTTGTAAATTTTGGAGATTAATCCTTTGTCAGTTGCTTCATTTGCAAATATTTTCTCCCATTCTGAGGGTTGTCGTTTGGTACTGTTTATGGTTTCCTTTGCTGTGCAAAAGCTTTGAAGTTTCATTAGGTCCCATTTGTTTGTTTTTATTTCCATTTCTCTAGGAGGTGCGTCAAAAAGGATCTTGCTGTGATTTATGTCATAGAGTGTTCTGCCTATGTTTTCCTCTAAGAGTTTGATAGTTTCTGGCCTTACATTTAGGTCTTTAATCCATTTTGAGCTTATTTTTGTGTATGGTGTTAGGGAGTGTTCTAATTTCATACTTTTACATGTACCTGTCCAGTTTTCCCAGCACCACATATTGAAGAGGCTGTCTTTTCTCCACTGTATATTCTTGCCTCCTTTATCAAAGATAAGGTGACCATATGTGCGTGGGTTTATCTCTGGGCTTTCTCTCCTGTTCCATTGATCTATATTTCTGTTTTTGTGCCAGTACCATATTGTCTTGATTACTGTAGCTTTGTAGTATCATCTGAAGTCAGGGAGCCTGATTCCTCCAGCTCCGTTTTTTGTTCTCAAGATTGCTTTGGCTATTCGGGGTCTTTTGCATTTCCATACAAATTGTGAAATTTTTTGTTCTAGTTCTGTGAAAAATGCCAGTGGTCGTTTGATAGGGATTGCACTGAATCTGTAGATTGCCTTGGGTAGGAGAGTCATTTTCACAATGTTGATTCTTCCAACCCAAGAACATGGTGTATCTCTCCATCTATTTGTATCATCTTTAATTTCTTTCATCAGTGTCTTATAATTTTATGCATACAGGTCTTTTGTCTCCCTAGGTAGGTTTATTCCTAGATATTTATTCTTTTTGTTGCAATGGTAAATGGGAGTGTTTTCTTAATTTTACTCTCAGATTTTTCATCATTAGTGTATAGGAATGCTCGAGGTTTCTGTGCATTAATTTTCTATCCTGCTACTTTACCAAATTCGTCAATTAGCTTTAGTAGTTTTCTGGTGGCATCTTTAGGATTTTCTATGTATAGTATCATGTCATCTGCAGATAGTGACAGCTTTACTTCTTCTTTTCTGATTTGGATTCCTTTTATTTCTTTTTCTTCTCTAATTGCGGTGGCTAAAACTTCCAAAACTATGTTGAATAATAGTTGTGAGAGTGGGCAACCTTGTATTGTACCTGATCTTAATGGAAATGGTTTCAGTTTTTCACCATTGAGGACGATGTTGGCTGTGGGTTTGTCATATATGGCCTTTATTATGCTGAGGAATGTAGTCTATGCCTACTTTCTGGAGGGTTTTTATCATAAATGGGTGTTGAATTTTGTCGAAAGCTTTCTCTGCATCGATTGAGATGATCATATGGTTTTTCTCCTTCAATTTGTTAATATAGTGTATCACATTGATTGATTTGCAGATACTGAAGAATCCTTGCATTCCTGGGATAAACCCCACTTGCTCATGGTGCATGATCCTTTTAATGTGCTGTTGGATTCTGTTTGCTAGTATTTTGTTGAGGATTTTTGAACCTATGTTCATCAGTGATATTGGCCTGTAGTTTTCTTTCTTTGTGACATCTTTGTCTGGTTTTGGTATCAGGGTGATGGTGGCCTCGTAGAATGAGTTTGGGAGTGTTCCTCCTCTGCTATATTTTGGAAGAGTTTGAGAAGGATAGGTGTTAGCTCCTTCTTCCCTAAATGTTTGATAGAATTCACCTGTGAAGCCATCTGGTCCTGGGCGTTTGTTTGTTGGAAGATTTTTAATCACCGTTTCAATTTCAGTGCTTGTGATTGGTCTGTTCATATTTTCTATTCCTTCCTGGTTCAGTCTCGGACGGTTGTGCATTTCTAAGACTTTGTCCATTTCTTCCAGATTATCCATTTTATTGGCATAGAGTTGCTTGTAGTAATCTCTCATGATCCTCTTTATTTCTGCAGTGTCATTTGTTACTTCTCCTTTGCATTTCTAATTCTATTGATTTGAGTCTTCTCCCTTTTTTTCTTGATGAGTGTGGCTAATGGTTTATCAATTTTGTTTATCTTCTCAAAGAACCAGCTTTTAGTTTTATTGATCTTTGCTATTGTTTCCTTCATTTCTTTTTCATTTATTTCTAATCTGATCTTTATGATTTCTTTCCTTCTGCTAATTTTGGGGTTTTTTTGTTCTTCTTTCTCTAATTGCTTTAGGTGTAAGGTTAGGTTGTTTATTTGAGATGTTTCTTGTTTCTTAAGGTAGGATTGTATTGCTATAAACTTCCCTCTTAGAACTGCTTTTGCTGCATCCCATAGGTTTTGGGTCATCGTGTTTTCCTTGTCATTTGTTTCTAGGTATTTTTTGATTTCCTCTTTGATTTCTTCAGTGATCTCTTGGTTATTAAGTAGTGTATTGTTTAGCCTCCATGTGCTTGTATTTTTTACAGACTTTTTCCTGTAATTGATATCTCGTCCCATAGCGTTGTGGTCGGAAAAGATACTTGATACGATTTCAATTTTCTTAAATTTACCAAGGCTTGATTTGTGACCCAAGATATGATCTGTCCTGGAGAATGTTCCATGAGCACTTGAGAAGAATGTGTATTCTGTTGTTTTTGGATGGAATGTCCTATAAATATCAATTAAGTCCATCTTGTTTAACGTATCATTTAAAGCTTGTGTTTCCTTATTTATTTTCATTTTGGATGATCTGTCCATTGGTGAAGGTGGGGTATTACAGTCCCCTACTATGATTGTGTTACTGTCGATTTCTCCTCTTATGGCTGTTAGTATTTGCCTTATGTATTGAGGTGCTCCTATGTTGGGTGCATAAATATTTACAATTGTTATATCTTCTTCTTGGAACAATTCCTTGATCATTATGTAGTGTCCTTCTTTGTCTCTTGTAATAGTCTTTATTTTAAAGTCCATTTTGTCTGATATGCGAGTTGCTACTCCAGCTTTCTTTTGATTTCCATTTGCATGGAATATCTTTTTCCATCCCCTCACTTTCAGTCTGTATGTGTCTCTAGGTCTGAAGTGGGTCTCTTGTAGACAGCATATATACAGGTCTTGTTTTTGTATCCATTCAGCCAGTGTATGTCTTTTGGTTGGAGCATTTAATCCATTTACATTTAAGGTAATTATCAATATGAATGTTCCTATTCCTATTTTCTTAATTGTTTTGGGTTTGTTATTGTAGGTCTTTTCCTTCTGGTGTTTTTCCTGCCTAGAGAAGTTCCTTTAGCATTTGTTGTAAAGCTGGTTTGGTGGTGCTGAATTCTCTCAGCTTTTGCTTGTCTGTAAAGGTTTTAATTTCTCCATCAAATCTGAATGAGATCCTTGCTGGGTACAGTAATCTTGGTTGTAGGTTTTTCTCCTTCATCACTTTAAATATGTCCTGCCACTCCATTCTGGCTTGCAGAATTTCTGCTGAAAGATCAGCTGTTAACCTTATGGGGATTCCCTTGTGTGTTATTTGTTGTTTTTCCCCCGCTGCTTTTAATAATTTTTCTTTGTATTTAATTTTTGATAGTTTGATTAATATGTGTCTTGGTGTGTTTCTCCTTGGATTTATCCTGTATGGGACTATCTGTGCTTCCGGGACTTGATTAACTATTTCCTTTTCCATATTAGGGAAGTTTTCAACTATAATCTCTTCAAATATTTTCTCAGTCCCTTTCTTTTTCTCTTCTTCTGGGACCCCTATAATTCGAATGTTGGTGCATTTAATGTTGTCCCAGAGGTCTCTGAGACTGTCCTCAGTTCTTTTCATTCTTTTTTCTTTATTCTGCTCTGCAGTAGTTATTTCCACTATTTTATCTTCCTAGGTCACTTATCCGTTCTTCTGCCTCAGTTATTCTGCTATTGATCCCTTCTAGAGAATTTTAAATTTCATTTATCATGTTTTTCATCATTGCTTGTTTGCTCTTTAGTTCTTCTAGGTCCTTGTTAAATGTTTCTTTTATTTTCTCTATTCTAGTTCCAAGATTTTGGATCATCTTTACTATCATTAGTCTGAATTCTTTTTTCAGGTAGACTGCCTATTTCCTCTTCATTTGTTAGGTTTGGTGGGTTTTTATCTTGCTCCTTCATCTGCTGTGTGTTTTTCTGTCTTCTCATTTTGCTTAACTTACTTGTTTGGGGTCTCCTTTTTGCAGGCTGCAGGTTCGTAGTTCCTGTTGTTTTTGGTGTCTGTCCCCAGTGGCTAAGGTTGGTTCAGTGGGTTGTGTTGGCTTCCTGGTGGAGGGGACTAGTGCCTGTGTTCTGGTGGATGAGGCTGGATCTTGTCTTTCCGGTGGGCAGGTCCACGTCTGGTGGTGTATTTTGGGGTGTCTGTGGCCTTATTATGATTTTAGGCAGCCTCTCTGCTAATGGGTGGGATTGTGTTCCTGTCTTGCTAGTTGTTTGGCATAGGGTGTCCAGCACTGTATCTTGCTGGTCGTTGAGTGAAGCTGGGTCTTGGTGTTGAGATGTAGATCTCTGGGAGATTTTAGCTGTTTGATATTATGTGGAGCTGGGAGGTCTCTTGTGGACCAGTGTCCTGAACTTGGCTCTTCCACCTCAGAGGCAGAGCCCTGATGCCTGGTGGAGCACCAAGAGCCTGTCCTCCACATGGCTCAGAATAAAAGGGAGAAAAAATAGAAAGAAAGAAGATAAAATAAAATAAAGTTATTAAAATAAAAAATGATTATTAAGAAAAAAAATTTTTTTTAAAAAGGGCTTCCCTGGTGGTGCAGTGTTTGAGAGTCCGCCTGCCAATGCAGGGGACACGGGTTCGTGCCCCAGTCTGGGAAGTTCCCACATGCCACGAAGCGGCTGGGCCTGTGAGCCATGGCCGCTGAGCCTGTGCTCCACAACAGGAGAGGCCACACCAGTGAGAGGCCCGCGTACCGCATAAAAAAAAAATAATAATAATGGATGGACAGAACCCTAGGCCAAATGGTAAAAGCAAAGCTATACAGACAAAATCACACACAGAAGCATACACATACACACTCACAAAAAGAGAAAAAGGGAAAAAATATATATATCTTGGTTCCCTAAGTCCACCTTCTCAATTTGGGATGATTTGTTGTCTATTCAGGTATGCCACAGATGCAGGGTACATCAAGTTGATTGTGGAGCTTTAATCCGCTGCTCCTGAGGCTGCTGGGAGAGATTTCCCTTTCTTTTCTTTGTTCGCACAGCTCCCGGGGTTCAGCTTTGGATTTGGCCCCGCCTCTGCGTGTAGGTCACCTGAGGGCGTCTGTTCTTCTCTCAGACAGGACGGGGTTAAAGGAGCAGCTGACTGGGGGACTCTGGCTCACTCAGGCCCGGGGGAGGGAGGGGCACGGAATGCAGGGCGAGCCTGCAGCGGCAGAGGCCGGCAAGACGTTGCACCAGCCTGAGGCGCGCGTTCTCCCAGGGAAGTTGTCCCTGATCACGGGACCGTGGCAGTGGCGGGCTGCACAGGCTCCCGGGAGGGGAGGTGTGGATAGTGACCTGTGCTCGCACACAGGCTTCTTGGTGGCAGCAGCAGCCTTAGCGTCTCGTGCCCGTCTCTGGGGTCCGCGCTGATAGCCGCGGCTCGCGGCCATCTCTGGAGCTCCTTTAAGCGGTGCTCTGAATCTCCTCTCCTCGCGCACCAGGAAACAAAGGCAAGAAAAAGTCTCTTGCCTCTTCGGCAGGTCCAGACTTTTCCCTGGACTCCCTCCCGGCTAGCTGTGGCACACTAACCCCCTGCAGGCTGTGTTCACGCCGCCATCCCCAGTCCTCTCCCGGCGCTCCGACCGAAGCCCGAGCCTCAGCTCCCAGCCCCGCCCGCCCCCGCGGGTGAGCAGACAAGCCTCTCGGGCTGGTGAGTGCCGGTCGGCACAGATCCTCTGTGCTGGAATCTCCCCGCTTTGCCCTCCGCACCCCTGTGGCTGCGCTCTCCTCCACGGCTCCGAAGCTCCCCCCGCCGCCACCCACAGTCTCTGCCCGCAAAGGGGCTCCTAGTGTGTGGAAACCTTTCCTCCTTCACAGCTCCCTCCCACTGGTGCAGGTCCCATCCCTGTTCTTTTGTCTCTGTTTTTTCTTTTGCCCTACCCAGGTACGTGGGGGAGTTTCTTGCCTTTTGGGAGGTCTGAGGTCTTCTGCCAGCGTTCAGTAGGTGTTCTGTAGGAATTGTTCCACATGTAGATGTATTTCTGATGTATTTGTGGGGAGGAAGGTAATCTCCGCGTCTTACTCTTCCGCCATCTTGAAGCTCCTCGCCTAACGCCAGTTTTCTTAATGATTATGGTAGACCACCTCTACATGACAAATGTAAATGATCCCGATAAAACGTCAAAAGTTTTATTTCCTTTTTTGTTTTTACTTGTCAGGAAGTCAATTAACTTCCTTCAGAAGCCTTACTGAATAAATCACCGTGACAGCTGTATGAATTGTATCTCCCCTCAGAGAACAAATACTGCTCTCTGTACAAGGTCTTAGTTTTCTTTTTCGAAGCTCTGAGTTTTAAAGGGGCAATACTGTATGTGTCTCTGTGTTTGGAGAACGCTGTAAGCCTACCATAGAACTGTAAGAAAATCCGGAGAACATTATATGTGCTTCCTTTTTTGTAGTAACGTTGTATGAATCAGAAACTAAAGACAAAGTCAGTGTTGCTCTGTCCCGTGGCACTTACCGTATGTTACACTGTGTTACTTCTCTCATTATGTGTAAGTCCTGATCCCTGCCTCGATTGTAAGCTCTTTCAGTATATTCTGTCACTTCTTGCATGTTCAGAGTCTAGCACATCGTCTTGCAAAACAGTTACTTGCAAAACGTTTGCTTGCAATATACGTGATGGTGATTACGGTCAGTGAATTAATACTTCAGTACTAAATACTTAAATGCTAAGCAAGAGTCGTCTTAAATGAATTACCTTCATAGATTATCTTGTTTTTGTGGCACAGACAATGCGAAGTGATTATAAACCAGGTCTGCTTACGTCCTCGGCACTCGGGGAAATGACCTAGCCCCGTCTCCTTTCCAGTTTAGTGGGACCGTGTCCATGTAACTTACTTCTGGCTATAGAATGTGGGCAGAAGTGATGTATGCCCTTCCAATCTTGATCTTACTTCCTGCAACCTCCTCTGTGGCATGATTTCTCTCTCTCTCTGTCTCTCTTTGTCTCTCTCTCTCTCAGATACACACACACACATATACACACACACACACACAATCATACAGAAGACAGAAATAGTAGATGCGTAGGTCCATGAATCTCCATGTGGAAGGCTACCCACTGAATACTAAATTTGACTGTGATGGGATGTGATCTATTGAGATTTGGGGTTGTTTTTTAAGCACCTAATACCCTATGGTGTTTGTCACATACTGAGTTTCACTTATGCCTTAGGCTCTAGGCCAGTCTATCCTCTACTATCATGTTGCTCTTCCTTTTGCTCCCACTACTTCTTCAACCTGAAATTCCCTCCGCTTGTGTCTGTACCTATTAAAACCCTTCCTATGACTCAGCTCAAATGTCCTTTGTGTGAAGGTTTATTTCCTGTCACATGAAATAATCTTGCTCTACTCTGTTACCAAACTTTGTTTTCTTACTGTACTTTCATAGTTTAGTATGGGCACCACTGTATCCCTAGTCTTAGCCCAGTGTTGGCATTTGTAAGCAGTCAGTAATGCTTGTCAACAAATGACTGAGTGAAAGATCAAATGGGCAGATGAATGCATGTCATTCATGTCATTCATGCATATCAAACCTCCTACAGGTTTGATAAGTTCTTTGCATGTAGGATCAGGTGTCATTTATTTCTCTATTTCTCAGTGACAGGCACAGGACGTGGCACCTGGGACGCATTTAAAAAATGCTTGTGACTGCATGTGTGTGTGGGGGGGTGTGTCCATCCCTCTCCCTTGTGGTGAGCAGAACATCCCATTTGCCAGTTGCAGCCACTTGACCTCTCGTAACAACATGAGATCCCATCTCATTTTTACTTTTGAACGTATATATAAATGTAAGTTATATATATTTGTACTGATGAGAATTTATAATCTGCTTTAACAGAAATAAATGTTCGTGGTAGAAGCTTTTGACCATGAAAAAAAAGATTAAAAAATTAAAATAAAAAATGCTTGTGGAATGGCTAAAATGCTATCAATGATGGTGGAGAGAAGTGCAATTTTTTTTTCTTAGAATAGGTGTTCATCAGGGTTTCATAATTCTGTGAATATTTAATAACATTCACAGATGGGAAATCTATCATTAAACTTGACCTAAATTCCTTTTGTTGCAATTTCAAATCTTCCATGATTCTTAGTTACCCTACAGTCAGAGCACTTTGAAGCAGGAAGAGATTCAGTTCTCAGAGGCTATTTCTGTCTGATTGATGTATTTACAGAAGAGATGGTAATGATTCAGCTGTTCTAAATCAATACCACTGCATTATTTCAGGAGAGACAGGGTTTTGAGAGTGTTCTATCATTTATTCCTTTTCCCTTGTGGTTTCTGTGATTTGTCACAAATTCATGGTTATATGGAGGTGGAAAATACGGATATAATAATTTGGGGAGAAAGTAATGCGGTGGCAACCGGGAGCCGACGCTATTGCTGAAGGCTCAGGAATTAGTACTCTTCCAGTTATAAAATCAAGAAGTGTGTCGCACGTGAATAAGCAAGGTGGTTAAAAATTACATGGAATTAATTATTAAGAATATGGCCATTATCCAAAATATAAGCACAACCTGATTTCAGAAAATACAGCTAACCATTGAAAACACCTACCATGATTGTTACTGTGCTGGACAGCCCCAAATGATGCCCTGAAATGTAGAAATATGTATTTATTGCCAAATATCATAATGGCAGCAAAATAAGCTTTTAAATTTTAATTGTAAGATCCAAATATGTTTTGGTAAAATATTAAACAATAAGGAAGATGTACAGATTTAAAAAACGGCTCTTTTCACAACCTCTTTCCCACCCCAGCTGCATTGTCCTTCCCGGAAGTCACCTCTGTTAAGGGGTGTATGTTATGCCTCTAGACTTCTGTGCAGTTGCCAACAAGTATTTGCCCCTACAAATATGATGGAGAGCAGCTTTTCAACACATAGGTGTTATCCTACTGCATGTATTATTCTACAACTTGTTTTATTTATTCAACCATTATATCTTAAAAACTCATATCCATACAGACAGATTTGCCTCATTCTTTTTTTAACTGCGGTTGCAACATCCATCCTGTGGATTTACTGCATTTTATTTAATCATGTCTCTATTGATAGAAATTTACATTTACTGAATATTTATTATTTTGAATTGCTGTAGTGAAGATCACTGCATACATCCCTATAGGCACGTGTGTGAGTATTCCTGCAGGTCGGAAAGTGCCAGGTACAATATCAGTGTCAAAGGATGTTTATAGGGCTTCCCTGGTGGCGCAGTGGTTGAGAGTCGGCCTGCTGATGCAGGGGACACGGGTTCGTGCCCCGGTCCGGGAAGATCCCACATGCCGCGGAGCGGCCGGGCCGGTGAGCCATGGCCGCTGAGCCTGCACGTCCGGAGCCTGTGTTCCGCAACGGGAGAGGCCACAACAGTGACAGGCCCCTGTACGGAAAAAAAAAAAAAAAAAAAAAAAAAAGAAGAAAAAAGGATATTTATAGTACATTTAAAAATTTGATGGATGTTCCTCAATAACCTTCCACAAAAACTCCACTGCTGTGTTGTCCCAACTACAGTATGAAAGTATCAATTCTGGACGTTAAAAGTCATCGTGTTGAGTATTTTTAAAATTAAAAAAAATCCAGATCTTAATATAAGTGTGATCCCTCACACGGCTTCTGTGTGGAAGAAGAATAGGAGGGTGCAGTGGAGGCTGGGACTTGTGCAGTAGGCAGCAGAGATGGCGATGTTGCTGGAGCTGGAATTCAGATGGCCGCACTGGGAGACATGTAGGAGGGAGAAGGGGCAGGACCTGCGACTGAGGAGACTGTGGGTGAAGGGAAGGGAGCATTCTAAACGACCCCCAGGTTTCTGGTCTGGGTGACTGGGTGGGGAGCAGGGCCATTGGCTGAGATGGGGGCCTGGGAGACAGAGCAGGTTTGGGAGCAAGTGATGACTTCAGCTTTGGACATGCCTGTGGGTCTGGAAAGCAGCTAGGTCATGCCCCTCATCTTCCAGCTGAGGCAGGTGAATCCAGAGGAGCCACATGACCTGCCTCACACAGCAGAGCGCTGGCAGCACCAGGGGGACTTCCTGCCCCACTTCCTTGCAGAGGTCTAACATATGACATGTATTGTCTACCAGTCAGCTGCAAGTCTTTTTAATTTTGTTTGTGTATCTGTTTTCATATATGAGCTTTCAACTCTTAGGTAGTTGAAGCTGTCAGTTGCTCATAAGGGGTTTCTGGGGTTTGTATTTTGTTTATGAAATCTTTCCCCTTCCCATGATTATAAAAATGCTTGCCTGTATTTTCTTGTAACACCTTTGTAATTTGTTGTTGTTATGGTGCAAGATGAGGATCAGGGTTAACACAATGGAATGCCTCCCTCAAAGACCATTTCACCTTCCTTCCAGATTTTCATAGAACTAGGATTTTTGGATATGAGTCTGGCTCTACCAGTAGGAGGTACTTACAAGAGACTTGTATTTGAACTGAGTTATTTATTTATTTTAACATCTTTATTGGAGTATAGTTGCTTTACAATGTTGTGTTAGTTTCTGCTGTATAACAAAGTGAATCAGCTATACATATACTTATATCCCCATATCCCCTCCCTCTTGCATCTCCCTCCCACCCTCCCCATCCCACCCCTCCAGGTGGTCACAAAGCACTGAGCTGATCTCCCTGTGCCATGCGGCTGCTTCCCGCTAGCTGTCTATTCTACATTTGGTAGTGTATATATGTCCATGCTGAACTGAGTTATTTAGAGTAAAAGGAAGGGCATGGGGTATTCATTTGGCAGACTTGGATCTTGGCAGAGCTATCAAGTACTAGAGTCAGCAGCTATGGTGGCTGCTTCTAATCAGGCAGATGGATTCCTGTTTTGGCAGCTTCCTGAGATGGCAAAGGGGTGTAGTTCTGGAGCAGCAGCTGTGGTAGCAGCTCCTAATTCTGTAGCTTTCTCTTGTGCATGCATCAGGTGCCTTAGCTCTTTAATTCTGGGTTCGGTTTTGGTAGTCATTCCTGGAAATTCAGCCTGGAATCTTTTTCTTTTTATTTACTAAAACAATTTTGTGAGCACCACATACCCTTTAATAAATTCCTTTCATCTTAAGCCAGTTTGAGTGGATTTTATTGTCTGCAACTAAGAACCAAAGCAGGATCCAACATTGTTTTTCACCCAAATCTGTCCGTAATTACATTTTGAGTCAATTTCTGCATTTTTCTGTTCCATTGATCTACTTATCTACTTCTGTACCCAATACAATACAGTTACAATTGCTGTAGTTTTATATTGTGTTTTAATATAAGTGGGGATGTCCCTTTTCATTGTTGTGCTTTGTCGAAATTTCCTTGGTTATTAATGCACATTTTCTTTTCCAAATGAACTTCAGAATTAATTGGTTGAGTTGCATAAAAATATATCATTATTGTTATGATTTCATCTGCATTTAATTTATATATTAATTTGATAAACTGCTTTAAAACAGCAGTTTTCATATTTTTGGTCTCTGGATCTCTTTATACTCTTAAAAAATTATAGACCTTCAGAGAGCTTTGTATGTATGTATCTATCAATATTTACCATATTAGAAATTAAATCTGATAGTTTAGAAATATTTATTAATTCATTAAAAATAACCATAAGACACATTATATTTAAATATATATATACACCATGTTTATTATGAAAAATAACTATGTTTTCCAATACAAAACGAATAGTGAAAAGAGTGACATTATTTTACATTTTTGCAAATCTCTTTAATGTTTGGCTTAATAAAAGAGAACTGGATTCCTAACCTGCTTCTTCATTCAGTTGGTTGTGATATGCTGTTTTGATTGAAATATGTGAAAAAATTCAGCCTCACACAGATATGTAGTTGGAAAAGAAAGGAGTGTTTTAACAGCCTTTTCATACAAGTGTGAATATTTTTCTTTGATATTACACCACAACCTGATAATTAGTAGCTTCATAGAGGTTAGTAAAGCTGTGGAATATGAAATCGTATCGATGAAATTTTTGTACTCATTAAAATCCCTAGATCTGTCTTGCACTTTTTATTTTTTTATAAATTTATTCATTTTTGGCTGCGTTGGGTCTTCGTCACTGTGCACGGGCTTTCTCTAGTTGCAGCGAGCGGAGGCTACTCTTCGTTGCGGTGCGCGGGCTTCTCATTGTGGTGGCTTCTCTTGTTGCAGAGCACAGGCTGTAGGCCCGTGGGCTTCAGCAGTTGCAGCACTTGGGCTCGGTAGTTGTGACTGTTGGGCTCTAGAGCGCAGGCCCAGTAGTTGTGGCTCACGGGCTTAGTTGCTCCACAGCATGTGGGATCTTCCTGGACTAGGGCTCGAACACGTGTACCCTGCATCGGCAGGTGGATTCTTAACCGCTGCACCACCAGGGAAGCCCTGTCTTGCACATTAAATAGATCTTTTACCCATTCATTTTGTAACGTGATGCATTGGCCATTTGGCAAATATTGGTTTACTGAGTTATGCTGATTTTGCGAATATTAGCACTTTCATCATACAAAATTTAAAATTCTGTCCGTTAATATCACCACTGAGCTCATCAAAAAAGTTGTCAAGTATTGGAAAGCTGACAAGCTTACTATGGTGAATATAACTTCTTCAAAATTCTAATTTTCACTTAAAAGTTTAAATTTTATCATTAATAATAAATACTGTCAGTCGTTTTCTTTGAACCTATAGGCCCACTTCATTCCACTTAAAAAATATGTTTGTCAAATACCCAAGTCTAAATAACCATAGTTTTCTTGTCATTTGTTCTTTCAAGTAAAAATGTTGTTCCATGAAAAAAGTAGATGAGTTATTAAGAAAAAAAAGTTACCAAACTTTGAGTTAATAGAGTTTTTGGAGTTCAGAATTAAGGATAAGGAACCGTGGACCTGAACTATATTTACTTCATTACTGATACCTACATTTCTTAGTTCACACTTTGGGAATTATCTTGATGGACTGAAAAATCAATTTATTTTACAAATATACATTGACCTCTGACCTCTACCATGTGCCAGACACTGTTGTTCTTGGTTCTAAGTATAACAAAGCAAAGTTGTGAAACTTATATTTTAATGAGGTGAGACAGAGTATACAGTTGACCCTTGAACTGGGGGTTGGGGGCTCTGACCCTCCGAATAGAGGGAAATCCGTGTCTAACTTTACAGTATGCCCTCCATATCCGCGGTTCCGCATCCAGGGATTTAACCAACCTTGGATCACGTAGTACTGTAGTACGGATTTAGTGAAAAAATCTTGAGTATCAGTGGACCCGCACAGTTCAAACCTGTGTTGTTCAAGGGTCAACTGTATAAACATCTAAACAGAAAAATATAATCCCCAACAGTCTAAGAGCTATCAGAAGAAATAAAGCAGGATACAGACATAGAAAGTGACACAAGTGTGATAAGGGGCAGGAGTGAACTGGGAGAGGAGTGATGCAGGCTGAGCTGTTTCAACAGGGTGGTCAGGGGAGGCCAGCTGGCCTTTTGGCCAGAGAGCTGTGTGAAGTAGGGCAGCAAGCAATGTGAGTATCTGAGGGAAAATCTTTCTGGGCAGAGTGAAAAGCAAGTGGTCCAGGAACAGAAATATTCTAGCGTGTTGAAGGAGCCGTAAGAAGCCAGAGGGGCCACAGCAGAAAGAGCAAGAAAGAGAGCGGAAGGAGTGCCTGCTGCCAGATCATGTCTCGTAAGGACTTGGAATCTTATCCTGAGCACGATGGCACGCCTTTTGTGAGGGTGCTGACCCAGCAGGGTGGTGGCATCATGAGGCTTATGCTTGACAGGATGAAAATGGGGAAGTATACTAGGTCCTGGGGTTTGATGTTCAATATCCATTCCAACCTCTTTCTAAAGGGCCTCCCCTTCCTGGAGACACCAGAAAGCTAAAACCCACATCTCCCAGGTTCCTGTTTAGCTGGGGTTCTGGGGTTGATGTAGGTTCCACCAATCAGATGCACTCACATGAGATTTAGTAGGGCTTTGGCCATGAGTTGGCTGGTTCCTCTGTTTTCTGCTGGCAAGTATCATGGCCAGGAGAAGCAGCTTCTGATCATGTTGGCTTCCTGTTTGTGGCAAGGCTGTATAGTTTGGGGTATGTCACCTTACCAGTTGAGGGATTATAGTAGTGGCAGTAGCTCTCTTGGTGGCCTGCTTCTACAGTGTGGATCATCAAAGTTTTAATTAGGGGTCAAGCTGGTGTTTGTTTCTTCAGCCTTCCCACTGTTGCTATAAGCTACTGAAACGGCTCCTAGTAAATTCCTTTCTGCTAAACTAGCAAGATTAGATTCTGGTCTCTGCCTCAGTAGAGGGAGCCATGGTGGGAGGCTAACTAGGAGGCTTCTGCAGAACCTTGCAGGAGATAGGATGGTGGGTTGCTGCAGGTGGGGTTGTGAGAAGCGCTTGGATTCAGGACATATATTTAAAGGTTGGGCCCACAGGACTTGGATGGATTCAATGTTGAGTGTTAGAGATTGAGGAATGTCAAGGATGATTCCAAGGCTCTTTGGACTGAGCAGCTGAATTAATGGCAGGTCCATTTATTAGATATTCATGTGACTAATGTAGTGTAGGCGGGTGAGTACAAGAGACCAAGTTGATGGGAACGGTCAAAGCTGGAAAATATATAAATATATATTTTGGATTTAGCAGTATGTAAATGCTATGGATGAGAGTGTCTGTAGAGGAAGTGAAGAGAGAAGAAAAGGAGGGGGGAGGATATAGCAAAAGTAAGCTCCAGACGTTTGGAAGAGGAAGATGATAAATCAAAAGAGACAGGGGAAAGCAGAGGTGAGGTAGGCGGTGTGGATGCCCTCCAGCCGAAGACACCAGGAAACACCCCTGTAATTGAACAGAGTTGGGTTCATTACTCATTGTACCAAAGGTGAACACATACCACGGGGATCCATGGGTGTCTCAATACAAGGGTGTTAGAATCTGTTATAAGATTTGGGCTTGTGTTAGGTGATTTTTGGGGTGATTTTGATCTGGCTTGGATGCTGTCAGAAAGAGAGAATAATCCTACGATTGGATTTCTGAACAAATCTGTGGAGAAGAAGGGAAGACAAGAGCAAGGGTAAAGCTGTAATTAACAAAGGAGCAGCAGTCCCTTGGATTCGCCAGGATATGGGATGTTCAGTGGTTTGGACCATGTTCACACATAGGGCTGTGTTCACACAGCATTATGAAGCAGTCTTTTCTTGTTTTGATGCCTGGTGGTCACAGAGTGACCTTGTTTGAGGTGGATTTTCTGTGAAACTGTTTATGTTTAAGGGGAGTCCAGCAGTGAGTGCAGGGCCAGCTCCTAGCAACACCAAGGTCTGACTGTTAGCATCAGGCTAGCTCCCGGATGTCAGGGGTTGCCTTTCTCCTTCTCAGAGGAAACCAGAAGAGTGTGGTATCATCAAAGCCAGGAGATCAAAATGATTCAAGAAAGGAAAAGTGATCAATTATTTAAAACCCTGCCCAGAGGTCTGGTGAGATGGAATTGAGAAGGTCCTATTGGACTTGGTAATATTGAGTTTTTTGGAGACCTTGACAAAAATATGGAAAGTTAATTGGGTTAAAACTTTCTACAAAAATCTGAGTTCCAGTTTTACCTATTAAAAAAAAAAAACTAACTACTTGACCTTGGGAATGTCAGTTCACTTTTCTGAATCTTAGCTTTCTGTTTATAAGACAATGGGGTTGACCTTGATGCTTCCTAAATCTTTGGGGGAGACAGCATTGTATAGCGTCTGTACTATAGAACAGTGGTTCCCAAACTTGAGCATGAATCAGAATCACGTGGGCGGCTTGTTAAAATACAGGTTGCTGGGTCCTACCCCCAGAGTTTTGATTGAGTAGGTCTGAAGTGGGGCCTGAGAATTTGCATTTCTAACAGGTTCCCTACTAGTATTGACAGAAGAGGAATGGCCTCTGTAATGATACAGACCCGGTACCAAATCCTGGTTCCACTTCCTAGCTGTAGTATCTCGAGGCTGTCACTCAAACTCTTGGAGTCTCAATTGCCCCACCTCCATGGATTTCACAAGCTGCTGCTCCAGACCCCTCTAGCCTCAGCAACCGCTGTTCCCAGCCATGCCCTCTTTGAAGATTTAACGTTTCTCCACAAAGCAAATCCAATGTTGATTTTATTAAAATATAGGGGATTTTTGGGAAGGAAGAGTGGAAATGGAGGAAATGGTTTATAGTGCAAATATTTAGCAAGAAAAAAATTTTTTAATTCTATAAACACTTTTTTCCCCTCCTGACACCTCTCCTGCATGGCCAGCCTCTTGGCTTCCTTCCCTCCATCCTTGGATGCTGTTTCATGCAGCCTCTTCTTTCTCTTCTTCTTCTTATCCTCTCTATTTTTCTCTGCTTTTCTTAAGCAGAGCCATTCAGTACTGGCATCTCCAAGTTATAGAGTACTTCCCTCCCATCCCAAGATCAGCACACATTGGACTTTCAGGTGATCAGAACTTACATGCAGTAACACTGGAGGGATTTGAAACAACAAAGACATTTAGCTTATATCACATAAATTAGTAAGACCATCTCAGCCTATATGGGTGTTTCGAGGATTAAATGAGACGTAAAATGTGATGTGTCTAGCCTCGTGCCCGACCCATAGTATGTGATCAGTAAAAATCAGTTCTTACTCTTCCCTACTTCCAGATCTCAATTATTGTGATTTATGATTTTATCCTTTTTATGTTTTAAGAAAAATCATGGAAAATACCTCAATCACAATTGGAGAGCATTGCCAAGTAAGCAGTCCTGCTCATCTTGGTGTTCCTTGCCCTTTCAATACAGTTGATAACAACTCACAAGTGGGTTCTGATGACTTATATCAGTTGCCTTGGGAGCCAAACATAAGGGAATATGTTGATGGATCAAAGTATGGTAAAGGCAATCTAAAAGGCTCTTTTGATGTATTTCCAATTCCATCTCAATGTTCTTATCAGTCAGTTCTTACTCAATAGCTAAAAGATTGAAAAGCTTAAACTAAATGTTTTTGCTTAAATTCAATGTTCCAAGAGCCTTCCAACCTGACAGCAGTAAAATATTTAAGTCTATTGTCTTACTGTTCCAGGAATTTCACAGAGACGCTTTGTTCAGATGATTTCCAGCAAGGACATATTAAAATGCATTTATCTCATCTGTCTGTGAAGACCTTGAAGTGGAAACAGATCGTTGGAGGGATTTAGCCATAGGGTCAGATCCTTCTTTTAAGTCCTCATCACCCGGCTCTTAGTTTATGACATTTGAAGCACTTACTTGCCAACAGAGATGAAAGGTAACTATTGATTCAAGATATTGACAGTACTTGGTTGGACTCGTACTTGTAACCCAGACACTGGAATGGATTTTTAAATTAACCTCATTACTCAATCTTCTCTTCAGCCCCCAGATCTGGGAAAACACAATAACAGTCAAATGCTGAGATAATATTTAAAAGCTGCATCTACCTGTTACGGTTTTAATCTAAAATTTTTGGCTTGCTAATGACTTTTGCCATCTGCACATCTCTGCCCACCACCAATCACCCCAGATATTGTTCCGTTCCTTGCACTTCAGATCTGTCTCCCGCACATCCCTTAGAGATGAAGCCCTGTACCTTATACATTTTTCTCACCCCAGAACACACAGCATAGTGCCTTATGCATGGTAGAAAGAACGCAACAAATACTTAAGCATGAAGAAGAAACCGAATACTTACGAGATCCAAAATATGGAGTCCACTGAAGTTATGTACAATTTTGCCATAAGATTCTTGCATTTAGGTTTTAACATCTCAGGAAGCAAGCCGAAGCTCTGTAGGTAAGAATGCTCAGACCATTCTCTCCCCAGTGTCTTGCGTTTTCTCACAGGAAAACAGAGTGTCCTCAGAGACTGCTTCACTAAATTAAAAACATGGTCCTACGTTCAGAGCCATGTAACCCAGCTCCTAAACATCACCTTTGCAAATTTAAAATGCTCCTCTCTGAGTCCAGGGTCTGTAGGTTTTGGACCAAGGGGCACGGACTGTTGACATTTTCTCAGTAAGGAAACTCTGTCAAGTCAACGTGCTCCTTGGGCCATTGATCAAACTCCACATGTATAAAGAGACCCACCAGGAAACATCCATGTGCAGGCCATAGACGCAGGACAGTCAAGGAGCATAAACCTTCTGGGATATCACATTGCAGTCAACTTTCATTAAAGGTCTGGTTTAAGGGAGGCATAATTTTAGCTACATAAACCAATAGTTATGATGGCTAAGAAATCCTCTAATTGAGCTGAGTTTTTTCTTTATTTTCTTTCTCCCTTCATCCCCTCCTCCTTGCCTTCCTCCCTCCCTCCCTCCCTCCCTCCCTTCCTTCCTTCCTTCTTTCCTTCCTTCCTTTCCTCCTTTACTCCTTCCTTCCTTTCTTCCTTCCGTGTCAGTAGAAAGGAATAAATAGGACCATATTACTATGCTGTGTTGGGAGCTGTATGCATTCAGCTGGGTCATAACCTTCTTGTTATTTTGATGCAATTTTTTCATTAGCAAATGACATAGTATTCCTGGTTGATTCCTCTGATCAAGATTTGTATTAAGTCAGTAGGAGAGATTAAATCAAGGTAATTGAACAGATTTGTAGCCCTTTAAATGCAATCATTCATTTCTAAATCTAATTCCAGTGACAGGCCTAGGCTTGAGTCATCTTCCTTCTCTGATAGGGAAGTTTCTTACTAGGCAGGACCCACCTCTGTACCAAGAGGAAATAGTAGTGCTTTCAGGCTTTGACTTTAGGAGAATAGACTCCGCAAAAGCAGATTAGCTGCCTACAGGTGTACATAAGCAATAAGAGCTAAAGAGATGATAGAGGACATTTAGAGGCGTCTTTCCTTCCCTTTCCCCACACACCCTATAAATGGATAGGCAGATACATGTTGGTAAAGAGTCCCCAGCTGGTAAATGAAAAACTTGCACACAAATGACCAGCTCCTCCAGGCTGGAAGGAACATCTCAGAAAAGGTGATCTTGTGTTTGAGGGGCATGAGGTAGGTTGGGTCAGAGGAAACCCACCTCCCAGCCCTAACAGGGAAGGTGTAACTCCACTGTATTAACACGATCATTTAAAAAATTTTTAAATAATAAAATATTTTAGAATAACATCTAGTTGAGATCATTCATAGAAGAAAATTCTGGTTTGCAGGCAGGGCATGTAGAGAAATGAGAGAGTAAGTGATTCTGGAGCATGGAAGATGTAGGGTGGCGCGCAATGGCAGGTGGAAAATGCTCTTCTTACTCAGGGAAGAGTGAGGTGGTGTTAGTGGTCAGCACCTGATGAGAGCCCCATAGCTCAGGAAGTGACCAGAGAGAACTGCAGGGCTTCATCTGAAAACCATATTATACTCTTCGATATTATATTTTTTAAGAAGTAAATTCTAAGTTCCAACAGCGATCTTTATTTAGTCAAAGTATTGGCTAATTATTTGTGGTTTTGTTTCCAGATTCCTGCCAACAATTTAATGTTGATTTTTCCGTGTCACTTAGCCGTGTCTCTCAGATTCATTTCAACTACATAACTGCTTAAAATGTACATACGCAAATCACAGATGAAAATGTTAAACAGGGCAGAGCAAAGATGAGAACCGTGTGGTACTTTGCAAGATGACACTCTAACCTCTGTAGTTTATAATCCTTAGAATTTGGGAGATAAATGGATTTTTCAGAATATCTAGTGCAACATTCATACTGATGAGAAACAGAGACCTGGAAGGTGGGTTGAATGGTTCAAGGACATACAACTTCTTTTTCATTTATTCAAGAATTGTGTGTGTGTGTGTTGTTTAATCTATTACATGAACTCACTTTTACGGAGGAGTCCAGATCCTCTCCTGACTCCAAGACCAGTGCTCTTTTCCAGTAATTCTTTTGACTAAGAATCATGAATCATCACTGCTGAATACAGCTATTTATGCAGCTCTTAAAGCCCCTGGGTTGCTGTCATCTATCTGCAGGGGTCTCATGGGATAGTCTATTAAATACTTTGCTAATATTAATATAAATTTGACTGAGCTTTCTCCTGCCCTAATAAGTAAATGATTTTGTGGATTTAACTTGACATTGCTTGTATGAAAATTAATAAAGGGAAACTTCGCTAAAATGGAGCCTGGAAGGCAGGGAGAGCTCTCGCACATGTATATATATATACACAATGCCAATATAGATCCCAACAGGAAAAAATGTACCTTGCATTTCTAGCAGGAAGTGACACTACTTTACTACCACCCGCAGGAGGAAAAAAGGTTTCTCTCCTCATCTGGTAACAGCTCAGCCAATGAGAGACTCTCACAGCTCAGACATTGAAAAGCCACTAAACTTCCAGTTTCCTCCAATGAACTTTTTGTTTAGACAGCCCCTCCCAACTCCCCCTTCTCCTCTATAAAAGAGTCTCCTTTCTTTTGCTTTACTGACTTGCACATGGTTCACCATAGTTGCGTGTTGCAATTCTTTGCTGCTCCCAAGTAAACCTGTTTTGCTGGTAAAATAACTGGCTATTTTATTGTTTTAGGTTAACGCTTGTAGTTTAATGAACTTGTTTGTTCACTCCATCCCCAGTCCTATTCCATTCTCCTTCTACTCACCCAACTTAGGACATCTTATCCATTGTGATGACTCCCAAATATGTATCACCAATTCCTATCTTTCCGTAAAGTTTCAAACTTTTCTCTTCCCATATATACCACAGACCTCAAACTCAACATGTTCAAAACCAAAGTCATTATCTCTTCCTTGTCTTGAATTTCTACTATCCTTGATACCATCACAGTTGACTTGAGTTTGGGGCTAAAACTGGAAAGCTTCCAGGTTCCTACTCTCTTTCCTCATTGAGTTATCTTGAGCCTGTCTCCAAATCCTTTTAGTTTAGATGCTCATTTTATCTTATTTTGATAACCATAATAGCCTCTTAACCAGTCTCCAAGTTTCCACACCTCTGATTTCTGATACTGTCTCGAGAGTGCTCTTTCTACAGCGTCCATCCAGTTTTTACCAAACTGGGCAGGTGTGGAACATTATTTTGCAGTATCCTAAAATATTTTCCGTGTAAAAAAAGTTGCTTATTGTGGCAGGCAGAATACTAAGATGTATCCTCAAGATTCCTGGACTTCAGTTACTCAGTCAAATACTAATTTACTTACTGCTGTGAAGCGGTTTTGCAGATGTAATCAGAGTCCCAAACTGATTGACTTTAAGAGGGCAGATTATCCTGGTGGGCCTAACCTAATCATATGAGCCCCCTAGTCAGAGAAGGGAAAACAGAGAGATGTGCTCTGGCTGGCCTAGAAGAAAGCAAACCTCTATACTGTGAACTGTCTGGGGCGGTGGCGGGGGGGGGGGGGGGGGGGGGAAGGGGAGGCGGCATGTGGAAGGAAACTGAAAGGGACCTCTAGAAGCTGAGAGCAACTCCCGGTGCACAGCCAGCAAGGAGATGGGGACGTCGGTTCTGCAACAGCAAAGAGGCAAAGAACTGAATTCTGCCAACAATGAAAAAGTTTGGTGGTGGATTCCCCTCCCCTCCCCCGCCCTGGCCCCACAAAGCCTCCAGGTGAGAACCTAGCTTGGGCAACACGTTGATGTTAACCTTGTTAAACTTGAAGCAGAGAACCTAGTCATGCCATGTCAGACTTCTGACCCACAGACTGTGAGCTAATAAATGGGTTTTAAGTTCCTAAACTTGCGGTGATTTGCTACACAGCAATAGAAAGCTAATACACGTACATAATTATACTTTCGAAATACTGTGCTAAACTGAGTTAACAAGTTTCTTTATTTCAAGAATTCTCAAGTGGAGGGGGGGAGACAAATGAGAAGTATGGGATTAACATATACAAACTACTGTACATAAAATAGATAAGCAACAAGGATTGACTGTATAGCACAGGTAATTATACCCAATAGCTTGTAACACCCTATAATGGAATATAATCTGCAAAAAAATCACTCTTCTGTACACCTGAAGTTAACACAATATTGTGAGTCAACCGTACTTCAATTAAAATGTTAAAAATAAAGTACAAGGTATGTGGGTGTGCAAATACCCTTGCACATCCTCCTTTGAATGCTAAAAAAAAGAATTCTCAAGTGTATATTATGCTCATTAGAGTTTTTGTGAATCTCCAAGAAGGAGATACATTGTGATGTGTTTCCTAAACCATGTTGACTGCAGACTCGGTGAGGGACATTGTTCTACCAGCACCAGTTTGGGAAGCTTCTCATATAATCATTCTATTTCCTTTAAAACTTGTGATGGCTTGCTTTCATTTGCCCCAAAATGTTCAAATATCTTAATTTGGCTTTTGGGGACTCGCAGCCTCTATTTCCAGCATCATCCCCGTCATTTTCCCACATCCAGCTTGGCTCACTCTTGTAGACCAAGTCATGATAGTTCAGGCTTCTTTGACTTTGCACATGTCTCATTTTTTGAGACATACTCACACATCCCTTCTGTGACAAGTCCCTGTCCCCCCAGGCAGCTATGCTTGCTGTGCAACTTAAACTCCCTTTGTAACTTTGTATATAGAGCCCTTAGGTCCCATGTCATATTATACGTCTTCACCTCTTCATACCCGATTGTGAGCTACTTGAGGAAAGGAACTGTATTTTATTCATCTCGGTATCCTTCATGACAGAAGTGGACCTCAGGCTTCATCTTCTGGGGTCTCTGGATAGCTTACTCTTTCCTTTATAAAAATTGGGGTGACATTCACCTGTCTCTAATCTTCAACCTTTTTTTTCTTGGATTAAATTTTCAATTTTTTGTGTGTGTGACCAATTATGAGAAATAGGGAGAGTAGAGAAATGGAAAGGAATATTGACACAATCCTAGGGAATAAGAATGAGCAAAGGTTCAAGGTGTGAAGAAAAGTTCCTGAAACTGAAAATCTAGCTACTCCTGGCCCTTCCAGAAATATCTTGAAAACTGAATAGCGTTCTCTTCTTCAGACCCCAGCTCTGCTGCCTATTTTCCCTGGTCTCTCCCTTCCCAGGGGCTATGTATAATTTTCACTTCATTCTAAACTGAACCCATCCTCACTGCCTGCTCCACACTCTTCACCCAATGATGGGTGTTTTGCCTGTTCCAGGTAAGAATCAGTACTCTCCATATCTATCCTTAGAAAATTCTGCTGTGCTGTGTTAAAGCAACGTCAAACAGGCAGAAAAGGCACAATGTTAACATCATTCTCTTCTGCTCTGTTTTTCTGCTTTGGGAAGTTATTTTAAACATTTCTGTCTAACGTAGACACTGATGATACGTAACAAACATCCCTCCCCTGTCTGTCTTCCATCTCTTGCCCCTTCCTTTGGATGAACAAATATCCATCTACTCTTCTACATGTTGCAGTTTCCCTTGCAGTTAACTTGGGTTGAGAGTCTGCCCATTCGAATCTGGGGAAAAGTGAAGCAAGTCACCTTAAGCCCTGGTCCATAAAGGACCCCATACGTTCTTTTTCCCTCTCATCCCCTGCCCCGGTACCCTTGGAGAGCCCCGTGCACCAGATGACGTGAGTTCAAAATGGAAGAGGAACAACTGGTCTACTTCACTTTGTGTGAAGCAGCTATTACATTAAACCCACGGAAGTTTCAAGCGTTTAGTCATTCACGTGGCAGAGCAGAGCCTTCCCCTAGTTTCGTCTGTTAAACATTTAAAACTTGAAAATAGTCCATAAAAATGTACTGGCTGCAAATATGTAAATGAAAATAAAAGATGAGTTTGAAAGAAGTCAGCCAAGAATCCCCACAGTTTTTTCCAAGTGAAGCTTTGTTGTTAAAATTTAAATGCCAAACAAATGCTATAGGCGCTTAAGTTATAATTTAAGTAGTCGGAAGGAAATAAATTTCCCACGCACAGATACAATTTTATCCAAGAACTAGGTTGTACCTCTTCCAGTTTTCTTTCGGAACTCTTAATTATAGAGATTACTAGCTCAAGGAACAGGAGGTTAAACATCTGCTTCCTAAAATGAAGCCAAAGGCTTGAGACAAATAGGGTGAATCATACTAAAAGTAAAGAATGAGAAGCTAAAATTAAACATCACCCCCGGCAGTTCATACCACTTCTAATTGAATAGTCCTCTATCAAGGGCTTGATGTTAGGAGTGCAGTGAGACAGTGAGCGAACCTTTGAGAAAGGCCTTCTCGATGCTTCCTAGCCAGTCCCATTTTATAATCGCCCCCCTCTCTCGTCACATATAGACAGGGGTGTACTTTGTCCTCAGATCCTTCTGCCCCTGCACCCCCTCCATCTGATGCCTGAAATGTCAGTAATTATCCCTTTGGTAATAAAAGTAATCCAAGTTAAAGGTCTTTTGATTTAATTGAATGTTACTTTATTTATTTATTTTTGGCTGTGCTGGGTCTTCGTTGCTGTGTGCAGGCTTTGTGTAGTTGCGGCGAGCGGGGGCCACGCTTCGTTGCGGTGTGGGGGCTTCTCATTGTGGTGGCTTCTCTTGCTGCAGAGCACAGGCTCTAGGTGCGCGGGCTTCAGTAGTTGTGGCATGAGGGCTCTAGAGCGCAGGCTCAGTAGTTGTGGCTCACGGGCTTAGTTGCTCCGCAGCATGTGGGATCTTCCTGGACCAGGGCTCAAACCTGTGTCCCTTGCATTGGCAGGTGGATTCTCAACCACTGCGCCACTAAGGAAGTCCCTATGTTAAATTTTTATATTAGATTTTTTTTTAGAATTTATTTAAATATAAGATGCCTTTTACTACGTATAAAACAAATAAGCTACAAGGATATATTGCACAGCACAGGGAATATAGTCAATATTCTACAATAACTTTACTTTTTATTTTTTTAATATTTTGGCTGTGCTGGGTCTTAGTTGCAGTACACGGGCTCCTAGTTGCGGCATGCGGACTCTTAGTTGCGGCATGCATGCAGGATCTAGTTACCCAACCAGGGATCGAACCCGGGCCCCCTGCATTGGGAGCATGGAGTCCTACCCACTGGGCCACTGGAGAAGTCCCACAATAACTTTAAATAGAGTATAATCTATAAAAATATGGAATGTTATCATCTGAAACTAATAATAGTGTAAGTCAACTATACTTCAATTAAAGATAAATTAATGATAAATAAATAAATATTAGATGTTTTTAAATGACAGCTTCTACACGGTTGTGTAACACGCCTGTTCTGTGTCTTTTGGGTGACAGTCAGTCACGTGCAGCCCCGGGAGGGGACACAGGAGAAGCTCAGGGAATCAAAGTGTATGGTTGCCGCAGGTCCTCGATACAGGAAGCACAGCCCGTGGAGCAGGATCATGTGGGGAAGCCTCAGGATGGTCAGGAGACAGAAAGCAAGAGCGAGGGGAAAACCAAGGCCAGAGCCTGTACTGGGCATTCCCGAGAAGCCAAGGCAGGGCAGGGGAAACAGTTCGCAGTTGGCTAGTTGCAATCATTTCTTCGGGCTCTAAAGTACACGGGTGGTCCCAGATGCCTGGTACCTGGCCTTGGGGTGATTAAGGCAGAGGAATGTGGCCTGCAGATGTGCAAGGTCCAGAGAGAGAAAGTGTGGCCCTGGCCGGGTGAGTTTGCATGTCACAGGCAAGCTGGGCTGAGCCCTTTGCTGTCTCAAAGGACTGGCCACACCAGGGAGGGGCAGTCTCTACGCAGCCAGAAAGGTTTTATAAGGTGTCAAAACATAATGTACAGGGCTTCCCTGGTGGCGCAGTGGTTGAGGGACGGGTTCGTGCCCCGGTCCGGGAGGATCCCACGTGCCACGGAGTGTCTGGGCCCGTGAGCCATGGCCGCTGGGCCTGCGCGTCCGGAGCCTGTGCTCCGCAACGGGAGAGGCCACAACAGTGAGAGCCCCGCGTACCGCAAAAAAAACAACAAAAACAAAAAAACATAATGTACAGAAAATTTAAAAATATATACAATACAAAGTCAAACAGAAGCATAAAAATGAAACATTGACAAACTTACCCATCCCCTCCCTCACCCCGTTCTGCAATTCCATCTCATCTGGAGTAGAGTTAGCACTTTGGTGTGTGTTCTTCCAGGCTTTTCTCTCTTTGCAAACATATGCAAACAAACATACTGACTCCAACATAAGAATGTTTATAAACGTGGAGTCACACTCTGTACATCTCTCTGCTGCTTATGCTTTCACTTGACTATATTTCATGAACAGCCCTCCACATTAATACTTGTAGGTATAACTCGTTACTGTTGGTAGATGCTTTCTCTTTTATAGGATGATTTTCTAATTTATTCAACCGCTGTGTCTTTATAGATGTGTAGGTTATTTTCAGTTGTTGGGTTTTTTAAATAACTACATGTGTGCTTTAATACACATCCTGGTGCATAAATCCCCATGTTCCAATGCTTTTATTTCCCCATGAGATTGTTGGACCAATGAATGCATTGTAAACGTGAATAGATATAATCCATAGCATCAGATTTTTTTCCCAAAATGTTTTAGCCGCTGAAACCAATATCCGCAGTATGGAAGTTTACACATTCTGATCAGCTCTGGCTGTTCTAAATGTTTTCATTTTTATAAATCTGATAGGTGATAATGGTTTCATTATTTTTCTAATTTATTTTTTTCTTGACTATTAATAACACTGAACATCTCAAACAAAGAACTTCTCTATTCAATTTTATAAGAACACTAAGAACTGTGGTTTTCTCCTGGTCTCTTATGAAGATTTGTTCCCCCTGAAGAAGCTGGTTGAGTTACAGCATATCACACATAAGAGCTGATTTTGCTCTTTTTCCTGCAAGTCTGCATTATACATCTTCTGTCTCCCTGGAATGAGATGAAATAAAAGTCTGGCCTTTTCCAAATTCATTTGATTCAGGCTGTGTATAGGAATTTTGAAAAATTCTGTTTGTTATTATCTCATCTTGGAAAATAATGAAAAGAGAACAGCTGTCAGCCTCTCGCTTCTGAATGTTGCCGTAATGTATTTTCTTGGAGGAAATAACATTGAATACATTTAGCTATTGAACATACTTGGTTTAAAACATACCATCATTTTGTGCTGTCACTGAGACCTGATGACACCAGTGTTTTGTGCTTTTGGTACCGTTAAGCCTTGTCTTGCTAAGCAGGATGAATCAGGGAACAAAAATCATTAAGCCCTGGTCTCTGTGAGTGAGTCTAAGGTAAATATACCTGTGAGAGCTACGCACTTACTTCTGATGTAGTGGCCTTAGCAGGGAGATTGGCAAGGTGGCAGTGGGCTTATTTTAATAGCCAGGACCTGTGCCCAAGATCCGTGTAAGGGGGGTGATGCTGAGGTGGTAGTATGAGTCAGTGTTCTCCAGAGAAGCAAAACCAATAGGATCTCTCTCTCACCCCCTCTCTCCCTCATCTGTCTGTCTGTCTATCTATCTATCTATCTATCTATCTATCTGGAGGTTTAAGGAATTGGCTCATACAGTTGGGAAGCTGACAAGTCTTAAATTTATACCACAAGCCAGTAGGCTGGAAATTCAGGTAAAAGTGGATTTGCAGTTTGGGGTCCGAAGGCTGGAAACTCAGGCAGAATTTCTTCTTCTCCAGGAAACCTCAGTCTTAGCTTTTAAGGCCTTCAACAGATTGGATGGGGCACATTACGGAGGGTAATCTGCTTTAAAGTCAACTGATTGTAAATGTTAATCACATCAAATAAAACTACCTTTACAGTAATATCTAGATTAGTGTTTGACCGAACAACTGAGCACCATATTCTTGCCAAGTTGACACACAAAATTAACCATCACTGTTGTGTATCATTTGCTTCAGAGGAGTTCAAATGACACAACCACTATTCTTTTCTCTATGGAGCAAGCAATTTAAAGTGGAGCCTGGCTGCAGTCCAGCTGTGTTCCAGGAAAGATTTTTTTTTTTTTTTTTTTTTTTTTTTGTGGTACGCGGGCCTCTCACTGTTGTGGCCTCTCCCGTTGCGGAGCACAGGCTCCGGACGCGCAGGCTCAGCGGCCATGGCTCGCGGGCCCAGCCGCTCCGCGGCATGTGGGATCCTCCCGGACCGGGGCACGAACCCACGTCCCCTGCATCGGCAGGCGGACTCTCAACCACTGCGCCACCAGGGAAGCCCCAGGAAAGATTTCTAATGTCCCATTCATCTCTAGCACATCTACCCCCATGAGCAGCAAATGCAGAGACCATGAATATATCCTGCTTTAGGGAAAAAGTAGGAAAATATGAAGAGAATGCTTGATTCTTCTATTCTCCCACCTTCCTTCTTTTCCTCCTTTGTCCACTTAACCCAATAAACTGACCTCTTTTCCTTTTTAAAGTAGCTGGTGTTAGAGTGCTCAATTGAAATGGAATAAAGCATTCTTTTCTTGGCATAATTCTTCTAGCTAATGGGAAAAAACATTCTGGGCCATATGGATAATTTTAAGTAAAATTTGCACCTGAGTCATTGGCCTTAGCATCTATATACTTTTTTAAAGATTTATTTATTTGTTTGTTTGTTTTTGGCTGCATTGGGTCTTAGTCGCAGCAAGCAAGGTCTCCGTTGAGGCATGCGGGCTCTTCGTTGCGGGCTTCTCTCTAGTTGTGGCGTGGGCTCCTGGGCTCATGGGCTCTTGTAGTTGTGGCGTGCGGGCTTAGTTGCCCTGCAGCATGTGAGATCTTAGTTCCCTGACCAGGGATCGAACCCGCGTCCCCTGCATTGGAGGGAAGGTTCTTTACTGCTGGACCACCAGGGAAATCCCTAGCATTTATATTGATGAAATATATTGGAGAACTTAAAAATGTCCACTTCTACTTCACTTGTGTAATTAAAAAAATAACGGACTGAGGTGAAATTCATGTAACAAATTATTTTAAAGTGAACAATTCATTAGCATTTAGCACATTCATAGCGTTGTGCAAACACCACCTCTCTCTAGTTCCAAAACATTTCCATCATTCCAAAGTGAAACTTGATCCATTAAGCCATTTCTCCCCACTCCCCATTCCTGTCAGCTCTTGGCACCCACTAATCTAGGTTCTATGGCTATGGATTTATCCATTCTGGATAGTTCTTATAAATGGAATCATACATATGTGACACTTTGTGTCTGGCTTCTTTAACTCAGCATAATGTTTTGGAAGTCCATCGATAGTGTAGCATACATCAGTACTTCATTTCTTTCAATAGCTGAATAATATCCACTTAATATATATAGCACGATTTGTTCATTTACCTGATGATGGGCATCTGGGTTGTTTCCACCTTTTGGCTATCGTGAAGAGTGCTGCTATGAACACGTGTGTACATGTTCTTGTTTGAGTACCTGGTTTCAGTTCTTTCGGGTATATATCTAGGAGTGGAATTGCGGGGTCATATAACTTTTTGAGGAACTGTCAAACTGTCTTCCACAGTGGCTGAACCATTTTACATTCTCATCAGCAATGTATGAAGGTTCCAATTTCTCCACATCTTCTCATTTAACATTTGTTGTATTTTGTTTTGTTTTCAAAATGTATTTCATTCTAGCCACCCTAGTGGGTGTGAAGTGGTACCTCATTGTGATTTTGATTTACATTTCCTTAATGACTAATAATGTTTTGTATCTCTTCATGTGCACTTGTGTAATTTTAGCATTGTAATTCCATCCTGAATTCTAGGTACATGGCAGGGTTTCTCATCTGGTGTGGTATACATAGCATAGGTCACAGATATGCCAAATTATTGACCCCCTCAGCCCTTGGGGCTGCTGGGGGAGACTTTAGATGGTCAGAGTCCCTGGGGTCATTCATCTCAGGCTGTAAGCAGACTCCTCCACTTTCTCCATCATTCTCTATGTGTGCCAGTATGTGAATAATTTTGGAGGTACTGCTTTTTGGGGGTGTAGGAAACCAGAGTCCTCTTGATCCATCTTAGTTAAGTGGACAACAAACTGACTCTGAGCTGTTTTATAGCATTGGAATTCGTTTAATTTTTTTCAGAAATCATAACAACTTTCTGTAATGGCTTACTAAGAATAGCCATTCTTAGACTATGTTCCTAAAATAGGGCTATATATTAATGTAATTAGAAAAGTCTAGTGATATATTACAACAATCATGATAAGTCATTTAACTTTGGAGAATTTTAATCTTCAAAATAGCATACAACATATGCATACTTTAAATACTAAAATGCAAAGCATTTAAAATACAAATACTATGTATTTGTTTTATATCATGATTTATGAGAGATAGATGTTTTGGATAAAATCCCAGTTCTAGGCAGTGTGAGGATCATCCATCCAAGGTTAACATCTTAAGGCAATGGTTAATGCCAGATATTTCAATAGTTTAGCTTATGAGATATTTCATATACCTGGTGCTTAATTAATAGTACTGTCTTTGAATGGCATTGGGAATCATAATTCAAATGAGCTCACAACATAATACCTTATTTAGAGTTATGTAGAAGAGCATTTAGTTGCATTTTAAAGTCCTTCTGAAGCTTCCTCTGACAGGGACTAGATGTTATCATGTCTGGCTTCTGGGCAGTAAGTAAAAAAATGTGCAACTGGATGCTCTTGGTGATGAAGAAGGCATTGAGACAGGCCCTTCAATCAGAGTCTCCAGCCTAATCCACTCCTGGAGGGCAAAGAGAAAGAGTTGATACCTGTTAGATTTTGTGAATCAATGGAAACATCATCTGAAACAAAATTCAGGCACTCAACCTCAAGGGTCATGTTGACCAAGTCAACCCACCATTTCAGGTTCTTCTGGGTCTTAATCCAAAGCCCCTTTCCCCACCCAGGACATTTCTATGCTCAGAGAAAATAGAAAACCTCCCCTCCCCAAACATAGCCATTTTGTGCTAGTTATATCAGATTAAAATGAACATCATAGACAATATATGGTCAACGCAACCTAGAACATAAAGATTACTAAAGAAGACAATAGGAAGTGTCTCAGCAAGGCAATTAGCAACCTGATTGGTAAACTGTTGCAAACTGCACTACATATGCAGACACCATGGTTCTTCTCTCAACCCTGGTTTAGAGCCCTTCAAAATTCAGAACTGAGGGAAATGGACATCTTCTAGTTCTGGAACCACCCTAGTATCAGTATGAGCCTGGTAAACACACAGCCTTTGGAAAAGGAGTCAATGCCAGTCACAACCAGGAAGGAAGCTCTATTGGATAAAATACATTTAAGATGAAAATTTCCTAATTATCTACAGGATGACTAGCACCAAGGAATGTTTACAGGCAGATAGAAACTATAGGCAATCTGCTCTTTCTTATGGAAAATTGCAACAGACAGAACTCTCCCACAGGAGCTGAACATGTCCACATGCCATCCCAAACACAGCTTCCCTGCATTTCTTAATAATGCTGTTTTACTGAAGAAATTAAGTTATACTATTTTGTCATTAGCAAAATAACAATATGCATGGAAATGACAGAAAGCCTGACTTCTGGAGAATATCTGCAAATAAATAATCAATCCTCTTGTGAAACCAATGCTAGAATAGTATTACCTAGTTTAATGGCCTTTTGTCCTAAAATCAAATCTCATGAGAACCAGTGGCTAGAGGAAAAAAGTAGCAAAGGAAAAAGAAATAAAACAAAAACAACAGTATCAACAACAGAATCCTTATTTATAGCATCATTCTGTGCTAGCATGAGAACACTTATTTAAAAAATATCTTACCAGGATAGCAGAAACGGTTTTTCAAGTGGTAAGGAACATTTTGTTATAAACACTTTCTACCCGCAGTAGAATGCAAGAAATTGAAGGCACAGTAAAATCAACCCAAAGGTCAGATTATCCAAGTGATGTCTGTGAAATTAATGTATTTGCATTAGCTCATGTATATAAAAACATTAGTATCTGCTAACCTTGAGTTTAGAAAGAACCAATGATGGATGTTTAAGAAATGAGAATACAGCCAGGTGTCAGTGCTGTGCTTCTGAGGTGGGAGAGGCAACTTCAGGACATTAGTCCACAAGAGAACTCCCAGCTCCACGTAATATCAAATGGAGAAAATCTCCCAGAGATCTCCATCTCAACACCAACACCCAGCTTCACTCAACGACCAGCAAGATACAGTGCTGGACACCCTATGCCAAACAACTAGCAAGACAGGAACACAATCCCACCCATTAGCAGAGAGGCTGCCTAAAATCATAATAAGGCCACAGACACCCCAAAATACACCACCAGACGTGGACCTGCCCACCGGAAAGACAAGATCCAGCCTCATCCACCAGAACACAGGCACTAGTCCCCTCCACCAGGAAGCCTACACAACCCACTGAACCAACTTTACCCACTGGGGACAGACACCAAAAACAACAGGAACTACGAACCTGCAGCCTGCAAAAAGGAGGCCCCAAACAAAGTAAGATAAGTAAAATGAGAAGACAGAAAACCACACAGCAAATGAAGGAGCAAGATAAAAACCCACCAAACCTAACAAATGAAGAGGAAATAGGCAGTCTACCTGAAAAAGAATTCAGAATAATGATAGTAAAGATGATCCAAAATCTTGGAAATAAAATAGAGAAAATGCAAGAAACATTTAACAAGAACCTAGAAGAACTAAAGAGGAAACAAGCAACGATGAACAACACAATAAATGAAATTAAAAATACTCTAGAAGGGATCAATAGCAGAATAACTGAGGCAGAAGAATGGATAAGTGACCTGGAAGATAAAATAGTGGAAATAACTACTGCAGGGCAGAATAAAGAAAAAAGAATGAAAAGAACTGAGGACAGTCTCAGAGATCTCTGGGACAACATTAAATGCACCAACATTCGAATTATAGGGGTCCCAGAAGAAGAAGAGAAAAAGAAAGGGACTGAGAAAATATTTGAAGAGATTATAGTTGAAAACTTCCCTAATATGGAAAAGGAAATAGTTAATCAAGTCCCGGAAGCACAGATAGTCCCATACAGGATAAATCCAAGGAGAAACACGCCAAGACACATATTAATCAAACTATCAAAAATTAAATACAAAGAAAAATTATTAAAAGCAGCTAGGGAAAAATAACACACAAGGGAATCCCCATAAGGTTAACAGCTGATCTTTCAGCGGAAATTCTGCAGGCCAGAATGGAGTGGCAGGACATATTTAAAGTGATGAAGGAGAAAAACCTACAACCAAGATTACTGTACCCAGCAAGGATCTCATTCAGATTTGATGGAGAAATTAAAACCTTTATAGACAAGCAAAAGCTGAGAGATTTCAGCACCACCAAACCAGCTTTACAACAAATGCTAAAGGAACTTCTCTAGGCAAGAAACACAAGAGAAGGAAAAGACCTACAATAACAAACCCAAAACAATTAAGAAAATGGGAATAGGAACATACATATCGATAATTACCTTAAATGTAAATGGATTAAATGCTCCCAACAAAGACACAGACTGGCTGAATGAATACAAAAGCAAGACCCATATATATGCTGTCTACAAGAGACCCACTTCAGGCCTAGGGACACATACAGACTGAAAGTGAGGGGATGGAAAAAGATATTCCATGCAAATGGAAACCAAAAGAAAACTGGAGTAGCAACTCTCATATCAGACAAAATAGACTTTAAAATAATGACTATTACAAGAGACAAAGAAGGACACTACATAATGATCAAGGGATTGATCCAAGAAGAAGATATAACAATCGTAAATAATTATGCACCCAACATAGGAGCACCTCAATACATAAGGCAAATACTAACAGCCATAAAAGGGGAAATCGACAGTAACACATTCATAGTAGGGGACTTTAACACCCCTACTATGGACTTTCACCAATGGACAGATCATCCAAAATGAAAATAAATAAGGAAACACAAGCTTTAAATGATACGTTAAATAAGATGGACTTAATTGATATTTATAGGACATTCCATCCAAAAACAACAGAATACACATTCTTCTCAAGTGCTCATGGAACATTCTCTAGGATAGATCATATCTTGGGTCACAAATCAAGCCTTGGTAAATTTAAGGAAATTGAAATCATATCAAGTATCTTTTCTAACCACAACGCTATGAGACTAGATATCAATTACAGGAAAAAATCTGTAAAAAATACAGGCACATGGAGGTTAAACAATACACTACTTAAGAACCAAGAGATCACTGAAGAAATTAAAGAGGAAATCAAAAAATACCTAGAAACAAATGACAAGGAAAACACGACGACCCAAAACCTATGGGATGCAGCAAAAGCAGTTCTAAGAGGGAAGTTTATAGCAATACAATCCTACCTTAAGAAACAAGAAACATCTCAAATAAACAACCTAACCTTACACCTAAAGCAATTAGAGAAAGAAGAACAAAAAACCCCCAAAGTTAGCAGAAGGAAAGAAATCATAAAGATCAGATTAGAAATAAATGAAAAAGAAATGAAGGAAACGATAACAAAGATCAATAAAGCTAAAAGCTGGTTCTTTGAGAAGATAAACAAAACTGATAAACCATTAGCCACACTCATCAAGAAAAAAAGGGAGAAGATTCAAATCAGTAGAATTAGAAGTGAAAAAGGAGAAGTAACAACGAACACTGCAGAAATACAAAAGATCATGAGAGATTACTACAAGGCAACTCTATGCCAATAAAATGGACAACCTGGAAGAAATGCACAAATTCTTAGAAATTCACAACCTTCTGAGCCTGAGCCAGGAAGAAATAGAAAATATGAACAGACCAATCACAGGCACTGAAATTGAAATGGTGATTAAAAATCTTCCAACAAACAAAAGCCCAGGACCAGATGGATTCACGGGCGAATTCTATCAAACATTTAGAGAAGAGCTAACACCTATCCTTCTCAAACTCTTCCAAAATGTAGCAGAAGGAGGAACACTCCCAAATTCATTCTATAAGGCCACCATCACCCTGATACCAAAACCAGACAAAGATGTCACAAAGAAAGAAAACTACAGGCCAATATCACTGATGAACATAGATGCAAAAATCCTCAACAAAATACTAGCAAACAGAATCCAACAGCACATTAAAAGGATCATAAACCATGATCAAGTGGGGTTTTTTCCAGGAATGCAAGGATTCTTCAATATATGCAAGTCAATCAACGTGATACACCATATTAACAAATTGAAGGAGAAAAACCATATGATCATCTCAATCGATGCAGAGAAAGCTTTCGACAAAATTCAACACCCATTTATGATAAAAACCCTCCAGAATGTAGGCATAGAGGGAACTTTCCTCAGCATGATAAGGGCCATATATGAGAAACCCACAGCCAACATCGTCCTCAATGGTGAAAAACTGAAAGCATTTCTACTAAGATCAGGAACAAGACAAGGTTGCCCACTCTCACCACTCTTATTCAACATAGTTTTGGAAGTTTTAGCCACAGCAATCAAAGAAGAAGAGAAAAGAAAAGGAATCCAAATCAGAAAAGAAGAAGTAAAGCTGTCACTGTTTGCAGATGACATGATACTATACATAGAAAATCCTAAAGATGCTACCAGAAAATTACTAGAGCTAATCAATGAATTTGGTAAAGTAGCAGGATACAAAATTAATGCACAGAAATCTCTGGTGTTCCTATACACTAATGATGAAAAATCTGAAAGTGAAATTAAGAAAACTCCCATTTACCACTGCAACAAAAAGAATAAAATATCTGGGAATAAACCTACCTAGGGAGACAAAAGACCTGTATGCATAAAATTATAAGACACTGATGAAAGAAATTAAAGATGATACAAATAGATGGAGAGATATACCATGTTCTTGGGTTGGAAGAATCAACATTGTGAAAATGACTCTACTACCCAAAGCAATCTACAGATTCAATGCAATCCCTATCAAACTACCACTGGCATTTTTCACAGAACTAGAACAAAAAAATTCACAATTTGTATGGAAACACAAAAGACCCCGAATAGCCAAAGCAATCTTGAGAACGAAAAACGGAGCTGGAGGAATCAGGCTCCCTGACTTCAGACTATACTACAAAGCTACAGTAATCAAGACAGTATAGTACTGGCACAAAAACAGAAATATAGATCAATGGAACAAGATAGAAAGCCCAGAGATAAACCCACGCACATACGGTCACCTTATCTTTGGTAAAGGAGGCAGGAATGTACAGTGGAGAAAGGAAAGCCTCTTCAGTAAGTCGTGCTGGGAAAACTGGACAGGTACATGTAAAAGTATGAGATTAGAACACTCCCTAACACCATACACAAAAATAAGCTCAAAATGGATTAAAGTCCTAAATGTAAGGCCAGAAACTATCAAACTCTTAGAGGAAAACATAGGCAGAACACTCTATGACGTAAATCACAGCAAGATCCTTTTTGACGCACCTCCTAGAGAAATGGAAATAAAAACAAAAATAAACAAATGGGACCTAATGAAACTTCAAAGCTTTTACACAGCAAAGGAAACCCTAAACAAGACGAAAAGACAACCTTCAGAATGGGAGAAAATATTTGCAAATGAAGTAACTGACAAAGGATTAATCGCCAAAATTTATAAGCAGCTCATGCAGCTCAATATCAAAAAAACAAACAACCCATTCCAAAAATGGGCAGAAGACCTAAATAGACATTTCTCCAAAGAAGATATACAGACTGCCAACAAACACATGAAAGAATGCTCAACATCATTAATCATTAGAGAAATGCAAATCAAAACTACAATGAGATATCATCTCACACTAGTCAGAACGGCCATGATCAAAAAATCTAGAAACAATAAATGCTGGAGAGGGTGTGGAGAAAAGGGAACCCTTTTGCATTGTTGCTGGGAATGTAAATTGATACAGCCACTGTGCAGAACAGTATGGAGGTTCCTTTAAAAACTACAAATAGAACTACCATAATACCCAGCAATCCCACTACTGGGCATATACCCTGAGAAAACCATAATTCAAGAAGAGTCATGTACCAAAATGTTCATTGCAGTTCTATTTACAATAGCCAGGAGATGGAAGCAACCTAAGTGTCCATCATCAGATGAATGGGTAAAGAAGATGTGACACATATATACAATGGAATATTACTCAGCCATAAAAAGAAACAAAATTGAGCTATTTGTAATGAGGTGGATAGACCTAGAGTCTGTCATACAGAGTGAAGTTAGTCAGAAAGAGAAAGACAAATACCGTATGCTAACGCATATGTATGGAATTTAAGAAAACAAAATGTCATGAAGAACCTAGGGGTAAGACAGGAATAAAGACACAGACCTACTAGAGAATGAACTTGAGGATATGGGGAAGGGGAAGGGGAAGAGGAAACTGTGACAAAGCGAGAGAGAGGCATGGACATATATATACTACCAAATGTAAAATAGATAGCTAGTGGGAAGCAGCTGCATAGCACAGGGAGATCAGCTCGGTACATTGTGACTGCCTGGAGGGGTGGGATAGGGAGGGTGGGAGGGAGGGAGACGCAAGAGGGAAGAGATATGGGAACATATGTGTATGTATAACTGATTCACTTTGTTATAAAGCAGAAACCAACACACCATTGTAAAGCAATTATACTCCAATAAAGATGTAACAAAAAATAAAATAAAATAAAAAATAAAAAGTCTAGCATCCAAAAAACTAAAAATAGAATTACTATATGACCCAGCAATCCCACCACTGGGCATCTACCCAGAGAAAACCATAATTCAAAAAGACACATGCACCCCAATGTTCATTGCAGCACTATTTACAATAGCCAGGTCACGGAAGCAACCTAAATGCCCACTGACAGACAACTGGATAAAGAAGTTGTGGTACACATATACAATGGAATATTACTCAGCCATAAAAAGGAACGAAATTGGGTCATTTGTAGAGACATGGATGGATCTAGAGACTGTCATACAGAGTGAAGTAAGTCAGAAAGAGAAAAACAAATATCGTATATTAACGCATATATGTGGAACCTAGAAAAATGGTACCGATGAACCGGTTTGCAGGGCAGAAATAGAGCCACAGATGTAGAGAACAAACGTATGGACACCAAGGGGGTAAAGTGGTGGTGGTGTGATGAATTGGGAGATTGGGATTGACATGTATACACTGATGTGTATAAAATGGATAACGAATAACAACCTGCTGTATAAAAAAATAAATACAATTCTAAAATTCATAAAGAAAAACCCATGCTATCGATGAACCTCCTACTCATCAGTACGTCACCAGCTCACAGATAGCAATTTATTTTTATAATGTACTCATAAATCAGTTTGATGGATTTTTTCCTTATAATGAGCAGAATATTATGCATATCAGGGACAGGCAAATTAATAATTAACCTAGGGGTCATGGAAAATTAATTTAGAGTGAGTTGACAGCTGTCGTGTGGGTCATTATTACCTTGTTAGAGACAAAGCTTGCTGATATTTCTTTAATACTACTGTGAGATAACAGAAAAAATATATATTTGGGTCTCTGCCCAAGTTCCTGCAACAGAGCTCCTAAAACTCTTGCAATTTCCTAGTGATAAGAGCACTGAGAACATCTTCTGTTCTAATATTTGGTCTTTGAGCCCCCATCCTGACACAGAGTTCCTAAACCCCTTGCAATTTCCTGGATGAAAACTGTCCTTTGTTCTAATAACATGACTCTTGGTGGGTTCCTGAATGGGGGCTGGTCACCAGAAAGACCAAGCCATGATTAGAAACTTAGAATTTTCAGCACCATCCCCTTCTGCAGCGAGGGAAGAGGGGATACAAGTGGAGTTAATGATTGATCATCCCTGTGTGATAAAGCCCTCCATGAAAATTCCAATAGTTTGGGGTTTGAAGAGCTTCTAGGTGGTGGCCACGTGGAGGTGCTGGGAGAGTGGCACACCTGCACAGGGCATGAAAGCTCCGCCCCTTCCCACACACCTGTCCTACACATCTCTTCCACCTGGGTGTTCATCTGTGTCGTTTATCATATCCTTTTAAAATAAACTGGTAAACAATAAATAAACTGTTTTCCTGAGTCTGTAAGCTGCTCTAGCAAATTAATGAAACCTGAGAAGGGATCATGGGAACGTCTGATGTATAGCCAATTGCTCAGAAGCACAAGTGACAAACTGGCTTTGCTATCGGCGTCTGAAGTGGGATGAGGGCAATCTTGCGGGATGGAGCCCTTAACCTGTGGAATCTGATGCCATCTCCCAGTAAATGGTGTCAGATTTGAGTTATTAAATTGTAGGACCCCCAGCTAGTGTTGCATAGAATGGCTTGAAACTCCCACGCGGTAGTGTCCGTAGCGTTCTGAGTGTGATGGTTGTGTGAAAGTAAAGGAGAGACACAGTCAGTAGTGTAGGTTTTTGCTACACAAGTACCGTATCATAGTTTTTAATGTTAATGAAAAGTACCACAGGCTTTATAGCCAGGGTTATTATTATCACTTTGTAGATAATTAAGTTGTGTTTCTACATCTTAACAAAATAATTTTTATCATTGAGTATTGGTATTAGAGTCTCATGTGTGTTCAGTAGTTGTCATGTGGCCAGAGAGAGTTCATGGAGTCTCTCTAGTGTCTAATTTATTAGTATTTTGGCGTTACGTCTGTTTGACACAAAATTGAGTAACTTCAGAGTGTAAAAGTTACCTAGAGACACTCCAACATCATTTTGTAATTTTACAGATAATTTTACAAATGAAGGAATTTGAGCGTAGAAATGTGATGTAATTAGTACAGAATCACAGTTAGTGGAAGAGCTAAATGCAGGATCCAGGCGTTGGACTCTGGTCCCCAAGTTCTTCCTTAAAATGTAAGGAGTGAGTGAAGGAGCTCCCTCTGAGGGAGGCCTGTCCAGGATATCATCAACTAGAGCAAGAATTCAGCATTCATAACACTGAGAGGCTGCAGGTAGTAATTTTAAGGAGAATAAGAAAAGTATATTGACTTGCATTTGACAACTCTGACTTTACTTTCTCTAAACTTATTTGCATTTGTAGCCATTGCAAACCTAACCAGAGCATTAGAAATATGTTTTTATTGGCAGAGATCTTATTTTTCAAATGGCGTCATTTTGTAACTCTGTTATCAAGCTATCAATTTAATCTACAAAATGGATTAAAATTATGTTTTGATCCTTTCTTGGTTTTTTGTTTTGTGGGTTGGTTGGTTGGTTGTTAGGTTGTGATTCATTTATTTTTGTTTGTGGTCTAATATCAGTGCTGCCTAGGATATGGCAAGTTTGCTAATGATGCTAATTAAGTTTACATGTTATTTAGTTTTTCTTTCTTTTAATCGCTGACACTCCACCTTGATGTTGAACTGCTCATTACACCACGGAGCTCAGAAATATGCTCCTTTTTGTACGTGAAGTATGTCCACTTAGTATGTAGAATTAGCATGGGTTTAGTTCCCTTTAGACATTTTATGTTCGACTGTACAAAAGCACAATGAAAATAACCAGGGTTCAGAAGATGTTTTTATAGAGCAGAAATAATGAGCCTGATTCTCTGACTCACAGGCTACAGATGGATCCCACTGTCAGGTTAGCAAGAGAGGAAGAAAGAAAACAATTTTGTCTTGCCTGTTGGTCAGGAACAGGTTGTAACCTCCTTGTTTCTTCTATCCCCAGAGCCTACTGCATCCCGGAGAACAGAGCTGCCCCCTCAAGCCCCTGGGCGCCGACTTCCCAGCCTGACCGCTGTTCAGCCAAGCTCTTGTGATGCAGCACAGAGGGCGACACGATTCTTAGGAGCCAGAGCCTTGGAACAGCTGCCAGGCAAGGCCTCCTTTCATTGGCTGTTCCCCTCCCGTGGATATGAGGGGCTTCTCCGAGCTCATAGACACTGGCGGCGTCCTTGTGATCATCATCTCGAACAAAGGAGCAAGTGAGTTTTTGTTTGTTTGTTTTTACTGTCAATTATTGTTCATCCATTTAGGGCTGAGATTGAGTTTTTGGTTTTTTGGGGGGGTTTTTTTGCGGTACGCAGGCCTCTCACTGTTGTGGCCTCTCCCGTTGCGGCCTCTCCCGTTGCGGAGCACAGGCTCCGGATGTGCAGGCTCAGCGGCCGTGGCTCACAGGCCCAGCCGCTCCGCAGCACGTGGGATCTTCCCGGACTGGGGCACGAACCTGTGTCCCCTGCATCGGCAGGCAGGCCGTCAACCACTGTGCCACCAGGGAAGCCCTGAGATTGAGTTTTTAAATCATAGTAGATGACTTTGAAGAAGCTAAGGGCCAAAAGACAGACTTTTCCCCAAGGTCTGTAACCAGCTAGTGGCAGAGTTTGCATTAATTCCTCTTTCTACCACACCACCCTTTATTTCTTTCTCTCTACAGTGTCTACATACTAGTTGCTCAATAGACAGTTACTGGTTTAATTTGATTCAGTTAAGTTAATCATCATATGCATTAACCTCATCATAGCATTTGGTCTCTGCCCCAAATCTTATGCGCAGGGAGTAACTCCAGCTCAGACACGAGCTCCCTCCACCCTCCTCTGGAGGCCCGCTGGAGTTGTGGGAAAGCTCAGGCTCCCATTCCTGCATCCTTGAGACCTAGCAATGGTGCAACCGAGGAGAACCATCCCCCATGACTGTCTCACCGACCCCTCTGGGTTTTGTTCACCTTCTCTGGGAGCTGTTCACCCACCCTAGGGTGTGGAGCTGAAAACAAATCAGTCAGTTGACTCGTGGTCAACGACCATTTTCTGGTGCCTCCTCTGCGCCTGGTAGAGTGCTGGGCCCTGGGAATATAGCGATACAAGATGTGGCTCTTTCCTGCAAGGAGCTCAAGGACGGGGGGCTGTGGCTGGCCGGGCCCAAGCCTTCTTAGGCCTGATGAGCAGAATGCAGACCTGCCTTATCTGCAAGTAGCTAGAGCCTGGAGAGCCAGCCTGATCATTTACAAGGCAAGTTCATGAACTTCCCATCAAGCTTGTGACTGGTGGTTTCCTTTTCCCACCCGAGACTCCTGTTGGGGCACCTCTGTGAGGACTGGGTGGGACAGTGAGAGGCGAGGCCACTCTCCTGCGTGCTTGTACGGGTTTCCCCCGCTGTCCGAAAGTGGAGCGTTCCTACGAAACCTTTCCTAAGCCGAAACGGCGTAAAGGGAAGAAGCAATTACCTTAGGACACATCTTATTAACAGATGCTCAGAATACATCAAGATGAAGCACAGATGCCCACAGACACAGTTCAAAGCTTATGGTGGCTTGATGCTGAGATGCTGAGTGTGGGTCCCAGGGAAGGGGCCTCGTGGGACCACTCCAGGTGCACGGGGTACATGCTGCCTCTATAAAGGCTGCTGCAAAACACATGCTGAACACTAATTTTCGCTTTTTGCCTTTTTTCGTAAAAAAGAATATCCTCTTCAGACTTATTTTGGTTACGGAAAACAGGTACTAACGTAGGCCTTTTGTAAAAGCGAAGTGTTTAAGTGGTGTAAAGTGAATTTTCAAAAAGCCAGCATATCTAGATCTAGATCTGTTACACAGCCTCATTACAGATTTGAATTTCACAAAAGTGAAAGCAACTGAAATCCTATTTGTCATTCTTTCCCATCTTTGATCTCGGACCGGCTATTTATTGCCTGCTGCAGGTCATTTGGAGTCAGCAGGGTGGACAAGAATAACTTGCACTGTGGCAGGGGTAAGAAGAGTGGGATAAAGGTCGGCTTGCCTAGCCACCAGGAGGCCTGCTTCTTCTTTTTTTTTTTTTCAATTCTTTTTCATTGTGGTTTATTATGGGATATTGAATATAGTTTCCTGTGCTATACAATAAGACCTTGTTGTTTATCCATTCTATATATAATAGTTTGCATCTGCTAGTTCCAAACTCTCAATCTAACCCTCCCCTGCACCCCTCCTTGGCAACCACAAGTCTGTTCTCTGTCTGTGAGTCTGTTTCTGTTTCGTAGATAAGTTCATTCATTTCATATTTTAGACTCCATATATAAGTGATATCATGTGGTATTTGCCTTTTTCTTTCTGACTTAACTTCACTTACTATGATAATCTCTAGGTCCATCTATGTAGCTGCAAATGGCAAAATTTCATTCTTTTTTATGGCTGAGTAGTATTCCATTGTACATATGTACCACATCTTCTTTATGCATTCATCTGTCCGTGGACATTTAGATTGTTTCCGTGTCTTGGCTATTGTAAACACTGCTGCTATGAACATAGGGGTGCGTGTATCTTTTCAACGTATAGTTTTGTCCTGATATGTATCCAGGAGTGGGAATGCTGGATCATATGGTAACTCTATTTTTAGTTTTTTGAGGAACCTCCATTATGTTTTCCATAGTGGCTGCACCACTTTACATTTCTACCAACAGTATAGGAGGGTAAGCTTGTCTCCACACCCTCTCCAGCATTTGTTATTTGTAGACTTTTAAAAAAAATTAATCTATTTATTTATTTATTTTATTTTTGGCTGCATTGGGTCTGCATTGCTGCACACGGACTTTCTCTAGTTGCAGCGAGCGGGGGCTACTCTTCGTTGTGGTGCACGGGCTTCTCATTGTGGTGGCTTCTCTTGTTGCGGAGCACAGGCTCTGGGCAAGCGGGCTTCAGTAGTTGTGGCGTGCAGGCTTCAGTAGTTGTGACACGTGGGCTCAGTAGCTGTGGCTCAAGGGCTCTTAGAGCGCAGGCTCAGTGGTTGTGGCGCACGGGCTTAGTTGCTCCGCGGCATGTGGGATCTTCCCGGACCAGGGCTCGAATCCGTGTCCCCTGCATTGGCAGGTGGATTCTTAACCACTGCGCCACCAGGGTGAGCCCTGTAGACTTTTTAATTATGGCCATTCTGACCAGTGTGAGGTGGTACTTCATTGTAGTCTTGATTTGCATTTCTCTAATAATTAGCGATGTTGAGCATGTTTTCATGTGCCTATTTCAGGAGGCCTGCTTCTTGGCCTCCACGTTCTAGCCCAGAGCAGCCAGACTCTGTGCCCTGAACGCACGTGGCATTGTAGGAGGGGATTGAGGTAGAAGACCTTGTGCCACAACCAAGTCCCCCTCTTGGCCAACACCAAATGGAGCCAAACACAGATCAATCTGGAGAAGGTTTAGATGGAGGCGAACGTGGTTCAGGCTGCCTAGCTGGGGACAAAGGCTGAAGCTTAACTGTTGGTGGTGGCAGTGACTCTAGCCCCTCCTGAGCCTTGTCCCAGCTGCTGTGCTGTCACGGCCATTCTCGGAAATCCCAGGGGTCCCTCCCCATTCATTCCATGGGGAGGTTCCGAGGAAGGGGAGTCCCGGCAGTGGTGGCCTTTCTTCTCCAAAGACTAGCACCACATCTAGACTTGTAGCAGGCGGCTAAGGCAGAGCTGGTGGGAACCATTCACTACGCTATCATCCAGTACATGCTAGTGGGCCTGTGGGGAGTCTCCATTACTGCAGAGATGAGATGCTGTCACCATCAGATGGTGGAGCTGGTGAGTCAGGAACAGAACCCTGGTTTTGAAAAGAGACCTGAGCCTTTGCTAGGGCAATGGGCACAAAGGCTGGTCACAGTGATGTCATCTAAGCTGCATCAAATTAAGGAGCCCTTAAGAGGTCCAAGGCTGAGGAGGGTGTGCCCTTCCTCCCTGGGCACGGAGAGGAGGGGAACTCCTATTCAAAATGAGTCGGGGCTAAGGAACCTGGACCAGCATTGTCATTTGTGATCACTTGAGCTCTGTGCATGACCCTTGGGTCCCTACAGAAGCCAAGGGCTGAGGAGGCAGGGGCAGTAATGTGCCTTGTGGGGTACAAGGCAGCCCGTTGAGTGCTGGCGTGGCTCCCCATCGCCCCCACCCCCAGCTGTAGCTAGGAGCTCTCCAACCCGCAGTGTTCCTCACCCCCCGGGGGACCTTGTCTATATCCCTTGAAGAGGCCCCTCGCTGATAACGAGTGAGGCAGTGGAACAGCATCGGCCACTCAATTGACCCTTATTCTGAATATCCTTTGCACGTTTGCAAGCCCTCAAACCTGGACTGGAGTTTTGAGTTCTGGCCGAGCACACGCGGGAATCACGTATAGAGCAGAAAACTATTCAAGTTCGGTAAGAGCTGGGTGGGCGATCCACACCTGCTTTCACAGAAGTGGGTACCAGTGACACCTAACCCAGTCCCAGGTGGGTGACCTGAGGCTCTCAACTCATGCGCTGAATTGGGAGAAATGAAAAGTTATTCAAGAGAAGGTGGCTGGGGATGGATGTGTAGGAGAAAGACATTCCAGGCAGAAGGGACAGTGTAAGCAAGGGTGTGGAGTTCAGGGAACTGGTGGTAGGGTTGCTCAGTCTTTATTGGCAAAGTTATTCCCAAGACTCTCAGGAAGTTTCTATTAAGGCATTCAGTCATTCAACAGACATGTATTGAATGCCCACAGTGTACAAGGCAAAAGGCATTAAAAAGGTTAATAAGGCTTGAGAGAAAGAGGTGAGGGAGATTAAGAGGTACAGACTTCCAGCTGCAAAATAAATGAGACATGGGTATGAAATGTACAGGGTGGGGAATATAGAAAACAAGAAAAAAGAGGTGTAAATGTTAAATGTGTCCAGTTTTGTTGCAGAACAGTTATACCTCCATAAAGCTAAAAAATTTTTCCCTAATGTTAAAAATTGAAATAAAAAAGTTGATAAGGCTTATTCTCTGTCCTCAATGAACTCACAATTTAGCAAATATTATTTATAAAGGAACAGATGCAATGATAGACGTTAGAACACAATGTTACAGGAACATGAAGAATGGACTGATTATTTGTGATTAAGCAAGTCAGGAAGGCTTCACAGGGGAAGAGATTTTGAAATTATCAAATAGAATGGGAAAGGGACATTTGCATTGCCAAGATGTTTAAACATGTCCAGACTTATTTTAGTTTGCCCTATTTGTGAGAATGCTTCAACTGTCGAGATGCTTATAAATTAGATGCTAATTAATGAAGTGAAAATGACGCAGGGAAGAGATCCAGATTTCTTTTAGAATGGCAGGGTAGAAAAGAGCTCCTTTCTAACGTTAAGTTATGCAAATAAAACTAACTGCATTTATAATTGTAAGAGAATTGGGAATGTTATTTAATATGTAAATATATTCTAACGGAATATTTATAATGCTAACAAATTTTCTATCTAAGATAATGTATATTTATTATCATTCATTTCTAGTTTTTTTGAAATAATTTTCTCCTCAATATTAATGTTTTTCTTCCCTCGTGCATAAATATAGTATATTTGCTCTAGCACAGTTTCTCAAACTTGATGGGCCCTGCTCTGCTTTCATTTTCCATCCCTGCTTTTAAAAAAAATTTTTTTATTGGGTTATAACATACATACCTGCACATATCTTATTAAGGGTATCATTCAATAAATTTTTACACATGGATGTATTTATGTAACTACAATTCAGATTAAAATACAAAGCACTTCCAGAACCTTCCAAGGTCCCTTTGTGCCATCTCCCAATTAATACAAAACTCTGCAGAGGTGACTACTGTTGTGAGTCTATCACTGTGGATTAGTTTTGCCTGTTTTTGAACTTTATATAAATGGACTTGTAGAGGATATACATTTTTGAGTCTGGCTGCTTTTGCCAACATTATGTCTCTAAGGCTGAACCATGTCCCAGGTAGTTTGTTCTTTTTCCTTGATGTGGTGTTATATTTTATTTATGAATATACCAAACTTACATATCTGTTTCTGTTGCTGGCATATTTCCAGTTTGGGGCTATCATGAACAAGTCTTAGAGATGTCTTTGGTGGACATATGCATTCATTTCTCCAGGGTAAACAGAGGAGTGGAATTGCTGGGTCATACCATAGATGTATGTTGGACTTTAGTAGAAACTGCTACTGAGTTTTCCAAGTGCAATGATTTAAACTTCTCCTAGCTGGAACGAGAGACTTGGTAATCTCAGTCTTTTTAATTTTAGCCATTCTAGAGAGTGTATAATATAGCTCATTGTTTTGATTTTCATTTCCCTGATAACAATGTTGAGAACCTTTTCATTTGCTTATTGGCCATTTGGATATCCTCTTGCGAAAGCCCTATTTTAATATTTTGACCATTTTTAAAAAGTTGGGTTGTCCTTTTTTCATTGAACTGTAGGGTTCCTATTTTAAGATGAGTCCTCTGACAGATACGTGTATTGCAAATGTCTTCTCCAGGTCTGTGGTGTGCCTTTCACTCTTTTCATGCTGTCTTTTTGTTGGAAAGAAGTTCTTGACTTTAATAGCATTCAGATGGGTCAATCTTTTCTCTTGTGGTTAGTGCATCCTGTCCTTTTAAAGAAATATTTGCCTCCTCGAGAGAAAACTTCTAATGAAATGAAGATAAAAACTTTAACATCTCTCATAGAACCCTCAAGCCTCTGTGAATACAAATTTAGAGTCCCATTTGAGAGCCATGCTCTCATATATTGTTATAGAACATTCTATCCTCAGATAGACAGATCCCCCCCAAAACAACACCAAAATACAAACATGGTAGGATTCCATTTTAAACCAAATAGGCAAGAGGTTTTAACTTTAAAGGAGCAGCTATTCAGAACTGTAAATAAATATAATATAGGTAAATATATAAAATAAATATTTTTGCTCCACTGTGTTTCAAAGATTCAATAATATGAAAAATTTCTGAAAAAAGAGTGTGAGATGAGAAAATCAATTCACTTTAAAGCATCAGAGCAAAACCTTGGTCCTTCCCCTCTCTGCCTAATTAGGCACACTCATCTCTCCCCTTGACCTACTTTTATCACTACTCCAACACACACACACACACACACACACACACACACACACACACACACACGATACTTGTCCCAAGGAAAGAACACAACTGAGATATTTATGGCTTCTGAAACCTGCTCTAACTTGACAGTCCACAAACATAACAGATGGTCTATAATAACTGAACTGTTGTTGAATGTGTCTTCAATGGTTATTTCTTAAAATTTAAAACACATGGAGAGTCATTATTCCCACTAAAGGAGCATACACATATTTTCATTTTCTAGTAAGGCATATTATCATACAATTTTAGATAGACAGATATAGATAGATGGTAGAGAGCAAGGTAGATAGATAACAGATTTCAAATAGGCATATTTAAACACAATTACCATCTGCCATATCGAACATAACTTTTCTAAGTTTCTGAAAGCTGATAAATGTCAGGGTCTTGGGTAGTAGCATGCCTTTCTTCATGGTACCCCAGAATTCGGAGTACTAGTTCTATATGGATTCTTTGTATAAATGGGAGTTTCATAATCTACAGAACATTTCTCTCTCTAGCAAGGTTCCAACTAGAAATAAAGAGACACACCAAGAGTTTATACGCCTTAACGAGGGTCAGAGCAAATCACTGAAATAATTGAAACTGTATTTTAAAACTTGGCAGAGAGACCTTCTCTTAATGTTCAAAGATAATTCACAATACTAAGGCTCTGTATATATTTATTTTTTTTAGATTCAGTAGTATTTATTTATTTGACCACACCACGTGGCTTGTGGGATCCTAGTTCCCTGACCAGGGATGGAACTCGTGCCCCCTGCAGTGGAAGCAAGGAGTCCTAACCACTTGGACCACCAGGGAATTCCCCTCTGTATTTTTTTGAGTGTGATCTTTTCCCAATTTGTCATGATTATTTTGAGAAAAAAAAAAGAACCCTCAGTGCAAGAATATTGTCTTTAGTTTTCTTCATTTGTTCATTTTTAATGCTCCGTTTATAAAAGAAATTTTGTTCATATGTGAATGATAAATGCAACCAAGGGTTACGTATGCTTTGACAGAATGTGGTATGGGGAGCAGTGAGCCGCAAATGAAGAAGGTCATTCCATTTGGGGTGGGGAGGGATTTCGGAAGGCTTTGTAAAAGAGCCATAGAACGACTTTTGAAAGATGTGTAGGTTCTTCACTTATCCATGTCCGCTCTTCCTTGACTTTCTTTTACTGTTCTCTTCACTGCTGTTCTGTTCTCCAAAAATGTTTTCATGGATGTCTTATCACTGGTGTAACCGCTGTGGGTGGAATCTGGAAGATCCCTTTAGTCCCAATCCTGAAGAATTCATATCTGCCCCTGGGCTCAATGTCAACAGATCACTCACCGAGAACAGAGTGTATAAGAGACTGCTTAGGGTAGATGCTTGCAAGATGTCAGATCAGAGAGATACCTTGTATTTGTAGGAAAGCTCTGGAAGTCTGACTTGGGCAGCAGAGGTACAGAAAATTTGGTCTCTTTGGTTTAGCTTTGAAATTCTAATGAAAGTTGGGTTTTCAGTCATCCATTCTGTGTTGGACTGTTCCTTCCCCTGTGCTTAAGTACATTTCATTCTGTTCTACTTGGAGCAGGACTGAAGTTCAAATAGCAAGGAGCCTAATAATGCCAGATTTCGAACAATTAGATTCCCCAGGAGTTTTAGTTCAATAATTAGGATGGACGTGAACCGGCTGAGTTGTTCTTCCTCTGGTTCAGTTCACAAGGAGACTTTGGTTTCTTGGGGAGGGGGCCGCATCTAGATTCCACTATGTTTTTTTTTTTTTCTGCTAAACTTTTTCTGAAACTTTACAACTGATTATTGAACAACATCCTCAGCAGAGGGATTCCGATAATTAATTAAAACAAAATACGGAGATAACAATTTGAGCTGAAGAAATTATGTATTATTCATCAAACCAAAAAAACTCTTTGCTGTTGGTAAGGTAATGGGCTAGACTTTTCAATCCTGACAAGTTTTTTTTTTTTAATTCTTTCCCAAAGGGCCACGCTTATTTCTTTTTCACATTTTTATCGGACACATTTTCTACTTCAAGATTGTTGCTCAGCAAGTTTAAATTAGGAAGACATTTTTATTAAGCGGGAAAGAAGTTAGGATTTTTAAAAGTTTAGTCTTTCAATCAGAGGGAAGGAGAGAGGAAGGGAGTGGAAGAGGGAGTGTGTGCATGTTATATTAAGAGATGCAGGGATCTAGTATGGGGAAAAGAAACATTTTCAAAAAATTGAAACAGTTATGATAGACCTTTCTCTAGTGGGTGTTGAAAAAGTACAGGTCTTCTTTTGGTCTGGTGTTGATTAGATCTGGTGTAGTAAGCTTTAGAAACAGTGGTACCTAAGGTCTCTGATCATTTCCCTGGGTGAAGGCATGTAGGCTAACACGGAAACTTTATAGTCTTGTTACAATTACTTTGTTCAAAATGTCTTTCCAACCATATTTCTGTTGCCCTAGCTTCTGGTGTTGTTTCTTAAGAGCTTCAAATTAAAATCTTAATAATGTTAACATTGTCACGGGCAAAACCTTGATGCTTCTACCCCGCGTGGGTAGAAAAGGTAAGGCTCGCCTTTAACTAAGGCTTAGTCTTATTTTGATGTGCAACTCCTGACATTTGTTCTGATTCACAAGGTCTCTAAGGACACTAGAGAAGACATGCGGAAACACAGCTTTACCTGCACGCAGGTGAAGTCAAAAGCCACCTATTCAATTAAAAGTTCAAAAAATTCCCTTCTTTTAATATTGTTTGCCTTGCTTTGAACTTTTTCTGTCAGAGCTGATGTTCTTGCCTTGTGATTAACATTTTCCCTACAGCCTTTGAGTTCGTTTGTTGTTCTGTTTTCTCTATTAGCTCTGTTTCCACAATTGTCAGCTCTTCTAATTTGGTGGTGTTCCTTCATAACACTGATTTTACTGAAAGGTTGAGTTATTTTTAGTTGTTTTCCCATATTTATATCTGCTTTGAGGTGAGGGGGTTGGGGGCATGTGAATGGAAAAGACTTGTCCTTGAATGGATGGTTGTTGGTGGTAACCTGTACATGTAGGATTCATAACATTTGATAATATTTGTTGTAATATTTTCATTGTTCTTTACGGCCGGTTTGCTGTCTGCCTTGGGGTAGGTGGAACTTGCCATGTTCAGTAAGAGAAAATATTCCACTTGCATACGAGGCTGGCTTTGGTGATACAAGTGTGAGTAGGTTTGATAACGGTGGTGAGAATAAATGAATGAAGTCTAATTGCTGGCACAGAACAGGGCTTCTCCTCTTAAATCAAAATACCATCTTAACTTTTCTCACCACTTCTTTCTAACAAGGCATTTCCCTGACTAACCCTTTTCCAGTGGCCACTATGCATTCCCTCAAAAAGTCTGCAAGGCTCATTATTTTCTTTTGTAAATTTATTTATTTTATTTACTTATTTTTGGCTGCATTGAGTCTTCGTTGCTGTGCACAGGCTTTCTCTAGCTGTGGCGAGCGGGGGCTACTCTTCGTTGCGGTGCGCAGGCTCCTCATTGCAGTGGCTTCTCTTGTTGCGGAGCACGGGCTTTAGGCGTGCGGGCTTCAGTAGTTTTGGCGCACGGTCTTAGTTGCTCCACGGTATGTGGGATCTTCCCGGACTAGGGCTCGAACCTGTGTCCCCTGCATTGGCAGGCGGATTATTAACCACTGTGCCACCAGGGAAGCCCCAAGCCTCATTATTGTGAGATCCCAGAATAATAGCTTTAAAACCAATACCATTGCTGGTTCAAACTGCCATTTTGAATGATCACATGGGATGGTACAGTAGAATCCTCAAGGTAATACCAAGGATCCTGGTCTTACGTTAGCCATGTTTCCTACAGTATCTCTTGGAAATGTATTGTACATTATCTGGGGCACACAGCTTCCAGAAGCCACCCAGATTAGTTACATCTGAATCTGGGAGTGAAGTTGGGGGTGCTTGGGGCCCAGCCGTTTTTATAAGCAGCCCAAAATTGAGAAATGGCCACTGTTTCAACTTTCCATTTGTAATGAATATAAACCAAATTACTGCTATTAATAATTTTCAACTTTGAATCCTATGTCTGGATTTAGAGCAGTGATAAACTTTATCTCTCTGCATCAGACTTTCTGGGGGTGCCCCTTGCTAAAGAGCATATCCATGGGACACATCCACAAAAACTTTCATGTGACTGGTGTGGGCCAGGGATCTCCTTTAGTAAACGAGAACTCCAAATAGTCTTTTGAAAATTAAATTTTCAGGACTATTGATCTAGTGATTTCTTCCCTGTTTCTGTCTGTCAAACATCAATTTGGTTGACACTTCAAATAGGGAAACATACACGCTTATTTAACATATGCCTCCAAAGGGACTCTCCAAGGGGCCAAATGATGTAGAATCTTCACGGCCAAGGTAGAATGTTTGGCTTTTATTCCAAGACTGAAAGAGATGGGTTTTTAAAATAGGTCTAAAGGGAAGAAATGTGATCTGATGTGATGTAATTCAGGTCTCTTCTAAGGCCCTGTACTTAACATTGTTTTTGTAATTTATACTCTTTTTGCTAAAGAAGACCCCAGGTTGTGTGTCTTAGACCTGCAAAATCCTGTATCTGCCTGATGGTATGGTACGTGAAGGGCCTGGCAGGGTGTCTGGCACACACGGGGTTCTCAGGAAATGGAGATGCTCCCTCTTCATCTCTGTCCTCTTCTTGAAAGTCGTATCTCACCCTATCCATTTATACATTCCAGTCTCTAGCTCAGTGACTGTCACCAACGGACATTCTTTTTTTTTTTTGCGGTACGTGGGCCTCTCACTGCTGTGGCCTCTCCCATTGTGGAGCACAGGCTCCGGACGCGCAGGCTCAGCGGCCATGGCTCACGGGCCTAGCCGCTCCGCGGCATGTGGGATCTTCCCAGACCGGGGCACGAACCCATGTCCCCTGCATCAGCAGGCGGACTCTCAACCACTGCGCCACCAGGGAAACCCTACCAAGGGACATTCTTGAATTACAGATAGAAAGCAGAACAGGAGGGAAGAACTGACTCATTGGTGTCTTCTTTCTCCTACCACTAAGGGTACCAAATAACTGACTTTTCATTTATTTTAGCTCTAGCAAATGCCGACAATCTTGTATTGATGGATGGCAGAGCCTCCGCAATGTGTATGACTGTGGTTTTTGATGGACAGAATAAAAAGTGGTACATATGAATTTTATGGGGAAATACATTATTACGGATTTTGTCAAAATGCTGGAAAGTCATGACAATATATTAACAAAGGCAGTCTGTTCTGTTGATTATGAGGCTGATAGGCCGCTGGCCTTTTTTTAGAAAACCTTCACATTTTTTCAAAGAAAATAACCTGGAAGAAATAGAAGTTCTTTTGCTTTTCTACTCTGTATAGCATGTGTGTCTCCCACCCCCCTAAAAAACATTTTACACATTTTGCAAACATTAATCAATATTCCTGGATCCCAATTATTGCTCTAAGTAAAAACTTTTAAAATTATCCTCTCTTCACAATGTGAATTGTGAATCCAGAAATGCTATGACCACCATCTCAGCAGAAATAGAAGTTTGGTTTTAATTTTTTTAAGAAGCTTCCTCTTACCTTGGTTGCAGGGATCCCCACTTTTTCCTACCTTTCTGACTATTCCTTGTTAATCACTTTATGGACTACTATTATTTTTTCACTCTTAAACTCGGACATATTCTAGGCTTATGTCCAAAGTTTCTTTCCTTCTGTTTATGTTCTCCCTGGAAAATTGCACCCACGTCTCTAGCTTCATCTGTCTCCGGTGTCTCCACGTCGAACCCCAAGCCATTTCTTGATCTCATTAGCCTCATAGTTAGGTGCTCCTGGGAGTTTAGGACACAACTTGCAAGGGTTCATGAATACAGTCAAGAGTCGTCTGGTTTAGGATCTTGGAGAAGGAGTGCTGTGTTCTAGCCATGGAGCCCCAGATGAAGCCAAGGGTACAGAAGTGAAAGTTTGCAAAGCTAAAAAGATGGACAAACACATTGTCTCATGGTGAAATGATATAAAGGTGGATAATTCCTCCTAATTAGGTTCTGCAATTGAAAATGGTAAAATTAACATGAATTAATTATTTCTATTTTCATTAATTCAGTTGACTATCCCCCATTATTCTGAATTAATTAATAAGTGGTTCTTATTTCCAATCTTTTAAAAATAAACTTCTGACAATTATTTTTGTAAAACTTAAAATATTATACCTAAAAGCCCTGTGAAAAGTAACCAAGGACATTGTGTTCCATCATTAAAATGACATGTAAACTTCAAATTTAAAAGGTGACTCCTCATTCCAAAGCTTTAATAGAATGAAACTCAAAAAGAATTTTATCTGATAAAATTCAGGTCATTGAAAAAAGTTCAGAAAAAAACATTCTCTATATATAATAGTACTTTTATTATTCTCTATATATAATAGTACTTTTATTCGATTATTAGTTCAGTTAGTTTTCATCTACTTTAAATATTAGGTATAGCATCCTCAGATATGTTTAGATATTAACAATCCTGGTAACACATGGAAATATCACATTTCAGGTAGATTACAATGAGTTATAAAGGACCTTAACCTCTCTCTCCCTATAAGGTTTGTCACTATCACATCCTCTCATTTCTGATCTTCTCTAATTCCTTCCATGATCACTACCCCAATATCCATGAGACAAGGAAAAATAAACAAAGCTTAAATATAAGCCTCAAAAGATCCATATTTTAACAGACATTGAGTGAAGAACTTCATTGTGGTTCATAAATTTAAAATGAATTGAGGTGAGTTTCCAAAACTGTTTTAAATGGACGCAAAAAACACCATCTCCAAATCCAGTTGGTTTTGCCACTGTTTCTAAAGATAATCAATGCACATAATTCTCTAAGCAAGGTTCCTCCATAGTAGAATTGTCTTTCCAGGAATAGCAAAGCAACTGAAGAACCTGCTCAGCCTTTCTAACCAAAAATATATATGAGGGATCTACCAGAGTACCTCTTGGCACATCTGACTCACAAATCCTTGAGAAGTTTTTAAGTGAGACAAATCTGAGGGCCTGATGGAGGTTTCTCTTCAGGGCACAGTCTTTTTATATAGTTCGTGTAAACTGTGACTGCATAGATGGCATCATTTGAGAAAGATTATTTGGGAAAGTAGACAACTGAAAAAAAAAAAGACAAGCATCTGTAGTTGTATCATAGAACAAAAGCAAGACAGGAATCAAATCTAGCTTGTAATCACACGTTGAAGAACAATTTTGAGTGAAGAAAAGGTGGTGTAGCAGAAATGATTCATTAGCCCTCAGCATCTGTGGACTGATCTCCGGAGCTCCCCTCCCCCCCTCCTCTCTGCTATGTAATTAAACAGGAGGAGGGGGCCCATGCAAAGGGAGGCCTGCAAAATTTTTTATAACTGGGCCATTAGCCAAAGTCAGAATAGCACTTGGGAGTGGTTGCAAGCCACACATGAAAACCTTCCAGTTCAACCAAACTGGGAAAACGCTATTCCTTTTCTCTTCAGAACATCAGTTTCTGAGTAGAGGATAAAATATGAAAGGAGGCAAAGATGTGCAGGCTCATTTCATAGAGCTTTATGGGAAAAAACAGCTTACTAACCAAATTAAAGACCTCCATCTGGAAGAGATTGCCAGTTGCAGTTTTCAAAGAATAAAGTCTGCAAGTGAAATATGCATGTAAGAGTAGGAAAAGGAAGTTAAGTTAAATTAAAAATACACTTGAAGGTAAAGTAATCTTATAGATTACATTTTTAGGAGCTAAAAATATGAAAAATGGTGGAAAGTAAATTTTTGGCTATCAGAGTAAATAAAATATCTAAAAAGATTTTTAAAAATCCATTAATGGCTTAGTAACCTTTTTTATTCTAGAGTCTTGTGATGAAACCACTTAAAACTATCTGTTTGGCTTTTCCAGTTAAATGCTTCTTTTTTAGGTTTTTTTTTTTTTTTAATTGAAATATAGTTGACTTTACGATACTATGTTAGTTTCAGGTGTACAACATAATACTTTGGTATTTTTATAGACCTCACCAAAAAAGTATTAGAACTAATAAATGAATTCAGTAAAGTTTTAAGATACAAGATTAATATAAAGAAATCTGTTCTATTTCTATACACTAATAATGAACTATCAGAAAGAGAAATCAAGAAAACCATTCCACTTATAATTGAATCAAAAAGAATAAAATTTCAAGGAATAAATTTAACCAAGGATATGAAAGAACTAGACTCTGAAAACTATAACACATTGATGAAGGAAATTGAAGACTATATAAATAAATGGAAAGATATTCTGTGTTCAGGGATTGGAAGGATTAATATTGTTGAAACGCCCATACTACCCAAAGCAATCTACAGATTTAATAAAATTCCTATCAAAATACCCATGCCATTTTTTCACAGAGCTAGAACAAATAATTCTATAATTTGTATGGAAACACAGAAGATCTCGAATAGCCATAGCAATCTTGAGTAAAAGGAACAAAGCTAGAGGTATCATGCTCCCTGGCTTCAGATTATACTACAAAGTTATAGTAATTAAAACAGTAAACGGTATTGGCACAGAAACACATAGATCAGTTGAACAGAAATAAATCCATACACATATGGTCAATTAATCCATGGCAAAGAAGGCAAGAATATACAAATGGGGAAAAAAAGTCTCTTCAATAAGTGGTGTTGAGAAAACTGGACCTATAAAAGAATGAAACTAGAACGTTTTCTCACACCATATAAAAAAGTAAATTCAAAATGGATTAAAGACCTAAATGTAAGACCTAAAACCATAAAACTCCTAGAAGAAAGTATAGGCAGTACGCTCTTTGACATTGGTCTTAGCAACAATTTTTTGGAGCTAAATGCTCCTTTAAGAAAATTTCTCCTCAAAGCTAAAGATCTGAAGGAATTTGCAAAGTAGCTGTTAACATTGAAACATCATTAACTTTTTAAAAAGTGTTTGATCACAAGAGATACTAAGACCCGGTAGGACTGGCTAAGAGAGATGGCTTCTCAGACAGAAAAGGGAAAATTAAGCAGAGAGGGGAGAATGAGCTGCCTGTTCTGCTTGTGCCTGCCCCACGCTCTGGGGTGGTGATACCTTTGTCACCATTGACCTCTCCATCTGTGGAGTGCTTCTATTTTGACTGTTGGGACAAGACATTCTCTTGATTTTCTTCTCTTCTCCCCACAAGCAATGTTTCAATCTCCGATATAGGTTCTTCCACTTGGCCCAATATGAAAGCTCTTCTCTTTTATTTACTTCTCTTATGGAATTAACTGGAAAACACACAGACTTCTCTTGAGTCCATGCTATAAACTCCAGTTTTAAAAAATCAAATTCTATGAATATTTTTATGTTCTGCAGTTTTCGTCTCAGCATCTATAATGTTTTAAACTATGCCTATATAGTGCCCCAAAATATCCTTAATGAGTAAAAAAATGGTGGAATTATGATTTTGATCTGGACATGCTTTTCAACATTGTCATCCCAATGGAAGATTCATCCAAAATGGCTAAAATGATTGCTCTTTTGTATTTCCTTTTAGGGTAGCCTTCAACTACTAACTTTCTTTCTTTTTTTGAAATTTAAACACTATTTTTACTTTTATTGATATTTATTTTTTGCCTGCAGTTTTTTGTCTTTTTTTAAAAATTGAAGTATAATTTGCAATGTTGTGTTAGTTTTAGGTGTACAGCAAAGTGATTCATTTATATGTACATATATATATATATAAATCTGTTCTTTTTCAGATTCTTTTCCATTATAGGTTATTACAAGATACTGAATATCTTGTGCTATAGCGTAGGCCCTTTTGGTTATCTATTTTATCTATAGTATCAACTACTTACTTTCTAAATGAATGGTGCATAGAAGTGATTGGCAAGTGTGATAGACATCACCATGGCAACTCTTCATAAGGGAAATTGTTGGCTGAGCAGGTTAAGTGTTTGTATTAAGAGCTTAATAACCCCCAGGCTGTTCTTTCAGGTTCTGTAGGTTCCTCAGGATTTCAGAGGAGGGATAATGAATCAAATATTTTATTAGTTCAGAAAGCCTCACCCACAAAATATGTATTTAGTACTTTAATTTGTTCTTTGGCTGCCACACAGTTTAGCATGATCAAAATTTTTTTTCTGTCAGTGGCATTTGCGTCAAGAGCTCTGAGCAAATATGACCTCAGTCAGCGCTAGATTCCAGCCAACACACACTGGGTCAGACACTGAAAGGATCACACCCTGTCTTCAGTTTCTCCCTCCAAGACCAGCTACATAATTCTAAAGGCTCAGTGCAAAATAAAAATTTGGAATCATTTGCTGAAAAATTATTAAGAATTTCCAGACAATGAAAGCACAGCATTAAAGAAGCCAAGTCCCTTCGGCACAACTGTACAGGTTGTCCGTCCACAAAGGCAGCTGGGCTCCCCCTGTCTCCTTGCCCTTTTCTTCCTTCATCGAGGCTGATGTTTTCTTCTCTCCTGCTCATTTGCAAGAGGGTGAAAGAAAGTAGCTAGAATCTTCCCCAGGCTGCAGAGTCGCACTGAGTCCTCATTATTCCAAATGAGAGAAAAGAAAAAGCTGAGTGCTGGCTATACAAAACTACTAACCTGAAAGAGTCAGAAAACACTGCAGTGAAAGGAGCCCTGCCCTGGCAGGGATGAGACTGAAGAGCCTTTTGGGCTTATTCTATTTTTTTAAAGTTTTAGAACTCTGTGAAAATGGGTAAGTATATCTATATTTATCGTATGCCAAATCTGGGCTCTGGTTGTTTTAATAATAGGAGAAAAGTATCTACGGTTTAGATCAAGCCATTGTCTTTTTCCTTTAAGTATGTTAACATTAACAAGAAAAAAATGAAAAGTTCTTTTAAAAAATATTTGAGAACCAGTCTCATCATAATTCTGTGGTATGGGTACAAGAAAGGCAGTTGTGGTTGAGGGATTTGTCTCTGACAGAGTATAACTTAGTATTGCCCTAAATGTGTCCTGCAGACTGCTGGTGTTCCATGATTTAAAAACAAAAAGGACCCCATACTCAAATAAGACTGGGAAATGCTGCTCTAGATATCCACCTAAAAGTCTCCTAGATTTCCTATAGTTTTAAAAGGAAACAAAAACACAAAGAAAATCTATAACCCACTTGTTCTTTGTATAACCCAGTTTTGCCCAAACACATTTAATCACAGAATGCTTTCTTTGTGTAATAACTATTAAAATCCTGGTGTTGATCAAGCACGCTTTGGGAAATGCTGATTTAATGAATCCATGGAGATCATAGGAAGCGATTTTTTTTTTTTTTTTGCGGTACGCGGGCCTCTCACTGTTGTGGCCTCTCCCGTTGCGAAGCACAGGCTCCGGACGCGCAGGCTCAGCGGCCATGGCTCACGGGCCCAGCCGCTCTGCGGCATGTGGGATCTTCCCGGACCGGGGCACGAACCCGTGTCCCCTGCATCGGCAGGCGGACGCTCAACCACTGCGCCACCCAGGAAGCCAGGGAAGCCCAGGAAGCGATTTTGTATTGCTGATCACCTTCTAGGTTCCAGCCACTGTTTTATGCGATAGACATGCCTTGACTGAAAGAGAAGAACCAGCCCCCAGAGGTGGTTATCACGATCCTGATTTTACATACAAGGTGACCACGTTTAGTAATTACCATGGACACACAACTTTAGGTGGCATAGGGTTTTGAACTAGTGTCTGACTCTAGAGCCCAGGGCCCCTTCCTCTACAGCACTCAGAATTTACTAACAGTGGAAAGAAAGCAACATAAAGTATTTATAACACCTTATGAATGCATGCTCTCAGTTCTGAAGGTTGAGGCTTATTTCATAAGCCACATGGAATTCTCTTGACAGACTTTTCACAAATGAAACAAAGAATCTGCCTTGTCCTGTGGCTTGCCATCTGTTATGAAGCCCGGGAGAAAAATCTTTCTCTTCACAGCAGAGCTAGGCTGAACAATTGTACCAAGTAACTAAGGTGCAGAACTCAGAATACCTCAGTGGAAAATCACAGCTGATGCACTGGTCTGCATACTGTTAAACTGAAACTAATACTGAGAATGTTGTACATCTCACTAGGTTCATTCTAGAGATGAACGTGTTAGGAGCTTAGCCTTCAGCAGAAATTTTCAAACTTTTATTAACCAGCTACCGGAGGCAGCTGGATCAAAATCAAAGGCAACGTTCAGGTTTGCATTAACTTCTGCTCAGATCCTGATCTACTTTTTATTCTTAAAGCTGAAAATGAACTTTGCTGGTGAGCAGCTTTTTTCACTCTGTCTGAAATAATTCAGTGTTTTTAGACTTGCTAGTTTCTCCAGATTTTCAGGAAAACTTAATCTGTAATTGGTGAATCATTGCACATATTAATATTAAAGGAAGTATTCCATAAATAAAGCCAATCTGGAGTAGAGGCTGCATCAAGTAGGTACTTGTGAAAACAGCCATAAAAAGGAACACATGGTAAGAAGGGTAGAATAAAGGGACTGCTCAGACCAGAGGTTACAGTGAGAGAAGACTCACTCAGAGAAAGCTCAATTCACGTTAGCACTTGAGGGATAAGTCGGGATTAATTAAAGACACCAGATGGATTGGCTGTAAGGCAATCTGTGTGAAAACACTGACACCTAACTAGGAAGCGGTAGACCCAAGATTACAAGAGAAACTCCTTCTGCTAGCAGCTGGGGTGCCTGGGCACTGTATCTGAGAATAGCGCCCCTTCCCCATTTCGGGTGTTAGGGTGAGATAGCATCACCCACGCAGGACTGTTCTCGAAAGAGTGACGCCACCATGAAGGCACCACACCAGAGGCAGCAGCCGGGGGTCAAGATGGGGGGACAAGAGCCAGAAAAGCTCCTTCTGGAACACACAGGAGAAGAACCTTTGAAAACTCTCAGAAAGACCTGAGGGGGGCTTCCCTGGTGGCGCAGTGGTTGGGAGTCCGCCTGCCGATGCAGGGGACGCGGGTTCGTGCCCCGGTCCGGGAGGATCCCGCGTGCCGCGGAGCGGCTGGGCCCGTGGGCCATGGCCGCTGGGCCTGCGCGTCCGGGGCCTGTGCTCCGCAGCGGGAGAGGCCACAGCAGTGAGAGGCCCGCCTACCGCAAAAAAAAAAAAAAAAAAAAAAAAAAAAAAAGACCTGAGGGGATTCTTGAGAGTGGCTAATTTCTAGCAATCAGTCAATTAGAGACTCTACATGAAGTGTAACTCTGTTACAGAGGCAGCCTGGAAAAGGAAGCAGTATGTAATGACCTAGTTTTGGTTGCACTGGTTATGCTGGCTGTGGTTTGTGTCTCTCCAGCCCCTACTGCTCCTGTAACAAAGTCCTCTCCACCTGACCAGGGGTGTTGGCGCATGACCCCAGCTTGGCCAGTCACAGAGTAGGTCATGCATGCCCATAGGGCTCTGTGATTAGAACAGGTATGAGCACGTAAACAAGACGGAGCCTATTAGGATATATCCTTGAACTTGTTAAGAGTCGGATCCAAATAAATAGTAACAAAACATTTTTAATCTAGTTGAGGAAATTTAAATGTGGACTGGACACTTGATGATGTTAGGGAATTACAATTCATGTTTTAGGTGTGATGATACTATTGTCCTTATCCTTTAGGTGTACATACTGAGGTATTTATGGATGAAATGATTTGAAATCTGAAATTTGAACCCAAATAATCAAAATAATTTAAGGGAGTGAGTGTAGATGAAAGAAAATCATCCATGTTGAAGCAGGATGGTTGGCACATTGGGGGGTGTTACACTATTTTTTTCTCTACTTCCGTGAATGTTCACATTTTTTTCATAATTATGAAAGGAAAGAAATTCCTGAGATTTTATCCACTGAAACTGGAAGAGAGAAGCTCTGTTTCCTCTTAGATCACTATACTTTGAACAGCATCTTGTCCACCAGTGGAGAAAGCCCATCTTAATAAATGATGAGACCATCCTGCAGGGGAAATAGAGACAGTGCATGGAGGATGAGAGAGGGGTGACTCACACAGTGGTTTTACAGGATTCACATGGGGAGCTGATCACAAAATAAAGCTGATCACATATTATCCCTTTGTGTAAAATGCATGCTTGTTTATGTCAAGAAATATATATTTCTATGCATAGACTACTACACTGGAAGATAATATATAATTCAAATGCATTTATACATTGCATTAAATATGTTGCATATATACACACATATATAAAATACTGTATTTAAATCTTTAGTCCATCTGGACTTTATTTTAGAACACAGTGAAAAGCATATAATGTTTTTTGGTCCCAAAATAATTATCCCAGCATCACTTATTGAATAATTCACAGTTTTCCCACCAGTTTGATATGCCACTTTAGTAAAATCCCCAATACTTAGGTCTGTATAATCCATTATGTTCTTTTGATCTGTATACTTTAGCACATGTTTAACACTGTGTTAATTATTATGCTATATGGTATGCAAAATCTGAAATTTCAAGTTCCCTCTTGTAAAAGACATTCTCATTTTTCAGGATTTTAAATGCCTTCCTGATGTTTTATTTTTTCGGGTAAAATTTAGAATAATCTTGTCAAGTTTTTAAAAATCCTATTGAAATTTAGATTGTAGTCACATTACATTTATATATTGTTTGGGGGTAATTTTAAGGATGTTGACTATTTTAATAAGCGCTCTGAAAATTACATAGTTTATATATAGGCCTAGATAAGAGAATTCAAAATGCATAGTACTTCTGATTTTCTTTTTGGAAAAACTGTCATGACTTTTTAAAATTCCGAGTTCTTCATTTGATGTTTCTACTAGATATTTTTGTACAAGGCTCTACTTTATTTCCATTAGCATGGGTAATGCAGGTTTGTTCCACCGATGTAAATTTATTTGAATGGTATTCATCTCTATTTATTTCTGATGTATGTTTGAGTTTCTGACAAGTTTTATCAAAGCCAGGTCTTTTATTTTTCATTTACATCACGGCTGTATTCCAAAATAGACAAAGAGCATGTATCAATATTTGGGAATTAGGCTCCCCCTGCTGGTAGATTTAGCACCTTCTAAAGCATTTTACTCTCAGACTCTTAAAATCCAATTCTGTTTTATAACATCTTGGACCTAAGAGATTGAAGTGTTTGCTAACGCCTCTGCTACATGGTCTGCATGGATGTTGATAGGAAACTTAGAAAGCCATATAATTAACTCTAAAACGTGCAAACCAGGAACTACGAAAGAGGAGAGATCACTATAGTGGTGGGCTGGTAAGTGCGTAACAATTAACAGTCTGAAAAGCACTGATTTGTAGTGTTTGCTAATTTTTGTAGTGTAAAATAGCTCCATCATGGCTCATTTCAAGTTCTGGATCTGAAGTCAGTGAATGTGCAGCCGGGAACAGATGCTCATAATTGGCTCGGACAAGCCAGCTCCACTACACCACTGGTTGAGGCTGGGGAAGGCTTGAACTGGATTTTATATTCTGCATAGGATATATGAGAGGCAAGAGTGCATAGCAGAAAAAAAAATCAAGTGCTATAAAGTTAGATCCAAATTTAAATCCTGCTCCACTGCTTTCTAGCTTTGAGCAATATGTTCTTTGAAATTGTGTTCTAGTCTCTAAAATGAGTTAGTACCTCAGCTGCAAAACTATTGTAAAAGTTAAACAGGGTAGGTATATAAATCACCTCAACAAAACATGTATTTCTAATAATGGCAAGTTAATTATCCACATACACACAGAGGAGGTAGGACCATCTGGACTGGAGTAAAGATAACCAGACACAGAGATGCTCACCAGATGCTGAAACGGGAGCTGTTATACTGACAGGCACTCATGACCTCTGATCTCAGAGTTTCTAGGCTAGGAAGAATCTTCTGCTCAGTTGGCTCTGAGGAAGTCATTCTGATTATAAAGAGAAGTACCTATTGGAGAATTATGAAGCAGTAACAGCAGATAAATAGGATTGTATTTCAGTTTTGGTTTTCTGCATAAGAGGCAAGAGAAGGCAATTAACTGTGGAATAACGGAGAGCACATTGTCTTGGAGTGGCAGAGGAACAAGACAGACCTGACTCCTTGCTGTCTCCTGCTGCTGGGTGGATTTATTTCTAGTCTTTTGAAAGTTCTCCCTTTGTGTAGCCTCTTGGTTCCAACTTCCCACCTGATAAAGACCCAAGTCTTCAATCATTTCCTATCTCTGTTTAAGTATTGGAAGACATGTGCTCTAGGGAGCTGAGGATAAGCAGATCACTAGGTTACTGGGATGAACAGCCCAACAGCCATTCCATAGCCCAGCCTCTCAGGAATTTCAGCAGAGGACTCCAGGCAGTACTCCCAGGGAGCTGAGAAAGACGTACAAAACGTGCCTGGTCTTCTGTAAGTTTAATTTCTCCACAATATTAAACTCAGAGAATGTCAAAATATCCTTTTCTCTCCCTCTGATAACTGTGTTTTAGGCTCCAGGAATATCCATTCCCAGATTCATTTCCCTAGCAGAATTTCTAGCTGGAGAAGCCTATAGAATACCAAGACTTTTTTTTTTTTTTTTTTTTTTGGCTCTGCTGTGCGATGAAAGCGCCAAGTCCTAACTAACCACTGGACTGCCAGGGAACTCCTGACCAAGACTTTTTTTAAGCTTTGTCTTTGTAATAAAAAATAAACTGTCTGTGACAGGTTGTTTTCTGAGTCCCAAAGCAAAGGAAAGAGGAGAGGAGAGAGGTCAAGGGTCAGTCAGAGTAAAAGTGGAACAGGACTCAGATTACCCCTGCCTTTCCAGCCAGGGCAGAAGGGACCACAATCTGCCCCGACCAAAGAAAGAAGGAAAGTGGTCAGACTTCAGGAAAGACTCCTGGGAGTCAGAGATGCACATCTGAGAAGGGGAGGAGCTCCCTCTCGAACCCTGGGAGTGGGGATGGTGATATCCGAGGTGGCAGCTGCTTTCAGAGTAGAGTCTCCAGGAACAGTTTTATCTCCTGGTTGCTTAGGTGTTTAGAATTTATTACCATGGGGTCTTCTAAGATATTTTTAAACACCACCCTGCCAACAGCCTGCCGAGAAAAAGGACACTTCTAAACTATTTCAGTAAAAGGCATGAAAATTTACTTACCATTTTTACCTGGTCATCACCCAGTGATCATGTTCTCAAGATGATCGCACCGAATTCAGAGAGTTAGTTTTAAACAGGGTACATTTTTTATTTTTATTTTGCAGTCAAACACAAGATCATTTAGGAGGGGCCTGAAGAATATAACATGATAAAGAGATTCGGAAAATTCCAATATTTTTTTGACATCCCAGTTGCCACTCCAGGATACTTTGTCCTCCTCAGGGATTCTGAAGGAAGCGGGATGTGGAGGGCTGGGTGCAGCTGCCACCTTAGAGCTTCCTTTGGAAAATCTGCCCGGCGAAGGTAGATCCCAGGAGCATGCGCACAGCGTTCCACTTCAGGTCTCAGCTCCGCGCAGCCCTGAGGTCCGGCCGAGTACTTACTTGTTCCTTTCCTTCAAAGCTGTCAGAGGAGAGGGAAACATAACTTATGCGTCCAACTGTAGCTCTTTGTAACTGGGGTTCTGACCAAGTAAAAGGCAGGTTTTTATTTCTTCAAAGAGGATTTTTTTTTCATTAAAAAAGGTTTTAAAAACACTTTTAGAGAGAAGGTTTGAGAAAATGTAGGGGAAGCCTCTTTAAGAAAAAATTTTAGTTTGTATATAAATTTAGTTTGTATGCTCTTCTTATTGTTTGTTTTCATTGGAGACTGAGCTGGGTGGGTTTTTGAAAAGCATTTAGCAAAGTTTTGCTTCGGGGCTTTGGGCTGCTATTTTTGTGGCTTATTTTATTTGAAAACTTGTTTATTTGTTTAGAAACTGAGGCTAGAGGACTTTCAACAAAATCAAGTTTCTAAAAAGGCTCTTCATTCCCCATCCCCGCTTCAGGTCCAGAAATGTGGTGGAAGATTTCTATAAAGAAACATTTTTTTTTACTTTTGGACTTTAGTTTGCCTGTGTTTAATTAGAAACTGAGGCTGGGGGATTTCCACATGATTTTTTCAAGCCATGTCTAAATTTTACAGCGGAGTCTTTCTCTGCTATTTTTATTTTGTATCAGAAGATTTTCATTTTCTTAGCTTTTATCTGTTACTTTGTTTTATTTGGAAATGGTAGCCTGGGAGCTTGAAACATCGTCACATCTTGGAAAACTTAAAAGCCACTTAAAAATTGTACAACCAAACTTTAGGCTGCATATTTCTGCTGTCTTTGTTTTTCTTGAAAGCAGAAGCTTTTGACTGCATGTCGTGTACTTACACCATACGCTGTTTCGGTGTGAGTGGTTGTTAAATTCATTCATTATTTTTTGTTTGTCTTTCATTTAATTTATTGAATTAGAAGCATAAACTTCTAGGCACACGCGATTCCCTGAGATAGATGGGCTCAGCCTGATTACTGAAGGATTTAGAGAAAAGCAGATGAAAGTTGGCACCAGTTTACAATATCCCTCTGCCCCCAACCCTGCATTAACCCTACCCCTCCCATAACTGAGGTGCTTGGTTTACTGAAACTCCTTTTATAGAGGACAGTTTTATTGTCACATATTGTACTTTCAAAGTGTACAATTAAGTGGTTCTCAGTACATTCACAGAATTGTGCGGCTTTCACTAGCACCTAATTTTAAAACATTTTCATTACCTCAAAAAGAAACGCCATACCCATTGGCGGTCACTTCCCATTTCACTTTCTCCCCAGCCCGTGGCAATCACTCGTCTGCTTTCTGTCTCTATGGATTTGCCTATCCTGCCCATTTCATATAATTAGCAGGCATCATACACTTTATTTTATGCAACATGTATTTCCCGAACCCCTCCTCAGTGCTGGGCACCCCCCTGGGCTTTGGGGTATAGCAGTGAACAAAATCAAGTCCCTGGCCTTATGATATTTGGATTCAGTGGGTGCTTGGTTGGCTATTCCATTTGGGGAGTAGGGGCAGGATTTGTGGCTGAGCAGTAGATTGAGGGATGAAGGGTGTGAGAGGTAGATTTCAGGTGGAGCTGGAGTTGGTGGTGGGTGTTGGTTGTAGAGTTGGAGGAAGGGGCTGTCACCAGGAAGGGTGGGCTGGAAATGGGAGACTTAAGGGGAAAGGGATCAAGGCTGGGTTAAGCTCATTGGATTGGGGACTAATAGGATCAGGGTTTCCTGATGTCATCCCGTGTATGATATGGTGAATGCATGCCCGTTTTTACAGGTATGTCTCGTTAGTGCCGACTGGACAATCTGAAAAGGATCCCACTATAAACATGTAGAAATGCCCTTCCACCCACCCCAGCATATACACACACATACTGGGGAGTGAGATACACTCATTCATTCTTTCTTCATTTCTTTTGACAAATATTTACTGAGCTCCTACTTTGTGCCAGGCACTTATCCAAGCTTTGGTGTATGACAGTGACCAAAACAAATGAAATCCTTGGCCTCATGGTGCTTAGATTCAAGTGGGTTTACATCTGAATAAATACTTTTTAAAAAATGCATAACTGAGCTAGAAATTAAGACTAAATATAATATTAACCTAATAGTGGTGCTTTGCTGGGATGTCAGACTCAGTCGTATAGCAAGTTGAGTTTTGTGCTTGAGTTGGGGTGGGAGATTAGACTCTGGGTCCACACAAGGAGTGACTCTCCCACCCCCTTGCTCCAAAAAGCCATGACACTTGAGTTGGACCAGGAAAATTTTCACACTCTGGCACAGAGGGACCACAAGGGAGCTCTGCCTCAGTGTGGGGATCTGTAGGGAAAAAAGTTCAGCCCTAACTATCAAAAGCCACGGACCAGAATCTCACCTGAATTTGTGATGTGAAAGTGCAATAGCCAAGACGTTGGAAAGACTTAGAAAAGCCACGTCTGGGGGAAAAAATATAGAGCCATTAGCAGGAGTAAATGTAACACTGCTTAAAATGATATTCGCCCAGCCCACACTGCAGAAGCGTCTCACAGAAAACCAAGCCCTGACAGAGATGAGCTCATTGTTAAAGATGTCAGCGTATACAAGGACACAGTGAGTGAGTGTCAACAGAGACAACACAGGGTAAGTTTACAGGTCTGAGAACTCTGTTTAATGGAATAACCATCCGAAAGAGGATATAAAGAAAGGCTGTCTAAAATAATTAAAGTCATGAGCAGGGAATCAAAACTCTTAAGAAAGACTAAGGCCCTGTGATAATAGGGCAAGCAGATTTGAAAAACCATCAAACAGAGCTTCTAGAAATAAAAACACAGACATTTAAGGTAAAAGAAAAATCCTATGAAAAGTTAGGTTAGACATAATCAATGAAAAAATTATGGGAAGGAAAAGAGAGGGGAAATTATCGATAATGCAGCTAAGAGAAAAAATATATGGAAGTATTAGAGGTTAAGAGACATGGAAATGGCAAGAACAGAATGAAAATTATAGATACACATAAAATGAGTTTCATGAAAAAAGAACAGAGAGATAAAAATATTCATTACAAATGACAAGAGGAACAATTCATCAGGAAGCTATATTTCTAAACTTACGTGAACCAAACAATAAAGAAAATTTTGTCATAGTTACATAAAGAAATTGTAAAAAAAAAAAAAAACCCACACACAAAATAATTTTTAGTTTTCACACACCTCCCTTAGTATGTGCTATTGGATATATCAGACAGGATTCATAAGGATATGGAATATATAAAAAACACAAGATGGGCTTGATTTAGTGAACCTATACAGAGCCGAACACTTAGAGAATAAACATTCTTTTTAAGTACACTTGAAACATCAACAAAAATTGTCCGTATGCTAGGCCAAAAGGCAAATCTCAAAAAAATCCAAAGAAGAAGTAACAAAAACACCATGTTGTCTAAATGCAAGTTTATAAAATTAAAAAGAAATAAAATAATAAATCTCCCCCCGCAAAATATTTAGACATTTTTAAAGCATGTATTTAAGTAATTCACAGATCAAAGAAAATTTTATATGGAAAATGAGAAAATATTTAGACTAACAACAAAAACATGACATATAAAAACTAATATGATGCAGCTAAAGCAGTACTTAGAAGAAAATTTAACTGCATGTTTTAGTTGGGTTTTGGCCAAAGATAGAAAGATACTAGCTTTCTCTTTACAGATTCAAATAATTAATAAGTTCTTTTTAAAAGAGTCTCTGTTATGAAATATTTCAAACATATGTGAATGTACAAAGGATACTCTAATGAACCTTCAAATACCTATCGCCCAGCTTCAGTAGTTATCCACCCGTAACCACTCCTGTTTCATCTGCATCTCCGGCCTGCCCCCTCCCAGACACCCCTGGATTATTCTGAAGCAAATTACTGACATCATGCCATTTCATCCACAAATATTATGCATATCTAAAGATAAGTACTCTTCAAAAAGAAAAAGAAAAATATAACCACAGTATCATAATCACAGCTACATCTTTTTAACAAGTTCTTAATATGATCAAATATCCGAGCAATCATCCCATAACTGATCAGACTATGACACTCCCTCTGCGTGGCACCCCTACCCCACACTCAGCTATATCTAACATCTTCAGGACTGTGTTCAGAAAAGGAAGGAATGAGAGAGGAAAGAAGAGAAACTTTCTTATCCTCTTTTTAATGTCTGTAAGTAGCACATTCTTATGACTCTAGAACTGTGCTCTCCAATATGGAAGCCACTAGCCATACGTAGTTATTTAAATTTCAGTTAACTAAGTCAACTTTATTATTTTTTTTTTCAACTTCATTTATTTGGTTGTGCCGGGTCTTAGTTGCAGCAGGTGGGCTCCTTAGTTGAGGCTAGCAGGCTCCTTAGTTGTGGCACATGGACTCCTTAGTTGTGGCATGCGGACTCTTAGTTGCGGCATGCATGTGGGATCTAGTTCCCTGACCAGGGATCAAACCCATGCACCCTGCATTGGGAGCACGGAGTCTTATCCACTGCGCCACCAGGGAAGCCCCTAAAATTAAGTAAACTTTAGACTTCACTTTCTCAGTCGACTAGCCACATTTCAAGTGCTCAATAGACAAAATAGACAAGAACATTAAAGAAAGAAAAATTATTGGATAATCTCACTTTTGAACAGAGATGCAAATAAAATATATAACCCAGATCCAACATGGTGTTCTTAAAAGCCCATCAGGACCAAGAAGAAGTTTTCTCAGGAAAACAAGATAACATTTCTTTAGAAAATGTAAAATTCTCCACGTTAATGAATACGGAGACAATAGAGTCAGGGAAATTATTTTGCTAAACTTCGTCTCCTATTCACGATACTGCCTTTAGCAAACCAAGGATAGAGGAATCTGCCTTAACCTGTTAAAGCGGATCCGTGAAAACCCCACAACAAACATCCACCTGGATGGAAGTGTAAATTGGTACAACTTTAGAGAACAGTTTGGCAGTAAGCTGAAGTAAGCTAAAGGAGTACACACTTAAGATTTCAAAAATTCCACTCTAACTGTAGGCTCTAGAGCAGTGGTTCTCGAACTGAGAAGTTTCGCCCCTCAGGGAACATTTGGCAAAGTTTGGGAACATTTTTGGCTGTCACACTGCAAGGGGAGGAGTGTGGACGGATGGTGGGGGGTGGTCGTTACTGGCATCTAATGAGTGGAGTCCAAGGACATTCTGCTGTGCACAGACAGCATCACAACAAAGAATTATACAGTCCAAAGTGTCAGCAGAAGCTCTGCCCCCAAAGCGTGACCACTGATACTCATAGCAGCGCTATTTGCAATTAAAAAAAAAAAAAGTAGAAACACAATTCTTAAAATGGAGCACCGTGCGACAGTTCATTTGCATGGATTACAAATATGTATCAACATATTTGTTGAAATCTCAAAGCAATGTTGAGTGAAGGAAAAACAGATCGCCACAGGATGTGCACAAATACAATTTATGAACATTTGTAAACCTTTGCCATCCTTACAGTAACTCGACCCTTGGTTTAGATACTTGCCACTGGCCATTGGCATCTACCCTCCTCCTCCTGAAGTCCTCCTCTTTGCTTTACTAACCCCGTGACAAGACGTCATGTTTTACATCAATTTTTTTGGACTCCATTTATATTGTTTTTACTATATACGTGTATGATAAAAGTTAAAAAGAAGAATACATGGAAAGGATATGATCCAACTTCAGGAGAGTGGTTACCTTTGGGAGGAAGGGAAAGGAAAGGCTCTGACAGTACCTTCACCTTCTCTTAAGAAAGTGAAGAGATTGCTGACGCACATGCAGTAAATATTAACATTTCCTTCATTTCCGTGGTCGGTGTTACAAAGGTCCATTCCGTTATTTTTCTGTGTTTTAAAATAGCTCACAATTAATAACTAAGAACAAAAAGAAAGAAAAGGGATGAAGGACAGGCCAACACTGGTCTTAGAATCAGAAGTAAATATAAATCACAGCTCTGCTGTTTTCTCGATAAAACCTTGAGGAGATAGCCGCATTATCCCTGGCATCTTTCCTCATCTATAAAACAGGCTGACAATCCTTAAGTCCACATCAGTGTTTTTAAACTTTAGTCATTCTGTAATGCTTCAACATTTCTGCTGATACTCCCTTATTGCCTGTGATATTTGGGGTGCTCAGCGCACAATCTAAAACCATCTTTCGTCCCGTGACCCTCATACCCCACTTTGGAAAACATTGCTCTATTATTATAAGGCACTTTGTGGATGAACTGAGGCTCCATATATAAAAACCCCCAAGCCTGTGAGCACATATTATGTATTCAGCAAATACAGTAAATGTATGTTGGACCTTCATCTACATATTTTATGTCATAAATTATACTTTTTGCAATTTAAAAATATTTAATCCAGGCCTTCTAAATTCACATTTTAAAAATCTGTGATTTTTATATGGCCTGGGGAATATAGACAGTATTTTATAATAACTCTGTATGGAGAGTAATCTATTAAAATATTGAACTACTATGTTGTATACTTGAAACTAATATAATATTATAAGTCAACTGTACTTCAGTAAAAAATAGATCTGTGATTTTAGTAATCTAGGAAACAATGCTTTGGGTTTTTTTCCTTCATTTTTTCTCTATGCCTAGATGCAGTAACTATTTCTCTTCCAGTCTTATCTATAGCGTTAATTTTTTATAACGATAAATGTTGTTCAATGATAAGAAAATGAGTGTAAGTTGACAGGTTCTAAACTGTAGGCTTTATTGAATAATGAATGATTCTGAGCCATCCCAGAGGCAAGAGATTTCAAAGCCCCATGCTTCTGGCCCCTACTTCGGAGGGTTATGATTCTTTGGGGGCAAAGAATGCCCCATTCTCAGCTCCATCTGGTAAGTAAGCAGTGTAACAGATGATGACTCCAGCTGTAAGTCAAAGATGCATCTTCTCAGGAGCACAGATCGCAGAAAACAATGGGTTCTGTGATAGCTGCTTCAGCCTCACCCACATGAATAAATTCACTGGGCCCTCACACCAGCAGGGCAGCCGAGCCTGATTTACAGGACTGCTGCACAGAGCTGCTGTATAATGTAGTCCTTTTGCTCATGGACTTCCTTGGGTAGCTTCCTTGTTGGACTAACATTTCCACAGTGATCCTCATTTTCAGATGTGAGGCAATCATGCCAATAATTTAAAATCCCAAGCACAGTCTGCATTTTGAAGAATGATAAAAAATATTATCTAAAATCATCTATTTCTCCGTCAGGGGAGCCCTTCCTTAAAGGATTGGCAGGAGAGGGAGCTGAGATTCAGAGAACATCTAAAGGTTAAATCATCCAGGTTGTTCCTAGTTATCAACGGAATGCCTAAATGCAAAGTTAGCGCCACATACCAAACAGCTCAATCAAAAAACATTTTGAGAGTTTACTCTGTACAAGATACCAGACTAGGAGCTTTGTGGCATATATAGAAGACTTAGCTATGGCCCCCAATCTCCAGAGTTTACACTGTATTAGAGAGAAATGCATGTGAAGATAAAATACCAGTGTGCACAAGAGATAATCAGAAATTCATTTCAACACTTTAAGGGATAGAATATGACACCCACATACAAGATTCACTCCTGAATAAATGGTAATGATAATGGCTCAGCAATAACCTAATTGTTATTCTTACCATTCACTGTTTGAGTGCTTACTTTCTCCTAGACATCATGTGAAGTGATTTTCAAATGTAACTCAGATGCTCCCACATCCTTTGGCTTTCTGTGGGCCTGTTTTCTTTAATATTGAAATAAAATGCCTGGAGCCTCTATTCCTCATAATGTGCAGAGTCTGACACATTCCACAATATTTGGGGGGTGGACTTTTTTTATTGAAGTGTAGTTGATTTACAGTGTTGTGTTAGTTTCAGGTGTATAACACACTGGTTCAGGTGTATAGCACACTGGTTCAGTTATATATATATATATATATATATATATATATATATATATATACACACACATATACACATATATATGTATTCTTTTGCAGATTCTTTTCCATTATAGGTTATTACAAGATATTGAATGTAGTTCCCTGTGCTATTATATAGTAAATACTTGTTCTTTATATATTTTATATATAGTAGTGTGTGTATGTTAATCCCAAACTCCTAATTTATTCCTCCCCCATTTTCCCCTTTGGTAACCATAAATTTGTTTTCTATGTCTGTGATTCTGCTTCTGTTTTGTAGATAAGTTCGTTTGTATCATTTTTTTAGATCCCACAAATAAGTGATACCATATGATATTTGTCTTTCTCTGTCTGACTTACTTCACTTAGTATGATCATTTCTAGGTCCGTCCATGTTGCTGCAAATGGCATTATTTCATTCTTTTTTATGGCTGAGTAATATTCCATTGTGTATATATACCACACCTTTTTTTATCCATTCATAGGTTGATGGAATAAATGTTACTTCCATGTCTTGGCTATTGTGAATAGAGCTGCTGTGAACATTGCGGTGCGTGTATCTTTCTGAATTAGAGTTTTCCTCTTTTCTGGATAAATGGGCCAGGAGTGGGATTGCTGGATCATATGGTAGCTCTATTTTTAGTTTTTAAAGGAACCTCCATACTGTTCTCCATAGTGGCTGCACGAATTTACATTCCCACCAGCAGTGTAGCAGGGTTCCCTTTTCTTGGGGGGGCTTTCTGAGTGTGTCTCAAGGGAGTGAGAGTAGGTGGTGGGTGTTCCATTCTCCTGCCTCCTCTCCCCAGATTCCTCCTCCTGGACTGAGTCTGAAGCATGCCCCTCCCAGCCATCCACATGTACGCTGATCCTCTTTCTGCCCTCTTGATCCCACTCATGAAACTCTTCCCTTCTTCCTCATCCGTTAAAACATCACTCCTACAATGCATTGTAGCAATAAACTTTTCTGAAAGTTAGAGGGAAAAAATAAAGGACATTAAATACGGAACAGCATAGAAAACAATCTAAGATTGAATATTTTATATCTAACAGTTTCTCTTCCCTCCAAAGTCCTCTTCCACTTACCCCTCCTTCTTTCCAGATTTCAGCCTCCTCAACCTCATGCCCTCTTTCCTGGACTGACTAGAGGTAACTGGTTTCAAATACTTTATTCAGCAGAGAAAAATCAGCTCTTTGAATTCAGTTCTTTTGCGTTATCTAGACATGTGGGGGAGGGGAATGAGAAATGTAGGTTTGCCTTTCAGACCCAAAGACACATCAAGATATTTTCTAAACAAAAGAGCAGTTCTTTCTTTAAGAAATATTCTTCTACCTTGACCAATGACTCAAATGGAAGTAATCTTTAAAAATAATATTCTTGCTCTGCCTCACTTCACGTGCATCTACATATATGAATGGAACAACTGATTATTACTCCCATTTTACAGATGAAGTAACTGAGGCTTAAGGAGATTAATGTGCTTAATTTACTCAGTTTGTAAGGGACAAAATTGGAATTCGGACCCATATCTATTGATTCTAAAGCCTTATCCTCTTGACTACCCTATTCATACATCTCTAGTACAGAAAGCACGGGCTGAAGACATTCAAGAAAAGTAAGATTCTGGCAGAAAGAAGAGGGGAGGTTTCAGTTAGAAGAAGAGACACATATGTGAGGATTAGTCCAAACACAAAGATTTGAACTAAGGGGTGGCAGTGGGTAAACAGTTTTGACCATCTGATGGGGAAAAAAGAGAATTAAAAATGGCTTCACGTTTTCTAGACTGGATAACAAGCATCGTTCATTCATTCATTCATCTAATAGGCACTGATGTGTCAGGTACTGTGTATGTCAACATCATGCCAAGTGTTGGAAACAGTAGGAAAGTTAGGGATGAGAAGATGAGGCGTCTACAGTGAGACATGAAGAGGCTGCAGTGAGGAGACACATCCCTGTATAATGTCCAGCAGGCAGCAGGAAATACCAAACTCATTTGTCTGAAAGTTTGGGGCACTTAGAGAACACCAGGCGGCAGCACAGACTTGTCAGTTAAAGGGAAGCAGGCCCAGCTAACATCTAGTCTTGTGAAGTCTTGTGTTTTGCATCTGAAACAGATGAAAACAAAATACCCTTATTCTAAGGCAAGTACTTCTAAAATATTAGCAAATAATGTTAACTCGTTGAATGCACGTTTAAACATTTATAACCAACCTTTCCATTTGGCAAGCTGGGAGTTGTTTTAGTAGAAGGATAGGTGTATTAATGTTGCTTAGCTTTTACATAGTATAATTTATCCAAAAATCTAGGGGAAATATGCACATGATTAGGGCACCATTCTTCCAGCTGGACACATACTCTCCATATTCTTAAATTGCACATTACCATGTCCACAGTCTATAAGCTAACATTTACCCATATTGGCAGAGATGAAAGTACTGTAACTGTGAGAACCTTGAGGTTATGATACTGCTAAATGTGGTAGATGTTTTGTTACATAATTAGCACATTATATTCTGTTTCTATACTTAGCATAATCCTTCTACCCATGCTTTCTACCCACCCCACCCTGCCTTCCCTGCACTTAATACCTTCTTTGGTCTCAGGTTGTTTTATCTTTCCTTACAATTAGTTGTCTTATCTTTTCACTTTATGTACTTACAAGTCTCCTTACAACACAGCAGTGCACTGTTATTGGGGAAGGAACCAGTGTAGAGCTCAACATGGAGCCAGCACGATGAAAACGCGCTCAGAACAGAAACAGTACCCTCATTCCTCTAAGCTAAGAGGTTTATAGATGCTTTAGAAAGATGCAGTTGGTAACCAACACCAGTCTCACACTGTGGATATGATGGTTTGTGAGTCCATGATTTGTATCTTGCTGTATAGAGTTATTCTTAGTCCTTTAGTCGATGGTAAATAGTTCGTTCCAACTGTGAATTTAGTTCTTTTCAACAAATCCATTTGTGCTCCTTATATAACTCTAAATGATTGAAACTCCTCAGGGAGTGATCCATGGTTCATCCAGCAAATTTTTTAAAAATTAGAAAAAGCTTATGTTGTGAACAAGCTGCCCATCAAAACAAGTGTCTATTTCTGGGATTTGGTGGAACTCAAGAAGGTAGGAGAAGAGCTATCTCTAACAGGTGGAAAAACCTGGCAGAGAAAAGGGAGGGGGCAAAAGAAAACTAATCCAGAGAAAAACACCTTACCCACGTGGAGAGATACTTTATAAAGCAACTCTCAATATCATGAGAGACTGTTCCAGGTGAAAGGGACATGACAACTAAATATGATATTCGAAACTGGATTGGATCCTGCATTAAGAAATAAGGAAATTATTGGGATGACTGACAAAATTAAAATATGGACAAAACTAAAATATTGTGTCAGTGCTACATTTCCTGAATTTGATCATTATACTACAGTCTGTAAAAGAATACCCTTATTCTTAAGAGACAGAGGCAGAAGCGTTTAAGGGGAAAGAGGCATGATGTCTGCAATTTAACAGATAGTTCAGAAAAAAGAAAGAGGTGAAAAACCAAATATAAAATGTTAACAAATGTTGACTCTAGGTGAACTTTAAAGGTTTATGGAAGTCCTTTGCACTGTTCTTACAACTTTTCCATACATTTGCAATTACTTTAAATTGAACAGTAATAATGATAATATGAGTAATAATAAATTAGAGAAACTGGGCATAAAGCTTCATACTAGCTACATTTTTCTGCTTCCAATCAGACTAGACACCTTTGTCTAATCACCTATGATAGCTATAGAAATAAATATGCCAGGGTCTAAAGTCTATGTTAAATATCAAAAAAAAAGTTTTAATTTATTTACGTATTTACTTATTTTCTAATATGTTATTTAAAGATTTGTTTTTCACATGAAAGGTGTCAGTACAGCACAAAGACCTTTTTTCTGAATCATTGAGACTGAGTCACCAACCCGACACCCCATAATGGCAGGACACTTTAGGGTGCATTTCCTACAAACAAGGACATCCTCCTACAGAACCACAGGATGGCCACTAAAATCAGGAAATTGACATCGATACATAATTACCATGGGAGCCTCAGACCCCTATCTCGCTAATAGTCCCAATAATGTCCTTAATGGCCAGTGGATCTGGTTCAGAACCACATGGTGGTCTCTTCATTTTCCTTCACTCTGAAACTATTCCTCAGACTTCCTTGATGTTCATGACCACTTGAACATGTTCATGTTCACTTCTGAAGTTAAGTTACCTCGTAAAATATTCCTCAATTGAGGATTATCTGTTGCGTCCTCACGATTAGATTCAGGTTTTGCATCTTTGGAAAGAACAGCTCAGTTGTGATGCTATAGTCTCCTCACCACATTTGATCAGTGGGACATCATTTCAATTTGTCCCGTTATTGGTGATGCTTGCTTTGATCACTTAACTGAGGTGTCGTCTGCCAGACCTCTCCAATGCAAGGTGACTCTTTTTCTCCTTGTAGTTAATGAGTATTTTGTGCAAAGGTACTTCAAGAAGAAATACCCCATTCTTTATGAAATGTGCGATTTACTTATTTATCTATATCAGTATGACTCATAGTTTTCTAGTTTATTCAGTAGGTTATAATCTACTAGTAGGATTATTTATTTGGAAGCACAGATTGTCCCAGACATGGCCAGTGGGAGCCCCGTCAAGCTGATCCTGTGTCCTTTTGACATCCTTTTTGTGGAGGATGGTGTTGAGTAAACCAGATCTGAGTACTAGGTGTTTAGCTCACTGTAATTGGGGCATCACTTCACCCCGGTCCTGTCAGTGGACAGCCAGGCAATATATGTAGGTTTCTGTGTGTATTTAAATCTGTTTATATTTCTTTATCTGCCTCTCTGTATATTGAAAAACCAAATGTTCACACTGATACTTCCAATTGCAATCCAACAGCACTGGGCTTGTTCAGTTCTCTCCCTCCTGTGACGGTGAGAAATCTGTCTCCCGTTACCCTTAACGTATTTACTTATTTGATTGATTCCCCAGTACGTAAACAGTCTCTGAGTGCTGTCATGAACCTCTCCTCCATGTGGATGCTTTCCTCACCACACCTGGGCTCCAACACCCTCAGGTCCCTGCTGGAAGACTCCCTCCTGGTATTCTTAGGGCTCAGACTCCCCAGGCTGCCCCCACCCCCTGCACAGACACCCTTCTTACCCAATCTGGCTCTGACACCCCATGCCAGGCCACCTCCCCACAAGGGTGTCCTTCCTACCCCACTCACATTCTAATGCCCCCACTGAGGTCGTGCTCACACAGAGATGCCCTCCTCTCCCTGCCTACGGATGGGAGCTCATTCTTCTTCTGGCTTTCTTGTTCGTTCATGACCGTTCTTTATAAAATCAATGCAAATAAGAGGGGAAATGAAACGTGCATGGAGTAAACTCTGCCACAGCCGTGTGTTTATAAGTTTAAATGAAGCAGGCTTGAAATGAATCATTTAGTTACCAAGATAATATCCCATTAATCTTTAAATTCTCTGAACTCAAATCGTAGGACATTGACCTGAGTAGCAGAGACTTGGTAGACAGCCTGGGATATGGAAGTCAAAATAGCAGAATCTATCCTTCCTCCCCCGGGAACCAGATTATGGAACGATTTCTGGGCTTCCCAGATGACATCAAGAATTCAGAGAATGAGCCTCAAAGCCTCATTTAATGAACTCATTTTAATGAAGTCATCTGTTGATTCTGTTTTTATTATTAAACAAGCAATCAGGTCTTCTACTGAATGGCTCGGAATTTACTTGAACAGTCAGGCTCCCAAGATCGCCTGGCACAGTGGTGACGAGAGCCACATTCGTTTCTGCTCTATCCCCGCACTTTTAGTCGGTGTGGATGATGCCATTTGCATGGTTCTTTCCTGACCTCCACTCTTGACTCTTGATCTGTATCTAAACTTCCAGCTGTTCGTCGAAGGCAGCGTGGTACCCAGGAAAGAAGGTTGGTCTTGGGAGCCAGTCTGATTCAGTTTGAAATCTGTTTTTGGTGAAGCTGAGTTTCCTCCTCTAGAGAATAGCATCAAAAACTAAACCTATTCTGCTGTATTTCTGTGAAGATTTGGGGTGGCATAAATGTCATGGGGGGAGTAATTTAACAATTATGTATGTGCTTTTTTACTTTTGACTTTCCTAACACATGGCCTTGTTCCTAAGGACACTCAGGTAGGGAGGAGGATGGGAGATGGAGATGTTCTGTAAATGGAGCACAAAACAAAACAAGTGACAACAGCAAAACGACAGTGTTCAGCCTCTGTCACTTAAACTATGGTTTACTCTAAACGAACTAAAACACTTAGAGCTTTAAAAACAAAACGTTAGAAGCGTAGCTTAAATGAAGCAAAACAAAGGCTTTTCAGGCAAGGCTTTTGCCATAAGAAAGGGTTAGCTAAATTCGTTTATCTTTTTCTTCAGCTTAGAGTTTTATGAAGGGGCAGACAGAGCAGAAGAGGAGGGGGAAATCCTGCCCTTTTCCAGCCCTGAGATGATTATGTAAAGGACGTGAGAAGTTGAGAAAAAGGGAGAGAGGAGTGAGATGGCCAGATAGATGTGTCCTGGTTCTTCCTTCAGAAAGTTGCTATATAAACTGAGTACATGGGCTCTTGTCTTGTTGCTTGTTTGGGTCACATATCAGACCGGGAACAGTCCATCCAAGTAAACCTGAAGGTACCATGTGGTCAGGTAGAGAAAAATGGCTTGAAGTGTAGCTTCCCAGGCTTCTCTCCTTCCCATGTCGAGGGCCAGTGGACCTGCCGTGGGGCTGCTAGGATAAGGCAGGGTGACCCACACAGAGGCTAAGCGTGGACCACATGGAAGACAAAAGGGAGGCTCAGGAGTCAGCAGGCAGTGGAGGATTCAGAGAAGCTGAGCCCACCTGTGAGAGTTGTGATACTTGACTACTGCCGCCTGGACACGTTGTCCAAAACACAGACCCATGAGTTCCTGGGCCCCAGACAGCAAGTTTGGAAGCAGCTGATCAAGCAACATCACGCCAGAGGCCAGAAGATGTTGCCAGATCACACTCCAAATTCAACATAAGACCAGAGTACCCCTTTCCCCTCAAACTCAAGAAGTCGTGTGGCGCCCCCTACCACCCTACACCAACAGCACCATCTTTGGAGAAGACACAGAGAGAAGGGTGATTGGAGAGACAGGACGTTTGCATCCAAATGAGAATTTTTATTTAATCCCATAAGGATTGTTTCATCTTTTAGGTTGGACTGTTTAAATTACATTAGAGATATGGATGGCGGAGGAGAAAGTCTGTAAAAGGTCTTATCTCGGGTCACAGACTAAGGCTGTTGCAGCACATACCTTTCTCATTCACATGACGCTTCTACGCTCATCTCAGTCCCTAAGACTTCTTTTACCGAAACAAGCAGCCAAGAAACTGAAAACAGGGCCCCAACACAGCCAAGCCATGTTCCAAGAGTGGTTATTAACATCCCATCTGTCACAAGCTCCTTCTGCCAGCAGTGAGAGTGTGCCGCCCAAGGCCAAGGGTGGGAGACGAGGGATTCCAGCTCCTTCTCTGTCGACGATGCCCATCCACAAGCCTCTTTTCCGTTTTTTAAGGGCATGATGTTAATAGTGTTGAATTTCATGGGAAGAAGAGAAAGTAGTACTAGAGAAGTTTCGCATAAGGCAACCTAAGAAGACTTTCTGCAACTCTGCCCATGGCGCGCCCACATCAGCCATCTCAGTTCTGTAAGCTCCGGGGAATGACAGCAGGGGTGAGCCTATTAACCACATCTGAGCAGAGACTTACTTTTTTAAAAAGAGTTCTGTGCTCAACTGAATTCTTAGGACTTGGACCAAAGGAGGGCAAACCAAAACAAAACACAAAGCAGAACATGAGAGGAAAGTGTCCAGACCTAAATGTTTACTTTATACCTCCTGGAACCTTATCTTAAGATATCAGTGCTTCAGCTTGTCGCTACCTTCAAAACAATGCCTTTAAACATAATGTGAGTTTAATTCTAAATGAAAATGTTGAGAAGTGTATGTTTTCTTTACCAACAAGCCCAAATTGCTGACTAGTGTGGGCTGTGTTTTCCCCCAAGCTTTTTTTGCAGGTACTGAAGTCTGTATAAAAAGAGCCCTAATTCTGAAGGGAAAAGTGGGAATCCTCCTGCTGGCAATGCCCTCCTTGGTTAACTAGATGGTGTTAGGAATAAAAAGGTTGGCCATGTTATCTAGAAGAAAGTATTATTAGAGATGGCATTATATCCTAAAAACATTTAATACCCTGTGTCCCGGTCTCCAGTGCGCCATCTGGAGCAGCTACTTGGGGAAAATTACAGCAAATTGATAGGAATATAAAAAATTGCCTCAATTAATTTATTAACAAAGATAAAACCCTTTGATGAAAAATAGCATTTCAAGTGTCATTTGCAAATCATGATTTGACAGACAACAAATATACATGATGAAGAGTCATAAGACTCGTGTCTCTGCCTAGAACCACCATCACATCTATACTATCAGAAGGCAAGTAACTTCTCAGAGACCCATTTCACTTTTTGTAAAAGAGAGATAACTTTTTCACAAAACATCCAGCTAAAAAGTCTTTTGAGATAAAGAATTAAAAGCTAGCTATTAGCTCGTAAGTTTCATACTTCTTTATTTTCTGGCTTAAATGAGAATGGGGTATTCAGATTAATTAATTATTGTGTTTATGAAGTCCCAGATAAATAAACTTTTATTACAATGACCTTGTTTCAGAACGCTTCTCATGCTCTCTACCAGTTAGGTTAGAATGAGAGGAAAGATTGAAATGCTTAAGAAATGGCTCTCAAAAGTAAATTGATAATGGTAAACACACCTGCTGTTTACTTACTTCTTGCCAGATGCTACAAAAGTCCTGGCAGAAAATGAAGAAAAATTGCTGGTCTCACAAAGATCATTTCAGCTCCATCTAGGCCCTCTAGGCAGTCAACACCAGCAGAATTGTTTTAGACCAAGAACAGCAATATGGTAACTTCGTTGTAAACGCTCTCCATCTTTCCTTTAGAAATGTCTTTGGATTTTTTTCTGATGGGTGATGGAGGTGAAGAGATAAACATTTCTTGTGACATGATTCCCTAATGGTTTTGCTAGTAGAACTACTCATCATTTTCTGGTTGAAAAAAAAATCATTAACCACGCTGAAGCCTAGAACTTGCTTAAAAAAATAGGAATGGTTCTAACCTGAGACTCATAATTTGAATGTGTAGAGTTTTGCAGCTGTATCTAGTTATCTTTTGAAAGTCAGTTGTCTTATGAATAAATAAATAGGTTTGGGGATGTTCAGTTGTTAAGAAAACAATAATATAAGAAAAAAGCATTTTTAAACCACTTTATGAAGGTATGATTGACATACAGAAATCTATACATATTTAATATATACAACTTGATGAGTTTGAAGATAAGTATATACCAGTGAAGCCATCACAACAATCTGTATCATAAACATATCCATCACCTCCAAAAGTTTCCTTCTACCCTCTGTACGTATTGTTGTTTTCTGTATGATAGAACATTTAACATAACATCTGCCCTCTTAGCAAAATTTTTAATATATAGTACAGTATTTTTAACTGTAGGCTCTATGCTGTACAATAGGTCTCTAAGATGTATTCATCTTATATAATTAAAACTTTGTACTTTTTGCCTAATATCTCCCCTTTTCTGTCTCCCCCCACCCCCTGGTGCCCGGCAACCACCATTCTACCCTCTGCTCCTTTGAGTTTGACTACTTTAGATTCCTCATGTAAGTAAGACCAAAACATCTTTTACAGTTAATGATCATGTGATGGTAAACTGGAAAAAAAAATCTAGATAAAACACAAGAAACAAAGATCACTGTAATTCCAATATATATATATATATATATATATATATTTTTTTTTTTTTTTTGCGATATGCGGGCCTCTCACTGTTGTGGCCTCTCCTGTTGCGGAGCACAGGCTCCGGACGCGCACGCTCCGCGGCCATGGCTCATGGGTCCAGCGCTCCGCGGCATGTGGGATCTTCCTGGACCGGGGCACGAACCCATGTCCCCTGCATCGGCAGGCGGACTCTCAACCACTGCGCCACCAGGGAAGCCCTCCAATATATTTTGATACAACCAAATTCTATCATTTAAATGGAAAATAAGTGGTGCGCATTCTGTCCAAAACAAAACTTTCTGAAGGTAAATGTGTTTCACCCACATTTTTTTTTTAAATGTGCATGAAACTGTTATCTGGACCCGTAAGGAATGCCTGTGAAAAGGCTGTGTACTTTGCCTTTTCTGGGTCCTCTTTAGGAACTGATCCCATCTAAGAGAGAAAACATTCGTACCTTGTTGATTCCTAGTATGCTCGATGGGAATAATCGAGCAGCTCCAAGCTGGATTCCATAGGCCGCTGACCCAGTGCCTGTTTCCACTAACATACCTGCTGGGTTCCTTTACCTCAGTCACAGGCATCATCCCCAGTCCTCCCCACTGCCACCTCCGGGCACTCACTCACTGACACCTGTGTGACTGACACCTGCGTGACAAGTGTGATCCCATAGCCCAGAGCACTCCGTAGTTACACAGAGGGGGCCCTTTTTAGGGAATGGGATCTATTTCGTGCACAATGTACTTTGATATCTTCAAAGATTAAATGCTCTTTTATCACCATCTAACTTCAAAGTCCTAAGCCATCGAAGAGCTTCCATTGATCTGGTCTTAACATTCCTTTCCAGGATGTCGACAGCACCTCTCACATTATCCCACGCTTCTACACAACGGGAATACTAGGGAGTTTGTTTGGTTTTTTTGCTTAATACCCCCGCATTTTTTTTTATTTTACTTGCAAAATTTTCTTTCTCCTCGAGTTTGACTATTTATATCCCACCCACCCTTCTTCCCAGCTGCATTTAAATGACATTTCCACTGTGAAACGTTCCCTGAATTTCCGTCAGCCCCTGGCTAGGTGTAATCTCTCCTTCACCTCTGCCTTCTGATACCAGTTACCTAGTGTCTTTCATAGAGAGCTATTATCATATTCTAGCGCATGTTTATTTCTGTGTCATTCTCATCTTCCCTAACAATAATGATAATAATAATAGCAGTTCCTGTTGTTTGGAAGGCTCACTGTGTTATAGGCAGTGTGCAAGATAGAACTTTATTCCTGCAATGGTTTTATAAAGCAAGCATTATGATCTGTATTTTACACATGAGCAAACTGAGACTTAGACAGCTTAAAGCAGTGTGGTCCAAGATCGCAAGGCCAGCAAGTGGTGACACTGGGATTCAACAAGACCTCAGTGCAACTCCAGTGCATTCTCTTAGGCACTGCCTTATTCCTAGATTCAGAAGTTCCTTAAAGGGGAGATTTAGGAAACTCACATTTACTGAACATAAAGTGTCCGTGGCACTGGAACCAAAACTTGCGTGCGTATCATCTCATTTATCTGTGAGTTACATGGTATAATCCACATTTTGCCGTTGAGAAAACCAAGGTTCGCTGTAAATATATTTTTGAAAGGGAATAAATTAATAAGACATCTGTAATGCAAATAACTGGTGAACGATTGAGAGCCAGAACATACAGACATGTCCTATAAGTCAACAAGGGAAATAATAACTACCCTGCAGGAAAATGGGTAAAAAACATGAACAGGCATTTAACAAAGAAGAAACCAGAATGACCAAAAACATACGAAGTGACGCTCAGCTTTACTTAAAATTTTCACTTTTAGGTGTATTCTCTAGGGAAACTGTTCCTAAGAGGAAAACAGGTGTGTTTGCCCCAGTATAGTTTGAGGAATGGATAAGCTGTGGTATTGTAATATAACAGAATATTTTACTGAATTAAAAAGAATATATGTATAAAAATAGATGAATCTTGATGACATAATACGGAATTAAAAAATCAAGTTGCAAAAGTATGCTACTTATGTAAAATTTAAAACACACAAAAATAGCAAATATTCTTTATGGATACTATGTATTAAAACCTATGCAAAATATATGTAGTAAAAAGTATGAAAACCGGTTTAAAGTTAATTTTTGTCACATAAGCATCATAAAATTTCTCTCTGAAATGGCTCTACCAATTTTCATTTGCATTTCCAGTGTATGAAACTTCCTATGACTCCAACATTTGGGGTTGTCAGGCATTTTGATTTTTGTCGACTCAAAGAGTATGAAATAGCACCTCATTGTTTAAATTTGTAGCTCCTTTCCTTCTAGTAAAGCTGAACATCATTTCGTGTGGTTACCTATGGGGAAGGAGGTAGAGGAATGAGATCAGGGCTTGTATTAGTTTTTTATCTCTGAATAACAATCACCACAAGGTTAATGGCTTAAACTAACACCCACTTACTGTCTTACAGTCTCTGTAGGTTAGAAGTCCAGGCAAGGCTTTTTGCTGGGGTCTCTGAGCAGGGTCTCGCCAAGGCTTAAATCAAAGTGTCAACCAGACCGTGTTCTCATTAGGAAGCTCAACTAGAAAAGAATCTGCTTCCAAGCTCCGTCTGGTTATTGGCATAATTCAATTTCTTGCAGCTGTGGAATTCACGGAAACTTGTTTTTTCAAAGCCAGCGATAAAGAGAGAGGTTCTCTGTCTTTACAAGTCTCTGATCCCCAGATCCCCTTTTAAGGTACCCCCTCATTAGGTGAGGCCCAAACAGGGTAATCTCCCTTTCAGTAAACTTGAAGTCCACTGATTAGGGATTTTAATCACATATACAAAATCCCTTAGCCTTTGCCATATAGCATAACCTGGTCAAGAGAGGGACATCTCATCATCTTTGCCACATTCTATTAATTAGAAACAAGTCACAGGTTCTGGGGAGGGGCCTATACAAGAGTGTGGGTCACTGGGTATAACCCCACGGCCTGTCCACCACAGGGGTAGAGTCTTGACTTGGTCTAAAATATGTTCTTTCTCCAAAAAACAGAATCTAAATTTTAACATTTGTTCAATCTTGATGTTGCATACACAGATTTCCATTATATTGTTTCTGGACTTCTCTTTATCATTGAAATAGTCAAAGTATAAGCAACAAAAAATTTTTTTAGTTAATAAGTAAGCTCACCAACAAAGGACAGTCCAAAAAGACCAATAGAAATAAACGAGAAGGATGCAGATAAGGGGTCTGGCTCAAAGACCTTATCGTTTTTGTCTAAACACCTGATTCTGAGAGCCCAAAGCGGTGTCTTAATTACCTTTTTTGGCCTGTTTTAAAAACCAGTGGGCCCATGGACCCAATGTCTGAACCTTCTCACCCAATTAACAAAATGCATCTATGTCATGTGAGCTTATTTGGGTTCCCAACTGCTGATAACTGGACGTCATCTGACTTATTCTCAGAGTTGCGATCTAAGAGCCACTGCGAATCCAAGAAAACCAGAACCCAGGATCATTAAACACATTTCTGGGTCACATTCCTGCAAAGAGAAAATTAACCCCACCTCTGGTAACTTGTTGACAAGGTGACAGAAATTAATGGTATCAGGCAAAAACCTCTAGTCAAAGATGGCTGAAGTCTGTGGCCCAAACTCTAAAAGTACATTTACTTTACTAGGAGTTAGCAAAGCAAAGAAGTTTCAACAAGATCTGAACAGGCTGGAGGTTTGAATTATATGAACATATTTTGGTTCCAAGACAAAACACTGTAGAGTGGTTTACACAACTCAAAAGGATAGAGGGTCTGGTCTGAGTAAATTTTTAAGCAGGGGAGGAGAAACCAGTCCTTTTCCAGAAAATTTTTAAATGATGAAGGTATTAATACCTGATTTAACATTTTCAAACTTCTCTTCCTTGACCCCCTAGTTATTCTAAAGTGGTTTGCCATTTTATTTGCATTTACTTTAAATTGTTTCATTTTGTTTGTTTTACCTCTTTCAAAAAAGACAAAATCCAGTAAAAATAGACACAGAAAAATTGGAAGGCCCTTCTGGAAAGCATTTATTTCAGCCTTCTCTCAGCTCCGTCCTAACAGAGATTGAGGGGATAAAAGTCCTCCATCTCTAGGCATAAATGGAGTCCAGAAAAAAATCACACCGTGTGGGACTCTCTGTTGATTTCTGTATGAGTTAGGTTTTATTTGAACAAGGACTGTTTTTGATTGGGGAAAAAAGGTTGCAACAGGGCACCTGGTGGCAGGGAAAGGACTCCTTAAAGGAAGTTGCAGTCCGACCTGCCTAAGCTGAGTGCCAGTTAAAGGGTTTGTGCATTGATTGTATTTCCATGCGTTTCACACGTACTCCGTCTTCTCCTGCTGGCAGCTTTGCTGAATCATTACACTAACACCACTATAGTAGTTACCTGTTACTCCGTTAACAAGTTACCTCAAAACTTAGCAGTGTAAAACTACAAACCTTTATGATCACACGTAGTTTCTAAGGCTCAGGAATCCAGGAGCAACTGAGTTGGATGTTTCTGGCTCAGGGTCTCTCCGGAGGCTCTATTCAAGGTGTTGGTCAGGGCTGTAGTCATCTGAAGGCTTGACGGGGCCGGATGACCTGCTTCCAGGGTGGCTGCCTGCCATGGCTGTTGGCAGGAGGCTTCAGTTCCCTGATAGGTGAGCTGCTCTATAGGCTGCTTGAGCGTCTTCATGACATGGCAGCTGGCTTCCCCCGGAGAGAGAGATCTGAGAGGTAAAGCAAGGCAAAACTGTGACGTCTTTTATAACCTACCTTGGAAATGACATAGCATCACTTCTGCAGTATTCTATTGGTCTCTTGGACCAATCCTGATAGGATGTGGGAGAAGATCACACAGGGTGTGGCTACCAGGAGGCAGAAATCATTGGAAGCAGGAATAATGGATTATTGATACTTACAATATGCTAGAGTATTTCTCTCTCCCTGTTTCAAGTGACCCCTTTTCCCTAGTACATTAAAGTTTTTATTGTATTTTGGAATTAAAAGAAATCTGAGGGAATTCCCTGGCGGTCCAGTGGTTAAGACTCTGCATTTTCACTGCTGAGTGCCTGGGTTCCATCCCTGGTTGGGGAACTGAGATCCCACAAGTGGCACAGCACAGCCAAAAAAATAATAATAAAGAAAAGAAAAGAAATCTGAAAATATATAAATGTTAGTGCTGGACTTTATAGATTTCCCCTCCAGAAGTATGTTCGCTTTAAAAGAGGTTTCTTTTGGAGGATGATGGAAATATTCTGGAGTGAGACAGTGGTGATGGTTGTACAATGGTGGGAATATACTAAAAGCCATTGAATTGTATACTTTAAAATGCTCAAAATATGTTAGGTGAATTTTATCTCAATAAAAACAAAATTTTGAAGAGGGGGCCTGAATAGCACTGATATCAAGTTGGTTGACCCAGAAAGATTTATGGTTGCTTTTAGCTCTTTGTATTGTGTTTGTTCTCTCAGCTCAAAACAGAGTGTGGTTAATCCAGAGACTATCAGGTCCTGGGAAGATTGATTTATGGTGCTAACACTCATGGTTGGTTGGGGTCTATCGGAAATAATACTAAGTACTAGTGCAGTGCGACGGCAGTGTTTTCAGAGAGCAATTGACATACATTCCTGTGATCCAACTCACATGATCCTTCCGTTAGAAGTACAAATAGCATATTTTATACCGACCTAACAAATGTTATCAATAGATATGTGTATTCTTTGAGCAGTTGCTTCAAGATCACTTTTGTCAGAGCATTTTGCATGATTTGTGATTTCACTTGGCAGTTGTTTTCCATTATGTCGTGTTGTGCTGTCAGTTACTTGGAGAGGTTCCGGATTTTTTTTCTTGTACTTAACACCGTTTGTGGCTATGAGAACTGAGTCTGCCAGAGCTCTTTGTTTTATTGTTGTCATGCATGCACCATCCTTATCAGTAATCAGGAAGAGAGAGTCAACATCACCTAGCACTGATTGTCTACCGTGTGCCAGGTGTCATGTATACTGCATCAGTTACTATTAACCAACTGTCCTGAATAGCTATTAGTTATTTCTAGTCTCGAGCCTCAGATTGGTTACATAACTTTCCCAGAAGTTGTACCAACAGTTAAAAATATGTCAGTAGGGCTTCCCTGGTGGCGCGGTGGTTGAGAGTCTGCCTGCCGATGCGGGGTACGCGGGTTCGCGCCCCGGTCCCGGAGGATCCCACATGCTGCGGGGCGGCTGGGCCCGTGAGCCATGGCCGCTGAGCCTGCGCGTCCAGAGCCTGTGCTCCGTAGCGGGAGAGGCCACAGCAGCGAGAGGCCCGCGTACCGCAAAAAAAAAAAAAAAAAAATGTTACTAAAAATAAGATGCTTAGACACAGATCTATCTGCTTTGGAGTAACTCAATAAATTGTAATCAAATTCAACTGAAATTAATGACTTTGAACTCAGCTGACGGGGTATGTATGAAGTTTGTGTGTTAGCTATAAATCTCCCTTCCTGTTTACTATATTCTCCAGTACCTGGCCCTCATCAATCTATGATTCAGAGGAAGATGTACAGGAAATGGGGCTGAGTAAGCACGTGGCTTTCAGACAGTGCCTGAGCTTCTCTTTACCCCTTCTTTCCCTCTCTCTCAGCAAGTCCGGAGCAGAGTTGCTGGGATGAGATCAGAGCATGACATTGCTTGTACCTGTTGATCAAAATCATGGGGTCAGCACAGCATCTGCTCAGTCCTCTCGAGGCCCAGTGAGTATTTCTGGTTTCCTGGAGGCCTCTTCCAGGTTCGGTTTTTCCGGTTTCCTGTGGTGACTAGTCAAATAGGGAAGCATTGTCTCTCAAGATCAGAAGGCTCAATCCTGTGATAAAATGCTTTTGTTATTCCTGTTCTGCCATGATATCTTTTATTAACTGGAATCGTAAGAGATCTCATGTATAAGCAGAAACTGAGCAGCAATAATGAAACTTTCATGATCATTGAATGTCCATGCCTTGGAAAGAGTCAGGAAAATGTGCTTAAAGGGCTCAATGATGCCCAGCTCTACCGATATAAGGGACCTTGGCTCAGTGCAGATGTCAAATGGAGAGAGACAAAGAGAATTTCAAAATGCCCAGCTAACTGCAGTGAGATTTGCTGTTTACATTTGCATAGAGATAACTACAGAGAGGTACTGGAGGGTCAGAGGATTTATAGAATTCTGGTCCTTCTGGGAAGTGAAGAATCTGGTAAGAGCTGGACGTATTAACTGAAAAATACACTGGGTTATTTTCATCTAAGAAAGCAATTACGTTAATTTACACAGTAATGATTATCTTTGGAAGTGAAGATAGAAGAAATAGAATGTGTTTGGATATTGAGTAACTGAAGGGAAATTGTAGCAGAAATTATTATATGCTTACCTACCACTACTTTCTCCACTCTGTTTTTGTTCAGATAGACACCCACTTCAGCAAGAACATGTACCTAATGAGAAATAAGCCTAGTCTGAGGTCTATCTAAGTCAGTCATGGTGGTCCCATTCTCTTAACTAGTAACTGATTTAGGCAAAGACATGGGATATAATTCTGGCCAATGAGGCAAGAGGGGAATTCTGGTTGGGGGACTTTTTGTCCTGAGAAAGACACAAAGAAGAAACTGCTCCTTCCTTTGGCCATTGTTGCTTATGGACATCTCTTAGCCTGAAGATAAAACCAGAACACAAGGAGGGCAGAATCATACAGAAGTTGACCCAGAGATACTGATCATACCACGAATGGAGCCATATTCCCTTGAATAGGTTCTTGTTAAGTGAGACAACAAAGTTCTTTAACATTTAAACCAGTTGGTGTGACGTTTTCTATTATTTGCTGCCCAAGTCATTCTAATGATGTAGCTCACAAACCTAATGCATCATCAAAATCAGAAGAGACTTCTTCACACGATGTATACATCAACATATTATGTATGTGACATCCCCTCCCCTTTGATCCCTATCTCAAGTTGAGAAATAGCTAACCTTAAAATTTTATGACAGTTAAAGAGCCAAGAGTAAGCAAGACAATCTTGAGGAAGAACAAAGTTACAGGACTTAACACAACCTTATATCAAGACTTATTTTAAACACTGTGGTCTTCGTACATGGAAAGGCAAATAAACCAATGGAACAGAACAGAGTCCGAAAGAGACATACACATGTACAGTTGTTCAGTTTATGACCAGTTATTCTACACTGGAAAAGGGTAAGATGGTACTTTGAACAAATGGTATATGGGTATCCATACGGAAAAATCAGATGGAATTTGGATACCTTTGTAGAAAAGAAATAATTTAAATCCTCATCTTACACCACCTACAAAAATCAACTCCAGGGACACTATAGATCTAAACATGAAAGAACAATAAAGCTTTTAGAAGGTAACCTAAGAGAGTATTTTCATGACCTTGGTGTAGGCAAATATTTCTTTTAATGATACACCAAAACAATAGAGGGAAAGATTGATAAATGGGACTACATTAAAATTAAGATCTAAAAAGCATCATTAAGGGAAGGAAAAGTCATACTACAAATGGTTATATAAGACATCAGATATAAGATGTATATCTGACAAAGACTATGTAAGGAACTTATGCAAAGCAATAAGAAAAACACAGCCAACTCAACAGGAAAATGCACAAAAGATATAAAAACAGACACTTCCTAAAGGGATTTGGCTAATTAACATTGACAAGATGCTCAACATCAACAGGAAATGCAAATAAAAACATCGTGATTTCAGATGAATCAGAATGACCGGAATTAAAAGAAAAAAAAATACTTGCAACAAAATATTAGTGTACATGAGGAGCAAGTGAAACTCTCATGTATTGCTGACGGGAGTATAAATCAGAAAACTGTTTGGCCTTTTCTACTAAAACTGAACATAATTATACCTTCTGACCAGTGGTTTTCTGATAAATATTTAACATTCTCCAAGTGGATTTCCAACATAAATGTTGATTGATATTTTTGTTTATATTCACAAGTAAGACAAAAGTGAAGCCAAACAGACATGTTTGGGAACTTCACTCACTTGTTGATAACAGGAACAATTGTTTGCTGAATTGAATAATAGTTTTCAAATATTCAAAAATATTTTCTCAATTTTTTATGCTACTTACAATGTAATGGCTACCAGTACGATACACATGTACACTTAATCTGCATTATTAATATTTTCTCCATCTTTGTAAGTCTTGGTGATAAACAAAACACTAAGTCAAGTTCCGATTTTTAGTAATTGCCAATTTCCATGGTATATATACTACCACCAAAACCAGTGTAATGCTACTTACATGATGCTCTTGAATGCAGATTTGAGAAGAGATACATAGTAGCACACCATTATATTTCTACCATATAGACAAAATAAATGCAAATAATATTGAGAGAACAAATAATAGCAAAATGTAGTAAAAGAAAAATAAGGATATGAAAGGTTTTGAGTATTTATTATTTTTTAAATAATTTATTTAATTGTAAGTTTATATAACAATTTTTAATAATGTCTGTGTTTAACAACTGGATTGCAAATTTCCTAAAGATTTAACTGTGGGCTCTTATAAGCCGGTACAAGACTGCTCCAGCCCACCACTGTTTTTGACCTAGGAACTACACTTCTTGAAGTATATCCACAGAAATATGTACATGTGTTCTCCAAAAGACATGCACAACAATTTTTATTGCAGCAGTATTCTTAAAGAGTTAAATGTTAGAAACAATGCAAAGGTCCATCCAAGATAGAATGGAAAAATAAATTATTACCTTTTCATACCACAGAGTATGAGTCAGCAATAAAAATGAACCAATCACTGCTTCAGCAGACTCAACAAACAGAATGCTAAGCCAGGTACAAATGAGTGTATACTGTCTGAAATCGGACAAAGTAATCTATGGTGATAGAAGTCAGAAAACTGTTTATTTTCTGGGGTAGGGTAGGGTTGGGAGTGACTTGGAGGTGGCCTTAGAGGGACTTCTGGGGTGCTGACAAACTTTGATTTCTTTTTCTAGTTGTGGCCCCAAAAGTGGGTTCACTACATAAAATGTCATTGAGCTGAACCCTTAATGCTAGTATGTATGTACGTTATACCTTATAAAAAGGCATACATTTAAAAAGAATCACTTAGGGAAGTGGTTTTTCTCACTGCATATGCCCTCCAACAGGGAATGTTATGTGATATCCCGTCCTTTAAAGGAAATGAACTGATTTTAAGACAAGTTATTGGAAAGAGTAAAGATGAGGAGCTGCTTATTGTTGAGTCTCTGGATAAAAGGGAAAACATACTCTGGCCCTTGGGAACATCTTTCCCAGGGAGTGCAAAATGCTTTGTTGTAAGGACCTATTCGACTCTAAGAAGAAAATGTATGATACATAAGATCATATTAAATTCAAGTTTAGGGAAAGTGATAGAAAGCACCTAAGAAGAGTCAGGGATGTAGTTTCTATTGATTTTCTCAGGGATTCGAGGACAGTGTGGGAAATCATGTGGGATTATCACACCATAAACCAGGGCAGATTGCTTCAATAAATGTACTAGAACATCAGACTCTCCTTGTGTAGAGTATTCTGATTCGGGGTTTGAGATCTTCCAGGAATGGTGATTCTGCCCTCCCAGGCTTTGTCTTACTTTAAGCCTTATATCATAAAAGCATTCTGCCCTCTCTGAGGTTTTGCCTAAATATATAAATTATTCTCTCTAGTGTTTTGGCTCTGTATACTTTGGCTGAGAACACACACTCCACATAATCGTTAAAATGACACAGAACATTTCTGAAATGTGGAAGGAATCAATCAGCCAACTACATTTACATTAAACAGCGTAAAATTGTTCAGGAAATTCTAGAAGGTCATAGTTAAAATGCATTTAAGTCGAGTAATGGTTTTAAGCAGAAATAGAACAAAGTATTTGGGAGACTGTCTTGTTTTGTCTATGTTCATTAAAAGGGGGTCATATGATCAGGACATACCTTTTAAATCTACCCTTTTGTCAACATTTTAACTACTAAGAATCTCTTCTTAAAATCTCAATCTCCCTCTATTCTCATGTTTTTTAAGATTCTGTATACCAAAACAATTACACATTATAAATGTCGACGTAAATAATAGCCTAAACCGCAAAGTTACATAAGATGTTTGTCAAGAATTAGGATTGGAGCTGGCAAGAAATAAGGGTGCTTGTTAAGGGCTTCCCTGGTGGCGCAGTGGTTGAGAGTCCGCCTGCCGATGCAGGGGACATGGGTTCGTGCCCCGGTCCAGGAGGATCCCATATGCCGCGGAGCGGCTGGGCCCGTGAGCCATGGCCGCTGAGCCTGCGCGTCCAAAGCCTGTGCTCCGCAACGGCAGAGGCCACAGCAGTGAGAGGCCCGCGTATCGCAAAAAAAAAAAAAAAAAAAAAAAAAAAAAGAAATAAGGGTGCTTGTTAAGTAAGGATTGATCGGGGTTTGAAATAGTTGCATAGTTATAAGGGGAGACCTTGAGACCATAAGGTTGGCAGCTGCTAGAGATACTGTTGTGAAAATGGCTGGTGGTGTCCATGAGTTTGATACAGTTCAGACAATTCAGCTTCTCAGTAATGCAGAAACATGTCTGAAACCAAATCCACGATGGCCACCCGGCTCCATTTTTGGGTGCCTGAACCACATTTACTCCAGTTTGATTTTTAAATGATCTTAACTATGTCATCATAAATAATTCATTTTTATTTGTTTGAAAAGGTATATAGTTGCCAAAGAGAACGTCTACCCAGCCTGAGATAACCAGTATAATCAAAATTATGTAATAAATTCAATCCAAAGAAAAAAGAAGAACCTTTTAGTATGTTGTGCTAACTAAATGAAAATATGATTTTAGGGACTTCTGCAAAATTAGAACTTGCATGCAAATCTCTATTACTACCTGCAGTGCCTCTAGAGACCCAGGACATCAGTTTATGAACCACAGCTCTACTGTTTCATTATTATTGCATCAAATTTAAGAGCAGTAGTTTATATACAATGGATGCTGAGTTAATTTGGATATACCAATTAACATCTAGTCTTAAAAAAGTCTTCCACTGGCATTTTTCAGTCATTTACCTTGAGTTAAAACACAAAGAATTGTTATTAAAGCAATATGGGCATTTTTCCATTACTCAGTGCTTCATATTCAATTTGTGAGCTGGCTGCACTTGCAAGGATTCCCCTCACCACCTGACATCACTTAGTTGACAATGCAACGATAGCAAAAAAAAAAAAAAAAAATTATTATCTACTAAGGAGCTATATGTGGTAGAAGTCAAAATGATTGCCTAAAGTTAGGTATGAGATGATATACTAAATGTCAGTTGCCCACACCGGCTATGTTGCCCTTTAAAGACAGTAACAGCACTTCTGTTATCATTGAAAGGCCACAAAGCACTTTTCTAGATCTTTCTCACAACCCTTAGAGGGAAATCAAGGAGTGTATTATTATCCTTGGTTATGTATATGGAAATGCAGGCTAGACATTTGCCCAACACCAACTCAGAGCTTCTCCCTCCTAACTCAGAGCTCTGTCCGCTATGACAGTGTGCTGCCCAAAAGATAATTACAGGTTCTTTGGCGGTGTTATGGGTTGAGCCTTATCCTTCCAAAAGATATGTTGATATTCTACTTTCTGTAAAAAGAGAAAAACCATGTGAAGACAGAGACAGGGATTGGAGTGATGCAGCTGTAAGCCAAGGAACACCAAGGACTGACAGCCACCATCAAAAGCCAGGAGGAGGCAAGGAAGGATTCTACCCAGAGTCTCAGAGGAAGCATGGCCCTGTTGACACCTTGATTTCAGACTTCTAGACTCCAGAACTAGAAGAGAGTTGTTTTGAGCCACCCAGTTTGTGGAATTCTGATACAGAAACCTGAGAAGACAAATACAAGTGTGAACACTTAAATTTCAGTTAAAGGCAAGAAGCCTGGAGACTAATTATTTCCCTATAAGGAAAATCTAACTCCGACAAGTGAGCTGGGACATTTCTACAAACATTGACACAAGGAAAAAAAAGAAGGGATTTTATGTAGAACCACTTCTCAATCGTTATTGTAGCTTTCCATACCTCACTATCAAAAAACCTCCTCGTGGGAGATAAAACCTCAGTGTGACCCCAGTTCCCTTGCAGTCACACCCTTTCCTGCACAGGTGACCTAATACTTTGTACATAATACTCCTAGCTTTTGTTGGAGACTTGAGCAATGTGCCAGTGTAAATCTAAAAACGGCAATATTGTTGGAATTCATGCTTATTGGGCAACAAACTCCAGACAGGGAGCAACTTAAAAAAATAAGATAAGGAAGAAAAAAATCACAGACTTTGTCCTAAGAGATAGTCTACAAATATTTCCAGCTGAGACCTGGTGGGTATTTCTAAATTGTGCTCCTCAGAAAACTAGCCCGTGAACAACTCCTTAATAGGGGGGTTTAGTAATCCAATGAGTTTAAAAAACACAGCATTCTCTTAGGGAGATTCCCTATTCACACTTGCAAATGAAATCCTCTGAGAGATATTAAAGTTAACATATTCATAAATGTTTTAGCTAATACTGCATTTCCCCAAATTATTTGATCATAAAACTCCTTTTTCTTACAACAGTCATTATTATCTAAGAATATATACTTTGAGAAACAATAGACTGGGATATTCTTAAATCTCACCAAGTACGTTAGAGTGTAGCTCATGCAGGAGAGAGCTCTGACGTATTTACTTGCTGTTCTGTATTTCAGGTTCGCTTACCAGAAGAGGTACACCTGGAAAGCTTCGTTGAATTACTGAGCATGAGGTATGAATTCAGGTCATGGGGCCTGTGCAATTCGGGGGAACCCTTTAAGGAAAAGAATACAGAATGACCATGGGAACACAAGGCCAAGTTTCTTCCTCCCGCCTTGGAATAATCCCAGACAAGGGAGGGTTTCTGAAGTTTATGCTTCACTCACTTCATTGAAAACCCATCTCTGCTTCAAATATGGTTGGCTACATGAAATAAACTAGAAACTCAAATTAACAGTGGCATAAACAGGATAGGAATGTATTTCTCTCTCACGTAATAGTCCAGAGATAGACACTTGGCTGCATTGTGCAAGGTTCCTTCTATATATCTTGTTACTCTGTCATTCCTAGCATGTTGCCTTTGGCACCAAGTTCCTTGTCCAGGCAGCTGGATTGAGGAAGGGCTGGAAGAAGGGGCTTGCTCTGGACTTAGGAACGTGCTCTGCAAAGAACATTTAGAGCTTCTTCTTCCATCGCATTGGCCAGAATTTAGTTAGATGGCCTCCTTTAGCTGCTGGGCAACATGAGAAAGGAAGGCTGTATTCTAGGTGGTCAGGTACCTCAGCTCAATGTCAAGGCTTTTATTATTGTAGAATAAGAGGAAGATCAGTTTTAGGGCAGCTAGCATTCTCTCTCTCTCTCTCTCTCTCTTTCTTTCTCTCTGACTCATTAAGTTTTCTCTCCAGCTTTCTTGAGGTCTAATTGATCTCTCATTACCTTTTAAAGGTACCAACTCAGAGCTTCAGTATCTAGCACGGAGGCACTGATGTCCCTAAAACCATCAGAATAGTCTTATATGTGTTTTTAGAAAAACAAAGCCTTTTTAGAAGAAAGTAAAATAAAAACCTTCCTGAACTGCAGGGGTCCCCGCATTCTTGGTAAGCAAAAGATACTTTCCAGTTGCCCTGAGGCCCCAGAAGACAGGACTGAACACGAGGTGAGGGCGGTGCCGAGTGAGACCAGGGCAGACCCAGGAGGGAAGCTGCCGCCAAAGCCGCCCTTCCCCGCCCCGCCCCTTGGAATCTGGGAGAACCTGGGGGGCAGAGAGGGAGGTGAGCTGACTCTCCTTGGCATCGAGAACCTTACAGCTTCTTTTTTTTTTTTTTCTTTTTTTTTCCGGGTGGGGAGAAGCGGGGACGTAAATACTTCACTGGAGGAAGGTTTAAAAAAGAGAATCTGTACTTGGATTGTTTGGAAGAGAGAAATGGAGTGGAGGATGGTCTGGGAAATCTGAGTAGGTTGGTTTCTGACTCTCTGAGATGTATATTCCTATTAACAGCCCGCTCTTTCTGCTCGCGAGCCTGTCAACACTTCAGCCAGCGGACAGCCAGCGGAAAGTTCCTGGGAACTGTCTTGGGCGTTTGGCAGGCGCGCCCAGGGCCAACTGTGTAACCCTCTGGGCTGTTGGGATTGGAATTGCTCTTTTAGGAGTGCAGGGCTGGAACAAAGAGGCCCTGTTGGGTACTTCCAGATTCTGGAAGAACTCTGCCTTTAATGATGGTGTAGAGTTAATGTGATCTAAACTTGCCATACTCACAGGTTTGTTGTGTTTTTTCTTTGATTTTACTTTTTTCAAGCTGAGCTTATGAGGCATATACTTGAATCGGTCATGCACTCACAAAAGGGGTCTGTCTACTCCACAGAGGAGTTTAGATGCTGTTCCCAGCCCGGCTGTGGCATAAACCTGCCCTGGTAAAGCAGAAAGGCATAGGGTATGGATTATAAAGAATCTTCATTACCCTCAATAATGAACAACATTTAAACAACCTTTATTCTTTTTTTTTTTTTTTGCAGTACGCGGGCCTCTCACTGTTGTGGCCTCTCCCGTGCGGAGCACAGGCTCCGGACGCGCAGGCTCAGCGGCCATGGCTCACGGGCCCAGCCGCGGGATCTTCCCGGACCGGGACACGACCCTGTGTCCCCTGCATCGGCAGGCGGACCCTCAACCACTGCACCACCAGGGAAGCCCTTTCTATTTTCTTTTTTTTTTTAACCTTTATTCATTTGAGGTGTCTATTAAACGATCTTGATAAGAAGAGTGTGCTGTAATAAAAAAAAAATCAGATTAAATCTAAAGGAAATAATTCTTAAAGAGGTGGAGGAAAAAATGTTGGCAAGGCCTGAACTTCTGGCAATGGCTAAGCAAACGTTAGGATAAAAGATTAATAGGTTCTAATACTTTATTCAAACAAAGCACTGTTTTAAAAAATACATCCTTCCAAAAAAAAAAAAAAATACATCCGATGTCTGCAAAAATATAAACTTTGGTCGTCTGATATTTTGAGTAAATTAATATACGTGGTGTTCTGTAGTACTAATTAGCTTATACAGTGTCCATTCAAGGTAAGCAGTGATTAATGATTTAGAGTGATATGAACTGATGTAGAGGGTCAAGTCTATTTTGGTACATTTAAGTCCATTCTGTTGGTTTTGTTTGTGTGCATCATGCAAGACCCTGGGGTGGGGATGGAAGGGATACAAACATGGGAAGCTATTGTTGCTGCCACAGCAAGTGAATTATCCAGTGGGAGGAGATAACTCAGGTCTACAAATAAATATAATTCACCATATTTTGTAATTGATGCTAAAGATGGCTACAAGCTGTAACAGTAGGCTCCCTTTTTGGAGACTGACTTACTGTGTGTCAGGCATTATATCATATAATTTACATGATGTCAGTCACTGTAAGGTAGCAACTCCCTGTAGGATATACTATGAGGAAACCGAGCAACAAGAAAAGGTAAGTAACTTGCTCAAGGGCAAAGCTGAAAAGCTGGGTAGCCAGGTTTCAGACTCAGGCTGCTAGATCCTTGCTCTCTGCATTGTAAGACACACATCGGACACACCCATGAGGGTGCAACTATTTCTGGTTGGGGCAATCATGGACTGTCATATAGAAGTAGCATCTGAGCTGGGTCTTGAAGGATACACAGTTGTCCCTCGGTACGTGCAGGGAATCAGTTCCAGGACTCCTGTGGATGCTCAAGTCCCTTATATAAAATGGTGTCATATTTGCATATAACCCATGCACATCCTCCCATATACTTTAAATCATCTCTAGATTATTCATAATGCAATGTAAATGCTATGTAAATAGTTACCTGCACTAGGTAAATTTAAGTTTTGCCTTTTCAAACTTTCTGGAATATAAAATATATATATATCTTCTATCCACACTTGGTCGAATTCGCAGATGCAGAACCCATGGATACTCAGGGCGCACTGTAGAAGTTTATGACAGAGTGGTGGGAGGGACTAAAATAAAGATATGGAGACCGAAAAGTACAGAGTCTGTGTAAGGAACTTAAAACATGTCTAATTTGGTGGCAACTTGATGAATAGAGGGAAATAATTTGGAGAGGTTGAAGCTGGGTGGAGGGGGTGAGGGTCAAGCAGAGGCCCAGTGGTGATGATTCGTGTATTGAATTGGGTCCAGGGCAAAAATCCGAGCTCTGTGGCCTGGTTTCCTCTGGACAATAGAGATCAAAAGGAATCCTAAACTCACTTTCCAATTCTGTGTCTATACTTCTCTGTCGGCGAACCCTCAGTTCCCTCTTCCACTTCCCGTCTCAATCCAGGAGGGCAGCAGGCACCCCCATTCTTCTGCCCTCTCCCCTGGTCCTCCACTAGTCCCTGTACAAAGTAGAACCGGTTGTTCCCTGGCTGGTGAGAACATGAGCCTCCCGCTGGCCACTTTTTACCTGTGGTCAGAACACCCGTGTTAAAGGACAGTCCCATCTGAGTCGTTTCCTGTGTCCACGTGGTAAGCTCTATGCTTCCGGCCCAGGACCCTGATGGGGCTGCTGTCTTGCCGTAAGACCTTCTTCTGTCCATCTTGATGTATTCTGGCAGCTAAGTGGACTCCTGATAATCTTGGACTCAGGGACAAGGAAACAAAAAGAAGCCTTCTTTAGACTTCCTTACCTAAACCTTATTCTCCAAATCTTCCTTGCATCGGAATGATTGAGTCCTTGCCCAGCTATTAATAGATCGGCATCTTGTTTCCTGGTTGGTTTTGTTCTCTGTGTATATAGATTTCTTGCTTAGAATCTCTAAGGAAGAGGGGAACGGGAAGAAACAGAAGAGACTGGGGGATGAAGAGGAGGAGGGATGAGCAGGAAGAGGAAGCAGGGGAGAGGTTGGGGAGATTCTCATCACCAGCCCCAGGAAAGGCAGATACTTGGGGGTTGATGGGGGTGGGGTGAGGATGGCAAAACTTTCTGGCTTCATGTGTTTTCAGTTCCATACCCCAAAGAAGGGGAATTTCCCGAATTCAGTTTAATGCTACAAATACTTGTTGGGCCTGTAGTACATGTAAGAAACTGTTCTCCATATTGGGAGCTGGCTGGGCAAGGAGAGGAAAGAGATAGAATAGCTTCCCTCAAGGAACTACAGTATGAAATCGAGTGGATTTAGTTAATCATTGAAGTTTAATAGAAGAATTCACTTCTTACCATTTACTGCAAACTCTACAAAATATCAAATGACAAATTGACTCATAAGAGCTCTTAGAAGTGAGAACTGGGTGTCTTCCAGGGGGTTATATAAGACAGACAACACCATTTATAAAAATGAGCTTCTTTTGTAGTTTTTCTTGATTCTGGAAGCTTCAATTACCCTTCTCACCTCTGATAACTTTCAAATATCATGCAGAGATGCTACCCAACAAGTGCCTTTTTAAGCAAAAGCAGGTCGCTCCCCCCAGCCAAGGATCCAGCTCTTTTCAAATTTCATCACAGATAACAGAAAACATTCAGAATAATTGTAAACAAAGAAACAAGTAAGAGATTTCCAGAAGCTAATATTTTTAAAATTAGATCTGAGAAAACACTATTGCACTTGTTAGATTTATCCCCATCTTAGAACATCACCCTTAAAACTGCATAACTGGAAAATTCTTTGCAATGTTCTTTTTCACTGTTCAGTAGCATCTTTGCCTCTTCCTGAGCATATTATGCTACCAGACAGACTATAAACTTCACTCTTTATTACAGAAAATATCTATAAATGTCTACAGGAATATTCTTAATATGTTTTGCTGGTTTTAATGCTTTTCTTATGATAGTTATGAGATTGATTGGTTCTTTGCTCCAGTGTTCTGTAACTCTAGGCAATTAATAGCTTCAAAAAGAAAGTAAAACCCTGGAGTTATGAGGGAGAATCAAACATATGCAAAATGATGAAAAATTGATGTGGAAAAGGGCAAAAGCAGATTTCACTGCTGACTTTCGGACAGTGGGCCCTGAGATACACCTCGCCCGTTTCTTCTCCATCTTTGACTCCTCTCAGAAGCCAAGTCCTCTGTCAAATAAAGAAAACAAGCTAAACACTTAAGGGCAACTGCTATGACTTTTACACACATGGATGGGAAAATACAATAAACACATGTTGAAAGGGACTAAATGGACGCCAGTGGAAGAGCATCAAGACATGAGTTCTCCAGAGTGTGCCCTTCACTAGCAGAGATATTCAGGGACATTATATCAGGCAGTGTAGGAGGAGTGTGGCCTTCTGTACTCACAATCCTCCCCATCCCTGGAGCAAATACAGAAGGAACATTCTGCAGTTTTCCTGGAAATGAAATGACCCAGGAAAGACACTGTAGCAATTGCTTCTCACAGGGAAGAAAGGGGACACTGAAATGAAAAGAGGACCATCTGCTTTTGACATCAGAAAACACCTTATGTTGGCAGAGTGTTCCTACACCAACCCGGGTGAAACTCTCTGGTTAATTCTGATTATGCCTTTAGGGAGAGGACGGAAGGTAGAGAGAATTAGGTTACTGTGCTCCCTGCTCCCTGCTAAGCTACCATTGCCCCCACTCTGTGTCTATTCATGGGCACATAAAGGACCTGGCACTCCGACCTTCTTCCAGCCAGCCTCAAGAAGAGATGTGCTTGGTGGTATTTCCTAGGGCCACTATTCCTTCTCAAGACGATTACACAGCAGTGGTCTCAACATCTTTAAAGACTGAACTGAGGCTTCTCTTGGTCCAGCTCCTCCCCCATACCAGCTGAGACCTCATTGTCCCTGACTGTAAGGGAGCAGCTCACTTGCTCAGCAATGAGTCGGTCATGCATTTAGCTCCCTCTCAGCTGTATATTCAAGACTTACAATTGGCTTCTTTTATTCAACCCTAGTTCTTCAGTGGTTAAACTTCTATACTGTCTTTAGTCCATTGGCGCTAACTATGACAGAATACCACAGACTGGGTGGCTTACAAACAACAGAAATTTATTTCTCGAAGTTCTGGAGACTAAGAAGTCCAAGATCAAGGCACCAGCATGGTTGTGTTCGGGTAAGAGCTGGCTTCCTGATTCACAGCCAGCACCTACTCTCTGTGTCCTCAAATGGCAGAAGGGTTGAGAGAGCTCTGAGGGGTCTCTTGCATAAGAACACTAATCCTATTCATGAAGGCCCCACCCTCATGACCTAAGCAACTGGCAAGGGCTCCACTGCCTAATACCATTGCTGTGCAGGGGGTTAAGATTTCAACATAAAATTTTGATATGATATGATAGTTATGAGATTGATTGGTTCTTTGCTCCAGTGTTCTGTAACTCTAGGCAATTAATGCAGACATTCAGAGCATACCATATACTGTGCTCTCAGAGACTTTATTTGTCTTGTATTGTAGACTCCCTAGTAGCTTAATTGTTCCACTGTTGACACAATTTTCTCCTTTCTTGTAGCAACGCTTGTCCTAACAATGCCAACTGCCCACCCACATGAACTTTTTACAAATACCTGACCCACTCTTAGTTTGCCAGTTATCATGGGCATTTACTTTGTATATTACCTGGTTTTCTCCTGAGGACTAACTGTTAGCTTTAAGAATTCCTTTTCAGCTCACATTTCTGGGTACATTTTGTTCCTAAAATAGCTGACCTTTGACCTTACTTGCTTGTTCAAAAACCTGGCTTTCTCTTGACACTGTGGCTTTAATTGGATATTTAGTCTTCTCTTTTTCCACTTTTGCTAATTTTACCACCATCTAAACTCTGGTTTGAGAAAACTAAATCAGACAGCTGAAAAGAGCACTTAAAAATTTATTAATTGTATTATGAATTACAACTGTATTATGTTTTTCTGCCTTCTCTAAAATTAATATTGCTTCTCATGAATTTATTTGAATACTTTTGCTTATATTTGATTTTCATACATCTTACATTTTCAAGCAGTTAATATTTTTGCATAATGATACTGATAAAGCTTGAGACCTTCCCTAAACAAATAAATTATTAACTTACAACTGAGCTCTAGGTAGAATTATGATTCCTTCATTCGCTAATAGCCTATCATAAGAACATAGGGATTTGAATTGAGTCATACCAGGGTAAGTCCATCCCAGTGTTCAGCTGTGAATAACTACTTCAAGTAACATGCAGCTACTTTGGTTGCTGCATGGTTGATATGCAGCTGTGCTGCAGCTGTGCTACCTAACAAGCTTTAAAAGTAACTATTATATATCCCAGAGAGCTAATAGCATATTATGGCCCTTTTAGTCATAAATTTGTCCATGTTTTTCATAATTCCATTTGTGTTTCATAAGAGAACCACTTCTGCTGTGGACATCAGTCACTCTTTTAGGCTGTATCAAATAGAGAGACATAGGTACAGAAAGTGATGGAGGAGGAGAAAATTTTATTATTCATGCTAATAAAATGTAATAAAAGTATGGTTTCATCTAGAAAAGCAGACATAGATATAACTGTAAAATATTTTTGTATGTTTGGTGTCTTTAGTGTGAGGTAGGGGAAAGAATATAGACCTCAAAGTCAGACAGATCCAACACTGTCCTTTACTATCTTCATGACTTCTCTGAACCTGTTTCTTTAATCTGTTAAAAAAAACTAATATTTACCTTTAAGGTCTGTTGTGAGAATTAAAATAATAATAAATGAACTCAGTACTTAGTAGGAAGTTAATATACGAAAGTAGTAATACTAGTAATACTAATTTGATATCTCTCACTTGGAAATATTCTTTGAATTAAAAAGTGAAGAAGGAGGGAACTAAAGAATTAGAGTTTTGTTTGGTCTTGGCAACATATAGGCAGAACTGTCAAAGGGAACATGGTCTAGAGCTGCACTGTCTAATACAATAGACACTAGCCTCATGTAGTTACTTACACTTAAAATTTTAAATTAAAAATTTAAATTAAATCTTTGGTTGCACTAGCCACAGTTTAAATGCTTGGCAGCCACATGTTGCCAGGGCCTACCATATTGAATAGAGCAATAGACAATATTTCCATCACTGCAGAAAGCTCTATTGGGAAGTGCTGGTCTGGACCCAGAGATTCTCTGTAGACTTCATTACTACTGTCAAAAAGCAACTGTCTAGGATTAGGTGGCTCCTCACAGTGCTGGGAACTGGCCAATGCCAGTTTCTAGTTCCCTTTCCCCACCATGTTAATGGGCTTCTCCGTCTCTGCTCCCTTATCTCATCACACAAAGCGCCTTTGCACATTTGTCTGTTCTTATGGCATCTACTAGAGCCTGTCTCGTTTCAAGGTATCTGTTCACTAAACCCAGCTCAGATTTTAACCTTTGGGAGCATATAACCCTTTACAGGAATAACTTAGTTTTCAAATTCAAAGTAATGATTGAAATGCCTCTCACTGTAGAATTTCAGGAGGAAAATTAAGGATAGGGGATATACCCTATTCTCTTTAAAAACCATGGTATTTGGGTGGCTCCCTAGTTCCCTCTGTCCACAGCTGGTTCTATTCTGGCTGCACTAATTGGATAGATTAAAACATGAAATATCTCTTGGAGGAATCAAATTTTTTGAGACAAATATGACAGTTATATTCATTGGGAAGATTTAAAAAAAATTTTATTCTTGTTCATATTACGGGCCATCTGATTCTAATAAGACCCATATAATAGTGAGTATGAAATGGTTCAACAATTAAACTCTGAAGTTCTGCTCCCAGGTAGAGCACTTAATGATTTGAAAGCGTCATGGTGACTTAGAACAATAGAGGGGTCATATCTTCTCAGATCCATCAGGAAATTACTCTTCCTGCTTGAAATCGCTAAGTTTCAAATGTTTCTATTGCCCAAATAAGGCAGAATACAGAAGTTGTCGCCAGAGGGAGAAATGTGAGGCCACATAATAAAGTGAGGAGACATTCCCATTATGTGGCAGGCAATTAACAGGGATCCTTGGAGCAATGCAGCCCCTTTAAATACAGGTGGTAGAGACCGTATCTAAAACCAGCACTTTGAACATCTATAATACAAGAGACTATTTTCTGACTTTAATACATAAGAGTAACAACCTCAGAACAAAACTCCCTGGGTCTAGAATCACACAGAAGATATATAAAAAGATCAGTAGAACCTGGAGGTTCAATATAAGATGAGAATTCTGACCAGACTAGAACAGAAACAATTCTACCAGCCTCATTGAAGGAAGTCAACAAGTCACCACTCGTTGGGAAGAAAGGATAGATATAAAGCGGTATGAGACTTCTCACCATATATTAAAAATTGCTCAATTAAATGATTAAACTCTAATTAAATGTATATAGTTCATAATGTATAGTGCAAATTAGTCTTTTTCAATTCATTATTTGGTTTTTAAAAATCTTCATTAAAATTCATTTCCTATTCATAAATAGATAAATAGATCTCTTATTCATCATTTCTATTCATAGATAGTATTGACCTGGAACAAGCAGACTGCCAGATATTTCTCCAGCAAAGATGGGTTTATTCGGGATTTGTAGAGAATTACATCTGCAACCATGTTGAGCCATGGGCAAGTCCCTGCTCAGTGAGGAAAGAATGCTTTTTTAGAGGAGAAAAGGCTACAGTAAACAAAGGGTCCATGGCTCTTCATTGGCTAAGTCCTTGCCTGGAAAGAAGAGGAGTCTTTCCTCTTCCTGTTGGGGCTCTGCTGTCATCACAGGGCATGAGAGCTCCCCCTTCTGGTCTCCAGATTCGATTTAATTGAAGTTTTTGTTTACTGATTTTTTTACAATAGATATTTTGACTGGACTCTCAATTGATACTTGGATTTGAGATTGTGTGCTCTACCTTGCAATGTGAGGAAAAGGGTGCCCCACCCAAACATATCTTAACGGGACTTGTTTCTGCTTAGCCAGCTGACACAACGAGTCACATGTTAGAGGAAATACAAGGTTGTGACACAGCACCCCCAGAGGCTCTGGCCGACCCGCAGGATCTCTGAGACCTTAATCTGTCTCTGTTTCTGATCTCCCCTTGTCTTTGGCACACTCAACTTTCAGCTGCCTAACTCTCCCCACTCTTAAAATAAGAAAACTCACATTTCTGAGCCACTGAACAGGGCTGTTAGCTTTCCATGCTGGAGTTATGTCCTACCAAAGGCCTGATGAGTATTAGTGGTTTGTTTCCAAAATGTCTTCAGTTATTGTATGTGTTTTTATGAAAGATTAAAGAAGTAGCATTAATCATCCCAAGCCTTTCTCTCTTTCCCCTTCCCTGCCCAGGCTAAGCATACTTGAACAAACACAATAAGAGCTTTCACTGTGTTGGCAAGAATGTTTATAAATGTGTGTGTGTGTGTGTGTGTGTGTGTGTTTACCCATGTGATTTATAAATAACCTAAGTGAACTAAGTAAAGTAAGTTTAGGCCATGCTTACCAGGAATATTAGGAAGCAAAGGCCCTTCAATATCTGAATTAGCTCTGGCACTGTTTCAGGGAAAACTGGCTCACATCTCTTGCATAAGACTTATGTAAGAGATTAGATGTGGTGCCTAAACTATTCCAGTTATCTACAGCATGGAAAAAAGAAAAGTATGCTACATTGTTGTTACTTGCTAGCTCTCTCAATTTCAAGGGATTCTTTGCTTATAGAAGTAAAGCATCTCAATTCTTAAAAAAAAAAAAGCTTAGTTTTTCTAGTCTTTGTCACACAAACATATGTAGAAGTAAACCAAAAAGGAGGGGAAAAAAGCTATGGTACAGGCAATAAGTAGTTTAGAACTTGGGTAGATATTTAAATTAGTTCATCTATAAACAGTAACAAAAATAACAGTTTTACGATTAAACTTGAAACTCCAAAGCCACATTCCATACATAGCTATTACATATCACTGAAGAAATAGATTTTCCCACACCTCATAAAATAGCTCCTCAAAATTTAGAGCTCACTGTTTATTACCATAATAATTATATTCTGGAAAGGATTTAGATCAAATCTGATTTACAGATATTTTGACCAAAAGAGAAATGAAGGACAGACATGACTTGAATCCAAGTCCATGTGCCCGATGCACAGGGAGGCCAAATGAACAGAGACGTCAGAGTCTGGAGTAGAGAAAGGTCTATCACAGGGCCAAGCAGGGAGAATGGGCAGCTTGTGCTCAAAAGACCCAAACAAACTCCCCGATGATTTTCAGGGAAGCATTTTAAAAGGCAACATCTGGGCTGCAGGGGTTATGACCTTCTTCTGCTGGTGAGGTAACAGGGTGGAAGTTACCTGAAGTTACCATCCTCCACCTGGGTGTGGGCCTTAGTTCCAGTAGAACAACTCAAAGATATGCCTCGGAATTTTTTTTTTAATATTTTTTTTTATGCACTGGATTGTTGTGTATATCCCTTGAGGAGGAACTAGGACTCTGTCTAAATGCTGCACTATTGTTTCCTGACTGCTTTTCCTTTGTTCCCACATTCCCTCACTTCCCTAATTAGTAACTGCCCTTTGGAACTCAGGGAAAGTCTAGAAGGCTAAAGTCTTTTTCCTACAAACCAGAAACAGGGGACACGGAAAGGCTTTTGTTCCCTGGGAGGGCCCCACAGGGCCATGCTCAGTTTCATAAGGTTCTCCTTGGTTCTCATTTCTGACGTATATATTTTTCTCTTTGGAGCTGTGTGGTAGAGAGAAAAAAACTTAAAATGTAGAGTCAGGCCAACTAGCTCAGGTACAAATACAGGCATCGTCACCTACTTGCTGTATGACCCAAGAAAATTGCTTAATTACTCTGAGCTTATTTTCTCAATTGTAAAAGGAGAATAATAATATCTATCTCGTAGGGTTGTTATGAGGATTTAGATTCAAATAACCAACATGTGTTGAGTGCTTATGTGACACTGTGATTAATAATAAGAAATAAATATTTGGTCTTCCAACTCCGTCCTTGGCACAGTTCCTAAAACCGTTGGAATTTCCTAAGTGATAAGAGTGATAAAGTTATCTTCTGTTATTTATAACAAGCCCCTTTCACCACCCAGAGTTTATGTTAATGAAATGACTTTTGGAAAGCCCCTAGGAACGGATGCTGGTCACCAGGGGTACCAACCAAGTACTGAAAAGGTGGGAACTTTTAGCCCCACCCCCAGGGAGGTGGAGACATCCAGGGAGGGGAGAGGGGCTGGGGGTTGAATCCATCACAGATGGGCAAAGATTTCTTTGGTCGTCTTACTTCAGGAAGCCTCCATAAGAACCCCCAAAAGGACAGGGTTCAGACAGCTTCCAGACTGGTGAACAAGCAGTGGTGCTAGGAGGGTGACACACCCAGAGAGGGCATGGAAGCTCCAGCCCCTTCCCACATACCTGGCCCTGTGCTGCTCTTCCATCTGGCTGTTCCTGAGTTATATCTTTTTATAATACACTAGAAATTTAGTAAGTAAACTGTTTCCCTGAGTTCTGTGAGCCACTCTGGTAAATTAATCAAAACCAAGGAAGGGGTCATGGGAACTTCTGATTTATGGACGGTTGGTCAGAAGCACCGATGTTTTATTTGGGTAGATTATGCTCAGAAACCGAGATTGTCTTCGCCAATAATTTATTTAACACAAGTTCACTGCAGGAATTATAATTTATAACAATAATATTTCACAAGACAACAGCATTTAAGATAATATTTCTTAATAAGCTAATAAAAAATAATATATTTCAAACCAGTAATAGGTTAATTACACTGTTGTTCCAGGCGGAGGGGAAGTAGAAGGAATAAAGTTCAAATTTAGTCGAGGTGTACCTTTCTACGAGTTGGTTCTCAGCCGAGTCAGTCCTTCCAACAAAAAGTACAGAAGTAGAGTGTATTGTAGTAGACAACACAGGAGCAGTTCTCCTAGACAGCTTACTATGTAACTGGCATGTTCTCAGCACTTTATCTAGAAAACATCATCCATTTACTCCTCATAGCAATCCTACGAAGTAGGTATTATTATTATCCTTCCTTTCCTGATGAAGAAACCAAGGCCCAAGTAACTCAGCTCGTAAATGGGGTAATGGGGTTTGAACAGAGGTTGTGTGACTCTAGAACCTGCCAGCCTGTGAAGTAACAAATATGTTAGCACTTAGCCAGCCACAGGGCCTGTATTAAGTTCTCCTGAATGGTCGTTACACTTATCTTTCCTCTTTCCAGAGAAGAAAATTTGCAATGAGGTAATATATGTTCCACCAGTCTGTAACGTCCCCCCTGAGCCAGGATGTAGCCTTAGATGGCATTTACCACTTGTTTTGAGCTGCATTTCTGAGCAATCCCAGCAGGGCCTAGGGGGCACTGAGAGTTACTACAGGCCTCACACAGTCCCTGGGCTGGGCTTCAGCCAGAAGGACAGAAGTACTAGGGTGTGGGTCTTTCATACACGGCATTTTGAAAAACTTCATATAGAAGGAATTGAAAGCAGATACAGTGACCTAGTGGAATAATTAGGCTGGAATAATTAAAACAAGCCTGCAGTATCTGCATAAAGAAAACTTGTGCTTTATAATGGTTATTAGGAAAAAGACAGTCTGCGCATTTATTTGGCTTATGTGAATTAAGACATTAAGTCATGGTTGTTTTAAGATGAGGTGTGGTCAGTCATAAAATTTCTTGAGAAACTGAGTAATGAGGTAGATAATGCACGTAAACTAACCACAGTGCCAGCCGTAGAGCAAATGTCAGGTAATTTGTCATCGTCTTACTATTACACTCTGTCTTATAGTACATAAACTTTTGAGAAACTCTGGTTGGAATGAGAAAAGTTTCTTTCCCCGAGTATTCCTAGATGAGAGGATGGTTTGAGATAAACTGCACTGATTTCAGTGTCTCCCATAAAATCAAATACAAATAACGGCTCAGGGCACCTGAAATGTGATTGAGGGTTACCAAGGCAGTTCGCCCAGACTCGTGTTGTTCTTCTGGTGAGAACCGCCATTTCAGGGCTCCCCGGTTTCACCAATCAGCTAGTTTGGTGGAACTGACTCACTGGGTCCTTATAATTAGTTATCGTGTCTCTGTATACTTCAGTATGGAAATTTGCTCAATTATTGTGAACTGTGTACAATTAAAACCTATTATAACCAAAACTATTATAGCTCTGTTTGCAGATTAGTGAAATAGTAAATGTTACTCAGCCCCTTGAGAAGTAGTTCTCCTTCTAAAGAAGTTTAGGTTCTTTAAATCTGCATGGCTCGAAAGTGACATCTAATCTTGGGTTCACTGCTCAGTTGGGTCTGGGTATATGAAGTATTTTTACGTTTGTTTTAATTTTAAAATTTAAAAATTTTTTTTAATTTGAAGCATAGTTGATTTACAATGTTATGTTAATTTCTGACAAAGTGACTCGATTATACTGGGTGGTGGAGCCCCTGCTCTCCCCTTGGGTTCTTGGTGTGCCGTAGGTCACAAGACAACAGCAGCTTCCGCGTAGGGACGCCTCCAGTGTCAACCTGTATATTAAATATTAATAAAGCTTACTTCCCATCTTGTGTTTAGATGAAAACTAAACAGAAATAGAAGTTCTCCAGTGAATCTTCTCGTGCACACCCAGAGGAGTGTACATCCCACTTGGAACACCACCACTCCCTTAAGGCATAATTCAAGAGTTACTAAATACTAAAATGAGAGCTCATCCAAACCCATTATTTTAAGGATTGGTGTGTATAAAGCCAGTGTCCTTGAAAGTTTTTCACAATTGCTGCCTCCCCAACAAACTTTCCCTGGAAGTTACAATTCGATGCAATTCTGGTTTTCCGCTGTGTTCTCCTCCTACACCATTTGGGAGTTTTCCTGCACACAATTGCAGAGCTGGCTTATTCCATCTGAGAGTTTGTGGCAGGTCCATGATGGATGGCCCAATTCTAGCATATAATAGCAATACATTTCAGTTTGCTAAATACTCTCACTGAAGGGGACCTCTGGTCCCCAGGGAGCAGTAGGATGTGGCAGCATCAGCCGTGCAATTGTAGATCAGATCTGTTTTTATACACAAAGATGGTCATCAATATCATATTTCGATGTGGTATGATTCAGAGATTTATATATGATTAAAATAGTTTTAAATATATTTTGCAGCAAGAATAGAAACATTAAAAATCACTCTGTTATGTTTATGCAAAAACAATTTTATTTACTGTAAGAGCTTTTTATTGAATGGCTTTAGAAACAGTGGACATTTTCTTTGGAGATGACCTGTGAGTGGATTTGTTGATTTGAGGACGGCGCTAAAGTTTTGCGAGAATTGATTAGCTTCCTCTGCCCTGTACCATCATGGAGATAGTTTTTAGGTGAAGAAAATACCAGAACGATTGTCCATGAATACAAGGCACAACCTAATGTTAACTATTTCCTCAGACTTTTCTTGAGATAGGTGTGTATTAATAAGAGGAGAGAATAAGGAGGAATTCGATTATCCTAGTATGTGAATAATAGCAACTCTCAGACGGTAAGTCCGAAGTGCCGCTGGATGTTTAATCTCTGGTTTCAGAATATCAATCAGCCTGATTCTCTGCTTTGTGCCGAGGAGTACCCATCACCTGGGGGCTCGAGAAAAGATCTTCCTATGCCAGTTTTTCTTATTTCATGAACACTTCTGCCTACCTGCCAAACAAATCATCTCGCAGCTCTCAGGAGTTAAGCTCTTTGGTTAAATTCAGCAGCCAGCAGAAAATCCCCTCCGTTACGTATATTTTGTGTTTGGGGGGTAGGCAAAGCAACAAATATTCCACAGTCTTTTAACAACTGATAGGATGGATTATCTCGTGATTTCTGTGCTCGAGTCAAACACGGAGTGGCACTGATATTGGAGAAGATTTTGTATGTTTGTACCTTTTCAAACATTCAAAGAAGGTGAAGGAATAATACAGAGAATGTCTGTACACCCATGCCATAGATTCAATAACAATGTCATTATTTTACTGTCTTTGTCTTTCTACCTATGTATTCGCACACACACACACTTTTTTTCCCAGCATGCATTGATGATTCTTGCATAACTAATTATTTCTTTGGTGGTTGTTAAATCGTGATTTTTTAGTCTATCATTTCTTCCACATGTATGAATGGGCATTCTTCTGAAAAGAAAATCTTCCTTTCACTCAACAACTCGTGATGTTGATAATTCTTCTCAAAAAGACCATGATGGGGCTTCCCTGGTGGCGCAGTGGTTGAGAGTCCACCTGCCGATGCAGGGGACACGGGTTCGTGCCCCGGTCCGGGAAGATCCCACATGCCATGGAGCGGCTGGGCCCGTGAGCCATGGCCGCTGAGCCTGCGCGTCCGGAGCCTGTGCTCCGCAACTGGAGAGGCCACAGCAGTGAGAGGCCCGCGTACCGCAACAACAACAAAAAAGACCATGATGCCCTATTTAAGATCATTTAAAAATCAAAATGGAGTAACTGTGGTTCAGGCATCCAAAATGGAGTCAGATGGCGATTGTGGGTATAGTGTCAAACATGTTACTGCATCACTGAGAACTTGAGTTTTGTGAACTGTATCAAACTCAAGAACACCACCACCAGCCATTTTCAAAATAATATCTGCTAGCAGCTGGCAGCTACAACATTATGGTCTCAAGGTCTCCCCTTATAAGTGTGCAAACATTTTGGACCCCAACAATCCTTGCTTAACAAGAACCCTTACTTCTTGCCAGCTCCAATCCTAATTCTTGACAAACAATTTATGTAACTTAGTGGGTTTTGCCTATATAAGCCTCTCCCGTTTTGTAGTCTGTCAGAACACAATGCAAGTGCTTCTTGAATCTGTGTCTCCCAGGTTATTAGTCCTCAGCTTGGCGCAAATAAAATTCTCTTCTATTTCTTATTATACATTGTTTATTGGTTATTTGTGTTGACGGCAGAGTAAATGCTTATTCTTTTCTCTATAAAAAATTCAGATTGGGGCTTCCCTGGTGGTGCAGTGGTTGAGAGTCCGCCTGCCGATGCAGGCGACACGGGTTCGTGCCCCGGTGTGGGAAGATTCCACATGTCTCGGAGCGGCTGAGCCCGTGAGTCATGGCCACTGAGCCTGCGCGTCTAGAGCCTGTGCTCCGCAACGGGAAAGGCCACAGCAGTGAGAGGCCCGCGTACAGCAAAAAAAAAAAAAAAAAAAAAAAATTCAGATTGAGCTCTTGGCATGGTAGTAGCCTCCAATGGTGGTACTTCTTTTTCTCCTTCCTGTTCTCCCTTCCTTGCTTCCTGCCTCTTTCTTGTTTCCTTTCACCCTTTGTTAAGTATCCATTGTGGACTCATAAATTCTTATTTATTCATTCACTGGGTTAAAATTACAGTCATTGTTTTGAGCTTCAAACAGTACAAAAAAGGTGGCCAGTTGGAGGCTCTTCAAACTGTGCCCTTTAAAAATTTGTTTGACTTTTTATTTTGAAATAATTTCAAACTTACAGAAAAGTTGCAAGAATAATACAAAAAACCTTGGCATTTCCTCACCCAGTCATTAACATTATGCAACGTTTGATTTACCATTCTCCCCGCCCCCCCACCCGCCTCTCTCTCTCTCTCTCTCTCTCTCTCTCTCTCTCTCTCTCTCTCTCTCTCAGCTGTTTTTTTCCCAGAGCCATTTGATTAAGTCCTAGTCGTGATGCCCCATTAACTATAACCATTCGAGTGTGCATTTCCTCAAAACGAGGCACTCTCTTATGTAACCAAAGGACAGCCACCAAATCTGGAAATAACGGAGACAATATTACCATGATCCCCAAACTCCCATCACCTTCTCACTCAGAAAGAAATTTAGTGCCCAGCTCTTGGTGGAAAGAAGGCAGTTTAGAATGCTAAAACATGCAACCTAAAAATGAAATGTTTGCTGTGTAGTGTGTGCAATTCTGGTAACTGTCTCTAGACCTGGAACATTATTTCTCTGAATATCCTTGGAGTAAGGTCTTGTGGAAGAAGACAGTTGAGAGGAATTAGCTGTAAATCTGGTTCATTATTTTTGTTTTTCTCTGGCAAAATACATTCTTTTTCCATGTAAGGACCTAAACAACTACAAAAAGTTACTCTTTTTTTTTTTTTGCTGTACGCAGGCCCCTCACTGCTGTGGCCTCTCCCATTGCAGAGCACAGGCTCCGGACGTGCAGGCTTAGCGGCCATGGCCCACGGGCCCAACCGCTCCACGGCATGTGGGATCTTCCCGGACCGGGGCACGAATCCGCGTCCCCTGCATCGGCAGGCGGACTCTCAACCACTGCGCCATCAGGGAAGCCCCAAAAAGTTACTCTTAAGAGCAAGAGTTAAAGGGAAGACCCCTAAGCATTTGTAGGCACTTGCTGACTTTCAAACTGCTTTTCCTGTACTTGTTCATCTCTAGAGCTGCAAACTTAGTTAGAATTTCCATTAAAGTTTTCAAATATTGTAAATGGGCTCCCAGTCTTGGCCTGTGCAGAGCAGAACTGACTTCCTAAAGCACCAGAAGTGTGAGCATTAGAGAACTTCAAAAAAGTCTTGCACTTGCAGGGGTCTCTAAAAATAGGAATATTAGGGTTTGCTTTTCCCCCCTTCGCCTTAATGGCATTTTTATTATTTTATTTTCTACTTCCCACATGCTGTTTTTAAAAAGTTTATTTTCTATTTAGTTTTTGAAAGTAATAATTATTTTATTTTTTGAAAATAATATTTTTTAAAGATAAGAACCAGTTCAAACTATGAGGTGGTTTAATTGCTCATTAATATATTCTTGTGAAAATCTTAAATTATAACTGACATACATATATATCTAAACTATATATATGTACATCAGTTATATATTTATACTGTATGGGGAATATTATAGTGATTGTTTTCAAATCAAAACACTTTATTCATGGATAATATGGATAGATTCTAAGGCTATTCTTAAAAATGTGTAATTTGCATAGTTGGTGTGGGATGGACACTCACAGGGCACTTGGGGTTTAGGGATTTGTGTTTTTTGTGGCCATAGCAGGATTATAACAGAACCTTGAACCACCCCCTCATCCTTCAGACCTTCCTTTTCTTCCTGTGCTTCCCCAAAGGTCATAAACGTAATGACACCCCCCTCAGTGCTTGACATGCAAGGGGCAATTGCTTTGCTGGCTTCGTTTCATGGGCTTGTCTCTGGCAGTATGCATACAAGTGAGTTAAACCTTCCACTGGCAAACAGGACGGGAGAGACCCCACTCTCTTTTGGTGGCTTGCTGGCTGCACCACATTTTTTTTTTTTTTAGTTTTATTTATTTATTTTGGGCTGTGTTGGGTCTTCAATTCTGTGCGAGGGCTTTCTCCAGTTGCAGCGAGTGGGGGCCCCTCTTCATCGTGGTGCGCAGGCCTCTCACTGTCACAGCCTCTCTTTTTGCGGAGCACAAGCTCCAGACGTGCTGGCTCAGTAGTTGTGGCTCACGGGCCTAGTTGCTCCGCAGCATGTGTGATCCTCCCAGACCAGGCCTCGAACCCATGTCCCCTGCATTGCCAGGCAGATTCTCAACTACTGCACCACCAGGGAAGCCCATGGCTCTACCACTTTTAACGTGAGTTTGATCTTAGCCCAATGTTGATCTTCTGGTCCACAGGTCATTAAGTATTTTATGACCTTTCTCAATCTTAGGTCTGCCAGCTCTTTTTTCTCTTTATATAAGGTGTAAGATAAGCCAAATTATTGTTCCTTTTACTAATACTTAAAAATATATTTTGAATGGAACACACACAGAGCAAACAAAACCTGTAATATAGAGTACAAATATTGTATTTTCTCAACATAGGTTTATATACATATGACAAAGCAATATAATTTACTTGCACTCCAGGAATGAAGAAACCAGTTTGTCTCTATTTTAAAAGTTTTGTTAATCTTTTTTTCCTGTAAATACTATTCTTTGTAAGAGATAACAGGCCCATTCTGAAAACATGCTTTGTAACCCCTAACCAAAGATCTCAAAAGTCATTGCTTGAAGTGACAGCTCACATCTCATGAAATGGACTTGTTTTGATAGTAGACCCTTGGATTATATGCTCCTTACAGCCCTTTGTATTCACCTGAGGAGAGGGTGATATACAAGCGGTATGACCCACATAACCACAGAGAAGAATCAATCTTTCCTGTATGTAGAATATGTCCCAGCCCTGCTGCCTTGCACGTATACTAGCTTGTACTTCCCCACCTCCAGACTAACCAATGATTATTTTTACTTATTTATGACGGCCTTTCACCAAAAAGAATTTGAGGCAGCTTGCAAAATTGATTAATAGTTATTGGAAAACAGACTTCAGAGCCAAACGCAGGTTTTATCTGGAAGAAAGTTTCACCACAATAAGCATAACAGTTGATCAATGCCAGAAGTAACTTTAAAAATTGCCTAGGAAGACTCATTAATGCTCATTATGTACTTTCTGAGTTCTGGAAATACAAATGCACTTCAAAAGCTACATGATATAGCAAGTTATACCAACTTAAACCACTTGCAATTAAGGAGATATTGACAGCTCCCAAAATAAAAGACATCTGTGTAACAAAATATACAAACCTTGTCTTTTAATAGGAGCCACTTTTTGTCCAAATAGTAATTCGATCCAACTACAAACAAAATTTTCCTATGAAAGAAAATGTGAGATTTGCTGATTTATTTTTTGCCAACCTGAAGAATTACCAAAGATTCCCCCCAAATAAGACCTAGGACTTTGGGGTAATCCTGTAGTTCCGAATTTGGAAACTTTTGTTTTGGGGACATTGAGCTGTTCTGGATTTTTCAGAAGAGCATATTGTAAAAATATATCCCAAATCTGATTATCCTAGGCTAGTCTCCACCGTTTCTTGCTTGGACTACTGCAGTAGCCTTCCAATTGATTTCCTCTCTTTCATGCTCACCAAACTAAGGTCTGTTCTCTACAAGGTAGCCAACCTCTGAAGATGGAAATCATATCCTGAGCTCCTCTCTTCACACCCTTCACAGGCTTCCTATTTTACTCAGTGATAGGATTTTGTTACCCCACCTCCCCTCTTACCTGCTACTCTGGTCCCATCTCCCACTCCTTCCCTTTGTTCATTCGATTCCTACTCCTTTAGCCTCTTTATGATACTTCCAACAAGGAGAGCCCACTCCTACCTCAGGTCCTTTGAACCTCTGTTCTTTCTACCTGGAACATTCTTCCCCCTGTTACCCCAACAGTTTCTGCCTCGAAGCCTTCAGGACTCAACTCAAATGTCATTGTACCAAAGAGAAACTTCTCTAACCATTCACCTTATATGAAATCACACACCCTTTCTCTCTGTCAAGCTCTATTTTTCTTGTAATACCGTATCATTGTTTGATATATTATACATATTTTTATCCGTTTGTGTACTATCTCTCCTGACCAGAACATAAGCTCCATGAAGACAGGGCTCTTTTATCCTTTTGTATTCCGAGCATCTAGAACACTGCCTGGCAAAGTGCTCACTATTGAATGAACGATGACATTTACCCACAAGCTGAGATATGACATTTATTTACTTTTGACTGAAATTCCAACTGAGTGTGATAATACTGGTAAGCTCTCACAGATCAAATCTTCTGATTGGAAGTCATTTATATGAGTGCATCGTTACCTTTTTTTTTCATTATCCCCCAACAAATTTTTTTAGACATATTTTTTGTTCCTAACCACCCTCCTATGACATTTTAATACCGTAGATATATTATGTATGTTTTTATGTACTGTGTATATCTCTCTATGTATCTATATATCTGTGCTTTATATATAAAAAGAGTAAGATATTTTCAGCCACTCCATAAAAACCAATTTCTGCCCTCACTGAGAATGCATGATCTATATCTACATTGGCAAAAATTTGGAGAAATAATTTATTACTTAGTAAGTTAGTCTAGTGGATAAAATCTTCCTAAACATGAGGTCCATTGGAGAAAAATAACGGTCCTATTTGATTAAAAAAAAAATTGAAAACCATGTGAATAGCTGCTAACTCTCATTGCCACCTTGCTGGGCTATGTCTTCTATGTGCCAGTTGTATTCCTTCTTCCATTTAGTTGACACAGAAGAATACAAGAACTATGAAAAATACAAGAAATACACTGCACACGGAACCCATGCCTTTAGTTTCCTGGCTGTAGTGTTGCTGGCTATATTGGTTTTGGTTATATGTCTGCTCTGTATGCCCTCTTTATGTTATTTTGTGCTTCATGATATTTTTTCCTGCCTCATTCTTTTTTTTTTCTGCCTCATTCTTGAAAGGACTCAGACTGCTCAAAACTTAAACAAAAAGCAATGATAAAATAACAAAATGAAAGTATAAGAAGTGTATTACAGTAAGAACTATATATTTGGTTTTTGTCAATGGTTCCTGACGCAGATCTTCTAAAACCCTTGGAATTTCCTGAGTGATAGAGATGATGCGTGTCTTCTGTTATTCATAACAAACCCCTTTCAACCATACTTGAGTTTATGCTACTACGGTGACGCTTGGTGGATCTCTAGGTAGCTTCAGGACGTGCGGGTTGGTTGCTAGAGGAACCAACTATGGGATTAGAGTGTTGGAACTCTGAGCCCCAGAGAGGAAAGAGGTTCTGGACATCCAGAGATTGAGTTCATCGATCTAATCCTACAGAATGGAACCTCCATAAAAACCCCTAAATCATAGGGTTCAGAGAACTTCCCCGTGGGTGATGCCTCTTGGTTCAGCGAGGGTGGCCCCTCAGAGAGGGCATGAGGGCCCCATGTACCTCCCCCACACCCCTCATACTTTGTCCTTTGAATCTCTTCCATCTGGCTGTTCCTGAGTTGTAGCCTTTGAAATAAACTGATAAATGTAATAAAGTGTTTCCCTAAGTTCTGCGAGAATGATTCTAGGAAATTATCAAACCTGAGAAGTTGATACAAGGCCAAGGCAATATGTAATTAAGGGCCAGATGACTAGTCTAAGAGCAAATGATTTTCAAAGTGTATCCTGCAGAAACTCCAGAGAGGTGCCTTGGGGGCTGCTGTAGGGATGGAGAAGGGGCAGGAGTTAGGGCTTGGGAAGGTCAACAAGTAAGGTTCAAGGTCCACCACTATCACCCTTTAATCTCACTTTTGTACATTTCTCTTTTTTTCATTCTTAATTTTTAAAAAATTTTTATTTTATATTGGAGTATAGTTGGGTTACAACTTTTGTACCTTTCTTATGTTGGCACTTTGCATGCTTTGTTTAAAGAAGAATGTGATGATTTAATCTGTTCTGTGAAGTTCTTTTGACATTTGAACTGATTGAATTTGGAAGAATATTTTCCAAAGGTATGATTTTTAGTATTGGCACAGTTAATATAAACCCATCCAATCAGAAGATACTTCATAGTCAGAATCAGCAACTGTTGTGACAATCAAAAGTGGAATACCCACGTTCCAAGGATCTGCACTCAGCCTGTCTCTAACGCAGTGGTTCTCTGACGTTAGCGTCTATCAGAATCACCTGGAGGGCTTGTTGGAACAAGAATTCTGCTTCAGTAGGTCTGGGTGGAGCTTCCTGCTCTAGGCAGGGGAGCTTGAAAGCAGCATAAATAAAAGTGGTTTGAAATCATTTTTTTAAAAAAAAAAAGCCAAAAGAATCAGAGGTGGGGTTTTTTTTTTTTTTAAGCACTCAAGTTTCATCTGCTCCACCTGTGGATTCCCCTTGCTTTCCCTCTTTTAGTCATGGTATTAAAATTAAAATACAGGTGTCTGATAAGCATCAGTAACTAGAAGTCTGTTTTGAGTTTGTAGATCTTAGATTATCGCCAATTCCTGTTGGGAGACAGAAGACATTAAGAATAAAAGAGTTGCAAATGTTCTGTTTCAGACACTCTTCTCTGAAAGAAAAGCAAAAGCAAAACAAGTCAGACAGGGAAAGACAAATGTTATATCACTTAGATGTGGAATCTAAAAATAATGTAAATGAATCTATATACAAAACAGAAACAGACTCACAGACATAGAAAACAAACTTATGGTTACCAGAGGGGAAAGGGAGGGGGGAGGAATAAATTAGGAGTATGGGATTAACAGATACACACTACTATACATGAAATAGATAAGCAACAGTGATTTACTTTATAGCACAGGGAACTACATTCACTATATTGTAATAACCTATAATGGAAAACAATCTGAAAAAAAAAATATATATATATAAAACTGAACCACTTTGTTCTGTCTGAAAAAAGAATATATATATATAACTGAATCACTTTGCTGTATACGTGAAACTAACACAATATTGTAAATCAACTATATTTCTATTTAAAAAAAGCAAAACAACACCATCCTATAAACAGCCTTCTCTATCACTCCTTATCCTTATGCTGCTATGTTTTCTTTATGACACTATTACCAGAAGATATCATATACACTTGTACTGGCATATTATCTCTCTCTCCCTTTCTCTAAAGTGCAAACTCCAAAAGGGCAGGGATTTTACGTTGCTTTGATACTGCTGTATCTCCAGTGTCTGGCATGTAGCACACACCTTATAAATATTTCTTAAATACTTGCCTGGCATGTAGGACACACCTTATAAATATTTCTTAAATACATGAATGATTAATTGTGACATTGCTATACCTGGCTTCTTTGTCCTATGAAATATTGGTGAAGGCATTTTTTAAAATGTAACATTTATGGTTTATTTTCATGAATATAAAAGTAGTAAGTTCATGTTAGAACTGAAAAAATTCAGGGAAGCACAAAGAAAGAAGATCACTAGTAACCCCACTATACATTTTCATCTACAATTTCTGGTGTTTCCCCTCCTCGCCCCCCCCCCCCCGCCACTTTCTGTATTTAAATAAATGAGATTACAGTCCAATTTCTGAGTTGCTTTTTTGGAATCTGAATATATTGAGAACACTTCCGCAAGTTATTTGATATTTTTCTATGGTACTAGTTTTTTGTTTTTTTGTTTTTTGTTTTTCGATATGCGGGCCTCTCACTGTTGTGGCCTCTCCCTTTGCAGAGCACAGGCTCCGGACGCGCAGGCTCAGCGGCCATGGCTCACGGACCCAGCCGCTCCGCGGCATGTGGGATCTTCCCGGACCGGGGCACGAACCCGTGTCCCCTGCATCGGCAGGCGGACTCTCAACCACTGCGCCACCAGGGAAGCCCGGTACTAGTTTATTGATTGCATAGTAGTACGTTATAAGAATGGAATAATTTATTAAACTATGACTCTCCTTTTTGGAATTTAGGTTGTTAACAAATTTTCACAACAGAAAACAATGTCGTCATAGGAAGATCTTTTGATGTATCTACAATAGTGCATTTCTGAATCTTAAGCATCAGTCTGGGCTTGCATAGGAGGTGATGGTAAGCCATTTCAACAAGAAATGGAAGCTATAATGCATTATTGTTAGCAAATCTTCACACCTTGCAAGTGGAGTTAACGTTGGTTGATATGGATTTAGATATTTGTTTTTTAAAATTATTTTTTGATTTTTGGCTGCATTGGGTCTTCGTTGCTGTGTGTGGGCTTTCTGTAGTTGTGGCGAGCGGGGTCTACTCTTCATTGCAGTGTGCGGGCTTCTCATTGCGGTGGCTTCTCTTGTTGCGGAGCATGGGCTCTAGGTGTGCGGGCTTCAGTAGCTGTGGCACGTGGGCTCAGTAGTTGTGGCCACCGGGCTCTAGAGCACAGGCTTAGTAGTTGTGGCGCACGGGCTTAGTTGCTCCGCGGCATGTGGGATCTTCTTGGACCGGGAATAGAACCCGTGTCCCCTGCATTGGCAGGCAGATTCTTAACCACTGTGCCACCAGGGAAGTCCCATATACATATTTCTTAGTTCCCGAGATCTTGTATCTAAAGACTTCTTGTGTTACCACTTACAAGTTTCATGAAAGATGTTTAAGATGTGATGTATTTCTGTTATCTCATTAATTAACTTCTGCTTTTATCTTTATGAATTCCATACTTTTGTGCTCCTCAGTTTTATTCTGCATCACCTCTTTTAAATTCCTTTGAGTATTTTCTTCATCTGTTTTCATTTATTGTTTAATAATGAATGTATTTAAGTATAAGAAGTTAGAGTTCTCTAAGTTCAGTTCACCATATGAACAGCATAACATTTGATAAAGAGTATCTGCATTGTCACTATTTTAATATAAAAATGTAACTGAAATTTAAAATTTTTTACCTAAGAGTTTTTCAGGGCAATTAAAAATTACATATGTACTTACATACACAAACAACATATATGTGTGTGTGTATATATATATATATATATATATATATATATATATATATATGGTCTTTTCTTTCTAATTTCTATTTCTATTGTTTGGGATTAGAAACTGTCAGAACACCACAACATGAGTTCTACCTCCTTAATATATTTCAAAGTGCACAATAGCATATTGTTAACAAGGGGCACTATGTTACACCACAGATCTCTAGAACTCATTCCTCTTGTATGACTAACTTCTTACCTGTTGAACAACAACCCACCATTTCCCCCTCCCTCCCTCCCGAAGAAGCCACATGTATAAGAGGGCAGGGCCTCTAGGAAGTTGGATCCCTGAATGACTGTGTGGAGCAGACCCAGCCCCACCTACTCATCACTATCTTCTGACTCAAGTTAGACTATTGTGTGAGGAAAGAAAAAACTTCCATTACGTTAACTGAAATGTTAAGGTTTATTTGCTTCAGCAGTTAATATCCTTGAACCAATATACACTTTCCTCCTTCTACACCCTTGCTTCTCAATTATTTCTGGATATATTTTCTGGATATAGTTGCTGGATCTGGATAGTCATAGAGTGACACGGAGCAGAGGATGAGGACGGCAAGCTGTGGAAAAGTGTGTGGGAATTCTGCAGGTAGGATGATGGTGCTTAGATGACCTCTCAAATCACCACCCTGAGGGTAGGGACACAAAGTCCCGTTTTCTAGTTTGAACAGCCCATGAAGGTTTTGAGTAATGCAGTAGGCACAGTTATGAAGTATCTTCTTTAAGTATCAAAAAATACATAAATATATATACACACACATATATATAAAACTTTTAGAGTAATAAGAAAATAATGGCCTCATTTACTGAGCACTTACTATGTGCCAGGCACTTTAGAGGGCTTCTGCTTCATGAAGTGAAGACTGAGGATGCAATGTGGCCAGGAATGCCTTGGTACATTTTATCAATGTGACTTTATCATCACTGTTGGTAATGGGAACTCTGCCCTCATTCAGTGTGTGTTTTCTGCCAATCCTTGGTTTTTGGTGATTCAAGAGTTTTAATTTTTTAGTGTTGAAACAAGACATCTCTTGAAGTGTGTGGCCCACTCCAGAGATGTGCTCCTTCCCCAGGACCCTCCTCTTTGGACTCCAGGGTCCATCAGCCGGGGAAGAACTAGATGGTTCAAATCAGATGGATCAAATAGGATACCCCTCGAAAGACAAGATCAACCTCTGAGGGTAAGACAACAATCGATAATTCAGGAATATCTTTTCAGCAAGTGAAATGTTGTTTAGATTATCTTTATCATCTGATATTTAAATAACAGCAATGGTAATACATTATTTATGAGTAATGTTGGACAGATTACAAATAGCTTTATTGTAAACTATCTCATTCATCAAAAATCATTCACTATATATTCAGGAAAAATACAAGGAAAAGCAAATTATAGTGTACTGGCCTAGAAAAAAATCAAAGAAAAAATTTAGATTCCTATAACAAAAGAAACCAACACTAATAGATGTATTTTGCATTTAGTCCACCTAAAAGGTACCCCTTAAAAAATATAATTTCTGTTGTATTTTTAGGTTTAATTACATTTTTAGATGCAGTAGTGGGAAAGTGCTCAAAGTATTCTCTCTGCTTCTACTCTTTCCCCTTCAACCCAGCCTCTATACTGCAGTCCGAGTGGTCTGTTTAAAATGTAAATAAGACCAGGTCAACGCCCTGCTTAAAACCTCTCAGTGGCTTTTTCCTTTTACCTGAAGTAAAATCCAAATCTTTTTTATCTGAATGATCAGGATGCTGGCTTCTCTCCAACTTCTTGTCATTCCACCCTTTTCTCTGCTCCCAAGAATTTTGTTCAGCCACACCAGGCCTTCCTTTAGTTGCTCAAACACACTGAATTATTTCTGACCTCATAACCCTTTGCCCAGGCTGATCCCTCAACACTGAAGCCCTTCTCTGCCGACTTGAAATGGCCAAACCCATCTCATGTTAACATCACCTCTTGATATTAGGCATTCTGTGAGCTCCTGTAGGTAAATTAGGTGCCCATTGCCAGATTTTCAGTTACAGTGACATATCTTACACAGCACCGTGCCACATGGGAAGCATTACCTGATCAGTAGACTATATTGTCCCACTAGACCAGGATGTGTGGGCAGTGACAGTATCTGTCTCACTCAGTGCCATGGCCACAGGATTGAGCACAGTGCAGGCCCACAGTAGATGCTCGATAATATATGTTTTTCAATTGTGGTAAAATACACCTAACATGACCTTTATCATCTTCACCACTTTTCCATGTGCAGTCGAACGGCATTAAGTACATTCACATTATTGTATCATCATCACCACCATCCATCCACGGAACTCTTTTCATCTTGCAGGTGTGCTCAATAATGTTTGTACGAAGAAGAGATGAGAGGTCCTTGGTCCCGTTTGTAAAGTGAAGAATCCTTTGCCATGGAAAATAATCTGTCTCCCAATTTAACCATTAGAGAAGTTCAGACTTTAACATATTTGATTTTTATAAATGAGGTAAGTGATGGACACAAAAGAGCTCTAGAAATACTTGAAGACATGGGCTTGGGAGAATGAAGTATTGAATAATACCGATAGACCTAAGTGAAAAGGCTGAAAAAAAGTGAGTAAGAAAGGAGGTAAATAACACAGAAATAGGATGTACATTTAAACTAGCTTTAGCCTCTGGGTACAGTAAGATCTTTTACAGATGAATGCTCGTGTAGATGGTGCATTTCCTTCTAACATGGGCTCTCAGAGGAGTGTGTGGCCATTTGATTATATAAAAAAGGAATTGGAAGACAAGAAACCACCCAAGAGGTGGCTTGTATCTGGGAGGAATCATTTAGGTTTGATTCCTATGAGGTACTTCCAAAGCTACGAGACTTAAAACTCACTAATTGACTTGGAACTCTTGTTGTCAGACAAAATCCTGGGGTGTGTGTGTGTGTGTGTGTGTGTGTGTGTGTGTGTGTGTGTTCAGAGTATTCTGCTAGGAGTTTGGGGGCTTGTGGAGGAGGAAAACATGTATCTATCCTAAAAAGAAGATTTTCAATGTAATAAAACAGAAAAGAGTCAAAGCAAATTAGAGGCTGTAGAGCAGATATGTACAGATAATTATATACTTATGGGGTGTACATAATCACTAATTAAAATAAGAGCTGAGGGAGACTGAAGTAATGTGGTCTAACCACAGGCAGGTCTAATGGAAGACTGTCTCCCAAAACACAGTGATTTAATGTCTATATAAACACTTTTTTGAACTAAGACAATTAGCATGAATGTAACTCAAATCTACATAAGTTACAAGTGAATCCTTCAGAACTAACATTAAGCTCATATAAATCATTACATCTGAAATACTTCCTAACAAAGAATTCTTACAAGAGACCTTTAGGAAGGTGACCAGGTATTCAGCCAGGTCAGTTTTTTAGCCTTTGAAGGATTTACCATTCCTTAAATCAAAACCTAACCATAAATGGAAATTAAAGACAAGCTCCTCCCAACCCAAAAGAAGCACTAAAAGTAAATGAACCGGCTGTACATCTCTAGGAGGTGTGTTCTCAAGGTGAGCATTTCTCATGACAAGATACTTTCAGAAGGCAGCGCGGTCCTGAAGTGCTGAGCTCGGCAGAACTTGTCTGTTCCCATCAGTTAGCACAGCATCATCTGGCTACTGCTCTGCGTATTGATGTTGTGTAAACGCGCTTATGTAAGGAAAGGAGAAACAAATATACAACCAATGCAGCGCTGGCTACTAGTATGCATGTTTTGGATTGTGCTTTATATACAACACAAAATCCTCCCTCAATAAATTTGTACAATAAGTTGCAAGCTCTTTGGAGAGCAGCATCAAAATACACAATATGGATATGCATTTATTTCATCTTCTTTAACTGGATCATCACTTCCTATTACAGGGATCCATCTGTGTTCCAACTAGACACTAATGGTGTATGCTAATGGGACACCTGGTTGATTTTTTTTTTTTTTGCCTCTAAAACAAAATTATCTGTGTTTGTGTGAAAGCCGTGACTTCTCTTTATTAGCATCACAGTTGGAGTTGATTGTCCGAAGTAGCCCCCTTCTGTAGTCTCTTCTCCCCAGAAATGTCCAGACACATCCTGGTTGCTATTACGAACCTTGGCTCTAGGTTTGAATCTAGGCTGTACCTCTTATTAACTGTGCAACTTTGAATAAGTTACTTAATAAGTTTTCTCATTAGTAAAATGTGGATAACAGTGCCTATCTCAAAAAACTGTTTAGCAAATGAAAGGAGATAATGCACAAGCATGTGGCACATAGTAGCTAATAAATGGCAGCCACTATGATAATGGACCACCCGATTGCATTTGATGATGTGCAAGCAAGGCTGTGTGGTCCACTTAGGGGAGTGCTCTGAAGGTACCCGTCACAAACACGAGCAGAGGCAGCCACCCAACCACAGTGCTGCCTTCAGGAGGTCAAAGGCCTCCTGTCGTGGTCCGAGCACGGGTTGGAAAAGAATTTCCCAACACAAGGCACAAAGTAAGGGAGATAGAGTTTATTAAAGAGAAGGGTCACTGAAAGAACAGCGGGCTGACTTCCTGGTAGCCAGGGAAAGTCGACAATGAGCATGGGTTGCTTGTCTATTTTTACAGCCAGGGAACCTGTAAGTCATCTGCTGACTGGGCAGAGTGTGTATACTTTCAGTGTGCTGAGCGGGAGAAAAACACGGCAAATGTCTTTCCTTATATGGGATGGGAAAGGGACAGGGCATGCTACTTGGGAGGGCTCTGGGACATTGCAGTGGTCACAGTGCGACAGAGTGATAGGAGCCCTGTAACTCTTTGTTCAGGCAATATCGTCCCTTTGAGTTTATCTTGTTCTTTGTCCTTGGAGCACACCACATTCCCCCCTCTCTTTATTTACAGGGCCAATTCTTTGGCCCTATTGGATACCCTGCTCATGTCTACCTACCTGCCTAGCTCCTTCTCTGGCATTCAGGAACCCTTTTTGTAAGGAGAAGGGGCGACAATCTCTCTGGCTGCTTCCTGCTGGGCAGGGGTGTCATAGGGGCCCTGGGTCCCAATGCCCATTCTCTGTCAGGGTATATTTACAGAGGGGATGAGAGCCCACAGAATGATAAGGCGGCTTGTTCCAATGTAGTCCATGTGCCAACTGGCTGGTACCCTTGTTATAGCACCAACTGGAATTAAATCTTTTGAACCTGTTGGGAGATGAACTTAGACAATGTGTTAATAATGCAGGGGTCAAACAACGAAACAAAGGCTATCAGGATTAATGGTCCCAACAAGGGCAATAGCCATGTCCATATCTGGATCCCCAGAGAGGAGACGAGGCTAGAAAGCCAGCTGGGGCCCTGTCCTGCTCTCTCTTTTAAATCTTCTATTAATTTGATGTTTTTCTTTAGAATCTGAAGGTCTTCTTCAATGTGGCCGGAGGTATTAATATAGAAGCAGCATGTCTCATTTAGTAGGGCAGAGACACCCCCCACCTCAGCTGTTATAACATTAAGGGCCCTCCTATTTTGTAAAACCCCCTCAGCCAGAGAGCCCAGGGCTGACTGCTGTTCCTCCGTGGCTGCTACCGTAGCCTTCCAAGGTTCCTGGACCATGATGGTGAGATGGAGAACGCTCCTCTCTAAGGGGTATGCCTGCAAACCAGAAGAGCCCTCTAAAGACGCTATGTATTATTTTGGGGCAATCAAGAATTGGGTTATCATAAGCATGTCCCCCTTAATCAGTGGTTTGTTTTTGTCTCTCCCGGGCAGGTCTTAAGGCCTCCTCGAGGAAGGACGCAAGGTTGGGAATGCCTCCTGAGGAAGCTAAATCCTTTGTAGTCTTAATGGTAGCCTCTGGGACCGCAGCAATAATTGTGCAGGAGCCCCTCCAAAGTGTGGGAAGATCCAGATGGACCCCGTTACCACATAGAGATGAAAATCCAGTGCCCCTTAAGGATTCCCCTGCTGTGGGTCCCCAGAGCCAAGCCCTGACCTTTCGGGAGTTTTCCTCTGGAAATAGACTGGGGTCCCATGGCCTAGGATTATATTGGGCAGGCCAAACTCCGAGGAAGTAATCATCTATACATAAAGGGGAGAATTCGGGCTCTGAGTGGTGATGAGTATGACGGGGGATTGGCATAACAACTTTCTGAGTCTAGCTGAATTATATTTTGGAGGAGAACCTTGCTGGGAGGTTAAACTAAGCAAGTGTCCGGTGCTCACACTGACCCCCGCGTATTTAGTTCCCAGGGCCGAGCTGTTCATGGGGAGACGGTCTTCGTTAATATATTTATTAGTCGCATCTGTCCTTGAATTTCCCCAACACAAAGTGAAATGACCTTCATGTACATTATATTTATTTTCCTCTGACCAGGGATCCCACTCCAGGCTAGTCTGATTAAAATTGAGGGTGTAGTTACACAGAGAGTCATTAAACCAGCCCCAAATGGGTCCCCAACCATCCGGGTTTTGGAGACAGAGCTGTGCCTCGTCTTGCCCAAGCTTGGGCTAATGCCCATATCCTGTTCTTCTCTTCATGAGTACAACAGGTGGTCAGGACTACACATGAATGTCTCACCAGGTCGGGTCAAAGGCTATAGTGAGGGCCTGAAATTCCTTAATAAAAGTGGTGGGATCCTGACGGAAGGAACCTAACTTGTTTGGAATTTGGGAAATGTCAGACATGGGAAAGGGAACATGGACTCCAATAGTGCCCATGTCTCCATTTACTACTTCCCTTAATGGAAGCATATTAGAATCTGTTTCCTGGCGTTGGGCAGTCCACGACCTTGTGTGGGGAGGGGAGAGGGGGCTTTCTCCCTGATAAGGGGGTGACTGATGGGGAGCTGTGGGTTGAGGGGGGGCAGGGGCTGAAGCAATGAGGGTTGATGGGGTGGGGGACAGGAAAGGTCGAGTAGAGGGTCGTCTAGGAGATCTGATGGAGAGGGAGACAGAGAGGGTCGGGGGGGATAAGGCAGCAACAGAAAGACAGAAAGACACAGGCAGCATGTGTCCGGATTCTGACTAAGGGCCAATCCGGATCTGACAAAGATCCGGATTCTGACTAAGGGCCATAAAGGTCTGGACATAAGGAACCTCTGAGTCCTTTCCTTGTTCCCGGCAAAAGAGATGAAGTTGGAGGATCGTGTTATAATTTAGTGTTCCATTAAGAGGCCATTGTTCTTGGTCCCCCACTTTATACTGGGGCCAAGCTGTGTTACAAAAGAAAATGAGCCTCTTCTTTTTGAGATTTTCAGGGTCAAATTTTTTCCACTTCCTGAGGATACAGCCGAGGGGTGAGTCTGAGGGAGGCTCCCGAGACGAACCAGAACCCATTCTTAGCCTGTACGCCGTAGAATGGGCGTACTGAGGGTCACCGACTGGTGACCTCTCCGTGCGACTGAGGCACAAAATGGGCCGACTGTCCCAACAATCGCATCCGACCGTGAGAGGTGACCCCTGAGCGTGCGACTAACTAAGGAACCGTGCAACTCGAGCAAAGAAAGGAAAGAAAAAGATTCCCGGGACCCACCGGGTGGCTCACCGTTTGGCGATTCCCTGAAACGTGAAAGGCACTCCTGGGATGGCTCAGAGGCAACGCCTAGGCTCCTGTAAGTCAATCCGGACCGAGAAAAAGGTGAAAGTAACAGAGGAGACAGGCTGAGGAATCTGCCTCGTAGTCCTGCCAGGAAGGCGGCGGCCAAGGGGAGGGGGCTCAGTGTTCTGCATGAACCAATATGTGCCTCACGGTGCACGGAAGTTGCCTTGCTGGGGGCAGATGCTCTAACAGCCTGGTCTGTTCCGAGACCCCCTTATCCTTCACGGGAATCTTCAAGCGGCAGACGCCCTGATGGCTTTTAAATGCCTGACCCGTGCCCGCACGATACCAGTCGGCCCAGTCTGCAGTCAGAAGGAAGACAGAGGGACCCTCACCCATTCTGGGCGGCAGTTACTGGGGCGAAGTGAGCCGTGGGGCCTTCGGAACACACCGGGGTGTGGCTCTGGCCAGAGTCCTCTGTTGTTTCCCCGGCAACTTGCCTGTTCACAGAGGGTCCCACGGAATGAGGAGAGGAGGTGGGGGAGGAGATCCCCCCAGGAGATATTCCTGTATGGGCCACCAAAATGTCGTGGTCCAAGCACGGGTTGGAAAAGAATTTCCAGACACAGGGCAGAATGTAAGGAAGATAGAGTTTATTAAAGAGAAGGGTCGCTGCAAGAACAGCGGGCCGACTTCCTGGTAGCCTGGGAAAGTTGACAGTGAGCATGGGTTGCTTGCCTGTTTTTACAGCCAGGGAACCTGTAAGTCATCTGCTGACTGGGCAGAGTATGTACACTTTCAGTGTGCTGAGTGGGAGAAAAACACGGCAAATGTCTTTCCTTATATGGGATGGGAAAGGGACAGGGCATGCTGCTTGGGAGGGCTCTGGGACATTGCAGTGGTCACATTGTAACAGTGATGGGTCCTGTAACTCTTTGTTCTGGCAATATTGGCCCTTTGAGTTTACCTGTTCTTTGTCCTTGGAGCTCACCACACCTCTCTGCTACTTGCCAGGACTACATTAGTGTGTAACATCATCTTTTTTATTTATTGAGGTATATTGATTTACAATATTATATTAGTTTCAGGTATACAAGTTAGTGATTTGGTATTTTTATAGATTATACTCTGTTTAAAGTTATCATAAAATATTGGCTATATTCCCTGTGCTGTACATTACATCCTTGTATCTTACTTCTTTTATACCTAATAGTTTGTACCTCTTGCCCCTCCCCCCATCCCTCTCCCCTCTCAAACCACTGATTTGTTCTCTGTATCTGTGAGTCTGTTTCTGTTTTGTTATATTCATTCATTTGTTTTATTTTTTTAGATTCCACATGTAAGTGTCTTTCTCTGTCTGACTTATTTTGCTGAGGTCCAGGTCCATCCACATGGTTGCAAATGGCAAAATTTCATTCTTTTTTGTGGCCGAGTAATAGTCCATTGTATACACATACCACATCTTCTTTATCCATTCATCTGTGGACGGACACTCAGGTTGCTTCCATATCTTGACTATCGTAAATAATGCTGCTATGAACATTGGGGTGCATGTATCTTTTCGAATTAGTGTTTTCATTTTCTTTAGATAAATACCCAGAAATGGAATTACTGGATCATATGGTAGTTCTATTTTTAATTTTTCTTTATGCACCCTGCACTGGACTTCACTGCCTTGGCCCCTGACACTAGGGGAGGAAATCATCCCTAGGTAGAAAGCATGGAGGGTCCCTGTGCCCCTGATTGGCATGTGTACCGTGGGTCAGAACTAACTTGATGATAATACCTCCCCTCTTTCCCCTTCTTTCTCACTCATACCTTTCTCCTAGAGCCCTCTTGTCTGCTGTCCTGCAGGATACCTGGGAGCTTAGCTCTTATATTTGATCAGGTAAACAATGGGAGTTAATCACACTCCTAACCCACACCTAAATAAATTGGTGGGAGGCCTTGTTTCTTGTATTTGTCTAGTTTGCTTCCTGGGAAACAATGGCTCTCTCCTTTATCCAGCACTAACTAATTTCCGGAGTCACTGCTGTTATGATAATCTGTGCTGTCCACGACACTGTATGGCTGGCCAACCACTTACACTTTCACTGCCAGTCTCTCACAAGGACAGGCTATGATAAAAAGAAAATATCCAGGGAGATCACTTTTTCTAGCTGTCCTGTTATTGGTGAAAAAAATACTTGCTTTCCTATGCTTTCTAAAATCACACACAGACTTATTTTATTTAAACATACAGATTTTTTTTTTATTTTAACAAAGATCCTATTTCAGTGGATAAAACATAGTTTAATCGACTCCTGTTCATCCCATTGGAGAGGGAGGGATTCCTGCCCAAGGGTTCCTGGGATAGCCAAACATGACACCAACACTAGACAGATGAGATCCACAGCCGTGCATCACAGCCCAGGAGAGGACACTGCATGCCATGCAGAGCCACCCAGGAACAAAGTGAACCTGTAGTATCAAGAGAGTGAGGTGACATCTGGTTCCTTTGGAGGATGTGATTGGCCTGTTTGAATAATTCTACTAGCTGGCAGGGAACTGAAACTCACTACTCCAGGTTAAGTAGGATCTGCCTTTGGTTTCCTTGATTTGGAGGCTTATTTGGCTGGGACCTCATCCATGGGAGCAGAGTGGGGAGGGGAACTTCCTATTAGGACATTCAGGGCCCTCCCAATCTCACCACATATGAAGGCAACAGAGAATATTTCATTTTAATAATTAATCATTAAATTAATTATTAAATTTAACTTAATTTTAAATCTAACACCAGACATGTGAACCTCGTGAACCTCTCATTCTCTTGGTGTATAAAACCAGAGCAGGTAAAAAGACTTTTTCCCCTACAAACTACCCAAGGCTAGGACAAGGCAATACTGTGAGAAAGAAGCAATTATTTGGTATCTTCAGGATACCATAGAGATAAATGAAATGAGACATTTTATTTCCTTTCCTGAAATATGTATACCGTTCTACTCCTACCACCTAGCTTCCAGTCATTGATTAAGAGGGGAGGGAGATAAGTTTATCTGTTTCCCAATTTAGATCCCCTCTCAAAACAACAGAATGATTCGTAATTTTCTTATGTACTCTGTAGCCACTGCTTCACAACCTCTCTCCCACCCATTGTTGGAAAACGATTTTCTTTTCTTACATATTTCATGGCACACCTATTTATGTTTATATTATTAATATCTATATTTTGGACAACATTATAAAGCCTTGGAAAGTCAGTGCATGCTCTGTACTTTGCAAAGGTAATTATCAGAAGGATAAGAATAAAGGAGTGGCCTCCACCTGCTTGCCTCTGCCACCTTGGGTTTGACGTCATTAACACCGCTGCCCCTTTGTCAGGCACTGCGGGTGTTGTGATTGGGAGACAGAGTGTGCTTCCATGAACACAGGATGTGCAGGAGGCATATTGGATTCCTTTGCCTTCAGCGTAACAGAGGAGGTGGCCCCAAACACCATGGGAAGGCTCCTGATGCTGACCTGGGGGTGATCCCCATCTCCCTGGAGCTCCGTGGCCTCTGGGCTTGGCCTCAAACACAGGTAAGTCCCTTATGTTCCCCAGCTGGGATGGCCTGGGTTCAACTGTAAGCCTCCACTGATGGTCTTGGGGGCTAAACAAGGTTTTTCCAGTGAGCAGAGCCATCTCCTGCAACTGAAGGGGACACAGCTGAAGGTGAAAAGAGTGGACAGTGTCTAGTTTCAGGTGGCGCTGTTGTGTGTCTTGACTGTGGATGGCTATCTTTACAAACTTCAAGGAAAGCTGCCTGGTTAGCTCCAAGGTCTTTGTAGGCCCGGGCCTCTTTCCCGGGTGTCTCGCTACACCTGGCGCGCCCCTTGCAACTGGTTGGGCCAGGAGCATAGCATCAGGTTAATGAGAGGCAGGGGCTGGTGGATCCCGGTCACCATTTGCACTTGGCGTGTCCGTGGATCACTTCTCTTTTTGCTGGTCTGGTTGAAGTCTCTCTGAAAGATCAATGCGAACTTGAATTACCACGCGCTCCCTTGTGCAGGTAGTAAGCACGCTCACTGCACGCTGCTTTCCCCTGGGTAAGAAGGCAAGGCAGACACGCGGATGCGCAGCACGGCCATCATTTATCAAGACAGCTCTGCATGGCTCCGCATCTCGCGGGCCTCCTGTGTTCCGCGGGCCTGGCCGGCAGGGGGCTGAGCCGCAGTCTGCGCAGGCCCCACTTCTGCTCCACAGCCCCCGGGTAGGGGGCGCTCAGAAGGGAAGGGGGCGCAGATCACCCTCCCTTCGGCCCTTTGCAGCCAGCTGGGGAGGAGCCTGGGGTCTGGATGCAGACTGCGTGCATCCGAGGGCACCGAGCCAGATGTGGTGGCGCACTCGGGAGGGCCCTCCCCTAGCCTCGTAGACAGGCCCGTTCACCTTCGCATCCCTTGACCTGAGCCAAGATGCTCAACTGCTCGCCTTCTTCTGAGCCTCCACCTAAACCACCCCGTGGGGCCACCTTTAAGCCTCTGCTGCCATTGTGACCTGGCGCCGTCACACCGCTCTCTGCCCCCAAACCCCGCAACCGCGCTGACACCCTGGGTGGAAGCGCGGTGCGCTTGTGTCGACTCCACCTCCATAGGGAACGGCCCACCCCTCTGGGGGCAGACCCAAGGGGGGTTTCTTAATTACAAAATGAAAAATTTCACATGTGGGCCCAAACTGCTTGGTTTTACGCTGGAAAAGTATGAAAAGGCAGGCGTCTGTTTGTTCAAAAATGACAGCCTCCCTGAGCTGGAAGGGACTTCAGAAGTTATATGTCACAACCCCCTCATCATACACAGAATTGGAGAAACTTTGACCATGGGTGTACACAATCCAGGTGGTTTACCCTCTGGGTAAAAGGGGTTTTGGCCTTATGACACGCAACAGTGTCTTTTAACTCACACCCTTTTGGCCGTTGCAAACTTTTCTTACGTGTTGAGGTGGCTCTATTTTTTCCCCCCAGATAAACACGAAAAAACTTTGATTTTTCATATAAACAATTCCAAGACGTTCTTGAAGCAAGTTGTTTATGTAAACAGATATAGATGAAATCTTCATAAACTCAGTTCTTGCTGGCTGCATTTGAGGTATTTAGTTACATTTGGAGCCAGATAACTTGGCCACATCAAATTGAAGGGAAACAAAAGTGAACTGTTTTGTTACTCAAAATACCCCTTCTGGTTAGAGAGGTTTGATCCAAATCTAGAGAAGCCTGCCTATGGGACAGGCCTTAATTTTTTTAGACCAGAGTTGATGTAATAGGGGACAATGATATCTTGATAACTGGATTAATAAATCTTCTAAGGCCAAGGCACTTGTAGAAAAATTATCCTGGTAATAAATGTGTACATGGGAAGCTTTGGTTCCCTCCATGCTGGATGAGAAGTATTGTCACCTTAGACCTGAGTCAGAGATTTCAGGTCCTGAATTTTCACAGACAAAAACCAGAGTCAGGATCAGGTTAAATTAGTGGCCAGAATTCTGGGGGTTCATATGAGTTAATCAGCTAGCAGTGGGAAGGGTCATCAAAACTGACACTTGGGGCTTCCCTGGTGGCGCAGTGGTTGAGAGTCCGCCTGCCGATACAGGGGACACGGGTTCGTGCCCCAGTCCGCGAAGATCCCATGTGCCACGGAGCGGATGGGCCCGTGAGCCATGGCCGCTGGGCCTGCGCGTCCTCCGCAACGGGAGAGGCCACAGCAGTGAGAGGCCCACGTACTGCTAAAAAAAAAAAAAAACTGACACTTGTATACTGAAACATATTCCCATACTTCACATTTTACTTAGAGCTCTGGTCAAGGCGTTTCTGATTACAAGGCATTTTATTCAAATTGATCACGTGTTTTTGATTTGGTTTCATATGGGAGTTGATGTGATTAACTAAGTAGAGACATAAGAATATGGGAACTAATCCTACTGGGTTAGATCCGTGGACCATTCAGCCCAGTATTCTCTTATCGACAGAAATACCAAAGGATGGATCATAGGAAAGCATTGTCTTCCTTGACTAAATTAAATTTCGGTAGAGTCTGACTTCCTTTAGTAGTATTTTAATGTACCAATTCTTAAACTTGTTCAAAACCCTTTAATAATGCATTTTGTTTATTTTTGTGATAACTAGTGTTCCATGCTGGATGAAAGAGTTATTCATGTTGTTTATTTATTTCACTTAAGTTTGAAAGAATGTCCGTTCTTACTTAAGTTTGAAAGACTGTCCCTTCATCTAGCTATGTCACAGTTGGAAAAGAAATGGAAAAGAGATGCTTCTCTCTGGTGCAAGGCCCTAAACCAGCCTGGCCTACAGCATGCACTGGACGCTGAATAAAGATGACCTATAACGCGTATCAGTCTGTGTTCCACATCTTCCTCCTCCGCTTTTTTCTCTTAACTTTCTCAACGACTAACCTGGTTGCTTATTCTACCATTATGTCCTTGTTTTGACTCTCTGATCTATGCATGTTCACCTCCTGGTTATGAACTCTTCCATCATCTCTCCTTTTTTTGACACTGACCCTGTAGACCGTCTTGGGACACAGATCATCTGACCTAACCTAGTCACTGGTGTTTTTCTACCTAACATGCATGATTTCCTTCACCAGTTCCAACACCCTCCCCATACAACCAACATACTTCAGTCTTTCAGATGAAATTCTACAAATATTCACTTTATCCAAGTCACTCATTATTTTATGAATTGCAAACTTGAATTCTTATGATTTATCTAGTAACTCAGATTCAAAAAATGTCACATAGGAGCTGAAAATGAGGCAAGCAAAGGTACACTGCATGCCTTTATCGTCTAAACCAGGTGACAGCCCAGTCAAGCTGTACAATCCTGGGAATGTACAAATGAAACAAAACCACGCGGGTGGGGGATAGGAGCAGGGGCTCCTCTGTATTTGATGGGCGTGGCGAGTTGACTGGGGATTTACCAGTTTACCAGATTCCCAGCACATACATGAACTTTCAAGGAGTCAATTCACTTGTTGTTTTTCCTTTTCAAGTAAGGTGATATTACAGCTTCTCTTTCTCAAATGTAATTATAATTTTGTCCAGTCCTTTCCTAGGAAATCATGTTATAGGTCCATTCCGCATCATTAAATCCATCGACTTCACTCTCCCCTGTAGCTGTGGCACAAATGGCCAAAGCCATCACAAGCAGAAGCTGAGCATCGAAGCACACATGTGTGTATCCTCTGTGTACCGTCTGTATGGAGCACCAGAGTCCTTTCCTTATTCTTTCATTCAATAGCTTTTCTTATTGAGGACCTATTATGTGTTCTAGACACTGAAAATCCAACAGAGAATAAAGCAGTTTATTATAAAGTTTTCCCTATACAATTTATATTCTTGGGGGAGACAATAAATAAGAAAAAGAAACCATGCAGTATATTAGGGATAAATGCTAAAGATAAAAAACAGGAAAAAGAGATAGGGAGACCTGGCAAGACATCACAGGTGCCATTTGCTCAAAAGTCTAAAGGAAGAGAGAAAGGCAGCCTGGAGGATCTCAAGCAGAAGAGCATCCCTGGCCAGGAGAACAGAGAGGACCAAGGTCCTACGAGGCCGTTGTGTCTGGAGAAGTGTGAGAAAAGAGAGAGCAAAAGAGCTGGAGGGTAGGATAGACCAAGCACTGACTTCTGGGTCATGGTTGGGACTTTGGATTTTCTTCTGAGTTAAAATGAGAAACAGAGGCTGTGTTTCGAGGAGCATGCTGTTTATGTTTTGAGAAGATAACGCTGCCTGCTGCGCTGATAACAGAACGCAAGGGTGTCATGACAAAAGCAGAGGCCAGTGGCAGCAGTCTAGGTGAGAGATGCTGCTAGTGGCTGGGACCAGGGTGGTGGCAGGGGGAGAGTGAGTTGGAGTCAGAGTCTGAAGGTAGAACCAAAAGGATTTTCTGGCCCACCATGTGTAAAGTGTGAGAGAAAGAGAGGAGTTGAGGATGACTCCAAGATTTTTTTGACCCACGTAGGCATCCTACCAGGTCTTCTCAAATGTTCAAAGACTTTCTGATTTTCCCAGGAGTTTAGTAAGCATTTCTAAATAATAATAGTAATAATAATGTTAGATCTTATCCAAACGAATAGCGCTTTATAATTTTCAAATTATCAAAGCTTTATTTGCTATGTTAGGCTGTTTGTTTCTTTGTTTCCTTGATTTATTTATACATGTACACATATATATATTTGCTGATTATAACTTTTCTCTGTATCTGTTTCCACTTGCAAAATTTTTTCTCTTACCTAAAGAATACCAAGACCCATTGCGTTATTTTAGGAGAGATGCTGATAGCTTGAGCCAGGATGATGGTGGGGCTGGCAGGGGTTTGGGGAGCAGCGGGAACAGTGAGAAGGGGTCAGAGTCTGTATATATTCTGAAAGCAGAACTAAAAGGATTCTGTGGCAAGCCCGATGGGACATATGAGAGAAAGGAGAAGTGAAGAATATAAATTGCCCTAGGTGTTAATGGTAAATGTCTTTTTATCACTGATGAGAATGAAGAATATTAGGTGATATCATTACTTTGTGTGTGACTCATTCAGCAATGATTATCTAGTGCCCTCAGTGCTAGAGACACCTCGATGAACAAGATGGGCAGAAATCCCAGTTCTCAAGGAGCTTACATTTTAGAGGACAGAGACACTTTATATATATATATATATATATATATATATATATATATATATATATATATATATATGATGTCAGGTGACAGTAAGTGCTAAGGTGAGGGGTCGGGGGACAAGAAAGGAGGAGAGACAATCCAGGAGACTTTATATGTAGTTAATTCTTAGAACTTCTTAACTAATGTATGGGATTTTTTTCCTATGTCTATTTCTAGTTAACAGCTTGATACTGGGAAATGCATTCATTTTATCAATTTGACTACCAATAAAATAGAATATGGGTTACATAGTATTTCTAGGTTCTTCAGAGTATTAGAAAAGAATTAAGAATGGTGCCCTTGAGCACTTCGACAGTGTTCCCCAAGGGGATAACAGAATGCTTTAATACTGGGTAGTATACTTGGTCAGACAGTAGTCATTGCAGGCAACTGGGTTTAGACATCTACTTACCGTCACCTCTATTTAACCTACTCAGTTTGTCCTCATTAGGGCTCTTCACTTAGAACACCATTATAGCAATCATATACTATATTTTTAGCATCTTATATAAATTTCCCCACAAATGCCCGTTATATAACCAGCTCCCCTCCCCCTCAGGCTCTCCTCCAGCCTCTCACAGATTTATATAAGGGGCGAGGAGGGGCGTATGGGGGGATCCCTATCCAGTGACTGCAGATGTTCGTGTCCCAGAGATGGTTCTCCCTCCTCTGGACAGGGCTGGGCGTGCACCACCCAAGTGTGCTTCTGATCCCTCTTCTCAGCAGCCTTCACCTTCTGCTGTTATATTTTCATCAGGTGTCACATTGCTGTGTTCCTGTGTCTGGGAGACTCTCTGCCTCCTCTCACTGTGTTCAAACCAACCCCTAGGACTCAGCTCCAGAGGCAGAAGGCACCTGAAAGAGAGTTCCACTTCTAGCATTTTTCAGATGGCAAACGAGGCTCAGCAAGGCCGGGGGATTTCCTCCCGGATATAGAGGCATAGACGTGGTCAAGACCAGGTCTCTGGATTCCCTTTCTAGTATGACTTCTATTAAAGCAGCAGCTTCTCAGGTCTAAGAGTCCTCGTGTATGTAAAACGAGGGGTACGCAAGGTGGCTGTAAAGTCCCTTCCATCTGTGCCTTATGTACTGATACGCTATTATTGGGTATGTACTGATTGTTTCATTTTAGAATTCACTGTTCTCAATGCATTGACTAGAATGTTACCAACTGAAATGAATCAGGAAGAGGACATAATTTTGCTTGGCTCTTCTAAGCTTAAATTCAGTTTCTGTTTTTTTAATGGTAAGAATGTGAGGAAACAAATGGTAAATTCACCCACAGTAAAAAAAAAAAAAAGAAAAAAAGGGGTTCAAATACACACCTTCAGGTGACTTGTGCACAGGAAAAGCACTATGTTACGTGATTCTTAAATAGTTTATCTAACTATACCAGGAAAAGTCTCTTTCTGGTGCAGTGGGGCGGGGGAAGGCAGGGATACGCAGGGAATGATGGTGATAAGCATTTTCCAAATTAGGAAATAGATATGCTTTTCTTCTTACTCTCTTACATAACTGATCTATTTTAGAAGACAACACAAAAAAACTGAAATGAAATACAAATCTCATGATTTTACTACTTTGTTAGCAAAGACAGAAGTAACGCTGGAAGGGAAAGAGAGGAGAGTTTCACCCCATCCTATTCCTCTTGGCCCGGAGGATTTTTTTTTTTTTCCCCCACAGGATTCCCTCTCCTCCATGGCAGCCTGCTGGGTGAGTCAGAGACCAAAGTCCAAATTTTAGAAAATGAATGAAGACAGATACTAATTTTCTCTCCTCTGAATTTAAAAAGCAGTCGCATCAAAGTACATATCCTCTTGGTGGCATAGCATGACAGACAAGTGACCGGTCTTAGAGTCAGTGATCGTTTTGCCCCAGACTTCCTGATTCAGAGGGAAATTGTGCTGTGCACAAAGGCCACAGAGGCAGTACAACCTCTTACATAAATAAGTTACATAAATGAGAACCAGTTACGTAAATGTATAAACGAGCAAACGGGAATTATAACCATTCACAAATGCCAAGGAGAACACGGCAAGATTCCTCCTACAGTCCCATTTTTCCCCCTTCACATTATCATAATTGTACTATTTTATTTCACACCAGAATCAGATATGGCTATTTGTCACATTTATTGGGGAAAGAAATTCCAAAGGACAAATGATGCTTCATATTATTTTCTGAACCATATATTTTACTTTTGGGGGAAATTCCCTAATAAAACCTGATTTGAACTATACTTGATAAGAAACATAAGCATGTTTATCAACTTATACTTTTTTTGGGTAATCATGAACACATGTATTCATTACTATTGTACATTTTGCAAGCGGCTCTTAGGATAGGAATACATCACAAAAGTAAACGTCCATGGGCATATGGATATTTGTTTTACTACTTATGGTTTCAAGTTTCAGATGAGTATGTGGGCATCTGACTAATGTCATTCTTCTGTTTATGGAGGGAAGGCAGTAATTCAGGGGTCTAGAATTAGATTCAAGGTTGTGCTTGTGAATCAATCCGAATACACCACACTTCAGATGACTAGGACTTGCTCCTTGGGTCTCAGCTGGCAATCTCTTTCAGGTTCAATGTGGATGTTGTCTTGGGGGCAGTGTATCTACGTCTCTGAAGTCGTGAGATTTGCTAATTATGTAGTAGAAACACATGTAACTCAAAGCAGTTTTGAGCCTAACTGCCTGTCTCTGTAAAGAGGGATGTTGATTAAACGTTAGCCAGTTTCAGATATAGCATGCTCAGGTTGAATCCCTTTAGCTCCGTTTTGAAAATCTCATGTGAAATATTTTTATCTAAGATCTAATAATAGTGGAATGCGAGTAAAGTGATCTTAAAACGTTTGTATATTATTAGCTGTGTGATTTTGGGCAAATAACTTTCCCTCTCTGGGCCATTGTTTCTAACCATTTGAAAAAGGACAGCGTTAAAAATCTAGTACCTTATAATCAAATCTATAAATATTTTCAACGGAGAGCTTTAAACCCGCTACCACCAAGTTTAAAGGAAATATAACCCATTATACAAAAACCAGATCATTTTCCTTCTCTTCTGTGGGCAAAACTGCAGACCTTGCTTGGGTTGCAGTGATATGACTTTCCTGTGAAAAACATTCACCTGGTGTTTTCTCTTTTAAAATGCCAAATATAGGCCTTAGCCAGCTGTTGGGCAGTAAATGAGATGTGGAGAGGAACCTGTGGGCCTCCTCCCTCGAGATGGTGGAGGGGGCGGGGTTAAACCAGAAAAGCAGCAGTAATTTGGCACCAGGGAAAACTGTCTTACACTCTGGAGGGAGTCGCGTCAGGTAGGTGAGTAGAGTTATTTTGTTCCTAAAGTTGACCTACTCTAGACTTGGGGAGTCACAAAGTCATCAGACTTACTTTGCGCGTTCCCAAGCCCTCTGCCTCTACGTGTCCATCTGTAACTTGGGCATAAACTAGAGAAAACGCAGATGAGCACCTACACTACACCGGGAGGCTCCCAGGGGCCAGGAAGAGGGGGCGGGTCCCCACTCAGGTGGGCGTTTATGTCCGGGAAGGGTGGGCAGTTTGGGCCTCAGTCCCGCGAAGCCTGCTGCCCGGCAGGAGAGCACCCACGAAGCAGGGATTAGGGGAGAGTCCGCGGCAGGTGCGGGGTCGTCCGGCGGAGAAACCAGTGGGGCGAGGTAGGTCTGGGCTCCTTCGGGCTTTGTTCGGTTACAAGCCAGGCCCTTTTTCCGGAGAGGCCAATTAGATCCCCGCTGGGAGATCATCTGACCTCGCGTCTCCCGCCAGGAGGGGCTTCGGGAGGGGCTGGACAGGCGGTAGGCTCCTCGGGGACCCGGTCGCGGGGCGGGGGTTGGGGGGGGAGAGTGTGGGGGAGTCCCGGGCGCCTCCGCGCAGCCCGGTCCCGCCCCGCCCGCGCCCGCCAGGCCCCGCCCCCGGGGCTTCCCGGGCGCGCGCCGCCCCGCTGTGTCCGCGCGCCACGCCCCCCTGCTCGCGGGCCGCGTGCGGAGCCGCGCGCCCCGGAGGCTCCGGGACCGTGGCGGCGGCGGCGGAGGAGCAATCCTTTGCGGGCCATGTCTTCTCCGGTCGTAGCGAGGAGCTCCCAGGGAGAGAGCCAGGAGGCGGATCTCCGTCCGCGGAGCCGGGGCCGGTTCTGGGAAGTGGGCGGCGGCGGCGACCGGCTGGAGCGCGCGGCCGCGGAGTCGGAGCGCTGGGAGCTGCTGCTCCGCCGGGGCGAGCTGCTGGCGCTGGGCGGCCACCTGAAGGGAGCGCTGGAGGCGTACGCGGCGGCGCTGCGCCGCGGGGCCCCGGTCAGGCCCGAGTGCCTCGGTACCCTGGTGGACTGCCTGGTGTTCAACTACCGGCTCCGCCACGGGCTGGGCTGGAGCGCGACCCCGGCGGAGGGCGCCCACCCCGGCGCCGGCGGGCTGCTCAGCTGCCTGGGCTGCCGGGGCTTCCTGAGCGAGCCGGTGACCGTGGCCTGTGGCCACAGCTACTGCCGCCGCTGCCTGCGGAGAGAGCTCCGCGCCCGCTGCCGCCTCTGCCGGGACCGGCTGCCGCCCGCCGCGGCCGCTGATGCTGAGGGGACCTCCCCGCGGCCGCCGCCTCTGGCCGCCGCCATCGCTGCCTCGGGCTTCAGGACCAGCGTCGTTCTCAACCACCTGGCCGAAAAGTGGTTCCCGGGCGAGCGGGAGAGAGCCCGGGCGGCCGGGCGTCTCGGGGAGCTGCTGCACCAGGGGCGCTACCGGGAGGCCCTGGCCGCCGCCTGCGAGGAGCTGCGAACAGGTGACCGCGCGGGCCCCGCGACCCCACCCTCCTTTCCCCGACGGGCGGGCGGCCACGAACTCGTCTACGCCCCCGGGAGGCTTCCCGAGGCCGGCTGCCGCTCGCGGGTCGGGTCTGGGGTCCTGGAGGGTGTGGGAGGGGGCGGCGCCCCAGGGTGCTTCGGTCACAGTGGGGATCGCCCTCGAGCCGACTGTGACGCGGCGCGGGGTTCCCTCCGCTGCGGCCTGGCGCTGTGGCGGGCGCGCCCGGAGCGGAGCGGCGCGGCGCGGCGCGGGTGGCCGGGCGAGGCCGCCCGAGCGCGGGATGGGGAGGGAGTTGGGCGAGCCTGAGCGGCTGTTCTCTTCCTGCCGCGCTCTTTCCGGTAATTGGCCGCTCGGGCCGGGCCGGGTCCGCCACGGGGAGACGCCAGCCGGGGCGGGGAGAGGATCCCCAGACGAGGCTGGGTGTGCAACGTATACCTTGGTCTCCCACAAAAGTCACCGGGGCAATTGGAAACCGCTGGAGGCAGAATTGCATAAGCGGGGGGCGGGGGGCGTTGTGTAACGTGTGACGTCCGGTGGGCGTGGCAGGAGCTCGGCGCCCGCACCCCGCACCCGGAGGCCCCGTGGGCCGCCGGGCTGCGGAGGTGCTCCGGGTTGTTCCAGTCTTAGCTGAAAATGCCTGCCGCCCTGCTTCCTCTTGATGATTTCCCCGTGTGTGTCAGGGCGTGCTTATTTCAGAAGCACACGTGTGCTTACTTTCGAAAACACCTAGTTCACGGTAAAGATAAAGAGTCAGCCTCTGATCGAGTTCGTTGCCACGCTTGTTTCCCTTTCCACTCTTGATCAAGCTGTGGGGAAAAGGCCTTGAAGATCTTTTGTCTGTTTCTTCGCCTCCAAGAAGCAGTTTCGGCCTCCTAACTTAGGCTAGCACTTTTCTTTTTGGGCTGTGGAAAGGGACATTGCCGGAGTTAGTTCGCTGTGTAAAATTAAGAGTTGTTCTTTAATTCGGTGGTTTTCTACCAGGGGGATTTTACTGCCCGCCCCCCAGCCCCAGGGGACATTATCTGGGACAGTATCTAGGGAGATTTTTGGTTGCCACCCCATGTGGGAGTGGTGCTGGTACATCTAGTGGGTAGAGGCCGGGGATGCTGCTCAACATCCGGCGATGCACGGGACAATCTCCCACACAAAGATCAGGCCCCAAATGTCAATTTTGTCACTGTTAAGCCTTGTGTTAAGTAAGCATATTTCAAGACTAAGGTCTATACAGGCATGGAATAACACTTGGGGAAATAATCCCCAAGAAAATAGACTTCCAGAATATAAACTGATGCTAAGTATGAGGTGCATTTATAAACTGTAACTGAAAGTATCTTGTTGTAGGTCTTTTACACTAAGTGCCCAGTCACTTTGAGCTAGTTAACTGTGTTGAGCTGTTTAATACCTTTAGAGTTCAAAGCACAAACTTGGCATATTTTCAGTATCTTTATGGGGAGTAGCAGTTATAAAATAGAATGATAGATCCAAAACAAAAGAGAACTATTTGGAATGCAAAATTCCAATACAACTCAGCCTCTCTGGGTGAAGAGAGTATGAATGGTGAAGTACAGACCATCCAGGACATGGTCCTCCTTTTTTTTTTTTTTTTTTTAATTAATTTATTTATTTTTGGCTGCACTGGGTCTTTGTTGCTGCGCGCGGGCTTTCTCTAGTTGCGGCGAGCGGGGGCCACTCCTCGCTGCGGTGCGCGGGCTTCTCACTGCGGTGGCTTCTCGTTGTGGAGCACCAGCTCTAGGCGCGCGGGCTTCAGTAGTTGTGGCACGTGGGCTCAGTAGTTGTGGCTCGCGGGCTCTAGAGCTCAGGCTCAGTAGTTGTGGTACACGGGTTTGGTTGCTCCGCGGCATGTGGGATCTTCCCGGACCAGGGCTCGAACCCGTGTCCCCTGCATTGGTAGGTGGATTCTTAACCACTGTGCCACCAAGGAAGCCTGGTCCTCATTTTTTAAATGAAGCAGAAGCTGCAGCAGTGAAATGACTTGTCCACAGTCACACACAGCCAGCTCATTGTGGAGGCAACACCATGTCCTCCATTCCTCCTAAATGTTGGACCAGGGTTCATCCTACCGGTATAACTCATCCAATGAAAATGTTTAACATAAATTTCCAAGGAATTTTTTTGTCACTAGTGTAAAATAAAGGATGAAACTTACTGACAGCCCTGTTCAGTATTAACTCCCACTGATTTAGTGGTTTGACCTCTTAAATTAGGCATTTCGTAAGAACTCAGGTCCTAATCCATGGAAGAACATGGAGTACATTTACTAATTAAGATTTAGCTTAATGTTCTATGACCAATAATCTTTTAATTAAAGAAGATTTGGGGCCTGGGGTTGAGGATATTATTTTTAACAGAAAAAGACTGAAAGATCTATTCTTTCTCCTTTTTTCAGTTTGCATAGCCTGCATGTGGGAATTCTGTCCACTCAGCTGCTTAATTCTACTTTTGCAGGACTAGAACCCAAGTCTCCTGACTTTCACCTCATCAGTCTGTTTTCCCCTCATTTTTAGGTCTTTCAGAAATCATTAATTCCATAATCAAAAATGTGTCTGAATGGTACTAATGAGGATAACTTTTTTCATCCTTTGAATTTTTAGTGCAAAATAGGAGGGAAAAAATCTTAGAGCTAACAAATTATAGTTGGTAAAGTACAGATATTATGTGTTTAACAGTTTATGGGCATAAATAAAAAAGGTTTAGTAGAGTTATAAATGTATTTGTAGAGTTAAGCTTTAAATTTTTGAGAGCCAGGCATTTGAAATGTATTTATATAATTATACAGCTGTAGTTACTTAAGATACTTTCATTATTGTTAACAATGGAAAAAGACCTTCACTATAATTTCTTCGTATAATTGTTACAATGAAACAAATACTATTAACTAGAAAAAATAATCTAGTCTACAGTTAGCCCACACACATCCAAATTTAATCCCTGTCAACAAGAAAGGAAAGTTAGAAAACCTTTGCCAAAATCAGAACGTTCCCATTGAGATTACATAAGTTTCTGTTGAACTGAAATATATTTAGATAACATTTAATCCATTGATCTTTTGGTATTAACTCTCAGATGTTTCATAACTTTGTCTTTTTAGTATTCAAGGAGATTATGTAAGTCTTTTCTGCATTGAACCTTTATACTTAAGAGTCTTTTGAAATAATGCAACTTTGCTGTGCTCTCTTTTATTTTTTTTCAATAAAGATTTTTTCCCTTTTTGTTTTTATTATTTTTGGCTGTGTTGGGTCTTCGTTGCTGCACGCAGGCTTTCTCTAGTTGCGGCAAACAGAGGCTAACTCTTCACTGTGGTGCGCCGGCTTCTCATTGCAGTGGCTTCTCTTGCGAAGCATTGGCTCTAGGCGTGCGGGCTTCAGTAGTTGTGGGCTTCAGTGGTTGTGGCACACGGGCTTAGTTGCTCCACGGCATGTGGGATCTTCCCGGACCAGGGATCAAACCCGTGTCCCCTGCATTGGCAGGTGGATTCTTAACCACTGTGCCACCAGGGAAGTCCCTCTTCCTTTTATTTTTAATGAATTTTTACACTGACGTGCCATTCTCCCCCGCAAAAGAACACCAACAGAACAGTATAATTTACAGTTTGAACTGGTTAAAAAAAAATAAAAGTCGTAAGGAGGAGAATATTTTATTTGAAATACTTGGAGAAGGAAAGTTTTGTTTTGAATATTAATTATGTGGTCCTTGACTATTACCAAGTATTTTTAAATTCTTTGTCATTTCATTGTCATAAAGAATGCTGTGGAGTACCATTATCCTCAGAGGGAAATTGAGACACATAGGGTTAGAGAATGCAGTACAGCCTAGTAGTTAAGAGCTGTGCATGCTGGTGTCTGATGACCTGGGTTTGAATCACAGCTCGGCATCCACCTGCTCTCTGGCCTTGGGCCTGTGTCTGACCTCCCTGTTTTGCTTTCCTTATCTGAAAAGTGAAAATAGTGTCTACCTCATAGAAAGATAGCAACCATAACAACAGCCTAGGGCTGTTGTGAGAATTAAGAGTCAAAACAGGTGAAGTGCTTTGAATGGTGCCTGATGGATAAATACTCAGTAAAAATTAAAATATTTTTAAAATGTAAAATTTGTGCTCCAGCAAGAAGGTGATTTAGCTAAAATTGAAATCTAAATCTTATAATGTCAAGTCCTGCTCTTTTCTCTCTACCACATTAATATTACCAGAGTGAGGGTTAAATCCTGATTCTCGCCTGCATATGTTAATTAGTAGTAACATTTTAGCATACATCAATAAAATATAGACATTGCAGGGCTTTCGTTATAAAAAGGTAAGTCAAATTATAGGTAGATACTGAATACATTTAAAGAAAATGTAAAGGGTTTTTAATATCTTAGTCAACTAGGTTAACATGAAGAGATTTGAATTTAATTCATCAGTAAACTTATATATGCCCTAACTTATTCTGCAAAGTACCTGAAACAGTAAACATTGACATTTATATGGTGCTTTATACTTCACTGAGTATTTTCACTTCCATTATCTTAACTGATTCTTACAAAAGATCATGTGAGATAGGAGAGCATGTATTAGTACTCCTAATTCACAGATTAAAGAGCTCCAAGAATTTTAAGTGACTTTTTTTAAGGCAAATAAGTAACCAAATTAGAACTGAAGAAAAGAGCTCCAAGAATTTTAAGTGACTTTTTAAAGGCAAGCAAGCAACTGAGTTGCAACTGAAAGCAGAAATTGGGCATGTGAATATTGCTTCTAAGACTGAAGTTGATTTTAAAAATTAGCATATAAAACATAAATCTTAGGTGTTCTTGCTATTAATTTAACGAGTATTTATTCAGTGCTTACTGCATACTAGGCATTGTTTTAGATGCTGGAAATACAGAGGTGAGCAAAATCAAGTCCCTGTCCTTATAAAGTTTGTATTTCTTGTTTCTTTTAAAATTGCAGCAAATTGGTATTTACAGTATTGAAAATCACCAGGAAAGGGGCTTATTGCTTAACTGATTTCTAACAAACTGAGCCTATATCCAGTATATCTGTGATTCATCTTTCCTTTAATTCAGAAGTCACTTGAAGGATTTTTGCAGTGCCTCAGGGTTACTATAAAGATCAGTTATAACAGCTTATTCTTATTGTTACAGTTGAAAAGGGGGTATATAAATAACTCTTAAGTGCTGTGTTTTAAATAATTTCCATGTTTTTACTTTTTTTAATTCATCAAATGATGAAAGATTTATCAAAACTCAGTTATTATACATTTCTCATTATTTTTATATTAACCTTTGGTTTATTCAGAATTGTTTTTCTATTTAGTGGAATATTTCTAAGAGGTTTAGATATATTCAAGTGTAATTTTTAACAAATTTGTATAGTATTCTGCCTCTTACATTGTAAAGATACTTTTCAAAATTGTTAGGTTTAACTGTAGAAGGTGAATGACTTAAGAGAACTCTAAAATGTAAGGCAGAAGTTTCTGTTCAGTTTTTTTCTCTTTCTTTGGTAGGATAAGATCATCATTTTCTTTTTTCTTTTTTGATTCCCCTCCTTTTGTCCAACCTGCGTTACTGATCCCTAAAGATATTTCTCATCCAGCTAAGGTTTATTTGGGTAAAAGAGATAGAAAATACTTTTCTAATACCTTGTATCAAGAGCTAATCTCATTTCTTTATCAATTGACTTGTTTTGAAATATTTTGTAATATTGACAGTAACTTATTTATTGAACACTCTTGTGCCAGGCACTATGTTAGCCGTTAACATGCACTATCTTATTTCGTCCACAAAACAGTCAAGATGTAGGTATTGCCAGCATTTTATAGGTGAGGAGACTGAGGTTCAGAGAGTTAGGTAAACTGTCCAAAGTGGATCTGGAGCCAGATCTTCTGAATCCAATGGTTATGATTTTAATTAGTATGCCAGACTACTATTCCTGGACTTTATTAATCAATCACTAACAACTTGTCAATTGGCAGCTCTTAGTTTAACTGTGATAACCAAGTTCTACCTTACTGAACGTGACAAAGAAATAGAAGCAAAGAAATTTGGTATTTCAGTTAGCCATTGGAATTCCTGAAACAGCTCAACATATAAATATCTAAGAAAAAAGACACTCGAGAGGAATACTTACACATGAACAATCCAAATAGCCAATAAATAGTTTTAAAGGTCAAACTCACTGAAAAAATGCACATAAAAATAATGATGCTGGGTGGCATGGACATATATACACTACCAAACGTAAAATAGATAGCTAGTGGGAAGCAGCCCCATAGCACAGGGAGATCAGCTCGGTGCTTTGTGACCACCTAGAGGGGTGGGATAGGGAGGGTGGGAGGGAGACGCAAGAGGGAAGAGATATGGGAACATATGTATATGTATAACTGATTCACTTTGTTATAAAGCAGAAACTAACACACCATTGTAAAGCAATTATACTCCAAATAAAGATGCTTAAAAAAAAAAATGCTATTTTCATTTGTGTTTTCCTAGGAAACAAATACACAGCTTCTGGGCGTGTAAAATAAAGTTTTATAAAAGAAGGGTGAGCAGAATGTATTGAGGACTGTATATCTATATAACTTTCTACACAGTCACTCAACTTTATAGAAAATAAGGAAATAAACTGATATGTAAAAGCTTACAGATATATGTTCATTGCAGTATAGCAAAGAACTATATAGTAATGAATTTTTATATTAGCAAAAATTAGAAGTAATAGGGAATTTTCAAATAGATGGTATACATAGTGGAATAGTTTGCAACCATTAAAAATCTTGTGGATATAATTACATTGACAGAAAAAGCAGATTATACACAGTATATATGGTATATTTTATAAAACTGTACATTAAAAATGTAATCTACACAAACATAAAAAGTACAGGTTATATGCCAATACTGGTTATTTCTCAATTCATGAGAGCAAGAATTGAGGAACTTTAGGGGACAGATTTTAATAAATTTCTTTGTGGTGGGAAAAGGATTTTTAATTCTTAATTTTCTGTATTTTTCAAAGTTTAAATATTTTATAACTTCTGTTATTCAAAACAAGTTTCTTGAAGATGAAATAAATGATGTGTACAGTCCTATTACTACCCATCACGTACTGGAAAACAGATGAAGAGTCAGCACTCTGGAGAACTCTCCCTCCACAGCCCATGTGGGACCTTGGTCAACTTAAAACTAGTTTCCTCATTGTAGCAGAATTTTATTTCAGTCTTTTTATTTGCCTAATGACTCACAATATTACTGGGTTGAAGAGAAGAGAAAATGAGGGCATGAATTGAGGAGCTCAAGGGGACAGATTTTAATGAATTTCCCCTGGTTCAGCAAACATTTATCAAAGGATACAGAGACAGTAAATAATGGAGGGAGCTCAAAAACAGATTTTTAAAATTAAATGAATGCTGCTCACAAACAGTAAAGGAACACAATCATAATAGCAAACACTTAAAATAGTGCTTAAAATATACCAAGCCCTGTTCTAAGTACTTTGCACACATTAACTCTCTCTCCCCCCTCCCCCTCTCTCCCTCCCTCCCTCTCTCCCCCTCTCCCTCCATCCCTCCTTCCCTCTCTCTCCCTCCCTACTTCCCTCCCTCTCCCTCTCCCTCTCCCTCTCCCTCTCTCCCCCCTCCCTCCATCCCTCCTTCCCTCTCCCTCCCTCCCTCTCCCCCTCTCTCTCCTCCCTCCCTCTCTCTCTCTCCCTCCCTCCCTCCCTCCCTCCCCCCCTCCCCTCTCTCCCTCTCTCCCCTGTTATTAGCATAGAACTCTGGAGCCAGGCAGCTTGGAGGTAGCATCTAGAATCCACCACTTACGAGCTGTTTGATCTTGGGGGCAAATTACTTAAACTCTCTGTACTGTTTCTTTATCTATAAAAATATGGACAATGTTATACCCACATAGGATTGTTCTGAAGGTTGTAAATTATTTAGAACAGTACATAGTTTGTTGTTGTTATCAAATAACTGTATTAGCTGAAAAAAAAATCATCTCACGTAACTTAAATTCTTGCCCTTGCTTCTTTGTGTATATTTTTGCCTTAAAGAAGTGTGCTTAGTGCATCGCACGGGGAGATCAGCTTGGCGCTTTGTGTCCACCTAGAGGGGTGGGATGGGGAGGGTGGGAGGGAGACGCGAGAGGGAGGGGATACGGGGATATACGTATATATACGTATAGCTGATTCACTTTGTTATACAGCAGAAACTAATACAACATTGTAAAGCAACTATACTCCAATAAAGATGTTTAAAAAAAAAAAGTCTGCCTAAAATTAGTTCAGTTCTTCCCTTTGGGGTAGATTATTATTTTTTTTTTGCGGTACGCGGGCCTCTCACTGTTGTGGCCTCTCCCATTGCGGAGCACAGGCTCCGGACGCGCAGGCTCAGCGGCCATGGCTCACGGGCCTAGCTGCTCCAAGGCATGTGGGATCTTCCCGGACCGGGTCATGAACCCGTGTCCCCTGCATCGGAAGGCGGACTCTCAAGCACTGCGCCACCAGGGAAGCCTTAAATTTTTTATTTTATATTGGAATACAGTTGATTAACAATGTGTTAGTTTCAGGTGTATAGCAAATTGATTCATTTATACATATATCTATGCTTTTTCACATTCTTTTCCCATTTAGGGTATTATAGAATATTGAGTAGAGTTCCCTTTGTTATACAGTAGGTCCTTGTTGGTTATCTATTTTAAATATAGTAGTGTGTATATGTCAATCCCAAACTCCCAATTTATCCCTCCCCCACCTTTCCCCTTTGGTAACCATAAGTTTGCTTTCTAAGTCTGATTTCTAAGTTTCTGTTTTGTAAATTAGTTCATTTGTATCATTTTTTTTAGATTCCACATATAAGTGATATCATATGGTATTTGTCTTTCTCTGACTTCCTTCACTTAGTATGATAATCTCTAGGTCAATCCATGTTGCTGCAAATGGCACTATTTCATTCTTTTTTATAGCTGAGTAGTATTCCATTGTATGTATGTACCACATCTTCTTTACTCATTCATCTGTCAGTGGACATTTAGGTTGCTTCCCTGTCCCGGCTGTTGTAAATAGTGCTGCAGTGAACATTGGAGTGTATGTATCGTTTTCTCTGAATATATGCCCAGGAGTGGGATTGCTGGATGGTATGGTAATTCTATTTTTAGTTTTCTGAGGAACGTCCATACTGTTCTCCATAATGGTTGTACCAATTTACATTCCCACCAACAGTGTAGGAGGGTTCCCTTTTCTCCACATCCTCTCCAGCATTTATTGTCTGTAGACTTTTTGATGATGGCCATTCTGACTGGTGTGAGGTGATATCTCATTGTAGTTTTCATCTGCATTTCTCTAATAATTAGCCTTTTCATGTGCCTCTGGGCACTTGTATGTCTTCTCTGGAGAACCATCTATTGAGATCTTCTGCCCATTTTTTGATAGAGTTGCTTGTTTTTTTGATATTGAGCTGTATGAGCTGTTCCTAGATTTTGGAGATTAATTCCTTGTCAGTTCATTTGCAAATATTTTCTTCCATTCTGTGGGTTGTCTTTTCATTTTGTTTATGGTTTCCTTTGCTGTGCAAAAGTTTATGAGTTTAATTAGGTCCCATTTGCTTATTTTTGTTTTTCCATTACTCTAGGAGGTGGATCTAAAAAGATACTGCTGCAATTTATGTCAGTGTTATGCCTGTGTTTTCTTCTAAGAGTTTTATAGTATCAGGTCTTACATTTAGGTCTTTCATCCATTTTGAGTTCATTTTTGTGTATGGTGTTAGAGAGTGTTCTAATTTCATTCTCTACATTTAGCTGTCCAGTTTTCCCAGCACCATTTATTGAAGAGACTGTCTTTTCTCCATTGTATAGTCTTGCCTCCTTTGTCGTAGATTAATTGACCATAGGTGGACAAAAACTCAGGTTTATAGCTGAGGAAACTGAGGTACAGAGGGGTTTGCCAATTTGCCCCAGTTCACAGCGAGTGAGTGGAGGAGCCAGAAGTTGAACCCAGGCAGTCTGGCTTCCAGGCTCATGCTCTGAATCCTTATGGGATGCTGAGTGGCACTAGACGCAAAGGAAAGCGTCTTGGAGAAGAGACTGGTGAGCCGAGTCTTACTGGATTAGAAAAAGTTATCCAGACTGAGGGGAGTTGGTTTGAGGTGGTCTCACAAAGAATGATGAGGAAGCTCTGTGAAGAAAGGAGGAGATGTGAGTAGAAAGGCATGCATGGGGCTGAGTGAGCAGCTAGGTCTTGTTGGAGTCAATTGGGAGGCTCATAATGATGGGAAATAAGGCTGGAGAGATGGGCAGGACCCAAGCAGGGAGAAACTGGGATGTTGTGCTAAATGCCTATTCATCTGTGGATGGTGGGGATATAGGTAAAACTGGAGGCAGGGGGTGCAGTGAGCAAGCTGCTACAATAGTCTTAATGATATTCTGGAAGCCAAAACTAAGGCAGTTAGCAGTAGGATTGGAAGAGACCAGGGATGGATTTGGGAAATATTAGAGGAAGTAAAATTGACCACGGTTAAGAGTTTGATTTGGGACGTCAGTGTTACAGAATATAGTGACCAGACACCTTGTTTGGGGGGTGGGGGGTGAGAAGTGTACTGAACTTGAGGAAAAACACAGCAGGCTGTTGGAAATTTGATGCACCTGGAGGTAGAATGAGAAAATTAGATGTGGGATTTAAATCATGCTCAGTACACTTAGCCCAAACCCCACCTTTATACTTCTTCATTTTTCCAACAAACTGAGTCTGTAATGTGCCAGGCACTGCATACCTGCAGCTGTGGACTGAGAGGCAGGCCCACCTGGTGGCCTGTGCAGTGAGGTGACTAGTTCATTCCAGCGTCGGCAGGGCCAGGTAGGAAGCAGACAGTAAATGTTTGTCGCCTGTTTCACACCTGAGTTAATCACACACATGCCAGGCTGATGGCGTTCTTTTTCAGTTGCCTTTTTCGCAAAAGTGGATACGGAGGGCAGACATTCTGTATCCTTAGCATATTCGAAGGGCCCCAATTAGTGCATTTGGCTCTTTTTTTGAATTAAGAAGGATCTGCAGGAAATAAGTGGGGTAGCCCTAATCTCTTTTAAAACATATTGGAGAGTGTGAACTCAATTGATGAGGTGGGGTTTTTCCCACCCAAACAGTCATTCAAATGTAGTCCATTGGGCTTCCCTGGTGGCGCGGTGGTTGAGAGTCCGCCTGCCAATGCAGGGGACACGGCTTCGTGCCCCGGTCCGGGAAGGTCCCGGAAGATCCCACATGCCGCGGAGCAGCTGGGCCCGTGAGCCATGGCCGCTGAGCCTGCGCCTCCAGAGCCTTGCTCTGCCACGGGAGAGGCCACAACAGTGAGAGGCCCGTGTACTGAAAAAAAAAAAAACAAAATGTCCATTGACATTTGAAGTTCTCAATAAAAACATGACCTATGAGGATTTGGGGAGCAGGAGTTTTAAAATATGATCCTCTTCTCGTCTCTTCATGGGGTCCACCTCTTTTCTAATCCCAGTAGACACTAGCTTTCCAGGGAGTCTGGATAGCCTGAGTGCTTCTGTGTTGAGATGAGAGGGGCACAGTCCTTTCTTGCTTCCCTCAGAGGGGAGAAGCGTTGTAGATTGACTGGGTGCTTTAAAGGCGGAGGTCTCCTCCTCCCCTTCCCTCAGTGCTGCCCTAGAGAAGCTGCGTAAAGGGCACCACTGAGCCGCGAGGCCTTGATCAGAGGGTGCGTTACGAGGTCCGAATGTGTACTGTGTCAAGTGTCATGCCGTGGGGACTTGCTGTAAAAAATATGTGAGAAGATAAAAAGCCCAGTGAGGGATCCGTGTGTGGAGTGGGCTGCTTGTTGTGACCGTGAACCCCCTGTCTCTGGAGGTGCTGGAGCACAGGCGGGGTCCCAAGAATGCTGTTGGAAGCACCCAGCCGTGCACGTCCTGGTCACCGTCCTCTCCAGCTCAAGGGTTTGGATGCTGCTGTAGTGACTGCTTACTCCTTGGACTGGTCTGGCACACACTGCTCTGTTTCCTGAACTCCAGTTGTGCTTGTGAAATCAGGATCACATGGTGCCATTTCACAAGAAAATAGAATTTTCTAATGAGACTGTAAGCTCCTCGAAGACATGGATAAAGTAAAATCTTTTAAACCCTCTCAGGGTCTAGCTTGGACTCTTCATTCTTGATTGAGTAATCACATGGAGCTTTCAGTTTCTATGCATTTTTGTTCAAAGATAATGATTTACAATTATATTGCTTTAAGAAACAAAACATGTAATATGCCAGATGTGTCTTTTTCTACTGAGGAAGTAAGAAATATTTTCATGAAATATTAATTTTATTCTTGAAAATTTTTCATTGGTATAAATCTGAGGGAACAATAAAATTCGGGTTCTCAAGTACCAGCAACTGAAAAAGGCCTAATTTAATTGTTTAATCTAGATTTATCTGTAGAAAAGCAATGATTTAAAAACTAGAGTAGGGACTTCCCTAGTGGTGCAGTGGTTAAGAATCTGCCTGCCAATGCAGGGGACACAGGTTCGAGCCCTGGTCCGGGAAGATCCCACATGCTGCAGAGCAACTAAGCCTGTGCGCCACAACTACTGAGCCTGCACTCTAGAGCCCGCAATCCACAGCTACTGAAGCCCGTGTGCCTAGAGCCCGTGCTCTGCAACAAGACAAGCCACCACAATGAGAAGCCCTCACATCGCAAGGAAGAGTAGCCCCCGCTCGCTGCATCTAGAGAAAGCCTACGTGCAGCGACAAAGACCCAGTGCCGCCAAAAATAAATAATTAAAAAAAAAAATCTAGAGTAAATCAGGGAGCTATTAATGAGTTTTATTTTATTATAGTTTTTGTTTTTTGAATGAGGCATTATGGGTCTTTACACCCTTCCCACAATGAATGCTTTGTTTTATAAGCATACAAAATTTTGGAAGCCTCCAAAGATGAATAGCTTTCAAAGAAGACTCAAGTTATGTCATCTGTAGATGTACTGAAAATTAGTTTCTGGCCTAGACTTCAGTTTTACAATCTATGTACCTGTAGTAATTGATTGTAGTATCATAAATGAACCAACTGTCTGAAATTTTGAGTGCAGTTGGATACTAGTTTAGTTTCTCAAGTAGTGATGGAGAACATAGTGAAATTATCAACACAGCTTTTTTCCCTGAAATATTTGAAATTAAATCTGTCTGGGGACTGTCCAATACTATTTTTGCTAATGGCAGGAATTAAAAATGTTTTTCCTCTTAAAAAAACTGAGTCTTATCAACCCATTTCCTCCAGAAGCAGGATCACTGTGTACTTTCCTAAGACCGTGCCTTGGTCAGTCTTTGTAACTATGGGATCCCATGTGCATTGATTACACATATGGTCATTTATAAATAGGATTTCAAAATTGGTATAAAAAAGTAAGATTTACCACAAAAAGGCAAATCTTCTAAACATCTAAGACATGAGTCTTTTAAATTTTAACAGAATGACCTATTTTAAGAAAACATTTTCTTAGGGATGATTATTCATATTATAAAAATATTTTCAGTTTTTTTAAAAAGCATAATTTCCTCCACTAAAATAATCTACTCATAAGGATTTGATATAAATTATAAATTGTAACATACTAGTGGGTTGCACCTGTACAGTGCTTGGTTCACTCACTGCCTTTGCTTTGGTGGTTACTGACTAGAATCACTGAGTCAGTTCGTAATCTAGTATGATGTATTTTGTGGGTCATACAATAATCTTTTAAAAATAATCAAACCTTCATAGTATATTTATTTCAGAGCCCAGCGACTTGACTCTGAAAATTTACAGAGCTGAATCATATGCTGGTCTGCGAGAGTTTAAAGCAGCCATAGAAGATTTAAATGCAGTTCTCTTTCAACTGCCAAATTGGCCTGAGGTAAAATTGCTGTCTTACATTTGCATACATTTACAAATTTCAACTGCAGGGAATATGCATTCAGTTATGGTTATAAGTTATAATGGAATGGATTGGGTGATTCTTTAAATATAGAGTTCTAGAAATCTAAGGTCAATATTTTGAGTGGATGAATATCATGACAGTTTTTTAAACTATAAGAAACCTTTGTCTCCTAACCAAAGAACAACCTGAATTCAAGGCACAGAAAAAAAACAGACTTTAATATACAGCATTTCCTCAAAGAGACACAACTGGCCCTATTGCAGAGCTGGATCCAAACTGGTTATCAATGGAGGAGGTTTTATCAAGGGAAAGAGAAGCGGTCCTTGTGGCTGAACAGTTGACTGAGGCATTGTGATGGGAACTGGATGATTAGGCTGTGGTTAACTGTGGTAGATGGGGTCAAAGGAGGTTGCCTTGCCCATGCTGTTTTAAAAAAGGACTTGTGGCATGTATATAATATATAATCAGTTTACTAATTCTCCTTTTTATCAAACTGCCAAGGCAAATTAGTCCATCTCCCATATATATTCTTTAAGCTAGAAGTCATTTTTTTATGTGACTTTTTCCTCCATTCAAAGCTGTGCCTTTGAGGACAGTATAGTAAGGATGCTCTGAAAGTTATAAATTAATAAGGAAAATGATTCAAAATTCCATGATGGCATGACTGGTTAGTACAAGTCCAATGAATGTTAAGAGGGAAAACGATTGTACGGACAGCTTTACAACTGTTAAAAAGAAAGAACCCTCTGGACTTATCACTGAAGGGATATAATGAGAAATGTGGTTTTGAAGTCACTTTCTGGGCCTCAGCTCCCCTGTAGGTGCCTCTCCAGGGCAGGGTGTAAATATGCCTTTAGAATGCTTGGGCCTCCTCAGTCAGTCAGAGTTTCAAAATGAGTATTTCCAAGCAGACTTTCTTTTTGTTTTCCCCTTGATACTGATTCTTTTAAAAAACAATTCCATCCATAAAAGTCATGTATATGTGCTTTTATCGAAGGTCTACTTCAGGAAAGGAAAAGTCCTGCATGATGCTGGTTTTTTAGGTGATGCCTTACAACTGTTTCTTCAGTGCTTAGCGCTTGATGAAGATTTCGCACCTGCAAAGCTAGAAGTAGAAAAGGTAATCAGTTTACCAACTATAATACTTCAAGGTAGGGCTACGACACAGGTCTTTTTACAAATGCCAGTTAGAATCTTGGGTAAGAACATAAGGAGTGTCCATAAGTCAAATTCAGTAGCAATTTGACAAGTAGTTTTCAGGCTTATATACTTATTAGCATACTGAATTCTTACCGAAATCAAAACATTTCATTCAGAGATAGTTAAATGCATTATTTTTGCCTAGTTAAATTTAGATGTTCTCTAATAGTTTGTTCCATGGGAGCCAGACTAATCATCCTTAATTAAACACTGTTGTCGTGATGTTCCTGCCCAGGAATTTTTATTGGCTTCCTTTGCCTTTCATTTCAGGTCTCAACTTTGCTTGCTTTCCATGGTTGCCAGTGGTATTGCCCCACTCAATTTGTTTTGCCTTAATATTCTCAGTACTGCATACATCCCTTTCCAAAGTTTGTTCAGCGATGTGTCAGTAGGTGTTAATTAAAAGGAAAAAGGGAAGGGGGTTCTCCGATCAAATGACTTTGGAAAACACTGGGTGGAACCAAACAGATTTCTTCGGATTTTGTCAAGAGTTTTTGCTTTGCTAGCATGACAACAGCATTCAGCTTTTGCCAGATTTACCCACAGAGCATCTGGGATGACTAGAGTCTTTGAAAAATGTTTTGGGGAAATCTACCCTAATATAATTTCAGTGCCCTGTCATGAGATGCTCCCCTCGATGTCCCCCAAAGATGCCACATTATTTATTACCTTCATAGTGTTTCTCAGAGTGTGGCTTTTTTTCAGAATCATCTCAGGTGCCTGGTAAACACAGAGATTCCTGGGCCCTACCACAGACCTTTGGAATTAGAATCTCCGGAATTGGGGCATAGTTTAACAAGCACCTTGGGAGATTCTTATGTACCCTGAAGTATGAGAATTTTGAAATTTTTCTCAGATTCCAAGTGCCTTACGAATACAGCTAACATTGCTATATCCTCTATAAGGTTTGTTTGCATGCATGTTCTAGCCCACTGATTTAACAAAAAATGGTTTACTGTTGTGTGTTTTCTGACTGTTCTCTTTGCTAGGGTGATTGCCCTGGTGAGATTGCAGACTTTTTAAGGGTTTATGATTTTGCATTTTCCATGCTGCTGGATATCCTTATACTTCTGTAAATATTTGTTTGTTCGTTGATAAGGTCAGGTGAATGCAAAATACCTACTGCCTTGAAATATGTATTTTTCCTCAGTACTTTTTTTGGTAAATTGTGGTATAATTTACATACAATAAAATGCATGGATTTTACAGTTCAGTGAGTTTTGAGAAATTATACAGTCATGTAACAGCACCCCAATCAAGATATAGAATATTTCCATCATCCTAGGAAGTTCCCTCATCTCCTTTCCAGCAAATCCCCGATCTCCCTGCTTCCAGAGGCAACTACCGTTCAGATTTCTATCACCATACAGTCGTTTTGCTGTTCTAGAGCTTCGTATACGTGGAATCATACAGCACATACTCTTCTGTGTCTGGCTTTTCTTGCTCAGCATAATGTTTCTGAGATACATCCAGTAATTTTTTTCTTTTTGATTGTTTACCAAGTATCCCATTGTATGAACACACCACAGTTTGTGATAGTCACAGTTAGTGGCAATTTTCATTTGGATTGTTTCCAGTTGATGCTATGGACATTCTTATACAAGTCATTTTGTGTGGACATATGTTTTTATATCTCTTCAGTAGATACCTAGGAGTGGAGTTGCTGTGTTCTAGGGTGGGTGTGTGTTTAATACCTTTTTTTAAAATCAGGAAATGTAAAACCATACCCAAATTTTAAAATGTTTGTTCATTAGATGGGGTATTGCTTGAGCACCTACAGATACACACACTTTTGTTTACATTGTATATATTTCCTTTTTAATTACATTGTAAAGACTCATGAAAAACTCTGAGTTTTGTGTATTGAGAGACAGTACAGCTGAAAAGCCAAACCTCCAAATTGAAGCTTTAAGAAATCGTCTGCTGTACATATACACACAGCTTATGCGAGAAGCAAACAAATTTGAATCCCTCTCATTTCCTTGTAGCCAGGTTCTTCCTCCGTCTTAACCACCCCCGTTTCTTTGAGAGTTGTAGACATACTCCTGGGAGAAGCACCCAAGATTTTGATACTGCAGCTGCCTCTCATATCGGACAGCTGCCATTTGGTGCCACAAATAATGCTGGGCAGTGGTGACTGACTGTGCAGGTCACTTGTTCAGGGAGAAACTAAATTCAGCGTAAACACATGGAATTTTAGAGTTTAGTAGTTAAAGGTCCAAGTTCACATAAACACTCTTAAGTCCACCTTAAAATATACATTGGGATGAACCATGAACTATTTTGACAGGATAGGACTCACTGATGTTCAAAGGTAATATTTTCCACTTCTCTTAAGATCTCTTCTTTCTACAAACCTCATATTAAAACGTCAACCTTGGACTTCCCTGCCGGTCCAGTGGTTAAGACTCCGTGCTTCCAACGCAGGGGGCATGGGTTGATCCCTGGTCGGGGAACTAATAAGATCCCACATGCCTCGGGGTGCGGCTAAAGTAAATAAATAAATAAAACGTCAGCCTTTACCTTGGGTACCTTCTCAGGCTACCAAACTCACCACCCCGTGCCTTCCTTTTGAATCATTTACTTGAGGTGATTTGACCCCACTGAGGCACACCTTGGTTTTGCAAGACTTTTTAATCAATATGGAAGTTCTGCTTTTTACTTAACCTGTTCCTTCCCTGCTCATTAAAAATAAAGTTGGCTACAAGTTTTCTTTCTTTTAAACTGATGGATAGCTGACTCAGAATATTATTAGTTCTAGGTGTATGATATAGTAATTTGATATTTTTGTAGATTATACTCCATATGAAGTTATTTGCTACAAATTTCCCCCAAATTCTTAAATATTAGGTAACTTTATATTAAATTATCCTCAACCGAATATTTTATAGTTTTCATTACTCTTTATAATATTTCTCTTACAGATTTTATGTGATTTATTGTCACCTGAAAACTTAAAAGAAGGCCTGAAGGACTCTTCCTGGAGTTCATTACCATGTATTAAAAACAAACCTTTTGGTTTTGCTTCAGTAATAGAAGAGTCTCATTGTGCCAGTGAACTTAGCCCAGAGCAGGTAAGGGGGTGAGTAAAGATAATCATGGGCAATCTGTTTAGGTACTTTAAACCTAGTAGGTGTTGTCCTATTAAAGGATTTCATCTGTGGCCTTTTATTTTATACTGAAAACTTTTATGTAAAGTATATGCTCATTAATCACAAATTTAGGTCATTCAATGTCAGAAAACTTTCAGTCTCTTGGAAAATATAGAACATTGTATTTATTTCAGTTTCCTTGGAGTAGGAATGATATTAGCATAACTGCTTTAACCTTATTATGATGTAAGCCAGCTTGATGTCCAGGGCTATCTAAGTACTGGTAAAAATCACTTACTTGCCAGGGTTTTAGAATTAAAAGTTGGTGCTGTTTAAATGAACAATAAAATGAACATTTTAAGACATCAGAATTTCAGTTTGGTTCTGGCGAGAATAAGGATAGTAAAGAAATACAGTTAGTTACCCTTATTTGTTGTATTTTTTTTGTAGAATGAAGAAATAGCAGAGGTCACTTCAGAGCCTGTCAAAGGAAGCCTAAACCATGCTCGGTCAGCACAGGCTGTAAATTCGACAGACATGCCTGCCAGAGAGGATTGTTTAAAAAGAGTGTCCTCAGAACTTTCACTCTCTGTTCAAGAGCAAGGTGTTCTGCTGAAAAGAAAGCTGTCTCTCTTAGACCAGGATGTGATTGTAAATGAAGATGGAAGAAATAAGCTGAAAAGACAGGGAGGTAAAAATTTCACTGCACTCATATAAAACACATTGATTTATTTAGCATGGCCTTCAAACTTCTTCCTAAAGAAGATAACCCCATCTCTTTGTTTTAATAGAAACTCCCAATGAAGTCTGTACGTTTTCATTAACTTACGGTGACATCCCAGAAGAATTAATAGATGTCTCAGATTTTGAGTGTTCTCTCTGCATGAGGTAAGTATGTACAATTTTATAAAAGATGAATATTTTATATTAATGTAAATAAAGTACAGAGTAAAGGTAATCTACTCTGTAATAATAGGCAATGTGAAGTAACAGAACAGTGGATTAAAAATCAAAAGATACGAATTTTAGTCCCAGGTTTCCCTTTCACATCTTAGGCAAATAATGTAATCTCTGAACCTTATTTAGCTTTTCCTTACTTAGAAAGTGGGGTCAGGGTTTGCATAGCCTAAACTGCAGTCTTGTAAGAATCAGATGACTAAAATATAAGAAGTATCTGGGGAATTGTAAAGTACTATAAAAGCTCTACATGTTATTATTGAGACTCCATGGTTTTAGATTTGGGTAAGAATACAATGGTGTATTGTGTGTATGTGATTCTATCTTGTTTATATATCTTAACATTGGATAAGGATTTCCATTATGTAGAATGCTTGTAATTCTAAGACTGATAGTTTAAAAAGAACATTTTCCAGGTACATAAACTGTGCTGGAGGCAAGGGAATGGTGTAAAGCACCCGGCACTGTCCACACCAGGCCAGGGGTGATGAGAGGTATTTCTGAGGAAGTCCCTTAATTCTGAGTCTTGGCTTCTTCATCTGTGAGGCGAGGGGATTAGACCCAGATGATTTCTGAAGTACCTATACATCTAACAGTACTTCCAGGAACTTCCAAAGTATCATGTTTCAGGAAATAATTATAATGTAAGAAAAATTAGTTTTTCCATATTGTTTGAATATTCAGCCTCCTATTTCTTTAGGATTCAATGGTGGTAATTTAGTGGATTATTTTTGTAAGGCTTTTATAAGCTTGTTAAGATTTTAAAGTGATGATAAAATAAGAATCTGTACAAAAACGAATGAGTAATTATTAATGATATAGTTTACATCATTAATTTTGCACTAAGTCTTTGAAATCTGGTGTGTATTTTAGATGCACTGCACATCTCAGTTTGGACCAGCCCCATTTCAAGGGCGCCATAGCCACATGTGAGTGGCAGTTATGTTAGTACAGCTCCAGGCCCCCAGCGCAGGGTACCTCTGTGGATGGTGAGCTTTATACGCTTCAGGAGGATATACTCATATTTACCACTGCCCCTTCTCTCCCCTCCTGCCCACCAGACCCTCCTCCACCAGACCCTCCTTCTTCCTCCTCTACTGTAAAGAGAGATTAGTGTTATGGTTCCATTATTAGTTTGTTCACTTTTTCCAATGGAGTTTATTGTGAAAACTAACATGTATTTTGGTTGATTTCAGGTTGTTTTTTGAGCCAGTAACAACCCCTTGTGGACATTCATTCTGTAAGAATTGTCTTGAGCGTTGTTTAGATCACACACCATACTGTCCCCTTTGTAAGGAAAGCTTAAAAGAGGTAAACATTTTTATGCTTCTCTGTTTATTGGTCTTAAGTGTAGCAACATGGTTTGATTTTATTCAGCCATAGCAAGGATTAATAGGTTCAGAATAAGTTACACTGTATATGCTGAGTGACCAAAAGGGATTCTGTTTTGTTACCCATACGCTAGTGTTAGAGAAAAGTGAGTTTGGAGAGGGGAGGAGAAAGCAGAGAGGGTCTGAAGGCCAAGACCCCTTACTTAATTTTTTAAACAAAGGAGGTGTGGTCAAGTACCTGGTCAGGAATCTACTGAATTTTAATGATGACAGTATTGGGGAAGCCCAACTGCCCTGCCTCCCACCACCATTTTTAGGCTAGATTTCAGGTCTAATCCAATCCCCTTAACATCTGGAGCAACTGTGTCCAGTAGAACTTTCTGCATTGATGGAAATGCTCTGTATCTGTGCTGTCCAACATGGTAGCTACCAGCCACATGTGTAGAAGGAATTGTATTTAAAATTTTGTTTAATCTTATAATTAATTTACATTTTAGTAGGCACATGTGAGTAGTGGCTACCGCATTGGACAGCACAGCTCTAGAAAGAGGTGGCCTGGCGAGGAGAGGGAGGCACAGCTTCCCACATCCCTCCTTGTCTAGGAAGTGAAAAGCACTATTCACCTGCATTAGGAAAATAGCTGCATCTCAGGTGGGTATCTTCCATAATCAGTGGGAGAGCAACACCCTCTCAGTCGTGCTTGAGTGACTTGAAGTCCCCAAAGGTGAGGCCAAAGCCTTCGAATTCTGAGTTCCAGTTGCAGTGGTAGCATTGATCAGGGAGAGTGATTCTGTCCCTGGATTGTTTGAAGAAAAGAAGTGTCTTCCAAATGTGAATTAAAAAATTGATAAAAAACATTTTGCTATTGAAAATACAGTTATTTCCTATACAGAAAACATAGCTCTGTACAGATATCATATGGCATGTATGTATTGTTATAGCATAGCAAGCCTATATGTAGTAAAACAGAAAACCACATAAACAATGTTCAAGTCAGGAAACATAAGATTAAAAAACTTCCTTCTTAAAGAGTTTGTTAGTTATTTCAACTAGTACACTCAATGTTTTCAGTTGAAGTACTCTAAACATGCTGTCTTTCCTGGTTTTCCAGAGTTTTTAGATACATTCATATATTTATTATGCTTTTTTTCAGATTAACATTTAGATACATTGCTTTAAATTTAGAGTTCTCTCAGTTTTAAGGAAAATAAAATAAGGATATTATTTAAAAACATAACATACTGTTTAAAACTAACTTCATCCTTTGTCCTGACCTGAACACACCCTGTATAATATAATTGGTAAAGTCTAAATATATATGTACAAGGATAAAATTGACTTGCTCTACAGTTTTCTACTTCTCCTACTTGTCATTTCATTTTGCTCATTTTTTCATTTGAATACATTTTAAAGACATGATTTTTGTAGCAGTATGCTAGTCCAGTGGTGTAACATTTTCCTGTTGTTGGGTATGTAAGTTTGGTTTTGTTTTAGCATACTGTGGTTTGTGTCTTTTGACACTGTGGTTTGTGTCTTTGACTCTTTCCTTAGGGTAAATTCTTGGGAGGAGAATTACTGGATCAAAGGCCATATATTTATAAGACTCTTATTAAAAGCAATTGCCAAATTGCCTAGGTCCCGAGTAATGTACAAAAATAGATTCTTACCAGTACTGTAAGAGAGGCTGTATTTTCCAAATTTAATACATGAGTCTTAAATTTTAAAACATCTTAATTTAATAGAAAATGGTAATGAAACTGCTTTTATAGTATCTGTCATTTGATTAATTTTATAATAAACTATCCCCTGGGAACTTGTTAGAAATACAGATTCTCAGACCCTACCCCAGAGCCACTAAATCAGAAACCCTGGGGTGGGGCTCAGCAATCTGCATTTTAACAAGCCCTGGTTCATGCTAAAGCTTAAAAACCACTACTATAACCCATTTCCCCACCATTCATATTTCCTACTCTGTACTTCATCAGATAATGACAAAACTTTTTGCTGGATCTACAGAGAAAAAGGTGCTGGCTTCTCTTTATCTTGTGATTGTCTCCCAAGAGTTTTTCCTCATTACTTTTATTAAATAAATTGGTATTGGGCTTTTCTTGTTTTTTTGGGTTTTTTTTGGTCCAAAATCCTGCACACACACTGACCTGGTCCCTGGCCCTATGCAGTTCTTAGTTTAGTTACAGAGATATAATGTATCCCTGTCCATGTAATATAGTGCAGGGTATGGTAACTGCCTTTTATATGGTAAAGGGTTAAGTAAGGGACTCTTGGGAGACAAAAAAATAACTAAGGAACACTTTATGCAAAAGGTAGAATTGGAGCCAGACCCTGAAGGATAGTCAGATGGCTTTTGGCAGTTGGAAGAGAGAATAACACAAAAATGCATGAGGGTGGCAGTGTTCAGAGTATTAAGGGAGTGACACAAATGGACCATTTTATACAGAGAGTGGCTCACGTAGAAAAAGCAGCCTCTTGATAAGGGGATCATTAGTCATAGTGGGATGACAATGGAAGGAAAATCTGAAAGAAAAATTACCTGGAAGCTCTGCCACTGAAATGGGGGACAAAAAAGGAGTAGTTTTGCTTTTCTTAAATAAGGCAAATAAATGCATCATTTTCTTCATTCCTTATCTTATTTTTGTTTCTCAATTCAAATGGTAGTTTCAGATACTCATGCACTGTGAGATGGAACTTGGCCTTTGGTGTGGGAGATGGCAGGGCAGCGCTGACTGCTGCTAATAAAGATGTATGATCATAGCAAGACAAGGGTCTTATATACAGAACTTGGTTCAGGTTGCAAGTATGTGTCTTTAATGCTCTTGAGTTAAGCCTCAGGCAGGTTTACCTGTTTAGCACCATCCATTGTAATGGTCCCCCTCACTAATTAAATTAATTCAGAACTGACTGTATAAATATGTAATAAAGGCTTTACTATATCAAGTTAAATTGTTTTGCCTGTTTTATACTGTAGGAAGAAAAGCACTGGAATGTAAAATAATATTGTTTTTCAGTATCTAGCAGATAGGAGGTACTGTGTCACACAGCTGTTGGAAGATTTAATAGTGAAGTATCTGCCTGATGAACTGTCTGAGAGAAAAAAAATATATGATGAAGAAACTGCTGAACTCTCACAGTAAGTTTCTTCTCAGAAAAATTAACAATCAAATTACGAACTACTACGCTTTGAAATAGTAAGGAGAAGCCTCACGGCAAGCTGGGTTCTGTCTTTAGTTCAACCCAGTGTAGTCAAAGGCATATTTTAAACAAATAGTGGCCAGCTTCCCCTGTCCTCGACAAAAGTTTTTAAAAGTTCATTTGGTAACTTCTAGATGTTCTGTTGGGAGTGACTGACTCAGCTCTCTGCACTGAAGCAGTGTTTTAGGTGGAGGAGGGGTTTCCTCCAGTGACATCAGGCCCTGGAATCAATCGGGAATGGAGAGGGGTGAGGTGGTTGCTGGGAACTGCATCCCTCAGGCATCAGTCATGGTGGTGCAGGGGGAAGGTGGAGGATAGATGGCCTGGATTGGCAGGAGGGTTCGCCAATCAGAGGTTTGAAGGGGGTGGGACCTTGAGGCCTGAGACTGAAATTGGAAGGGGTGACTTAGGGGCTAAATTCTCAATTAATGAAGCTACTGACTGTTAGCAGAAATGACTTAGTATCAGCAAGGTGAAAAACCTAGTGGTAACTTTGGGATTCAGTGGTACCACTAGTAAGAGCTCATAAAAGCCAATTGGGGCTGGGTAGGTTGGACATGGTTTTGTTGCTCTGTATAGCTTGCTTTCTTCTACATTTCTTTTTCCTTTCTCTTCCCCTCATGTCTTTTCACCAGTCTCTTCTTGAGTGTCCAAGTTTCTTTCATGGGTTTCTAATTTCTTAACTCTCTTTTTTTCCCACTTACTTTTAACTGGACACTAAAGAGCAAAATTGTAATTTTTATATGCTGTTTCTATTTTTAAAAAATACAGATTAAACATTTTATATTTCTAACTTTCTAAGAAAAAAATAATTGTGCTTGCAGATTTTCTTTTTCAATATCTGTCTACCAGATGTCTTCATTGGGCTAGTGACCTTCAACAGAAGAAAGGTTTCTAATCTTTTGTTTGTAGAAGTTGATATTGATTTGTCTCCTCATGGAACTGATATTTTATTGTGTGATTTTATGATAGAAAATATTCTGATGTGAGGATTATAAGCCTTTTTGACCAACACTGCAGAAAGCTGGGATATAAGAATGCTTCAGATGTATTTTTGAAATACTAAAACATAGTGAGAGGACCAGACCCCTCACAGAAGAGTGAAATCCATGGATGACAGAAAGAGTAGTGATGTGAGGGAAGCTGAGTGTGATGGAGAAGCCTCAGGGAATCTTGCTGTGTACTAACAGGGCTATTCTTTTAAGGGGTAGCTCATCCCCTGGTACTTAAAAGTTTTGCTAGCGGGGGGGGGGGAGCCATAATCTGTAACCCAAACGTAATCATCATTGGCATTTCGGCATATATCCTTCCTGATTTTAATGTATTATGAATACATTTTAAACAAAGATGGGATCATTTTAATCCTATCATTTCTGTAACTTTTCTCATTAATCTCAACATTTAAACATAGTATCATTTTATGGTTACGTCATAATTTGTTTTACTGGCCTTCTCTTTTTGCTTCTAAGTTTTGGCTACTATACACAGTGCTATGTTGAACATTCTTATAGTACTTGCAGGAAAAAAGTGAGCCTTTTGGTTCAAAGGATACGAATCTTTTTGAAAGCATTTGATGCATATGGCCAGATTCTTCTTCAGCATGGTTGTGCTATTCACGCTGCCAGTTTTCCCACACCCTTGCCAAAGCTGCGCACTGCCTCTGTCCTTCACATTTCTTGCCAATCTGGCAATAACAGTGTTGTCATTTTAATTATCTGGAAGAAATGTTAGCTCATTGAATTACCTGTTTTTGTTAGTATGAAAATATTTTAATGCCTAAAAGTTTTGAATGATTTGCTTTTTGTCTTTTGTGGGACCTCACGTTTTCTTATTATCTATAAGAGTAAGTATACTAACTCTGTCATGTTAGAAATATTTTAAACAGATTTTAATATAAAATAGTAATTATAATCAATTGCTTTGTGATTCATAAAGATACTTAGCTCTGTATGATAACTCTGTATATCAAATTCAAATTTACTTGTAAGAGGATCACCAACAGATTTTTAGGATTAATATTGTATCAATATGAGCTTAAATGAAAAGGATGCTGATTCCTTTTCTTACCAAGAGTAAAAATCACCTGATTTTAGAGTGAATTTGCCTATTATTTATTACTGTTGCAGGTTTCACTCATTTTTGTTGTATGTCCTGATACATAATAATGAAACTTTTTTCTTCCTCAGCTTGACCAAGAATGTTCCGATATTTGTTTGCACTATGGCCTACCCCACTGTGCCTTGCCCTCTTCATGTATTTGAGCCAAGATACAGATTGATGATTCGAAGAAGTATACAGACTGGAACTAAACAGTTTGGGATGTGTGTCAGCGATACACAAAATAGGTATGCTTTTTATGTAAATATTTTTATTGATTCTGGAATTTTCTTTGAATATTGCTGAGAACTTGCATGTTTGTTGCTTGAACTTTGATATTAATTGGAGTTTTTCCTTTAGTTTTGCAGATTATGGTTGTATGTTACAAATTAGAAATGTACATTTCTTGCCTGATGGGAGGTCTGTGGTTGACACAGTTGGAGGAAAGCGGTTTAGGGTTTTAAAAAGAGGGATGAAAGATGGATACTGCACTGCAGACATTGAATATCTGGAAGATGTTAAGGTATTAAAAACTATTCTTTTTCAGCATGCTCTGGTATACTGTGTCCTAGGCATTGTACACGCGTAAAGGCTGATAGGAATATTAACCAGTTCTTCCTGTCAGAGACCCTCAACAATACTTATACAGATTAGCTCCAAGTTACCTTTTCATCTTGCTCTTAACCATCCTGAGTTCCAAGAGAACTTGGGAGACCAGCACCTAGATATACTGTTCATTTCTACTGGCTTGACAGCCAGCACAGTGCCTAGAATGTATGTATTTGCATGGTAATTGCTTAACAATAGCAGTGGATCCAACTGAACTTCCAATCCGTGTAAGTTATGAAACCTGCTAATTCCTACCCTTTTAAACTGAATTTATTAGTAGTCAAAGCTGATGTAATCGTCAGTAGATTGAACTTTGACGTAAAGGTAAACACATAAAATCCTTGAAGAATTGTTCTATATTAAGATATGCCTAAGAGAACCTAAAACTGAACACAGCACCCAACTGTGTCTAACTTCAGGGCAACGCAGATAAAGCACTGTCCGTATAATTGTTGGTGGTGTATTACCTGTGGAGGGTTACTGTGAAAATTTTCTTGGATAGGGTTAATGCTGCCCTTTTGGTATTTCCAGTACCTACTCGACCATCTGCAGTTCGTTTAGGTACCAGAAAAATGATCTGTGGTACTGTAAATATCAAATGAAAGGCAACTTTCTTTGGAAGGGCATTAGAAAAACATAGATCTTACACTCTCACTTGTTCATTGATCTGTTTGAGCCCTTCATCTCAGTCAGCACTTATTCAGTGTTGGCATTAGGCATTTCTACAAACAGTGGCTCATTAAATTTTCAAAACGCTATGAGATAGCTAGCAGATGAAAGTATTCAGGAGTATAAATTTGCCAAAGATCCTATAGGTAGTGTAAAAAAATAATTTAAAACCAACTCTCTGGCTCCAAGTGCTATGTTTTATCATTATATCATATTGCTTCTCTGCTGCTAAACTTGATTAATCTGATATTACCTGTCTGTCCTATCTTATTATAAAGATGTTATGGGGAAACTTTGCTTTGTGCAGTGAGCCAAGAGTATGAGTTGGAATTTTGAGTTGACTGGTAGTCTGTACCTTAGGAATATTTGGCTAATGGAATCATTTGCTAAGAGGTGATAACCTTATTTTAGTTTTATGTAAATTTACATCTTCATATATTGGACTTGCTGATAAAATTCCTTGAGTATGTGACTGAACTTATGACTATATATAAATATGTGACAGTAAATTAGCATATTGAGAGTACTATGGATTTGATGTTTAGAAAACTGAATTCTCTATGTCATTGTGGTCTTGTCTAATAATTTTTCTTCATCTATATAATGATTTCTTGTTCATTCTGGAAAAGCTTCTCAAAGTTGTTTTTTCCCTTGGTGTAGTAATTCTAATTTCTGTGACCTCTGATGACATTTTAAATTCTGTTATTGCAATGAAATTCCTTAACTTTAAAAGCTTGCCTTTAAAACTTCTGCCTACTTCTTAGCTCCTTTTTCTAACTCAGACCTTTATTTTTAGACCTTTATTTTTATCATTCCCTGTTTACTAGAGTTCACGGTTTGGTCCCTTGAATTCTGTAAAGATAGAAGGCAGGTACTTTTTTTTGGTAATAGTTATTAACAAGTCACAAGTTTATTTTCTGGGGGGTTTTGTTTTTGGATCAGATTTTTTTTATTCAAGTATAGTTGATTTACAGTGTTGTTCATTTCTGTTGTACAGCAAAGTGATTCAGTTATACATATGTAGACTTTTTTTTATATTCTTTTCCATTACGGTTTATCATAGGATATTGAGTATAGTTCTCTGTGCTATACAGTAGGGCCTTGTTGTTTATCCATGCTATATATAAAAGCTTACATCTGCTAACCCCAACTTCCCACTCCATCCCTCTCCCAGCCCCTTCCCCCTTGGCAACCCAACCACCAGTCTGTTATGTCTGTGATTGTGTTTCTGTTTTGTAGATAGGTTCATTTGTGTCATGTTCATTTGTGTCATGTTTTAGATTCCACATTAGTATGATAATCTCTAGTTGCATCTAAGTTGCGGTTATTTCATTCTTTTTTATGGCTGAGTATTATTCCATTGTGTATGTGTACCACATCTTCTTTATCCATATTCCTCTGTCCACGGACATTTGTTTCCATGTCTTGGCTACTGTGAATAGTGTTGCTAAGAACATAGGGGTTGCATGTATCTTTTCAAATTATGGTGTTCTCTGGATATATACCCAGGAGTGGGATTGCTGGATCATATGGTAATTCTATTTTTAGTTTTCTGAGGAAACTCCATACTGTTTTCCATATGGCTGCACTCCCTCCAGCAGTACTGGAGGGTTCCCTTTCTCCACATCCTGCCCAGCATTTGTTAGTTGTAGACTTTTTAATGGTCTACACGGACCATTCTGACCTGTGCGAGGTGGTACCTCATTGTAGTTTTGATTTGCATTTCTCTAATAATTAGCGATGCTGAGCAACTTTTCACGTGTCTCTTGGCTATCTGTATTTCTTCTTTGGAGAAATGTCTAATTAGGTCTTCTCCCATTTTTCAGTGGGGTTACTTGTTTTCTTGCTGTTGAGTTGTATGAGCTGCTTATATATTTTGGAAATTAAGCCTGTGTTGGTCACATTGTTTGCAAATATTTCTCCCATTCTGTAGGTTGTCTTTTTGTTTTGTTTATGGTTTCCTTTGCTGTGCAAAACCTTACAAGTTTAATTAGGTCCCATCTGTTTATTTTTGCTTTTATTTCTATTGCCTTGGTAAGAAAACATTGGTACAACTTGTGTCAGAGAATGTTTTGCCTATGTTCTCTTCTAGGAGTTTTACGGTGTCATGTCTTATGTTTAAGTCTTTAAGCCATTTTGAGTTAATTTTTGTGCATGGTGTGAGGGTGTGTTCTAACTTCACTGATTTACATGCAGCTGTCCAACTTTCCCAACACCCCTTGCTGAAGAGACTGTTTTCCCATTGTATGTTCTTGCTTCCTTTATAGGTGTGTGGGTTTATTTCTGGCTCTACTCTGTTCCACTGCCAGTACCACACTGTCTTTATATTATCCCACAGCTCTCTAATACTGCTTTCTTTTCTTTTTCATTTGGCTTCCTGTCTGCTTTTCTGATTGGATAATTTCCATTATTCTATCTTGCAAATCACTCTTTCTTCATTATTCATTCTGCTATTCATTGCCTTTAGCTCAGCTTTTGTCTCTGCAAATGAGTTTTCTAAGTTTTCTTTGTTTCTCTCTTACAGTTTCTAGCTCCTTTTTACAGTAATCTGCATTTCTGTCAATAGCCTTTCTTAATTCCTTCCATATTTTCATTACCTCCTTTCTGAACTTCATTGTACTTTCAGGGGAATTGTCTTGGTCTTTTAACTGGGAGTGTGGTTCCTCTGCTTCTTAATTTACTTATATTTCTCTTACTTTGTGAGTTTAGGAGAAACAATTATCTACTGTGGTCTGGGAGGGCTATTTATATGTGGGGTGTCCCTGTGTAGCGTGTGTGGGTTTAATATATTTGGTGCGAGGGTTGTCATATGCCTGTCACCTCTTTCCTCCGTGTGTGCCAGCTGTTATCCCCTTGATAGGGGTTGTGCAGATGCAGTCACTGGTGCCTGGCCCTGGGAGGGGAGGCAGGAGGTGGCTTGCACCCACTCCTGGCGTCTGGGAGGGAGGCAGTGGCAACTTGTGACAGAGTCTCAAGCACATGCGGGCAGTATCCTGCCCTCTGCGAGCGCACACACAGGAAAAAGGCTACAATGGCAGGTTCCACCCCTCCCCATGAGCACCCCCCAAACAAAGCACCCCCTCTAAGGCGGCCCAGGTTTCCTCCTCATACACTCTCAGTTGCGGTTGCACCGGATTCTCGCTACCACCCCCAGGCTGTTTCCACACAGCCAACCCCAGTCCTCTCGCTGGGTCTGATCTCTGAAGCCCGAGTACCAGCACCCAGCCCCGGCTGACGCACATCTCAGGCTGGGGAGCCCACAGTGGCAGCACTGACCATCTGTCCTCTCTCCACTCTGGCTGCCACAAACCAGCTGCTGTGTTCTCCAAGGTTCTGAAGCTCCCTACTGTCCTGGTCAATCTCCCTGCCGGTGAAGGGGCTTCCCAGGGTCCAGTCCAGGAACCTTTCTTCTTTCCCAGCTCCCTCCCAGGGACACGGGTCCTGTCCTGATTCCTTTCTCGTTTTCTTTTTTTTCTGTCTTCTTTTTTTCCTACCTGGTTACATGGTGATTTTCTTGCCCTTTCAGCAGTCTGAGGTCTTCTGCCAGTGTTCAGTAGATATTCTGGGAGAATCATTCCACGTGTACTCATTCCATATGTAGATTTTTGATGTATTTGAGGGAGAAGGTGAGCTTCACATCCTACTACTTCACCATCTTGATCCCAGCCCCACAAGTTTATTTATTGCTCATATCAAGACCAATGTGTGTTAGCAGAGGACTGAATCTTGTATAGCCAATTCCAAGACCAGAATTCTTGAATCATATGGCTCTTCTACCTTTTAAAATTTTTCATGTGGTAAAATATACGACATAAAATTTACCATTTTAACCATTTTTACATATGCAGTTCAGTGGCATTAAGCACATTCATTCACATTGTTGTGAACAACTTTGGTTTTCTTTTTCAAATCCTTCAAAAATAAGTATGTTCTTTTGTCTCGTGTGCTATAGTCTTTTTATTTTATTTTTGGCTGCGTTAGGTCTTTGTTGCTGCGCACGGGCTTTGTCTAGTTGCGGCGAGCAGGGGCGTGGTGCACAGGCTTCTCATCGCGGTGGCTCCTCTTGCTGCAGAGCACAGGCACACAGGCTTCATGAGTTGCAGCACGCGGACTCAGTAGTTGTGGTGCACGGGCCTAGTTGCTCGATCCTCCCGGAGCAGGGCTCAAACCCGTGTTCCCCACACTGGCAGGCAGACTCCCAACCACTGCACCACCGGGGAAGCCCCTGTGCTATGTAAGTCTTAACGTTTTATACATCAGAATATTTTCAGAGTCCCATTGTTGTTTTTTATTGAGTCACTCTTGAAGTAGGAAAGGCTGACTCAGGCCTGGTATTTGTTCAGTGCGTTAATGTATGTGAAATATAGTGCTCCCTGGCATGGAGTGAGTGGGATATGAGTGTTAAAGAAATCAATATGAGATGGATGAGTTAATGTTCCATCTTCCCACCTGTGTTTTATGAGACTACTCTTCTGGATCTTAGGCTGGAAGGCTGATGCGTTTAATTTTATATTTGCAGTTTGATGAGCCAGTAGTCCAAAGGGCATACACAGGGGATGGAGGTAGCCACGGCCTTGGGCCTTTACAGCAGCAGCAGTTCATCATTGTATAATGAGTGTATAATGTATTCTCTCTCTTTTGAAATTCTGGCTTTATATGCTAAGTTATTTGTTGCAGTTTTTGTTTTTGACCCAGTTCCCTGGTTAAAGGTGTAATTATGCTTTTCCTCTGTCCTATTACTGCTTTTGCTATGGTACCTTAAATCTCCCCCAATCTTCCCTTTCATTGTAGCAACTGTATCCCTGGTTTTTTTGTTCTACTGCTTTCAAAGGCTGTTGATCCATAAAGATGAATTCCCAGTCCCTGTAGACCTTTATCGGAGAACTAACTCTCCATCTTACCCCTTCCAGTTAGGGGCTGTTAGTTGGGTTCTGCAGTGTCGCACTGCTAACTCAGCAAGGCTAGGTCAGCTACGCTGGGAGGTCAAGGCTTGCTGTCTTTCTTAGTCTGGCCCATTGGCACTCTGTGAGGCAGAAATGTATGGTGTTTACTGCATAAGGATAATACTCTGATCCAGCACTGAATAGGTATTCCCTATTTTTTTTATGGTTTTGTTTTTTCCATTTCTATAGGGATGGATGGGAAGATTAGACACAGACACCTTACTGACTGTTGTATTTCTAGGTTGAGAATGAAGAGGAGATAGAGAACCTCCGACAGCTTCACGATTTGGTCTACTCTCAAGCCTGCAGCTGGTTTCAGAATTTACGAGACAGATTTCGAAGCCAAATTCTTCAGCACTTTGGATCAATGCCCGGGAGGGAGGAAAACCTCCAGGTATGATGGCTTTGATATTGTTTCCAAAAGTCTCACTTTTTGTGTAAACCCAAAGTGGTAGATTTTTTTTTGTTATAAATTTATTTATTTACTTTTGGCTGAGTTGGGTCTTTGTTGCTGCAGGCGGGCTTTCTCTAGTTGCCGGGAGCAGGGGTTACTCTTGGTTGCGGCACACAGGCTTCTCATGTCGCGGAGCACGGGCTCTAGGCATGCAGGCTTCAGTAGTTGTGGTCGCAGGCTCAGTAGTTGTGGTGCATGGGCTTAGTTGCTCTGCAGCCTGTGGGATCTTCCCGGACCAGGGCTTGAGCCTGTGTCCCCTGCATTGGCAGGCAGATTCTTAACCACTGCACCACCAGGGAAGTCCCGAAATTGGTAGATTTTTTTAAGTTTCTTCATCTTTAGTTTTGCACATCTCCTTTGTCCTGTCTTTAGATTCGTGACCATATTCTCTAGCACAGGGGTATCCACTGCATCTTATATAGGAAGAGGATGGAAACAGTGTCAGCTGAGATGCGTATAGGAGCAAGTGCAGGAGGAGAAAGCCCCCAGCTGAGGATTTTCCAGAAGGAGGGATAAGGAATTAAAAATGGGACATGGGAGATAGGATCAAGATGGCAGAGGAGCAGGACGTGGAGCTCACCTTCTCCCACAAATACATCACAGACATCTACATGTGGAACGATTATCACAGAACATCTACTGGATGCTGGCAGAAGACCTCAGACTTCCAAAAGGGCAAGAAAATCTACACATAACTGGGTAGGACAAAAGAAAAAAAGAGAAAGGAATTGGGATGGGACCTGCGCCCCTGGGAAGGAACTTTGAAAGAGGAAAGGTTTCTGGACACTGGGAAGTCTCCTCACTGGTGGGGAGATCAGCTGGGACAGAGGGAGAGCTTCAGAGACACAGAGAAGAGCACAACAACCAGTTCGCAGAGGGCAAAGCAGAGAGAGACCTGCACAGATGGTCGGTGCCACCAAGCACTCACCAACCTGAGACAGACACTTGTCCACTGGGGCAGGAGGGGGCGAGGCTCAGGCTTCAGAGGTCAGACCCTGGCGGGGGAGAGGGCTGTGGTTGGCTGTGTGGAGACAGCCTGAGGGGGCTAGAGTGTAGGGCCCCAGGACCGAGGGAATACGGGAAGAAACCTGGGACTGCCAGAGAGGCAAGGTGCCATTGTTCGGGGTGTGCAAGGAGAGGGTCAGGACTGCCGTAGGAGCTTCCGTCTCTGAGCACGCACTCTCAGGCAACAGGGCACTGCCTGCCTGAGCTCCAGGGGCGGGTGCAAGCTGCAGCTGCCATCTCGGACTCCAGAGGCAGGTGCAGACCACTGCTGCTGCTGAGGGTCCCACAACCACGTGCCAACTGCTGCCCCCTCCTCCCTGGCAGCGTACATAAGCCACGCACCTGCACACCCCGATCCAGGGGACAACGGCCAGCACACACCGAGGAAAGGGGCAACAGGCATCCAAACCAAGAACAGCCCACACGCCAAAAAATTGTTAAACCCACGCAAGCTATGTAGGGACGCTCCCGCATGTAATGGCTAATAGCCCGCCAAGGCCACAGTACGTAATTGCTTCTCCTAAACTGTCGCAAGCTACGTACGGACGCTCCCGCATGTAACAGCCCACCAAGACCACAGTACGTAATTGCTTCTCCTAAACTGACAGAGTAAGAGATACAAGTAAAGTGAAGACACAGAGACCACTCCCAGTTAAAAGACCAAGAGAATTCCCCTGAAGGAACAATGAAACAGACCTCTTCAGTCTAATAATAGATACTGAGTTCAAAAAGGGAGGTAATGAAAATACTGAAGGAATTAAGAAAGGCTATCGACAGAAATGCAGATTACTGTTAAAAGAAACTAGAAGGAAGAGCCAAGGAAAATTAGAAAATTCATTTGCAGAGATGAAAGCTGAGCTAAAGGCAATGATAGCAGAATGAATAATGAGGAAAGAATAAGTGATCTGCAGTACGGAATAATGGAAATTACCCAATCAAAACAGCAGACAGGAAGCCAAATGAAAACACAAAAAAGAAAGCAATGTAAGAGACCTGTGGGGTAATATAAAGCTGGCCAATCTATGCATAGTAGGGATTCCAGAGGGGGAAGAAAGAGAAAAAGGGAGGGAAAATGTATTTGAAGAAATTATGTCTGAAAACTTCCCAAACCTAAAGAAGGAAACATATCCAGCTACAGGAAGCGCAGAGGGGGTCCCAAACAAGAGGAACCCAAACAGACCCACACCAAGACATAATTAAAATGGCATAAGTTAAAGAGAGGCTTCTAAAGGCAGCAAGAGAAAAACAGGGTTAATTACAAGGCAACTCCTATAATTCTATCAGCTGATTTCTCTACAGAAACACTGCAGGCCAGAAGGGAGTGGCAAGATATATTCAGAGTCCTGAAAGGGGAAAACCTGCAACCTAGGGTACTCTACCCAGCAAGATTATCAGTTAGGATAGAAGGAGAGAGAAAGAATTTCTCAGACAAGCAAAAACTAAAAGAATACAGCAATACTAAACTTATCTTAAAAAATTACTGAAAGGTCTTCTCTAAATAAAAAAGCAGCAAGAAGATACAGGAAGGAGGAAATCACAATTGGAAAGTAAATAAACTAGCCAGTATACACATCAAAAAGAAGAAGAAAATTTAAAAACCCTATTAGTGAAAGCAACAATAGACACAAGGAATAGCAAAAGGATAAACATTAAGATGTAAAAAAGGACATCAAAACCATAAAATGGGGCTTCCCTGGTGGCGCAGTGGTTGAGAGTCCATCTGCCGACGCAGGGGACACGGGTTCGTGCCCCGGTCTGGGAAGATCCCACATGCCGCGGAGCAGCTGGGCCCATGAGCCATGGCCGCTGAGCCTGTGCGTCCGGAGCCTGTGCTCCGCAACGGGAGAGGCCACAACAGTGAGAGGCCCGCGTACCGCAAAAAAAAAAGAAAGACCATAAAATGTAGAGAAGGAAAGTAAGAAAATGTAGATTCTTTAAGAATGTGTTTGAGCCTACGTGACTATCAGTCTAAAGCACATATAGGAAGGGGTTAACATACTTGAAAAACAGGGCAACCACAAATCAAAAGCATACAAGATTCACAAAACCCAAAAAGAGAACACAAGCATAAAATGAAATCATCAAACCACAAAAAGAAAAAAAAGGATAAAAGAAACAAAGAATCAACTGGAAAGCAAGGTTTAAAATGGCAATAAATACACATGTATCAATAATTACCTTAAATGTCAATAGACTGAATGTTCCGATCAAAAGACAGAGTTTCAGATTAGATTAAAAAACAAGAGTCTATAATATGCTGCCTACAAGAGAGCCACCTTAGGGCAAAGGACACAGACTGAAAGTGAGGGGATGGAAAAAAAAAGGTATTTCATACAAACGGAAATGACAAGAAAGCAGCAGTTGCAATACTCGTATCAGACAAAATAGACTTTGAAACGAAGGCCATAAAAAAAGCCAAAGAAGGACACTATATAATGATAAAAGGATCAATATAAGAAAAGGATTATGCGCTCGTCAGCCTATGTGCACCTAAATACATAAAGCAAATACTAACAGATAAAGGGAGGAATTGATAGGAATACAATAATAGTAGGAGACTTTTAACACCCCACTCAATAAATGGACACATCTTCCAGACAGAAAATCAAAAAGGCACAGAGATCCTAAATGATACAACAGTGAGACGTAATTGATATTTTCAGGACGTTATATCCAAAAAAACCCAGAATACACATTCTTTTCAAGTGCACATACTAGAGCACAAAACTAACCTCAAAAAATTTAAGAGTATAGAAATTATTTCAAGCATTTTCTCTGACCGCAACAGCATGAAACTAGAAATCAACCACAGGAAAAGAAATGAGAAACAATTACATGGAGACTACTAAACAACATGCTACTAAAAAAACCAATGGGTCAACAAGGAAATCAAAAATTAAATGAAAAAATACCTTGAGACAATGAAAACACAGCCATACAAAATCTATGGGATGCAGCAAAAGTAGTTCTTAGAACAAAGTTCACAGCAATACAGGCCTTCCTCAAAAAACAAGAAAAATCTCAAATAAACAACCTAACCTATCACCTAAAAGAATTAGAAGAACAAAACCTAAAGCCAGCAGAAGGAAGGAAATAGTAAAGATCAGGGACGAAATAAAATAGAGGTTAAAAAATATAGAAAAAAAAATAAAACCAATAGCTGGTTCTTTGCAAGGATAAACAAGATTTTCAAACCTCTGGCCAGGCTCACCAAGAAAAGAGAACCCAAATAAGATAAGAAATGAAAAAGAAATCTCAACCAATATGCCAACAACTTTGACAAATTTGACAACCTAGATGAAATGGACAAGTTTCTACATACAACCCACCAAAACTGAATCAAGAAGAAATAGATAATTTGAACACACTGATCACCAGAAGTGAAATAGAATCTGTAATTTAAAAAAACCAAACAAACAAAAAAAGAAACTCCCTACAAAGAAAAGTCAAGGGCCAGATGGCTTCACAGGTGAATTCTACCAAACATCCAAAGGAGAACTTACACCAATTATCAAACTCTTCCAAAGACTGAGGAAGGGGGAATACTCCCAAGGACATTCTGTGAAGCCACTGTCACCCTGATACCAAACCAGATAAAGACACCACCAAAAAAAAAAAAAAAAAAAAAATTACAGGCCTGTATCTTTGATGCATGTAGATGCAAAAATTCTCAACAAAATATTAGCAAACTGGGCTTCCCTGGTGGCACAGTGGTTGAGAGTCCGCCTGCCGATGCAGGGGACACGGGTTCGTGCCCCGGTCCGGGAAGATCCCACATGCCGCGGAGCGGCTGGGCCCGTGAGCCATGGCCGCTGAGCCTGTGTGTCCGAAGCCTGTGCTCCGCAACGGGACAGGCCACAACAGTGAGAGGCCCGCATACCACCCCAAAAAAAAAAAATATTAGCAAACTGAATCCGGCAACACATAAGAAAGATCATACACCACAACCAAGGGGGAATCATCCTAAGTTCACAAGGATGGTTCAACATATGCAAATCAATGTGATACACCACATCAAGAAAAGACAAAAACCACATGATCATCTCAATAGATGCAGAAAAGCATTTGACAATATTCACCATCCATTCATGATAAAAACTCTTACCAAAGTGGGTATAGAGGGAACATATCTCCATATAATAAAAGCTATTTATGACAAACCCACAGCCAGTATAATACTAAATGGTGAAAAGCTGAAAGCCTTCCTGCTAAAATCTGGAACAAGACAAGGATGCCTGCTCTCACCTCTTCTATTCACCATAGTATTGGAAGTCCTAGCCACAGCAATCAGACAAGAAATAAAAGGTATCCAAATTGGAAAGGAAGAGGTAAAATAGTCACTATATGCAGATGACATGATACTATATATAAAAAACCCTAAAGACTCCACACAAAAGTTACTAGATCAAATAAATGAATTCAGCAAAGTAGCAGGATACAAGATTAACATGCAGAACTCGGTTACATTTCTTTACACTAACAATGAAATATCAGAAAGGGAATGTAAAAATCAATACCTTTTAAAATTGCACCAAAAAATAAAGGACTAAAGAGAATTCAAAGAAATGGAAAGATATCCCATACTCTTGGATTGGAAGGATTAATATTGTTAAAAGGGCAATATTACCTAAAGCAATCTACAGATTTAATGTGATCCCTATCAAATCACCCATGAAATTTTTCACAGAACTAGAATAATCCAAAAAATTATATAGAACCATAAAAGACTCAGAATTGCCAGAGCAATCCTGAGGAAAAAAAACAAAGCAGGAGGCATAACTCTCCCAGAGTTTAGACAGTACTACAAAACTACAGTCATCAAAACAGTGTGGTATTGGTACAGAAACAGACATACAGATCAATGGAACAGAATAAAGAAATAAACCCATACACCTACAGTCAATTCGTCTTCAATAAAGGAGGCAAGAATATAAAATGGGAAAAAGATAGTCTCTTCAGCAAGGGGTGCTGGGAAAGTTGTACGGCTGTGTGTAAATCAGTGAAGTTAGAACACACCGTCACAGCGTGCACAAAAATAAACTGAAAATGGCTTAAGACAACACCATAAAACTCCTAGAAGAGCATAGGCAAAACATTCCCTAACACAATTTGTACCAGTGTTTTCTTAGGTCAGCCTCCCAAGGCAATAGAAACAAAAGCAAAAATAAACAGGACCTAATCAAACTTACAAGCTTTTGCACAGCAAAGGAAACCATAAACAAAACGAAAAGACAAACTACAGAATTAGAGAAAATATTTGCAAATGATGTGACTGACACAGGCTAATTTCCAAAATATGTAAGCAGCTCATACAACTCAACAACAAAAAAACAAACAACCCAATCAAAAAATGGGCAGAAGACCTAAATAAACATTTCTCCAAAGAAGAAATACAGATGACCAATAGGCACATGAAAAGATGTTCAACATAGCTAACAGAAAAATGCAAATCAAAACTACAATGGGGTACTACCTCACACAGGTCAGAATGGCCACTATTATAAAGGCCACAGGGCTCTGCTCTGCCAGTGGTTAAGAATCTGCTTTCCAATGCAGGGGACACACAGGTTCGATCCCTTGTAGGGGAACTAAAATCCCACATGCCACGGGGCAACTAAGCCCATATGCTCTAGAGCCCGCACCCCACAACTAGACAGCCTGCGTGCTGCAACTGCTGAGCCCATGCACCACAAGTCCTGAACCCGCATGCCATAACTAGAGAGAAGCCCACGCACCACAATGAAAGGTCCCACATGCCGCAACTAAGACCCCATGCAGCCAAATAAATAATGTTTCTTTTTAAAAAAAAAAAAGGCCCCAAATAACAAATGCTAGAGAGGGTGTGGAGAAAAGGGAACTCTCCTGCACTGAAGGTGGGAATGTAAGTTGGTGCAGCCACTATGGAAAACAGTATGGAGGTTCCTCAAAAAGCTAAAAGTAGAGTTGCCATATGATCCAGCAATCCCACTCCTGGGCACATATCCAGACAAAACTTTAATTCAAAAAGATACATACATCCCTATGTTCATAGCAGCACTATTCACAATAGCACATGTCACAAGACATGGAAACAACCTAAATGTCCATCGATAGAATGGATAAAAAATATGTGGTACATATATATATATACAATGAAATACTACTCAGCCAGGACAAAATAATGCTATTTGCAGCAACATGAATGCAACTAGAGATTATCATACTAAATGAAGTAAATCAGAAAGAGAAAGATAAATACTGTATGATATCACTTATATGTGGAATCTAAAATATGGCACAAATGAACCCATCATGAACCTGAACCTATCTACAAAACAGAAATGGACTAGCAGAGAACAGACTCATTGTTGCCAAGGGGGAGGTGGGGAGGGAGAGGGATGGACTGGGAGTTTGGGGTTGGTAGATGCAAACTATTACATTTAGAATTGATAAACAACAAGGTCCTACTGTATAGCACAGGGAACTATATCCAATCTCTTGGGATAAACCATAATGGAAAGGAATATAAAAAAAGAATGTATATATGTGTATAATTGAGTCACTTTGCTTTACAGCAGAAATTAACACAACACAACATTGTAAATCAACTATACTTCAATTAAAAAAAGGGGACATGGTACCATCTAGTAAATTGTGCCTATAAGACAGCTACATCTTCGAGCCTCTTTAGCTTTGCTGTTATTCTTTGAGAGTTGAGAGATGTATCATTTTCTATACTTTTAAAAAATCTTCTCACCTTTTCTGTTATCCCCAGCTTTTTACCCTGCCACTTTAATTCATTTTTATCTCTTCATGTTTTATACTTCACTCCTCCTGAAACTATCGTTTTTATGGTCTTGATCTGGAATTTAGGGTTTACATTTAAGTTTAATCTAATTAGCATACAGCAGGTGCTTTCTGGTCAAGCAGAGCACTGCAAGAGGCATAAAGAAGAGTTCCTATCCTGGAAAATCTGGTAAAAGACCCACCAAAGCATTAGGCATAAGCATTGTTGAATTGAGTTGGATACAATGTTTGTGGTTAGATGGGAATAGATTACATAAAGGAATGGCTGTAAATGAATATCAGATGGACAGAGGGCCCCTGTGATGGACACTGTCTCTCATTCCAGTTTTCAAAGGTCGGCCTACATCTTTCTGAATCTCAATTGAATCCTTCACCTGAACTTGAAATTTCAACATCACATCATCTCCAAATTGAGTTCTCATTCTGTGTCCAGCATAATATCAGTTGCCACGTGTTTGTTTTATCCTGGCTACCTGAATCTGATTGAACTTGATAGAAACAGCTTTTGATGAGCACAGAATTGAATAAGTACATTTTAAATGTTAACAAACCAACTTGTAGAAAATTTCAACATTACTTTCCAATCACCTCCACCACCCTCACTTTTATTATGCAGTCCTCTTCCACTGCTTTCAGTTAGTCATACTGTATGAGTCAGGATTCAGTCAGGAAAACAAAAGCAGCCACTCTATATATCCCAGGAGTGAAGGGTTTATTGTCAGAATTAAAGTTGACACCCCCATTGGGAGAGCTGGAGGAGGGAGGATCAGATCAGGCCATCGTCAGCGGAGCTCAGGGACTCTCTTCCTGACACAGTGGAGCACGGGCTCAGGACTTGAGGGGAAGCTACTGTCACCTTAGGAATCCCAGGGCAGTCCCCGCCAGTATCTCAGTTTGCAGTAGTGGAGGAGGTGGTTTTCACGAAAGCTCTGGAAAGCTTCTGCAAATCTCACATCTGCCCACACTTGGCAACAGCCTCCAGAGGACAATGGCTTCCTCTCCCAACTTCCAAATCTTGAAAGAGTGCCTCTCATTGGTCATGTTTAACCTGGAACCACCCCCTCACATGGGGGGAGGGGATCCTGGGAAATGTAGTTTCTGATGTCTCTACGGAAGGTGGCAGTGATGCTGAGTTGACAACACACAGGACACAGATAAGTCCGGTTTGATTCTAGGAGGAGCTTATTGATATCAACTCATGTCACAGCTCCTTTTGTCATTCTGAAACTTCATGTTTTAGGTTCAGTACAAAGCAATTCAGTGTGTAGTAAAGGTGGCTTAAACATTCTTGTATATAAATTCCTAATTCGTTCCATAGCCAGTAGTCAGCCCTTGCAACATCAGCTGGAGATATGTTTATTTCTCAAATGAAACTGGAAGCTGAGACTTTTCTTATATCCTTCCTAGGATTCCACAATTCTTTGAAGACATTTAAAAATATCACTTAACTTGTCTTAATATTTATTTTTTTTGGCTATGCCATGTGGCATGCGGGATCTTACTTACCCGACCAGGGATCGAACCCATGCCCCCTGCATTGGAAGCGCAGAGCCTTAACCACTGGACCACCAGGGAGGTCCCTTAGTGTTTTAAATATATATTTTAAGAAAGCAGTTCTCAACTGGGGACAGTTTTGCCCCTGTGGGACATTTGGCAATATCTGGAGACGATTCTGACCATCAGAACTGGGGGAGGTGCTACTGGCAGCTAGTAGACAGAGGTCAGAGATGTGCTAAACATGCTACAATGCACAGGACAGTCCCCATAACACAGAACTGTCCAGCCCCAGAAGCCAGTAGCCTGACATTGAGATACCCTGTTTAGGTCAGTGAAGAGGAAAGAGTGCTGGCTATGAGGCAGGTCTGGATTATTTGAATCTTGGCTCTGCCACATAGGAGCTGAGCTATCTTGGACAATTTGCATTATATTTAATTATGCCCATTTTATATGGGCATAATAGTGCCCTCCTTACATGATTGATAAAGGATTTCAGATAGCCATTCTGACAGGTGTGAGATGATAGCTCACTGTGGTTTTGATTTGCATTTCCCTGATGATTAGTGATGTTGCGATATCACCTCATACCTGTCAGAATGGATACTGTCAGGAAGACAAGTATTAGTGAGGATGTGGAGAGAAAAGGAAACACTCATGCACTGTTGGTGGGAATGTAAATTGGTGCAGCCACTGTGGAAAACAGTATGGAGGTTCCTCAAAAAAATTAAAAATTGTACTACCATGAGATCCAGCAACGCTACTCCTGAGTATATATCCAAGGAAAATGAAAACACTAATTTGAAAAGGTACATGCACCCCAGTATTCATAGCAGCATTATTTGCAATTGCCAAGATATGGAAACAACCTAAGCCCATCAACAGAAGAACGAATAAAGATGTGGTGTGTGTGTGTATCTACAATGGAATGTTGGCCGTAAAAAAGAATGAAATTTTGCCATTTTTGACACTATGGATGGACCTGGAGATTATCACACTAAGTGAAATAAGTCAGACAAATAGTGTATGTTTTCACTTCTATGTGGAGTATAAAAAAATAAAACAAATGAACAAACATAAGAAAACCGAAACAGACTCACAGATACAGAAAACAAACGGTAGTTACCAGAGGGAAGTGAAGGAGGAGGAGGGGTAAAGGGGATTAAGAGGTACAAACTACTAGGTATAAAATACGTAAGTTACAAGGACGTAAACTGCAGCACAGGGAATATAGTCAGCATTTTATAATAACCTTATATGGAGGGTAACTATAAAAATACTAAATCACTGTTGCACACCTGAAACCAACAGTATTGTAAGTCAACTATACTTCAATTAAAATTTTTTTAAGTTAGAAAAAGAATCTGACACCATAAAGTGCTCAGTACAGATTAGCTTGGTGGTGGTTTTTTTACTGCTGCAATTACATAAATATTTGTTTCATTAACACTATACAATGTGGATTCTTTTTAGGCAATCCCTAATGGACCCGCCTGGTGTTGGTGGCTTCTTGCCGTCCTTCCCGTCGACCCCCGCTATCAGCTGTCGGTTTTGTCAATGAAGTCTTTGAAAGAACGGTTGACAAAGATACAGCATATACTGACTTATTTTTCTAGAGACCAATCTAAGTAACCAACTGCTTGGATCTTCCTCTAAAATTACCCTAATCTGGCTGTGGTGATGGCCAGATTGTCCGCTGCCTTTGCACATCCAGTGCTGGTTTGAGAAATGTAATGAAACTGTTCTTTTTTTCTTTTTCTTTTTCCTTCAACCTTCTGAATCATGTGGTTCTGCAAACAGACACCTTCAACTAGGATTTAGACCACTAAGAACTTGCACAGAAAAACACACACGAAATGTGTGTTAAACCTCTACATTGTGATGAAGTTGCACTATGTACCATACTCTAAATGAAATGAGAACTCTGTGTGTGGGTGCGTGCGTGCGTGTGTGTGTGTGTGTGTGTGTGCGCGCGCGTGCGTATGCGCGCCCGTGTGGGTAGTATGGGTGCATTTTCTCTGGCTTTAAAATTTTAAAAGAAAGAAAAAAGCCATAGAGAGCAGGACTTGCCGAGGGTCATTTATTGCCCAAGTTTACAACAGGAGCGATACAAGTTTTTGCAAATTGAATTTGCCTCAGATTTCTCTGTCCTGATGCTTAATTTGCACAAGTACGTAAGCTATGGTATTGAGTATCACTTTTTGTCGGAAATACCGCTCTTGCTGAACTGTCTTGACCATTAACTAGGACACAGTTTCTTATTTATGTAAATACTTGCATCCCAATAGCCAACAGGCATCGGATGCAGAACCTAGAGCCAGTTTTCAGGAACAATTGCAAACCTGACTTGGTACTGTGCATCTATTCATAAAACACTTAAAACTGTGAAAATATGGTTTACACTTAACTGTACATAAAGGTAAATGGAGAACTCAGTTCAGTACCAGTTAGTTTGTACATTTTAGGGGGGCTTTTCACATTAACTGCCCATCTATGTAATTTATAGTTTGACATATGTTTGTTTTAAAAAATTACATAGTATAAACCCATTAAGAATCTAAGGGAAGAGAAGAAGCTTAATGTAGAACTAAGCTTTTAAAGTATGTTGGTTTTTTTTTTTAATTCTCGTCTTGGTGCAAATGTTAGTTATGCCTTATTCATATCACAGTTAGATCACCATGCTGTGACATGGTCTGTATTCATGCTGCCCTAGATACTTTTGTAATTATTTGTTGCAGACTTGTGACTGTCCCTCTTAACTTTCTTTTATGTAAGTAATTTGTAAAAGTTTCTTAAAAATTTTGCTTTTGCTTATTTAATTTTGAATAAAAGCTAAATTCATAATACTTTTTTTTCTTAATGATTAGGTTAATGTCAAAAAAAGATCAGCGGAGGAATCAAGCTACACAGAGTAGAGAACAGATGAGTTTCGCCTACTGTTTTGTGCTGTGAGATGTAAGCTATAGCTTTCAAAAGTTTTTTTTTTTTTTTTTTGGTCATCTTTTGACCAAACAATGAAGTGTCTTAAGGAAAGTTTAGGCCTAGAACCATCCTCTAAAGCAAGGGTACCCCAACTCCCGGACTGGTACCAGTCCGTGGCCTGTTAGGGACCAGGCCGCACAGCAGGAGGTGAGCTGCAGGCGAGCAAAGCTGCATCTGCCGCTCCCCATCACTCGCGTTACCGCCTGAACCACCCCCCACCCCACCCCGGTCCGTGGAAAAAGTGTCATCCATGAAACTGGTCCCTGGGGCCCAAAAGTTTGGGACCACTGCTCTGAGGCACATTTTTCAACCTCTGAAAAATCCATGTCCCTTTTAGGATAAAGATAAGGCTCTTAGTTACCCTCATTGGGGACACCTCTTGGCTAAACAGCCTTGATTCTTTCAGTCCCTGATTTCCCAGCTAGGATTTAATATTGAATGTTTTAATTAAAAAGGCAGAAATCACTGCCTAGATAGAGAGCCACCATTTGCCCTCACAATTATGCTAGTCACGAATCGTGAATAGTTCTACAAAGAATGGGCCATTCCCCAAAAGTACCTTATCAATAGTTTCTGCAGTGTTAGATTGAACTTTCTTGTAATAAAAAACTATCAAATACCTGTTAAATAGCTTAAATAGTGTCTGGGTGGTATAAATGAAGAGTTTACCTATACAGTTCTGTATAGTTCTCAAAATATGTGTCAGATGGCAGCAGGAGTTACCTGGTGCTGAATCGACATCCGTGGTATGTACTTGCGTGTGTCCACACATACACACGCACAAAGCAGCATTAAATGGTCTCTCTATATATACATACACATACTAATGGAAATTCATGGGTTTTATCATTTGACCCTAGTTTTGTGGTAAATGATCTCTGATAGTTATTCTGTCTATAGATTTTTTTTTTTTTTAATCTCTGGAAATCTTTTTCCTACTGCACTTTCCATCTAGATTATCAGAAAAAGAAGGTGGGGGGGAAGAATCTGACTTTTTTTTTTCCCTTAACACTTTAAGTGACTAAGTTCTGTCATGAATTCCATATTTCAAGTCAAGGTAGCTGGTTGTTGATCTTCTTTTCTTATACACCTGTCTCTACATGTCCAGTTCTTCCTGTTCCTCGAGGTCAACTTGAATGCCTTCACTCAGCTAAAACCCTGAATCCATAGCACGTTCCTTGTGCTTTGCTTATAGCATGTATGGGGGATATTTGAATTAAATACATAAACCCTCTCCTGATATCAAGATCAGTGTCTAGCAGTTTAGACAGATTTAATCTCCAAGACACAGGGTGACCCCTGAACAGGGTTGAAATAAATGCCAGTTAAGAAGGGAAGTTGAATAAAGATGGTTCGACTGAGCAAGTACCTCGTCTTACCTTCCTCCCCAAGTTCAAAACAATGACAGTAAAGAAAATGAAATCTAATGGCATTGCAAAACTAAAGTCAATGCTTTTTGAGGAATTTTTGAGATATGGAAACGGGATCTAATATAGAAGACCAGAGGAGAGCATAGCTTTACAGAAATGGAGGACTGCAGGGGAGCCCCAGACTGGTAGAGGGTCTTGGAAAACTTGGGCAGGTTCCCTGGGGAGGCTGTATTTGACACGGCTGGCTGGATCATTTGCCCTCTCCCCACTTGGCCAGGGCAGCAGGCAGCAACAGCAGCTGTTCTCAGGCCAAAGCACCAAATGCGGGCGTTGGGCCAGAGAAGACCGTGAAACCTTCATTAGCCACATGGGATGGAGGGCCCTCACGCACAGACAGTAGGCTGCTGACTGACTTCACTCACACGGCAGGCGTTCCAGCGTTCACCAGTCAGCAGAGGCAGGCCACCCAGAACCACACCAGCACCCACAGGAAGGAATAGAGCTCCCACATGACAAAGATGAGGAGACAGTCAACTCCTACAAATTTGAGGAAAAACATTCTAAACAACACAACAAATCCAGTGCCCTTCGATTTGAGGACGTGCAATTCCAAAAATTATCTGGAGATCTAAAATATGTTCCTCAGACAGTCCCTGGCACCACAGAAGCATTCAATAAGAGTTTTTGGAGTCAATGAATGAATCATAAAAATAAACTAAGCAAAAATAAATAAATAAAAGCAAACGAGTTAAACAGAAGAATGAATTCAGACAAAGGGTGAAGGAATGAGGCAGAGCGTTGAGTTGGGGTCCTTTCCAGAACACAATGCAGAAATCAGTAGAGGCAGAGTAGGAGGGAAACATCGAGGTGTGGAGGAGAGATTCAAAGTTTTAACGTTCATCTGAGAGAAGATTCTTAAGAGTAGGGAAGAAACAAATAATGCACGTAATTAGCTCAAGAGTAATAAAATAATTTAGGTGCTTTCTTAGGTACCAAGTTGATCCATTTAAGTAGGACAGTAAGGCAAACTTAGATGACCAAGGACAGACAAAACAGCAATATCTCAACTGTCTGGCTCATCAATCCACAGGGAAATGATTGGCTCAATGAGATGAATTTTCTTCCTAAGCCAACACTTAAATGCCAGCATTTTTTATAGATAGGACATTTATGACGTGGCTTAATAAATGAGCTCTCTTACAGACCTGCCTCCAAATAGCCTTTGGCTGTTCACCAAAATTTAAAAGTATCCTTAAGGACTTTTTTTTGCGGGGGGGGGGGGGGCAGGTCACAGTAGGATATTGAAGAGCCTACAGACTTCGTTTCAAAATGTGGTAAACACGCACATTTAATCCTCAGAAAAGTCCTGTGAAGTAGGTAGTGTCCTTGTAAGGATGAGGAAATGGAAACACTAAGTAGTTAAGTAATTTGTCAAAGGATTACACAGCTAATGTGTGGTGGATCTGACCGAAGCCAGGCAGTCTGGCTCAACCTTACCACCACCCAAGTTCTAAGGCATCTAAGAAGGTCGGTATGTGAAGGGTCTGAAGTGACCGACGTGACTCCCTGACTTAGTAGGCTTTACACTTGGGGGAGGGATGCATTTTACAGCGATAACATTAGGACCTATTTTTAAGCACCTCACCAAGATGGGGAGATGGCCAAACTGGGCTCAGCCCTATATTTTTGGGAGCAGTGTAAATTGCTAACAACCTTTTTAGAAAGTAATACTGCAGTTATGTATCAAGGATCATTAAAATGTTCATAATCTTCAACCCAAGCTCATACTGTGGCGTCTTTTATCCCCCATGTTTCAAGTCACAGAGACCCAAATTAAAACAAAAACCCACAACAGAACAATGGTATATAACATTGAAATTGGGAAAATCTCATATGCTTATATACCCCATGCTTATAATACCTTCTCTACTTTTTGAAATGCCTTTGTTGCTGTGTACTCAGTGACTCTCAAATCTTAATCCACTTGATTTAATTGTAAACCAATATTACTGGAATTAGTCAAGATAGTTAACAAACTCTTCCAAAAAAGGAAAGGAGGGAAGGAGGAGTGTATATGAGATTCCTGAAAAGAATTTTCTTATCATCAACAAATTGAATATGAAGCTAGAGAAATGACGATGTAGCAACATACAGAACAAATCACTGCTGAACAGCCTAACATGCTAGAACACATTTAAGCAAGGACAGCAAAGTAAACAAAATGGCAAGGTGAAAGGCTGTAAGAACTCCTCGTGCAAGCCAGGGAGTGAAAGAAAAACATACCTTTAGTTCCAAGAACATTTCCACATCGGTGGAGTTAGAACAGACTTAGGAATTACCAGACTTAGGAATTACCTCTCGTACTCAAATGTCCAAGCCCAAGACAGGATGTTCAGTGGCAAGTAAAAACAGATGTGCAATAACCAGGTCTCGGTGTGGAGCAGTGGCCTTCGATTGAGCTCCTCTTAAAGTACCAGACCCCATACTAGGCACATACATACATGTATGTTGCTGCTGAAAGTCTAATGCAAACCTGACTTCTGTTCCTTTGGTAAGTGATCTAGGTTCTTCCCTGGCACCCCAATTTTTAAATAACTTCCCTGTTCTCTCTCAGCATGAAATAATAGTTGAATTTATTCAGTGTTTTGGACTTGGTATTTCACTGTAAATGTATTAAACTATGCCAGAGATGCACGTACACACATACACACATACGCATCTCCAAATAGACATTTTTCTTTTTCTCTTCTTTACCATTACATGTATGTTAGCCCATCTGATATTCTTTCATAGCTCTCTGATGCTCTATTTTCCCTTTCTTTGCTCTTCGTGTCTCAGTTTAGATAATTTTTCTTTGATCTATCTTGGAGGGCGGGCATTGGTTTGTGTTGAGGGGTTCACTAAATTACTCCATAATACTGCTGCCTGGGCATCAATTTGCGCGGCCAAGTGCCCAGTGGGGGCCTTGAACTGACACTAGCCCTCCCACGGGTGCGTGCCCTCCGTGGCAGCCTCAGAGTCAAGTTCCTGATGTGCCTTCTCCAACACCCTGCTGATACACAGTCTCTCCTGCCTCCTAGCTTTCTCCACTTGTGCACAAGAGCCCCCTGGAGCTTACTTAAACCCTGCTCTTTATGGTTTGAATTAACTGATCCAGCCTTAACCCGGGACCCGCAAAGCACTGCACCTGTGGACCCTAATAAAGCCAGGCGCCCCAGGTCCTGCTGCTCCCACCCTGCCTGCATCCTGCCTTTACCTCTCCATGTGGCCGCTTGAGGCTGCCACGGACCTCCGCCAGGACCTCTGAGGAATAATAATCTCCTCTATTTCCCTTTCCCTTTCAGTCTTTGTTGAACTGTGGCTCATCATTTGACTCAGGACCAAGGTTCTACTTAACAAATGTTCATTTAACAAAATCACAAGTTTGCCTGAGGTTTTTTCTTTATGTTGGCGTTTTATACTCAGTTTTATGCTTTTCCTGCTGCCTGTGCCTCACAGCAGTTTATAATTTTTCAGTGCTTACTTGCCCAGTAAATAAGGGGGTTTCTCTCTTATCATGGGCCCCCCTCAGTTGGAGACACTCCACTCCAGCGTGAACTTTGAAGATGGCTCTGCTGGTTTTGTATGTAAAGAATAGGTTCCTACCGTTTAAAGCCACTCGGTTTGTGGTACACCGCAGCCTCAGGACCTAAAACAGCATTCAATTCAGGCTGACAACAAGGATTATGATGCAAAGGCCATGTGGAAGTGGGTCTGAAACTGGTTGAAAACTTCCTTTTTCAGATACAATTGATTCTAGTAACCGGAGTTGGGAAATCTGTACGTGGAGTTGACAATAATGAAGAAAGGTAGGGAATGAAAGACGAATCAACAGATGAGACTCAAAATAATTATGCCTTGACTCCAGAAACATCTATTCACAGACCCATGCAGACTGTCAGATATGAGACACTGTAGACAAGAAAATTCTCCTCCCGATGTGGAGCAAAGGGACACGACACTGCTGGTGGGGATGTAAGCTGGTGCAGCCACTATGGAGAACAGTAGGGAGGTTCCTTAAAAAAACAAAAATAGAGCTACCATATGACCCAGCAATCCCACTCCTGGGCGTATATCCAGACGAAACTCTAATCCCAAAAGATACACGCACCCCTGTGTTCCTAGCAGCACTATTCACAATAGCCAAGTCATGGAAACAACCTAAATGTCCATCGACAGATGAATGGATAAAGAAGATGTGGTACATATATACAATGGAATACGACTCAGCCATAAAAAAGAATGAAATAATGCCATTTGCAGCAACATGAATGAAACTAGAAATTATCATACTAAGTGAAGTCAGTCAGAAAGAAAAAGACCATATGATATCACTTATGTGGAATCTAAGATATGACACAAACGAACCTATCTACAAAACAGAATCGTGGGCACAGAGCACAGACTGGTGGTTGGATTGTGAAAGGGGAGGGGGTTGGGGGAGGGATGGAGTGGGAAGTCGGGGTTAGCAGATGTAAGGTTTTATACATAGCATGGATAAACGACAAGGTCCTACAGTGTAGCACAGAGAACTATACTCGATATCCTATGATAAACCATAATGGAAAAGAATATAAAAAAACAATGTCTATATATGTATAACTGAATCACTTTGCTGTACAGCAGAAATTAACACAACACTGTAAATCAACTATACTTCAATAAAAAAATTTTTTAAATCATCCTCCCATCCCAAGCCAACATATCTGAATGATTCTAGCACATCATATGTATACTAGTTACTCAATAAATACCCCTAGAATGACTGCCTATCTGGATATAAATATGAACAAGTGATTTCATGTTACTACTAAGTTGGTTTGATTTTCAAAACTGAGAGATCAATAGGGTCTCTGGGGAAACAGAAATTTCATGAAGTCAAGTTACTTTCATTCTTAATTTTACAGAGTCTTATGCTACTTCTGTACCATACTGTTGACAATATATGAAGGTTAAGAATGTCAGATGGTTAGAAAATCTAGATCTAAGTGAGACAGCACTGTTTTATTGTTGTTGGGCAAGGAATAGCAACTTTATCTGGAAAGCCAGAAGGCTGAGAAGACAGCAGACTAGCATCCCAAAGAACCATCTTCCTCAGGTTTCTTTTATACTAAAAGGGGGGGGGGGCAGGCATCCCTGGTGGCGCAGTGGTTGGGAGTCTGCCTGCCGATGCAGGGGACACAGGTTCGTGCCCCAGTCCGGGAAGATCCCACATGCCGCGGAGCGGCTGAGCCCGTGAGCCATGGCGGCTGAGCCTGCGCGTCCGGAGCCTGTGCTCCGCGATGGGAGAGGCCACAACAGTGAGAGGCCCGTGTACCAAAAAAAAAAAAAAAAAAAGAGGAGGGGTTAAAGTCCTGGGTCCCGTCACACTTCGAAGGAGATGTGTCAATTTCTTCCTTCCTGCACCCGTTCACAGGATGTGTCAGGATGTTTCCTGTGAGCAAGTTGTGCCAGGTGCTCTCACAGCGACAAGGGACTTTGTGGAATAATTTAAGTAAGGTCTGTGCCCTCAATAAGCTTCAAACACCACACTGGGGGGGAGACTAGATTAAATAGTCCAAAGAGTGGCCATAGGGCAGCTCAAAGGGGACTGATCCGGCACACAGTCCATCACAACCAGCTCTCAGGCAAGGCTCACATCCCAGGGTCTGAGGATACTGAACGGTCTTCTCTGAAGACCTGGGCTTCCTTTGAAGGAAGGAGGGAGATCTGCAGGCTTCCTGGATCCTACTCTAGTCCTTGAAGCCTCTGGCCTGGACAGACACGCCCATGGCTCCCTGAAGGTGGCGCACACGTGGCCCCATGGGACCGCGGCAGAGGGCGTGCCGCCCCGGGTCCAGGTCCGTGCGGCTCTTGGGTGCCCAGCAGAGACCAACAACAGGTTAGGGGACAGCCGCCTCCACCTGCTGGCCCAGTACAGAACTACTGGGGCCGTCGCACCTTCCACCAAGGCCGCGGGGAAGCTGGATGGGGCTAGGACAAGGAGGCTCACCCGCCCTCCCCACGCCAGGCGTGGTCCCGGTGGGGTCTGCGGCTGAACTCCACTCGTGGCAGTGGTCCAGCGTCCACTGCTAGACGTGCCGGAAGTCCTCCCAGATGGGGAAGAGGCCGGTTCTCCGCACCACCTGCCGGCTGAAGCTGGGGAGGCCTCTGAAGCCAGCAGTCCTTAGCTTCTGTTTCTGAAAGTTGCCTTTGGGTCCATAGTCCTGCCTGCTCCGTCCAGGCTGCGAGAGCTACCAGGGCTCGTGGTCCAGCAGCTGCGCCATCTCGGCCTCCTTTCCCCTGGTCACGAGGTCCTCTAGCAACGTTGCACTGGGAAGCGGCTGGCTCAGTCTTAAGAGTCAGACTCCTCGGCCCCCACGGCCCAGCCAGCATCTGAGCAGTAGACGAGAGGTCGTGCTTCGTGTGGGTAGTGGTGCCAGGGCGGGGCCGCCTCCCTGCTGCTGCTGGACCAGACAGGTCCGGATGCCCTTGCACAGCATTCCTGAAGGCCCTTCAGGGCCACCACCGCAGCAGCCAGGATGACACTGTGAGGGCACCACTGCAGACAGAGGAAGGAGTAAGTACAAAACCCTAAGGGGAGAATGAGATTGGTGTGTGCAGGTATGAAAAAGGAGGCCAATGAGGCCAGAGTTTAGGGATTAAAGAGAATAGCAGAAGCAAAGAGTATTAGGCAGGGACCAGTTTACATAATATTTTATAGACCACAGTAAGGACCCTGGATTTTCTGTGAGTTGGTTTGGGAAGCTGTTGGAGAGTTTAAAGCAAGGGAGGCATATGCTCCCAGTGGCTCCCTGCTGTGTGGAGAATGAGACAGAGTACTATTTTCACAGATCTTTGGTTCCAACAATACTTATTAGCATCTACCATGTGCCCAGAACTGTTACAGGTATTTGGAATACTTGTATCGACTCCTTTTAAACTTACAGTTTGGTAGGAAAGACAGATACGTCTGCAAATGTGTTATGGGCACGATCAGTGTTCCAGGGTAGGCTGTGATGACTGGGGAGTACATGGCCCCTGTGAAGTAAACGAAGAATGAAAACTAAATGGAGAATTGATATAGACTAGGATTGCACCGGCGGAAAAAATGGGTGTGGGCCGCGGTCCAGGTAGAGTGATCAACGTGGGATCAGAGAACCACGGGGAATTTTGTATTGCTTATGGCGTGGCCAGAAGGAAGGTGGGTAAGGGGAGAAGTAGGTCTAGGTGAGGCTGAGGTGGTAGGTGGGTGTCAAATCACAAAGGCACGAGAAAGAGCTAGGACTTTATCCAATGGAAAGTATCCCTTATCAAACACTCATTTCAACCAGATGTTTTTCATGCATGACAGATCACAAAAGGCTGCCTCACTTTAGACCTAACCAGCGTTACTCCTGCACTCAAAAGTTTATAACAAAATATCCATGGCCAGAAAAAAAAGTTCAGTCTGATATCAAAATAGCTTTAATCAGATGAAATCAATCAATATGCTATTTGTTGAACTTTTACTATGTATACAACATATAAATACTAAAATCTTATGCCTGTTGATTTTAAATCTCTGGGTGGTTCATAGGTATTAGGAAAAAATTATTTATGTATTTTAGACTTTTAAATTCAAAGTATAACGCACATATAGGAAAGTGTACAGGATTCTGGACAAGACGGTGGAGCAGAAGGACTTGAGCTCACCTCCTCTCACGAAAACACCAAAATCACAACTAACTGCTGAACAAACATCGATAGAAAAGACTGGAACCTACCAAAAAAGATATTTCACATCCAAAGACAAAGAAGCCGCCACAACAAAATGGTAGGGGCAGCACTTTCACACTGTAAACAAATCCCATACCCACCAGGTGGGCGACCCACAGACGGGAAAATAATTATATTGCAGAAGTTCTCCCACAGGAGTGAGAGTTCTAAGCCAAACCTCAGGCTCCCCAGGCTGAGGGTCTGGCATTGGGAGAAGGAGCCCCCAGAGCACTTGACTTTGAAGGCCGGCGAGGCTTGAATGCAGGGGCGCCACGGGACTGGGGAACAGATTCCACCCTTGGAGGGCACACACAGGGTTTCACATGCACTGGGACCCAGCACAAAACAGTGACTCCACAGAAGCCTGGGCTAGATCTACATGTGGGTCTTGGAGACTCTCCTGGGGAGGTGAGGGTTGGCTGTGACTCACTGTGGAGGCAAGGACACTGGTGGTCCCTGATCACAGGGAACACTGACCAGTGTGAGGTCTCCCAGAGGTCACCATTTTGGCACCGAGACCTGGCCTCACCCAACAGCCTGCAGACTCCAGTGCTGGGACACCTCAGGCCAAACAACCAGCAGGGGTAGGGAGAAAACAGCCCCACCCATCAGCAGACAGGCTGCCTAAAGTCTTCCTGAGCTCACAGCCACCTCTAAACACATGACTTGACATGGTCCTGCCCACCAGAGGGACAGGCCCAGCTCCACCCACCAGTGGGCAGGCACCAGTCCCTTTCACTAGGAAGCCTGCACAAGGCCCTGGACCAACCTCACCCACAAGGGGGCAGACACCAGAAGCAAGAGGAAGTATGATCCTGCACCCTGTGAGAAGGAGACCACAAACACGGAAAGTTAGACAAAATGAGACAGCAGAAAAGTATCTGCTGTCTTGTTTCAGGTGAAGGAACAAGATAAAAACCCAGAAGAACAACTAAATGAAGTGGAGATAGGCAATCTACCTGAAAAAGAATTCAGAGTAATGACAGTAAAGAGAATCCAAGATCTCAGAAAAAGAATGGAGGCACAGACAGAGAAGATACAAGAAATGTTTAACAGGGGGAAGAGTCAAGATGGTGGAAAGGAGGACATGGAGTTCACCTCTCCCCACAAGTACATCAAGAATACATCCACAGGGCTTCCCTGGTGGCGCAGTGGTTGAGAGTCTGCCTGCCGATGCAGGAAACGTGGGTTCGTGCCCCGGTCTGGGAGGATCCCACATGCTGCAGAGCGGCTGGGCCCGTGAGCCATGGCCGCTGAGCCTGCGCGTCCGGAGCCTGTGCTCTGCAACGGGAGAGGCCACAACAGTGAGAGGCCCGCGTACCGCAAAAAAAAAAAAAAAAAAAAAAGACTACATCTACAAATGGAACAATTCTCACGACCACCTGCTGAACACTAGCAAAAGACCTAGGAAACCTAAAAAGACAAGAAAAATCCCCACACAACCGGGTAGAATGGGACAGGACCTGCACCCCTGGTGGGGAGCTGAAGAACAGATGAGACTCCCATACCCGGGGAAAGCCTCCCTCACCAGCAGAGAGATCAGCTGGGACAGACAGCTGGGACACAACACAAGCAAACCGAATCCAACAATACATTAAAAGGATCGTACACCATGATCAAGTGAGATTTGTCCCAGGGATGCAAGGATTCTTCAATATCCACAAATCAATCAGTGTGATACGCCACATCAACAAAAGACAAAAACCACATGATCATCTCGAAAGATGCAGAGAAAGCTTCTGACAAAATTCAACACCCACTTACGAAAAAAACTCTCCATAAAGTGGGCACAGAGGGAACCTACCTCAACATAATAAGGGCCACATACGACAAACCCACAGCAAACATCATTCTCAATTGTGAAAAACTGAAAGCATTTCCTCTAAGATCAGGAATGAGACAAGGATGTCCACTCTCACCACTTTTATGCAACATAGTTTTGGAAGTCCTAGCCATGGCAGTCAGAGAAGAAAAAGAAAAAAAAGGAATCCAAATTGGAAAAGAAGAAGTAAAACTGTCTCTGTTTGCAGGTCACATGATACTATACATAGAAAATCCTGAAGATGCTACCAGAAAACTACCAGATTCATTGATGAGCTATAGTAAAGCTGGAGGATACAAAATTAATACACAGAAATCTCTTGCATTCCTATACACTAACAACAAAAGATCAGAAAGAGAAATTAAGGAAACAATCACATTTATAATCCCATCAAAAAGAATAAAATACCTGGGAATGAACGTACCTAAGGAGGCAAAATACCTGTACTCAGAAGACTATAAGACACTGATTAAAGAAATAAACGATGACAAACAGATGGAGAAATATACCGTGTTACTGGACTGGAAGAATCAATATTATCAAAATGACTATACTACCCAAAGCTATCTACAGAGTCAATGCAATTCCTATCAAATTGCCAATGGCATTTTTCACAGAATTAAAACAAAACATTTTTACAATCTGTATGGAAACACAAAAGGCCCCGAATAGCCAAAGCAATCCTGAGAAAGAAAAACAGAGCTGGAGGAATCAATTCCCTGGCTTCAGATTATACTACAAAGCTACTGTAATCAAAACAGTACAGTGCTGGAGCTAAAACAGAAATATAGATCAATGGAACAGGATAGAAAGCCCAGAAATAAAACCACACACCTATGGTCAATTAATCTAAGACACAGGAGACAAGACTACACAATGGAGAAAAGGCAGTCTCTTCAATAAGTGGTGCTGGGAAAACTGGACAGCTACATGTAAAAGAATGAAATTAGAACATTCTCTAATACCATACACAAAAATAAACTCAAAATGGATTAAAGACGTAAATGTAAGTCCAGATACTATAAAACTCTTGGAAGAAAACACAGGAAGAACAATCTTTGACATAAATCTCAGCAGTATCTTTTTGGATCCACCTCCTCAAGTAATGAAGATAAAAACAAACAAATGGGACCTAATTAAACTTAAAAGCTTTTGCTCAGCAAAGAAAACCATAAACAAAACGAAAAGACAACCCTTAGAGTGGGAGAAAATATTTGCAAATGAAGTAACTGACAAGGAATTAATCTCCAAAATATACAAACAGCTCATGCAGCTCAATATCAAAAAAACAAACGACCCAATCAAAAAAATGGGCAGATCTCAATAAACGTTTCTCCAAAGAAGACATGCAAATGACCAAAAAGCACATGAAAAGATGCTCAACATCAATAATTATTAGAGAAATGCAAATCAAAACTACAATAAGGTATCACCTCACACCAGTCAGAACGGCCTCATCAAGAAATCTACAAACAATAAATGCTGGAAAGGGTGTGGAGAAAAGGGAACCCTCCTACACTGTTGGTGGGAATGTAAATTGATACAGCCACTACGGGAAACAGTATGCAGGTTCCTAAAAAAACTAAAAATAGAGCTACCATATGATCCAGCAATCCCACTCCTAGGCATATATTCGGAGAAAACCAGAATTCAAAAAGATACATGCACCCCAATGTTCACTGCAGCACTATTTACAATAGCTAGGACATGGAAG